>NC_133126.1:80149907-81393240 GCF_048418815.1 Hemitrygon akajei
TCTTGTGTCCAAAATATCAAATACCGTATATTAACTGCCCAATAGTAAAATCTTAAGTTTGGTAGAGCCAAACCGCCCTCCTTCTTAGGCTTCTGTAAATATTTTTTAGCTAACCTAGGATTTTTGTTCTGCCACAAATACGACGATATTTTAGAATCAACTGTATCAAAAAAAGATTTAGGAATAAAAATTGGTAATGCTTGAAATAGGTATAAAAATTTAGGTAGTATCATCATCTTAATGGCATTAATTCTGCCTACCAAAGACATAGATAGTGGAGACCACCTATTAGCAAGTTGCTTAATTTGATCTATTAAAGGCAAAAAATTAGTTTTAAATAAATCTTTATGTTTTTTAGTAATTTTAATACCTAAATAAGTAAAATAGTCTGTAACAATTCTATATGTTACCCGATTATAAATTGGAGTATGCATATTTAATGGAAAAAGTTCACTCTTATTAAAATTCAATTTATACCCAGAGAAGTTACTAAATTGAGCAAGCAAAGAAGAAATAGCAGGAATAGATCTTTCAGGATCAGATATATATAATAACAAATCATCTGCATATAATGATACCTTATACATCGTCTCCCCACGGGTAATACCTAAAATATTGGGTGATTCACGAATAGCTATAGCCAAGGGTTCCAAAGCAATGTCAAATAATAAAGGGCTTAAAGGACAACCTTGCCTTGTACCCCGAAATAGCTGAAAAAAAGGGGATCTTTGATTATTAGTGAAAACCGAAGCTAAAGGTTTCTGATATATTAATTTAATCCATGATATAAATTTTGAACTAAAATTAAAATGTTGCAAAGTATTAAATAAATATGACCATTCGACTCTATCAAATGCTTTTTCGGCATCTAAGGAGATGACACATTCTGGGATTTTAGATGAAGAAGTATAAGCAATATTAATTAATTTTCTAATATTAAAAGATGAATAACGATTTTTAATAAATCCAGTCTGATCCTCAGAAATAATCCGAGGCAATATATTTTCTAATCTAATAGCCAAGATTTTACTAAAAATCTTAAAATCCATATTCAGCAAAGATATAGGCCGATAAGATGCACATTCAGTGGGATCTTTATCTTTTTTAAGAATTAAGGAAATAGAAGCTTCATAAAAAGATTGTGGTAGTTTACCTATACTTAATGCATCTTTAAAAATTTTACAAAGCCAAGGAGAAAGTATAGAAGAAAAGGATTTAAAAAATTCTGCAGAAAAACCATCTGGGCCCGAAGCTTTACCCGAGTTCATTAAGAAAATGGCCTTTTCTATTTCAGACTCCGTAATAGGTGTATCCAAAAATACACTATCCTCAGCAGTTACTTTTGGAATATTCAATTTCCTTAAAAATTCACTCATTATAGAAGAGTCTTTAGTACATTCTGATTGATATAAAGAATTATAAAAATCTTGAAAGGCTGTATTTATCTCTTTGTGATCAATCGTCAGAGTACCATCTTGTTTACGAATCTTAGTAATTTGTCGCTTCTCCGAAACAATTTTCAATTGGTTAGCTAGTAATTTACCAGACTTATCTCCATATGTATAAAATTGAGCTTTCGATTTAATTAACTGACTTTCAATCGAAGAGGTTAATAATAAACTATGCTCCATTTGAAGTTCCACCCTTTCTTTATAAAGTTCTTTACTAGGGGTCAATGCATAAATCTTATCAATTGCCTTAATTTTATCAACTAATGTTGATATTTTAGAATTAGTTCGTTTCCTAACTCCGGCAGAATATGAAATAATCTGTCCACGAATATATGCCTTAAAAGTATCCCAGAGAGTTCCACTAGAGATGTCTGCTGTGGAATTTATTGAGAAAAACAAATCAATTTGCTGTTTAATAAAGTTAATAAAGTCAGAGTCCTGCAGTAAAACAGAATTAAACCTCCAACTTTTAGTACTAATATGTGAATCCGTCACCTTAATAGATAACTTCAAAGGTGCATGATCAGATATAACAATAGAGTCGTATTTGCAATCCATGACATCTGTAAGGAAGTGCTGATCAATGAAAAAGTAGTCAATCCTTGAGTAATTATGATGCACATGGGAAAAGTATGAGAACTCTTTATCATTAGGGTGTAGAAAACGCCAGATTTCACAGATAGCTGAATCAATCATAAAAGAATTAATAAGAGAAGCCGATTTGTTCGGAAAAGTTTGAATGGGTTTGGATCTATCCATCAAAGGGTTTAAACAACAATTAAAATCCCCGCCCATTATCAATCTGTATTGATTCAGATTAGGAAAGGATGTAAATAAACATTTAAAAAATTCAGGACAGTCAGTATTTGGAGCATAAACATTAACTAAAACAACTTTTTGATTAAAAAGCAACCCAGTAATAAGCAAAAATCTACCTTGCGGGTCTGAAATTGTTTCATAATGTATAAAAGCAGTTGATGAGTCTATAAAAATAGAAACACCTCTCACTTTGGCTTGCGAATTTGAGTGATACTGTTGGCCCTTCCAAAACCTAAACAACCTCTGACTATCCACCTTCCTAACATGAGTCTCTTGTACAAAAATAACATTCGCATTCATTCTATGGAATACTTTGAATACTTTTTTCCGTTTAATCGGATGATTTAAACCATTAGTATTCCAAGAAACAAAGTTAATAGTCTTATCCATATTGACAATACATATTACAGTTAACATATAGGTTTAAAAGAAAAGTGAACTCATGAACTCGGAAGGGGGAAGTAAGTTCAAAGGGAAGCCGGAAGTCACAGCACCGCAGCCATTTTAGTAGTTTCATATAAGCCCATGAAGTAAAACTAAGCAAAAAGCAAGCAGAAAAAAGAAAAAAAAGAAAAATCTCCCTCCCACCACCCTCAAAACCCCAGGAAAAAAGCCAAACAGAGGCAAGCGAGCGATCTAATATTAAAATTACCCCCTTGTCTCAAGACGGCAACTCAGACGTAACAAAGTTAAAAAAAATACAAACAACCCACATTATAAAAAAAGGGTTGATATAGAAAAAATTAAAATATAAAATTAGTGTTATAAATGTATATTATCAGAAGGGTTAAAAAAATTAAAACAATAAATGAAGGTTTAACACTTTCGAACAGATCAAAACAGTTATGACGCTACAGACACTGGAGTCTGTCGGGAAGAAGAAACGCCATTTTATTCTTCCAAATCTTAATATTCAAATGCTAAAAATGTAAAAAAAGAGCGTATATCGATTAAAAAAAAGAGAAAAAAAAAATAACCCTAATAGGTCATCTTCAACATTAATCGGTTAGTAATATATAAAAATATAAAATCGGAATAAACCCGGTAGAAAAAAGAGAGCTTTAATCGTATATAAGAAATACATATGAACCGTATCAAAAAAGAACCCAAACGTCAATCTATAACAGATCCAAATCTATAGGCTAGATTACATTGATCAGCCCGATCAAATGTCATTGTTCCAGGAAACCTTGAGCATCCGCTGGCGATTTAAACAGCCGAAAAGATCCATCTTGAAGGGTGACTCTCAGGTGTGCTGGAAACAGCAACGCTTGCTTGTAGCCTTTCTGGTGAAAATTCGACATAACCGATCTGAAAGCCAGCCTAGCCCGTAGTACTTTGGGGCTATAGTCCTCCAGAATGCGAAAATTAAAATTTTGATAGGTTATCATACCTTTTTTACGAGCCACACGAATCAGTCGTTCTTTGATGTGAGGATAATGGATCCTGAGAATTATGTGCCGTGGTTTCAGACTTGAATCTGCCCGATATCTGGATACTCTGTGTGCCCGATCGATTAACGGGGGGTTATCCAGGACTTCTTCGCCCAGGACATCCACTAGAAATTTGGAGAAGAAAACGGTCAGATCACCGCTTTCAAATTTTTCCGGGATTCCAATTAACCGAAGATTTTGTCTTCGAGAACGATTTTCCAAATCAGTAATTTTAGCTTTATAGCGATCCATCTGTTGGATCGTCAAAGTTTGCTCTTCTTGCATTTTTTCGATTATACGATCCTTCTTACGAGCAGCTTCTTCAAGAACCAAAATGCTTGCATGTTGTTCATTTGATTCCCGTGAAAGGGTCAGGAACTTATCTTCGAGTGATCTCAAACGATTGTCATACTGTGAGAATCTTCCAAGTAATTTTTTCTCCAATTCATCAAATCTAGCGTCTATAAACTTCACAACAACTTCTAAAGTTAACGGTTCTCTCGTCTGTTTCGGTTCTTTTGCTTTAGACATTTCAGCGAGTTGAGAGTAATTCAGATAGTTTTTAAAAAAATTCTATATGTTTAGACCCCTTTAAAATAAGTTTAAGGGGTGTTTGTAGGTTAAAAAAAACGTAAAAGGTTTGGAGCAAAGCCTAGATGCGGTTTACTCCATGAGCGCCATCTTGAGACCTCCCCGACATCAATTATCTGTTCAGACAATGATAGCAGGTACATGGGACTTCACCACCTGCAGGTTCCCTGTCAATTTGCATAAAATCCTTATTTTTATTTATTTTGCTAGTCCTCCATCTTCAGTAGGTCCAAGTTCTGCCATGCAGGGATTGAGTCTGTGGTAAAGGCGGCAAATGCAATGTTGGCATTTATTTCAAGGGGATCAGAATATAAGAGCAAGGAGATAATGTGAAGCTTTATAAGACACTAGTCAGGTCACACTTGGAGTACTGTCAAAAGCTTTGGGCCTCATATCTCAGAAAGGATTGGAGAGAGTCCAGAGGCAAAAAGAACTGCTGTGAGTGAGTCTTAAAAGAGTTAATTATTTAACTTGCATTATTATTGAAAGGTCAGATATTGATCACCATGTTCAGTACCATGCTGAGTGAAATATGGTTATTATTTGCTCATCTCAATCTTCCAGGGCTGTGTTGGAAACAGCACATCAACACTCAAACCAACATCAACACCTTTCATCACTTCCTCCTTTTGTTTACTTCCATTCCACCTTTTCTACCTGTATTTCCAAAATAGTATTCATTAGAAAAATATAAAAATAAGGCTCCAAGTTTGGTCAAAACTTAATTGAAAATGTATTCATCTTAAAAATGCCTGAAAACTGGGCACACATCTGTCCTTGTAAAGGGAACAGTAAAAACAAGGGAGCAACCAACAAATCCATGTTGGATATCCCAGTTTAATCCACAGATCTCAAGCATATGTTAATTTGCCTCTACAGGTCTTTTCTAATAAATTCCCTACCACTCATATTAGATTGATTGGCCTACAATCACCTGTCTTATCCCTGCTGTCCTTCTTGAAGAAAATTACCTTTTTGCTGTCTTCCAGTCTCACCTGTAGCAAGTGAAGATTTAAATATCTCAGTCATCATTCTCCTCCCTAGCCTACCATAGCAGTCCAGGATGTATTTCATCAGGCCCTTGGGATTTATCCACTTTTATGCTTACTAAGAGAAACGATGTTGTAAAGTACTTCACAATTTCACTATCCCCATTGAAATCTCCACCCACAGTGTTTTCTACTTCATGAATTCAGATAAAAAGTGTTCATTTAAGAGTTAATCCATATCTATATGGGTTTTACCTTTGGTGTCTCATGGGCTCCACCTTTTCCTGGGATCCCTCTTGCACTTAATATGCTTCAAAATTATCTTGGGGTTTATCTTATTCTTATCTGCCAGTGATAGTGTATGTGTGTCCCTTCTTTGTCCTCCTATTTCTTTTCAAAATACCCCTAGACCCTTTCTATTCCTGAAGAGCTTCAGACATTTTCATTGCTCTACACCTACCACATGCTTGCTTTTAATTTCTTTTCAAACTCTTAATAAACTTAGTCTTGCTCCCCTTACCCATCACCATTTTGAGAATACTTGCGCGCTGAACTCTTACTGTTTCATTTTTTTTAAAGATTCCCACTTGAAAGATAGTTACTTGCAAGTAGCTGCACCAGTCTATTTTCCAGATCCTGTCTAATGATTTTAAAATCTGTCTTCCTCAAATTGTATTTTTAACCATGTTTTTGCTTTCGTCACAGAAGACATAAGCCTCAGTATGTCCTTGTGCAACTTAATTTCCACACCTGCAGACACCAGTCAGTTTAGATTGACATGATCACAATCATCATCAGTACATGTGCACCACAAGGCTCGGTGTTTAACCCCTGTTTCTACTCACTTTATAGGACTGTGAGGCTAAGCACAGTTCCAATGCCATATTTAAGTTTGCTGACGACACCACTATTGTTAGCTGATCAAAGGTGGTGATGTGTCAGCATATAGGAGGGAGATTGAAAGTCTGGCTGAGTGGTGCCACAACAACAACCTCTCACTCAATGGCAACAAGACCAAGGAGCTGATGATTGACTGCAGGAGCAGGAAATCAGAGGTTCATTAGCCAGTCTTTATCAGGGGATCAGAGTGAAGAGGGTTAGTGACTTTAAATTCCTTGATGTTATCATTTCTGAGGACCTGTCCAGCACATAAGTGCCATTACAAAGAAAGCAGAGCAGTGCCTCAACTTTCACAGAAGTTTAGGAAGATTCAGTGTGACATTTAAAACTTTGATAAACTTCTATAGATGTACAGTGGTGAACATACTGACTGGCTGTGTCACAGCATGGTATGAAAACACCAATGACCTTGAATGGAAAAGCCTACAAAAAGTAGTGGATACAGCCCAGTCCATCATGATTAAAGCCCTCCACACCACTGAGCACATCTACATGGGATGTTGTCTTACAAAAGTATTGTACATCATCAAGGACCAGGCCATGCCCTCTTCTTGCTGCTGCTCTCAGGAAGGAGGTACAGAAGCCTCAGAACCCACATCACCAGGTTCAGGAACAGTTATTACCCCTCAACCATCAGGCTCTTGAACAGAAGGGGTAACTTCACCCCACTTCACTCATCCCAACACCCACTACCTATGGACTCACTTTCAAGGACTCATCATCTTTGATATTTATTGCTTTCTAAAAATTTCTTTGTATTTACTGTGAATGCCCACAAGAAAATCCATCCCAGGGTTGTATATAGTGACAAATATGTACTTCAATAATAAGTGTACTTTGAGCTCACCTTGATCTTTGAAAATACGACCAATTTTAAAATAGCTATTAGGGCAGTTGGAAGCTTGACGGAGCATTAATATTCAGTGAAACTTTCCTAATGGGCTGATCATTGCCTGGGATGTGGAGAAAACAGAAATGTAACTCTGAACTAACTCAGAATCGACGATAGTTTGATTTCTTTTACCTGCATTTCTGAATTGTATTAGAGCAAATGTTCTTGTTTCTAAATTACTCATTTCTCCATGTTCTTGTGTTTCCTTGAGCAACATTTATAATTGTTGGAAAATCTAAATACGTAACCAATTAGTTGCATGAATGAACCAATTACACAAGTTTTTGTAGAACATCCTGTCAAGGAAAGGAAGTTGATTGGGCAGTGAAAATATGACCACTTCAGCTAAATTCTCTCCCATAGATTTTCCTCAAAAATTTCAGGTCATCTAAGAAATTGGGCATTTGGCTTTTGTATTGCTGGTGGAAAGGTTTTCTTTGTAGGTCTACTCTCAGCATTATATTATGTCAGGTGAAATAAAGATGTCTAGTTTTCTGTTTTTCTCATTTTAAATTGCTGTTGATGAAAATCAGTTGACGCTGGAAGTAGGCAGTTTTTTAGAGTGGTCTATGTAGGCTGTGTCTTGTGTTTTAAATGCTTCTTAGTATACTCCACAATCTTTAGCATTTAATAGCAGATAACCTTGGGTCAAGATAATTTCCAGATATTAAATTTCCTGAGCAAGTAGTAGGTACAGTAATTTGTAAAAAATTAGGAAACCTGAATACAACTTAAGAAATTTATCAATGGGAAAAACATTATTGTTCAGCAATTTTCATTCATATGTAACTTTTAAATAGTTTTAACGACAGAGCTTATCATCAAATTTTTATCCCCAATTCCCTTGAAAGTAAATTCCTATCCTGTAAGTAGTTTTTGGATCATGCCAAAGTTAATGTGATGATTTTGGACACTAAAGGTAAAACACTATCCTTTTGACAAAGGAATAATAAGGTCTGGTATCTCAGATACTCCTACATGAAATTCTGGACTCCTTTGGTATGCGATCAAGTGTGAAGTATGGACTTATTTGGTATTGGAAGTTATTTCTAATTAGGGTTCATTAGTTAACCAGCATGCTATGTTCCTGAATCTGAGGCAATATTTCTACATGCCCTATCAGAAGGGAACTTTGATTTAGAACTTGTGCAATTTGTGTACTGTAAAATAGTGCTGATCAAGAAATGGGACTGATTTTTCTGTGGTTGTGTAAGGCAGATGGATTTGTGTATCTACATAATTTCATTGAAATGACAGATACATCCCCAAGTAGTCTGTTTCATGTTGATAGCTTGTGGTAGTTATGTAACTCTCGTTTTTTTTTCTTGCAGTTCATTGCTTCGTTATGGTGGGAAACTTCCCATGCAAAGTGCCATGAGTGTCCGCTTCAACAGCAGTGGGACCCAGCTACTAGCGCTGCGGCGTCGCCTGCCTCCAGTGTTATATGACATTCACTCACCACAGTCCGTATTTGAGTTCGATAACCAAGGCTATTTTAATTCTTGCACCATGAAGAGCTGTTGCTTTGCAGGAGACCGCGATCAAGTAAGTGAAAACTATTTAAAAGAAATGATAAGTGTTTAGTGAACAATTTTCTCTTCTGTTGGTGAACTGGAGTAAATCGTGGTTAGCTCAACATTGCATGAAGTTATTTGTTAAGTTGCTTAATAAACTACATTGGCTATTATGTTCTTGTATAAATGCATGACATTATGAAAAAAATTTTGCTATCTTCAAAATCTGTTGAATAGTTTTAGAGGTGTGTGCATATTTATTGTATGTGTGTGTTTAATTTTCTTTTCAATGTTACCTTTAAGTGGGGTGAAAGTTCAGATACACTCGAGGGAGGTGAAGATGACTGTTTCCTTTATGTACATGTCAGACATACTTGAGTATTCCAAGAATAAACTATGCTGTTGATACTCAGTGAGGCAGTATGTCTGGTTAACTTGTTACATTTTTATCTCCCTCTAGTGAGAGTTTTGTATATATGGATGAGCTAAAAAGCTCGATTGATTTAACTAAATTTAATGGTATAATTTTTAATGAGCTCTTTAATAACTTTGAGCAGTGAACTAGACTTTTGCAAAAAATGATTAAAACGTGGATATAACAATATGTCTGTTAAGAGCCTATAAAGGAATTATACTGCTGATTGAAGAATCACAGTGTGTAAACCTCAGCAAGTGTATGGGGGCTCTGTTGACTGCTGATGCGATGTGCTGGTGATAGTTCCTTTTTCTTTGTTTACCATCTTCTATTTTGCCAATATTACTTGTGGAATATGATCTGCTGCTGGGGAAAAAAAAATTTGCTCTGAGTTTGTTCATGACAGTGCTGTGCACTGCGTAATGGGGCCATTTTTGTTTCAATGCAGAATTTGCACACATTTGTTGGGAAATGATAAATGATACCTGGAAATTAGATTTCTCCCTTTGCTCATGTACAAAACGGGTGTTGTCTATCAGTCATTTGGAAACCCCCTAAAACAGTGAAATTCAGAAAGTATGCTGTTTTGTAAAAGGGATTGTAAGGCTGGGTTACCCCATTTATAGCATTAATTTTTATGGTTCCCATTGGTAAATGACCACAGAAATCTGGACTACCACTTGAGTTCCTAGAAATCGTGTCACAGCTGCAACAGTTTCAATGGTAGCCAGAACCAAATAGAGTTGCAGTTGTGAAGAAGCGGGACAATGTGGAGGAAAGGGTTGGATGGGCATATTTCTGCTGGACTGTGCATCAACCACCCTAAACATCTGCTAAGATGTAGTCCCATGTAGCAAGTGGCTTAAAGCAAGGCAGGGGTTCATTACTCTAGAAAAGATTGCAGCATCTCTGATATGGTTAATTTCTGAAGTCTTCACTAGGCACTGAAAATTCCACCAGTTACATAACAGATGCACCACTGAGATGAACATATGCAGGTGGCAATACCTTGCTTGGTGTCCCAGTTTGGTCCTTTTATTCAAGTCTCTTGTGCAGTTTACTCCAGCTTATTGAAAACTGAAAATGATGGTCAAAGTTAACACTTGCTGCATTTCTGTTTGAGGGCAGAGATGAGTGTTGGTCATATTTGTCATTTTCACCTGCACAAATGGATGACGGAGTTGATGACTTTGTCACTAACTTTGTGGATGATGTGAAGAAAGGTGGACGGGCAAGTTGTATTGAGGAAGTATGGAGCCTGCTGAAGGACTTGAGTTAGGAGAATGGGCAAAGAATTGGCAGGTGGAATATAGTGTAGTGAAGTATATGGTCATGTACTTTGGTAGAAGGAATAAAGGTGTGGCCTATTTTTTAAATGGAGGACAAATTCAGAAATCAGAGGTGCAAAGAGGAAGTCATGCAGGATTCAATAAAGGTTAACTTGCAGGTAGAGTCAATGGGAAGGAAAGCAAATACAATTTTAAGAGGACTAGAATATAAAAGCAAAGATATAATGCTGAGGCTTTATAAGGCATTGGCCACACCACACTTGGAGTATTGTGAACAGTTTTGGGCCCCTTATTTAATAAAGGATTTGCTGGCATTGGAGAGGATCCAGAGGAGGTTCACGAGAACGATTCCAGGACTGAAAGGGTTATCGTGTGAGGAGGGTTTGATGGCTCTTGGCCTATACTCACAGGAGCTTAGAAGAATGAGAATGGATCTCACTGAAATCTATTGAATATTGAAAGAGTGTATGTGGAGAGGATGTTTCCTATAGTCAATGAGTTTAGGATCAGAGCTTGCAGCCTCCGAATACAAGGATGTCCCTTTAGAACAGAGATTAGGAGGGATCTCTTTAGCCAGAAGGTGGTGAATCTGTGGAATTTGTTGCTGTGGACGACTGTGGAGGTCAAGTCATTGGGTATATTTAAAGTGGAAGTTGATAGATTCTTGATTAGTAAGGTCATCAAAGGTTATGGGGAGAAGGTGCGAGAATGGTGTTGTGAGGGATAATAAATCAGCCATGATGAAATGGTGGAGCGACACTGATGAGCCAAATGGCCTAGTCCTGATCCTATGTCTTTTGGACTTATGGTCTTAAATGATGCCACGCATCATTAACCATGCTGTGGTGAATCTACCCTGGTCTGATTTCATAATCGCAAGTGTGCTATTGAAAATGACGTGTAACCTGAAATTGCTATCTGTAGGCAGAATCTGTGAAATTACTAATATTGAAACTGTGAAGTTTGTAATTCTACTCTTATGTGCTCAAAATGTTACAAAATTTAAAACTCTGCTCTCAAGATGAGCCCTTGGGATCAGAATGGCATGCTTCCATTCAATTCTCTGGATTCTGAGGCAGCTGATAAGATTGATGTAGGGTCCATGCACTCTGGCATAGGTAAACAAGAAATGTCAAACAGTGTGCATGAGTGTATTGGGAGATGGTGTGCTCCACCACTGTTCAACTAGAACTCTGTATGCAGTGAGTAAATGGACTCAAGATTTTCAGTGCCATCTGTAGCTGCAGAGATTGTGGAGGTATTAATAGCCTTCTTTCAAGAATCACCAGATTCTGGAATAGTTCCAGGGGACTAGAAAATTGCAAATGTCACTCCACTCTTTAAGAAGGGAGGGAGGCAGAAGAAAGGAAATTATTGGCCAGTTAGCCTACTTCAGTGGTTGGGAACATGTTGGAGTCCATTATTAATCAAGTAATTTATTTATTTAGAGGTACAGCTCTGATTAGGCCCTTCGAACCACGCCACCCTAGCTTAGTCACAGTGCAATTTACAATGACCAGTTACCCAACCAACGGTATGTGTCTGGACTGGAAGGAACCTGGAGCACATGGAGGAAACCCACACAGTCATAGGGAGAATGTACAAACTCATTACAGTCAGTGCTAGGAATTAAACTCAGGTCACCAGTACCGTAAAGTGCTGTGCTAACCACTATGCTACCATGCCACCCAAAGGATGAGATTTCAGGGTGCATGATAAAGTAGGCCAAAGCCAGCATGGTTTCCTTAAGGGGAAATCTTGCCAAACAAATCTGTTGGAATTCTTTGAGGAAATAACAGGAAGGATAGACCAGGGAGAGTCATTGGCTGTTGTTTACATGGATTTTCAGAAGACCTTTGACAAGGTGCCTCATGTTAGGCTGCTGAACAAGATGAGAGCCCATGGAAAAATACTTGCATGGATAGAAGATTGGTTGACTGGCAAGAGGCAAAGAGTCAGAAGAAAAAAGCCCTCTTCTGATTGGCTGCTGGTGACAAGCGGTGTTCCGCAGGATTTGGTATTGAGACCACTTCGTTTCACGTTACATGTCATTGATTTGGATGATGGAATTGATGGCATCGTGGCCAAGTTTGCAGACAATACAAATATAGGTGTCAGATAATGTTGAATCAGGGAATCAGCAGAAACAGCTGGGAGAATGAGCAAGAAGTGGCAAATGGAATCTAGTGCAGGAAAGTGTGCGGTCATGCACTTTGGTAGAAGGAATAGAGGCATAGACTATTTTCTAAATGGGGAGATAATCCAAAAACCAGAGGTGCAAAGGGACTTCGGAGTCCTTGTTCAGGATTCCCTAAAGCATAGGTGTCAAACACAAGGCCCGCGGGCCATATCCGGTCCGGCGTACAATTATATCCGGCCCGCGAGATCATTTTAGATAGATCTATTATTTTAATTATTAATGGCCTGGCGATATGAAGCGCTGATAACACGCAAACTACAGATCCCATAATGCAGCGCAACAGCTGCCGATCGGCTACCAGGGAACATTCCCGCGTCAAGCGTCTGTTGCTGTATACAACGCTATTCTGAAGTCAAAGCTGCAGTGTAATGGGACACTAAAGGCAAAGTACGACACTGCAGGTACAGTTGATTCGCTCCATTCCTGAAACAATGCCTCAGCTCCGTCTACATGCGGCTCGAACCTTGTGCATGTTTGGTAGCACATACCTGTGTGAGAAGCTTTTCTCAGTGATAAAGATTAACAAAACATCACACAGGAGTCGTCTCACTGATGAACACCTGCAGTCCATCCTGAGAATCTCCACAACACAGAACCTTACACCAAACCTAAACGAACTTATTGCCAAGAAAAGATGCCAAGCATCCAGCTCTGACAAAACGGCATAAGAGCAAAGAAAACTGAGTGTTTTGATTTGTTGTTGTTTTAACTTTTGCTGAAAAGCACAAATTTTATTTATATTTTCAGGGTTTTTTTTTGCAGCATGCTCATATTTCTAACTTGTATAATTCTGACAGGAGATATTTTTATGGAGAGCAAAATATTTAAGTTATTTAAAGTTTTAGTTTATTTTTTCTGGAATAATATTCCTGTCTGTTTTTATTCATATTTATGTTCAAAAAATGTTTAGTTTTAGTGTGTTCAATAAATGTTTATCCTGTTCGGCCCGCGACCTAAAGTGTGCTTTGAGTTTTGGCCCCATGTGCAATTGAGTTCGACACCTCTGCCCTAAAGGTTAACTTGCAGGTTGGGTTGGTGCTAAGGAAAGCAAGTGCAATGTTAGCTTTCGTTTCAAGAGGACTAGAATATAAACGCAAGTATGTAATGCTAAGGCCTTATATGACATTGATCAAACTACACTTGGAGTAAAGAGAGCAGTTTTGGATCCCTTATCTAAGAAAAGGTATTGGAGAGAGTCCAGAGACAATTCACGAGACTAATTCCAGAGTATGAAAGGGTTAACTTATGCGGAGCGTTTATTGACTCTGAGCCTGTACTTGAAAGAGTTTAGTAGAATTGGGGGAGGGATTTGAAAGGCTTAGTCAAACTGGATGTGGATGTTTCCCATAGTGGGTGAGTCTAGGACTTGAGGACACAGCCTCAGAATTGAGGGATGTCCAATCATAATAGAGGTGAGATGGAATTTCTTTAGCCAGAGGGTAGTGAATCTGTGGAATTCATTGCCACAGACAACTGTGGAGGCCAAGTCATTGGGTATATTTAAAGCTAGGTTTGATAGGTTTTTGGTTAGTCAGGGTGTCAAAGGTTATGGGGAGAAGACAGGAGAATGAGGTTGAGAGGGATAATAAATCAGTCATGATGGAAAGGCAAAGCAGACTCGATGGACTGAGCTGAGTGGCCTAATTCTGCCTGCTATGTCTTTTAAGGTTTTATGGTATTCATATATGTAATGCTACGATCTGGACACTAGAGGGTGCAACAGTTCAGCAATGATTTGTATGCATTTTTTGGGTTTTTTATGACTAAATTGTCTCAATATGATCATTACTATCTGATGTCTTTTATAGTTACACAAGTAACATTAATGTTTAATCTTGTGTGTTTGCATAAGCTTTCCCATCTTTCATAAGATTTCAGTACTATATATTAATGATGCTGTTAATGCTAAAAGGGTTCAAAAATATATCCTTGAAAAACAAACTTTTGTTTTGAACATAAAATTACACAACTGAAAATGTATGGATCAGTTTAAACTGAATTTATTGTTTTCACTTGGCTGATAAACTTGCCTTTGTCACTGAAAAATTAAATATATTTCTGATATAGCATGATGATATAGCATAATTTCCAAATAGTTTTAAGTAATTCTTAAGGAAAAAGAGCAGTGTAGTGATATAAGTGCCCAGAGTGTTTCCTTGTGGAATGCAGCACTAAAAACTTCATGATGTGCTGGATTGTGTTGCTGGAGGCTGGTGGATTCAGAGAAACCTGCAAGATAGCATTGTGACACATTTTAGATTTCTATTTCTGCATACTGCAGTGCAAAAGTCAGCAATACTAGTGGTTAGAGTTTCACACACACAGCATCTGACCTTCCCTGTATCCCCGGCATTTTCTCCAATTTCGTGTGCTGCATTTTGGTTTCTGGTGGTTCACTATTTTGCCATACATCTAGCATGTCACACTCATTTGAATGTGGGGTGGGGGGGTAACCAACCTTCATTTAGAACGTATCCACGGAGCAAAATTTCAGATGATTGAGTACGGCTGGATCAGTAGCAGTAAGCAGGCAGGTGTAGCAGTAGTTAGTAAACCAAATGGCACATGGAAATTTATTTGAAAGAAGTTAGAGTTTGAAAATAGAAAAGTATTGTTACAATTGTACAGCATGTTGAAGTACTGTGAGTACTGTTTATCCCTTTTTTTAAAGAAAGGATGCACTAGCTCAAAGGCACTCCAAGAGCGGTTCACAAGCAAACTCCTGGGATAAGTTAGCTTTCTGTTATGAATGTAGCTAAAGAAACTGGATCCATATTCTTTGGAGTTTAGAAGAATTAAGGATAATCTTATTGAAGTATAAGCTAAGTAGGCACGAGAAAGTAGATGTCAAGAGGTTTCATTAGTGGGAGAATCTTGAATGACATGACAGCAAACATTTAAAACTGAGGTGTGTAGGAAATTCTTCTCTCAAAGATGATGAATCCCTGGAATTCTCTACCAAAGAACATTATGGAGACTAGATCATTGGAGGTATTTAAGGAGGAGATTTAATTTTTTTTGAAAGATTAGTAATTTGAAAGGAACTGAGGCTTGGGTAGGTCATCCATGATCTTACTGAATGATGCAGCAGGATTGAGGGACCAGATGGCCTACTCCTTTTCCTGCTTTGGTTTGTCCTTGTGTAGCTTTAGATGTCTTTCTTTTAAAATTTGTGCTATATATTTTTATTAATAGCAGTTTTGTGTATGTGTTAAATATTTTTAATTACTATTCCACATTGCATTGGAAAATATTTTTACTGCTTCCAACTTTTCTCGTATCATTAGTGATTTGCCAGGAGCCATCAGTGTGTCCTGCTTGGTTTCCACAGTCTGCAACCCAGTCAGTACTTGTAACCTCCTGCACCTTATAGTTGGGTTCCAGTACCAAGGCCAAAACTGTAACACTATTGGGAACTGTGGGGCTAGCACTGACAGTGACAGCAAAGTATGGTCCAAGTCTAGTCCTTTGAGTGGGGGACGCTGTCAGGTTAACACGGTTTGATCCAAATTTTGCCTATAAAGCAACTGCTGTTTATGGTACAAAATCTTAACAATGGTGAAGTAAACATTATGTGAAAATACAAAATAGTAATTTTCATGAGTCAGTGCACTGACAATCATGAAGCAATATTACCCTTTGCCAAGAAATCAAAGCTATAAACTCATTATACTTATATCCTGATGCAAAGTTCCAACCTGGAATGTCAACAGTTACCTCCTCCCGGAGAGGCCGCTTGACCTGTTGAGTCCTTTGTGATTGTTGCTCGTGTTTACCAGTCCAAGCACACAGTCTTGGAGATGCCATGTTCTCTTGTCATTCTGCACTGAGCTAGCAATAGCTGCATTCAGTGTTGCCAAGATTGTCAGGAGGTATGAAAGACCCAATATTCTGTTCTCTCTAATAATCCCTGGTGAAACTACCAATTTATTTGGAAATCTGTTGATGGATTCATTCTGCTCTCATTTGCCATTACCCCACACCTATCCCTCTAAAGGGTTCACTGCTCTGTAGTGTACAATCCGCTGTTAAGCTAATGATGACCCACTGTACAGCTGTACTAGAGAATGGCAACACTTGTTGGAAACTTCTTCGGTTAGAAGTTGTTGCCTTTTATTGAGAAAAAAGCTTCAGATTCTCAAGGATGAAATCAGACTGGCTTTGTCCAAACCTGTCATATGATTTCTGTGAGTTCAGCTCTACTTGGGCCAGAACTTTGATTATGTTGGATCTTGCACTCTAAACCTGCTGTGTTAAACCAGAATTAGATTATACCTTTCGTTTCAATTGTGGCTTTGTAGATTCATCAGCAGAAAGTTGAGGCGGGAATGGGATTGGCAACAATGGGAATAAGGCAATGTGTACCGGTTCCTTCACGACAGCTTAAGAGCAAAATGATTGTGATTTTACATTTAAAAACTTTACTGTACATGACTAATAAAATTGAGGCTTAGCCTTGTCATGATACATGATGTTGAACACGTACAGCTGATGTTTAATGTTATTTGGTCCAGTACAGAAGGGAGTTTGTATCATTTCATTGTGGTGAACTTTATATTGATTGTGTCTGTTTCTGTTAGTAGCTGAACATTGACTGAAGTAATCACTTTGACTTTCATCAAGACCTTCATATAACATGGAGAATGTTTAATTAATGCCACATGGTATTTTGTGTTGAACTTAATGTCTGAACTGCAACAGATAACCATTTATTCAATATTAGACAGGATTTACAGTCAGTAGTTCATGCAACAAATTGTGGTCGAGATCAATCTTACAACCTTCTCACTAGGGAGTGAAGATGCTTTCAGCTGTGTTTGCACAAAGGTAGATTTGCTGAGGAGAAGTTTTGAGGAAAGCTGTTACCATGTGTTTTGATTTTTTTTGAAAGAAATGACAAAGTCAGGCTACGTGGAAGTTAATGATGGCAATCAATGTCGAAGAAGTAGGTAACTACATATAGATAAAATTTTAATTAGAGGCTCTTTCATCTTGAAGAGTTTGATGCATGAGATTTGAACTGGGGATTTAAGAAACCATGTGCTGGGAATGGAGAGCCAGTAATGTTGATGACTAGCGAGGTGGTAGGAATAATAGGATTTGGGAAAACTTTTTATTGAAATTGGGGTGAGTTGCAGTTAATGCCAACTCAAAAATATTGGAGAAATTATGCCTGGAGGTGATCAATATTTTGTTATTAATGAGTTCTGTTGGTATATAAATGACATAACCTAGAAACACTGCAAAGCTGCATATGTGTGCTTTTTATTCCACCGTAGAATTTGTGAACCAAAAGTGAAATTTACTTAAGCAAAGAGTACAGAATTATTTTTTAAAAAAGATATACTTTGTGAGAAATTTGCAGTGAACTCTGAAATTTCATGTTGCAATAAATGAGTACTGAATGTTAAATGTTTGTGTCACAACCTTGTCGGCTAACTTTTTGGCTAACTGTTTGGAGGCTAACTTGACTCCTCATTAAGCAGTGCCTTTTTCTTTCAAACCACTCTGGTACTTTGCTCTTCCTCATCTTTATGATCTGCTCTAAGCCTTTAACCTTGTATACTATCAGCGCTCCTCCTTTTCTGGTGTTCTGATCGTTTGTGAATTTAATTGCTTCATCCCCGGCAATTCTGCATTTTGCACTCGAATTGCTTCTCTGCATCTCTGCCGTACCTTCTGCCTGATGTTAAGAGGTCAAAGAGTGTATGGGGCTGGTGGGAGGGCACCTTGACAATGCTGAGGGCTCTGCAAATGCAGTGCTTCTGGTGTATGTCCTGGATGAGGGGTAGAGAGAGAAATCCCGATGATTCTCTCAGCAGTCATCACAATCTGTTACAGGCAGGGTCTTACAGTCGTGCCTTGAAATTCCTGTATTAGATGGTGATACAGCTGGTCAGGACACCCTCGATGGTGCACTGGTAGAAAGTGGTGAGACTGGGAGTGAGGAGCCTCACTCGTCTCAATCTCCTTAGGAAGTGGAGGCATTGATTCAGATTCAGTTTATTGTCATTTAGAAATCACAAATGCAATGCAGTTAAAAAATGAGACAATGTTCCTCCAGAATGATATCACAAAAGCACATGACAAAACAGGCTACACCAGAAAATCCACCTAAAGTTTGGCAATCCCCAATCCAGAGTCCGGAGAGGCTGCTGCATATTAATATCGCGCTACCATCTTAGTGCGTTCCCCGGAAAGGAGCTCCAATCCACCAGACAAAACAAGACCAAAAACTAAAGCTACAAGACCTGCACAAAACGACATAGTTACAACAGTGCAAACAATAGCATAATTGATTTTTAAAAAAAACAGACCATGGGCACAGTAGAAATAGTCCAAAGATGTTAAAAGACTATAAGTTCGAAAGAAACCAGCACACAGTTTCCACAAGTCTCCAGGGTCCCGACAGACTCGCCATCCCACACAGGCGGCAGGAGGGAGTACCCCCACTATGGACTTCCACAGCGCTGGACTCAGCCTCGCAGACGCAGCACACAATGAAAGGTCCGTCGGACCCAGCCTCACAGACACAGCACACAGTGAAAGCGCTCCGACTGCAGCAGACTCCGAGTCCATTGAACCTCCGAGCCTCCAACCATCCCCTCCGGCACAGCTTCTCCGAGCACCATCCTCTGCTGAGCGTATTAAGACGTCCCCGCCAACTGCCACCGGCAACGCGACCCCGAGGACTGGGGGCCTGTTCTTCCCAGCAGAGACCCGGACCTCACAGCAGCAGCAGCAACGAAGAAGGCCTTCCTGGAGATTTCCAGATGTTCCTCCGTGCTCCCACGTCTGTTTTTCATCAGATTAGGATTGCGCACGGTACCCTGTTTAACAAATAAAACAAATAACATATCAGCTCCGGAGTGGCCGCTGCAAGCTGCGTTGCGCTGCCATCTTGAGTATATTGCTGTGCTTTCTTGGCTAAATGAGGTGGTGTTGAGGGATCAGGTGAGATTATCTGTGATGTGCAGTAGGGAGTGGTCAGCCTGTACCTTCCTGAAGTCCACAATCATCTCTTTAGTCTTGTCCACATTATGACTCAAGCCACTCTATCTCCTCACTGTATGCCAGCTCATCATTTTAATGATGATGCTACTGTTGTGTTATCAGTGAACTTTTTCACATTGTTTGTCATTAAAGCAGGATCTAGCAATACAGTTGTGTGTCAGCAGTGTGAACAGCGTCAGGATGAGCAGTCAGTCCTGGGGGGGAGATGCTGATGCTTAGCGTGATGGAGTAGAGATGTTGCTGCCAAAACGGACTGTCTATGGTTTCCCTGACTGCGTCTGGAGGTCATCCACCTTATTCTGAATACTACAAGTATTTAAATACAGCACCTTCAGTCCTGCATTCTATGCCCTTTTGAATTTTGCCTCTGTGGTACAATTTAACTCATTGCTCTGTCTACATTCGTACCCAATCATTAGCTTGTCCTTCATTACATTCATGTTACATCCATCATCTACTAGTAAATCTGCTGGCTTACCTTCAGCTCTATCATATTGGTTCCCATCCCCTGCCATATTAGTTTAAACCACTCCCAACAGTTCTAGTAAACCTGCCTACAAGAATATTGGTCCCCTTTGGATTCAAGTGCAACCTGTCCCTTCTTGTACAGGTCATACCTGCCCCAGAAGAGGTCCGAATTATTCAGAAATTTGAATCCCTGCCCCCTGCTCCAATTCTTCAGCCATGCGTTTATCTGCCACCTCATTCTATTCCTTTCCTCATTGTCATGTGGCACAGGCAGTAATCGCAAGATTACTACCTTTGAGGTCCTGTTTCTCGGCTTCCTTCTTAACTGCCTGTATTTTTTCAGAAGCTCCTCCCTTTTTCTACCTATGACTTTGGTACCAATATGTACCACGACTTCTGGCTGCTCACCCTCCCTTTTCAGGATATTGTGGACTTGTTCAGAAACATCACAGACCCTGGCACCTGTGAGGCAAACTACCATTTGTGTTTCCTTTAGAATCGCCTATCTGTCCCCCGGACTATAGAGTCCCCTATCACTGCTGCCATCCTCTACAATTCCGTACCCTTCTGAGCCACAGGATCAGACTCAGTACCAGAGCCAGGGCTGCTGTTGCTTCCCCCAGGTAGGTTGTCCCTTCCACCCCCCCCCCCCCCCCACCACTCCAAGAGTACTCAAAATGGAGTGCTTAGTGTTGAGAGAGACGGCCACAGGGGTGCTCTCCACGATCTGATGTTCTTCCTTCCCTCTCCTGACAGTCACCCATCTATCTGTCACCTATGGCCTTGGGGTGACTACCTCCCTGTAACTCCTGTCTGTCACTGCCTCCCTTTCCCTAACAAGCCGAAAGTCATTGAGCTGCAGCTCTGGTTCCCTAGCACGGTCTCTAAGGAGCTATTTCTTGATGCACCTGGCGCAGATGTAGCCATCGGGGAGGCTGGGAGTCTCCTGGAAATTTCACATCTGACACTCAGAACAGAACACTGGCTCTGCTGACATACCCACTATTCTCTCAAGATTTAAGTAAGAAATAAGGAATGAACTTACCTACTTACCTTGCCTCTGCCAGTTCTTGCTGAAAGCTTCTTTTGAAAGCATCCAGAATCAGTGCTTAACTCTGATTCACTGCATCACTTAGAGTCATGAAACATTAGAGCACTGATCGGTGAGTCCATGTCAACCATAGTCCTCACCCAGCTAGTCCCAATTACGTGTGCTCAGCCCACATCTCTCTGAGCTCCATCCCTGAACATACCTGTCCAAGTGCTGCTTAAACGATACTACCATACCTGTTTCAACCATTTCCTCTTAGCAGCTTGTTCCATATTCTTAACTCCCAATGCATGGAAAAAGTTGCCCTCCCACCACACAGTCCCTTTATAAAATATTTCCTCATGCACCCTAAGTTTTGGACTTCCCTACCCTAAAGAAAAACTGTTACCATCCACAATAGCTATGTCTCTCAAAATATTAAACATTTCTATAAGGTTGCCCCTCGTTCTGATGTGTTTGAAGGAATGATGATCAAGCCTGGCCAACCTCTCCCTACCACTCAGGCCCTCCAGTCCTGGCAACATCCTTGTAAATCTTTACTGCAATCTTTACACAGTGCTCTGATGGTCAGCGTGCTAAACCACCTGTAACACTGCTTTCGATGAACTATGCACTTGTACTCCTAGATCTCCCTGTTGCATTAGACTCTATGTGCCCTATCGTTCTTAGTGTAAGTGCTATGTTGGTTGGACTTTCTGAACAGTATCACCTCAAACTTGCCTATATTGCAATCCATTTGCTGCTCCTTAGCCCACTTCCTTAACTCATCGAGATCCCCCTGTAATCTACGATAACCTTCTTCGCTATCAACAACACATCCTAATTTTGTGTCATCTGGGAGCTTGCTGATCAAGTCTCGTGCATTCACATCAAAACTAGTTATATAAATAATTAAAGACATGAGTCCAAACACTGATATCTGAGGCATAACACTAGTCACATGAGCGTAATATTTGAGTAGAAGACTTAACATTAGCCCACAATTGCAATCATGTCTTGAAACTAGATTATTCAAAAGCAAAGTATTTGTAGTTTAACAGACAACCTTGCAAATATTATGTTTGTCATGGTCTTGATTTGGATTTTAAATTCCTGAGTAGTAAAAGTAACAAATGTTTGCTTATCAAAATGAAAATTTAAAGATACGCCTTGCTTCAAAATTACTTTCCATAATGTTCTATCTGTGCAACTGCTTGTGGCTCGAGGATTCTGATACCTTACAACTTACTAGATTTGTGTTGAACAAGAATTTATTTTGTAAGCTAGGATTATGTTACAACATTAACTCCCTTGATCAAATTCTCTGTATAAGACTGATGGGAACGTAGACTGCTTTACATGCTCTTTAACCCACACATCAGATCTGTTTATTCACCAGAGTCAGATTCAAAGAAATGTGGAAACTAGGAGCAGGAAGACTATTCAGCCCTTTAAGACTGCTGTGATATTAAATATGATGTTAGTTATCTATACCCATGCTCTCATTATAATCTTTGATAGATATTACATCTACATCAAAATTATATGGTGACTTAGCCTCTGCAGCCCCTGTGTAGCACATTCTGCACATTTATTGCTCTCATTTCTCTTTATTCAGGTCTTAAATCTCTTGCCATGTAAACTATGACTGTGACTACTTCTAAGTACCTCAGCCTGGAGACGCATCTGCATTACATTCAATGGCTTTAGCCCTGAGAATCCCTTCTCATTCTTCTGAACTCTGGTGAATAAAGGGTGGCACTGTAGTGTAGTGGTTAATGTAATGCTTTACAGTGCTGGCTGCTGTTCGTATCGGGGTCTCTCTTCCTGCCATCACGGACATTTACACTACACGCTGCATCCGCAAAGGATTATGAAGGACCCCATGTCCCCCTCATACAATCTCTCTCCCTCCTGCCATCTGGGAAAAGGCTCCGAAGCATTCGGGCTCTCATACCAGACAATGTAACAATTTCTTCCCCCAAGCTATCAGACTCCTCAATACCCAAAGCCTGGACTGACACCTTGCCCTACTGTCCTGTTTATTATTTATTGTAATGCCTGCACTGTTTTGTGCACTTTATGCAGTCCTGGGTAGGTCTGTAGTCTAGTGTAGCTTTCTCTGTGTTTTTTAATTACGTAGTTCAGTCTAGTTTTTTGTACTGTGTCATGTAACACCATGGTCCTGAAAAACGTTGTCTCATTTTTACTATGCACTGTACCAGCAGTTATGGTCAAAATGACAATAAAAGTTGACTTGACTTGTATGTGCTGTCTGTAACAGAGTGAGCTTCCTGTGGGTGTTCCGGTTTCACTCCACATTTCAAGGACTTGCAAGTTGGGGTTAATCAGTTTTGGGCATGTTGTGTTGGCATCGAAAGCATGGCAATCCTAATAGGCTTAATTCTCACATGAAAGATGCATTCACTGTATGATGCACATGTGGCAAACAAGGCTAATCTTCCATTACAAATCAAGTGCCTTAACTTCTAGAGTGTCACTCCCACCATCCGCGGAGTGGTGAATCCCTCTCTAGTAATACATCCTTTCCGAGGTAAGGAAACCGAAACAGCACTGCTTTCTTTTTAATGCATTGGACCTCATATTTCCCCATGACTCGGAGGTAATTCTCACTACTTTAGGCTGGATTTGTTGCGCATTCCTACCTAGCTGCTCAGCATTTCAACAAATAAAAGTACATCTGACCTCTTGTTTTGCCCTTGAGTTTAGGGACGTTCAAGTACGGGTTGAAACAAATGCCAAATGAATTTCTTAACTGGCTCCTCAGCTTTACACCATCTATAGTTGATGTGTCCAATGCAGTCCTGTTTATTTGAATGAAGCTAACAGACATTGTTAAAAACTTAAATGAATATAAGTAGGATTTTATAACATTATTCTAGTTGGTATTCATAATGCTTTAAATTTAAATTTGAATATGTTTGCTATAATTATTTTTAAATGTAATTATTTAAATGATTTTTTTCATTGTTTCTAAATTTATCTGACTATCAAGAGCTTTCAGAATGCTATCAGGATAGTCCTGGAGTGAAGTGATGCTGTCAGTTTCCACCTCATGGGCTGTTTCACTTTTCTTTTTATCCATCCTTGGGATGTAGGTGTTGCTGGAAATGCTGACATTAATTTCCATGCCCGACTGCCTGAGGAAATTATGTCAATTGTTACTGAAAGTAATTAACTTTAATTACATTTATTTTCCATTGTATTAAAATTTTCTGTCTATATTGGGGGGTTTGAACTTAATCGTGGCATTTCCATTATTTACTGGCCTCCTATGAAGTGTAGGATTTTGCACAAAATGGCATCAGAACAAGCATGCATAGCATGTGAGTTTGTTACACCTGCCCAGCATCCTCTCTGTTTACGCATGTCAAACACACTGACAACCCAAAGTGAAAATCCTAATTTGTACCAGGATTCTTTTGTATTTTAAAAAGTAATTATTTTCTGCAGCACATTAAGAAATAGTGTTATTCAAAAGAATTTCTAGCACATGAGTTTTTTTAAATGTTTTCTCATGTTTTGACTATTTGATAATACTAAGCAAGATCAAAAATTTAAGGTTTATCCTTTAACTTGCTATTAAACAATAGTCTGAAATAGAAACATTATTCTGCAAAAAGATGTGAATTTGAAATGACGAAGTGGTGGAAATGCTCAGCAGGTCTGTTTTTGCTATATTGCAGTACTGTTCAGCTTGATAAAATACAAATGGTGTTAATTAGATAACGTTCTCTTTACTTTTGACTATCCAGAATGTTGAATCTCATTTGGCCAGTTGTCAAAACTTCAGCCTGAATACACTTGAATGTGGAAATGATATTGATGAGAATAAGCTTAAGCAGCCTCCAACTCTGAGTATATCCGCAATCAAACTCCTGTTTAAATGCTGTCTGTTCCCTTGGTTTTCCATTCTAAGTAAACACTATAGTAAAGTTGAAAGCATGCTTTTTCATTCCAAAGTCCTTGCTCTTCGAATCAATATTGAAAGCAAAGCTGTGTTGGAAATGAGATAGGAATCAAATGCGTGCAAAGTTCTTTGCATCTTTTGGGTCTGTATTAAAGTTTTGACATAAAAGCTAGATACAAAAGATAGAAAAATGAAGGGATGTGTGGGAGGGAAGGGTTAGGTTGATTTTAGAGTAGGTTAATTTCTAAAGTAAGTACATGTTTGGCACAGCATTGTGGGCCAAGGGGCCTGTATTGTGCTGTAGGTTTTCTATGTTTCTATGACCTGGTGTTTTTGTGGTATCCTGAAATATTTGGTGAACTGGACCATCGGGAAAGAGGGTGCAACCGTGGCAGCCATTACTGGAGCAAATTTGGGTCAAGCTGAACCTTATGGCTGGACTGAAGCAGCAGAGTCCAGTCCCAAGAGCAGATAACGAACCAATGTTTAGCTGATTTAAGCGCCAAGCCAGGCCGAGGGCAGAGGACTAAACTGTGTTCAGCTCACTACTCCTAAAAGCTTTACTCGCATCAACCCTGAACTGACTCTGCAGCTGCAGCTTGCAGCCATCGGCATTCGCCTCAGTACTGAACTTGACTCCACAGCCGCCAGGCTCCTTGCCTGTTTGCATCACTGAGCTGGCTATATGTCAGTGGACTTACTTTGGGTTCATGTTCTGTGGATTGTTTGCATTTTATTATTGTTTGTCTGATTTGTTCTTTTTCACACATTGGATGTATCGCTGTCTTTGTGGAGTGAGGTGTCTTGTGAATTCCACTGTTTCCTTGTTTTGTGGGTGCATTCAAGAAGATGAATCTCCAAGGTTGTATGTGGTATACATACTTTGATAGTAAATGTACTTTAAAAAGGTCATTGAAGACCTATATAATGTTATATGTTCTAGAAAACAAAGATGAAATCTTGTGAAAGTAACTTCCATTTTGTATTGGTTTAATATTGTGATGATGCAACTGCTGATGGGGTCCAAATGAATGGGTATTTTGATCTAGTGTTGTAGCTCTGGAAAATTAACGAAACCATGAAGAAATGTATATATCGTCAGAGAATTTAAAATTGGAAATATTGGGGACTTGTTTGCCAGTTATTTTTAAGAAGGAAAAGGTCATAAACTTAGCCGAGGACACCATCAATGACAGAGATTCATCCAGAGTGGCAAGACTTGGAAACCTGATTTGGGCCAATGCTTATAATAAAACTTCCGAAAGAAGCCAACTGGAACATTTGGTTATGCTGAATCTGAGAAGGAATTTCCTCACCCAGCTTCCTTCCCATAATTTGCAAGTTGGTACTGTTCAAGTAAAGGTCTGACTGGAAGACGTTTTGTTCCATGCTCAGAACAAGTGTGAGATAAGCTGATGATCAGAATGAAAAGAGCTGAGGTCTTGTGTGTAATTTTAGTGTTTTATAATTATTTGTCTGTTGTAATTCAGTCCAAGAAAAGGTGACAATTTATTTAACATTTGATGATGGGTTGTAATTCAGAGTTAATTTCATAAATTAGTTTCTTCTTCAATGTACCTTCTTTCACTGCTCTAAAAAACAAATTCTGCTCTTCATGCCTCATTTAAGAGAATGGAATACAGAATAGTTCAGTTTTCAAAACTTTTTTTTAAGGTTTAAGGACTTAAGTAGACAAATAGCAGTTGAATCATTTTGTATGCTTGATTTTTATTGCCTGCTTATATTAAAGAACACTTTTTTTAAAACATTCTCTATCTTCCTGAGTTTGCTTCCTACCCAACATGTATTCAGACTGGAGTGAAATTCTGGAGGGAAAGAAATATATTCTTGCACTTAAGCTCTACAAGCACAATTTTAAATCTGTCAAGTGTGAGCAAACCGTTCTTGTGTTGAATTTACTTACCTTGCTTGATTTGCCTTTTTTCTCTCTCGTATTCCTTTTCCATCTTTTTATCTAATCTAATGGAATAGACAGGACACTGAAGAAGTGGGGTAGCATCTGTAAAAAGCAAAACAGTTAATACTTGCAGTCAAAGATGCTTTGTCAGAACAGGAGAAGAGGGAAGAAAGCTGCAGAGGGCTTAAATGCAGAAGTAGAGATTATACTGCAATTATAGAGGGCACCATTAGACTGTTTTTGGAGTACTGGTCTCCTTCATTATGAAACAATATTCATTTAAAACAGTTCCCAGAAGGTTTCCTTGATTAATACCTGGAATAAAGATAATGATTAGTGTCATTTGTCACACGTACATCAAAACGATACATCGTTTGTATCGGGGATATGTTGGAGACAGCTTGTCTGGCATTAGACACAGTCACAGGGAAAACATGCAAGCTCCTCACAGATAGCAATGGGAATTGAGCCCAGATTGTAGAGCTGTCACTGTAAAGCACTACTCTACCATGTTGCCGTGTCACATCCTGCACTTCTGGTCAGATTGCCTTATAAAAAAAACTTTGGATAATCTTGGTCCAGTTAGGATGAGCTGCAGTCTCTGTCCAGATTGAGGCTCAGTTTTTAAATTTAGGTTCATGTGGAGGGGAGTTTGGTGTCAAATTAGGGTTTAGGTACAGAGAATCTTACATGTCCTCTTAAATGGTGGCAGTCTGAATGTAGGTTGGTTGTGAACTAAATCTGGGTAATTGCTAGGTGGAGAATGGTTGGTGGAAGCTACTATGTTAGTATTAAATACTAGTTTTATAACATTTCATAGAATATACATATTGAATTCTGAACTAGTTGTAACAGTGCAAGACTAGCAGGCTGTGAAGTCCAATTATTATGCAGTGAGCTTAGCAATATTTCATGTCATGCTCCCTGTTGCAAATTGCATTGATTTTCATTATTTGCTTTTCAGTTTTGAAGTTGTTTACAATATTAAAATACTGTATATTTGAAAAACTGAATTTATTTCTGAATATTACCTGAGCAAGTAGTCCTGAGAGTGGAGTACGATATTATGTTTATTTTAAACTAATCTATACTTAGCATTTGTAAAAGAAGAATTTTATACTGGTTTGATTGACTGTTTTGAGGCATTCCTAGTCCCATCACAAAGAAACTCTGTGGCTTATTAATTAGTAATTATCTCTACAATAATTAGGTTTATATTTTAGTGAAGTGGAAAATGTAATGATGAATCTATATGCTATTATATATAAGATTATGTAGATGATGCCTGATTTTAATATGTATATTTCTTACTGATTATGTAACCAGTAGATTACATCTTTAGTAGCTTTATAATGTTATCAACATTGAATCTCATTTATATCAGCCTTGAATAATGCAGTCTTTCATGACTCCAAATTAAGAACTCAATTTGACATTCTATCCATCTTAACACCACATCCATATGTGTCAATTCCAAAAGCAATTAACTTGGTGATTTTTCTCACTGGCCTTCTGACCTTTATTCTCCACAAATGTCAGCTTTTTCCAGAACTTTGCTGCTGCATCATGTCTAGCTCAAGTCCTCATTCATCTCCTTAGGGGTCCCAGTGCTCCCACATGATCAAATAAAAACATTTCATTCTTATTCTCAGCTCTGCATCGCCACCCCCCTCACCTTTCTCGACTCTTCATCTCTCTGTAAAGCTAGCCTCCTCTGTATTTTTCTCTTTCATCTAGCTCGGGCATTCTGCTCTGGATTACCTCTGAGGTTCCTCTCTGCTTTAATACGCTCATCAAGCTGGACCTATTGGATCTAGGCTTTGTTTAACCATTTACTTCTCTTACTCATACATTTTTGATTATGCTTTTGTGAAGCAATTTAATGTTTTATTTGTGTGCAAAGTATAATGTAAGTACAAATTATTGCAGGTATTGTGGTGAAACTTACCACATGCATTTCATTTGTTAGAACTTGTAGCAGTTAATTAGCAAATCAAGTATTTCATTATTCTCAGAGTGTAATTTAAAGGCATTTTGGCAATTAATGGTGCAGCCTGTTAACAACCCGTGATAGAATAATGTTTTTCTTTTATGCTCCATTGTTATGTTGACTGGTATTAGATATTTTTAAAAATAATTTCCTTTATTTCTGCACATTGGATGAGACTTCTATTCAATATACAGAAAAACATGACATTTGCCATGCTTGGATGAGGAAATGAGCTCTGGTGAAATTCTACTACTAATATATTTTATCATGGTGCTATTATAGTATATTTTATAAATCTAGTTTAACTATGCCACAATTAACATGGTTACTAGCTGCGTTTTTTTAAAATCCGTAAGTCATGTAGGAATGGAGAACATGGGTTCAGTTACCCCTTGCTTTTTATTTCCTTTAATGCCAATAATCCCCTCGCTCCTCCATTCCTATCTTCCCTGCGTCAACAAAACTTAAATGTACCATAGGCATTCCACAGTTCCAATGTTATTTTGGTGTCCTAAACTAGCTCCTTTCCCATAAAAACTCCTTTAATTTATTCTTTAAAATTTGGTGATTAGAAAGCAAAGACAAACTGAAATAGGAGAGGAAGTTAACACTGACAACAATAATGAATGGGAAATGTTACCTTTGATTCAAACAACAAGAAGTCGCATCATTGTTGCTATAAGTGATAAATAACTGGGGCCAAACAATATCTGGTTTAATGCCTTTTGAAATAAATGGAGAGAGAATCAAGAAATAAGAGATGGTAAAGATATTTGAATAATCATAGGGGATTTTAATCTTCAAATCAAATTGGCTAAAAGTTTCTAAAAGTAATTCATAATGAGGCCGCATTAGAAAAATTGACTGGATCCTACTTTGTGAATGTTAATTAGCAATTTCTGGTGAAGGAAGCTCAAAGATATCAATGTGACAGGTTGGTTCAGGCAGAAAGCTAAGTCTCAGTTAGGCATGAGCAGTGTTTTTACTAAAGTGGGGTGGAATATTAGTTTCAAAGATTTGGAGAAACAATGGCAAACAAAATTTTTGTGTCTCAACAAATGTACATTACATTGAGAGAATCATTGCATGGGAAAATGATCAATTCATGACTAATTTAGGGAGATTAAGGTTGGTATTAGATTAAAAGATTTGTAGAGACGCCAAGAAAAGTGGCAAACCTAATTGGGAGAGTTTTAAGAAACAGTGCTGGAGACCAAGAATGTAATGGCAATGACAATACGTTAACAGAAAGATGAGAAAAATTCTAAAATCTGATAAACAACCATGTTAAATGGGAAAATGTAGCAAAATTTAAAGTATGGCCTTTGAGGGGCAAAGGTCATTGAAATGAAGATATGAAGTTATAAAATAATAAACATGTTTTAGTTTAAATAAACTTTTTTAAGCTACCTTCTCTATGGAATAAATGGCAAAATTAACAGGACTATCAAACTAAAGGTCTTCTAATGGGGGAGTGGAATCTTAAATTCATGTCACTTGTGAGGAAACAAAGGAGATCAATGGGGGCAAGGGGTGGGTCTAAGAGGCTGCAAATTACCTCACTGTGTAGCCAGTAAATTATAAAAATGGTGAATGGCCTGAAGGAAGATCTTCCAAAACCCCATTCTGCAAATTGCAAAGTAGCAAATGGAACATCAGAATGGCATTGCTGTATCACTATGCAATATTTCCAAGCTGAAGCAGAAATTTGCCCTAAGATTACTAAACATACTCCCTCTTTAATTCATTTCTCTTATGTGTACTTGTATGTGTTAGAGAAGGCTGTTTTTAGTGATATTTCAGTCTTTACTTGCATAATGTGATGCTAAATAAAAATAGCAATTGCATCCAGTCCTTTCTGACTTGCAGGCTTGTTCTGTAAAGAAAGTTTGAACCTAATAATTTCACAATTATTCTGTGAGATCAAAATAGTTTTATAAAATTCATGGTATGTAGTGCAATGCAGTATTTCAATATATCTATTGGTTATAAGGGGAAATACTTTGATGCAAACTGCTGCAGTTTATGATGAGCTTTATTCTCTGTAATGGAAATACTGCAGGGCTGAATGACTAAAATTTGTTGTTCTCTGACATATGAAACTCATTTGTTTCAATCACCTATTGTACAAGGTTTCCTTGTAAACAAATCATAGCCAGAAGAATTTGGAAAGAGCCAAATGCAGAGGAGGAATATCTCTACTAATGCTAAATTTATTGGAAAGTACATAGAGTATGAAGCACAGAAGATGGACATTTCTTCAACCTATGTATGCATCAACACACATTTATCTCTATTGAAGTAATAACAGATTAAGTTTGTTATCGCTGACTGGTATGACCTGAAATTTCTAATTATTTAGCTGCAGTACAGTGCAGAGACGTAAAAATTACTATAAATAGCTATAAAATAAATTGAAACAGTGCAAAAAAGAATGAAATTGGGTTCATGGGTGTTTAGAAATTTGATGGCAGAGGGGAAGAAGCTGTTTATGAATCATGGAGTGTGGGTCTTCATCTTTCATTTCCCAGATGCAGAATGATGGAAGCCACCTTCCTGAGACACCTGCCTCTTAAAGATGTCCTCAGTGGTGGGGTCCTTGTGCATATATTGGAGCTGGTTGTGTCTACAACCCTCTGCAGTCTCTTGCAGTCCTGTGTATTGGAGCCTCCATATGAAGCTGTGATGCAGCCAGTCAGAATGGTCCGCAGTGTCTCACCTATAGAAATTTACATGTCTTTGGTGACAGAGCAAATCTCCTCAGAGCTGTTAGGGTGTATTCTGGAGTTAGGGTATTTAATAAATATTAACTTCACTGGCAACCAATCTTCAGACAATGAACATGGATTGTAGTTTGAATTTAAAATGCAGCCCTGAACGATAGCTTTCTTGGAGCTGTGGACTGGAGTTGATTGCAAACCAGACAATGCTGATTAACATTCATTTTGGGTATCTAGAATGTGAGCGCGAAGAAGATGGTGTGTGAAAATTATATGTAATTCAAAGGAAGCATTGTAGATACATTGTAACTATAGAATTGTCCTGCATAATTTTCTTTAAAAATCCTTTGATCTTTAGCACATAAAAATGTCAGGTAATATTGGGTCGTGAGGCCACTTTCTCCAAGAATGTCTCGATATGATGCCTGCTGCTTGATTTTGTTGAATAAAACACTTCTATATCCACTAGCTTCATTGTCTCTCAGGTGAATTTGTTCACGTTACAACAGAACCACTGGCAGTTTTCTTCATGTTTTATCCTCCCGAGATGTTGACACCCAGGGATGTCAAGCTGTTCATCCTTTCCATTGCTGACCCCTCAACGAGGACTGGTTATGTTCTCCCTACTGTACCTTCCTGAAATCCACAATCAACTCCCTGGTCTTGCTGATGTTGGGTGGTGTTGCAACACCACTCAGCCATCCAAACTGTCTCACTCTTAATGCCTCATTGACATCTGAGATTTTATTAATAATCTTTTTACAAAATATGCAACCTCGTTGAAACTTACAGGAATAATGGATGCTTTTCATTTTGTTTCAGTTTGTCCTTTCTGGCTCAGATGACTTCAATCTTTACATGTGGCATATTCCTTCTAGTTTAGAGACAGGTGAGTTATCATACAGCCTGCACTGAATTTTGTGATGGTTTTCTCTCCCAAGAAAACAATATGCATGTACATTGACCACACTCCAAATAAATTTAATAATCAATAAAACATGCTTCTGGATCTCACATCTGAGTCTTAGTCAATGCTCCTAGTAGACAGGATAACCGGTGGCACAGTCAAGCAGCCAGCTTTCATCCCTGCAATGCTGTTGAGGGAAAGCTGTGGTTTAGGTGTAGGAAGGGTGGGGTGTTGGATATCCATCTGAGTGTTTCATGGAATTCCTTCTGGTCGTTAATTATTTAAGCATATGAAGTTTATTATTTGTTGAAGATATGGCAAGGAATTTAGCACACCACACTTGCAGAGGATAAGCATTATTTTAGAAACTGGACAAGAAGAAGAACAAAGGAAGCTTAAAGTGAATTTGATAGAGCTGAGTAACCGAGCAATCATAATTTCCTTTAAAAGTTGTTGGAGGTGTGTTGGACCTCAGGAATGTTATCAATAAATCACAAGGAGATTGGTAGATCCAGTTAATGTACTTAATGTACCATAGATTAAAAATGTGCCATTTGTATCAGATATATTTGTTAATGATTATTTTTAAGATAAATTTAAAAGCAAGATATGTAGTCATAGCTTGATTATAAACTATTTGCAGGTGGCCCTGCCAGAATTGTAAACGGTGCATTCATGGTGCTTAAAGGTCATCGATCCATTGTAAATCAAGTACGCTTCAACCCCCACTCGTACATGATCTGCTCATCAGGAGTGGAAAAGATTATCAAGGTACATTATATCACCTGCAAGAATTCAACACTGATTCCAATGTCAATTTTCCTGTTAACAATGCAGTTACTGTAAAAGCTCAATGTATAATTTGTTTAAAATATCCATTACCCAATTTACTGTCAGAAACAAAAAAGAAAAATCCTCAATGTCCTACATATTCCTAACGTAAATAAATGTATTTGTAATCTATTTTTCACAAAGTTGTTCGTAATTCCAGATTTATTGCTATGTATTAGTTTATTCAGTTTCAACACTTGTTAAAATTTAATTCCACCTTGTATTTGCTGAAATTCTAGCAAAGTAACTGTCTTGTGTTGAGTAAAGTGTGAGCTTAAATATTTTTCACTTGTGTTTTCATAATATATGTGAAATTGTCTGTTTTGTACATAAGAGATCAATTAACAGAAGAGGACAAAATTCACAGTAGGCATTCCCATTTAATGTCATCTTAATTCCTCAACAGTTCTTTACATAAGCTGCTGCTTTGCATGATTCCATTAATCCATTCTCCTGTGTAGCTTCAGTTGCTCTAGTAAAACTTTGCATTTGAACTTTCATACATTGGGATGCACTGTTGAAATACATGGTGAATGTAGGTGCAATAGCAGCCTTCAGAGGGGAATTAAGTAAATATTCAGGGGGGAAAAATATTGTAAAGATTTGGGAAAGTGAAGGCAATAGGATTAAATGTAATTAATTCTGAAAGAGAAGATTCAGACTTGAAGCAAGTAATCTCCTTCCTTGTTGTGCTACCCTGTGATTCTCCATGTGTTTAATGTCACTTTCAGAGGCAGTTAGTCATACAAAAGATTTTTTGTACCATTGTATCTCCTGCTGGATAACTAGATAATCCACTATTTTCAATTCTTCACTGAGCTTGGGGTCAAGGTGGTGGTTGTTGTCCCTTTGTGTCCAAACTTCCCATTTTTTAATTGGAGTTTACGTTGTGGTTTTGTAAAGATTTTAGTGAACTCACCTGTACAACAGGGGAATGAGATTTAAAGGATTCAACTTAAGTTATATTTGCAACTAAAGCTAGGAAAGGATAAATCACAATCTCCAGTCACAAATAAGTTTCAATATAAATGCAGTCATTCCACAATTAGTCATTTGTTTTTACATAGCTTTTGAATTCTAATGGATTTTTACCTTCAGGTATTTAAAAGACAAAACCTGAATAATTACATCTGCTTTATGGTTGTCATAGCAATGTGATTGATAGGGGTGTAAATATTGAATGTTTTTGTGCTTTGATAATACAGGTGTGGAGTCCATATCTCCAACCAGATTGTGCTGGCGACCTAGAAGGAGAGGTGGAAGATGATACCCGTAATCTTTATACTCATGAAGAATACATCAGCTTGGTCTTAAACAGCGGAAGTGGCCTATCTCATGATTATGCCAACCAGTCGGTTCAAGAAGATCCAAGAATGATGGCTTTTTTTGATTCTCTTGTAAGGCGAGAGATTGAGGGCTGGAGTTCTGATTCTGACAGTGACCTTAGTGAGAGTACAATTCTTCAGCTACATGCAGGGACCAGTGAACGATCAGGATATAGTGATTCTGAATCTTCTACCTCCTTGCCATTAACACCTCAGCAAGGTGATGATTCTGACGAGGCAACCTACACACTGGACCGACAGAAGCCCTCCAACTCCTCCACAACCAGGGAAGACTTACAGTCTCGTCAACAAAGATTGTCTGCACTCAGACGCTATCAAGATGAGCGACTTCTAACTCTTTCTAATGACTCTGATTCCTCAGAAAACAACTTTAATCAAGTAACTACAGGTTCAGATACAGATCCTGTGACAAGGCCTCGATCTCCAAGTCCAGAGGCAAATGATTCCAGTAGTTCCAGTAGCAATGGCAGGAGGCGTGCGTCTACACGCCAAAGAAATGCTTTAAGGGCTAAGCAAAAACTCCACAGAGAAAAGAAGAATACTCCACAGTTCAAAGTAAAACAAGATAATACTGATGATAATGCCAATTATTCTCGATTGCATAAGGGTGACCATTCTTCATCAGCTTCATCTTCACCGGAAAGGAGCAGTGCGGAGTTTGAAAATAATAGAGGAAGGATATCTCCTTACTCAGATAGTGAGTCTGAGGTTAGAAAGGTTTATAAAGCCTACAGCAAAATACAAAGTACATTCAGGTCACAATTGAAATCAAAAGGAGGTTCCATGACCTTTTTGTCTGTGAGTGATGTTGCACACACGAATGAGAAAGGCAGCTCATTAGGTATGTTACCCCAAGAAAGTGATGCTACAAGGAAAAGTACAACAGGATGTCATCAGAGATTTAGAGTAGAAAGATATTTAGATGACTATAAAGGGGAAAGCAGCACATCTCTACAAGCGAAGAGTAAGCATCCAGCCCTGCTTATTCATGAAAGCAATACTTTACCAGCTTCAAAGGAAATGATGTCTGGAGAGCAGGAACATGTTGTAGAAGATGTCCCAAGTAGCTACACTGAGCACTACTATGAGGCCAAAAAGGTTAATGGGAAATCTGTCCTTGTGGGCAATAACAGTAACCTGACTAACCAGTGTCAAGCATTTGGCAACCAAACACAAGAACTGTGTGATCACGCAGAGGCATTGGAATGTGCAAATGCCCAACATGTACAGCAGGTACCCAGTGATGAATCTGGTCAGGAATTCATTAGATCTGCATCCTCTCAAACAACTCCTTTTCCTGAAATTCATTTAACTGGAACACAAAGTAATTTTGATGAATGGTGCAGAGACCATGTTGATAAATCCAAAGCCAGGACTTGTGACGTGGAAGAATCCTGTTCAGAGGCTCCCTGCAATGTTCACAACAATGGGCTATTTGATAAGCAATACACAAACCAGCAGGAAGATTCAGTGAATGCATCCAAGTCTGAACCTGGTGACTGTGTACAGGTAGCCTCATTGCACCACAAAGAAGAGTGTTCCCAGTCTGGGCTGAATGACCATTCAGAATGTACTAAGAATGGCATGGCAGCCAAACGAAACATTTTTGATTGTCCCCAAGGGGCTTTGTCATCAGCAGCGACTGACCAGTCTTCAGGAGGGTTAAAAAGGCTGCGAAAAGAACTAGATCCTGAGTTTTCACCAACTGAGAAGAAACAGAAGACATGATTTGCACTTGTCCCAGCCAGTGCTTTGCGATGTCACTGAAAGCATTTATCTCGAACTCAACAAACCATTGGTCTGTAAACGAGTGAGAATTTTTGTTAACAATTATGTAAATAATTCAATTTCTTGAAGAAATGCTAATACAGAAATTTTTAGAATGTGTATGATAATGGTATATAAAATACAAATTATTTGGAGTGATTCTAACTTTGGATTCAAATATCCATTTTGGCCCAAAGGGTTTGTAATTTTTCTGTTAAGTATTCATTATGCCAAGCAAGGGTTAGTGGTGCATTTGGTGTATCAAATTGTATTGGATTGTATTGTTACAAAGCTTTCCCTCATATCCACTAGGAAAAGATGAGCAAATTGATACATGTGGGCAGATACTGAATTTAAAATATTGAAGCCCATAGAATAACAATTGAACAAATGAGTTTTTGAAGCCTAACACTTTATAGTTGGAGGGTTTTTTTGTTTTTATCTTAAATTACTACCTTTTGTATGGTAGCCTTTTATTCATGAGAGGAGTGAACAGTTTGGCTCGAGAAAAATGTTTAGATGTTGATTATATACATGGAACACAGTGATCTGCTGAAGGAAAGTTAGACATGCTGTGGTCAGGAATAAAGTTTTGTGTTTTAATTTCTTCAGGACAATTATTTGAAGCACAACACTTCTGCACAGTGGGCACCTGATTAGCTATCACTTTCTTTAACTGTTGAGAAAAATAAATATTGCCATTCACAATCTTTGTGTCTTGCTGTATTGCTGCCTCCTTGCCATTTCTTCCAGCTAAGGCGATGAAGAGTTCTTTTGCAATCCAAGGACGGTAGTGGATTGTTAGTTTGAATCACAGTCCTTGTGGATGTGATCAGGTGAGTAAATTTAGACAAAAAATGTGTTAATGAAGTTTTCTTAAGATATCTTAAAACAAACTGTAGAATGAGAGTAGATTAATACTGTAATTACCCTTTGTAAATGGCTGATAAGATTGGAGATTTTCATTGTGTGGAAGACAGGTTTGGGGTGATGGTCAGAAAGGGAATTGTGTGTTGCAGAAGGGAAGGAAGGACAACACGTTGTGAAGAGCTGAGTGGAGGAGGCAATGGGGTAGGTGAGCTAGTTGAAAAATATGCCTTTTCATTATTGGGCAAATGTGGATCCAACTACATGTGATGAAAGGTTTAAACCTAAACCAAGTTTGCATATTTATAGAACACTTGATTCAGTAATTAGTTGTGGTGAGTCAACAGTCTTATTTGCAGCACTTTGAGGATAGTTAAAATAAAAAAATGAAAGTATGCACTGCAGAGCAATCCACTTGATTGCCATTTTTACCAAAATTAGTGAAAAATGTATCCCTATTGTCTCACCTGTTTGATCTATGTCTTTACACTAAACGCTGCTGAAGTAATCAGTTTTAAAATTTATATCTACCCTGCCGGTGACCCAGATAATAAATTTATTTCATTCAAACAGACTGATTATCTCTGCCTTAGTTTCTGATTTATACTTGATTACTTAATTTTGTTTGAGGTGTGGTAGTTGTGCTTAAATTGGGGTCTGTACTGAGAAAAAAGTATATATAAAGCTTCCAAAAATCAAAGATCTCAGTGTAATGATCCTATTGGAAATGTGTGCATCATTCAGGTGAGAAGAGAGCAAACGTCTTTGGGTTGCTTTTGTAATTAATTAGCCTCTCGAGTTGATTCTTTAAAAGATTTGCAAGATGTTGGTGGCACTGAGGCCAATGTATATAGTCTATCTCTATCTTCTGTTGAGAAGGTGGTGGTTTCTCCTCACAGTGTATTTGGTGAATGCTATTGCACAGAAAGTTATATCACTCAAACCCAGCAACTGTCCAGTTCCAAGTTGGAATAGTATACAACATAGAAGGGATTGTGCAGTTTATGATGTTCCCAAGTGTCTGTGCTCTTAAAAGTGTGGCTGTACTTGAAAACAGACTAGCATAGTACTGAATAGCTTTATACTAATGGAGCAATGACCGCCTTCAACTTTTGGAAGAAGTATAAATTGGCTCAGAAAAGTATAAAATGGTAATATTTTTTTACCGTCTAAAAAATATTCAAATTATTTTCCTTGAAGCCTGGTATGAGTTATGCTTAACCATGCAAAAGTTGGTTTCTATTAAAAATCTCTACCATGTTAAGTGATTTAATATTAACATAATATCTCAGAATGGGGGATCTTGTGCTGTGCCCCATTTGTACAGGTTTTCTGGTTATCCTTCAACTCAGAATTTTGTACTTTAAAGATCAATGGGTCAAACTGATGATTGTAACAAGTCACCTGGTATGGTTATCAATGACTGCACCAATACCCCCACATCTTAACCAATAAAGTGTAGGCACTTAGAAAGAAGTAGTAATGTCTGAGATAGAAACAATGTGACATATAATCTATTTAGGAGAAATATAAAAAAACAAGGAAAGAGGGAGAAAGGAAAAACCAAATAATTGTTACAAAGTTTTTGAAATAAGACCTAGGAGCAGAATTAGGCAATTTGGCCCATTGAATCTGTTCCGCCATTCAATTATGGCTGATCCTTTATCCCCTACTCAGCCCCACTCCCCGGCCTTCTCCCTGTAAACTTTGATGCCGTGTCCAGTCAAGAACCTATTAAGCTCTGTCTTAAGTACACCCAGCAACCTGGCCTCCACAGATGCTTGTGGTAATAAATTCCACAAATTCACCACCCTCTAGCTAAAGAAATTTCTTTGCAATTCTGTTTTATATGGACACCCATCTATCCTGATGCTGTGCCTTCTAGTCCTAGAACCCCCCCCCCCCCCCCCACCACGTGAAACAGCCTTTCCTCATCTACTCTGTCTAGGCCTTTCAAAAGGTTTCAATGGGATTCCTTCTGAATTCCAGTGAGTACAGACCCAGAGCCATCAAATGTTCCTGATATGATAACCCTTTCATTCCTGGAATCATCCTTGTCAACCTCCTCTGGACCCTCTCCAATGCCGGCACTTCTTTTCTAAAATGAAGGGCCCAAAACTGTTCACAATACTCAAGGTGAGGCCTCACCAGTGCCTTATAAAGCCTCAGCATCACATCCCTGCTCTTGTATTCTAGATCTCTTGAAATTAATGCTAACTTCTTCACCACTGACTCTACCTACAAGTTAACTTTTAGGGCATCTGCACAAGGACTCCCAAGTCCCTTTGCATCTCAGATTTTTGGATTTTCTCCCTGTTTAGAAAATAGTCTGCACATTTATTTCTACCACCAAAGTGCATGACCGTGCACTTTCCAACATGGTATTTCGTTTGCCACTGTCTTGCCCATTCACCTAATCTGTCTTAAGTCCTTCTGCAGTCTACCTGTTTCCTCAACACTACCTACCTCTCCACCAATCTTTGTAACATCTGCAAACCAGGCAACAAAACCATCTATTCCATCATCTAAATCATTGATATACAGTATAAAAATAAGTGGTCCCAACACCGACCCCTGCAGAACACCACTAGTCACTGGCAGCCAACCAGAAAAGGATCCTTTTATTCCCACTCACTGCCTCCTACCAATCAACCGGTGCTCTAACCATGCCAGTAACTTCCCTGTAATACCATGGGCACTTAACTTAGTAAACAACCTCATGTGTGATACCTTGTCTAAGGCCTTCTAAAAGTCCAAATATACACCATCCACTACATCCCCTTTATCTATCCTATGTGTAATTACTTCAAAGAATTCCAACAAGTTCATTAGGCAAGATTTTCACTTAAGGAAACCATGCTGACTTTGTCCTATCTTGTCCTGTCTCACCAAGTACTCCATTACCTCATTTTAACAATTGACTCCAACATCACCCCAACCACTGAGGTCAAGCTATCTATCTGGTCTATAATTCCCTTTCTGCTGCCTTCCTTTTCTAAAAGTGGAGGGACATTTGCAATTTTCTAGTCCTCTGGCACCATGCTAAAGTCCAATGATTTTTGAAAGATCATTACTAGTGCCTCCACAATCTCTACCGCTGCCTCTTTCAGAACCCTAGGGTGCAGTTCATCTGGTCCAGGTGACTTTTGTGCCCTTAAGAGCATTCCATCTGCAAGAATGAGAATTAAGTTTTTGTTCCCCTCAGAGCTCAGCAGATCATCTGGTATTCTAAAAATCCATATTTTGCCAGTAAAAGGGTATTTGTGTTGAGCTTCAGGCTAAAATTCAATAATGGGTTTAATTTATATTACAGCGCAATGAAACAAAGCTGATATCAACTCCTTATTGCAATGGAAAATCGTTACACAGTTCAGTTTCTAAATTGACAAGCATCTTCCTTACTGCAAATAGATAGGTTAATTAAATTAATAACATTTACTGTTGAGAAATGTTGGGGCATGGAGGGCTCAACTTTTTAATGCCTTTTTTTTTAATTGGTTTGTAAAGGAGACCAATTCATTTTAAATTACAGAAGTGTAATTAGTTACAGAACCAGATTAAATAGTTCTGGCTGTATAAAGGATAGCAAGGTTTGCACATTGTACGTGTGGTTGATTCTCTCTTTTGTTGTGTTTTATGTAACAGCTTGTTATTCTTTTGGGGCAGTCCTATTTAATGATGTTTCCCTTGTTGATTAATTTAAGTAGTATAAAGTGCATCAGTGCATACTCTGGCATGAAAGTTAAACAATTTTTATTTACAGTTGAGATTTGGATTACCTACCTGCACCATTCCTAAGGTTTCCATGTCTATTCTGCGGAACTGCTTCATTCAGTTTGCGTTGCTGCTGAAACCCCTATCTGTGAATCTTGATTATCTGCTGAACTTGATTCCAAGATCATTATTGTGATTTTGATACATTCAGGATCATTCAACTTCCTGATGTCTCTATCCAAATTCTCATAATGTCCCCATTCATCCATTAGCCTTCTGTTTGTTGGTGTAAGTAATGTCTTGGTTAAGATTTCTACTACTATGCTGTGAGGTATTTCATTTTAGTAGTTTTCTGTAAAAGCTGTGTGTCTTGTGGATAGAATGTTTTGATTCCGGCTAAAGATAAGGAACTATGTTGTTCAACTTCGGAATGTTGTGTCAGCCAACCAGGACAATGGAATCGGAAGAAGGGTCTGGAGGAACTGGCCAGAGAGGGAATTGTGATGGACAGTGATGAGGTTCGTGATCTTTTGATGGGAGATGTTTAGGGGAGATCCAGAAGACAGACGCCCATAAGATTCAATGCGATAGGAAGGTGTGATTGCAAGGAGTGCTTTGTGAGTTGAAAGAGTCCAAGATGGGAGGTTCTACCAGTGATTGGTGACAAGAATTCAGCGACACGATTAATGGTTATACCCAGCTTTTGGACGAGATAAGCTCCAACAGTCTTGTGCACATTTAAACTGGTCTAACTGTAATAGGCCCTTTTATTATTTTTCTTTCTCTTAATAACTTTGATAAAGCTGAAGTTGGAGGATGGGTGAAGGGCTGAAGTGTGGGAATTGGAAGAGATGTGGGTGAAGGCAGCATCAATGGTGGTGGAAGGGAAGCACCATTCTTTGGGGGAGGAAGCATCTCAGTATTCGGTACCCTTCAAAGCAAACCCTCAACCTCAGAACAGATGAGCTGTGGAAGCTACTACACTCAATAAATTCAAAACGGAGATAGACATTTTCCTGGATAAAAATGGCATTAGGGGATACAGTGAGCGAGCAGGTAAGTGGCTAGGTTTAGATCAGCCATGTGATCTCCTGGACCAGTTTTCGATAGCCTGGATGGGTCGGAGAGGAATTTTCCAGATTTTTTCTCCTCAATTGGCAACTCGGTTTTTTTTCCCCGTGTGATCACATGGGTTTGGGCGGGATGAATAATAAAATAAAATGGGCGGCATGGTGCCCTGTTGGTTGGCACTGTTGCCTTGTGGGATTCGGTGAAAACTAGAGTTAAGATTGGATCAGCCATGATCTTGTTGTATGGCGGAGCAGGCTTGAGGGGCCGATTGGCCTACTCCTGCTCCTATCTCTTATGTTCTTATGTGGCCGACAGAAACTGAGAGAAGGGAATAGCATTATTAGAGGTGACAAGGTGGGAAAAGATTATAGTCAAGATAATTAGGATTCAGTAGTTTTGAAAAAAGATGTCAGTGGATAGTATGTCTCCAGAGATGGGGAGAGAGAGAGAGATCAAGATGGAGAAAGAATGGGCCAAGTAAATTTGAGGACAGGGTGGAAGTTGGAGGCAAATTTGATAAAATAAACGAGTTTAGCATGGGTGCAGGAAGCAGCATCATTTTAGAGTAAAGTCATATTGTGTTGTTGGAGATTTTCCATAAAAAATTTGCTGTGACACACCATTTATAGACTTTTTTGTAACTAGTGTTCTTTTTCATTTGGAGGAAACCATTAGTATAAAACCTTTTTGAGACAAGTATGCTAAAAACCAGAATCTAGTTTTGGATAGAGAAAAGTGACAAAATACTATGAGCTATGGAAGTAGAGTATAATAAGCAATCAATATGAAACTCAAAATCAACATAGTTTTTAAATTATGTTAGAAAAAATGTGGCCGAGGAAGTGCATGTGCTCTTTTTTTTAAAGCATTACAATATCATAGCATGATAAAAACTTTGTATCCCTATTTAAACTATAGAAAAAGATTACGTCCTGTGGAAATTAAGCCAAAATGAATATAAGCAAATAAACACCAATGAAAATTATTGCTAATTTCTAGTTGTCCCAAAGTTTGGATGTCAGTAAATTTACTAGAATAAGCAAATACCTTGGAAATCTTTCAGTTGAAAAAGGAGACTTGGCAGGGAAATGTAATGACGAGGTAAAGCATTGCAAATTTGATTAAGCTGTTTGAAGTTATGAGTATTGTATGAACACTGGATTTTACTGGGGTCCTTAACTGAATTTGTCCGTAAATTGGAACATACACAAAATTTACTTGATATGATAACAGTACCTCCACATTATTGTAATGAAGGGCATAAAAACCACATAAAACTGGTAAGAAAAAAGCAAGAGGAGAGAGGGAAGAAAACTATTTTGACCATTCAGAGGAACCAGTGCATGTATGTACATCAGACTTCTGAATTTAAAAGTGTGGGAGCTTATTTGATGGTATGGGTATCTGTAAGTCATGGTGTTCTTAACCTGGAAACAGCCTGTGTTTGTATGGGTTTCCTAGTGTGCAATGGGACTGAAACTATCCACTATATTTCTAAAAACATAGTTTTGATAATGAAATAGAAAGCCATGTATCCACTTTTAGTAATAGCACCAAGGTGGTTGATATTGTAAGCAGTAATAAATTACATGGAAATAAAGGTAAATTGAGTGAATGGGCCATACTAATTCAATGGAGGTAAATATGAGGGCATCCACTGTGCAGTTAAAAGGATAACATGGAGTACATTGTAAATGGTTAAAAAGCTCAAAACTGGAGGTCCAAAGAGATTCGGTAGCCATGTTCAAACATCACTAAAATATCAAGTAGTAGTACAGGAAATAAAAGTCTAACAGAAGCTTAGCCTTTCCAGAAAGGGGACTGAAGCAGAGTGAGAGATGTTATGGCCATGTAAAACTAACTAGACCAAACCTGCAGTAAGTGAGCAGATCTGAGTATAAATAACAGAAAGAACACACCACCTCCCAAACTACCCTCCTCTTTCCCCACGTGTGGCAGCCTGGAAGTGCCACACTAGCATCTTTGCCCACCTTGGAGACAAGAGAGAGCAAGACATCCTCAATGGTGGAGGGCTGCCTAAGAAGGGATGTATGCAATGGTCCTGTTATTGGGCGAGAAGACTTAAGCTATATTTTGCATTGTGGTTGATTCTTAGCTTCTGAATATTTGACAAGCTATTTCATTGTATGAGGACATACTACCCAGCAATACTCTCATCATAATAATGTACAATTTAAAGCAACAATGACAAATTACTGGTTTGAATAAATGAATGCTAAAATTACTAAAACATTTGATATAAATGGTAATTCTGAATATATTCAGAAAAAAAGTGCTACTGTTTTCCTTTATAAAATTATGGTTGTGTGACACATCCTACCTACAAATATACACTTCACTGGACATCTGTTCTTTTCTGATGAATGCAGCATTTCAGACATCGACACTAGCCATGTCCAATGCCTTTATTGCATTTTAATTTGTATAAAATGTCAATGACAGTGAGTGTTTTGTTATCAATACCTTTGGAAAAAAAGTTAAATTTTCAGGTTAATTAATAATAGATGGTCTTTGAGACCAAAACATTTCTCCACCTTAGTTACATTCTTGTCAAAAGGTTGCACTTAAATACGGTATGTCCTTTGAATCCTTAGGAGAAAAACATATTTAACAATTGCAGAGGTGTTTTCTTTAACACGATCCTCTATCACTATTGTAAACTTTTTTGTGTGTAAATTAGTGTCATTGCTCAATGATTCAAAGCAATGACACTACACAAAAAGTTTACAATAGTAATAGAGGATCATGTTAAAGAAAATATTATTGTATAATAGGTTCTTTAAGATTCAAAGGATATACAGTCTTAAGTGTAACTTTTTGACAAGAATGTGAGATGGAGAAATGTATTGGTATCAAGACCATTCTTCTTTTATTAATTAACCAGAAAAGTTGACTTTTGATATCAACACATTCAAATAGAGACAATGACACATAGTGCAAACTAAAATGTAGTAGAAGCTTTAGATGTGGCTGGTGTTGATGTCTGAATCACTGCATTTGTTAGAAAACAAGACGTTATCACCCTTACCTATTCAAGTCCCTTAAATTCAATAGCAACATTTTGAAGCAATTTAATATGGTCAATTTTTATACAGGTTTGAATGAGACTTGAAGAACTTCTAGCATAGCAACCAATAATACGATTATCTGAGTGGGAGGTTTCTCTAACTTCAATTCATGCAAAGGTATTTTTGTATGTACTTTTATTTTTATAGTCTAATATTTACCTGCTTTTCTTGGAGAATATGATGTTTTATCATTGGAATAGTATAAAAAAAACATTTGATATTAAATACTGACCTAAAGTAGGATTTCACAGTACTCTGATACTGTAACCTCCAGAAACCAATTTGAACATGCAAGTGGAAATGAGTAACTATTTACGTTTCTGAATAATATGTACAGTACCTGGTTTTATTTGTCATTAAGTAGTAGAGTTAACAAATATTTTCTCTCATCGCTGCTTTTGAATCATAAAGATAATTTAAGCTGAAGTGTTTTTGCAATATTTTATGTGCTCAGCTCATCTGTTTGATTGCTGTTTCAAGTAATTTCAAAACACATAAATTAGAGCTATAACATACAACTTGGAAAAGGGCCCAGCTCATCCAGTGCCAACCAGGATGCCCATCTGAGTTTGCCCTGTTGGCCCTCATTTGACCCACATCCTTCTAAACCTTTCCTGTCCATGTATATGTGTGTAAATTAATATATCCCTTCTCCTCCTCCTCCTCCTCCTCCCCCCCCCACCCCACCCTCTTGTTCCTATTATTAAGGAAAAGGTGCTTGAAAAGCTGAAAGATCTGAAGATAGATAAGCCACCTAGACCAGGTGGACTTCAGCCCAGGGTTATGATAGAGGTGCCTGAAGAGATTGTGATCTTTCAAGAATCACTATATTTTGGAATGGTTCCAGAGGACTGGAAAATTGCAAATATCTCTCCACTTCTTAAGAGGAGAAGAATGCAGAAGAAAGGAAATTATAGGCCAGCTAGCCTGACTTGAGTGGTTGGGAAGATGTGGAGTCCATTATTAAGGATGAGGTTTCAGGGTACATGAAGGCACATGATAAAGTGGGCCAAAGTTAGCATGGTTTCCTTAAAGAGAAATCTTGCCTGACAAGTCTTTTGGAATTCTTTGAGGAAGTAAAACACGGGAATAGACAAAAGAGAGTTGGTGGATGTGTATTTGGATTTTCAGAAGGCCTTTGCTGCACATGAGACTACTTAAAAATAAGAGACTTGGGTATTACAGGAAAGATACTAGTGTGGATAGAGGATTAGCTGACTGGCAGGAGGCAAAGAGTCACAATAAAGGGGGCCTATTCTGGTTCCCTGCCCATGACTCATGGTGTTCCACAGGGGTTGGTATTGGGAAATGCTTAATTTCATGTTATGTGTCAGCAATTTGGATGACAGCATTGATGGCTTTGCTGCCAAAAGTAGGTAGAGAAACAGGTAGTATTGAGGAAGCAGGGAGTCTGCAGAAAGACTTGGACAGATTGGGAGAATGGGCAAAGAAATGACAGATGGAATATGTGTGGGGAAGTGTATGGACATGCACTTTGGTAGAAGGAATAAAGGTGTAGACTTTTTTAAACAAGAAGATTCAGAAATCAGAGGTGCATTGGGACTTGGGAGTCCTTGTACAGGATCCCTTAAAGGTTAACTTGCAGGTTCCATTGGCGGTAAGGGAGCCAAATGCAATAATAGCATTCATTTTGAGAGGACTAGAATATAAGAGGTAAGGATGTGATCCTAAGGCTTTATAAGACATTGGTCAGGCCACACTTTGGAGTATCATGAGCACTTTTGGGCCCCTTATTTAAGAAAAAGATTGGCATTGGAGAGGGTTCAGAGAAGGCTCACAAGAATTATTCTGGGAATTAACGGGTTAAAGTATTCAGAATGTTTGATGGCTCTGGACTGGTTTTCACTGGAGTTTAGAAGAATGAGAGGGGATCTCACTGAAACCTATCAAATATTGAAAGCGCTAGTCCATATAGTGGGTTAGTTTATGACCAGAAGGCACAGTCTCAGTATAATGGGATGGTCATTTAGAACAGAGATGAGAAGGAATTTAGTCAGAGGGAGGTGCATCTACAGGATTCATTACCACAGGCGTCTGTGGAGGCCAAGTCTTTGAGTATGTTCTAAACAATTGATGGGTTTTTGATTAGACAGGGTGTCAAAGGTTATGGGGAGAAGGCAGGAGAGTGGGGCTGAGGGATAATGAATCAGCCTTGATGGGATAGCAGAGCAGACTTGATGGGCCGTGGTCTAATTCTGCTCCTACATCGTATGGTCTGACAGGATTCCCACATTTCTTTCCAGCCTAATAACATCTTTCCTATAACAATGTGATCAGAATCAAACATGATATTCCAAGTGTGGCATCACCAACCTCTGGTAAGATCCAATGTGTGAAAAGACTTCTTCTCCACCCTGTCTACCTGAAGCCACTTTCAGGGACTATGCACTTGTGTTCCTAGTTCCCTCTGTTCTACAACATTCCCCAGGGCCTTACCAATCACGGTGAAAGTCCCACCCTGGGTTGTCTTCCCAAAACTCAACACTTTACATTCATCTAAGTTAAACTCCATTTCCCATTTCTTGGCCCATTGAGCCCACCTATCAAGATCTCGCTGTGGTTCTTGATACTCATTTATTGCCTATTTATTATCTATTTTATTATCATCTTCAAACTTAATAACCAGACATTGTACATTCTCATTCAGATCTTTAATATAGAAGGATGGCACAGTAGAATCAACACAACACTTTACAGTACAGGCACCCAGGTTCAATTCTTGTTGCTGCCTGTAAGGAGATTTTACATTTTCCCGTGACCATGTGGAATTTCTCTGGCTGGTCTGGTTTCCTCCCACAGTCCAGAGATGTACTGGTTGGTTGGTTAATTGGTCATTATAAATTGTCCTGTGATTAGGCTAGTGTTAAATTGGGGGATGGAGCTCAAAGGGCCAGAAGGGCTGTTCGACGCTGTATTTCAATAAACTAATAAATAAAGGACAGACATCAATGGACTCAACACCAACCCATGAGCCGCTCCACTGGAGTTGCAGACCTTCAGGTTATAAAGCAACCTTCTGCCATCAAGCCAATTTTGGTCCTTTTAGCTAGCCCTCCTCGGATCCCAAGTGATCTCACTTCCCAGAGCAGACCTAGTATGCAGAACCTCATCAAAAGTCTTTCTTAAGTCCATGTAGACCATGTCTACTGCCCTGCACTTCTCGACTGTCTTAGTTATTTCTTTAAAAATTTCAAATTCCTGAGACATATTCTATGCACAAAGCCCATCTGACTATCCATAAACACGAGATTCTGCAGATGCTGTAAATCAAGAGCGACACGAAATGCTGGGGGAACTCAGCAGGTCAGACAGCATTTGTGAAGAAGAGTCCTGATGATGAGTTTCAGCTCAAAATATTGACTGTTTATTCCGCTCTTTAGATGCTGACTGATCAGTCTTTGAAGCAAAAGATCATTTGATGTTATTTTGAGAGAAGAACGTGCCAAGTTGGCAAGTCTTGAGTTTGTGGCCTAGAATTCAGGTTCCAATCGTCAGGATTTGAGGCCTGGAGTCTGGGGTCCTGCCATTGGTTAGTGCTGAGGTCAATACCAAACATCGAAGCACGAAGGTCAATTGGAAGTCTGGAAGTCGAAGCCTGATAGCTGAAGCCCTGGGTCTATGAGTCTAACATCCAGTTTGGAAGTCAGAGTTTTGTCCTGGGGATGGAGGACTGTCTGCATGGATGGGTGCAAGGGAGGAAATGAGCTTGTTTTCACATGGTGGCTTGGTTGCTTGTTGTCTTCTGTTTAGTCGAGTTCTCTGTTGTTTTGTTGAACATTATGGGTATGATATGTTGGCGCAGATATGTATGTGCAACATTTGCAAGCTGCCCTGGCACATTCTTGGGTTGTGCTGGTTGTTAATGCAAGTGACACATCTCACTGTATGTTTCAATGTACAAGTGCTGAAAAATTAATCTGATTCTGAATCTGTGGTGAGCTGGACAGTATTTATTAAAAAGTAAATGCTCTGTATTCTGAAGATGCTCAGCAGGTCAAGCAACATCCATTAGAAGTGTGGTTGATGTTTCAGGGTGGTGAATTCTTCTTAATCACAGCTCATCTGCCAAGAGGATATGTAAGTTGAGGTGAGAGAGGGTAAGTACAAGCAAACAATGCTGTAATTGTACAATGCAGAGTGGTTGGAAATCTGAAACAAATGAGAAAGCTGGAAATATACAGTTAGTTGGATTGCACCTCTGTAAAGAGAGGAAAACTACATTAGTGTTACGGGTGAATGATGTTGCCTCTGGTTCTGAGGTGAAAAGGAGAAATGAGCCTTTTGAAAACTAGCAAATTCATATTGAACCTAGCATGCACCAAGGACATCTTCTATCATGTGGGTGGCATGGGATAAACTTGGAGCTCAGATTTGGCAGCTCAGAACTAGCAAAAGTGAGGAACTTATGACTACAAAAGAAGGGATATATATTACCAGATTTAGTAAATGTAGTGACTTCTCCCTCACTCCATCATTACTATCAGGCTAATGGGTCCTGGCTTGAAAGGAAGTGCAGAGAGGTTTGCCAAAAGTACTGTCTGGCAGACATGAAACGCTGATGAGCCAGCCTACTGAAACTGAAGCCTTGTAGAATGAACTGGACAGCTAAGAAATCTCACAACCAACCGGTGAGCTTAAAGACTGCAGTCTGACCTGATCCAGTCACCAGTCATCACTCCATAGGTCGTTGTAAAACATGGATGTTGCAGCTTAGCTGCCATTTGCAAGCCAGGGCAGTACAGTATGGAGAGGAAGCTGTTGCCCATGCGGTAGCTCCCCCTCGCCACATAGCGGATGACTCCAAAGGAATGGCAGAGACTGATACACCACTGACGTCACATGAATTGGTGGTCAGTGTTGAACTCAACATGGGACTGCCTTAGGGACTCCAGCTCTTTCTGTGATGGGAAGGTGGGGGGGGGGGGGTTACTGTTGAAGCATTCCCATGTATGGGTGTAGCTACAAGACAGTGGAGGCTTGAGATAAGAGTTTTCCTTCTCCCAGATCAGACACCAGCCACACAGATGAGACCCATCAGCCTTGAATGACTGGTTTTAAGGCACCTTTGCGCTTTCACCTGCCAGTGAAACTGTTCCATCGGACCTAGTTGTTAAGATACACATGAAAGCCAAAAGCTGGACTTAGTCACCATAGGCTATTTAAGATCTGTGCCATTGGGAGCATTTAATAGGTGATACGAGCTTTTCCCTACTACTGCCTCCCCCCACCCCTGGGCTATGACAACCTTAAGGAGCCAGTCATCATTGTTGGTGGGCAATTAATTAGGAAATGGGAGGAGGTAACTGGAAAAGCATTCCTATCCTCACCGATGGTGACTCTAAAGAAAATGCTGAAATGTTGAATATGTAATCAAGTTCTGCTTCCTTTTGGATCCCTAGCATACACAAGCCACTCTCCAGCCAATCAGATTTATACTTAAATATTGCCAAGAATCACCTAAAATCAAGGGATGCATAATGGAGATGGAACCAAGCAACATCCGAGCTGTACTGAAGACTTGCACTCCAATAACACTATCTCCAGCCAAGTTATTCCAGTACTGTTGCAATTCTGACATCTGCCTGCCAGTGTATAAAACTGCCAAAGTATGACCTGGTCATAAAAAGGACAAATCCAACAGTGCTAGTTACCATGCAAACATCAGCACGGTGGCGGCAACAATCATCAGCATTACAAACAAGAAGTACTTATTCACCAATGGCCAGTTTGGATTTCACCAGGACCACTTGGCTCTGAACCTCACTAAAGCCATGGTTCAAACATGAATTAATTAGCTGAATTTCCGAGATGAAGGAGAGACTACTCATGAAGTCAAAATGGTAATTGATCAAATATAGTATCAAAGCTCCTGGTTAAAGTGGAATCTGTTGACATCTAGAGGAAAGCACTCTAGTGATTGGAATCAGCCGTCATACAAAGGAAGGTGGTCTTGTGGTTGTTAGAGGTCAATTGTTCTGGCCTTTGACATTATTGCAGGAATTCCTCAAATTAGGACCATTCATCTTCGCTTGCTTCATCGATGACCTTCTGTCATGAAGTCAGAATTGGGACCATTAACTGATCGCTGATTGCCCAATGGTCAATACTATTTATATATCCTCAGCAAATGAAGCAGCTTCTGGCTGCATATAGCATAACTGAGGTAATACTGAGTCACGGGCTTATTAGGGGCAAGTAACACTGTTTCTATAAAGCCACTGAGCATTGACCATCTCTGTCAAGAGGGAGTCTGACAATTTTCCTTGAGCTTCCATAGCTGAGTCCCCGGTCCTAATATCTTTGGGATATACCTACTGCTTCATTTGAAGAGCTTCTTAAAAATCGGCTTTTATTTTTCAAAATGAGACAATGCACAATATTTTGATTTGTAACTTCTATAGTAAATCTTAAAACCTTTATCATTGCTTCTCCTTCAAAATTATCTTGTTCTCACCTGTTTTCAATCTCCTCTCAACCTAGTCTCTAACTAACTTTTCACTGAGACTGCTACATGAATATTGAGGGTCAGAACCCTGAATGGATCTCCCTTGTACAGTACTGGGTCTTTGAGGCAACTGCAAGAATTCTCTGAAGAGAGTTATCAATTTCATTTTTAGTGATCTGGATGTCACTGGCATAAACAGTGGTTATTGCCCTTGGCCTAGATTATTTTGGGGTATTCAAAAGCCTACCCGATTGGTGTGCTTGGAGTCACTTGGGCCAAACCAGATAGGAATGGCAGATTTCCTTTTTTTTGAAGGGATTCAATGAACTATATGGCCTTTAACAATAACAACACACACAAAATGCTGGTAGAACACAGCAGGCCAGGCAGCATCGATAGGGAGAAGCTCTGTCGACGTTTCGGGCCGAGACCCTTCGTCAGGATGAAACGTCGACAGCACTTCTCCCTATTGATGCTGCCTGGCCTGCTGTGTTCCACCAGCATTTTGTGTGTGTTGTTGTTTGAATTTCCAGCATCTGCAGATTTCCTCGTGTTTGGCCTTTAACAATAATTTGGTTTTGCTATCATTTACACAATTGACTTGTTTTTCCTCTTTTTAAAATTTCCTATTTTATTAATGGAATTTAAATTCCTCAGTTGCAACAGTGAGGTTCCCTAATTTATTAGAAAAGGCCTCTGGTTTACTACTCCAGTAATATAATCTCTGTGGTGCCAACGCACAGCTTGGTCTCAAGTAGTTTCTATCTGTGAACACATCCACTGTTCATTAAGGGGATGCAGCCTGATGTCTCTATGCTTATAAATGAGTGAATGAACAAATGTGTAGTTGTCTGTTTGTATTATTCTTAGTAATGTACAGTGCGCTGTCCCGTGGAGTTATAAGCTGCAGTTGTTGATGAGTCTGCTTGGTGAGAGCTCCTTCACTCTGAAAAATAATGCCATGTGACCTTTTCCCCCACACCTGAGAGAAAGCTATAATATTTCAGCTGAAAGGTAGCCACTCTTATAGTGGAATATGAGAACACTAAAGGCAGGAGTGGGTGTCATGACCACTCACCTTTCCATAAACTGATCCTGATCTTCGCATACAGTATATTCCTGCTCAATTCCTGTATCCTTTGATTGCCCCAGTGTTGATCTCAGCTACGCGCTCACTGATCGATTGAGCATCCATGTTCTCCTGGGCGAGAACATTTCAAAGGTTTACACTACTCTGAAGACATTTCATCTCATCCCAGCATTCCCTTAAGTGCTGTTTGAAATACAAGCTTTGCTGCATAGGAGTGGGACCTGAATTCATAACCTTCCGTCTCAGTTGAGAGCACTACCAAGTCAAGACTGACATTAAGTGCAAAATGCCAGACTGAAAAATCATTTCAGGAAGCATACAAAGTTGTTTTTTTTTTAGCCCTTTTTAAAACAAAAGAGAATATTCGGAGTATCAATCTTGTGGCAATGTATTTAATTCCCCAGATAGTTTCAGTTCAAAGCCAAACCTTGGATGAAATGTGAACTCTCCTATTCCCAGCAGAGGCCACTTGTCAAATTACTTACAAAGGAATCCTTTAATAAATCTGTAACTCTGCTCTTTGTGTCCTGCACCAAATAGATGCTTCCTTGCACTGACTAGTATGTTCTGAGCAACAATTCTTCTTTATTTTTATCTGAACTATTTCAAAAGTGTGTTCAATAATGGAGACTGGATCAAAAGCTGAATATTACCTTTCTATAGCAATCAATGCTCAAGACTAGTTGTTTCATTGAAACTACTAGCCACTACAATTTAGAAAATAGCTATGTTTCTGAAGAGGTTTTTAAAATGATGGCAAACTTCTTATTTTGGCATTTACTTGGTAATAAGCAGTGAGTCTCCTGCTGTGGTATGATGTGTAAGTGCCATATTTCTCGTTGAAGTAACTATGCCATTTTTATGTATGTAGGAGGTAAAAGTTGACCATGGCAATTTTCCTAAACATGGAAACTCAGTCCAAAATGTTCCGCAGAGGTGTAAGGATGAAGAAAGGCTGCTATACCAGAGAAGGAAAAGTCTGGAGGGGTGTCAAAAGTCAAATCTAAATTGAGTCTGTAGAGTAAGAGGGGGTTGAGAGCTTAATGGGCTTAGAATAGGGGACTTGCTGAAGGGAGAAGGGATGCTGCGAATGTTTGGAGATGGTAGAATGCACTTCTCAAAGAAAGGTGGTAATTTTTAATAATAGGGCAATGAGGAAAATGAAAAATACTGAGAGGATAAACATTTTAAATTTGAGTCAATGGTGGAACCTGGTTTAAAAAAATCAGCTTTAGTCTGGGTGTAAATGAAGAGTGAGCTGGAGTTCATGAAGAATATATGGGATGGAGATGAGGGGAGAGAGACAGAAGAGCATTGAACTATTTGAGTTTTGAGGTAAACTGGTTACAGATGAAAGGACTTGCTGGAAAGATCTCTCTGCTTCCTGTTCCTGTTTGAAATGTAGTTTCTGCTGCTACATAGGCAAATGCAGCAACAAAAATAGCTGCATCTTATTCATACAACCGTTAATGAGATTGTGATTAGCTCACCACCTTGTAGTTTAACTCAATGTTGCCTCTCATAGAAATACCTCTTTTAGATATTTCCATATAGTCCTTTGTGTCCATAAAGGTCTAAAGTTAATAAAGAAATGCACTTCCAATAATGCACATCACCTTAATACAGGGCTCGAACCTCTGATCTCCTGACACTGGTGAAATTGGCGTCACTAGGAGTTTTGGTCATTGTGATGGAAGTACACTTTCTCTATACTGGAAAAGACGCATGGTTAGAGGATCCCCCGAGGGTTAAATGGGATATCTTGGTTGCTAACAGGTTGGGTCAACCTGAGATAAGTGATGAAACAGAGTTGGTACCCACATTGCTCAATATTTCCACCTGCTTAAAATTGATAATTAGATAAACACCTCTCCGTTGTCGCTGTCTGAACAAAAGCTCTCTGATTTTATTTCGGCTCGCTGGTCATCCACCTGAAACGAGAAGCCTCTCTATCTTCACAAACGCTACCCGGCTTTTTAAGTTGACGCTGCCGTTATACTTCTGTTTCTCTTCGCACGGATACTGCCTGACCTAGGATTTGCTGTCTTTTTTTTAAACTTTCAGACTCCCAGCTGCTGCAGTTTCTTTGAAGAGCTTCCGCTATAGACTCGTTTGACATCACTTTACCGTTTCCATTCCCCGCGAAGCCAGAAGCAGCCGGTGTACTTCACCCATTGAGCCCAGAGAGGGAGCTACGGCTAGCTATAAAAGGGGGAGTTTTTCCACGATCCTGTTAAGACTTACGGGTTATTGCACACTATGATCTCAACGACCATTGTAAATAAAACTGCGCTCAGTGATTGCAAGTGCTAACAGGCTTCTAGGGGCCCTGTATTTGAATAGCTGGCCACAAGTGGGGCTTCCCACCAGTCTTCGCTGCATTGTGTCGCTCAGGGCCGGGCGAAGGCTCCCCCAACCCTCGCAATGTGTCTTGTCTCAATCTTAACGTCACCTCCAGCCTCTTTTAACTTTTCCCTTATATGGTAGCGAGTTTTCTGGGCTATATCTCCTCGTTCTGTGGGGGCGGGTTCAGCTCAATCTGTGCCTATATTGAGAGATGACAGACTACCTTAGATGGCAAAATAAACCCCGGGTGAGGCAACAGTGATCCCCGCACTCGCCTTGCTTCGCATTTTTTTCTGTGCTACCGGCAGACAGAAGTTTGCCATTAATCTGTGGTATGCGTGTGTTTGGTCACTGCGTTAACTCGGCGAGCGAGAGGGAGAGTAGCAAAGGAGGGAAGTGTTTGCCTAATCCGTGATATTTACTGCATGAGAAAAGAATTTATGACTTTCGGAGGAGAACGTGATTTTGTTTAAATGCAAAAGGTCTGACCTCCCTCAAATACGGACAAGCTCCTAGATGCAATAAGAAACTGGGTGGGAGAATCCCACTAAGGTATTTCGTGATGATGTGAATGACTTTTCAAACGAGCTGAATCAGGCGCAAAAGCTGCGAGGTGTGGGGAAGTTTTGTCATTTCCCCCAGTCACCTCGGAAACAATTTATCTGCAGTGAACGATCATGAAGACTACGCTATGAGCGACGTTTATATCTCATGTTTTCGTGTTCACTGTATTTACAGAGGCACGATAGTATACATATTTAAAGGATACGTTGGATTGATCCGGCAAGGCAATTAGTATCCGGTCCATTTCATACGTTGAAGCACAAAGCACAGTTGAGACCCGAGCGCAGTATCACCCATTGCACTGCAGTCACCTGGTCCCGAATGTCGCTGGTCAATCTCTCCAGTGTGCTCAAAGAAAATAAAATTGTGAGGTTTTGGAACTTTATTACCAACCTCCAGCTCGGGAGGGGGTAGGCCGAACAACAAGCTAGCGGTTTATTACAGCCCTCCGTGTCCACCCCAGTTGATGTTGGAAGTCTGACACCATATTCAGTGAGTTAGAGTTTGCCGTCACAGCTACTTTCTCTGCGGGGAAAGATGCTGCCCGCTTCGGTGCATAGATAATTTACGGGTTTTAGATCAATGCTGTAACCGTTAATCCCTTCATGGAACGAACATATAGTTATTATGGTTTCAGTCTATGAATAATGATAATTGTAGTTTATATTAAAAAACATAAAATATAGAAGCAGGCATGGGCCATTGGGCTTTCAATGCCGTCATGGCTCAATAATCTGCAGCGGGGACTCATGCAGGGATTTGACCTGAAACGTCAACACCCTCCCCTACACACACCCCCCACAGATGTAGCTTGACCCGCAGAGTTCCTCCATCAGATCGTCTGTTGCTCCAGATTCCTGCACTCTTGTGCCGTTATCGTGGTTAATCTGCCCTGAGCACCAATTTCCCGCACAATCTTTGCATCACCTGGCCATTCAAAAAGCTATGGGCCCCAGCCTTGAATATGCTAATAAAATTCATGGCCTTCCGAGTAAAGAGAGTTTTCTTAATCCCAGCCGGAAACGGTTGTTCTCCAAACAGAGAAACCATTTCACCTGCGCGTGGTTATCAAGCGATGAACAATTCAGCGTTTCATTGAGCTCATCCCACGAATGTAGTCCCAGTCCGTTTAATTTCTGGGCCTGGAATCCTCCCTCCGAGGAATCAATCCAAGGAATCGTCAACGACTTCCTCTAGGCCAAGGAGTTTCTTCTTGAGTAAAGATGGAAAAACGCAGGAAGAGCCTCAATAGGTCAGGCGGCATCTACGGTGGTACATGTCGGGCCGAGGCCGTTCAACGGGGCTAGAAAGAAAAAGGGCAATAGTCAAAAATCTGTAGTGGATGGCGAAGGGGGGAAGCACAGGCTGGTGGGTGAGAGGTGAAGGGGAAAGTAGGGGGTTTGGATGAGGAAAATGGGAATGACGTAAGAAGGGGAGATGATAGGCGAACCATCTCTCCTCGGAAGAAAAAGGATTCATCTGTCACCCGGCATCTCGTGCTCCTTCCCTTTTATTCTCCTTCGCCCTCGTTATTTTCAATCCTGATGAAGGGTCTTGGCCAAAAACTTCGATTGTTCAGTTCCATCCATTGATGCTGCCTCCAACCGGTTTTGTACGTTACTCCAACCTCTGTTGTGCCTCTGTAATCTTTCTCGTGTCTCCATTAAGATGCCGCCAGTACAGTACCACCTTTGTAAATTGCCGCAGATCCTTTTTGGATCCAGGTGTTATGAGACGGGGAAGGGTGGGGACGCCGTGATCTTTCCTATTTGTGTAATTTATGGCCCCCTCCATAAAGATCATATTTTAAATTCAAGCAAAGACCCCGTTTATCCCTATGTTTTCAAATTACTGAAGTGACAGCTGTTAACTCTGGGACTTGTTTACAAGCAGACTCGAAAGACAGTTGCCACTCGCTTTATTGTGAAAGAGGCTTCCCTGGCATCAAAATACACAATTCGCATTTTTGCCCACCGAGTTGGCCTCTTGCAGCCTCCTTTACAGTCGTGTTTTGTTCGCAGATTATTTGCCATGCATTTTCACTTTAGTAGGATTATGACAATCAATAGCCCCACGTATTTCCTCTTTTGCTCCGCGAAATGCAGCGTTCACACCGGGGAAACGCATCTGAGACCAGTCACCATCATCCACAGCGTGAGTGGATGTACCAGTTCATGGAACAAATGACAGACAACTCCAATAGCGTCAGACTTTCAGCAGATGCTCCTGCTGCATTTCTAACTTTGCCTGAACGTGCAGGGTTTGCGAATGATGATTGTAATAAATCACAAACATCTCTATTTCTCCGGCACGGTCTGATGAAAACGAGAGAGACACCCCCACCCCCCGACCCCCAAACGACTACCACACACCCACCCCACAACACCCTCTACATCACAAGGCACCGGCGCAAATCGGCGGGAGTGACTGACGGGCCGCTCCCGCAATGGCAGGGGGCGCGGGCGGCGCGGGGCAGCCAATGGGTGCGGGAGGGGCGGGATTTCCGCGGCCGAGGGGTTGGCGCTGGGTTTCTGTGTGACTGGAGCCGGGAGAGCTGCATTTAGAGAGAGAAAAAGAAGGGAGAGGGGAGTGCCGCTGTTTGTACTCCAGTCAGTGCTACCTTGCAACCAGGACTGTGGCAAGACACCAGCGGAACCATGGATCATTATGAATCAAATCACTCGCAGTCCGATGATTACATGCAGCAGGAGGATGACTGGGACAGAGACCTCTTGCTGGATCCTGCCTGGGAAAAGCAGCAGAGGAAGGCAAGTAACAGTGCGTTGTCTGGGTGCTTTTATCTCTGCACAGTCGGCTGTTGTATTCACGTAGAGAGGATCAAAGCATTATCCCCCTCGCTTACGTATCCATTCGGTTAAATGACAGCCTTTCCTAATCACCTGATGCTTTGTATTATATAAACTCTGTATACGAGCGAGTTTTTGCGCCTCGTAAATTAATACTCTCGTGGGGGGGAGGGGTTTGGAAAAGGGCAGACAGTAACCGTGAGAGCCGCAGATTGTGATTCGTAATTCTTTTTCACCGAATCTTTGCCGAGTCATTAAGCTTTCATATCTGGCCTGGGATGGGAGAGGGACTCGGGAGCTTCCTGGGAAGTAGGTGGGTTCTGCTGGAGGGGAGTGCTGAAGTTCTGTGTGCAACAGATGGCCGCTAGACGAGTTTATTGAGCAGTGCAGTGCCCAGTATTTTTCCCGGGTTTGCAAACACGCAGAGGCAGATAATAGTCTTGAAGGGGCAAAAAGTAGGTGGTCATAATGAAAGAGGGTTGTCTCTATGCTCAAGGTAAGGTAGAGAGTGTCAGGAGCCGGGTTTGGGTCCAGTGCTGGCCTTAGACAGGTAATCTCCTTGCCTAGCGGAAATATCTGTAATCTGATTTCCACCCTCACCCAGTCTTGGCTGGGCAACATTCAGATCACCACGCCGCCCAGCACAGGCTTCCCAAGTGTCAGTTCCTCATCTTAAACTAGGATCAAATAAAAGTTTCGATGACATCCACTCTCGTTAATTTCACCTTCGGCGGCGGCAGCGGTGGATATAAAACGCGCGCTTGGTCTCCCTTTCTTCCTGGAAGAATATTTAGCCGAGCGCTGTATTTTAATCACCTCCAGAGTTCATACTGTTTGGAACTCTGGGCACTTGCAGAGGCCGAAACTGTTCTGCTCTCCCCTCTCACCTGGCGTTACGGAGTCCCGGACAGTCGTCTAACTCCACCCGGGGCCGCTTCAACGTCAGACATGAGGCAGAAAGCAAATAGAGCGTAATCTTCGACTCGCACCTTGTGCTTTAGCTAGTAGGAAGCGGTTAATAGTTAGATTTACTGCCTGGGACCAATTCTGTTAAAGTGAAACATGCTGTGGTTTTATTTGCCTCAGGTTTTTTTTTCCCCCTCAACCCCGGAATCTGAGTTTACAAATGGTTCCTGTTTTACCATAAACTGACAAAAATAGATTTAAGTGGTATATAAAAGATTCTGATACCTTTCAGACAACGCTGAGAAATATTTAGAGCTGTTAAGAGATTGTGAAGTATGAGGGTTGGGTTAATACTGTACAGTCATGTCCAAAAATGGTAACACTCATTCTATGCAAGTGTTTGATTTGTCTTGGCCAGAGGTTTCTTGCATTAGGTCATTTCACTGTATTAGGTATACATCATTTTAAATGTCTGAGTATTTCTGACTTAACAAAGAAGTGGCATTCTTTTACTGCTTGCCTTCAGATAAGACTGTAAATCCTTGTAAACTCTCTTGTCATTGTTACTGAGTGAAGGTGACTGAGGCTTTTCTCTTAATCTCCTCCTTCTCTGTTTAACAGGCCTAAGGAATGGACTGAAATGTTTGAAGAAAGGAGCTTAACTTCTTAGGAAATTGTTTGTGGATGTCCCAGTTTGAAATACTAATAGAAGGACAGAGCCCCAGAAAACTAAAAGGTGTAAGCCATTAGACTTTGTTAATAGAGGGGTGTTGATGTCAATGATAGAGCCAGTCCTCTAAAGCATTGCTGTGGTTCATATGATAAATGTACTCTCTCAGAGCTGTTGGTTATAAAGTTACAGCTTTGAAACCCAGTGCCGAGGAAGGACAGGCAAATCTATTCCCAGCCTGGAAGGGTGTGTGACAGGGAGATAGGTGTGACTGCATTCCCATATTGCTTTGCCCTTTGCTGATGGGGATTGAGAGATGCCACTGAAGAATTCTTGGCGTGCTGTCTAGGGCATTGCATCATGTAGACGGTGGTCACGGTCAGTGTCATGAAGGCAGTGACTATCAGCCATGTGCTGGGAATTAGCTGCTGGGATGCTGTTTCCTCCCCCCCCCCCCCCCCACCACCCCAGATCATTAGTTATAGGTGAGACAAATTTGTTTTCAGATGGGAACAGGAAAAGAAAATCCAATTGGAATTATGAAAAACATTTTTAGTTTGTAAAGGAGCCAAGCTTGCCTGAAATATAAATTAGTTCTTGTCCTTTTATGTAAAATTCCTCCCTAGCTTCGCACAGTCAGGTTCTGTTGATTTTATGAGGAGATATACAAAACAGGGAACTTGAGCATACAAGTTAGTTGCATGGCCAGGGTGGTGAGGGCTGTTTGGTAAATTTAGAGTATTATCGTGGCTCAGTATTACATTGATTGTAGTGGTTATTTTCTGATTATCTGCTTTGGATTTTTTATTTTGTATTTTGTTTCATGGATCATTGGCCCAGTATTGTCCTTTGATTTGCCATCTTGACCAAAATTATTTGACACTCAGTCGTCTTGAAGTCCCTTTTATGGAAGCAGTTAAATCAGAGGATCTTCCAGTGTTTTATATTTTTCAAGAGTACTGTTCAGTGCAAAGCAGGAATGTTGAATCATGTAACTAAACCTGTGTTTGCACACTTGTGATGTTTTTGCAATACTTGAGCTCTCTCGTTTTGATTTTGCTTCTTTTGAAATTGTGTGTGCCATCACAGAATGGACCTCTCTTCCCTCCCCCTCCTCCTCCCACACACCAGATATCAAATGCTAACAGCTTTATAGCTGTTCTATAAAATATGGCTTTATTGCTTTACAAAACACGGGATAATCAGCAGTGTAATAATTCAGAACGAATACACAGAATGACCAATTGTAGCGTTGTCTAGAGCTAAATCTTAATATCCCCGTAGAAGGGATATCAAAAACAAGAGGGTGTGGGTTTAAGGTACAAGGAGAGAGTCTCAAATAGGAATTGAGGGGGAAGCTTTTTTCCACAGAGCATATTTGATGTCTGGAGCTTGCTGCCAGAGGAGATGGTGGAGTTAGATAGAGCCACTGCATTTAATTCAGCACATACACTCAAACTGCTGGCTTGGTACCATGGACTACCCTGAAGAGGTTCGAATCAGGGATATCCCCTGGAATAGTGAAAGCAGCAAATTGTTGAAAATACAGATGCTGCATCCCTTCTGCATTCAAGGCTGAGCCAGAATTCCTGCTGATTTCTTCCCTTTCCCCTCTTTCCCCTTTACCCCCCAATCCAATGATGCTGAGGCTGACTGCAGAATCGTCTCTGAGACTCGTTAATTCAGTACCTGTAAGGGATCGAAACTGGGCGTTTCCAGACCTACACGGTGCTTCAAAGATGCCGCATATGCCTGTTAAATCACACAGTGCGATCTTACACTTACATTTTTATTTATTCTGTGCATCCCTCACCTTACAGAAGCACTGTACAGGCAGTAAAGGATGGGTACAGGTAGACTTTGGAGAACGACTGCTAACTGGATGGGCACTGTTAATTATAGAGTGCTGGAGATGTTGACACTGCAAAACCAGATCACACTTGTAACTACAGTCAAAAACATAGAGCTTAAAATGAAACGTGTTTTTAACTATCATTCTCTCAAGCAAATTCTACTTTGAATTGGTAAATATTCAAGTTACTAAAAATTCTGAGCGTTACAGAGGACAATGGTGATTTTTGGAATGAGGTAAGATTGAGAATGTTGATTTCCACAGACAAGCTGATCATCAGCAGTTTATAATGCATTTGCTGCTATCTTTATCCCTCAAAATCGTGATTATTGTTCAGAAGGCGTTGGTAACCTGGCACTTCCTCAAGTAGCTAGTCAGGGGCAGGCTGTAATGGTGAGTGTCACAGTTGATTAGTTAGTGGCAAGTATTACAGGTGAATTTAATCTTGTCCTCATTTGGTAGACCGAAAGTAGTAAGGATTGTCCTGTTGGAAACTGAAAGGAGATTACTCTTCTCCAAGCTGGGTGCACGGTGGCTCTCTAGTTTCCATGATTGAGAAAACCTGGCAAAATAGAGTAGGCTTAGATCTGGAAGCATCCTTGACCATACCAAAGTCAAAATCGAGCTTATTTTCATATACACAGTACTGTCGTAGTTTTATGTATTGCACAATACTACTGCCGCAAAAAACCCACAGATTTTATGACATGTGAGTGATGATAAGCCTAATTCTGTTACGGACCTCTTTTTTTATATATCTATAACTGTACTGTACATGTATTGCGCAGGTGCAACGAAAAACTCACTTGTGGCACATCACTCTCAATCCGGTCCCTTGACGATAGCGTCAGAATTCCCAAACCTGCCATTATAAAGATGTTATGTGTGAGAATGTATTGATATCTCAGTGAAGGACAGTATTGAGGGAATGCTATATTTTTTATGGATGAGATGTGAGACCAGAGCCCCAGCTGCCTGATGTCCATTGCAAAGCATCAAATGGCAGAGTCCTCCCATTGCCATGGGAACAACTTATTTCTTCAGCAAGATCATTGTCATTTGTCAAATGCCATTGTTGGTTGTTCTCTTTGTCCAAACGACAGCAATGCACTCCCTCCAAAGTTAGTTCATTAGTTGTCAATTTTGTTTTTAAAAGGTCAGTGTAAGTTTGAATTGGGTTTTGCACAGTAAGCAAGTATGGTAACATTATTTTCATGTTAACATTTCACTATGCAGCTTCTAAATTCACCAAGTGAGAATTGGATGCTTTCTATTTGTTTACCACTCTGTGGAAAAATAATCACGGGTAATTGGTGGAGCTGCATCTGAACTGGGAGATTCACCAATGGGGAAGTGATCATATTGAAAAATTGCTGACCTTTAGAAGTATTGAGCTGTGCCAGGCAATTAAACACTCATTTTATGGTGCAAATTGCATTTTCAGTTTGCTTGTGGGAGGCATTTCCTAAAGAGATGTCTTTCAAGTTCAAGGGAACTACTTTTAAAAAATCGTAGCAACTTTGAACTTCAGCTGGGGCTATGAACTGCTTTGACACAATTCCGAAGATTGCATTATGGAATTGTAAATGACAGTGTGGATTGGCAAGTGTGGTTGATCATTTTGTGGCTTTTGTTACACAAGATCTGAATTTCCTTTTCATTTATGAGGGCATTTCATTCATTTTTTTCTTTCCCCTATGTGCTTCCACAAAAACAAATGGTTTAAGAGTATACACGAGGAAATCTGCAGAAGCTGGAAATACAAGCAACCCACACAAAATGCTGGTGGAACTAGTCCTGACGAAGGGTCTCAGACCAAAATGTCGACAGTGTTTCTCCCTATAGATGCTGCCTGGCCTGCTGCGTTCCACCAGCATTTTGTGTGTGTTGGTTTAAGAGTACATCTAGTCACAGTGAAGTTGAGTGTTAGGAAGACTGAAACCTTCGCCTCCTGGCTCTCGTCCGCTATTGTTCACATTGGATGCTGTTCACAAATTGATGTGGGGGATTGCGACGACCTTTCCATCCCACCCTTGTCAACCAACTCCTTCTGCTGTCATGACTTTTACGTTTCTTTGATTCTGACTTGGGCCCCTTGTTGAACCAGCTATTTCTTCCATGCTGTTGAACATCGCTCCAACTATCTGCTCATCTGGACGACTGTTGCTTTTCTCTTTGTGTCCTAGTGAAGTACTTCCATGCTTTGCTTAGATTTCAAAGGTAATTAACTGCAGGAGTTTGACATTGAAATGCTCAGTGGTTGTGAATCATAGAATCACATGGATCAGAAAATGGCCCTTTCCTCTTATCTCATCCATATTGCTCATGAATCCTATCAGCACTAATCCCACTTACTGGCTTTGGCATGTGTACCACAATGCCTTTCCTCTCCAAGTAACTGTACCATACACCTTTTAAACATTGTAATTGGGAAAAGGATTCTATCCTATCATAATTGTATCAACTCTAGCAGGTCACCCTTCAGCCTCTGATATTTCCGTCAGGATAAACCCAGCTGATCCAATTTCCTATGACTACGACTATCCATTCCAGAGAACATCCTGGTGAATCTCTTTATTGCACCACATCCTTCCTATAGTGTATGTGCTCTGTGACTGTGGTATGTGCCCCTTACGTGGCTGTCAAGTTCAAACATGAGGCATGCAAGTGTCGGTGAGCTCCGTTATGTGAGTCTAATCACTGACTCATTGTAATATCCTTCGTCAGTTTGAAAGAGACTCCGCCGGAATTTCTTTTTAAGGCATCAAGGATGCTGGCAATGGGGTAGAAACAGATATTTAATGTGGCATCATTCTGATGTGCAATTTCTTCCTTGTTTTTTTTTTTAAAAGTCCTGAATTGCAGGGCTGAAATGTACTGTTCACCAGTAGTTGCAGTGAGAAGTAAGTACTGGGCTCCTTGGCAGCTTATAAGAATGGTGAAGGGTTCAGACATTGTTTTGACACTGGAGCTGGTCATTGGTTAGATTGATAAAAGATCAGGCTGAATCAGTGACTTTTTCTTTGGAGATGCTGCTTGAAACTTTCTTCAGCAATTACTGCTGCCTCTGTACTCTTCTGTATTTTGTAGAGCGGATTAGGTCATGGCAACCGGTTTCCTGACCTGAAGGATGGCGAATGGAAATCAAAAATCATGGGGACATGCTGATTTTTTTTCTCCTCTGCATCTCCTTACAATCATATGATCATGATTAACATGCCGATGTTTTACAGACAGATTCTACAAAACAGCATTTGATTTATTTTAAATGGTATGGCTGGATTTGACTGTATTTTCTCTGGTTATGGAGCATAGGCATTTGGATGCTAGTTAGTTTAGACACGTTGACCAGTCGTCAGATGAACAGTTCATAATGGGAGATGTACAGTGGAATTTGTTTGTGGGATAGCTTGTGGGTATGGAGTGGAGAGGGCAAGACTGAATTTGGGTAGCTGATTCTGTTGTGCTCACTGCTGGAAGTATTATGGATGGTAATATATATATTTTTTCTTGCTGCTCTAGACTTGATAAAGAAAGTGATCATGATGGAAGCCAAAAGTTGAATCATGGTGTTGTTTGAGGTTGAATATAGTACGCAGCTTGCTTAGAGTGCTAAGTCTTGTGGGAGTCTAGGTGGATAATTATCAGAGAAAGTTGGATGAAATTTCCTCTCTATTGCACAATATTAAGGTTGTGTAAAGTACTCTTTGTCATAGTTAAAGAATTGTATAGCATAGGAATAGCCCATTTGGCCCGTCACACCTATGCTAACCATCATGCCTATTTTAAGATTAATTCCACTTACCTGCATTAATTCTATATCTCTCTAAGCCTTGCTCACTCAAGTATCCCTCAAATGTTGTTACTGTTCCTGCTTGCACCACCTTTTCTGCAGCTCATTTCCAGATACCAATTGTTCTGTGAAAAATTTACCCTTAAATCTACTTATACCCTCCTTTCTATGACCTTAAACTTTCCTGTGTAAATTTATAATATGCTGCTGTTGTAGGTTAGCACCAAATAACCTCAGTAAGCGTTTCCATCCTTAAGCCACAGTATGTGTTACTTTCACTTGCACTCTTATGGGAATGGGAGATGTGACGGGAAGGGAGAGACCAAAAAAAATTTCACCATGTTAAAAGTGCAGGTGTGTATAACTTCAGGTGAGAGGAATGTCAAACTTGGGACTGATGCTGGTTAAGCCCCCTACAGAAACTAGGAAAGAACAGTAAGTATTGTGAAGGTATATAGTACTCTGGGCCTGCAGGTAGAGAGAGTGTTTGGAAGTTTTTCTTCAGAGATCGTCACAGGTTATTATAGTAGGAAAATTGGACTTGCATAATAGTGACATGAAAATAAAGGTAGCATTTTCTTCTATGCACTGGGACTCCAGATTGAAATACATTAGTTGATAGACACGAGGTTCTGCAGATGCTGGAAATCTTATGCAACACAACACAAAATTCTGGAGGAACTCAGCAGGTCAGCTAGCATCTATAGAGGGGTACAAACAGTTGACGTTTCAGGCCGAGACCCTTCATCAGGACTGAAAAGGAAGAGGCTAGAAGCCAGAATAAAAAGGTGTTGGGGATGGGGGAGGTAGCAGTACAAGTTGGCAGGTGAAAGGGAAGAGGGGCAAGGTGGGTGGGTTGGGGAGGGGTTGATGATAACCCAAATTAAGCCACTGGGTACTTAGCAAAGAGTCTGGGCCTTTGCTGATTCCAGTGCAATTTGAGCGGGTGCTGATTGGATTGGTTTTGTTAAGAGATAATTTATATAAAGAATACATAAAGTAAGGTTTCTCACACAGGCCATTTCACATGTAGCTTGATGTATAGCGGACAGAAACTCTGAAAGGTTGCTTCCCTCAACCACCTCTACCTCCCAACTTTGTCCCTCCGAAACAAGAAGTCTCTGGCTGTAGATATCTGCAATGTGTCCCACAACTCCCCAGGCCCACCAATAGTTCTGTTTAATATCAGAGAGTGTATACAATATGCAACCTGAAATTCTCACATTTCTCAAACATCCTCGAAACGGAATAAAAACCCCAAAGAATGTATGACATAAAAAACGTAAGAACACCAAAGGCCTCCCACCCCATGCTATGCACAAGCAGCATCTAACCCTCCCCCCCCATTAATTCTAGCAAGAAGCATCAGCGTTCCCACCACCCACCACGCAAGCAATGGCAAAGCCCCCAAAGAGAGACCATGGTCTACAGTCCATCAAACACTACCTGCTCACTCCAACATTTCGACATCCCACAGGCACTCTCACTCACTAACAAGGGAGAGACAGATGTCGCCCCCTTCCACAGCGAGAGGGGAGACAACGGTCGCTATTTCAATATTACAGTCAGTCTGAAAGGTTGCTTTCTATTTTGAGTTCCCCGACTCGAGAACAGGCAGCATACTCTCCCTCACCATTGTGAGACAGAGAGCGAGAGAGAGATTAATTATTGTGTGCAGAACCCTCCAACAACCACTCTTGCTGTCTTCGATGTTCTGGCTCCTGCTATGCTTCAGCTCACGACACTGGCAGGAATTTATGCCCACAGGGGCTGTGCAAGGCTGTGAAGTCACCCAACTTCAGGCCAGATCTGGATGTACCAAAACGTGTCCGATCGGCGAACTCCAAGAATGGAAAATGCCGTCATGCAAAACCGCAGTTTTGAGTGCCGCTGTCAATCAAAGGTCCCGAAAGAACCCTAGCCACCCTGAAAAGCAAAATAGGGACATTAGGAGAGGAGGAATTTAACTGTTTCGCTGATGAGCTGGGAGGAGTCGCCCTTGGGCACTATCTTTAGGTCCGCCCACCATGCCACAAAGCTAACATTGAACCCTTCTCAAATATCAACAGAAACATTTCCAGTGGGAAAATTTTAAATGCACCAGAATTTAATATAATGTGGCAGCAATTCTTGGGTTAAAGGGCTATGTTTTTAATTTCTTTCTTATAGAGTTCTATCTATGTAACTGCTATTTTCATGGGCGATTAAATCTACATCTGTTCCATGGCAAGCAGTTCATAAGGCAGAGGTGGATCTCAAAGCAGGGATGTTTCAGTGGGATTTCCGAACTGTAATGTCAGCCCTCCTGCAATGGCATGAGCAACAAACAAAATCCCTGATCCATCTCAGTTCTCTTCACCCAAAGCTCTATTAACACAGTGTGAGAATAGTTTTCCTGTTACATTCCCCCCCCCCCCACCCTCCAACAAGAAAAGGGTTTGGTTCAGTTATAACTTATTTGTATGATTCATACCAGTATGGAAGCAGAAATCTGAACCCAAAGCAAGTGAAGACATAGAAGTCTGAAAAAATGGAGCAGGAGGAATAGGGCAGTAATTCATGCTGTTAAATGCAACGGTTGCTGTGCAAGGCGAGCACTGGTAGAGAGATAATGGACATGAGTGGTGATGGTATCTTTTATCTGTCATGTGTGCTAGTCACCTGCTGTAAAGGGCAGATCTTGTAAAACACACAGTTGATGATATAGTCGGTGGGAAGGAAACCTCATTGAATCATGTAGAAATGCTGCACGCAGCTTTGTTTCCCTTGAGCAGGTGTTGTAGGCTGTCGCATTTCTGCTTGCCATCATTGCTCAGGTTTCATTTTTCTGACAGCAGTAAGGTTCCCTCACTGCGATACTCTTGGGTTATGCCTCCAATTTCTTAAGGCCTGTTGTCCAATGTAAGTGTTGTGATGTGCACCTCTAGGCTCTCGACAAAAGGATGGAGCGTATTATCCACTTGCATCAGGGCTTTCTTGTCAGTCATTCAATAGAAAAGACCTGGTGTTAAGCTTGGAGTCAGGGCTTTCTTACTGGTTATTCATTAGAAAGGACCTGGTGCTAAGCTTGGGGCTGAGATATCAGCTTTAGGAATCCTACAAAACACAAGAGGACCTTGTGGCCCTTTGTACTGATGCTGCTCTTTGTCAGTTGGTTCCACTGCACCCAAAGCCCCAACATATACTATGTTGAGTGTCCATTCAGTTACCCTGCAATTGAACCTCCAAACCGGTGGATCTCAACATGAGCTATACCAGGGGGTCACGCCAGAATTCACAGGGGTCACAAATGGAAAAACAAGGAACTTGGGGCCACAGGATAAGTTTACTGTTTTTATGAAATATTACTAAAATATATAAACAAAAAGAAACAAATAGATGTTAAGGGTAATCGGGTTTGTCGGGGGTCGCTGGGATGGCTCGAGGGACGGGAAGAGCCTATCCACACTGTATCGCAAACACAAATAAATAAATTAATATTTAACCAAGTAGCAGCCAGATATTCAAAAACGTGCCAGTTTGCATTAGTTACAAGGATCTTAGTAAATACACAAAATAATAATATTAAGTGCTTTTTCATTGCTGGTCAGAAGAATATTATATATACATTAATAAAGAGCTTTGAAATAAGTTTTATTTTTCATATACACCTGTAACATTGTATTTAAAATATAATATATATAACTTGTTAAAACATAAATATTGACTGTATATCAGAATAATTAGCAGAGTTGACCAAAGAAAACTTTAGCAATGAACAGAGACTATGGAGGGTGGGGCCGCAAATGTAAATGAAAGTCACAAGTGGGTCACAAGCAGAAAATGGTTGAGAACCACTGGTCTGAATGTTCAGGTAGCGTATCCCAGTTCATAACAATCACACCAGGAAAGGGAACTGAAATCGATCTTTTGGGGTCTTTGACTCAGATCGTTAACTGTTTCTCTTTCCACAGTTGCTGCCCGACATGCTGAGTGTCTCTGGCATTTAATTTTATTTCAGGTTTCCAGCAGCTGCAGCATTTCTGCTTTCTGTTGAAAATAAGTTGACGTGTTGAGCTTGATTGTAGAGCGTTACTGTGATTTTACTTATGTGTTTCAACTGATTATTTTTTTTAAAAAGTGTGGAAAATGAAATTTAATGTCAAGAAGTGTGATACAGAAACTATAACAAAATACACGGTAATGAGGAAAACATTGAGCAGTGTGAAGGAACACAGGGACCATGGAGTTCAAAGTCAAAGCTGAGGTTATTGTCATATGTACAGTACACTTGTGCACAGATGCAATGAAAAACTACTTGTGGCAGCCTCATAGGCACATAGCATTATATAAGCAGCATTCACAAGATAAACATAAATTATATACAATTTCTACAAGAAAACACAGAACAATTTTAGTGCAAAGTGGTCGTGGTGTTGCTAGGGACCAGGGTTTTGCCACACAGCCAACAAAATAGCAGGAAGAGTCCGTATGGTTTGCTCAGAAGGTACCTGGGATGTTCTTCTTAGCCAAGCCAATGAACATGATCGTGGGGAGGATGTGGTAGATTTGTATATCTTGCTTGTTAGGGTTTGGTAGAGTATTTCGCACAGTTCTAATCATTACATTACAGGAAGGATGTGATTACATTGTGAGGGGTGCAGAGAGGCCTTGTTACCAAGACTGGGGAAATTTTAGCAATGAGGTAATACATGACAAAATGGAACAGAGGAGGCTGAGGAGAAATTTAACTGGGGTCTATAAAATTATGAGTCGGTTGAATGATAAAGGAAGGACCTATTTGCCATTGTGGGGGTCACAAAAGTCATTTTGAAGTTATTGGTCAAAGAAATTTTTTCAGCAAGAGTGTGATGATGCCTGAAACGGTGGTAGAAGCAGACACCTTCATCACTCTTTAGAAGAATTTTAGTGTGTGTTTAACCTGCAAGGCTACGGTCATGCTGCTGGAAGATAGGACTCAGCTAGTTCGATCTTTTTGATCAGCACAGATATAATGGACTAAAGATTTTTGATTCCATTGTTCTATTGGTCTTTTCATTTCCAGGGTTCAACAGAGCACACATGTTGGCCACATGTATCTGCTCTCACTGCCAGCCGATCTGCTTGGTGCCCATAGGGTATGAATGTTCCGTGGATTGTTTGAACGAAACATCAAAACCCACATCATGTTCCCTCCCCTCCCCTCCCCTCGCACTTAGTTCTCTCTTACTACTGGGTTTATCAAGTATTTTCTGCCCATATGTTACATAACTCAACACCATTTGGCTCATTCCCTATGATCCTTATTTTTCGGCTTCAAGACACAAATATTTTAATAGTATGTTGCTTCTCCTCCAGCAACAGCTTGTGGAGGAGAATATATTTTTATCACGCTCCCTGAAGATGCGAGCTTGTTAGTGCAAAGCAGCGCACTTTGCCAGCATACAGAGAACTAGCAAATGTAGGACGATGTGTTTTACACACACTGAAACGAGGAGCTAAACATCACAGTGCAGTGTTAGTCACTTTAAACAAATAATAAACCTGCAAAGGAGATGAAAGGCACTAAGCTGAAAGATTAGCCATGACCTTATTGAACAGAAAGAAGGGGCCCAATGGTATGGTCCATTCCTATTTTTGTGTCTTGAGGACTTTTGGAGGGACGCTTAAATACCTGCACACGTCCCTGGATGGTGTACATCCTTAGTGCATTGACTCTTGGAATGGCCCTTCATCAAGCTTCAATTTATCACAGGTCTTGAGCCTTGTGACTCGGAGTTGATCAAAAGTCACCATCCTTGCCCTTGGTGGCTTTTCCCTTTAACTGGCCGCAACCCTTCTCCTGCCTCAAGATTTAGCACGAGCTTTTAAAACACCAAACACGCTAGTAATGTGCCAAGTTAGACATAGATTAAACATTTCAGTCTGGTCCTCTCCCCATTGATGCTGAGCTTTGCCAGTTATGGCATCTTCTGTTTATTTAATTACACATGCAAGTATATGCCTGTGAATGCGGAACAGAATGAGGCCTGGTGTTTGTGTGCAGTCCCTGGGTTTTCTCACAAAAAGTACTACCCCTATCCCCTTTCCCCAAAGGCATCCTATGTTCTCTGAGGCTTGGTAGATAGCTGAAAGTTGTCCCTGCAGTTGAGACTCTGTAGCCCAGTACCCCTGGGACTGGACTGGTGGTGGACCACAAAAATTGTCCTGGGAACCCCACTCTCCACCCCTCTTTAAATAAATGCCCTAATCCTAAGTGTAGGCCACTCTCTATATTTATTGCTATGTCATAAAATGTAGAATAAAATTTTAAATTGAAAAATAAGGCAATTAATTCCTTATATTGTTTGATGAAATATAATATGAAACCTTTAACTAAAAAAGTGTGGTGCAGGGCCAAGTGGTTAAGACGTTAGACTAGTGATCTGAAGGTTATGAGTTCGAGCCTCAGCCGAGGCAGCGTGTTGTGTCCTTGAGCAAGGCACTGAACCACACATTGCTCCAGTCCACCCAGCTGAAAATGGGCACCGGCAAAATGCTGGGGTTAACCTCGCGATAGACTGGCGTCCTATCCGGGGGGAGGAAACTGGCATAAGCACCAGCCTGATGAGCCTAAAAGGCTTGAGACAGACTTTAACTATAACTAAAAAGCTATACTGACATTTATAATTGAATTTATTATAAAGCTTAAAACAGGAAATAAATTCTGATACAAATATAGACAAGCTTAGCGGCTTGGCTGTGCGAACACAGCTATCTCCACACTGCAAAATACTGGTGCTGGATTCACAGTGTTTCTGACCATGGGAGTTGCTGGACCAGAGGGTTCTGCAGTGTGTGGTATTCAGGGGAATTGACAGGAATGCTAGAGGAATAAAATGGATTAGGTAGGATTAATGTGGATGGTGCTTGATTGTCAGCACAGACTTGGTGGGTTGAAGGTCCTGATTCGGTGTTGTCTCTCTCAGCCACTAAACGCTGATGAATGTTGCAATGCCTCCCCAGCCAGTACATACACTGCGGTGAAAGTAATGATCGGATTGGATGGCTAGTAAGCTTACACAGCTGTTGTTAAAACACCTCTGGAGTTGCTGAGGTAGTTAATTAAAACACTCAGTTCCCTCCGTAATAAATTTTCAGGGCACTGCTGAGATGATTTTCCTATATTTGATGAAATGAACAATTCACTGTCTGAATTGCTTTAGCCATCAAGCAATTGCTGGACAATAATCGCAGCTGCTCTATGAGTCTGAATCACAAAACTTGAATCTTGCTGGTTTGACTGAGCTGCAGATGTTATGATCGAAGAACCATTCCAGGAATTGATGTCCTAAGGCATATATGTCAAACTCAAGGCCCGCGGGCCAAATCCGGCCCGTGGTGGAATTATCTTTGGCCCGCGAGATAATATCTAATTACTATTAAAGCTGGCCCCAGTAATCGAAGCGCCTATGGCGTATGATATGGCTAATGCTGAGTTTATTCAGGTACCAGGTTTTCAGGGTTTTTAGTGTTTATTCGGCAGTCTTGCTCGGCAGTCTTCTTCATAAGAAACGGAATTTGTAAAGTGAAACACTTTGTAGTTATAGCAGAGACTGAGACACATGAGAGCAGGCTGAAAAAACGGAGGCAACGAAAGCTGCGTTCGCATGCGTCTGACTGATCCGGCCCGCATGAAGCTGCATTTTGCTCATTCTGGCCCGTGACCTAAAATGAGTTTGACACCCCTGCTCTAGATGAATCATCAGATCATACTGCTGCCTCATGGCTCCAGCGAGCTGCATTCACCCTTTGCCTTTGGTTGCTGTCCTTGCAGAGTTGGCCTGGTTTCTCTGTGACTGTGTTTCCTATGGGTGCCCTGACATTCTCCCATGTACCAGAGATGTGCGGGTTGGCAGGCTAATTGCAGTAAACTACTGCAAAATGTCCTCTTGTTAATGACAAAAAGAACCAAAAGAAAATTGATAATGTTAGAGTGAATAAATTGCAGGAACACGTAGATACGTGGAGAGGGAAATGGAATCGTGGGGTGAGTAGAGATGCATGACCCTGGAAGATGTGCATTTCAGTGCCTGCCTTATGTTGGTAGCATTGAGACAGAAGGACAGTACTATTGCATAAATCTGGCAGATTCTTTTTGGCTGTGGAATGTTTGAAACCAACAAAGATGCTTAACCTGTTGCTTCTCATATTTCAGAATCACTTAAAGTATATTGACATTAGAGTTGAGGAAACCATTCTCATAGACCTCCTCTGGACCCTCTCCAATGCTAGCACATCCTTTCTCAGATAAGGAGTCTAAAACTGCTTAGAAACATAGACTCATAGAAAACATACAGCACAAATCAGGCCCTTTGACCAACAAAGCTGTGCTGAACATGTCCCTACCTTAGAACTACCTAGTCTTTACCCATAGCCCTCTATTTTTCTAAGCTCCATGTATCTATCCAGGAGTCTCTTAAAAGACCCTGTCGATTCCGCCTCCACCACCGCTGCCGGCAGCCCATTCCATGCACTCACTACTCTCTGCGTTTTTAAAAAAAAACAACAACTTACCCCTGACATCTCCTCTGTACCTACTTCCAAGCACCTTAAAACTATGCCCTCGTATGCTAGCCATTTCAGCCCTGGGGAAAAGCCTCTGACTATTTTCACGATCAATGCCTCTCATTATCTTGTACGCCTCTATCAGGTCACCTCTCATCCTCCATTGCTCCAAGGAGAAAAGGCCAAGTTCAGTCAACCTATTCTCATAAGGCATGCTCCCCAATCCAGGCAACATCCTTGTAAATCTCCTCTGCACCCTCTCTATGGTTTCCACATCCTTCCTGTAGTGAAGTGACCAGAATTGAGCACAGTACTCCAAGTGGGATCTGAGCAGGGTTCTATATAGCTGCAACATTACCTCTCGGCTCTTCAATTCAATCCCATGATTGATGAAGGCCAATGCACCATATGCTTTCTTAACCACAGAGTCAACCTGCGTAGCAGCTTTGAGTGTCCTATGGACTCGGACCCCAAGATCCCTCTGATCCTCCACACTGCCACGAGTCTTACCATTAATACTATATTCTGCAATCATATTCACCTCAATACTCCAATTATAGTCTGACCAGTGCTTTATAAAGCCTCAGAATTATGTACTTGCTTTTATATTCTAGTCCTCTCAAGATGAGTGCCCAAAATTACATTTGCTTTCTGCATGACCAACTAGACTTACACTGCTGTCTACTAGGACTCATTGACGGCTGAAGACCAGATGAATTGCAAGACTGAAGTCAGTGTTGGGACCACTTCTTTTCACGTTATAAGTCAATGATTTGGATGATGGAATTGATGGCTTTGTTGGCCAGGTTTGCAGACAATATGAAGATAGGTGGAGGGGCGGGGAGTGTTGAGGAAGCAAGGAGTCTGCAGATGGACTTGGGACAGATTTGGAGAACGGGGAAAGAAATGGCAGATGGACGATAGCGTGGGCAAGTGTCTGCTCGTGCACTTTGGTAGAAGGAATAAAGGTGTAGACTATTTTCTAAACAGGGAGCAAATTCAGAATCAGAGATGCAGGATTCCCTAAACATTAATGTGCAGGTTGAATTGGTAGAGAAAGCAACAGTTAAGCAGCTAACAATATTCTGCAGAGAAGGCACTTACTCTTATTGGGTTTGTGGCAAGAACACATGCACAGTTCTCTCATTCTTGAATATGAAGAAGACCCATTTTAAGATATCCTGCTGACCTTGCCTCTCATTGTCTCCTGTAGTTTCCGCTGCCCTTCAAATCATCATAGTAGATGAACTACTTAGTGCCTATCTCAAACTGAGTGCTTTAATGCTCTGTGTTTTTAGAAAAGTTCCTGGGTTCTGTGGAAGTTTACAGTTGTACTGGTGTTGCTGAGAAGCAATTTAGACTCATTATCCTACCTACTCTGTTATTTACTGACTGGGCCATCTTAAAGCCAGAGTATGCTCATTTAATTTTCTTCCTACCGAGGGAAGATTTGCTTTTTTTCCACAGTACGGCTTTGGATTCTACACACATTGGGTGTTTGACCTTTTGTGATGATAAATGCGGCACAGTTCTGGGAAGAGTCAGTTAAGGAAGGGAGGGGAGAAACGCACATTTCCTCACCCAGCCAAAGATTCAGAGGACTGCTGATTAGTGTTCTGTCCCAGTCCATGTTCAGGGAACCTACATAACTCCTTCCAGCCCACAGAGATGCAAATACTTAGAGAAAAGCCAAGGTACCTGAATGGCAACTTGGCCCTCGAAAATTGTATCACTTTGTTTTTAGGCAGTTGTTCTGATTTAACTATATTTATTTTTTGGGCGGGCACTATATGAAAATTATGCTGTTTGCTTCTAGATGGTGTTGTGAACTTGATGCTCTGCTCAGCAGAGGGCTTGCTTTTGTACAGGGCCTTCCGCATCCTCAGGGTGGCCCAAAAACAATGTAGCCATTGGCTTGCCTTTTATCTGTTGCTGAAGACAGAGGCAGCCTGTGCAGAGTTGAGGCTTGCCAACTATTGAGGTGAATTACCAGTTTTAGTTAGGGTGTGAATTTGTCACCAGGCCATCTTCACAATTGCTTTGAGAGGAGGACTGGAAGAAATGGCACAGGATCTTTTCCATCCATTTCTAGAACCAGATGGGCTTTTGGATCGGGATCTCAGCAGAAAGCTTGTGCCTTGGCAATGTGCCACTGCAGTAAGTGTGAACCTTGGGTGGGTGACGGAAGGAAGTCATGGGAAACCCTACTGCCAGTGCAGTACATGTTCCCGGTCAGTCCCTGCTGACCTACAGTGGCTGTCATTTGGGCAGTGCCCAACTCTAAAATCCTCACTTATATTTTTAGATATCCTTGTGACCTTGCCTCTCACTGTCTCCTGTAGTTTCTGCTGGCCCTCGAACCACTCAAGATATTTTCATTTTCTCTTTCTGGCTGCTTGGTTGTCCTTTAAATGTATTTATTCTACCTCTTTTTTTGGGGTAGATTTTCAGGGTCAAAGGTTTCATGCTTCCAGTCCATTCTGATAAGTCAAAGTTGCCAGTGCACAATTTCCTTTAATGTAGGGCTGCCGTTGCATGTCAAATGCCACATGGACTTGAGAGGTCTTGGTCCAATGCAAGGACAACCAAGGTGACTGTAAATCAGGTTTTGCTGCATCGACTTGGCACAAACGCATTCATGAACACACTGATATACATACATAAAGAGCTATTTGAGGTATCTTCTCCGAAAAAGTGTTAAATTGAGCCCCCTTTCTACCTGTCTTTCAAGATGTTGACATTAAAGGTACAAAAATTCAATTTAGTGTCAAAGTATACATGCACAATACAACTCTGATATTTGCCTTCTCCAGATAGTCATGAAAAACAGAAAGACCATGGGGGTTGATGGGAAAAAACCCACCAACTCCACCCCCCGACATGAAAAAGAGGAAAGCTTGCAGACCCCAAAATCCACCACCCCCTTCCAACAAAAAAACCCAGTGACAATAGCATCAAATCCCCACCCCTCCCGCAAAAAAAGACAATAGCAATCCTTGGCCCCCTCACTTGCAGCGAAAAACAACGACAATAACAATCCCCGACGCACAGCAGGGTTTTGATAGTATCCTGGTCAGTGTTTATTGCTCAGTCAACATCAAGTTAAATAACATCTTATTTTTAAAAGTGTCGCAGTTGTTTTTGGGAACCTTTATGACCTTGCCCATCATTATCTCCAATAATTTCCGCTATCCCAGTGAACCTTCAGGTTCCTGCATCTTGATGGTCTCTCAAATACATTCACTCCATCACCAGTCAGTGTCTTCAGCTATCTGTCATTTGGACGGTGCCCAACTCTGGTAATACTAAGGTGTAGCATTACCTTTCCAAATTTCATCACCACCCTGTCTCCTTTTAAGCTGCTCTTTAAAGCTTACCTCCCTGATCAAAATTTAATTAAATATTCTGATATCTCATGGGCAACTGGGTGTTTAATTTTAATAGATAATAATACTGAAACATGCCTTGAGGTAATTTGCTGCTTTAAAGATGATGTGTAAATACAAGTTGGTGATGGTTTCTATTGGAATTTAAAGAACTGGTGAATTTACTGGTTCTAAGTTAGAGCAGGAAAAGGTATTAAAGCTGGAGGAGAAACACCGACTTGTCAAAGAAATGGGAAACTAACTGGGTGTGGATGAGAATCAGCAGAATAGACCACTGGGAGTGACTGAGGTGGAGGGTCAAGATTCTCATTGTAATCATATTTTAATACCAGATATGAACTTAAGCAATTCCGAGTCAGAAAGGAATCTTATTGTAAAAAGATTAGTTTATTGCAGAATGCAGTAAACATTCTACAGGGTGCCTCTGCTACCACATTGTGTAGTTTTATTTTGGTACATTTTTGAACTGTGGTCTTTTGGCTTTTGAACCTTGTATCAAATGAAAAATCAAACCACTAAAGATTGAGTTTGGTTTCAAATACAGCTTGTGATAATTAATGTGGGCTTGAACACTTCATATGAGAGGTATCGGAAGAGCTGTAGGATGTTCAGTAGCAATAATAATAACTTTATTTATATAGCACCCTTCATACATTAAAATGCGGGCTTAAAGTGCGTTAGGTTGTAAAGATAAGTCAATGCAGTCATAAAATTAAAAATCGTAAGTAAATGCAAACATATAGAATAAAATATAATCAAATATACCAAATGTAATCTACATTCTATAATAAACACCCTTGCTTATTACATTTGAACATCTTTAAATAGACTGAACAAACAAGTTCTTGCTGATTTTCTTAGTATATCAGCACATCAATAATTTAGATAATCCCCCATAACCTAGTAAGGCTGAACACTGTGCTTTTTAACAACTCTGCTTCACATGCGCTTTTTTAAATGATCCCTTACATTTAATCTAATGATTAAAGTTGCCTCTGCTTTTTTTTCTTATTTTACCAATGTGGGGTTGCGTAATTGAATTTAGCATAATGTAAAGCAAAAAGAGCTTTTTGAATCATCGACAGGCACCTCACAAGGAAATGTATAAGATTAAGAAATATATGAATATTATACTTGTAATTTATTGTTTATGGATATGCAATCAATGTACAGTATGTATATAATAAGAAATCTTACGTATTTACAGTATTGTACAAAAGTCTCAGGAATATACATAGCCAGGGTGCACAAAACTGTAGTAATTTTATGTATTGCATTGTACTGATGCCGCAAAAAGTATTTTATGACATTTGTGAGTGACGATAAACCTGATTCTGATATGGGTCTCTATTGTCGACTCATAATAGAGTGGGAAGGGGGGCAGGTAGAGGGGGATCATGATTGGGATAAGGGGAAGGGAGAGGGAAGAGAATGGGAAGCACCAGAGAGACATTCTGTAATGGTCAATAAACCAATTGTTTGGAATCAAATGACCTTTCCTGGTGTCTCAGGGCTGAGTGTGTCTGCACCTGTGCTACCACCCAGCACTGTGCCACCTGTCCCACACGCCTCCCACAGCGCTCCACCCTTGCCATTCCCAACATCCTTCGCTCCTTCCAGATTTACAAACTCACTCTCTGCTCCATGTTGACAAATCAGTACTGTGCAAAAATCTTAGGCACCCTAGCTATACATATGTGCTTAAGACTTTTACAGATTGCTGCATACTTACTGTGCTTTGTTATTAATATTTTCTTTACCTTTTTTTTTGTGCTGCATCAGATCCAGAGCAAAGAATTCTTTGTTCTCCTTTCCACTGGTTTACTGGAAATGACATTGAACAATCTTGAATTAGTCTTGATGTATTAGAGAAGATAAAGCATTGGAAGTCAATAATGGGCAACAGAATTTTAGGTATAATGAGAACAGCTTAAGGTGTGAGATAGATTGGAAGAGTACTGGAGTAATAATGTCTGGTGGTTACTATGGTTTGAATGAGTTTTTCATCATAGACGGGTTGATGTCGAAAAGGAAGTGGGATGATGCAGTTAAATGATTAGACAGGTTTCGTGGTGGGATGAATTTGGGTCAGAAGACTTTTTAGTAGATTGAAAATATTGTAATGTTAGCCTGAGAAGGAGCTGGTCATATGGGCACAGAAGTAATATTTAACATACTGTTTTGAAGTATGTGTAATGTATTTAAATGACCTTTTAAGAACTGAGTGAGTCAGCTGATCTGCATTAGTGGATTGTTGTACAAGCCTCGGCTGTTTAGTTTCGAGTTCCTGCCTTCAGTAAAGGATGTCCTGTTCATGGTTCTACCTCTGTAATTTGCCTTTGCAAGCAGTGACACTAAACGAACCCGCAGATGCTGAATGGTATTGATTATTTAGGGCAGAATTTTAGAGGAGTAGTCTGACAGCAGAGAGACATTAAATGTAGAGCCGTCTGTCACTGATACACCAGATGAAGCTAGTGCAGTGGTTTTAGTTGAATGCAAGAATACTTTGAACCTTAGCTAGATTTCTCTCTGCAAATTTCTGAGATAATGCAGTGACTCTGCATAAATGCTGACACCTGGCTTTGTTGTGTGCGTTCAAAGTTTAAAAATCGAAGCCAGTATAAAAATTCTTGGAAATGAGTATTAAAAACAGAAAATACTAGAAATGCTTAGCAAATCAGGCAGCATTTGTGGAAACTGAAACAGTTAATATTTCAGGTCTCAGAGCCTTCCGCATTACTGAGGAGAGAGAAAACAAGTTGGTTTTCAATAGCAGAAAAGGTGGGAGAGAGTTGGGTGGACACATGGTCTGGTAGGATGAGACCAAATGCTTTGGAAGCATTCTACTTTATTGTCTACATTATGTCTTGCCAATAGCAGAGCTTTGGGACATATCTTCCTCAGAAATTAGTATTTTGTTTCATCCTCCATCTTAAATCTTTCCTACCAAAAACTCTTAGCATTCCATTGCAGCTTCTGTGCTCTCTGCCTTTCCTTCATGGAGTCGTAAAGCATGAAGAACAAGCTCGTGGGAGATGGCCCAACTGCCCATCTCCCACTTCTTTGCTTTCTCCAGACATTCCTCCTCAGGCTCTTGCCCTGCACCCCAACCATTCCAGTATCTTCCTCAAAGCCCCTGGCTGGGGCATACTTCACAACGGTGTAGTTCCCATGAAGATCTAAGCAAGCACAGCAGATGTTGGATATCTAAAATATTTAAAAAGCACAGAAAATACTGGAAATGCTCAGCAGATTAGGTTGCATCTGTGCAAAGAGAAACAGCGAACATTTCAGGTTTAAGTCACTGTGTATGTGTGATCTCCATATGGATTCCATTTAATGAATATGCTAAGCACCACTTAGAATAATTGCACCAAGACTGGTAGTTTGTTGTAACAATGAGAGGGCCCTGCTAGCTCCCTCCATTCAAATGAATCTCCCAGCTAAAAACTGGAGAATACAAATGCTTATTTAAGACTATAAAATGTCTACCTTATAGAGGGAATTTTCTGGTAGATAATATGCAGAAAGGCAGTGTCCATTATTACGGACCTCCAGCACCCGGGCATGCTCTTTTTTCACTGTTACCATCAAGTAGGAGGTACAGAAGCCTAAAGGCACACACTCAGTAATTCAGGAATAGCTTCTTCCCCTCTGCCATCCGATTCCTAAACAGACTTTGAATCTTTGGACACTACCTCACTTTTTTTTAATATATGGTATTTCTATTTTTGCATATTTTAAAAACCTATTCAATATATGTATACTGTAATTGATTTACAGTACTTGTTTGTTTATTATCATCATTTTTATTTATTATTTATTTATTTATTTTTCTCTCTGCCGGATTATGTATTGCATTGAACTGCTGCTGCTAAGTTAACAAGTTTCACGACACATGCCGGTGATAATAAACCTGATTCTGATTCTGCTTTAAAGACAAAGTGTGAGAGTTTGCTGAAAATTTTCTCTTCATATTTTAATGACCTTCTGGTATTTAGCTTTATCCACGCACTCTGAAGCTTATTTATAGTTCATCTCGGCCTGGCTAGAGTTCCATGGCAACTGCATAATGTTTCAAAAATCTATCTCTCACTTAGATTTCCCTTTGCTGACACCCTGTTACCCTTTGCTTAAGGTTGTCGTAACCGGGGTGGGGGGGGGGGGGGTGCAGAGGTGTAGAGGATAAGCTCTCACTAAATGTTAAACACTTCCAAGACAACCTAGCCCAGCTTGTGGTCTTCAAGTGTGGTTTAGCTACCAAGTCCAGTGGAATAGTTTCTACTGAGAGGAGCCGGGGCAAAGGCAGGTTACTGGCACCTTAAAACCAGTTGCTTCGAGGAGATGGGGCTCATCAGCCGTGATTGGCAGCGCATCTAGGGGAAGGAAAGCTCTGATCTCAACCCTCTGCTACCTTGTGGCTGTATCCACTCAAGGGGAAGTCTTCAGAAGTAAACCCTGAAGAAAAATCTGGAGCTGGAGTCCCTAGGGCTGTCCTATGTTGAGTTCGACACTAACCGGCAACTCCTACAACGCCAATGGTGCGAAACTGTATCGGTCTCTGTCTTTGTTTTGGATTCATCAGCAGAGTGGAGGGGGGAGCCTGCTGTACAAACAATAGCTTGCTCTCCATATCGTACTGTCCTAGATTGCGTATCGTCATGTAGACAGCTAGGATGCAACATTCCATGGTCAACCCTGTTAGTAATAGAACGGTCATGCAGAATACTTGCCTTCATTAGCTAGGTAACAGCATTATATTGAAAGGAGATTACAGTACAACTTGGTTAGACCACGGCTGGAGCACTGTGTGTGTTTCTGGCCACAGCATTTGAAGGTCATGATTGTACTGGACAACAGGCAATGAGCAGAGGTTTAGGATAAGGAGAGGGAGATTTAGAGGGGATATGAAGATGAATTTCTTCACCCAGTGGGTGTAGCAATTTTGAACACACTTGCTGAGGTGAAGGTGGAAGCAGGTACTCTGTCAATGTTTCAGAAGTATCTAGATTGGGGTGATGAACCTTTTTGAGGGTTTGTGTCCAAGGTAGCAATAATCTTCTTTAAACAAATTCTCTTGTATGCCATGGTCATTTTGAGCAAAGATGATCATTGATGAATGTATTAGTAACAATAATTATGGAGTTTAAGGAAAAGGGATGAGTCCTGTTGCTTATTTATGTGTACTCATTGTTTTATTATTAATAAAAGTTTACCAGAAACAGATTGAAATAAATGAAGCATCTCAAAGAAATTGTTCAAAAAATCATAATTATCTTTTAAAAAGACAATTGAAAAATAACACCATTTCTAAATATTATTTTTATTGTCCCCCATATAACATAATATAATAAGAAACATGAATGTCAAATTATAAGCTTCAATGCATATTCATAAAAGATCAAGGAACGGTCAATAAACATGCTTTAGTCCCAATACATCTGTTGTTGCTGCATGAACAATGACAAATATTTAATATCTGGCTTGTATATGGTTGTTTTAAAGGCTGTGCATGTAGCGCTAGGTTCCTCAATAAGTCTTCTCCTATAATAAGACTTGACCAGGTTCGTCGTGGAATTTTCATGGAGATGCTAAGCTACATACAGTATTAACCATTATTATCACTGAATATCCAGTGTTCCCTCACAAACGACAGAAGAAAAAGCACTTGCAGAGCAAAGATAACGCCAACTGGCCCAACTGTTTACAATCCAAATACTGATGTCAAAATGTATCGTCCAAAGTCACATGTTCTTGCAACCGTCTTGCTGGCATCAAGCCAGTGTGAGATATTTCCTGTGATGGTTAAGCCACAGCTCCTTGTGGGTAAATGTAACATTTGACATTAGCGCTGTTACAGAGTGATAAATGAGAACGTTTAGTGATCCAGTCAGACTTGGAAGCCTATGATCGCAAATCATACAGAAAAATAATCAAAATGGACAATAGCATGCCAGCTTTTATAATTAGAAGGAAAAATATAAGATTTATCCATAGCCCTAATTCAACCATACCTGCGTATGATTCTGTACTTGAATGTATTGGCATTGAAGAGAGTGCAAATGGATATTGAATTTTTAGGTCAAATAGCTTCTGGAGATTGCATGAACAAGGTTTGTATGCCCTGTAATTCAGAAGGCTATGGGATGATTAAATTGAAATCTGCCAAGTGGACTGATAGGGTAAATAGTAGAAGCGCGGTCTGAGAATCTAGTAATGGAGGGTTGTGTCTAAATATCAGAGCCAAGCCTCTCAGCTGTAATTTGGAAACATTTACAAACACAGGTGGCCGCAATTTGGAAATGGCAGTTGGTTAAACTGGAGTTTTTTTTAATAACCAAAGGTATTAAGGAATATGAGGAAATGGTGCATGGGGCTGGCCATGGTCTCATTAAATTGCAGAACAGGATTGTGGAGCTGAATGGCTTCCTGCACATGTGTTCCCAAGTAATTCCATCTTTGTCACTTCTGCTCGGTTATGTTTCCTGAAATATTGTCAAGATGTGTCCTGTTGTCAGGGAGAACTATTCAAATGAGATGTCTCCTGCAGTGGGTGGAATTTATTTATTAGTTAACTGTTGAGGTGTGGAAGTGGAGCTCGCTTCATTTCAACTGAACGGAGGGTCTGGGCGTCGGTCTCCAGAAACCTGAGACAAATAACAGTGTTAATGAATCTATGTTGAGGGCATGGCCAATGAACACCTGAACCTTCCCCTCCCCACCCCCCCAAACCAGCTTCAAGAGAGTTGCTTTGAAAATATAAAGGGAATATATTTGCATATTCAAGAAAAGCATTTGAAGAGCAGACAGGTTAATATTTGACATGCTCTGAATTCTAATGAAGATTTCATTGTGGAAATATTGTAGTTTCTGAAACTCTTGTATATTAAGTTCTGTTTTTTGGGTTCTGTATTTGCAGGGGTTTATTAACTCCAACATTATATATGTTAGAGCATTATCACCTCTGATATAATAATTACTGTATTTTCCGAAGAGCCACCTTTTATAACCAGCTCCACCCTCCTTCCTCCATTTTGCCATTATAACATCTTGTTCTCAAAGACCGGCTATAGTGTCTTCTGGTATTTCATGAAGGGTTTGTGCTAAGATGAAGCTTGCTTGCGTTAATAACACTGACATCAGATTAACAATGCCGACTTGGTGTGTGCAAGAAATCCATCGGCATTTGGTAAGTGTGAAAGTGAGACATGCTGCTGGAACGATTTTCAGTAGAGAAACTGTGTTTTAAAAAAAAGCTCAGCTGGATGGTTAAGTCAATCTTTGTGGTAGGCCAAACATACTGGATGTTCTTCTATTGAAATAGAGATCATGCTTTTGGCGCCTATTGTGAGACATTTTTATGCCCCATGTGTTCACGTACTGCTCACGAAGGGCCTATTCTGCATTGTATCTCAATAAATAAATTATATGTAATCAGACTGCAGGGAGAATTGCGAATGACTTTGTGGCATTCTCCTGCAGATGTTCTGAAGTGGTGTTGGTTGTCTTTCCGTATAAATGTATTTACTTACTTACGGCTCATTACACCACTGGCATTTAGGGCAGCAATGAAGATCCCTCCATCTCTGGCGGTGGTCAGAGCTTCCTTCATCATGTCAGTAGCTTCCTCTTGGATTTCACTACTGTCAGTCATGCAAGTCCCAGGTGGAGACTCAGGAATACCCTCACACACAGATGTAGAAGGACTCTTCATGGCTGTTTCCGTAACAATTTTGTTTTCCCAGTCAGGGTGGTTAGCCTGAACCTGGAAGACCGGTGGATCACTCTTAGTCTGGCCTCTACCCTTGGAACTGTTTGGGTTGACTCTAACTAGAGCGAAAGCATAAAGCTCTGACTCCAGTCAGCATAGCTCTCCAGATCATTGAGGCACGCAAGCCTCCAAACCACGACAAGGTTGTGATCCACTTGGAGGAAATAACTTTATTTGGTTGAAGATAAGGTGATAGATGTGTTTTGCATGTACTCACATTTTTAAGTTTAAGAACTGTTGAATCCTACTCCTTTCCCAATGGGTATAAACTCATTCATTATGTTGTATATCCAGTTGTCATTAATAACTTACTACATGTTAGATCAAGGGACATAGAAAAGCTGCTAAGTTACAAGGAGCTAACACAAAATGTGAAAGATTAGACGAGTAGTGAGCTAGCTAGAGTACAGCCCAAGGCACAGAGTCATCTGAGCTCCAGTGGAGGCATTTATCATTGTCTCTGACAATTATGGCCACTTGTTTCTTGACAGCTCTGCAAAAATAACGTATGGAAGAAGAGTGGCTGGCTTACTGCACAACCATGATGAAGATGCTGTGCAACACAGAAGTAGTGTTGTGTCGGTTAACAGAAATCAGAATGAATAATAAAGGTTTTCACACTGTCTGCCGTAGACAATCCCTTGAGTTTGAGAATGACTGGCTTCTGGTAACCTGAAATGAGGCTGTTTGAGGGACATACTGATTCTCCCAAGGACGAAGATGGAGATGTTTAATGGAATGGGCAGGTGGTTGGTTTGGGATGCAATGCATTCCTTCTACAATTTATGCAACAAAAGTTACGAAGTCTCAATGCTATACCTTGTGTCCCTTGTTGATTCCCATGGTTACTTATAATCAATGACTTGGCAAGAATGTTATAGTTCTAAGGAAGCTTTGAAACCATGCTTAAATCCTGTCCACCTGGTTATCTCTTGTGATGGCAGAGCTCAAAATAGAGTATCTGTTTCAGATAATTGGAATTGGGCAGGCTAACACAGTGCTCATCAGGGGATGATTGACAGAGGATCTTAGTTCTGTGGATTTACAGTGGATTATGCTTCATTGAACATGTCAGTGTAGTCTTAGTACTGAGCCTCTGTCTTTTGAGCTGCGGTCCACAAACATCTTCTGCATACTGTGGCTGGAGGTTGGAATCGCCTCGCATCTGGTTGCACATCTGCCCTGCGGATTAGCTGCAGAAAGCTTGTGAGATGCACCCTTCTGGGCAACTTGACAATCTTTGGCCATGATTCTATCCACAACATCTGAACTATCCTGGGACTACCTGGGAAGTGACTCTAGAAAGCACCTGGTTTGATGATAAGACAATTCAGGAGATAATTAACCGCAGGCGCAATATACTTTTCGATTAGAAGCTCCACCACATCTCAAGGCAAAACCAGCAATTCTACAGGCCCCTGAAGGCTGTGGTTTGTAACTGATAGTGGTAGAAGCAGTACAGGGTAATTATGACATGTGTGGATTCTTCTTCAATGGAGTCAAGACCATCTGTGGCCCTCCCAACCCAGGAGGCAGAAAAGATGATAAGGACAGAGAGGCCATCAGTGACAACTGAAAGGAGCATCTTGAGGAATTCTTTAACCATGACTGTCCTTGACACAACCAGCCTTAACCATCCCACAGTGGCTAGTGATTCTGCAATCCCACAGCAACTCATAGTTCATACTTCTCAGAACACTGAAGAAAGCCCTTCAACTAATTGTCAATGGCAGTTCTCTCACATGGAACAATCCTAGTCTCCCACATATTACCTGTAGCGTGTTCTCTTTCACGTGCCTATCCTTTGCAGTTCTCCTACTATCCATCTAGTCTTAATTAATCAACTAACTAGCACATCTTTGATATGTGGGAGGAAACTAGTGCATTTGGGTACCTCTGCATTTAAGGGCATAACCTGCAAATTCCACACAGGCAGCACCGGGGGAGGGGGGTGGCGGCAGGATTGAACTATAATTGAACTATAGTCCCTGGGCCCATAAGGTAGCAATGGTTAATTGCTGTGTCATCATGACACTTTAATAGGCCGATATTTTATTTATTTGGAGATACAGCACAGTACCAGGCCTTTCTGGCCCACAACCCCGTGCTGCCCAATCACACCCATGTAACCAACTGAGCTGTTAACCTGTCCGTATTCAGTATGCGGAAGAAAACCAGAGCACTTGGAGAAAATCCACCTACAAACTCCTTACGGAGGGTGGTGGAGTTGAACCCACGCTAATCGCTACCCAACTGTGCCACCCCAAAAATTGGTCAAAGCTTCTTACAGACAGCAGTGGGAATTGAACCCATATAGGTGATCACTGGCACTGTAAAGTGATTGCTCTAACCACTATGCTACCACGCCACCTGTTCAAATCAGCGTATCTTGAGATTGTGTCTTTCATTTTATGGAATTAATTTGAGCTCTGGCAAAACTATTTTTCTTTTGATTGTTTTCTTTATGTCACTGGGCAGGGTGAAGGACTGAACTACCTCAGGTTATCAGGCTTCAGGGCTGCAAAGCTGTTGCAGCTTTTCAGGTTCAGAGGTTTGAATATGATTATCTGCAATATATTCACCTGATTTTTTAAAATCTAGTATGCTTTATTCAAATTCACCATGAGCTTAATTTATTAAACAGGCAGCATTGTTGTCACAAGAGTGTGGAGCGAAAGCAAGGGTTGGAAGTTCGGAACGTAGGCCCCCTTTCCTGGCAGCCTAGTGTTGAGGAATGTGGCACTCAGTTACAAAGCTGATTTTGTATGGGACTTTGGCTTCCCCTATTTCAACAGGTCTCAGAGCAATATTGTTGGAATGAAGTTGCCAAATGGCCTTCTCCTGTCCAAGTTTTTGACGTTTTTTCCAAACCACAGTCTGAAATGCTCATTGAACATACATTATGTCGGGCTACCGACTCCCTCTGTAAGAAATCTTCCTGTCTCTGTCTCATGAAACACTTTCACCTCAGTGAAGTTACTCTGCATTTAACACAGTAGTCCGAAAACTTGTAGAAACTAATATCCAATGTGCTTCTCTGTTAATTGTGCTCAGTAATTTGCCCACTGTTAACTTCCCGTCTCCACTTGGATGAATTATCCAATTCTCAGATATTATTCTGGGCAAAAATGTCCTGCACTGTTGAAAGCATTCTGCTTTGGATGTCTAATCTTCTGCACTGGTTAGAGTTTTTATTGATTACAATTTAGAATAGGCCAGCATTGCTTGACTAGTTGTTGCTATGACTTCAACAGTAAATATCCACATAAAATTGACTTTGAAAGATTGTTTCATGTGCTGCTGCTTTCAAAGCATATGAAGCAATTGGCAAACTATGTAATGGAAACAGCCTTGTCTTACGTGGGCAGTCTGATAATTGCTCATGGATATGGTAACTTGTGATCTCTATTAAATCCTCCCTAATGAGTACTGTTTCCCTACGATATTGCATCCAATAAGCAACCAATTTAAATTCCAGTTTGAAGAAAGCTTCTGATTTAACACACTGGAAGCATTTTGGATTGAGGTATGAATTGCTTTGCTGTGCAAAAATTTAAATTTACATTTGGTGCTCTCTATTGTATGAAATGTGTGTATAAAAGGCATGGCATACAAACCTTACTTTTCCTCTTTTTCCATTATAAATTCAAATGTCTAAATTTATAATGGCAACACCATTACCTGGTCAGTTTGTAATAACATTCTTAATGCAATCACTCCTCTAGTCAGACATGGAATCATGATGCCGATAGCCTGCATAGATAAAACAGATGGAGGAACTTGTAATCGAAAATTGCCCGATTTTGAGATCAGAATTAAATATCCAAATCCTATCCTGGCTTTATTTCCATATTTCCTTAGAAAATAAAAGACTATATTCTGACCTTTGTGTTTTCACTTCCACATGGGAGATTGATGCTAACATACTTACTTGCAACTGCTTCTCTCAATTATTTCCCATAGTAGATCTCCATGTAATGATATGTTGGATACAGTAGATATAATTTCAAAAGCTTTAAAATATAATACCCAGTGTGATTAGTAACAGACATGAAGGGCTCAAGAACATGTGAAGTGTGCAGACACATGGAAGGTAAGATTTACTGAAGTATGTATAATGAAAGGCTAAATGGGGAGAGGCAATATAAGTCACCGTACTATTTTAATGGGGTGTAGAGGCAGAGCAGGCTGAGGTTTGTGTGCAAAAATCCATTGATGAAAGCTGGATCGAGCTGCTTCTGATTTTTTAAAACAAAGAGCATGTAGCATCATTTTGGTTATAGAATACAAAAGCAGGCTTGATATGGCAAACCATTGTAAAACAGGGTTAGACCTCAACAGGAATATTGCATTGAGTACTGGGAGTCGCATGGAGGAGGGAGCAGAGGAGGTTTCCGGGAATGGTACTCTGGTTGAGAGTCTTTGGTTCGATGGGACTTGAGGAAATTTGTGCTGAGAACATTTAGTGTCAATTGAACAAGAATTAAGAAGCACTTTGAAAGAGTTAATGGAGAGAAATTCTTCCATTTTTAAAGCTGAGGTCACCATTTTTGACAGTTATGACAGTAAGGGATGATTAGAATTTCTTCTATACACAAAGTTGTTGCAATTTGGAAAGGATTAAAGGAAAGGTTGGTGGAAGGAAAATGAATTTGCAAGATAGTATTTGATACGTAATTTATAAAGAAGTAAATTGTGAGATCAAGGGATAAGAGCAGCAGTGAACTGCTTCAATGACATGGTTGTGGTAGTGTGATTCTGTCACACTGTTTACAATGGGGACTGTTGTACCGTTTATTGCATTATAATTGCACCCTCCCACCACCGAGGGTGCTGTAGTGCCAGAATAGTTTTATTCTCATCCTCCGCCTGTGTTTGTGGAGAAACTTGTACTCCACTTTAGTACTTCTGCTTCCTAAATTGCAATGCCAAAAAGTAATATAGAATCCAAGTGTTGCCGAATACTTAGATTCTGTATGGTCATTGTGGTTTGGTTATCTGCTGGTTACTAATCTCACTTCACTTCACAATTACTGTTACTTTTAATCTACATGCACAGTGCATGATAGATGATCATTTTAAAACCACATTTTCCAATTTAACTGTTTTTGCTCAGAATGAGTGCTAATGGGTTTTTGGTACGTTGAACCAAGATGTGTATAATGAGTTTTTGGGGCTGACAGTCAGTGGATTTATAAGGAATAGTGAACACAGCTCTATGACAGCTTTGTTCTGCCTGAATTTTATTAGCATAATGAATTATGCCCTGTTCTGTGTCACGTTTTTTTAAAAAAAATCTTGTACAGTTCCGATAGTAAGGGACATGGGTGTGGAATATTTGCAAAAGGAAGCATTTGCTAATGCCCTCTGTTGAATGAAAAGAATGTTCCATTACCTTTCTTAAGACCAGAGTTTGATAAAATCCCTTCCACAGAAGCCATGTTCATTTTCTGTACGTCTGACTCATTTTAGATACACTGCATATTGATAAAATGCAGCAATTAACCACTTGGGAAGGCTGTGAATAGTGAATAACAATTTGTGATGAATCTAACAATTGGATGAAGGACAGATTACCTGCCAAGCTCCAGCTTGGTTAATAAGCCTGAATAAACATAGATATAGTAGGAGTGTCTTGTCCCAGTATAAGCAGTGGAAAGCAGTTACTCCTATAGAACAAGATTGGCTCCAGTCTGTAATTGTGGTAAGAATTCTTGCTTTGCCATAGATAAATATGTTATGGAAATTAGGCCCTTTAACCTGCTTGGACCCTTTCATACAAGCCACAGTAATTCCTTTCTATCTTCCTTGCATTTCATTCCACTAAATTCTATCACCCATCTACACATTACAGGCAATTTACAGTACTTAGTTAGCCTGTCGATCTGCACAACTTTAGCACATGGGAGGAAACAGAAGTGCCCAGAGAAGACCCACACAGTCACAGGGAGAACATGCAAGTTCCACACAGACATCAAAATCCTAGGGCGCTGCAGCTGGGAGCCAGTGACTCTACTAATTATGCCACCCTGAAGTGCTTTAGTGACATTACAGGCCATGGAGTTGAGATCTTAGACGGAATGCCAATATTTAATCCTTTATATTATTGCAATATTGTGGCAGCAAACAGTTGCCCTCATCTCACTGGGCAGGCACAAAACCAAAACTTCTCTTCCACTTCCTTGTTGACGTCATTAGGCAAACCCAAAAAAATCTTTGACAGATTATCACAACTCCAGCTCTACTGTGTGTTAATGCTGTCCAGCTGTTGGAATAACACCCTCGTTTTATTATGTTTTGTAACACCAGAAAATAATTGAAAGAAAAACATAGGAACTGGGATATTTACCTACTTAATTTTTCTTTCCTTTGTTTTTACTGAGATGCTCACATATGATGTGGTGGCATAATGACGTATGCCATTTACATACTTTTGACATATAACCCACAATGAATGAGGTATCAAAGGATGCTTAATCAAACAATATATTTACAATATTACTGAAACATTAAATACACACTTTTCCCTTAGCTATAAACTCCAACTGAAAATAGAATGCATCTCAACTCAAATATATAACTAATTGCTCTCTGGTTATATATAAAGCCTCTTTTGTGTTGAAGTGAAAACACATCTCTACAAAGTGATCTAAATTAACTACAAATGTAAAACACAAAATAATTGATTGCATAAGTATTCACCCCCCCCCCTTTTATATGACACACCAAATCATCACTGGTTTTAGAAGTCACGTCATTAGTTAATTGGAGATCTGTTTTTGGAGACCTGTGTGTAGTCAAGGTGTTTAATTTGACTGTAGTAAAAATACACCTGTATCGGGAAGGTCCAACTGCTGGTGAGTCAGTATCCTGGCAAAAACTACACCATGAAGACAAAAGAACACTCCAAGCAACTCTGTGAAAAAGTTATTGAAAAGCACGTCAGGAGATGGATGCAATTAAGTTCCCAAGTCACTGAATATCCCTTGGAGTACAGTTAAGTCAATCATCAAGAAGTGGAAAGAATATGGCACAGCTGTAAATCTGCCCAGAGCAGACTGTCCTCAAAAGCTGAGTGGCTGTGCAAGAAGGGAACAAGTGAGGGAGGCCACCAAGAGACCTATGACAACTCTGGAGGAGTTACAAGCTTCAGTGACTGAGATGGGAGAGACTGTGCAGACAAGCCCAGGTGCTTCACCAATTGCAGCTTTACAGGAGAGGGGCAAAGAGAAAACTCACATGAAATCTCAGTTAGAGTTTGCTAGAAGGCATGCGGGAGACTCTGAGGTCAGCTGGAAAAAGGTTCTATGATCTGATGAAACCAAAATTGAGCTTTTTGGCCATCAGACTAAACACTTAAGCTAATACAGTACATAATCAAAAACACACCATCCCTACCATGAAGCATGGTGGTGGCTGCATCACGCTGTGGGCATGCTTCACTGCAGCAGGACCTGGAAAGCTTGTGAAGGTAAAATGAGTGCAGCAAAATACAGGGAAATCCTGGAGGAAAACCTGATGCAGTCTGCGAGAGAACTGCAACTTGGGAGAAGATTTGTTTTCCAGCAGGAGAATGACTGCAAGCATAAAGCCAAAGCTACACAGGAATGGCTTAAAAATCACAAAGTTAATGTCCTGGAGCGGAGAAGTCAGAGTCCAGACCTGAAATCAATTGGGAATTTGTGGCTGGACTTGAAAAGGGCTGTTTACTCATGATCCTCATGCAATCTGACAGAGTCTGAGCAGTTTTGTAAAGAATGGGGGAAGATTGCAGTATCCATATATCCACACAGACTCAAGGCTGTAATTGCTGCCAAAGGTGTATCTACTAAATACTGACCTGAAGTGGGTGAGTAGTTATGCAATCAATTATTTCTTTTGTGTTTAATAATTGTGCTGAATTTAGACCAATTTGTGGAAATTTGTTTTCACTTCGACACAATAAAGTCTTTTCTGTCAAAAAAGTCAAATTAAATCCACTGAGATTCAATGTTATTAGACAATAAAACATGAAAACTTCCAAGTGGGGGCGGTGATACTTTTTATAGGCACTGTATATATACATTAAGTATACAGCTACAATATAGACATCCACAGCATTATAAATTTTTATTTGTCCCATTCAGGCCTAATGATTGAATCGCTTGTGGAGGATTTCTTACTCATGTGGGCTGTCTTTCTTGACAAGGGGGGAGGGGTTAATCTGCTAGACAGGTGAGACTTGTGGCTGTGAAACAATCTCGGGTTCTGGGGCCCCCTCTGTGGTGATTGTAGGAGTTGATTCTGACTGCAGGACGTGTTTCTGACAGCTCTGGACACCTTTCTTCTCTAACAATTGACTCTGCTCTATCCAACTAATCAATATGTCATCTCCAGACAACATGAGACGCAATCTGTACTATGTAGGAGAGTGGTCTAGTTCTGTCCTTAATCGTTCCAAGAACCCACTTTTGATTATCTCTGTAGTCCCTGACCAGGACTGCTTGTCGGGGAGTGATACATTGAAGCTCCTTGTTTGAGGAGCCCTCAGTTTGTCTCAGTTGTTTGTCTTGCATACTCCTTCTGAAAATGGGTTTGAAGTGTGAACTCAAGGGACAACCAGGGAACAGCATAGCTGGTGGGTTGTTAGTTGCGGAGTGTCTTGCATTGCAAAGAGAAAATTGGTGAGTTTCTGGTTCAGTGTCAGTGTTCTGCTGACGTTGCTCGCAGTGCATTCTTTAGGCGCAGGAAAACTTTGCCACGAAGCCATTTGTAGCTGGGTGGTACAGTATAGATGTAGTATGTCTTATTCCATTCATTTACAGGAATAACTAAAACTGTTCCACAACAAGCTGTGGTTCATTGTTATTGACTAAGTGTTCTGGAACACCATTCCTTGAGAAGAGGCTTCTCAACACATCAACAGTGTGCAAGGCTGTAGGGAACACTTCTGGTCACTTCGTAGCTGCCTCCACTACTAGCAAGAATTTTGTGCCCATGAATGGTCTGGCAAAATCCACCTGAATCATCTGCCAGGGCAATGCAGGCCATTCCCAGGGATGGAGAGGTGCTGCTCTAGGAATCTTCTGGATGTGTTGGCATCCCAAACAGGTTCTCAGTCTGCTGAAGTTTCCCCAGGCCACCAGTCAAAGCTGCAAGCCAATCTTTCATTTTGACCACACTTACCGGCATGTAGCTCGTCTAACCCTTTAGTTCTTAGCTTGGGTAGTACAACAACTCTCAATTATCACATAAGTCATAAGGGCATGTTCATCCTAGAACTGGTGAAAATGGAGGAACTGGAATTTCTGGTGCATATTCCACCCATTTTGGGCAGATATATGGGCGTGAGATAGTGTGAGATCTCATCTGGTTCCCTTTGGATCACCTCTGCTGTAATAGGGAGACTTTTGATTTGCATTAGGGGAATACATCAAGGGGAGTGTCCTCTTTTGTAAATTTTTCAGGCAATTCTTTTACCAAGTGTAACTGGGACCATCCATCAGCACTTCCAGGATTAGTTGTCCTCTTGAATTCGATCTTGTAATTGTGTCCTCCAAAAAAACAGAGCCCATCTCTACGTTCATACTGCTGCTGTTACTGGAACACCCTTCTGTGGTTGAAAATGGACACTAGTGGTTGATAATCAGTAATGAGGGTAAACCTGCTCCCATTCAAGTATTGTTTGAAATCTTTTACACCCAAATCCGTCTTAAGGCCCATCTGTCAATCTGTGCATAATTTTTCTCTGCAGTGGTAAGAGAATGTGTTGCAAATGCTTTGGGGTGTTCACTTCCCACACTCATAACGTGTGATATGACTGCATCCATAGCACAAGGTGGGGCATCACAGGCAAGCTTCACTGGACAGTGTGGGTCAAAATGTGTGAGTACAGTGTCTGATGTCTCCACTTCCTTTACCTTTTAGAAAGTCACCTCACACTGCTTTGTCCATTGCCATTTCCTCCTGATCAGTAATGAGTTCAAAGAGTGGAGCACTGTAGCCAGGTTTGGCAGGGGCCTGTTATAGTCATTGCCAAATCTTAAAAAGCACCAAAACTGTGCCATGTCCTTTGGCCTTGAGGCATCTACTGCTGCTTGAATTTTCTCAGCAGCCTTGTGCGTTAATGATGTGACCACAGTAAATGATGCCTAGTTTAAAGAATGCACACTTGTCACATCATGCTCTGAACCCCTAATATTCTAATCTTTTTAACACTGTCTTAAGATTTTGGTGTAAGCCATATTGCTTATCTCCTTTTAGTTTTCACATTGTAAACCTCAAGACTACTCAGTCCTGTGTCATTCTTCTCATTATCAGATTTTTCATCAACAGCATGCCAGTTAGTGCTAGGTTTGAAATTGCAACATGACGTTTTAGCTTTTTCTCTTCCCTGTGCAGTCCATTTATCTTTGTCTGCCCGACAAGCTTTGTATGTGTCCTACTTTGCTATATTTTCTGCAAGTTTCACCTTTAAACCTGCATCAGTCTGGTGTATGTGATCCCTTGCTACCATGGTAACGCAGTTTGTTCAGCCAGGCAGGTTTCTGATAAACATTCCAATTTTGTTCATGCTCATTTTCGTTGTAGCTCAAATGTATCACTAGCTGCTGTTTTCATTGATTATAGCTATTTCAACTGCTCTTCTAAATGTGAGTTGTCCTTCAGTTAGGAGCACTTTTTGAATACTTTCTTGTAATGTTCCATGAAATAAATGATCTCTCAGTGCATTGTGAAGCCCATCACTGAACTGGCAATTTTCAGACAATTTCTGCAATTTAGACTTGTAAGCTGAAATGGACTCCCCTTCCTTTTGATTCTGCGTATGAAACCTAAAGTATTATACCAAAACAATGGTTTTGGTTCTAAATGTTCCTACATTACATTCACAGTATCAGCACAGCTCATTTCAGCTGGCTTGGTTAGAACAGTTAAATTTCCAAGAAAACTATATGCTTTTCCACTCAATTGTACTTAGCAACACTGGCATTCACTTTTCATCAGCTATTTCATTTGTTTCAAAATACTGCTCTATTTGTTCAGTATACATCATCCAGTAATCTATTGGTGCAATTGATTGTGTCAATCTTTCCAATGTATTCAGCCATTTCTGCTTTACTAATATTTATTATTATTATCACCCTGTACACACTGTTTATGAACCAGTGGCCATACTTGTTGCTTCCTAATTTTTACATCCCTTCCTTTTTTTAAAAAACTTGAATGTTCCTCTTCCCTTCCAAAGAAAAACGTACTGTGCTTCAACAAATAGGTAGTCATCTCAGGTTCGTTTCAAAAATTCCTCATTAATACTGTTACATTTTGTAACTCCAGAAATTAATTGAATAAAAACACAGGAATGGGGTTATTTGCCTACTTAGTTTTTCTTTCCTTTTTTTAAGTGAGGTGCTCACATTTGATGTGGTGGCATAATGACATATGCCATTCATGTACTTCTTACTTATAACCTTAATGAGTTATGTAAACAAACAGAATTCATCAAAGAATATATTTACAATATTATTCAAATATTACTGAAATATTAAATTCACTGTATCTCGATTACTATGAAAAACATTTGATCACCATTGTGTGTGCAATACAAGATTGATTTTGAAAACTGAAAATACCCAATTTCACTAATTCAATACTTATTGCAAACACATGCAATTAAAAATGGGTTTAAAAAAAGAGGTGACTTGCTTTAGTCTTCCTTGTGGCTGTGGAATATCCATTGAACAAAAGGGCTGATGAACTTCTTGCCATGTACATCCTGGTGCAGGATCTTTGAATAAATTCTCCAGCATCAAGTACCAGGAGATCACAGTAAATTTGTTTTCTGTACAGTGACAGATGGTGTTTGCAGACTGGATTCAGTTAGGAAGTTTGTGACTTGTTGCTTGGAGTCTGAAATTTCCTTTTATTTATAGGGCTAAATGCTAGCAAATACAAACTCAACACAAACAGCGAAACAAGCACATCACCTCACACCATCCCATCGAGTACCTCCTGAAACAGAATCTCTGGGGCCGTCCACTGGCCTCCTCAATCATCTCAACACACACAGAACTGTAGAAGAAACAAGTCATCCTTGAATTTGTGGACTTCCCCTTGGTATTGTTGCCTTTTAACTGTAAGGCTCAACCCACTGTCTTGGAGACTATGCTTCCTCTCAGGAATGAATCCTGAGAGTATGGAATATTCATTTTGTGTTATTGCCTATAAATGTGGTTTATACTAGATCCCATGGTGACATTTGAAGAAATGTATCGAATCATTGTGTAGAACACAAGGTGGTAACTCTCCGCAGTTTCAGACCTTGTATTGTTTGTGCAACATTGGCTTAATTGCCAGTGTAAAAAAAAGTGCCAGCACTCCAGAAGTAATTCATTCTGTGAACTGCTCAGAATAGGTTTGGCATGACCCGATGGTATAATCGGTGACATTTATACGTAGAATGACCCGATGGTATAATCGGTGACATTTATACGTAGAATGACCCGATGGTATAATCGGTGACATTTATACGTTTAATGACCCGATGGTATAATTGGTGACATTTATACATATTTTGATCTGATTATTGATCAGTTGGTTGCGTGCTCTCTTGTTTGACAGTCTTTGTTTAAACAGGAAACAATCAGACCGGTGAAACGTTGCCAGAGAGCCTCATTTATTTTATCCTGATTATCGTTAATGATTTCTTTCAGCCTATATTTCTCTTGTGAATGCCCTGTTTAGAATACATCAGGCTTGCAATCTTTTAGTTACAGAGTATTAAATATCAATTATTTTTCTTTATAATGAGCAGTGGGCTTAACCATTGCATAAGTTAGTGTTGGAAGTGATTTTCTGTACACTGGAAGCATTCATGGTTTAATTAATATTTGGAATGTTAACAATTGCTACATACTTATAGAAATGCAGGAGCTGCTTATTCCCTATTATGGAACTTGAGTCTACTGTCTGACCATATGTTGTAATGAGATTAGAACAGATCAAAACTGGGATCATATACTTAAAAAAAGAAAGCTGCTTGAATATTTACAGAAACTTCTTTGCCTATTTCCAGAACTATTTTTTATTGTAAATATAAGCATTTTGGGGTGTGAATTTGAAGTGTATTCCATAAATAGTAAAAGCTGCATTCTGATCGCAAAGCTATTTCATAGAGGCCACTTGCTCCATCAAGACTGTGCTAGCTATAGATCAATTCTGTTTCTCCACATATCCCTGGATTCTGTCCTCATTCCACGCACACTTAAACTCCACCACCCCAGCAGACCACCAATCAATTCCACTCTGTCCTGCCACCACATCTGGGGAATTGACACCAAACAATTAACCAACCACCCGTATGTCTCTGAAGTGTGGGAGGAAACTGCAAGACCATAGTTCAGGATTTAACCCAGCTCACTGAAGCTATGAAGCACCAGTGCCACTGTTAGTATGAAAAATCAGATTGGAGCAGCAGAAGAGATGCTCTGTAAGAAAACAGGAATGCCATGAAAAGCCTTGCACTTTGGTGGAGCAATACTCAGTGGCATTGAGTCAATGTTGTGGTGCAGAATGTTCTAGCTATGCTCTCCCACAATTTTTCAGCATGTGTAGTGTGGAGGAGCAGAGGGATCTGGGGGTACATGTCCACAGATCCCTGAAAGTTGCCTCACAGGTAGATAGGGTAGTTAAGAAAGCTTATGGGGTGTTAGCTTTCGTAAGTCAAGGGATAGAGTTAGTCGCGAGGTAACGATGCAGCTCTATAAAACTCTGGTTAGGCCACACTTGGGGTACTGTGTCCAGTTCTGGTCACCTCACTATTGAAAGGATGTGGAAGCATTGGAAAGGGTACAGAGGAGATTTACCAGGATGCTGCCTGGTTTAGAGAGTATGGATTATGATCAGAGATTAAGGGAGCTAGGGCTTTACTCTTTGGAGAGAAGGAGGATGAGAGGAGACATGATAGAGGTATGCAAGATATTAAGAGGCATAGATAGAGTGGACAGCCAGCGCCTCTTCCCCAGGGCACCATTGCTCAATACAAGAGGACATGGCTTTAAGGTAAGGGGTGGGAAGCTCAAAGGGGATATGAGAGGAAGGTTTTTTACTCAGAGAGTGGTTGGTGCATGGAATGCACTGCCTGAGTCAGTGGTGGAGGCAGATACACTAGTGAAATTTAAGAGACTACTAGACAGGTATATGGAGAAATTTAAGGTGGTGGTGGGGTTATATGGGAGGCAGGGTTTAAGAGTCGGCACAACATTGTGGGCCGAAGGGCCTGTACTGTGCTGTACTACTCTATGTTGACTGGTTTTAGTTAGATGAGGCCAGTATATGAGAAACCCATTCAGGAAGACAAATATTTGAGATAAGGCTTGTGGCAAAGCACCTTTAGCAGAAGGAAACTTTTTAAGTTCTTTCCGGCTTGGATTTTATTCAGGTGAAATGCTGACACTGCTGTCATTATCTAGACTGGCTGAAAAGCCGACGCAGAAATGCATCCCACTCCTGAAAATGTAATAGAGGTCTTAATGTCATCTTCACAGTGACTGATTTGATAGATTGTGAGGGTCAGTAGGTTTTGTGTCCAGTCCCTGGCAGGTTCTGGTTTGATCTATTCTAAGAAGTGGGCATTGTGTTACTTTGGATCAATGGGCTCTCGGTTATGGCAAGGAAAATGAGCTCTGCACTGGTTTCTGGAGTCATTTGGAGAATCAACCTCTCTTCTCGCTGCTGCCATTAGAAAGAAGGTACAGGAGCCTCAGGACTCACACCACCAAATTCAGGAAAAGTTATTACCCCTCAACCATCAAACTCTTAAACCAGTGGGAATAACTTCATTCAACTTCACTTGCACCATTACTGAACTGTTCTACAATCTACGGACCGACTTTTTAGGACTCTTTATCTCACATTCTCAATATTTATTGTTTTTCATTAATTAAATGTATTTATTTAGCAATACTGTCTTGAGTAGGCCCCTCCAGCCCTCTGAGCCACACCACCCCAGCACCCCTCTACAAACCCAATGAACCCTAACCTATTCAAGGGCCAAGTAACTTACCTGGTACATTGTTAGACTGTGGGAGGAAAACGGAGAAGCCAGAGAAACCCCACACATTCCACGGGGGGACTTATGGAGCTGCTTACACTACGGCATTCTGGAACACCTCGAGCTGTATTTGTGCAGCTTGTTGTCTTTTGCACATTGGTTGTTTGTCAGCCCTGTTGGGTGCAGTCTTTCATTGATTCGATTATGATTCTTGGATTTACTGAGTGTGCCCGCAAGTAAATGAATCTCAGGGCTACATATATGTACAGAGCTTTGAAAATTAATTTACTTTGAATATTGAACAAGTTAATGTTCTTCAGGGAAGCAAGTATGTCGTCATTGCCCTGTTTGGCCAACAGTTGGCTTACCACCTTCATTTCAGTGACAATAAGAAATGTGTAATATCCTGCCGCTGCCAGTTCTGGGCATATTCAGTGATGTAAACGAAAGAATGGCAGGTGAAGTGGCGATGCTTCATGTGGTTAATGGTATTACTTAGTGATAGGACTTGCATACGATGAAAGGACTTTAGTAGTGATCAAGAGGACCGTACAAGATTGGGATTGGACAACATTAAAGTGGAAACTCTGCAACAGGACTGCAAGGCTCTGAGAATTCTGTGGGGAATGTTCTTTCTTTCTCTGCACTGATCCACCTTCCATCCAGAAGAAAAACTAAAGAGTTGGATGAACAATGAGCACACAATGAAATACACAATGAGGCAGATGCTAACCCACAGCTGCTTCTTTTTGAAGAACAAAGAGCCAACTGGAAGGCAATAGTTTGATTTCATCATATCCCGTACTTCCTTGATATATCCAAGAAGGCACTTAACTGTCTAGGATTGGCTTTATTTATCTATGTACTTGCCTTAGGCTTCATACTATATACAAAATCTTAAATCAGTGTCAACCTACTCTAAATCTTCCTTCATTTGTTTGATTTTTCTGTAAAATCCATATGATAGGGAAGCTTTACCTTTTAAGGTAATTGGGCTCATGCTCCCCTTTCCTTTTCAAGTAGGAAATGCCATGAACAGCCATCTGCTTATTTTCAGAGGCCAAGATTAGGACTGATCTCGACTATAGTTAGGACGTGCATGTGTTTTATGTGTGTGTGAGTGATGACCTGTATTTCAAATGCACATTGGTGTTTTTTTCCTACCAAGGTGATTTTCAAATCCATTCTCCATTGTCTGCTACATTCAGTGGACATTATGGGTTCCATATTTCTTTGAGAGAGAAGTTTCTATCAGCCCACTGATTCCCTGCTGCCTCACGGAGCAGTTTCATTTCACCCACTACCACTAATGTCTTTCCCTGCAACCTATTCTCCCCACATATTGCCCCAGATTCTATCCCTCACCCACATACAATTCTATGGTGGCCATTTCATCTACCATTCAGACTACAGGGATATCATACTGCCGACAGAGATGGCTTCAGAGATGAGAATTGAGCCCATGTTTGCAGGAACTATAACTCTATTAGCAGCGCCATTGTGCCACCCACTATACCCCAGTTGGTATCAGTTACAGGGACTTGGGTTAGGTCCTGGGTTTTGAGGGGAGAAGTCATTGGAGCCTGTGGCCACAAGTGTGTGCTGGCAGGACTGAGCCAAGCTGAGAAGGCTCTTTGTGACGGGAGCAAAATGTAGAAACTGTTTTCCCTTTCAGAGGTGGTGAAGTAATATTGGGAGGAGGTCACTGGGGAAAATTCTCTGGTGGAAAGTGAAGAAGCAACAAATAGCTTTGGAAAATGTGCTGATGCAATGCTTGGACAATGCATCTTTCTTTAGGTAGTGGCCAGGGAGGGTGAGTGAGCTGCAGGGACTCAAGTGGGGAAAGCAAAATAGCTTTGGGGACTAATCAGAGGGCCTAGGCAGTACAGTGATAGTCTTTGTTCACTGTGTACCATAGTCCCTTACCTCTCCTGCTTCATCCAAAGTATTCCAACTCCTTACTTTAACACGGTTAGGACACAGAGCTTGTTGTTATTTTTGCCACAAGGAAGCAAAGACATAAGATTCAGATTTTTGATTTAGGTTGTATTTACTGCAGATTTTGAGGGTATTTTTCTGCATAGGTGCTTCCAATTTGATTTTGTGATGCATGTGAGATTTGGAACCAAATTCATCTGGGTCAACTAACAGTTTTTTGGGCCACATATGTAGCTGAAGTAATTACATATGATTGTCAGAAGAAAGTCTGGGATATCAGTTTTGTGTTCTGTTCACTTTAATACAAGCAAATGATGGTGTTCATTTGTTTTTGATTGTTGGCATTCTGGAAATGTGATTTGTTTCGTTGCTTTATACTTCAATACAGCTTGCTGCTCCATTGTTGGGATCGAGACTGGATCAGTAAATTCTCTAATGCAGAATTATAACTTTCCATCTGCATTTAAACTTACGATTGCTGTTTTAGGTTTGGTATAGTTGAAAGTTAATTACTTTAGCACCTACGAACTGTCATTGATGGTTACCTCAGCACATGTACAGGCCCTTGGTCACACTGTCCGTGTGGACTGTGACGCCAATCGAACTAATCCCCTCGACCTACATGTGGTCCACATCCCACTTCCCCTACCTATTCACGTGTTTGTCTAAATGCCTCTTAAACATTGCATTGTATCTGCTGCTAAATGGTGACAATGCACCAGAGTTTAATATCAATTGGTTTAATTGCGTCCTTGTGCTTTGCTACTTTCAGAATCAGAATCAGCTTTAATATCACTGGCAGATATTGTTAAAATTGTTGTTTTGCAGCAGCAGTACAATGTAATAGATAATAAAAAAATAAATTACAAGAAGCACACTATATAAAAATTAAAGACAAAGTGTAAAAACAGAGGGAAAAAATAATGAGGTAGTGTTCACGGGTTCACCGTCCATTCAGAAATCTGATGGCGAAGGGAAGGGAGCTGTTCCTGAAACCTTGATTGTGTGTCTTCAGGCTCCTCTATCTCCTCCTTGATGGTAGCCATGAAAGGAGGGGCTTTTTGAGGCATTGCCTTTCAAAGGTGTCCTCAATTGTGGTGAGTCTAGTGCCCACAATGGAGCTGGCCAAGTTTATAACTTGGTGCAGCTTTTTCCAATCGTGTGCGATGGTGATGCTACCAGGTAGTATGCCCTCTGTGGTAGTTTTGTAGAAAGTGACTCATCTAGTCTTCTCAAACTTCTAATGAAACAGAGCTGCCATCATACCTTCTTTGTAAATGCATCAATGTATTGGGCCCAGGATAGATCTTCACAGATGTTGACACCCAGGAACCTGAAACTGCTTTTCCTTTCCACTGATGATCCCTTAATGAGGACCGGTGTGTGTTCCCTTGGCTTCTCTTTCCTGAAGTCTACACTCAATTCCTTGGCCTTACTGATGTTGAGTGCAAGGTTGTTGTTGCGACACCATTCAACCAGTTGAGCTGTCTCACTCCTGTACGTCTTCTTGTCACCATCTGAAATTCTGCCAACAATAGTTGTGTCATTGGCAAATTTGTGGATAGCATTGTGCTGTGCCGAGCCAGAGTTGTGGGTGTAGAGAGAGTAGGGCCATGGGCTAAGCATGTATCCTTGAGGTGTACCAGTGTTGATAGTCAGCGAGGAGGTGATGTTATTTCCGATCTGCACAAATTTCCGATTTGCTTGTCATAATTATGAAGAGCCTCATTTTTTTAAAAAAAACTGTGGTTGATTGTTACCTCCCAGTAATGCTTGAAATCAGTGTGTGGTGCCAGCCAATTGACAGCTTTGTTCATAAATCAGAAATAGGTTTATTCAATCTTGGTCTTTCTTTCTTATCCTGTCACCTTGCTCAATGCAACTCCTTCCTCCATTGAGGAATAAAAATAATTACGCAGCATATTGTTTGCAGTCTATTCTCTGTCACCACCTCTGTCTCCTGCACAAAGAAGTACTTGTAGTGAGCTCGCTATTTAAAATGAGTGCAATGTACACCACAGTTTGGATTCCCTTGCTTGCTTCTTGTGCTCTCGCTGAAAGGTCCAGCCACTTGATTGCATTCGTGTTGTGCGTGCACGTAAATCCCCCATCTTATTCTTCACAATTGGTGCAGCTCTTCCTTGCGTATTAAGGGACTAAATGTGTGAAGACACTACCCAAGCCTATATAAATACAGTAAAACCTCAAATTGTCTGGGCAGAACTGTCAAAAATCCTTAAATCTTTCATCTCAGAAGACTCCCATGAACAAAGTGGAGCTGCAAGTGCTAGTATTTGATAAAATAAATAAATTAGCTTTGTGTAATTCAACTACTTTTTGCTTCAGTGCAGCCAGCACCTGAACTGTTAAAATAACATGTCTATTAAGTTCATACAGTATGACTGCTGTTGTAGCAGTTCTTTCATGCAGCGTCTGTTTGGAAGATGTTTGAAGACTCTAATAGAAATTTTTTTGAGGATCAAAGCTCAGTGGCCTTATTATTTATTCATCTATTGTCTATTTGTTAAATCAATGTATTTGATTCATTTGCTACCCTTCACAAACGTATTCTCTTCAATGGAATAGCTTACAGTGCTATGCACAAAATTTTGAGCAAGATGTATTTTTTTTCCCTGCACAGCTTTACTTCTCTTAAACTGGAAGGAAGGGAAGTGAAGTGTGTTAATTAGCTGCTATGTCTGTGTGTGTAAGAATAAAGTAAATAAATGCTTCCTTTCCAACCCCATTCACGGCTGACATCAAGAAGGTTCACTGAGTTTAGAAGACACTCTTTATCTTACTGCTCCACAAGCTGTCTACATTCTGTGTTATAAATATCATAAATCGAGAGACTCTTATGCATTAATGGAGAAATCTTTTGCATGAACTCGCCATTTCTTCTCTTTGTAATTCCTCCTAAACAGATGCCTAACAAATCTTTAATTTTAGTATTACCACACTTCTGTGAAGCAATTTCTTCAAAGTTCAAAGTACATTTATTGCTATAAATGTGACGCGTGGCCAGGTGGTTAAGGCGTTCGTCTAGTGATCTGAAGGTCGCTAGTTCGAGCCTTGGCTGAGGCTGTGTGTGTGTCCTTGAGCAAGCACTTAACCACACATTGCTCTGCGACGACACCGGTGCCAAGCTGTATGGGTCCTAATGCATCCCTTGGACAACATCGGTGGCATGGAGAGGGGAGACTCGCAGCTTGGGCAACTGCCAGTCTTCCACACAACCTTGCCCAGGCCTGCGCCCTGGAAATGCAAATCCATGGTCTATTGAGACTAACGGAGGCCTACACTATACATTTATTATTGAAGTGTGTATAGTATATACAACCTTGAGATTTGCCTCCTTACAGGCAGCCACAAAGCAAAGAAACCCAATAGAACCCATTCTTAAAAAAAGACCGTCATACACCCAATGTACAGGAAAAAAATAGTGCAAACAATAAAAATAAACAAATAACATTCAGAACTGAAGTCCATGAATATGAGTCCACAGCCATGAAGCCAGTCATAGCCGATCCAGGCTGTGCTAGCTCCAAGCCACAGCCCCAGTTCAGCGCAAAGACCAGTAACTCTTGACAACAGTGAGCTGAACACCAGACCATCCCTCGCCTCCGGCCCCAACACCCTGACCATTTTAATCTGGCCCGGTGCTCAAACTGGCCAAACCTCGGGTCGTTCCTCCCTCTCGGACCTGGGCCCTGCCATTTTACATGTCTTTGGGCCTGGTCCCTGCCACCTCGATTCGGCCTGTACCCAACCTTTTCAATCTGGCCTGGCATTTAAATCAATCAAACCTTATGTCATTCCTCATTCTTCGACCCAGACCCTGCCACTTTGATGCACTCTCAGGCCTATTGGCTCGATTCAGCCCGTACCTAACTTTTTCAATCTGACCTGGCTCTTAAATCAGCCAAATAGTTGGTCTTCCCTTGCTCTCAGGCCTTCAAATTGCTTGCAAGTCTGCTCCAGCAATGGACAAACATTGGCTCATACCCCGTTCTTGGCCCTGAACCGAGTCCTGCCATCTTGATTTGGCCCGTAAACGGCACGCCACAAGCGTACTACACCTTCGCAACTTCAGTTCACAACCACAAAAATGCCAGTTCATATAGATGGCTCAACAGCTCAATTCCAAAAGAGAAGTTACAGGCTTTTGATAGCAGTAATCGTTTTCGAGAAAAAAATAAAAGTAGTTAATGGTTGTGTTTGCTTCCAGCAAGATGTTGCTGTGCTTCACTAAAAACCATCTTAAACTGGAAATCAGGGATATCAGCTCAAAATGTCGACTGTTTTATTCATTTCCATAAATGCAGCCTGACCTGCTGAGTTCATTCAGCTTTTGTGTGTGTTTGCTTTGGATTTCTAGCATCTGCTGATTTTATCTTGTTTATGAACTTCTCCACAGGAATAGACAATGTAAACTTGCACAGATCAGGATCTCACAGAATGGTTAATTTGTGAACAATAAGAATGTTCCATTCTCTGATTAATACCTTTTGCTTAATAAATATCTGTCAGTCTCAGATGTAATCTTAAATTATCCTCTTTCAGAGATTTGTAGATCTGTGGAATTCCCAAGTGCAATGTCTACTCAAGAAAGTGAGTGATAGTTTTTTTAAACATGAGGGTAATCAAGGAATGCTAGAAAGTGTTGTTGAGGTAAAAGATTACTCATAATACTATTGAATGCCAGAGCAGGCTCAAGAGGCTGAATAGGTGATTCTTCTTTGTTTCTTACGCACTCCCTGTGGCCTTTTTAGTTAACGTTTGCACTTTTATCTCTTTCCAGTTTTGCCACGTCACGTTTGGCAGACAGTGATCGAGCTACACACCTTGCTTGTAATCTGTGGTTATAGCTGGGAGCTCGGTCTGATGTCAGCTACTTTGCCTGTGGCAATTTGCCTTCAACAACTGGAGCAGCATTCATCTGAAGTAACATAACAGCCGGTGATCTTCCCCAAGTCCCATAGCATCAATTTTTTTTTGCTTTTTCTTTCTTTCCACCTCACTCTCTTTCCTTCTTTGCCCTCTATGGATATTCTGGCCACTGTGAGTGATCTCACTGAGCTGATTAATGATAGAGGATCATGCAAGGAGTTGTACCATGGTCTGTGAAGAAGTCCTGGAGAATAAAAGCACACAGTTGCTGCACCTGATTTCTCACACTTGTCATTTTCAGCTTGTTAAAACTCTGTCCTTCCTCACTTCTGTGCTGAGGCAGAGCCAGAAATCCAACTGGAAGGATTTGTATGTGGAGATGGGAAAGATTTGGTGGAAGACAGCACATTGGTGAAAAAAGAGAGACCTAGAAAAGGAATGGCAGTTTACTGGGTCAGGAGGTGGGAGGGCAGCTTTAGGGAGGAGTTCATGGCTGTGAGTTTGAGAGGGACATTGTGCTGAAGGGAAGGGATTCCTTGCCCTAACTCGCTGCCATGTGTGCTTAGTTGCCAGCATTTCTTCTAGCTACCTCTATAGAGAAGTAGCATTGAAATGCAAATTGTTCCAATTCGATAATTGTAGGAATTTAATCATAGTTGTAGATAGAAATCCCACTTGATCAATTAAAGACCATCACTAGTAAATCACGTGTTTCCCTGAATAGTTGGCAACACTCTGTCCACTCTAAGTGGCCCCAGATGAACATCAGCCAAGAAATCTGTGTTTATTCTATTGTAAACACAAGGGATTGAATTAGACTTGGATTTGGATCTTAGCAGTATGTTTTTTTTAAATGAACTATCCACATCTAGTTATGTGCAATGATGAGCAGTGTTCATTTCAGTGATGGTCTGAAGCCCTGAGTGTCGAGTCAGTGCATTGTGGCTGAAGTATCTTGGGCTCTGGTTATGTTAATATGTACCTGGTGGGTGCAGTGCCTAATTCGTAAGGCTACTTGAAGGCTGTTCAACTGTTAGCCTGTTCATAAAGTGCTAATGTAAGCTAATTACTGTTCCACCCAGGAGTCAGCAATTATTTTTATGGTTGCCCTCAAGACTCTGACTTCACTTCATAAAATGAATGCAGTAGGCGCTGGTTGGGTTATAGGATAAAGTTTTCCTAAACCAATCTGCTATTTGTCTTGGATGTAAGTGCTCCCCCTGGAAATTTCAGTCAAGCAATGCTTAAGCAGTATCCACTTTTAATGCTGCACATCATATTTTGGTCCTATTTTTTGAATTGCTGTATGTTTAAAATAGAAAAATCAGTTGAATAGGAGCATTAGATTTGCTATCACTCAGTCTGCTGTCACGGCATAGCGGTAATTATATCACCCCCTCATGTTTACTCTCCGTCCTCCTGAAATTGCTGGTTTGTTCTCGGGGACTGTTACGTGGGTGGGAGTTGCCTTCCTTTGCACGTGTTGCTACTCATGAAGAGCCAGTCTTCACTTGGGGTTTTGTTTTGCTTTTTGTTTGTGTCAGGGCATCCAGTGTACTGAGCTTCCCTGTTGCCAAGGTTAAGAAGAGACAGTACAGAAGTATACAGAAGCAGCAGAAAGAGGCAGAACTGAGGTCTACCAAAAAAAAACTTTGTACTGTGGTAGTCTATTAAGGAACTCAACCTGAAGTCAAATAACATTGGCATTACTACATTTTTATTTATGAGACAAAGGAAGTAACATATGTTTGTTGGGAGCACATTTAAGGACAGGCTCTAACTTGCAGGATATTGAGAGTTTTTAATCAGATGACCATAAGTTGCAGAGTATGGGTGGGATTTTATTTGCATGGGGTTGGGGTCAGGGTCTTCAATAGGAAAGTAAGTGTCGCAGCAGGAAAGGTTTCTACTAATGTGGTGAAGATACGGTTCAGTTGTGAGGTAGAAAGGGAATTCAGGAGGAGAAATGTAAAGTACAGTGGATTCCTGTTAATTGGGGCACATTGAGACAAATACATTTTGTTCCAGTTAAGTGGCTGTCCCAGTTAGCCAAAGTTTCATGGAAATAGTTTAAAAGATATCAAAAAGACAAGCTTCTGTATAACTGAGTAACACATTATATATTTAAATGAAATACAGAACAGATGAGAACATTACCAATGCTACTGCTGTACTATAAAACTGTACTGTATAGTTCCTAACAGTTGTCAATGGAGGAATTCATCCAGCAGTGTGCTGCCTTGCTCTTTTGATTGACTGTAAGTGAACAAACTGTATACAATGCTTACAATGATTGCATCCTCCAAATCTCCAAATCAGTGCATGTGACTGATGCTTGTAAGAAATTTTTTATCAACAGTCTCCTCGCTCAATTAAGTGGCACATTGTCCCAAATAAACAAAGGGAATCTTGGCTATTTTCTTGACTCGTTTTTGTTTTTTCAGCATTGTCCCAAATAAGTGGCTGCCCTGATTAACTGATGGTCCAACTAACTAGAAGCCACTGCACTAAATTGATATACCACTAACCAAACAACTTTGACACGTAATCACTTACTAACTTTAGAGACCAATGGCAAGGTTGATGAAAATGTGTCAAGATGAAGAGGATTTGCTAGAATACTCAAGCTTAGGAAGTCCTGCTCCTTTGTCCTTTCCCAACAAGAGACTCAGAAATCAACTATAGATTGACCCACCACCTGTTATGCCATCCCTGTCATCTCTTAAATACGCAATTATGGTGCAAGCTCACCAGAATTTCTAAATTCATCATGGAATATGGAACGGAAGAAACCATTGCTTTCATCCTTTTTGTTCCTTTCAGGACATTCCAGCTTCTTTTCAACCATTTGATAAGATGGACTTTTGGAAACACAGAGACAATTTGCACATATGGTAGATAATTGGCCAAATCATGGGCAATAACTCTTTTCAAAGTAGGATTTTTATAGCCATCCAAGGAAACGGGCATGACCCTGGCTGAGCAGGCAGGCTCTTGGTTTAACAATTTATTTCAGGGAATCGATTTAGGGTACAGCACTGGCACATCAGCATAAAGTTCTATGTTGAAACATGACAATAAGTAGAAAGTGAGGCAATAGTGCTGGCAACCAAGTGAGAGCAGTGACTATGGAGAACCTCTGAGTGAGTTTCAATTCACTTTGTGCAATTAATTATCTGTAAGTAGGCAGAGGAGAACATCATATTCACAGATGATGCCTCAGGTTATGTTTGTTGATATCTGTGAACATGATGTATGGCTGTTTCATGTAACTGATATGCAGAATGGGTCACTAGCCCTTGCTTTCTTCTCTTCTGATTGGGAATGAAAGGCTCCTGGTTGAGTCCTTCTTGGTTGAAACATAGAAAGTTGTGAGGCATCTTGGCAGCTTGCTATGAAGAGGATGCTTCTTATTTAGTTGGTAAGCATAGCTCATACACTCTCTACAACTTTACGGATGACAACACTGTGTTGGTAAAATCTCAGGTAGTGAGGAGGAAGTGTACAGGATGGAGATAGATCGGTTGGTTGAGTGGGGTCACAACAACAACCTCCCACTCAGCAGCAGCAAGACCAAAGAATTATTTGTGGATCTCATGAAGGGGAATTAAGGAGAACACACACCAGTCCTCATTGAGCAGTCAATGGTGGAAAGGTTGAACAATTTTCAGTTCCTGGGTGTCTACCCCTTGGAAGATCTGTCCTGTGCCTAGCACATAGATGAAATCATGAAGAAGGCATGCCAGCAGCTCTTGTTTTTTTTAGGAGATTTTGGAAATTTGGTATGTCACCATAGACTGCTGCCCTGCATATTTCTATAGATGTATAGTGACGATCATTCTGACTGGTGGCATCATTGCTTGGCATGGAGGCTCCAATGCACAGAACTGCAAGAAGCTGCAGAGGATTGTAGACTCGGCCACCCCTATCATGTGTACAACCCACTTCACCGACGAGGACATCTTCGAGAAGCAGAGCCTTGAAGGCAGCATTCATCAGTAAGGACCCTCATCATCTGAGACATGCCCACTTTGTGTTACTACCATCATGGAGGAGCTTCAGGAGCCCAAAGACCCAGACAAAGATTCAGGAGCAGCTTTCTTCCTTTGCCATTGGACTCTTAAGAGTCCAGGAAGCCATGACGCTACCTCATTATTCCTATTTTTTTCTGTACTATTGTAATTTATAGTAATTTTATGTCCTTGCACGTACTGCTACCACAAAACAACGTATTTCATGTCACATGGGACAGAGATAGTAATCCGGATTCCGATTCTTCTGGCATGTTCTAGAACGTGTCCATTTAAGATGGATGGTTTTTCTTTCAGATTATCATGAGTCTTTGGAATCCCTCTAAATTTGGTGGAAGCAGAGCCTTTGAATAGTTTTAAGGCAGTGGTAATGGATGCTTGGTTATTCAGGGGTAAAATTGTTCCCAGAAGGAGGCAAAGATGTGGAGTTACCGTACCAATCGCCTCAGCCATGATCTTATTGAGTTGCAGTACAGGTTCAAGGGGTCAAGATGGCCGCCACCTGCTCCTAGTTCATCTGTTTGTATGAATTCACCATCCCTCAGACAGGAGGAATGGAAGGGGGGACTGTCCTCAGTGTTGGGAAAAGGAGACTAGGCAATGCAGGAGGAATCAGTGTTTTTGACAACTCCAGCTCCAAAGTGGACAACCACAAAGAGGTATTGTGAAGACTGAGATGAGGAACTTAATTGCAGAAATTATGGTTTACGGGATTTTGTAAATCTGGAAGTAAAGAAACTAGATCTGAGCAGTTAGTTGCTTCCTATTTAGCAAGGGCAGGGAGAGACAAAGGAGAAATGTACAGAAATTTGCTTCTTGTCAGAACCAAAGAGGTAGAAAGGTCCAAATGGAGCTCTACCAAATAGAGCTTCATAATTTGGCCTATTAGAGAACTAAACGAAGCCTGATTACATTGGCATTACTGCATTCCTGTTTAAAAGAATGAGAAGGTGTATGATCTCATCAAATACATTGCAGGAAAGGCTGTGCTCTACAGGATATCGGGGTCTTTTATTAAAAATTGAGAACTGTAAAAATATATCTGGCTCATTTTCTCAGGGTTGAAGAAAGATCCTGTAGGGGAAAATAAACTTCACAGTATGCGACAGAGATGAAGTTCACTTTGAGGTGGAAAGGAAATTTGGGAGGAGGAGATATGCCAAGTACTTGCCTTTCCCAAAGTACTTCGCTGCCAGTAAAATAACTTTGAAATGTGGTAATTTTTTTTCAATTTAAGAACAATAGTAAGATTGCCAAGCCCATTGATGTCACAATTTAATAGTGTGCCCAGGGAAAAAAAAAGATGTTAGGAGCCAAATTGCAAATTTGAAAACATTGCCACCTGTGGAACCAAGTATTTTTGGTTATAACTTTTTCAACAGCAATAGGATCATGGAATAGAAGTGTTGTTAATGTGCTCCCATCTTCTCTCCCCCCCCCCCCCCACCCCACAAGCCATGATCAAACTCCTTTGATAAGATAGGGGTGGAGGAAGAGCAATGGTACAGTTCACTGTGACCATTGATAGGCTTTGAAGCATTCATGATGGAGGGTGAATTTGCTGACTATACAGGGTTATGCTTCTAAGTTGTGGGATAGGAGACAAACACAGCTTCAGCACCTCCCTGTTGCAGCAAATTTATTTAAACAATAACGTGCTTGTACTTGTGCTTGGCTTGCTCATTTAATATGTGCTTCGTAGATATTCAACGGCATAGGGTAGTTGCAAAGTATACATTTGTATTGCTACCATTATGGATACAAAACGTATTTTAAGTGGATACAGTGGAGATTCTGTGGGTGAAGTCTATGTAACACATCTAAGGTGTGCAAATGTGGCCCATTGTGCAAACAAGTTTTAAAGATTCATGAGAACAAGAACCCAGTGATATTTGACTGCAACTATTCTATAGTAAGCTCCAATGAACTACTGCTGCAATTGTAGGGCTGGGGGAAGCTCAGGAGTTACAGATGGCTTTAATATCAATGTCCTTCCGAAATGAGGAAAGCTTTTTAGTGTCCAGTTTTGAACTTTTTTTTGGATTTTTATACACAACTTTTTTTAAATTAGCCTCTGCCATTTTCCAACATATCTGTGCTTGTCCAGAAATACAAGATTTGTTTGTAGTTCAGGAAATGAAATAATAAAAGATCACCGATGGAAAAAGTGGAAAATGGTTTGAGAATAGTGACTATAAAATAGCTTGGCTCAGTATAAGAATCAGCCAAAAAGCCATACCTGTCAATCTTTAACTGCACTATAAGGTCATTTATCTTAATTTCAATTCTTGCGTGCATTCCAGTCTTGTATTCATCAACTTTATCAATTTTACCTCCAACGTTACACTTCAACTCATCCCACTGACTGAAATTTTACTCTATCATCTGCCTGTCCTTCCTCACAGTCTCACTACACATTGCATCTACTTGTACACCAGCTGTCCCAACCTTAGCCCTACCCTGCCCAATTTAGTTGAAACCCTCCCCAACCACTGTAGCAAATCTGCCTGGAAGGACATTGGTTCCTCTCGGATTCAGGTGCAACCTGTCGTTTTTGTACAGGTCATACCTTCCCCATGATCCCAACCATCTGAAATCTGAAACCTTGCCCCTTGCGCCAGTTCATCTGCCAAAAGATTCTATTCTTACCCTAACTGGTAAGTAACACAGGCAGCAATCCAGAGTTTACTACTCTGGAGGCCCTACTTTTCAGCTTTCTACCTAACTCACAATATTCACTCTTCAGGACTTCCTACCATTTCCTACCTATATTGTTGGTACTAATATGTACCATGACCTCTGGCTGTTCACCCTCCCCCTTTAGAATGCTTTTGACCTGATCTGAGACATCCCTGAACCTGGCACCCGGGAGGCAATATACCATCTGGGTGTCTTTATCACATCCAGCGAATTTCCTCTCTGCTACCCTATCACTCCTCTTCTCCCCCTTCTTTTCTGAGCCACAGAGCTGGACTCAGTGCCAGAGTCCTGCTCACTGTGGCTTCTCCCAGGCAGGTTATCACCTTAACAGTACCCAAAGCAGTATACTTACTACTGAAGGGAATGGCCATGGGTATGCTGCACTGACTGCCTATTCCCTTTCCCTCTTCTGACAGTCACCCAGGTACTTGAGTCCTGCAACTTGAGGGTGATTGCCTCCGTGTAGCTCCTATCTATCACCTCCTCATTACAATCATAAAGATATAAGCCTATAAAAAGGTCGCTTTCAGAAATAAACCATATGGATTATAACGAAATAAAATGTAATTTGAACATCATATCTTGGGAATGAATGAAAAATCCGGTTAGGGAGGACGAAGACATGGTATTTTGTAGCATTTCTCGCTGATAATAACAATCTCTTGTATGGATGAAAAAATGTAGAGTCATCATTAGAGAAACTAGATCAAAGGGCTAAAAGATCACTGAATCTTCACTCTTTTTATCAATGCAAATTGCCGCGTGGACTGGAAGATGTCAGTTGAAAACCTTTGGTCCAGTTGGAAGAGAATGATAAATCAAATGACCTAAAAGCAATTGGGAAGCAGGGCAAAACTTTCAAAATTCACAATAATTAAAGAACAAATTTTTTAAAAAAAGTATCAGTCATGTGTTCGGAGCCACAAAGTAACGATGGTGGAAGTGGCAAGTTAGTATACAAGAATTTTCACATGATTTTCATCGCACTGCCCACAGAATCTTCCATAACATATAAAAATGTATGGTTGAAAAGGAAAGGTTGCACCCGTGTGTTAGAATCCATATGGAGTATCCTGTCCTTATGCAGGAAGGGACCAATTGCCACAATTTTTTTAAAGTTTCAATTTACTTGCTCTTAATGCCTCTTTAATTTACTAATATGACTTCAAATGTTAGAAAATTGTGCTTTTTTGGCTGAATTTATCTTACAACAATTTCAAGAAACCGAGATAAAGTTCTTTTAACACATCCATTGATGATCTGTGCACTTTTCTGAACAGATGATCACCAGCTAGGCAGCAGTATCCTAGGAAAATGTGACATCAGGGCCACTCCCACCCTTAAACGTTGGCAAATTAACTCTGCTGTACAATTTTTTGCTAATAGCAGCAGTCCTGCAGTGTTGTGTTGATTTGGGTGCTATGTGTTAATGTGCTGAGTGAGGCAGTCAGCATTTTCTGCTGAGTTTCTTTTTGACTAAGTGGACATTGCCTGCAAGCCCAGCATTTATTGTTAATCTCTAACCTGACTTGAAGGATACTCTATCAGTGACTTTTTCAACTTAACACTGTCCTGGATAGTGTCGAATTGAAAGAAAAGGTGTACAGTGTTGCAAAGGTTAGTGGTAGAGCAGAGTATTTGCCACTTTACAGAGAAGTTGAAATATGGGAGTAAACCTTAAGAGGGTAGCTAAGCAAATGTTAATTCCTTAGAGGACCGCAGAGGGTAATCAATAATTGGGTAGAGTAAAATGGCAGAGATTGACTATGACTGTTTAGGATTGGTGTTATTGGGAGAAAATTGCATTAATAATGGTAACTGAGGAATTAAGAGAAAGGGAAACTTGAAGCTCTATCACCTTGAGGAAAAAGTACCAGGCAAACAAACTGGTCTAAAGACTGACACATCCCCTGGACCTGATGGTCTCGACTCTGGTCTTCATGGAAGTAATTGATGAGATAATGGATGTATTGTTTGTAATGTGCCAAAATTACCTAGATTACGGAGAGATCCCAGAGGACCATAAATGTAGCATTACTGTTCTAAGAAGAAGGGAGGCTAAAAGTAGGAAATTCAAGGCCAGTTAACCTAGCCTTTGGGGAGAATGTTGGAATCCATTATTAAGCAGGTTATAGCAGAACAGTTAGAAAAATGATGAAGTTGCTCAATTGGCATCAATGTGCTTTTATGAAAAAGAAATCGTGGAGACCAATTGCCAGAATTCTCCGAGGATGTAACAATGTGGTTTTAAAAAAAAGATGTACTGTATTTTGATTTCTAATAAGATGTCAGGGGAAGGGTCCTTGCACAAGATAGGAGTGCATGCTGTTGGAGGTGATGTATTAGCATGGTTAGGGGAGTGGCTAATTTACAGAAAAATTGTCAGGTTAAGTAGGTTGCTTTCTCATTGGCAATCAGTAACTACCAGTATGCTGCCTGGATCAGTGCTGGAACCTCATCCATTTACAATCCATGGTCTTGATTTATATGAAGGGACCAAGTGTAATGCAGCAAAACCTGCTGACGATCCAAAAGTAGGTGGTTTGGCCAATTGAATGAAAGATATGTAGTGATGTACATAATTAATGAGTGGAACACAGGCTAGAGAGTCTGATTAGCTTACTCCTACTCCTGCTTCCATATCTTGTTCTTGATTGGTGATGGTTAGCTGCTAGCTCAAGCTGCTGTTGTTGCACATGTGGAATTGTAAGGGTTAACTTCAGTTGCTAGGGACCTTCAGCACACTGAGCATGACTACAGTTAGACTGGGCTGGGGTTGCAGGGTCTCACCTGCAGGCTTCAAGCACAAGTGGGCCATTGAATCATAGTTGATCACCACCTTCGTGCGTGCGTACCAGCTGGTCTCACTGTTCCAGTCTGGAGCAATGTCAGAGGTTTCTTTGTGTCGGGATGTGGAAAATAGTGTGATCAGAAAGACTTTTTAAATATCAGGCTGGAAAATGGATAAAAAAAAAGGAGGAATTTAGACTTAAGACAATAAGAATAGCTTTGGTATTGCGTTTCGCCAGGCTGTCTGCCTATCAGAAAATAAACATTAATGAATGGATTTTTGCCTTAGTGGGCTGATTTATCTTGCCGTGATTGGCTGAGATGAAGGTATGCATTAAAATATGTCATTACTGGCTCCAGTCCAGCTCCCAGAGTATGTCTGGTTTAAGTAAATGCACCATTGCCTATCAGGAAGCCAGCTTCTGACATTACACAGCTGAGGCACTGCTGAACGGTGCAGACAATGAGGCCTAGTGTGTTACTGAAGTACAGTACTTCTAGTGGCCGAATGTGACCCAAGGGGAGAGATGTGCAAGTGAACTTGACTTCAATGCCCAAGCTAGGGAAAAGAATAAATACCCTACAGGGGGTGAAAAATCAAAACTATTATTTCCTATTAGTGCATTGGCTTGATATTTGTTTTAATTTTGAAGTTCTGTTGATGGTGAGGTAGCCTGCAGAGATCCCTACTGTGCCTAGGTCTGGTCTAATATTACTGTTGCTGGGTGACAGAAAAGGACTCAGTGTTTCTTGTCATCTAACCTAATTAGTTGACAGATCCAGTAACTTGTTCAAATAATTATTTCTCAGCTTTTTCTTGCATTCTACTAGATCAGTACTGTCTAGACTACTTCCTTAATTCTGAATCACCAAATCTTCAGTGATTTTAGTTGTTTGATGGTTCTGGCACTATCCCATCTGGTGTATGTATTTCAGATTAAAACCTACATTGTTTCAGACTTTCTATGGTCCTCTGGGTTCCCTTCAGCTCTCTGCAGTCCGCACAGAAGAAATGTGTCCCGGTAATTATTTGGTTATTGCAGAGCTGTACCAGTAATGTGATGCAGGCTTTGTTCAGCTAGTGAATGGCAGTTTCTGCAATTGTTGGTTCCAGCAAATGAATATAAACAAGTACATTCTGTTTTCTGGATGCTGCAGAACTATTTTTATCTGATCAAAGCAAAAAATTTCAGCCAGCGTCATGGAATTTGACTGTGTAAGCCTGAAGAAATATGCGTTTCCAATTTATTGCAAATATTTGTCTATAGCTATCGATTAATGAGACATCTTTGGCTGTCCTTGCGACCTCTAAAGTGAAATGTTTCCCAGTGAAATGAAATCCAAGGGTCTGTTTAAGTTCCTTACTTCGGACCTTTGGTTTCCTTTCTGCCACTGAACTTCAGCAAACTCTGTTTTGCCCAGATATGAAGCAAGCAGTTCAGTATTTCCCATCTCCGTGGATCTGAGTTTCCCATTAAAATCACCATTCTTGCTTATACCTGTTGCTCCTCCATGGTACCACCATGCCACTGCCATTCTTTCTGGGGATCCAGGCTTTGGGAGAGTGAGTGAGATGTTTACTTTCAAGTGTTTCAAGACCATTGGAAATGATAACATGATCAGCTGTCAATTACCTAAATGATTCTTTGTTTTTCGATCATGTTGAGATATATAAATGAAACTAGCTTATTTTCTTTCCTGAAGGCTGCTTTCTTAAACAGTTTTCTCCACCCTCTCTAATGATGGGTGAGCAGCACATAACCTTTGCCATTCTGTTTGAGTCTGTCCAGCTAACCGTCCTCTACCAATTCCCTTCTCTTACCTGAACCTTGAGCACATTTTCCAAGATCTCCACAGACCTAGAACCGCACTCTTGCTTACCCCTCTTCCTAGCTTTTATGAACTTGTGTCTATGAGTTCCACCACTGGCTCCGAAACATTTATTTCCACTAAATTGTTAACCACCTACTTCAATTCCTGGCCCCCATATAAACTAAATTGCTAATGGTTTCCTCTCCTCGGTAACTATAGCCTTTCACCCTCCCCTTATAGCGTACCATTATTACCTACCTCAGCATAACAACCTGTAGCCATTTTTCCTTGGTGCACTGCTGTCGTGATTCCATCTCCCTTTCCCTCAGCAATGTACAAAGACCGACAATTCTGTCTGTTCCCTTCAGATGGATCTCTGCAATCTAATTTCCATAATGGCCATTGCATTATCAAAATCACTAATGAAACTGTCTGATTGTCACAAAGGTAATTTATCCTAGTTGTCCCCCTTACTTGCCCTGCAGTCATCGGTAGGCCATTCTCCTCTAGTGCTTTTCCACTATCAGTCAGTTGGTAGCACTGCATTTGTTTGTTTAGTTAATCCCCCAGTTGAAGTCAGGGTCATTGGGTACATATCCAACACGCTACTGGTTTATCCCTTTTACCTTAAGGATCCTTAACTCTCCCCTTGGAATTCTAATCAGCTTGCTCTCTCGTATTGACGTGAAGTAATAATACAGCATCTGTTTCCCTTTGTGCCCTGTGAGGCCTCCGTTGGTCAAAGTTGCCCATGGATGTTGCATCCTAGCTACCTGTGTTATGCATGCCAGGGCAGTTGCCCATGCAACAGGCTATCCCTCTCTAAGCAACTGATGAATCCAAAGAAACAGCAGAGACTGATACAGTTTGGCACCCGTGGACTCAACATAAAACCGCCTTAGAGACTCCAGCGCCAGATTTTTCCTCAGGGTGTACTCCCAAAGCCTTCGAAAGTGGTAGAGGTTTAGGCTTAGAGTTTTCCTTCTCCTAGATGAGGTGCCAACCATGGCTACCAAGCCCTATCTGCCTGAAGCAACTGGTTTTAGGGGGCCAGTAACCTGCCTTTGCCCATTTTCCTCTCAGTAGAAACAGGTTTGCCGGGCTTCAAGCTATGCCAGACGTGAAAGTCATGAGCTGGACTAGATCATCATTAGGAGCATTAGGTCAAGGGAACTTAGATCCATCACCATACCCCCTTGAACTATGACTACCTTAGGAATAACTGACTCACCCAGCTTTATATCCAGTACCTGTCTTGACTTTGATGCAGCCTCTTTATTGTTAGTCTGTGTGTATGACAAAGGAGAAGAAACTCGCTACTGTTAAGTATTGTTAGGCACAGTCTGGTATCATCACTCCCCTTAAGAATCCTGATTCCTTGGCTACCTTCCGCATTGCTATTCCTGACAAGTATGTAAAGCTGAACTACACATTTCTGCCACCATGGCTTGGTACGGCGGCTGCTCTACCCGAGACAGCAGGAAACTGCAGAGTGTTGTGGACACATCTCAGCACACGAGGAAAACCAGCCTCCCCGTCCATGGACTCTGCCTGCACTTCTCACTGCCTCAGAAAAACAGCCAACATTAGCAATGACCCTACCTACCCTGGACATTGTCTGTTTCCACCTACCACCATTCTCAAAGACAGCTTCTGTCCTGCTGTTATAAGACTAATGAACAGTCCCCTAGAGTGATACCAAGAACTCTTGATCTCACAATCTGCCACACCATGCCCTTGCACCTTTACTGATCGCCTGCACTCCACTCTGTCTGTAACCATGTCCATTTATTCTGCACACTTATTGATTTCCCCTTGCACTATCTCACTGTAATGATATGATTAAATGATCTGTGTTGAGGAAACGTTTTCCGCTGTACCTTGGTGCATGTGCCAATAATAGACAAATGTACCATTTGGCAAACCTGATGCCATTTTCGACAGAGTGCCTTGATCAACGTTTCTGCAGTCCTTTAATTCTCTGTACTTAGGCACTCCACTGTGGCTGCTAAGGTCCTAAATCGCTGCTCTATATTTGTACAACTCTTTGACTAAATTTGTGTCTAATATCTTCTTATGATGCTCAACAGCAAATCTTTTGTTTAATTAAGAAAACCCTAATAAAGTCTTACTTTGTTGTAGAAAATATAAGTGGAGGTCCAGTACTTGATGATGAAAATAAAGAGGGAAAAAACAATTCTTGCATTGTTGTGAAATTAAAAGGCCATTCGTTAACCTTAGATGTACATTCAAGGTATCAAACAGGTGATTTTGAATTCATCTCAAAGTTCAAAGTAAATTTATTATCAAAGTATGCATATGTTACCATATACTACTTTATGTTTCATTTTTTTAAGGGAAGGAAGAAATATAGCATAATTTATTAAAACTGTTGTCGTCAATAATAAAATAAAATGATTGTGCCCAGAACACACACACTCATTTGACTCAAACATACTTTATTTTACTTGTGCACAGGGAGAACAGCATGGCCCCTGTCATCAACTGTTTTGAACCAGGACAGAAAACTGCTATTTTTATACAGAATTAGCATTTCTGTTACAGATTTTGACCATTTGGCAAATTGTGTATGTTTGAGTTCCTTACTGGCGTGATCAATTGCTGCTCACAATGGAGGTTTTCAGAGTCAATAGAAACCTCAAGCTGACAACCAATGATATTCTGAAGTTTATAAAGCAATTGTCTTTTAGTAGTTAAGGTTGTTTCACATCTTTCCATTATTCCTATCTTGTCCGTCTCCGGCATCCCCCACTGTACAGAGAAGCTCGTCTGGATGTTTTCTTTAAATCTTGTCTTACTACAACTGCCACAAAAGTATACTTAAACAGAGAAAGCATAAAAGAAGAGAAACGGTGCAAATTTAAAAAAAAAATACTGAGAACGTGAGTCATAAATAGTCCTTGAAAACGAGATTGTTGGTTCTGGAACCAGTTCAGAGTAGCAGTGGATGAAGTTATCCATGCTAGTTCAGGAGCTTGATGGTTGTAGGGTAACAGCTGCCCCTGAACCTGGAGTGTGGAACCTAAGGCTTTTGTACCTTATGCCTGACGGTGGTAGCGAAAAGAGAACGTGGCCTGGATGGTGGGGGTCCTTGATGATGGATGCTGCCTTCTTGAGTCAGTGCTCCATGTAAATAAGCTCAGTGAAATGGAGGGTTTTGCCCATGATGGACTGGGCGGTGTCCACCACCTTCAGTAGACTCTTCTGTTCTTGAGCATTGTTCTTCCCATAGCAGGCCATGACACAACCAGTCAGGATCCTCCCCACTGTACATCTATAGAAGTTTGTCAAAGTTTTGGGTGACATGCTGAATCTGCCATACTTCCAACAAACAGGTAACACTGGAGCCTTTGAATCACTGCTTGCTAACTTCATTTTAGTTCAGTGTATTGGCTGCACATTTTCTTTGTCAGTGGCAGGTAACCCAGTCACTGGATGAGAATTCTTCTGGTTGTTGTTATAGTTACTGTTTCTGAATCTACGCAGACTTTTAAGAGGCACTGTCATGACTTCTTTATGATGACACTTAGTGCTGTTCTCAGGATAGATCCTCTGATGTTATATCTTTGGTCGAGGATGAACAGTCACTTTGCAGGTGGCTGTGACAGGCACCCAATAGGATCTGTTGACAAATCCCATGAGCACATCTCCCAAGTGGTCAATATTCATATATTGCCATCTGTGCTGGGTGTGAGGTTATTTGTTGCAGTTTAATGTTGCAGCTGAGCCCAAATGTGACGCTGCTCTTTGACTGACTTGTGTGCTTTTGCTAGAATGTTAAACGTGAAATAAGCATGAGAAACATGGTGGAGTTTGTTACTCCTTCCCCCCATAGCATGAGTCACAGTCCTCTTCTAACCCTCAGTATTTGGTATTGATTAGAACTGGGATCTGCTAGCTGAGTAGTTGCCAGTGTTTGTTTGGCATAATTTATAAAACCACAGTTGTTGAAATATTACTTCTAACTTAAAGACTTTGCTATCCAGAATGAAGCCAGCCCCCTCCTTTGCATGGGACTCTATGGTGCGCGATTGCGCCTAACCTTCCATCTGGGAGGTGCAATCTACCTGCAGGCCTTGTGTTGATGCTTGACTCCAACTAGTCTCGGACGCCTGGCTTTGATGGGATCTGACCATTGCACAGAGGATGGTTGGGGACACGAACTGCTTCAGCAAGCTGGCAGCAATGTTGTGGAGCTCACATGTGACTTCCCACATTTCCCCACAGGGTTCTCTGTGAGACTTAAGATGAAATGAGTGTGGCAGAGATTTTGAGGTTTAAACCTCTCAAATTTTCAATCATGATTTTTGTGGTTAACAAACTATGCAGAGTTTGCTTACAAGCATCTTGTGCATACCAGGGCTTTTTAAAAAATCTTTCTCTGAAAGAGCTGCCTGCTTAGCAGTGGGTTAGTTGAATCCTTGACTGAGCACCAGACCTGATGGAACCTGCAGAATTCTGCAGATAATTTATAACTTCAACGATCATTCCTCAACTGAACCCTTGCTGAAGCTTTCAGACTTTTGCTGCTCTGTCAATAAGTCCTTTGTTTTGTTTTAATACATTGGAGTTCAGCTGTATTTCCATGCTTTTTTGACTGAGGCATTGTGGTTCGATTCGGCAAACCCGAGTGCCTGACTTGTATTTTAGTTCAATGTAATCTGTCTTATTCTAACATTAATAATTAACAACTGCCATTGAAGGCGGGAGCGTTTTTGGGATGAAGGGTCAAGATATTTATCTGCAGTTCATGCAATAGCAATAGAAGAACTGTAGACACAGTTAGATGTTGCTTCAATGCAGTGTCAGTGCTTAATGAGTAAAGAATTTATGGTCAGTGTTTGGTTGCACTCACTTGACCATAAGCATGCAAACCAAATCAATGGACAACACTGACACGAGAAATATTTTGGATGTAGGAAACCCAAAGCAACACACACAGACTGGAAAGGAAGGGGAAGATGCTAGAATAAAAAAGTGGGGGGGGGGGTGGTTGGGGAAGAAGGATAGCTAGAAGGTGACAGGTGAAACCAGGTGGGTAGAAAAGGTAAAGGGCTGGAGAGGAAGGAATCTGATAGGAGAGGGGAGTGTACAATAGGAGAAAGGGAAGGAGGAGGGAACCTGGGGGGGAGGGGGGAGAGGTGGTGATAGGCAGGTGAGAAGAGGTAAAGGGCCAGAGTAGAGAATAGAAGAAAAGGGGAGCGGGGAGAGGAAAATGTTTTTACCGAAAGGAGAAACTGATATAAATTTTGCAGATTATACCCTTTATCTGGACTCCAGGAAGTCCATCAAATCCATTGAGCTGACACAGGGCATCCAGCCTGCCCTGTACTCTTCACAATGTTGCTCCATTCAGTTGTTTTGCACTTGCCACTGTGTTTATTGTATTATTTACTACCGTACATTCTGCTTACTCTGTGAACTTCATAAAAACAAGGAATTACATTGCAAAAACCCACTCTGAATCTCCCGCCTATCATTTCCTTCTGTGCTTACCTAGATTCCCCTCGGCTGCATCCAAGATATTCTCCATTTCTGCTGAATTGTCCATTGGCTTGATCGGTGACCCTCTTTTAATTTTACCCTTGGCCACAGTAGAGATCAATGTTGCAATAAGTTATCTGGATGCATTTATCAATGAAGTTTTTGTCTCTGCACTGAACAGATAAAACAATATGGAGATTGTTTTGCAATCTGTTGTAATGCTAATTGATTGCAGATTATCTGACATGTGGAGGCATTTCCAGTAAAGCTGTGACAGGCAATCACAAAGTCATATTTCTGGACCAGAAATTCTCAGCTATGCTGCATGCCAAGGCATTGGTGAAGAGCATAATCTAATCCTATTTTGCCATGTACCTACTCTTATATTAATCACTGCTGTGAATAGGTTGAGGACTCAGTCAGTTTCTTGCTCATAACCTCAGCTCTATAGGATTTATTTCAAATAGACTTCTATATGGCATGGCATTTTAAGATGATGCAACACACACAAAACACCAGAGGAACTCAGCAGGTCAGGCAACATTTATGGAAATCAATGTTTTGGGCTGAGATCCTTCTTTAGGACTGAGAAGGAAAGGGGAAGATGCCAGAATAAGAAGGTTAGGGGTGGGGAAGAAGGCGAGCTGGAAGGTGGTAAGTGAAGTCATGTGGGTGGGAAAGGTCAAGGGCCGGAGAAGAAGGAATCGGATAGGAGAGAAAAGTGGGCAATAGGCGAAAGGGGAGGAGAAAGCAACCCCGGGAAGTAATAGGCAGGTGAGAAGAGGTAAAAGGTCAGAGTGGGGAACAGAGGAAGTGGGGAGGTGAAATTGTTTACCAGAAGGAGAAATCGGAATTCATGCCATCAAGTTGAAGGCTACACAGACGGAATATACAGTGTTGCTCCTCCACCCTGAGGGTGGCCTCATCTTGAGCACAAGAGAAAGCCATGGACTGACATGTCGGATCGAGAGTGGGAATCCGAATTAAGATATTTGGCCACTAGGAAATCATGCTTGTGGTGGATGGTGTGGAGGAGCTCGATGAAGCGATCCCCCAATTTATAACAGATCTCACCAATGTAGAGGAGGCCACATTGTGGGCACCGGACACAATAGATGACCCAGCAGATTTGCAGGTGAAGTGTTGCCTCACCTGGAGGGACTGCCTGGGGCCCTGAGTGGAGGCGAGGGAGGAGGTGTATGAGCAGGTGTAGCAATTAGGCTGCTTGCAGGAATAAGTGCCAGGAGGGATATCAGTGGGGAGGGACGAATGGACAAGGGAATCACTGAGGGACTGGTGATGAATGGACAAGGGAATCGCGCTTGCACACTGATGCACTAATGAGCGTTCTGCAAATGCCAGCTAAACTACACTTCGAGAGGAATTTATTTTTATTCTGTCACTTGTTCGTATGAAGGATCGTGAGTCGGGTTTTTTCTATACAAGGGAATCCTTTCCATTTTTTAAAGACAACATATGCTGCTTTCTATTGATTTGGAATATCAGATACGTGTTCCAAACTATGTTTGTTGCTTCAGACTCTTGTACAAAAACAGAATTAGGTAACTTATTTCCAAAATAAGGCAGTTCATCATAAGCTGAACTTGCAAATGAAAAGGCATGTGCGTGCAATGCATTGTGAGAGTGTGAGACAAATGGCATAATTAAATAGGGAAACCATGACTACTCGTAAGTTACCTTCCAGCTCTCTTATTGAGTGAATGGTGCCATGGGAGGAAGTGAATTAAGGTAATGACAGAAGATATACATTTGTTTTGTACGAAGTCTCTATTCTAGACCCTTATTTATGGGTTTGGAATGTTGCTTGAATTATCTTAACAGGATCCTTACACAGACTGCAAGATGAATTGTAGTGTTACTGGAAATGTTTGCATCTGCTTACTCTGAACTATTTGGCTTTTTATGCTAAATAATCTTGAAATATGTACAGAAATAAGTAATGCTTGAAGCACCCAGTTATTCAGTGAAGTAGCAGTACTGATGTCAAATGTGTAGATTAATTGAATCCCACTGTCCCTTCCTCCTTTATCATTAATGCACAGATGTAAACAATATACAGTGGATTCTGGTTAATTGGGACCCTTCAGGACTAGTACATTTTAGTGGCTTCCCCAATTAGCCAAAGTTTTATGGAAATAGATAAAAAGGAATAAAAAAGACAAACTACCATTTATCTGAGTAACAATTATGTATTTAAATGAAATACAGAACAAATTTTAAAAAACAAAACCCCAGGCTTCTGTGGGAAGCAAAGGAGATGGCTGAGCCTCTGGCAATGATCTTTGCATCATTAAGGGGACGGGAGAGGTTCCGGAGGATTGGAGGGTTGCAGATGTTGCTCCCTCATTCAAGAAAAGGAGTAGAGATAGCCCAGGAAATTATAGAGCAATGAGTCTTACTTCAGTGGTTGGTAAGTTGATGGAGAAGATCCTGAGAGGCAGGATTTATGAACATTTGGAGAGGCATAATATGATTAGGAATAGTCAGCATGGCTTTGGCAAAGGTAGGTCGTGCCTTACGAGCCTAACTGAATTTTTTGAGGATGTGACTAAATACATTGATGAAGGTAGAACAGTAGTTGTAGTGTATATGGATTTCAGCAAGACTTATTGAGAAAGTAAGGAGACATTGCTTTGTGGATCCAGAACTGGCTTGCCCACAGAAGGCAAAGAGTGGTTGTAGACGGGTCATATTCTGCATGGAGGTCGGTGACCAGTGATGTGCCTCAGGGATCTGTTCTGGGACCCCTTCTCTTTGTGACTTTTATAAATGACCTGAATGAGGAAGTGGAGGGATGGGTTATTAAATTTGCTGATGACACAAAGGCTGGGAGTGTTGTGGATAGTGTGGAGGGCTGTCAGAGGTTACAGTGGGACATTGATAGGATGCAAAAATGGGCTCAGAAGTGACAGATGGCGTTCAACCCAGATAAGCGTGAGGTGGTTCATTTTGGTAGGTCAAATATGATGGCAGAATATAGCATTAATGGTAAGACTCTCGGCAGTGTGGAGGATCAGAGGGATCTTGGGGTACGAGTCCGTAGGACATTTAAAGCTGCTGCTCAGGTTGACTCTGTGGTTAAGAAGGCGTACGGTGTATTGGCCTTCATCAACTGTGGGATTGAGTTCAAAAGTCGAGAGTTAATGTTGCAGCTATATAGGACCCTGGTCAGAACCCACTTGGAGTACTGTGCTCAGTTCTGGTCACCTCACTACAGGAAGGATGTGGAAACTATAGAAAGGGTGCAGAGGAGATTTACAAGAATGTTGCCTGGACTGGAGAGCATGCCTTATGAGAATAGGTTGAGTGAACCTTGCCTTGGAGTGACGGAGGATGAGAGGTGACCTGATAGAGGTGTATAAGAGGCATTGATTGTGTGGATAGTCAGGGGCTTTTTCCCAGGTCTGAAATGGCTAACATGAGAGGGCACAGTTTTAAGGTGTTTGGAAGTAGGCAGAGAGGAGATGTTGGGGTAAGTATTTTTTACGCAGAGAGTGGTAAGTGCATGGAATGGGCTGCTAGCAATGGTGGTGGAGGTGGAAGCGATAGGGTGTTTTAAGAGACTCCTGGATAGGTACATGGAGCTTAGAAAAATAGAGAACTATGGGTAACCCTAAATAGTTCTCAGGTAAGGACATGTTCAGCACAGCTTTGTGGGCCAAAGGCCTGTATTGTGCTGTAGGCTTTCTAAATTTCTATGTTTCTAAAATTACTAATATGAATACAATTACTATAAAATTGTATTGGTTCCTAATAGTCATTGATGGAGGAATTCATCCAGTGTATGCTGCCATATTGTTTTGATTGACTGTAAATGAACAAAATCAGTACAGACACCCAGTGCAGATAATGGACTGCCTTCATACAATGCTTTTGATGATTGCATCTTCCAAATTTTAACTTTGTTTGTAACATCCAAGATGATTATCGATACCTTCAAAGTCTTTGTTGATTCCTAACTTGTTGAGGTAGTGAAATTGTTTCATTTTCACTCCCAGCTGTTTCTGGCATCTCCAAGCCTGAATGCTGGAACTGCAGTGAGCAAAACAGTTTGGAATTGTCAAACTGCTTCTTACTTTCCATCTATCAGTGACAAAAGTCATTGCTTTCTGAATACAAACACATGCAACTGATGTCATTTTAGAGCTTTGCTCTATCACAGTGTAGTGTCTAACAGCCATGCAACTGCACGCAACTCATACTAGTTAGAAACTGTTTGGCAACAAGCTCCTGTCCCAGTTAAGTGGCAAAGTGTCCCAACTATGTGAAGGGAATCCTGATGGCTATTTTTTGATTAGTTTGTGTTCTTTAAGAGTTGTCCCAGATAAGCAGATGTCCCAATTAACCAGAATCCACTGTATTCATTTCTTCTGAAGCTCTCTCTGTTCTCCATCATGATTTGACCTGAAAGTTTCAACTGGAAGATAACATTCTTGGTCCTTTTTTTCCCCTTATTGGCAAATTCCTGTCCACAAGTACATGGGAGTGTGTATGATAAGTCATGTAGAAGTTAATGTTCAGTGGGTGGGGTGGAGAGGCAATCGAAGTGTTATACTGCACTGCGGGTGATTAACAACAAATATATTTAATCCCTGCTGTTTCGTAGATTTGATTTGGTGTGGTCTGATAGATCTGATTTATCACCATGTAGATAGGGAACTATTTCTCCACAGAGTGAACTCCCAGGGGTGAATGGAATTAGTACTGAGATACAGCAAAAAGCTTGTACTGCATACTGTTCATTCAGACCAAATCATACACAAGTGCAATGAGGTAGAATAAGGTAAAACAATAACAGAATGCAGCATAAAGTGTAACAGCTACAAAGAAAGTGCAGTGCAGGTAGACAGTAATGTGCAAGATCATAATGAGGTCAGTTGTGAGGTCAGTTGTACTAGGGAACCATTCAAGAGTCTTGTAACCGTGGAATGGAAGCTGTGTTTGAGCTGTGGTACGAGCTTTCATGCTTTTGTATCTCTGTCAGAGCGGAGGAGAGAGAATGTCCTGGGTGGATGTGGCCTTTGATTATGTTGAGTGGTTTACTTAGGCAAGAAGCATGTTCTGCTCAATGTTTTGATGAGATAAAGTTAGCTCCAGGTCCTGTGGTTTTTCTTTTGGGTACACGTACATCTTGGAAGCTATCATTTTCCTCACCCCTTCAGGCCTCTAATGTTTCACATTACTGTGGGTAGCCTAGCAATCTCTCAGCGATGGATCATTGATCTGTCTGATGCCTGGAAATTGGGGGTGGTTTCAACCACCATTGTTGGCATAAGGAAGAGCCAGAGAATGGGTGCACAAAGTGGAAGGAAAGATGGTTGAACTTCACAGCATGGAAATATGACATTCTTAGAGGTTCCCTTACAGTTGGATTTATTACAATAATTAAATGGTGATCAATGCCACAGAGCGGCTCTCCTGGAGAAACTAGCAAACGTTAACTTTAGGAATGACATCTTACTCTGAGTATTCCCTTTATAGTAGGAGGCCATTTGACCCCCTGCCGTCATCAGTCCCATTCCCTCACAGTTCCTTGTAACATGTTCTCTCCCACATCTCCACCCCGATTCTCTTCCTACACTTCTGCATACTTCAAAGTAGCCAGCATCCTACTAAACAACATGTAAAGAACCCAAATACCTGGGAGGAACCCACAGGGGGAGCATGCAAACTCCACACAGACGCTGGAGGTCAGAATTTATCCCACATGACTGAGCTGAGAGGCAAGAGCAGTACTTGCTGTGCTGCCCCAGAACCTGGTCGCACAGACATGGTGATAAAAAGATAGAATGAGCTTCAGACAAAGCATGGGAAACACACACACACACACACACACACACACACACACACACACACACACACACACACACACACACACACACACACACACACACACACACACACACACACACACACACACACACACACACACACACACACACACACACACACACAAAAGAAGTATTTGTGGCATCATTGGATCCTACAGCTGGGACTTCTGCATTTCAATCCACATCAGAAGGACAGAAATGTCTCCATTTGTATCAGAAACAGGGAACTGAAATGAACCCAAAGCCAACAATTTATACACAGAATTACGTGCAATATGCTACCTTCTGCTGCTTATTGTAACATGAATCTGTACCTACCGTGCTCCCAAGTAGTTCTGTCCTGTATTTTGTGTTCTATATTTCACCAGGTGCAAACTCATTCCCTCTCGTTTTTCACTTCATTTGTTTTTGATTTGCACTTAGTTTTATGATTCCACCTTCATTCGATGATTAAATTATGTCTGTGGAAAATCTTCTATCCTTTTAGTTGTTGAAGGACAATACTCAATAAATAAATGAGATACTTTCAGTGTTATACAGAGAGCAAGAACCATTTACAGTTTGCCTGGTGGATTGGCATGAGCTCAGCAGCTTATTGACTCAACTTTCATTGGAAACTGCTGCCATCAAAGGATCTTTGTAAAGTGCCTGTTGTCCCTGTGGCACTAAATCATTCAGGTTTCCGGGAACTACCATTACCAACACTTAGAAGTGGAACAAGCACGTTACACTGATCACTAGAAAAACCCAGAACACACTGTTCTTCCTGCGCCAGCTTAGGAAACATCTCAGGGTGTATCCTGATGAATTTCACTCAGCCATCGTTGAGAGTGTTGTGGCCACCATTTTCACCATTTGGTTTTCTGCCGCCTTCTCCCTCTCCATGTTGCAGTGAGTGGGCCGCTCAGCAGAGAAGATCATTGGCTGTTAGTTACTGACATTAAAAGCCCTGTTCATTGCCAGAGTGAAGAAAAGAGCTGGAAAAGTTACTAGTAACTTCACCCAACCTAACAGCCACCTATTCACCAAATTGTCATCAGGGAGACGCTACAAGTCCATCACCACCAGGACTACCCGCCATCCCTGAAGCTTCCTGTAGCTATCCTGCTTCTCAACAAAACTCACTCAGATGTAATACCCTGACTGTCTATGCACAACATGCATTAGTCTTTCCTGCTCTCCTTGTTCTGTTGATAGTTCTTTATTCTGTTTATGTGCTCACATTTATTTAAATCTGATTACTGACGTTTGTGCATGTGACTCTTCTGCTAATTGTTGATTGCCCGTGGCTGTTTGCACTGTTGTCCTGTAAGTTGCTGGTTGCTATTGTGTTGTCTGTTATGATACTGTCCTATCCTGTGTTTTATGCTTGGCACAGAACCACAGTCAATTCTGGTGTGTTTCCCATACTGACAAAAAGAAGTGATTCTGAATCTGTACAGTAAATCTTGAGAAACTTGTAATGATTGAGATTGTCCCGTCTTCATTTGACATCATTAGAGAATGGATCATGCTGACAAAGGGTTTCGCACCTGAAGCATTAACTGTTTTTCTTTCCACAGAAGCTGTTAGACCCGCTGAGTGTTTATTATCACAGACTTCCAGCATCTGCTCTTTATATTGGCTTCAAAGGATGAATTGTGTTCCGGAGGGAAATTAAACTTTCTCCTCCCTCACCAAACATGCTGGTTAATGGCCCAGCATTAACTTCAGCAGATTGACTGCATTTCTTTGACCTCAGAGAAAGCCCACTACAAAAATTAGCAATCTCTGTCACAAGATTGCCCCTTTTTCATCGCTTGCCTCTGTCGGGTTTAGTTCAAAGGGTCTCCCTGGCACTCAGGAGCTGTAATGTCATTTGGAAGATGAGCAGCCAATCAGATTAAAGAATCCTCATACGGGTTAGCATGAAGCAAAAACCCAGTGAGGCGAGTTCATTGCCCTTGCTGTCCTGAACCAAATTTGAATGCCAATTCCACAGATGAAATTTTTTTTTTCAGAACTTTACTGAAAAGCTTCATTAGACTTCAGCCAGTAATGGGTTCATAACTTTCCTTTAAAAAAAAATGGTAGAAATGCTTAGCAGTTCAGAAGAAAGGTCCCCAAGCTAAGATGCTGATTCTATTTATCTCTCCTCTGGGGATGCCTGTCCTTTTGAATGTTTTTGACATTTTTCTGTTTAATTTCAGATTTTCAGCATCTGCAGTGTTTTACTTTGCTTAACTCTTTTGAAACAACTTTACTCTGAGTTTCTGAGTATCTGATTAATGTTTGATAGCACAGAGGATAAGGGTATAGTCGAGGAGTCAATGTTCACTGCTGAAAATTTTTTAAAGTCAAATGTTGACATTGCAGAAGAGAATTGGCTGCTGCATTGGCTAGCTCTCGCTTGTTCTGCACCTGCAGTGCAAGATTTGAGGGGTTAGGATGTTTAATGATAGCAGAAACTGCTGAGAGTACCAGTTAATTCCATTTAAAGTCTCGAGCAGGATGCTAATATCTGAAGCTCCAAAAGTTTTTTTTAAATCTTGTTTTGTGACTCACCAGGTATTTCTGCAGTTCATTTGACATTGTAATGGTGGTGGTGATATCAAGCATCTTTAATACTCTCATATCATGCCCAGGCTGTGTACTTACCATATAACCATATAACCATATAACAATCACAGCACGGAAACAGGCCATTCCGGCCCTCCTAGTCCGTGCCGAACTCTTAATCTCACCTAGTCCCACCTACCCGCACTCAGCCCATAACCCTCCACTCCTTTCCTATCCATATACCTATCCAATTTTACCTTAAATGACACAACTGAACTGGCCTCTACTACTTCTACAGGAAGCTCATTCCACACAGCTATCACTCTCTGAGTAAAGAAATACCCCCTCGTGTTTCCCTTAAACTTTTGCCCCCTAACTCTCAAATCATGTCCTCTCGTTTGAATCTCCCCTACTCTCAATGGAAACAGCCTATTCACGTCAACTCTATCTATCCCTCTCAACATTTTAAATACCTCGATCAAATCCCCCCTCAACCTTCTACGCTCCAATGAATAGAGACCTAACTTGTTCAACCTTTCTCTGTAACTTAAGTGCTGAAACCCAGGTAACATCCTAGTAAATCGTCTCTGCACTCTCTCTAATTTATTGATATCTTTCCTATAATTCGGTGACCAGAACTGTACACAATATTCCAAATTTGGCCTTACCAATGCCTTGTACAATTTTAACATTACATCCCAACTTCTGTACTCAATGCTCTGATTTATAAAGGCCAGCGTTCCAAAAGCCTTCTTCACCACCCTATCTACATGAGACTCCACCTTCAGGGAACTATGCACTGTTATTCCTAGATCTCTCTGTTCCACTGCATTCCTCAATGCCCTACCATTTACCCTGTATGTTCTATTTGGATTATTCCTGCCAAAATGTAGAACCTCACACTTCTCAGCATTAAACTCCATCTGCCAACGTTCAGCCCATTCTTCTAACCGGCATAAATCTCCCTGCAAGCTTTGAAAACCCACCTCATTATCCACAACACCTCCTACCTTAGTATCATCAGCATACTTACTAATCCAATTTACCACCCCATCATCCAGATCATTTATGTATATTACAAACAACATTGGGCCCAAAACAGATCCCTGAGGCACCCCGCTAGTCACCGGCCTCCATCCCGATAAACAATTATCCACCACTACTCTCTGGCATCTCCCATCTAGCCACTGTTGAATCCATTTTATTACTCCAGCATTAATACCTAACGACTGAACCTTCTTAACTAACCTTCCATGTGGAACTTTGTCAAAGGCCTTGCTGAAGTCCATATAGACTACATCCACTGCCTTACCCTCGTCAACATTCCTCGTAACTACTTCAAAAAATTCAATAAGGTTTGTCAAACATGACCTTCCACGCACAAATCCATGCTGGCTACTCCTAATCAGATCCTGTCTATCCAGATAATTATAAATACTATCTCTAAGAATACTTTCCATTAATTTACCCACCACTGATGTCAAACTGACAGGTCTATAATTGCCAGGCTTACTTCTAGAACCCTTTTTAAACAATGGAACCACATGAGCAATACGCCAATCCTCCGGCACAATCCCTGTTTCTAATGACATCTGAAAGATCTCCGTCAGAGCTCCTGCTATCTCTACACAAACTTCCCTCAAGGTCCTGGGGAATATCCGGTCAGGACCCGGAGATTTATCCACTTTTAAATTTCTTAAAAGCGCCAGTACTTCCACCTCTTTAATTGTCATAGGTTCCATAACTTCCTTACTTGTTTCCCACACCTTACACCATTCAATATCCTTCTCCTTAGTGAATACCGAAGAGAAGAAATCGTTCAAAATCTCTCCCATCTCCCTCGGCTCCACACATAGCTGACCACCCTGATTCTCTAAGGGACCAATTTTATCCCTCACTATCCTCTTGCTTTTAATATAACTGTAGAAGCCTTTCGGATTTACTTGAGTTACTTTTCTTTGTATGTTGGTAGTCAAAATTATATTTACATAGACCTTTATTGGAGTGGTGTGCTTGTGGGAGAGATTTACTGTAGATAAGTAAAGGACATGGAAATGCAGTACATCCATAAAACTCTTCCCAATTTCCTTTACTATTCATATTCATTTCTTTCCTGAAAGGTTCATCTGAATTTGTCTTGTAAAACAATGGTGTTTTTTTTTCCATTCTCTCTACTGTAACCTGTTGTAGCCAGGCTGTAATTTATCAACTGTTATTCAGAGGCTAGAGTTATTTTTATATTTCAAGATCAGAACTACTTAGAAAGCCAGAATAAAAAAATAGTGATGTAGCGATGTGCTACACGCAGAGCTAGAAATAACGACACGCAGTCTGTAAGTTGCAATCCAGACTAGTTTATTCGAACTTTGCGGCACTGGCTTTTATGCAGTTCCATTCCCGCCCTCTCTGGGCAGAAATGACATCAGAGGTGCATTACAAAAGTCTCTTCCCGCGTGCAGGCTTTCTCCCCTTGCTGGTGAGGAAGGCCCAGCGCCATTTTGGGGCTGGCCTCTCTGCCAACGCGCGCACCATTTTGTGAGCCGGTTCGCCTGTGTAGAAAGTGGGTCACCACGGTGAACACAAAACAGGAACAATATAACCTGAGAACGGTGTCCTTCAATTGAGAGTGCAAAAGGGGAACACATCCCGATTTAATGCTCTTGAGTTGTAACCCTCTTTCCTCTGACCAGTTTTAGCTCAGGATCGAGTTCTGTTAAGAAGCCAGGGGTTGAAGGATGGGGAAGTAAGAGGAAAGCTATATTTTCTCAACCATATAAGGATCCCTGATGAACCTGAACTCAACCAAACATAAACAACTGACTTTGACATCTATCCAGTGTTTATATCAATGGTTGTTGCTGCTGCTGCTTCTGAAGCCAGTCCAGATATCTCCATAGATGAACGGATATTTTAATTGTAGTGGAAATTGCTGCTCTCCCAGGCAGCCCACTTGGTTTGCAGAAGAGCCACAGTATTGGGGGAGCGGCATAACAGTGGCTCAAAACACTTTTAAGAGCATCAGGAATAAAAATGCTTGCTTGATCTACCATAATCTTGACTAGCTTTGCCCAGCCTTTCTCAAATTAAAAAATAAACCACTTTTATGTCTGGCTGAATAACGTTGTATCCATGGCTGTGGTGTGTGAACATTGTAAGCTAACTGGCATATTATACCTCACCCTTAAACTGCAGATACAGTACAGTTCCAGATAGAAGAAAAGATCTCGTACAAAATTTGGAAAATGTTATTACAAGCATTACACTTCTAGCTTTCACCATGACTGATGATTATTCTGCTTCAACTTGTCATGGGTGTGTTTGTTCTTTCAAGGTATGAATATCATGCCACCTAAAAGAATATTTAAGCTGAAAGAGACATTTTATGAAAATGGATGAAATTAGTTCCACAGTTCCAAAGCGGGAGCTGAAAGCTGTTCATTCTGGTCAGTGAGTTAAAAAGGAATTTTATATCAAAATACATACACAGTGCCTATAAAAAGTTTTCATGTTTTATTGTTTTACAACATTGAATCACAGTGGATTTAATTTGGCTTTTTTGACACTGAACAACAGAAAGAACCTCTTTCATGTCAAAGTAGAAACCGATTTCTACAAAGTGATCTAAATTAATTACAAATAGAAAACAGAAAGTAATGGATTACATAAGTATTCATCCCCTTTAATATGACACACCAAATCATCACTGGTGCAGCCAACTGGTTTTATAAGTCACATAATTAGTTAAATGGAGTTCTGTTTTTTGGACACCTGCGTGAAGTCAAGGTGTTTCAATTGACTAGTAAATATACACCTGTAACTGGAAGGTCCAACTGATGGTGAGTCAGTATCCTGGCAAAAACTACACCATGAAGACAAAAGAACACTCCAAGCAACACTATGAAAAGGTTATTGAAAAGCACAAGTCAGGAGATGGATACAATTAAATTTCCAAGTCAGTGAATATCCCTTGGAATATACTTAAGTCAATCATCAAGAAATGGAAAGAATTTGGTACAGCTGTAAATCTGTCTGGAGCAGGCCATCCTCAAAAACTGACTGACTGAGCAAGAAGAGGTCTAGTGAGGGAGGCCACCAAGGGACTTATGACTCCTCTGGAGGAGTTACAAGGTTCAGTGGCTGAGATGGGAGAGACTGCGCATACGACAACTGTTGCCCAGGTGCTTCACCGGTCGCATTTTTATGGGAGAGAGGCAAAGAGAAAGCCACTGTTGAGAAAAAACTCGCATGAAATCTCAGCCAGAGTTTGTCAGAAGTCATGCAGGAGACTCTGAGGTCAGCTGGAAGAAGGTTCTATCATCTGATGAAACCAAAATTGAGTTCCTTGGCCATCAGTCTGAATGCTATTTTGGCATAAACCAAACACTGCACATCATCAAAAACATACCATCCCTACCATGAAGCATGGTGGTAGCTGCATCACGCTGTGGGGCTGCAGGCCCTGGAGGGAAAACCTAATGCAGTCTGCAAAAGAACTGCGACTTGGGAGAAGATATCTTTTCCAGCAAAACAATGACCGCAAGCATAAAGCCAAAGCTGCTCAGAAACGGCTTAAAAACAACAAAGTTAATGCCCTGGAGTGGCCAAGTCAGAGTCTAGACCTCAATCCAATTGATATTTTCGGGCTGGACTTGAAAAGGGCTGTTCATTCACGATCCTCATGCAATCTGACAGAGCTTGAGCAGTTTTGTAACGAAGAATGGGAAAAATTGCAGTGTCCAGATGTGCAAAGCTGATAGAGACATATCCACACAGACTCAAGGCTGTAATTGCTACCAAAGATGCATCTACTAAATACTGACTTGAAGGGGGTGAATACTTATGCAATCAATTATTTTGTGTTTTATATTTATAATTAATTTAGATCGCATTGTAGAGATTTTGTTTCACTTTGACATGATAGTATCTTTTTGCTGTTGATCTGTGTCAAAAAAGCCAAATTAAATCCACTGTGTGTCAATGTTCTAAAACAAAATGTGAAAACTTCCAAGGGGGTGAATACTTTTTATATACATTGTATGTCACCATATACTTCCCTGAGCTTCATTTTCTTGTGGGCATTTACAGTAAATACAAAGAAACACAATAGATTCACGCAAGACGGGCAAACAACTAATGTGCAAAAGACCACAAGCTGCAAATACAAAAAAAAACAAATTATATAATTAATCATAGTAAGAATAAGTAACAAATACAGTATCAAAGACATGAGATGACGAGTTCTTAAAAGCGAGTCTCCACCTTACCTCTGTGTATTTAAAGTCACAGTGGAAACATTGCATTTGCATGTTGCTGAGTGAAATTGCTGTTTGCTACATGGTTGTTTTAGAAATAATCTATAGCTCCTAGGCTGTATTTGATACTAAGCTCTGATTTCTTTCTATTAGGAATTGAAAAATGATTTCTGGATATTTTATAAGCATGGTTTTCTTTCATCTCTGCATATGCTCCTTTTAAATTCTGCGTGAATCCAGTTTGTTACCTAAGGCAACCAAAAATTTTGGTTTTGAACAGTGTAACAATCTACTTAACTCTTGTCCTTCAAAACCTCTGTTATTCAGTACATTGAGCTGCAGAGTTAGAATGAAGCAACATTATCTGTCTTTTGAGGTGTTAAAAGATTCTCTGAATGAGAATTTGAATGAAGCAGAATATACTGTTAATCTGTGCTTTTTGTTACAAAGCTCTGAACATAAAATATAAATGCTCAGTTGGCGTTGTGAAAACAAGTGGAGCAGACAGGGAAGCCAACTGGGCAGTTTTTGAAAGGAATTATGAAAAGGTTTGACAACATTTCAAAGATTCCAACCTGCTAACAATAATTTAATATTGTTTTATCAAATTTGTCAGGCCTGGCGCACAGATGAGGCAAAGAATTCCACGTGGCAGAAGAAAAAGTTGATTCCCCACTCACTTGGAACTTTCCAAAGTCTTGACATAACCTCTTCTGCAGTCTAATCTTCATGGACAAGTACGTGAGAGTAGGCTGCTGCAGAAACCAGACTCTGATGCACTCTTGTTGTTTTGATTTTGTTGCTGCTTTTGGTCAGCAGGCATCCTCATTGGTCGACGCCCTTAGAGGCTCTGTCCAGCTGAAGCCTTCTGCAGGTTTCTGGCCTGCAGAACTGCACCTCTCCACTCCCCCCCACCCTCAACTTCTCCCTTCCAGAGTCAAATCAGGTGTTATGAATGAATGAATTGAATTGACTTTATTTCTTACATCCTTCACAAACATGAGGAGTAAAATCTTTATGTTACTTTTCCATCTAAATGTGCAATCATAGTAAGTTATAGTACTTTATAATAAATAGAACAGTCAGTGTGATATAGAGTACACTCAAATCAGCGCGAGTTCATCAGTCTGTTGGCCTGGTGGAAGAAGCAGAGCCTGTTGGTCCTGTTTTTATGCTGCGGTACCGCTTCCCAGATGGTAGCAGCTGGAATAGATTGTGGTTGGGATGGTCTGGGTCCCCAGTGATTGTACAGATGCACTGGGCTATCCGGACCACGCTCTGCAGACTCCTGTCATTAAGGAAGGTACAGTTCCCATACCAGGCAGTGATGCAGCCAGTCAGGATGCTCTCAGTTGTGCCCCTATAGAAAATTCTTAGGATCTGGGGGCCCATACCAAACTTCCTCAACCGTCTGAGGTGAAAAAGGCGCTGTTGTGCCTTTTTCACCACACAGCTGGTGTGTACAGACCACGTGAGGTCCTTGGAGATGAGGATGCTGAGGGACTTGAAGCTGTTTACCCTCTCAACCCCAGGTCCATTGATGAAAATCAAATACTGTAGATACCAGTGACTTGAAATGGAAACAGAGAATGTTGGAAAATGCCAGCTGGTCAGGCAGCATTTGTGGAAAGAGAAACAAACATTAATGCTTCAGGGAAACAACATTGAAGGGTTCCTTTCTGCACATGCTTTTCCTGTGGATATGATGTGATCTTCAGTGAGGATTTCCCACTGCTTCTTCCTGGGTTGTGGCTGGAGCTCCCAAGAAGGTTCAAAGTGAATTTATTATCGAAGTGTGTATGTCACCATATACCACCCTGCCATTAGTCTCCTTGCAGCCATTTGCAATAGAACACAGAGATACAGTAGAATTAATGAACAACCTCATACAAAGACTGACAAACAAATAGTATGCAAAAGACAGACTGTAGAAATACAAACAACAATAATAATAATACTGTGAACTGTAATTCTGTGAGTTGTAGAGTCCTTAAAAGTGAGTCCATAGGTTGTGGAAACAGGTCAGTGTTGAGGTGAGTGAAGTTATTCACACTGGTCCTCAACCTGGTAGTGTGGGACCTAAGGCTCTGGTACCTCCCTCCCGATGGGAACAGCAAGAATAGAACATAGTCTGCATGTTGGGGGTCTTTGATGGATCTTGTGGCAGTGCTCTGATGTGCGTTCAATTTTAGGGGATGGACTGGGCCGTATCCACTACTTTTTGTAGGCTTTTCCATTCTTGGACATTGGTCTTTCCATACCAGGCCATGATGCAACCAGTCAGGATACTCTCCATTGCAGGAATTACAAATTTACTGCAAAACTACTTGAGAAGGTTGCTTTAAAAATGCATCTATTTCCTTCCAGTTGTGTAGGGCAGAGGGAGTGCAATCTTATTGTGTCTTTCAAACACATCTATGGCTCAAATGCACACTTAGCCCAAAGATTAATAATCTGTGGGGTTTTTTTCTGACTGTAAAACTGTTTATCCAACAAACTTGCTGAGTACTTCATGACACACTTGATTTCACTCTGTGGTGAAGGTAATTGCCAAGACTTGTTAAATTCTTTAGCCTGTTAAAACACTGTAGAAACTCGCAGAAACCTGAAGCTCAGAGGGAGGCCATTTAAACTAGTCTAGTCACCTACCTTCCTTACAAGGTAATCAATGTGACTGGCTTCCACCTTCCTTTAATTTAAGGAACATTCCAGATCTCCGCAACAGATGTGGGTGTGGTAAACCATGTATATCGGTTGTAACTGGGTTATCTGTCTGGACATACCTGGACACGCCCCTCTGCTGACTACTCCTGTGGCTCCTCCCACAGACCCCTGGATAAAGGTGATTGTGTCACTGCTCCTCCCACTGTCCAGGGCAGACACACAGCATGGACGTGGTCCACTTTACTGTTAATAAAAGCCTTTCAGTATTTACTCTACTTCCAGTTTTTTGGAGTAATTGATAGTGCATCAATGGGGATAGAGGGAGAGCAGCAGGAAGGGTTGAAGAGAAATGTTTCTCTTTTTCGTTGCTAATCTTTTAAAATTTATGATCCCTATTGGGTCACTTCTTAACCTCAGGAAGTGTGATGCGTATGTATGTAAATCTCCAGAAGTGGTAGGACATATTGTGAGCATGCTGGATCCTACACTTGGAATGTAAAAAACAATGAGGTTCTGTTGAACCTGTAAAGCTCTGGTTAGGCCACAAGTGAAGAATTGTGCCCGGTTATAATCACCACAATTTGGGAAGGATGTGAAGGCCCCAGAGAAACTGCAAAAAGGATTTAGAAGAATAGTTCCAGGAAGTTAGTCATACAACACAGAAACAGACACTGCTGACCATGAAGTACTCATTTATAATAATCACATTTTATTATACTGTTGTTCCCATGAACCCTCACCTGATTCTAACATTAGCCTATCTACTAGGGACAATTATAGTGGCCAAACAACGTTATTTAATTCATTTTATTTAGACATATAGTGTGGAACAGTGGAACAGGCTCTTACAGCCCAATGAGCCCCGATGCCCAGCAGCCCACCCATTTAATATTAGCCTAATCACAGGACAATTTACAATGACTAATTAACCTACTAACTGGTACGCCTTTGGACTGTGGAGCAGAGCGGAACACTGAAGGAAATCCACACGGTTCAAACACCGGAATTGAACTCTGATCTCTGGAAGGCCCTGACCTGTAATAGCATCGCGCTAACTACTCCACTGCTGTGGCGCTTGGACAACTTTAGGCTGGGTGCACCCAGGAGAAACCTGTGTAGTCATTGTGGAGAACGTGCAAACTCCACAGATGCAGCGCAGAAGTTGGGACTGAACTGGGGTCGCTGGAGCTGTGAATCAGCTGCTCTGATGGATTTCAGCTACAAGGTTAAAATAGAGCAGCTTGGAACAAGGAAGGTTAAGAGGAGATTTAATAGAGGGTTGAAAATTCATGACATGAACTTCGTAAACACAGAGCAGCTGTCCTGCTTCAGAGAGAGTTCCAGCACCAAGGAACAGAAAGTTAAAGTAAAGAGTAAAAAATAGAGAGTGTAATGTGTGAATCTATTTCTTTTAGAGCAATGACCCTCCCCACCCTATAACTACGTATTGATCTGATGTCTGCGTATGTGCATTGACCTGTTGTCTACACATGCGCATTACTCTCTCTCTCTTTCTCGTTGCAATGTGACTACACCAGTTAAAGACATCTTCTGTATCTGTGCTTTTATTTAATTGATATGTAGTTGTGTACAGACACAACAGAGTAATACAAGGAAAAAAAATGCAACAAATGGTTGCAAACTGGAATTTTGTACAACACCAATGAGATTGCCCTCATGATATTCGATTTAACTGGATGGAAATAGATGCAATTATAAGTGACTTCACCAAACAGTTGCAGCAGAAATTCAGCATGACTGTGAACTTCAGCCACAGCACGATACCCCAACTACCTGTTGATGTGGCTGAAGGGCAATATTTTCCATATTTCTTTGTGACATAGATGAAGGCCATTTGGCCAGTTAACGGAGCAATTGATTTGTAAGGCAACACAAAGATGGTAGCTGAGTTGACTGCTCGGAGAGAGCCAAATTAGAGTCGATTTTGCAAATGTGCATTTCCGGTGTTGTAATGATCCTCTGTTCTGAGTGGAAAATTGATTCTTGAGTCCGAGCTGACTGCAAAGCTAACTGTTATGAAACTCCCTCCCCCAGGGAATCGGCTTCTGAATTTGGGCTGCATTTGCATTCCAGGCTAAACTTAATGAATCTCTGCCTGTGTTGAAGTTGGAAACAATCACGGACAGCCCACAAGTTGTGAGCAAGCACATGAAAAACCTACCTTTGTACCTGCAGGGTTGGTGTGAAGCCAAGTTTCTGTACAACTCTGTGTGAGTGCATTCTGTTTGTAGGTTTTGGCCCAAACCTGAGGAGTCAGTGAGAAATTGATGGCTATTCAGGTTTGGTCCTGAAGCAGCAAAGAGGGTGGTGCTGTGAAATGTTGACTGGTATCTTTTTAACAAATGATGTCTGTCCAATGTTTGCATTAAACCACTGTAGTCTAGGACAAATAATTAATTGTTATGGAAGCAATTTAGCAAAGTATTACGTATAAACAAGATAGCAAATATTTCTTTATCTACGTTTTTTTTCCCGTCTGCTATCTTCTCCTGATCTAGTACTGAAATTGGAGGAGTTACATTTATGAAGTGTGTGTTTGGAATTGGGTGTCTGAAGGTGGCTGCAAATTTAAACTCTTGTTTGCAATTCCACATCATCATAACCTAAATGGCTTTGCTTGTTTGGTTCCAGCTTCGTGCTTCCTACGTATGCTGGCATTTCAAAACACAAATGATTGCTTGCATTGTGGAGTGGCAGAGATTTTTTTGGAATTTTCTTTTAAGAAAAAATTGAAAAATGATATGATCCTTAAAGAGCTAAGCAGTATAATTTCAAAGTTCAAAGGTTCAAAGTAAACTTATTATCAAAGTACAGATATGCCACCATATATAACCTTGAGATTCCATTTCCAAATATCAATGTAAAAAATTTGGTTAGTTCAGACTATCTTAAATCGAAGAACATATCAAAGAAATGGGATGAATTTAGAACTGTACTTGACGCCAGAGATTTCACTTTAGTGCCCCTGATACTTTTTACTGTCAGGAGATCTGGTCATATGTTCCTTGGGTGCATCTTAGCTGCTGGCAGGGTAGCTAGGTCCACAGGAAGCAGCCTAAATCATACAACTATGCACAACAGTACAAGAAGCTTTGCTACGGGTTATTCACTTCAAACCTGCTCCTTACTCTTGTTGCCAAGATCCAAAAGAAGCTTCTATAAATTCTAGAGCAAGTGGAAGCGCCAGATTTCTGCTGAGCTTCCTGACAGAGGAGGATTGCCTGTCGATGGTACATCCATAAGCTGTTCCTGATTCTTCAGCTGCATATCCATGTACACAGACTCCCTGACGGCATGTGCCCACGACCTTTCAACAAGAGGGACCACCGTCAGGATGTCCTGAGTTCCACAGTTCTCACGGGGAGTTAACTGTCTTCTATTGGGATCCAGTTGGTCCCCAACTGCAGAAGAGGACATGCTGGCTATTGTGGCTGGACCAGGGGACAGACCAAGGTGGAAAAGAGAGAGCTACTCACCACTGGGACTTGTATCTAGAGACTTCAGGGATCCTATCAAAGTGTATGGTGTGGGATGTGTGTCCCAACCAAGCTAACTGCACTGGGCTGTAATTATTAATAAGTCACAAGCCCTTTGCATGCCGTTCTGTCTCTCAGCAATGCTTTCCTTTCCAGTCCACCACCCACATCAAGGGATCTCCCACCATGCTCCACACCTTTGTCCGCCATCCGGACGTGTCATTGTGGTCTACTTTGCATCTGACGTCAAGGGAGTCCTTCCTCTTTACATTGGGAGCCTGTGGTTTTGCACAGAACAGCCTCATACAGGGTTTTTAAGTTTGCTTGTGCTCTCCCAGGCATCCCACTTCCCAAAACGAGTATGTGTCCCATGTCCATATGGAGGAAGCAAGTCTGTAGCCTGTCTTTGATTAACTGCAGGGGCCATTCCTTAGGTTCTATTTGCAGTTGCACTTCAGTTTTGTTTTCCCTCTCTTCGGACCACCTCTACAGTTTGGTTCTGTGCCTGGACAAGATAGTGCAAACACTGGGCCCTCAGAGGTTCAGTCCAAGCTGGTTGACTGTCCCACTTCTAAGGCTCGTTTCATGCTAGGGTGTTCCTGGTAAAGGAACTTGCTATGTCTGCTGTCTTGCTGGATGGTTTCCAAGACCACTGGGGACCACAATGGCTGGACTGCGTCCTAGACAAGGAGGATAACATTTCTATTTAGGTCTAGTCAATGTTCCAAAGAAGTTATTTTAAAACAAACGGACAAGAAACATGTAATAGTCACCTGGGGATGAATTTCAAAAATAAAAGGAAGGAGAAAGCTTTGGTCACTAGCTGACATTTCTAAAGCTTTTCTTGGACTGTCTTAGCCTGTCTGTCTAAGCCAGAGATAAGAATTTCTCATTAATCCCAAGCCAACTGAGCAACTGAAGCTTCCTCCTCCAGTTCTGTAGGAAATGTGTGCTTGAATCAAAGTTTCCATTTACTTTTGAGAGTTTGAATTCTGAGATCTTTATTAGTCTGATAAACCAAATCTAATTGTCCTTGATTTGTGTAGATGTTGATTTGTTGCAAGATGGCACTGGTGAACCATGGCAACATCCTGTGGCTTGCGTACAATCCTTCCAGAGATACGGATTATTCTCACTGCAGTCTGCAGCTTGTGGTTTTTCTTTAAGCAATTTGACACGGGTATATCACCATGGCCAGAAGTGAGGCAAGAGGGGGGGATCTCTAAGCCAGGCTGAAACACAGAGGAATGAGACCCCCCACTCCACCCAACATTTAGTTAGCAAATGTACAGTTGCTGGAGAACAAAATTGAACACCTGAGGGCAGGATTTGTGTAATTGTAATTGTGGTGTTCTGCGTATTACTGAGATATGGCTTACTGAGAGTACGCCAGACACAGCAATCCGGCACAACGACTGCACAATACACACAAGGGACCTGAGTCAGAAAAGGCAAGTTTGTGTGTTTCATGACAAACTGTCTATGGTGCTCTGTTGTGGCAGTTTTGTCAAATTCATGTTCCCCCAACATTGAACACCTAATGATCAAATGCTGTCTGTTCTCTTTACCATGGGACATCTCCTTCATGAGCCCGACTGCAGTTTGTATACCACCAGCAGCCGACAATAATTAAGTATTTGCGATACTCCAAACAAGTGCTGTCTCCAAACAAGAAACAGTCCATCCTGATGCATTTCAAATCATAGTCAGGGACTTCAACCAGGCTTATTTGAATTACCATTAGCATATAACCTATAGCACCAGAGGTACCAACACACTAGACCACTTATGCTAAGATAAGGAATGTCTACTGTTCAATACCCAGACCACTCTAAGGGAAATCTGATCACTTGGCTGTTCTCCTATCTGAATACAAGCAGAGACTAAAGAGCAAGGCTCCAGAGATTAGGACAACAAAGAGGTGGTCATGGGAGGCAGAGGAGTGGCTACAGGATTGGGCCGTGTTCAATGATTCATCTTTGGAGCTGAATGATTACACTACGTCTTCATAGACTTCATGAAGGCATATGACAGAGTCTGGCACGATGCCTTATGGGTCATCATGAAGAAATTCAACATGGGGCACAAGCTGATTGATACAATCCATCAGCTTTACACCAAGGCAACCAGTGCAGTACTTGCTCAGGGCACCATTGGGGAGTGGTTCCATACCTGTGTAGGAGTCCGTCAGGGCTGCCTCCTCTCCCCCACTCTCTTCAACGTCTTCCTGGAACAGATTATGAGTGATGCCCTTGAAGATCATGTGGGCACAGTCAGCGTCGGAGGGAGGAACATCACAAACCTAAGATTTGCTGACAACATTGATGGACTTGCAGGAAGAGGACGAACTGGCCAACCTGGTCAGCCATCTTGACAGAGCCTCCACAAAGTTTGGAATGGAAATAAGTGCCGAGAAAGCCAAACTCATGGCAAATGCCAATGGTGCCATCACAAGACATCTCAGTCCATGGTCAGAAACTTGAGACAGTGCAGCATTTCAAATACCTGGGGACAATCATCAGTGATGAAGGATCAAGACCAGAGGTCCTGGCAAGAACCACACAGACAATGACTGCATGATCCCAACTCAAGACAATATGGAGGGACAACAACATCACCATGAAGTACAAGATCAGACTCCTGCATGCATTGGTATTCTCCATCTTGCTGTACGCATGCGAGACATGGACCCTCACAGCAGAGCTACAGAAGCATTGGAAATGAGATGCTATCGCAATATTTTGGGCATCTCATACTTGGACCACATCACAAACGAGCAGATCTGCAAGACCATCCAGCTCCACATTGGTCCTCATGAAGACCTTCTCACAACGGTGAAGAAAAGAAAGCTGAGATGGTACGGCCACGTAACAAGATCCAGTGGCCTTGCAAAGACCGTTCTACAAGGAACTGTGGAGGGAAAAGAAGGTGAGGCAGAGAGAGGAAAAGCTGGACGGACAACATTAAAGAATGGACAGGGAAAACACTTGAGGTGACCCAAGCTCTGGCACACAACCACGACAGATGGTACGACAGATGGTGCAAAGCTTGTCATGACGGAGCCCTGACGACTCCACCAGGAGTTGAGGGTGCAAGGTAAAGCAAGGCAAGGATTACACTGTGGTTGTCAAAGACTTTATAAATTACGCAAAGTCTTTTGAGCCTTCCCCAACCAGAAGCCCTGGATGGACCATGAGAAATACAATCTACTGAGGGCCAGATCAGAGGCATTCAAGTCTGGCAACCGAGAAAGTTGGAAGAGGTCCAGGTACAGTCTTCAGAAAGCCATTTCACGGGTGAAGTGGCAATTCCGGATTAAACTTGAATCAGTGAAGGTTATTCAACAGGGCTTGAATACCATCACCTCTAATGAAGGTAAATCATGAACTCGCACAGCCTACGATGATCCTCTGTTTTCAGTCTCTGAGGCCAATGTGAGAGCATCCTCCGGGAGGATGAACCCACAGATAGCCTATGACCCAGATGGGCTACCTGGCCGAGTACTACAGACTTGTGCTGATAGACTGGCTGGTGTGTTCACTGAAATCTTTAACCTTTCACTTTGACAGTCTGAGGTACCCACCTGCTTCAAGCAGACTTAAGTTACACCAAAGCCCAAGAAGAACGTGGTAACCTGCCTCAATTGCTATCGTCCAGTAGCACTTACATCTGCAGTGATGAAGTGTTTTGAGAGACTTGTGATGAAACATATCAACTCCTACATGAGAAGTAACTTGAATTTCAATTTGCCTACCAACACAACGGGTTCACAGCAGGTGCTCTTCACCCAACCATGGAACATCTGGACAGCAAAGATGCATGCATCAAGGTGCTCTTTTTTGACAATGGCTTGACATTCAACACTATCATCACCCTCAAAACTAACCAATAAGCTTTAAAGGCCTTGGCCACAATATCTCCTTGTGCAATTGGATCCTCAGTTTCCTCACTTGTAGACATCTGTGAGTTTGGATTGGCAACAACATCTCCACAATCTCCATCAGCACAGGTGCACCACAAGGCTGTGTGCTTAGCCCTCCGATCTGCTCGCTTTACACCTACAACTGTGTGGCTAAGCATAACTCCAGTGCCAGTTTTAAGTTTGCTGATGACATCACTGTCATAGGTTGAATCTAAAGTGGTGATGAATCAGCATGTAGGAGGGAGACTGAAAATCTGGCTGAGTGGTGCAATAACACAACCTCTCACTCAATGTCAACAAGACCAAGGACCTGATTATTGACTTCAGGAGGAAGAAACCAGAGGTTCATGAGCCAGTCCTCATCAGGAGGACCAGAGGTGGAAAGGGTCAGCAACTTTAAATTCCTCTGTGTTATAATTTCAGAGGACCTGTCTGGGCCCAGCACACATGTACAATTACGAAGAAAGCATGGCAGTGCCTCGTTCCTCAGGAGATGGCAAAGATTCTACATGACATCTAAAACTTTGACCACCTTTAAGATGTATAGTGGAGTATATCAACTCTCTGTATCATAACCTGGTATAGAAACACCAATGCTCTTGAATGGCAAATCCTACAAAATGTAGTGGATGCAGCCTAGTCCATCATGGGTAAAACACTCATTGCTGTTGAGCACATCTGCATGGAGTGTTATCACAGGAAAGCAGCATCCATCATCAAGGACCCCCACCACCCAGGTCATGCTCTCTTCTCGCTGCTGCCATCAGGAAGAAGATACAGGAACTTCAGGACTCACACCACCAGGTTCAGGAACAGTTATTACCTCTCATTCATATGGCTCTTGAACCAAAGGGGATAACTTCCCTTGTCCCATCATTGAAATGTTCCCACAACCTATAGACTCACATCATATCAAGTCCTCAATATTCATTGCTTATTTATTTATTATTATTATTTCTTTCATTTTGTATTTGCACAGTTTGATGTCTTTTCCGCACTGGTTGTCTGCCCAGTTGGTGCTGTCTTTCATTGATTCTGTGTTGGTTATTGGATTTATTGAGTATGCTCACAAGAAAATGAATCTCAGTGTAGTATATGGTGACATATACAGTATATACTTTGTTAATAAACATACTTTGAACTTTCAGTCATTGAAAATGATACAGGAGGGCTCTTTTATTGGTAAATGATTTCCTGAAGTGTATGGGATTTAGCAAGCAGTGTAAATGCTGTGTTATAAAGCACTAGACACAGATGTTTAACTTGCCTACCCTCTTCCAGTTTCTTAGTGTCTGAATAAGTGAAAATTATTGAGGCAGAATTTGTAACCAGGATATCCTCCTCTTTTCTTCCTCTCGACTGAGTGACTTCCTGACCTCAGTAATTTCAATCTTTACCTTAAATATTTATTCTTACTTTTATTTCACTGACCCATGTCCTAATCTTCTCCACCTGTATAAATCCGTAACTCATATTCATAATTGTCCTTCAATGTTGTATCTTTATTCCCACTGTCTCAAGAATGTGAAAATAAGAGGAAGAGGCCACCTCAAGCCTACCATGCCATTCCATATGATCATGGCTGATCTGCCCCAGGTCTGAACAGTTTTTCTCTGCCATTCCCCATTTCCTGACAAGTGCTATACTTGAACACTGTAAGGTTAGCTGTCTTTGCTACTGGCTCATTTACCATGTGCTGTGAATTACACTGATTCAGCAAATGGAGTCTTGCGTTAAGGTGCCTAATTGAAAACCTGATTTGGACTAGTTTGCCACAGATTGAAGGTACTTCATTTCAGAAATTTAATCCCCCGAAAGCTGATTTATTCTTCAATTATGTTGAAGGTTAGCATTTAAATCATCTTTTTTTCTATTCCTATGGTAACAAACCACTTTGATATTTTTGCATCTGAACATCAGCAAAGTTCTTGTTATGGTGTTTATTGGCTTATTACAAAAATATGAAAATGCTGCTCTAGTCGACTAAACCTTGCACAGCTTTCTACAACCCAGAAGGAAGCAGTTCAGCCCATCGAAATGTGCTTGCTCCTTTTGAAGTGCAACCCAGCTGATTTCACACTCCAACTCTTTCCCCATCATTTTCGCTTTTCTCTAAATAATCCTCCAATTCACTTATGCACCACACACAAAATGCCTTCTGGAATTCCAGCATCTGCAGAATCTCTTGTGTTTTTCATTTATACAAACTGTTTTTCAGAATGACCTCATCATTCCAAATCCTAATCCCCATTTTCCATTTAAAGTAGATCTGTTTATCTTCTGATTCTCACAGTTCTTTTCTCATGGCTTTAATTTGCACATTCTTATCATCAAACCTTCAGCCGCTGTTTCTCTTTAACTGTCTAAACACTTCATGATTTGAAACACCTTGTTTAAATCTCCAGTACTTCTCTGATCTAGTGAGTAACTTGAACAGCTTCATTTTATCTTCTGATGAAGTCCAAGTAAGTCTTCCCATGTAACTGCTCTGGGCTTTCCCAAAGACTTCAGGTCCTTCCCTTAGTGTGGAACTCTAGCTGAAGCTGTCTTATGCACATGGACTCTATCCCCAATTTTAAAGCCCTGGATTTCTTAGATCCCTCCTAGAGTAAGAGCTGAGTTGCACACTGCCCTTTGCTCCTCCAAAAATTTGTGTACAAGCCTTGTTTTACAAAGACATCGTCACAGGGAAAATAAATGTGTTCTGTTCTGAACACTGGTTTTACTTCCACAACAGAGTTCTATCAAAATTTGTGGGTCCTGCTTTGATTTCACCCATTCAAACATCCAAGGTACGTTTATTATCGAAGTATGTGTACAGAATGCAACTCTTGAGATTTACCCTCCCGCAGGCAGCCACTAAACAAAGCAACACCATGGAGCCTGTTCCAGAAAACATCAAACAGCCAATGCACGAGAAAAGAACAAATTGTGCAAATGGTAAAAAAGTGAACAAGCAACACGTGGAATATCAAACTTCAAGCCAGGAGTTCAGTAGTGTTTAGTTTAGTTCAGCGGCACATTGTCAGCTCACTGCGTGCCGCAGGGCCATTCTTCACCAAAGCACCCTGGTCCGCATTGGTTGTGCTGATCGCACTGCCTAAAAACAGCAAAAAAAAAAGTAACCAGAATCCAGAGACACATGCAACACGAACCTCAAAGGCCCCCAAAATGAGTCCACTGAATAGCTGGTCAATCTTTGCAACATGGATCCCAAGAGTCTTGCACTTGCCTTTGATCGCAGCTAAGGAGAGGGAGAGAAAGACCAGTCAAATGTGGGCAAGCAATGCTGTCCTCTGCTCTCATCCTCGTCAATTTCATCCTTGCTCTAAGCCTCAATTGCAGGGAAGCAATGGAGTCAATCACGGGATTTCACCCCTCTTCCAGGCATCCAGGCCTTTAGGTTTCACGCTCAGCTCCACCACTCTCCAAACTCACTCAGAGACAGCAAAGCACCAGATCGTTTATCGTCCCAAAGCCACACCGTCAAATTGTAAATCATAGGTTCCAATCAATCGCAGCTTAGTCATAGAATGATATTTGAAAGCAGAAGTAAAAGAAGCAATTTTGTGAACTGTCAGCAGGATGTTGCCATTGATTGCATTGTTCACTGGCCTTTCTTGAACCAATAGAATCATGATATATGAGCACCATCCTCTAGTCTCTGCTTTCCCCAGTCATTGAACCTGTGGTATTTCTTTACTGCCATGCTTATCCCTGAAGTTTGATGTGGAGTCTCGTTTAATAGTAGGGCACAGGAACAGGCCCTTCAACCCATCATGTCTGTACTGACGATGGTGGCAGTCAGACTAATTCCCTGTACCTGTATATGATCTATTTCCCTCTATCCCCTGCCTGTTCATGTATTTAGCATCTGCTTCTCCATTTTCTCCTCCCTCATTTTTTTTTTTAACATTTCCTCACCCAACCACCCACCTGCAACTTCCACCTTTCCCAGTAGTGCACTTTCTGTTTTCAAAATTTGTGGGTATTTTTTTTCTTTGAAATAGCGGCCTAAAAGGTGTGTGAAGCAGCCCTGGTGATTTCCAGGCACCCATTAACCACATCTTTCTGGCTTCGTGCCCAGACTGGCTCAAGCATGCTGATGATACAGTCGGTTCATGTTCCCTTATAGAGTGTAGCCATTCTGATGAACACACTAAAAAATAGAACTAGTGGATCCCTCAAGACTGTTCTGCCGTTCAATGCAATTGTGGCCGACCTGCTTCGGGCCTTAACTCCTCTCCTGTGCCCGTTCCCCATAGCCCTCAGTTTTCTGGATTTTCAAAAGTGTTTTCACTAACCTTCAGCCCCATAAACCTTCTCTGCTGTTTATTTATATAATAATGATATGAATTTCTTTTCACCTTTTATTCCATATTTCTTGCTGCTGTTACCTGACTAAACTCTTATTACTGAAGTTGTCCCAGCACTCAAAGGGGAAGTCGGTTACCAAGTTCCATCGGCCTAATTGTTGTAAAAATCAGATTTTGGCTTGGCTCTGATTTCAACATCATGCCCCTCACTGTGGATATTACACCATAGGAAAGAGATTTTCTTTGTATCAACCCTGAGAATTCTCTAATCATTAAAACATTTCAATTAGTCGCTTGATTTGCCACCACCAGCTCAATGGTTGTGACTTTGTGTCCTGTTGATTTGACATGTTATTTTGGCACCGCTAACCTGTAGCTAAAATCCAAGCAAGCAGTCAGGAACCATACCTGGCTGATCTCAGTAACTGGATTCAGTGTTACGGTGTGCAGAGGGGATTCTTGGTACTGCCCAAAATCCAGTCTGTTTTCTACAAGATTCTAACATGACTGGACAGATTAGATCCTGGAAGTATCTCCCCAAAAGCTGGGGGATTTAGCAGTCTAAGGATAAGGTATAAGACCAAGATGAAGAGAAATTCTTCTCATCAAGAGTGGCAAACATATGGATTCTCTAGCACTGAAGGCAGTTGAAAGTAAATCATTCAATATATTTGAAGAGAACATAGATGCTTATTTAGAAGGACTAGAGGGACCTGGGAAATAGGGTTGTGAAGAGCCATGATCATGTTGAATGTTGGAGCAAACTCCAATGGCCTACTATTTTGTTGTGTATATAAAGTCAGCAATGTGAGAATAACATGGGTTGAGGGATCAAGGAGTTAAGACAATGAGCCTGCCGCTCATTTGGTGTAACAGTCCTTAATTTGGTACCATATTATTTGTCATATAAATATGAAGAGGAAGTTGATGTCTAGCGTTGTTTGAAACAGATAAGAGAAAGTGGCATGCATTAAGAACCTGTTGTAGCTGAGGCACACAGATAATGTGGTTGCTTTGCTCTGAAAGATAAAGCCTATAGCTGTCTCTCCAGAAAATTTATGGTGACCATGTAGGGTCTGACTTTGTGTTACTAGATGAATATTTATTTATTTATCAAGGAAATGAATAATGCTGAGAAAATATGATACCACTATCTCTAAGTGGTTCAGAAGTGGTTGACAGGTTTCTCTTGTAATTTCATCCCATTGTTTTTTTTTTGTACCCAAAGGCAGAGAGATGGTGGAAGGGCCCAGTGTTCAGGAGCAGTGAAACAGAATATTTAAATGAACAATGGGGCAGGCTTTCTCCTGAGGAAAGGCAAGATGTTCATTAGCAAAGAATCACCAGCAGCCTGCAACCTCGCACTGAAGTGGCCGCTGTTTTGAAATGTAATTGAGGACAAGGGAGTTTTCTTTTCACAGAAATAGGGGAGGAAACCTGCAACATGATCCAAGAAGTCCTGCCATTCGCCGGAATGAAAAGCAGAATGGACTTATCCAGTCCTTACAATTCCGTCGTGACTCTTGCAGGGCATTCCCAACTTTTTTTTGCATGATGGAAGCCTCTCAACTAATTTACCAGATTGAAGGGAATGCCATGCAATAAAATTGGAATGCAGTCACCAGAGACCAATGTCGTTGAGCCTTAAAGTGAGACAGATCACAGGCGAAGCACTCCCCACCATTGAATATATTTACTTGGAGCACTGCCACAAGAAAGCAGCATCCATTATCAGAGACCCCCACCATCCAGGCCATGCCCTCTTCTTGCTACTATCATCAGGCAGGAGGTGCAGAAGCCTTAGGTCCCACGCACCACTGGGTTCAGGAACAGTTATCACCCAACAATCATCAGGTTCCTGAACCTGGGTGCAGATAATTTCATTCACCACTATTCTGAACTGATTCTGCAACCTAAACACTTACTTTCAAGGACTCTTTACAACTCTGCTCTCAGGATTATTTTTATTTGCACAGTTTGTCTTCTTTTGCACATTGGTCCTTTTTTTTGCCAGTCTTTGTCTGTTTATGTATAGTTATTTTGTGAAGTTCTATTGTATTTCTTTTTCCCTGTAAATGCCAACAAGTGAAAGAATCTCGCGGTAGTATAGGGTAACATATAGGTACTTGATTACAAATTTCTTTAAACTTTGAACCAATCCAAATGCAAAGGATGTCAAGCAGCACAAGGAGTGGACCAGAAGTTTCTTTGGTCCTGCTCTGCCTTCCATCCTTCAGTCCTTCCTCCTCACTTGAAAAATGTGCTTGTGGAACATGTAATCAGCTTTTTTATGTATGCCTATGACACCCTACTCCACCCACCTCACGTCATACTAACTCTTTAAGCAAACACTCCCTTCCACGTGACTAGCCCACAAGAAGTCCTAGGTCTGCATGAACTAGTCTCTGCTTGGAAGTGATATGAACATAGCTTTATTAAACTGATGTGTGAGAGCTGAAACTTAGCCTCCAGGGATGTCTCTCTGACGGTTTGTGTGAATGAGCCAGGTGCCTTAATTGCTGCAAAGTTTAGCTTCAGACAGTACAACATAACTGTCACCAGAACCACACATTTCCATCTTCACAATGGGTTTTACTTCCCTTATCCTAAATGCCTCTGAGATAATACAGTGAGCGCATCCTTAACTGAACTCAATTCCGTGCATGTGCCAGTTGCTGCCCCGTGAACCTTGCTCAGTACACAATGCAATTCATTCGGAACTGCATGGCTGCTAAATTGCTCCGGGCAATAAAATGTATTCTCCAACAACTTGGAATTGCCCAGTACAGGAAAACGTTCCAAGGAACTTTGCAAAAACACAGCTGAACAAACTTTGGCCTATTGTCAGTTTTCTAATCTTGATATTTAATTCCCATTTTGTTCTCCCATAAAAGACCCAAGCTATCCAGTATTTCAAATTAAGCAATGCCTCATACTTGATGAAGTGGTAGCTCAATTATTAAAATGAAGATCATCAGATAATTTCACTTCTGAGGCTCTGAACATACTATGGATGCAAAAGCAAGTTATTGGTTCTTGCTTTAAATTTCCTCCCTGCAGCCCTGAACATAAACAATAATTAATTCCCAAACAGAAACTAGGTAAATATGTTTTTTTAAAAATTAGTAACAATTTAATGTGATGCAGAGTGCAGATCTTGCCCTATCTTGTTTTTCCACAACACCTTTAACATAACTAAATGCTCCAATGTAATTCATAAGAGCTTTATCATACAAAATAATGATAGATTTTAGAGCACCTTAAAGAGTTAAGGAGGAGAGGCCCAAAATGCAGACTGTTCATTCTGCTGCATAGATGTTGACTGACTTGCTGTGTTCCTCCAACATTTTGTGTTGGTTCTCCTGGATTCCCACCACTGCCTGTAAGGAGTTTGTACGCTCTCTCTATGACAGCGTGGGTTTCCTCCAGGTTCTCTGATTTCTTCCCACATTCCAAAGACATACTGGTTGGTTGGTTAATTGGTCATTGTAAATTGCCCCCGTGATTAGGCTAGTGTTGAATTGGGGGTTGCTGGGTGGCACGGCTTGAATGGCCAGAAGAGCCTATCTTAATAAATAGTTGTATCTTAAAAAATGGTTTTGTTTAATGTAGAATTGTTTGTGCTGAGGAAATTCTGGAGCTTAGCATCTGGAGGCAGGAATATCAGAGGCGAAGCAATTGAATTTGAGAATAATCAAGAGGCCACAGGTGGAGAATGTAGATATCTTGGAGATTTGTTGGGTTGGAGAAGATAATCTTGGAGATTAAGGAAGGGGAAAGGCCAAAGAGAGTTCACAATACTTCCACGTGAAAGAAATCGCATGGTCTTCTCGCTCACCCACATTACAGACTCGCTCTCCTTGTGCATGTATAGTGTTTTCTATTGAATGCTTTGCTAATTCCGAGGTGTCGTTTGTGTTTACAGACCTTCACAGCCTGGTGTAACTCCCATCTCCGCAAAGCAGGCACACAGATTGAGAACATTGAGGAAGATTTTCGAGATGGCCTTAAACTCATGCTTCTCCTGGAAGTTATATCAGGTAGGTTTGTTTCTGTTTCATGTTTGGCCTTTATCAGTGTCCTTGCCTGTGCTACATGAATATCACTCAAATCATACTGACTGAGCTCATCCAGGCACTGACTTAACTGCACTGGGATTGAATGACCATCTGCTCAACTAGCACATCCTTGCATCACTTAGTGAAATTATATCTGGCTTTATAGAGGGTTTGACTCAAGAAATTGCAGGCTGGTGTCAAATGCAAAATCAGAATCAGGTTTTACATCACCGGCACATGTGAAATTTGTTCACTTTGCGGCAACAGTACAATGCAGTACATGATAAATATAGGGGGAAAAACCTGAATTATAATACTTATATATGTATACTAAATAGTTAAGTTAAAATAAGCAGTGCAGAAACAGAAATAATAAAAGTAGTGAGGTAGATTTCATGGGTTCACTGTCCGTTTAGAAATCAGATGGCAGAGGGGAAGAAGCTGTTCCTGAATCGCTGAGTATGTGCCGTCAGGCTTCTGTATCTCCTTCCTGATGGTAACAATGAGAAGAGGGCATGTCCTGGGTGGTGGGGGTCCTTAATGATGGACGCTGTCTTCCTGAGGCACCGCTCCTTTAAGAAGGTCTAGATATCTTGGAGGCTAGTACCCATGATAGAGCTGACTAATTTTAGAACTTTCTGCAACTTACTTCGATCTTAATTAATTGGAATGATAGCTGCCCAAAGCTTGACAAAGCTATGGAGAACAAATATTGTTTTAACAATTAGCTTAATCTTTTAACGAGTTGCCTGACTTAAAACACACACTTCCACATGTGTGAATCCTGGATACCGGCATATGCACATCACAATGGCTCTCAATTATCCTCAGTGCAGTTCAGATGGCTTTGTTCAGTAGCTAGTCTCCTTCATACAGTTGACGTGGAGTTAGTTAAAGTTCATACAGTCGAGGCTTTTTGGTGCTTTTTGTTCATATTTCAAGTATGATGAGCTTCTTTGAAGATGGGCATCAGTTGCTACATGAGTAACACTGAGATCTGAATGTGAGTGGAATTTCAGCTGACGTGCTATATAGAGGTGCACTAAGAGGACAGTGGAAGAGTAACACTTGTGCATCATATTGAACAAATTCACATTATTTAATTCCTAATTTGGATAGATAGACATTTTTAACAAGGGAACCAATAAGAGGTTTGAAGGTCTGGGTACAAGCTTGTGAATTTCCAAGTAATCTGCTCTGACTCCATCTACAAGTTTGTAGATGATGCTATTCAGATAGAAAGCCTGTTGTGCTGGGGGCAGCCCACAGGTGCAACCACGTGTTCCAGCACCAACGTAGTATGCCCCACAATGTTCAGCAGAATGACACAGGCAACAACAACAACAGCAAAACAAGTCCCTTTTCCACCCACTCACACATATAGACAGGCCTCCAGACTCCAGGGCAGGTTGCCTCCAAGACTCTGATCTCCAGTCCTTGGCCCTGGACTTTGGATTCCTGCCACATCGGGCTTCCAATCTCCAGTTCCTGGACCACATTTGCAGACATCAGGTCCCCAACTTCCAGACATGCCGACTTTTGGGCCTCAACAGCTGGACTCACCGTCTTCAGTCATCAACCTTTGGGCTTCAACCTCTCATGCCAGCCCCAGGACTCACTGATCATGGGAGTCTGAACTCGGGGCCTCGACCACCAGATTCACATGGACTTCCAGTTCCGGGACTTGCTGACTTGGCAGGTCACTGGCCTTCATGCCTCCTACTCACATGGACCTTTGACCGTGAGACTCGGCAACATGGAGGTGGGTTACCCAGCCTTCTTCTCAGGGCCCACCAACCACAGTTGTTGACTATGGGGATCGCTGGTCTTCATTCTCAACACTCTGAGATTCATTTCTTTGTGAATACCCACAAAAAAACTGAATCTCAGGGTAATACGTGATAATATATATATAAACATTGATATAAAATTTACTCGAGACTTTGAACTTTTTGCTGACCTGATGCCTGGAGATCACCCAGAGGAACATTATGTCCTGGATTCAGACCACTGACTCCTTCCTATGTCTTTTCATTAACTGCTCCCACTCATCCCTGTCCCCAAATCTTAACCTGACCCCTAACTCCCCACGCTGTCCCCAAAAGCATTCCTACAAACCTGAAAAAACAAGTCTGAGCCATACCCTCGATGTACAATTCAGCTTGGTGCCATCTTGAGCATGTAGCAACGCCAGAGTCAGCCTGGAGGCTGTGTCATCATGGAAGCCAACCTGCCCTCCTTGGTCTATGTCTATACTATATGCTGCCTCAGTAAAGCAGCCAACACATAATCCAAAACCCATCCATCCTGGGCATTCTCTCTTCTCCCCACTCCCATCAAGCAGAAGATATAAAGTCCTAAAAACACATGCCACCAGGCCCAAGGACACCTTCCGTTTCACTGATGTACAACTATTGAACGGTTGTCGTTCCTCTCTGTGCTTTGTGATGCATCGGGGGGTGGGCAACCTTGCCGTTTCTTCAGCATTCGTCTGTTTTTTACGAGGCTGAATTGTTAGCTCAGTGCTCAACCTAGCACGGGTGGAACGTGTGCAAGGACCTGGGCGGATTCGAACCTGGAACCAGTCCCCTCAAAGTCCTGTGTGGATACCACTAAACCATCGGCTAACACGTTGAACGGTCCCCTAGTAAGATATGACGGGCGCTTGATTTCACTATCTACCTAATATGATCTTTCATCTTATTCTCTACCTGCAGAGTACTTTCCCTGCAATGGTAACACTTTATTTTTTCAGTCTGTTATTGTTTTGCCTGGTACTGCCTCATTGCAGTATTGTAATGAATTTACCTGCATTAATAGATGCAAGTTTTTCACTGCCTCTCGGTACATGTGACAATAGTAAACCAATTTACCAATTGAGCTGTTGGATGCAAAATTGCACTGTCCCTTTATTTGTTTGAGGTGTGGGCTAACAGGGAGGAAGGATTAAGAGAGAGTGGTTGGGAAAAGGGTACTGTAACCTGATGTACAGGTACGTGAAATTTACCATCCTGACACCCTTGACCTAGTGGTGTTTGTCAACCACGTTTCATAGCAGTGTGCACTGGATTGGTTGTCCTTGGTGAAGGAAGGGTAATGAGATTGGGGAGAGTTCAAACATTTCAGTGAGCTGAGGAGAATATTGTAACATGGTTATTTGTATATCATTAACAGGAGAACGGTTGGCCAAACCAGAAAGAGGAAAGATGCGTGTACATAAGATATCCAATGTCAACAAAGCACTGGATTTTATTGCCAGCAAGGGAGTGAAACTTGTTTCCATTGGAGCTGAAGGTAGGAATGTGAAACGAACACTTTCCAGATTTCTGATGTCACCTTGAATGCCGCATATTTCAAGTAAAAGTATCGACAGGCAATTGTTACGGGTGCTCAAGTACGGTCCTTGTCATTCCAACTTGGCACTAAATCTCTAGAGAAGATATTTTCAATACCTCAGCACAGTTGTACAGTAACTCATCTTTGGGGTAGATTTGGCAAGGAAAAGTGGTAGCGGTGGTATTTGTAGTTGTGTAATCTGCATGTTATTGCCTGAAATGTTGTACCAATTTGCTTTAGTCATGTTTCCCAAAGCTGACCTGACCCCACTGTAATTTAGACCCACTGAGAACCCATAGCGTGGTGAGCAGCAGAGTCTGCTTACGACTGTATTTTGTATTTCCAGTTATTGTGATCATGTGTGGTTCATTCTGTTTCTGATGCCTCTCTCTCCTTTGATGTCATACCATGCTTGTATCCAATTTTAAATGGATTAAGTGAATCACAGTGACTATTTTCTCTATACCGTGTCACAATATTACATTAATCTGCCTGACCTTTGCCACCTTGTTCTAGTACCTTAAGCACAGTTATTGTGACGATCGCCTTACTTGACAAGAAGAGGGCAGGCGTGTTATTGCATTTCCACAGCTGTATGTGGATGCTTTTTGCTTGCTGTTGGTGTTTCCATGGCGGCTGCAGCTCCGGGGATGGGTCAGGCATGTCCATTTGGTGCTATTTCCTGCTGATTAGAAATTGCAAACCCTTAGGTGGTAGTACGATGGAGAACAGTGCATGACTGTGACAAGTGCACAGCATTGAGTGCCTTCGATTGCTGCTGTACTCCTCCCAAACGTGCCACAAACATTTGGAACTAGCTACCAAAGAGAGGCAAAACTGAAGAAATATAGATGGAGCTGAGGAATAAGAAGGGGAAGACCATGTTAATGTGTGTATATTATAGACTTTCCAAAAGTCAGCATGATTTAGGGCAAACTTGATGAGAGATGGTAGACAATTGGCAAGAAATACAAGGCTGTGATAGCAGATGATTTTAAACTTTTCTCATATTGACTGGGACTGTCAATGCAATTACAAGGACTGGACCAGATAGAGTTCGTCAAACGTGTTCAGGAATGTTTATTTAATCAATATGTAAAGGTCCCGGCTAAACAGGTCAGGTGACAGAAGTGTGTGGAGGGGAATGCTTTGGATCTTGTGATCATAATTCCATTGGTTTCAGGATAATTATAGAGGATAGGACTGGTCCTTGGGTTGAGATTCTAAATTGGAGAAAAGACCAATTTTGATGGCATCAGAAGGCTCTGGAAGGTATAAATTTGTATAGGTTGTTTCCCGGCAAAGGGATGCTTGTTAAGCGGAAGGCCTTCCAAAGTGAGTTATTGAGAGTACTGAATTTGTATCTTTGTTAGAATAAAAGACAAGGCTAACAGGTTAAGGGAACATTGCTTTTCAAGGGATATTGAAGCCATGGAAAGAGGCGCATATCAGGTATAGGCAGTTAAGATGAAAGGAGATCCTTGAGGAGTATAAAAATGCAAGATAACACTAAACAGAGAGATCAGGAAGGCTAAGAGAGAACATGAGGTTGCTTTAGCAGAAAGGTGAAAGAGAATCACAAGCGCTTCTGTAGCTATATTAAGAGAAAAGGGATAGCCAAAGACCATTGGTTTGTTCAAACAAGGCCTTGGTGTAGCAAAGTGACTAATTTCGGTCATATTAGTTGAAGTTTAAAGCACAAAGAGATATCTCCCTTGGACTTGTTTCAATGAGCAAGATGAGAAGGAGAAGCAGGAGTCGGCCTTTAGTTCCTCTAGCTTGCTCTGCCGTTCAACATCACTGCATCTGACCTTTCTCCGTTTCTTCTCCTAATCCCATATCCAATAACCCCTCTAAATTTGTGATATTTGTTAGCATCTATCTTAAAATGTAGAAGGACCATTGTTTTAACAGACTATCATTCTGATGGTATTTACTCCCACAGATACGTATAAAGAGTTTGTTTAGGCAATGATTATGAGACCCGGGGTATAGGATCAACCCATGACCAACCAACAGAAGTGGGGCACTCATGCACAGAGAAAACATTGACCATATTCACCTCTCATAAGCGTACTAGCCAATTCAAATGGAAAAACTGAAATGTAGTCTTCGCACACACATCTGGATGTTCTGTATTGGGTTTCAGTGTGTCTTGGTGGAAGCCATATATGATATAAAGGGAAGAGATCACAAGTTTAGTGTCAATCGTCCATGTCCCTAGACCAAGTATCAGTAACTTACATTTATGCTTTTAACTATTTAACAGTAGTCTTTCATTGAGTCATGAAGAGAGAACATGGAAGCAGGCATTTTGGCCCAACAAGTCCACACATGCTATTATCCAGCCAATTATATTAATCGTACAATAATCCTTTTTTTCCGCTCCCCTTGTTCTCATCAATAAGCCCCTGACTGTACACGCAAGGGATAATTTAGAGTGACTAGTTAACTTCCTCATCTTTGGGAGGTAGGAGGAAACCAGGACAGTCAGAGGAAACCTGCATTGTGTTAGCGAAACAGTACAATTCCACGTAGTTGGCAGTGGAGGTCAGGAATGAACCCAAGTTGTTTTGTGAGGCAGTAAGTCAGCTAGGATCATTTGACAGCGAGCTATTAGAAAAACATATATAATTACCCAATATGCAGCAGGCATTTCAATGTGAAAATGAATGAAAAATGTAGTACTGTTCAGCAATTGTTTGAATTAGGGCGTGCTGTGATTACAAACATTGCCTTTGTATGCTGAGATGTATTTTGAAAGTTTCACATGGTGTAAAACATTTGAGTTTATTTTCCCCATAACAGATCATTTTAATTTTTCCTGTGCTAGGTCTGTTACCTGGCCATCTGAACAAGCAGTAAAGTAGGTTGACCCCTTGTGTTCTGTTCCCCCCCCCCCCCCCACCATTTCCTCTTGTTCCAAATAGAGGCCATTGAAGGATTTTCAATTGGAACGACTGTTTCTGATTGCAATATGTCACATTTAACTGGCTCTATCTCTTGTAAACTCCTGCCCCTTTGCTTCGTTAGTGTTACTTTAATTTTTCTAGCTTGCCTTAGGCATTGACATTCTCCAGTGATGGGTCCTTCACAATACAGATGAGATTGTGAAAAATAGCCTCTCTTTATTCACTTTTATCCCTTTCTCTTTCTTGCCTCCACTTTCTCTCATGATAGAGAATGAACATGTAATGATAATGTAATGTAAGATACACTTTTTTTTCCTGTTCCAAAATTCCTGAGCTGTAGTCTCTGTAAAAACAAATCATTTTGATCCGTTAAAGCAGGGGAAAAGCAGCCATCAATTACTTGACCTAGTGATCATTTTTGGTGGTGAATGTCATTGGAGACTTCTTGCTTTTTGCTCAGCTGTGCTCTGGGATCATTGACTTTTATCAAGGATGGGAGGCAGGATGTTGGCTAAACATCGTCTGTGGAAGATGCCAGCCATCTCTGACAGTACAGTGGTCTCTTGGTACGGTGGGGCGGGTGATGTTTTGTGTTAAATTGTGAATCAGAAGCATATGCTTGCTACATTGAAGTAAGGGGGGCACCTTGGAGACTCTAGACTGCAGATGCTGAGTTCTGGAGCAAAACAAAATCAGACAGCTGGAAGAACTCAGCAGGTCCAACTGCATTTGTGGAGGCAAAGGAATGGTCTATGTTTCAGGACTGTGGGGCTCAACTTGAAACATTGACCTTCACAGATGATAGTTGATGTGCAGAGTTCCTCCAGCAGTTGTTTTTTTTTGACACCTTGGACATGTTTCCAAGGAGTATAGACGTGAAGTTCACTAACCAATGCAGCAAAGACGGTTGAAATATTGCTGGGGGTCAGGATGTATCACAAAGCAATGGTGTGATAGACGATGTTTGAAGAACTGGTGGGGGCGGGGGTGATGGATGAGTGGCTCTTCTGAGGAGCAAAGCAGGTTTGTACGGGGAGGGGTGTGTTCCCTATTGGAGATGATGAGAAGGTTCTGATTGTGTACTTAGACATGAGTTTGGTGTGATGCTGTTGTCAGGCAGATACTAGATAAGTCCTGACCCTAGGGTAAGGTGAGATGTCTTTTCATGCATCTTCCCTGGAAGAATAATTGTCCCCAGAATGGTGGGAAGCATGCTGACTAACTAAATATAAAGTGGAAGATATAGTGCAGGAGGTCTTGAAAGAGACTGGGGGATTGGTTGAAGGGCTGGAAAATTATACTGTATGGTCTTCTTTAGTGCTGCCTACATTAAAAGGTACTTGTAGCTTGTATTGTTGAAAGCTGGTACTTGTAAAGAAGGCTTTGAGTCACTGGGGCATTGTAACAGAATATGTGTGTATTCCAAGTGCTGTTTGTATTGATAATGAAGTGGGGTGGTGGACCGTAACCTGACTTTGTTCATGTTAGTGTAACAGTATTCATTACACTGGGTTGGAATACACTGCTGTTGGAATTTGCTTGTGTGTAATACGAAAAGCCAAACCAGTTTGGTGATGCACAATTCATAATCTCACTCAGCAGAAGGATTGTGTTTGACTGCAGCTTTCTGCAACATTCAGAGACTCAAGGTCTTGGACTATATATTTTTTGTGTGACTGTGTGTTTTACTGATATCTTATATGTGTTATAGTGCCTTGTGCTGTGTATGACTGCTGGTACTGCACTTTGGTCCCTGGCCCCGGAGAAACGCTGCTTTGTTTGGCTGTATTCATTGGTGTTCACGTATGATCGAATGATAATTAAAGTCCAACTTGAACTTGAACTTGGACGCATTTGCAGAAAGGCTGGATGAAGACTTGAATGAACTTTTTTTTAAAATGGCAGATGCTGGAAATCTGAGATAAAAACAGAAAAGTTTGGAACCAGCACGTCAGTTAGCATCTGTGGAAAGAGCAAGTATCACCGTTTCAGATCTCACAAGCAGAAGGAAGTTGTTGACTCTAGCTGATATCTTACTGAATCCACTCTATCAGAATCCTACTTAACTAACTCCTCTTAAAATGCAGATTAAAGCATGCAGATACATCCCCAGAAATATATAACAGAGTGCCTTAAATCAATTATTTACAAATTGTCTCTCTCTCTTTGACATGCTGTGGCATTTGGTGCTTTGGTGTAATGAGCAGAAGCACAATCTGTACACAAATTTCAAAGAAGGAAACATCAGAATGGTTGGTATGAAATTGTTCCTTCCTTTTCCCTCTTCCTTTTTAGCAGCTGGATTATAAATGATTGAAGTCTTTGCCGTGTGGGTCTAATTTGTTTTCAACATGCCGGTCTCCGAATTACAGTAGCTGCTGATCCCTTGTTGCTTTGCAAAGTGTTTTGTGCTCTCAGATGAAAGGGAATCCAATCATTGCAGGTTTAGTGGCAATGGTTCAATCTTTGCAGACAGATGTGCTTGGTTATTCCCAGGATCTGGAAGGTGGGTCATTTTATTGCCACATATTTTAATTAATATTTCTTAGTGGGTGAGGACTGCGAAAATGTGCTTTTGTTTTGCCTGGAGCAAAGTGTGAAAAGTGTGAATTTGTTCATTGTTATTTTGCAACTTGCTGGAATTTGTTCCTGGGCTGCAGATGCCTCGTTATCTATTAACCTGCAATAGAGCGCAGATTGAAATAAAGCATTGCCTTGAGGGAACGATCTATGCTTCTCTGCCAGACGTTCCCAACTCCTGCCTTTCCAAAGGCACTGCTCTGTGTTAAAACTGCTGATCCCCAGTCAATGACTGCCTCCAGATAACTTGATTCAACTGGCCTGTTTTTCAGGTGCAAACTTGCACTCTGTTCTTCAGGAAGGCGGCCAAGCAACCACTCTTGAGAGAACTTGATGTACTGCAATCCATATCCGACCCCCATCTGTGTCCCATTAGCTCATCTTTGCCTAGGCACTGTTTAGGAGTACTCTACCCAGTCAGTGTGTATGCAAAATCCTTCTTGGTTTTCCTCTTTTCTTGATCCTGCAGTTCCAGTGGGATCCAGAAAAAAGTGGAGCCTACTGCAGTGTATTTTCATACGCTCTTTGTTATCACAACAGTTTTATTTTCACTCTCGCCTTGGGACACACACCAAAGTGTTTGTAGCTCAACAGAATAGATACTTGATGGTTAGCATTGACTCAGTAGGCCAAAGGGCCTATTTCTGTGGTGTATGACTTTGATTCTAAAAGTCAAGGGTTTTAGGTGGTTCACAAACGAGGGGAAAGTGAAAACCAAGATAGGTGACATGTTGTATGTAGTTTAAAGAGACGTAGCAAAGCTGCAGCACCTGCTACTGCAGAAACCCATTTTTAAGCAAGCATTTTTTCCATCCTGCCTCATTTTGAAGTCAGTGATTCGTAATCTTAATCTTAAAGAGAGGAGATCCCTAGATGCGCTGACTCACACCCAGGGGAAGTCACTGTGTTAACATGTGAAAGAAACGCTACATTCTGCCTTCTGTTTCCTTTCTGCTACCTCAGTATGTGTGGTTTGATCTGCCTGGAGGGCATACAAACAGAGTCGATCATAGATGCATAAGACTTACAAGTTCTGGTTTCCTCCTTCTAAATATATTTTGATCATAACATATATGATTAAACAATGAGGGACATTGCATTGTTTTCACAGCACCAAGCATATAATTACAATAACTACAATATTTACATAATGTCAACAGTGCATCAATTTTTCATTCCCAACCATGACATCAATGATGGGTTTTATAGTTTATTTATAGAGGGCCCAGCCCTCTGTATACAGTGATGGGAGTTGGTTGTACACCCAGTACAGTGGCTGTACTGAGTAACAACGTGTGGTGCTGCACCTTAGAGTACATTGGCCTGCAGTTCCTCATGGGGAAAATCCTTGCCACAGAAGACCAGCAGGCATCAGGTGGATCAAAGCCTTTTGCTGAGATGATGACCTTCCAGTAGCAATTTGATGTTTGACTCTGTGTGTGTGTGTGTGTGTGTGTGTGGTGAACTACATATACCTGTCTGGACACGCCCCTCTGCTGACTGCTCCTGTGGCTCCTCCCACAGACCCCGGTATAAAGGCGATTGGAGGCACTGCTCCTCCCTCAGTCTCCAGGATGTTGTGTGGTGGTCTCTTGCTGCTGACAGTGCTTTCTTCCAGCTAATAAAAGCCTACCTTGACTCACGTCTCCGAGAGTTATTGATGATGCATCAATTTTATTAGCTGGAATTTTAAAACATGGAAAATATTTTACATCCGGAAAAATTGGACATTGATCCTCAAGCCCCAGAAGCAGCTCTTGCCTTTGAACTCTGGCTTGCATGCTTCCAATCATACCTGGAAGAGATTCCCATGACTGAGCCTGCTATCATGCACGAAATCCTCCTCTCCAAGTCAGTCCGAAGGTATACTCCCTTATCAGGGACCTGCCGACCTACCAAGGGGCACTGGACGCCCTAGAAAGACAGTACCTGCGGACGGTGAACACCGTCTACGCAAGACATCGCTTAGCGACACGGCGGCAGCGAACCGGCGAGTCGAGCGGGGAGTTTGTCTGGGCCCTACAGACACTTGTGCGGGCCTGCGACTGCAAGGGACTGATGGCGGAACAACATGCGGAGCTCCTGGTACGAGACGCCTTTGTTACGGGGGTCAGGTCAGTGTATGTGCACCAGCGGCTGCTGGAAAAAACCAATCTTACCTTACGCTCGGCGATCGAGCTGGCCGACACGCTGGAGGCTGCTCTGCACAACGCTGACGCTGTCCAGCCGCGCGATCTCCCGCCGGTCTCATGGACGCTGCAGATCCTGCCACCCGCCGGCGAATCGACCACAGCCGCTGCCACTCGCGAGTCTGTGAACTCCCCACAATCGACCACGGCTCCTGCCAGCCAGTCGCGAGTCCACGCAGTGTTAATTCTGCGGACTCGAAAAGCCACCCCCGAAATCGCTGCCCGGCCCGAAAAGCTACCTGCTCCAGCTGCGGAAAGAAGGGCCATTTCACCAAGGCCTGTAAGTCTGAACCACGAGTGGGGTCGAGCAGCGCCATGTGCGAGGCATGGGGGTCGCCTTCTAGGTCGCCGCCATCTTGCCTGCCCTCGCCCCGCCTCCGACCCACGGGTGCTTACCGGGCACCAAGATGGCATTTCAACTCTGGCCTCCGTAACCCTCGACCAAAGCGCTCCACACCAGCTCACAAGGTCAATGATGGACATCCTGGTGGAGGGGCACAGGACTAGCTGCCTGTTTGTCACGGGCAGCACTGAGAGTTTTATTGACCCGGACACAGTGCAACGCTGCAGACTCGTGACACGGCCGGTAAACCAGAGGGTCATCATGGCTTCTGGATCGCATTCCACAGACATCTGGGGGGGTTGTGTAGCGACATTGGTGGTGCAGGGCACAGAATATCGGAACTTTGCGTTACTGGTCATGCCTCAACTGTGCGTGCCTGTGCTATTGGGGCTCGACTTCCAGAGCCACCTGAAATGTGTGACAATGGAGTATGACGGGCCCCTCCCACCAATCACTGTCAGAAATCCTCAGTTTTGTGGGACTTCATCATATACCCCGCTACTGACCACACACACACACCGACCCGCACATCCCACCCAGCACCATGCCGACAGCCGCGCTACTGACACCACTTGCAGCCTCTCCACCCTCAAGATCCCTTCCCCACCGCTGTTTGCCAACCTGACCCCCGACTGTAAACCGGTGGCAACTAAAAGCAGGAGGTACAGCGCGGGGGACAGGGCCTTCATTAAGTCGGAGGTGCAGCGGCTGCTCAGGGAGGGGATCATTGAGCCAAGCACAAGTCCTTGGAGGGCCCAGGTGGTTGTTGTTCGGACCGGGTAGAAAAATAGGATGGTCGTGGACTATAGCCAGACCATCAATAGATTCACGCAGCTTGACGTGTACCCCCTACCCCGCATCGCGGATATGGTCAACCAGATAGCTCAGTACAAGGTGTACTTGACCATAGATCTGAAATCCGCTTACCACCAGCTCCCCATCCGCCCGGAGGACCGCCCCTACACCGCCTTCGAGGCAGGCGGCAGGCTCTATCACTTCCTGCGCGTCCCCTTCAGTGTCACGAATGGTGTCTCTGTCTTCCAGAGGGAAATGGACCGGATGTTGGACCAGTGCCAACTGAAGGCCACATTTCCATATCTGGATAACATCACCATCTGCGGTCACGACTGGCCGAATCACAACACCAACCTCCAACGATTTTTCCAAGTGGCCAAAGCTCTGAACCTTACCTATAACAGGGACAAGTGTGTGTTTGGAACCACCCGACTCGCTATCCTTGGGTATGTCGTGGAGAACGGGGTCATTGGCCCTGATCCCGACCGTATGCGCCCCCTGTTAGAACTCCCTCTTCCCACCACGCTCAGAGCCCTCAGACGGTGCCTGGGCTTCTTTTCCTATTACGCCCAATGGGTCCCTCATTACGCAGACAAGGCCCGCCCCCTGGTCAAGTCCACCACATTTCCCCTCTCTGCCGAGGCCCGCGCGGCCTTCAGCTGCATTAAAGGGGACATCGCCAAAGCAACGATGCATGCGGTGGACGAGACCATTCCCTTCCAAGTAGAGAGTGACGCCTCCGATTTCGCGCTGGCTGCTACCCTCAATCAGGCAGGCAGGCCAGTAGCATTCTTCTCTCATACCCTTCAAGGCCCTGAAATTCGGCACTCCGCGGTGGAGAAAGAAGCCCAGGCCATAGTGGAAGCTATTAGGCACTGGAGGCACTATCCCGCCGGCAAAAGGTTCACCTTGCTGACCGACCAGTGCTCAGTTGCGTTCATGTTCAGCAACCAACAGCGGGGCAAAATCAAAAATGATAAAATTTTGTGGTGGAGAATGGAACTCTCCACCTACAACTAGGATATCCTGTACCTGCCTGGAAGGCTCAATGAGCCCCCTGATGCCCTATCCTGGGGAGCGTGTGCCAGCATGCAGCTCGACCAGCTATATGCCCTCCATGCAGATCTTTGCCACCCGGGGATCACCCGATTTTACCATTTCGTGAAAGCCTGGAACCTGCCTTACTCCCTTGAGGACATCAGGACGATGACCAGGGACTGCCAAGTCTGCGCTGAGTGCAAACCGCACTTCTACTGTCCTGAAAATGCACAACTTATCAAGATCACCCGCCCCTTTGAGCGACTGAGTGTTGACTTTAAGGGCCCCCTTCCCTCCACCGACCGCAATGTCTACTTTCTCAACATTATCGACGAGTACTCGCGGTTCCCCTTTGCCATCCCCTGCCCCGACACCACTGCCACATCCATCATAAAAGCCCTGCGCCGGCTCTTCACTCTGTTCGGATATTCCTGCTATTTCCACAGTGATAGAGGGTCCTCCTTTATGAGTGATGAGCTGCGCTGGTACCTGCTGGTTAGGGGCATTGCTACTAGTAGTACCACGAGCTATAATCCCCGGGGAAATGGACAGGTGAAGAGGGAGGATGCCACAGTGTGGAAGGCCACACCCTTAGCCCTTAAGTCAAAGGGGTTGCCGGTCTCTTGATGGCAGGAGGTCCTCCCCGAGGCACTCCACTCCATCCGCTCCCTGTTATGTACGTCCACCAATGCCACCCCTCATGAGCGCCTCTTTTCTTTTCCCAGGAAGTCTGCCACTGGGACCACCCTACCGGCTTGACTGACGTCCCCAGGGCCAGTGCTGCTCCGGAAACATGCGAGGAGCAATAAATACTCCCCGCTGGTCGAGAGGGTTCACCTACTACATGCGAACCCCCAGTATGCCTACGTGGTCTTACCTGATGGGCGGGAGGACACGGTCTGCATCCGCGACCTGGCGCCCGCAGGAGCAGCAGACCACTACCCCGAACACTCCACGGTAACTATGAACCCTGTACCCACCTGACACTGCGCACACCAAGCCCTACACAGACTCCTCACGACACTCCCATACCGGGCGTTTCGTACACGTATGAGGGGTTACTGACGCCTAATGGGCTGACACCTCAAGTCAGGCCGGAACCAGCACAACCACCATCTCCGGTGCAATCACCACCGGTGCTACGTAGATCACAGCGACAGATTCGACCACCTGATAGACTTAACCTGTAAATATACTTGTAAGAAACTTCGACCCATGGGGACTCTCTTTGAAAACAAAGGGGGAGGTGAATGTGGTGAACTACATATACCTGTCTGGACCCCCCCCGCTGACTGTTCCTGTGGCTCCTCCCACAGACCCCGGTATAAAGGCGATTGGAGGCACTGCTCCTCCCTCAGTCTCCAGGATGTTGTGTGATGGTCTCTTGCTGCTTGTGCTTTCTTCCAGCTAATAAAAGCCTATCTCTCGCCTCACGTCTCCGAGAGTTATTGATGGTGCGTGTGTGTGTGTGTGTGTGTGTGTGTGTGTGCGTGTGTGCGTGTGTGTGGGAACAGTAGGTAGAGCACAGTCAAGTATTCTGCAACTGCTTGGGTAAACCTTCGTAAAGGCCATTAAACCAGAATCAGGTTTATTATGATTGATTGACGTACAGTATATGCTGTGAAATCTGCTGTTTTGTGGCAGCAGTACAATGAAAGACAAAAAATTTTAAGTTGCATTCAATCAATAAGTAAGTAAAACGTGCAAAAGAGGAAAAGCGAGGTATTGTTCATGGACTATTCAGAAATCTGATGGCAGAGGGGAAGAAACTGTCCTTAAAATGTTCAATGTGGGTCTTCAGACTCTAGTACCTCCTCGTTAATGAGTTTGGCAAATATATAGATTCATCCATTTCCAGGCCTTCTTGGCAGACACATTCTCAAAGGAGATGGGCAACGATATCATTGATACCTGCACCGTCATGCACAGAATGTAGGAGGATCAAGATTCAGGCTGTGCGTGAAGGAACTGACATGCCAATTTCTTCCCATCACTATCCACCTAAGGTCTCAGTGCTTGCTTTATAAGGCACTCTGCCAGGTGCTTTTGCAAACCACTCAGTGGGAACCATTCTTTCCTTTTCCTGGCACTGAGGTTGTTCTATGCAAACCAACTTGTGATTCCAAGATGTTCTCATGCACGTAGTTTTCTGTGAGGGTCAAGCAACATGGTGTGGTCGAAGTGAGTGGAAAATTCTATGGCAGTTTGACCAAGCTCATCCTTTGCAACACCAAAAGCAGGGAGAATCCCAGCAGGTGGTGACTTCGGTTACATTTGGACAGGTTGATGCAGCAGCACGTAAAGATGGCCATCAGGAAAAGGGTACACATACAGTAGAGTCATAGAGAAGTACAGGACAGAAACAGGCCCTTCAGCCCATCTAGTCCATTTAAACTGTCTACTCCCAACAACTTGCACCGGGACCATAACCCTCCACACTCCTACCATCCATAAACCTATCTAAACTTCTCTTAAATGTTGAAATGGAGCTTGCATGCACCACTTGTGCTGGCAGCTCATTCCACACTCTCATGACCCTCTGAGTGAATATGTTTCCTCTCATGTTCCCCTTAAACTTTTCACCTTTCACCCTTAACCCATGACCTCTGGTTATAGTCCCACCCAACTTCAGTGGAATAAGCCTGCTTGCATTATCCATACCCCTCATTTTTGTATACCTCTATCAGTTCTCCTTTCAATCTTCTACATTCTAAGGAATATTCAATCTTTCCTTATAACTCAAGTACTCCAGACCCGGCAACATCCTTGTAAATTTTCTCTACTCTTTCAACCTTGTTTACATCTTTCCTGTAGATAGATGACCAAAACTGCTCTAAATTAGGCCTTACCAACATCTTATACAACTTCAGCATAACATCCCATCTCCTGAATTCAATACTTTGATTTATGAAGGCCAATGTGTCAAGTGCTTTCGTTACGACCTATCTGCTTGTGATGCCGCTTTCAATGAATTATGGACCTGTATCCCAGATCTCTTTGACCTACTGCACCTTTCAGTGCCCTGCCCTTCACTGTGTTGTTTGGCCCTACCGAGCTACAAAACCCTACACTTGTCTGCATTAAATTCCACCTGCCATTTTTCAGTCCATTTCTCCATCTGATGCAGATCCCTCTGCAAGCCATGATGACCTTCCTCGCTGTCTACGACATTCCCAATCTTGCTGTTATCCACAAATTTCATTTGACCACTTTATCTTCCAGATCATTGATATAGATGACAAACAACAAAGGACCCAGCACTGCGGTACAGCACTAGTCACAGGCCTCCAGTCAGAGAGGCAAACCATTTACTACCAGATTCTGACTTCTCCCGCTAAGCCAAAGTCTAATCCAATTAACTACCTTATCAAGTCAAGTAAAGTCGCTTTTTATTGTTATTTCAACCATAAACTACAGTACACAGTAAAAATGAAACAACATTCCTCCAGGACCCTAGTGCTACATGAAACAACACAAAACTACACTAGACTATGTGAGACAGCACAAGGCTACACTAGACTATGTAAAACAACATTAAAAACCACACTAGATTACAGACCTACACTGGACTACATAAAATGCACAAAACAGTGCAGGGCAGGTCAATAATTAATTAATTAATAACAAACAAGACAATAGACACAGTAGAGGACAAATTTCAATGTAATAATAAATGATGTAGATGTCAGACTAGACTCTGGGTATTGAGGAGTCTGATGGCTTGGGGGAAGAAACTATTACATAGTCCGGTTGTGAGAGCCTGAATGCTTTGGTACCTTTTGCCAGATGGCAGGAGAGAGAAGAGTTTGTATGAGGGGTGTGTGGGGCCCTTCACAATCCTGTTAGCTTTGCAGATGCAGCGAGTGATGTAAATGTCTGTAATGGCGGGATGAGAGACCCTGATGATCTCAGCTGACCTCACTATTCGCTGCAGAGTCTTGCGATCCGAGACAGTGCAATTCCCGAACCAGGCAGTGATACAGCTGCTCAGGATGCTCTTGATACGTCCTCTGTAGAATGTGGTGAGGATGGGGGGGGGGCGGTGGGAGATGAACTTTTCTCAGCCTTCGCAGAAAGTAGAAGCCCAGACTGCTGGGCTTGAATGCCGAACGACTGAACCTCTTTGACCAACCTCTCCTGTGGGACACCTGTCAAATGCCTTGCTGCTGAAGTCCATGTAGACAACATCCACTGCCTTACCTTCATCCACATATATTTTTAGCTCCTCCCCCTTTGCTGTAGACCTATACATGGAACATAGAAAAGTACAGCACAGGAACAGGCCCTATAGACCGTGGTGTATTTGCCAACCACGATACCAAACTAAACTAAACTGCCAGCACATGATTAATATCACAATTATTACATGTTCATTGCCTTTCTAAGTGCACCTTAAACTCAACTGCTGTGACTGCTTCCACCACCACTCCTTGTTGCACGCTCTAGAAATACATAACTCTTTGTTTAAAATAAACTTAGCTAGCATGTTTCCTTTACATCTTCCTCTGTAACTCCTAACTTAAAATCAGGTCCTCCAGTATTACCTCCACATCCTTCCTGCACGCAATTCTCCAAATGCATCCGACCCAAAGTTTATACATTGCAACAAGACTTCCTAACTCAAACACGCAATGACTGACTGATGAAGACAAGCACACCATACACCTTCTCTACCGTCCTGTCTGTTTTACCACACTGTACAGCACATCCCTCTTTGATCAACACACAGATTGGAAGTCTACTTGGGCGATTACTGCTGGACAGGGTTGGGGCAGAGGCTACGGCTTCACCAGGTGTTCTGCAACCCCAGGGTCACATTGCCCTGATGACCCAGTTCCATTTCACTTTGACTCTGTGCTCCAGCTCTTCTGAACCATACTCCCCACAACTTCAGGTAATTGGACCTGACAGTGAAGAAAGCAAAGGGATTGGTTGAACCAAAGGACATGGCCCCATTTTAATTCCAAGTGATTCTGACTTCTGAGGCCAGTTCAGACTGTGGACTGAGTCAGGACCCAAGCAGAAGCCAGCAACGTAATCCATGTACAGGGACGGCCTGACCTGAGTCCCTCTGCTGCTTGGGATCATCAACCCTTCTATGTCCTTCATGATGAATTTGGCAACGGAAAGCTTAATGGAACACAGAAACAAAACACAGGAGTGTGGAGTCTTGGTTGTGGAAGACAAAAATTGTGTCTATTTCAAAAATAAACCTTATTCATAGTAAATCTATGTGGGGCATTCGTATGTTCTGCCCGTGACTGTGTGGGTTTCCCTCTGTGCTTTGGTTTCCTCCACCATTCAGAAGGGAAATTCAGAATCTTGCTGAATGGCACAAGAACAACAACCTCTCAGTCAATGGCAACAAGACCAAGGAACTGATTATTGGCTTCAGGAGGAGGAAGTCAGAGGTCCATGAGCCAGTCCTCATCAGGGGATCACAGATGGAGAGGGTCAGCAACTTTAAATTCCTCAATGTTATCATTGCAGAGGATCTGTCCTGTGTCCCTCCCTTAACTACCATTACAAAGAAGTCATGACAGTGCCTTTACCTTCTTAGAAGTTTGCTAAGATTCAGCAGGTCATCTAAAACTTAGACAAACTTCTATAGATGCATGGTGGAGAGTATATAGACTGGTTGCATTATGCCCTGGCATGAACACACCAATGCCTCTGAACAAAAAAGCCAACAAAAAGTAGCAGACACAGCCAGGCCATCACAAGTAAAGCCCTCCCCACCAGTGAGCTCGTCCAAAAGGAGCATTGACACAGTAACACAGCATCCATCTTCAAGAACCCAACCATCCAGGCATGCTCTCTTCTCACTGCTGCCTTCAGGAGCCTCAGCACTTGCACCACCAGGTTCATGAACAGTTGTTACCTCTCAACCATCAGGCTCTTGAACCAAAGGGGAAAACTTCACACAACTCCACTCACTCCAATACAGAACAGATTCCACAACCCATGGACTCACTTTCAAGGACTCTTGATATGTTCTTGTTATTTATTGCTTATTTATGTTCTTGATATTTGTTGCTTATTTATTTATGTTTGTTTATTAATTACGTTAAGCAGTTTTTTTGTTTTTCTTCTCTTTCCACAGCTTGTTACGTTCTGCATGTTGGTCGTTCACCTTTGTTGTATATGATTTTCATTGATTCCGCTGTGAATGCTGTATATATACTGTGCAGGAAATAACTCGTAGTGGTATATGGTGATATATATATATACCTTAATAATAAATTTATATTGAACTTTGTAGACCATCCATTTCATAGTTTGATGTGTTGTGCATTCAGGGTCACTCTTCTGCACACCGCTGTCAAAACGTGCGGTCATTGGAGTTATCGTCATCTTCCTGTCAGTTTGAACTAATCTGGCCATTCTCCTCTGATTGCTCTCATTAACAAGGTGTTTTCTCCCACAGAACTATCACTCACTGGATGTATTTTTTCTTGTTGCTTTTTCTCTCAAAACTCTAGAAACTGCTTTGCATGAAAGACCGGCAGCTTCTGAGATACTCAAACCACTCTGTCTGCGGTCTAAGTCACTTAGATCACATTTCTTTCCTGTACTGATGTTTGGTCTGAACAATAACTGAAATTCTTGACCATGTCTGTGTGCTTTTATGCAGGGAGCTGGTGCCGCATGATTGGCTGATTAGAAATTTGCATTAGCAGACAGGCGTACAGGTGTGCGTAATAAAGTGGCCACAGAGTGTATTTGTCTGCTGTGGCTCTTAAAGAAGATACTCAGCGATTTAACTTCTAAGTGTCAGAGTCACGAATTCAGTAAGGAATTCAGGAAGAATATTTCTCTCAGCGTAGAGCATCATTGTTAACAAGGAGAAAATGGGATTTGCGTGTATAAAAGTGAGAGAAAGTACTGGCAGGATGTGTAAATGGGATGAGTGAGGGAAGATACTGTTGAGCAGGAGCATCAGTACAACATGTTGAATCAGCCACAGCTGGTAGTCGAGTGGTAACTGCTCTCAGTGTCAATCCGAAGAGACCATTAGATATAGGAGCAGAATTACCATCGAGCCTGCTCTGTCATTTCGTCATGGCTGTTCCAGTTTTTCTCTCAGCCCCAATCTCTTACCTTCTCCCTGTATCCTTTCATGCCCTGACCAATCAAGAATCTATTAACCTCTATATACATAAAGACTTGGCCTCCACAGCTGCCTGTGACAAAGAATTCCACAGATTCACCACTCTCTGGCTAAAGAAATTCCTCACTTCCATTCTATTCTGAGGCTGTGTCCTCTGGTCTTAGACTCTCCCCCCCACAGGAAACATCCTCTCCACAATCAACTCTATCAAGGCCTTTCACCATTTGATAGGTTTCAATGAGGACACCCCTCATTCTTCTGAATTCTAGTGACTACAGGCCCAGAGCCATCAAATACTCTTCATATGACAAGCTATTCAATCCTGGAATCATTTTTGTGAACCCTCTCCAGTTTCAGCACATCTGTTCTCAGATAAGGGCCCAAAACTGCTCACGGTATTCTAAGTGCAGCATCACTGGCGATTTGTAAAGTCTGAACATTACATTCTTGCTTTAATAGTCTAGTCCTCTTGAAATGAATGCTTCCTCACCGCAGACTCAACCTGCAAATTAACATTTTAGGTTCAACGCCAACATAACTTCTTGAAGTGCATTGTTGTATCTGCTACTGCTTGTTGATTGAGTGTAAACTGCCCTCTATATTGGTATAAACTGTTAAGCAGCATATCCTATATGTATTCTGTTAAATCCTGTGCATTTCTTGCTGCCCCATGTGTGGGAACTCTTCCAGGGTATAGCTGTACAAAAAAATTAAGTGAAACAGAGGATGCACAGGATGTTTCTTTTTTAACAAAATCATGAGGTGGTCTGAAGTGTGGATGAGCACGATCCTTTTCTGTCTTCTGTGAAAGGATTGGCTTGAGTGTTGAATTCAGTTACAGGTTCTTACAGTCATGAAGGCTGATAAGTAATGGGGGCAATCTGATTGCTTTCCATGTTGACAGCTAGAAATTCTCTCACAATCTTGTCCTGAAATGAGAACTATTTTAAAGTATTATTTAATATTGGTGCACTATATGAACTCTCTCTGTTTCTCTTCGTGACTAGAGAAGGAAGTTTGAGCGATAGAGAATTGGGGAGAATTCAAAGCTTGGTGTCTGTACAGATGAAGGCAGTTTCTAGTCATAAAATGATCAAGGCAATGGATCCACAAACAACAACCAGAAAGGTACAGGGATACCTGCATGACAAACAAGAGAAAATCTGCAGATGCATTTAATCTATTGATTAACTGAGATTCAGCAGGGAATACACCTTTCTGTCCATTTGACCCACAGTGCCCAGCAACCCCCAATTTAACCCAAACTAATCACTAGGCAGTTTACAATTAACCTACCAACCGGTATGTCTTTGGATTGTGGGAGGAAACCAGAGCACCTGGAGGAAAGCTGTGTGGTCACAGGGAGAACATGCAAACTCTTGATAGACAGTGGTGGGAAATGAACCCGTGTCGCCGATACTGTAAAGCATTGTGCTAACCACTAGCTGCTGTATATATTCTGCATTACAATAGGGAATGGGAGTTGTTTGGCCCATCAAGTCTCCGGCAGCTCTAAGCAATCTAATTCCTCACTATCTTTCAGTGTGACTGGACTCTGAGGACGGTAGGGGTAGAGGATATTCAAGTGAGGAGGAGTGAAGTCATAGAGAGGTTTAAGAGTCAAGGAGAGAATTTTTTTTAAATGAGGTGTTAAAAGATTTTACTTTCTAAAATTTCAAGTAAATATGAAAGGAGTTGATTGATGCTGACCCCAGAGAATACAGAAAACATGAATTATTTGGGCACAGTCAAGAGAAAATCTGCAGATGCTGGAAATCCGAGCAACACAAACAAAATGCTGGAGGAACTCAGCAGGCCAGGCAGCATCTGGGAAAAGAGTACAGTCGACATTTCAGACCAAAACCCTTTGGCAGGACTCCGAAATATCGACTATAAATTTTCTTAGATGCTGCCTGGCCTGCTGAGTTCCTACAGCACTTTATGAATTATTTGAGTTAAGGCAAAGGTGAGGTATGTACGATTTCCTTGACCTGGCTAATCTAAAATGTCTGTACTGCCAAGCAAGTGATGCTGTGAAAATGAAGAAGGAGACCAATTTAAGGTTGCTTGTTTTTATTTGTTTGTTGTGTTACCGGACATTTAATAAGTGGAAACAACATGTGCACTATTAGTCTCGGAGGCCTCAATGAAAGGGATACTGGTTGGACAATGTCTATAACATTCAGAGCCACCATTTCTTTCACAAGGAGTTTCCAATGCTTTTTTGCAGCACTGTCATTTCTTTTCGAATGGAGGCACAGCTAGCATTTATTGCCGGCCCCGAAGCACCCTCAAGAAGGTATTCGTGAGGCACCTTCTCGAATTGCTGCAGCCCTCACGGTATTGCTGGGCAGGATGTTCCAGGGCATGAGGAAAGAACATATTAACCCATCTGCTCTAGGAAGCAAGGCAATCCCAGAGTAAGGATGAAAAGGAACAAAACATATCTCTTTGTTAATCTTAATTAAGAGCAACACATTTATTTGGAATTTAAGATTTGGCAAGTATAGCTATAGCTGCGGATGTATGTCTCCTATACAGGAAATGGCCTGACTTGACCCAACATCCTTGAAAGGACTGCATTTGTGTAGACAGAAGTGATGTCCATAGTAGCTACACTGTGGCTTCTTCAGTAACATGTGCAGTGAGGTTTTATCCTCTACGTTCTGATAAGGTACAAGAATCTATCCAACCATGACATTAGGGAAACTGACATTGACCAGTGGAATTAAAATGCAAAGTCGCTATTCTCAACAGAAGCTGCCCGTTCCATGCTTGGTTATCAGGTGGAATAATTGCTATTTGGTTTGTAGCTTGTTCTGCTAAAGTAAAGAGTTTATTATTGTGGACCTGCTTCTGTGCAGAAGTAACACCACAGAGGTCTGCAGAAGGAACAGAGCTTTAGTGGTATTCACTGTCATTAGCCATGAACTGCTTTCCTGACAGATTTGCCAAGCAAGGTGCAAGCCAGCAAAGAGTATAAAAGTTAAATTCTTCCTTTAAGCTTTTGATTTAAAAGAAACCCTGTGCCAAACAAGTTCAAGATTACACTAACACCTGGGTAAAGAGTAACTGTAAATAATTTAGTAATGGCATTATAAATGAAATTATTAATGAAAACTAGAAGCCATGGATGAATCAGGAGATTCACAGTGAGCTGAGGGCTAAATTTGTTGTATTTAAAACCAGCTGTCTATTGCTCTACACGAAGTCCAGGTATGACCTAAGGAAAACCATCATGAAAGCAATAAGAAACTCAGCAGGTCATGTCGTAAAACTCCTCCGCTCCATTCCCCAAAAGTGGAACTTCCCGTTGGCTCAATATTTTAATTCTGATTCCCACTCCTGTTCTGACATGTTGGTCCATGTGCCACAATGAGGCCACCATCAGGGTAAAGGAGGAACACCTTGTATTCGATCTGGCTAGCCTCCAACCTGATAGTGTGAATATCAGTTACTCCCTTCCAGGATAAAAAAATGTTTCCCTCCCCCTCCCCTCTTCTTCTTTCCCCACTCTGGCCTCTTACCTCTTCTCACCTGCCTATCACCTCCTTGTGGTGCCCCTCCTCCTATGGTCCACTCTCCTCTCCAAACTGATTCTTTCCTATCCTGCCATTTACCTTTCCTACCCACCTAGCTCCACCTATCATCTTCAAGCTATCCTCCTTCCACCCAACCCTCGGCTTTTTATTCTGGTGTCTTCCCCCTTCCTTTCCAGTCCTGAAGAAGGATCTTGGCCCTTTATTTCCATAGGTGCTGCCTGACCTGCTGAGTTCGTCCAGCACTTTGTGTATCTGGCTTTGGATTTTTAGTATCTGCAGAATTCCTTGTGTTCAGAGACCAGGGGTGTCACGCTTTGATAAAATACAAGAATTAAAGTCCGGTCTGTCATTAAAGGAGGATGCAAACAATTCCACTTTTCAAAAATGAATAGAGGGCTCCCTGCATTCTCTTTAATTGACTCCAATAGAAAATGATGAACATAGGTATTTTCATATCTGTGCGATCTTGCAAATACCTAACTTCTTTCTAAGCCAATTTCAAACTCATCTGTTTTGTTCTCAGTACTGTTATAGTTAGTAACCATTCTCTCTCTCAGGCCTTGAATATATAGTTTATTCCCCAAATTTATGTTCATCTGACTATTTCTAGTTAAAATCACTGCAATCCAATTTTGTCCCTGAGTGACACCTGCTCAAACCAAAGGGGAACTCTTCTTGATAACACAATAAGGCCATAATTCATAATAAATAATCCTTCCCTTTTGGTTTCTCTGGCTGTGGTATTTGAAGTTCCTGGCCTCATCACCTTCCTCAATCCTTTAGGTTCCAGCAGTAGCCGTCTGAGCTGTGGCTGCTTCTCTGCACAACTGATTGGTTGTCTCTGAAGCCTCAGAGGACCTCTCCCCATTTTCCTTCTGACGTTAAAATTTGGATAATCTGAACTCCAAAGATTTTTGGCTTATTGCCCTTGTTCTGACTCTGCTGCTGGCCTCTTGTACTGTTTGCAAACATAGCTCTCTGTTTTGCTGAGGAGAAAGCATGATGCATTATTCTCTCCTTTCCTGAGACCATTTACGTGCAATTCAGCCTGCTTCACCCTTTTTCAGGCCTCTTTGCTTGAGTTTTCTGTTTTATCTCCTTGGCAGCTTCCCACTCCCATAAATTCTAAATTGTGCAAAGCTGCCATGTGCATCCTGTGTTGCAGTCCACCCTACTCACTCATCACACTTGGTTTTGCTGAGTTATGCTGGCTCCAGGTTCTTCCAACTTGTCCCAAATTCCTATTCCTCATCTTTGGCTAACCACCCAGTCCTGTGCCATCTCCGTGACACTTTGAAACTGGATCCCTGGTCTCCCTCCCCTGCTCCCTACAGAATTCTGCCTCCCTCTTACCTCTGCTCTATCAATGAGACTTCAACTTCTTCAAAATAATGATAATACAGCACCAGCAAACACCCAGCGTAACAAGTGCCAGTATCTTGGGAGCAAGTGTCCCATATATCAGAAATACAGTTACACTTGCCACTCATGTCATGAATGCAGATATCAGTTTAGCTATGATCATACTGCATTTTTATATTAATTCGGTTGAGTGTTCATCCATTATGTGATGGGTCATATGACATAGGCGATTATGGTCTTACCATGACCATGATTGTTCTTGGCAAGTTTTTCTACAGAAGTGGTTTGCGTTACCTTCTGGGCAGTGTCTTTACAAGATGGATGACCCCGGGCATTATCAATAACCTTCAGAGACTCTCTGCCTGGCATCAGTGGTCGCATAACCAGGACTTGTGATATGCACCAGCTGCTCGTACGACCATCTACCACCTGCTCCCACGGTTTCACTTGACCTGATCAAGTGGCTAAGTTGGTGCACCCTCCACTGCCCAAGGGTGACCTGCAGGCCAGCAGAGAGAAGGAGCACCTCACACCTCCTTTGGTGGAAACATATCTCCACCCCGCCTCCCATCTGGCTTTAAAAATTAGTTTACAAGTTATTCCCTTTGGGTTTCCCTGCCTGTGGTATTTGAAGTTCCTAGCCTCATCACCTTCCTCAATCCTTCAGGCCTGTCATTGTATGGTTCCAGCCGTAGCCCTTTGAGAAGGGGTATGAAATATTAGAAAACATACTCTTCTTCCCAGTGAGGCCAAAAATGAAATATTGCATGTTCTGCTGACTGTTTAAGGAAGTACGTTATTTGCAATTCTATTAGACGTCTTTTTCACATACACATTGCCTCCGTTTTCTACTGTAGGGATATATTACAGCTTCCATCTCCATTCTATACATCATGCAAATCAGTGTTTTTGTATTTCACTGCTCATTACCAGGCAGCCGGCGATCCCGGCGATCATAGGTTTGCTCCTCTGGTGGACTGTGTCCTCTCCAGGGCGCAAGCCTGGGCGGGAGGGTTTGAAGAACCAGCTGCTCCCCCTCGCACATCACTGATGTAGTCCAAGGGAAGGGCAAGCACCGATACAGCTTGGCACCAGTGTCGTCGTGGAAGTTGCCGGAGTGAAGTTGTAAACAACGTCAAACGTCAAAAAAAAAAATAAAGTATCTATCTATCTATCTATCTAAACTGCCTTAGGGACCCTGGCTCCGCATTTCTTCCTCGGGTTTTACTCCAGAAGCCTTTCTCATGGGTGGGTATGGCCGCAAGGCAGCAGAGTTTTAAAATCAGAGTTTTCCTTGTTTTAGGCAGGCTGCCGCCCAAGGCTGACGAGCCCCGCCTGCCCAAAGCAACTGGTTTTGAGGCACCGTGGTCCACCTTTGCCCCTTCTTTTGTCAGTAGAAACAGTTCTGCCTGCCCTAGTAGCTAAGCCACACATGAAGGCCAAGATTTGGACTTGGTTGTCAGAGGCTGTTAGAGTCGCACACCATTTGGAGCACTTTATAGCTGGTGGGAGCTTCTCCTCAGTACCACCCCTGGCTATGACAACCTTAAGAACCTTACACTACTGTGTGTATGTAAAACTATTCATGTGGGTGGGGAAGAGCTATAGTTTTATGTTGAGATTAATAGTCCATTCATTGTCTTTGGATGAGGGATTATGCCTCTGTGAACATGAAGAATGTGTCATCCGAAGCGGCCATATGAGAATGTATTAGCTTGATTAGCATTACAAGTATATATACTGGGAACAATTTGTAATTACTGGGGACAATCAGTAATCACCAGGACCAGTCTCTCAGGACAGTAATGAGGGAAGGGAAAGACAATGGTGATTCTTGACAATCAGCTGATGAGGGTTTAACCTGCTGACATCAGGGTAGATCGTAATGCTAATTAGGAAACTGATGTAGCCCCTCTTTCCAGCAACTAAAGCAGCTGCAGACAACCAGATCCATCTCAATAGCTTCAGTGACAAGCACTTCGGGATGACAGGAGACTCAAAACACTGTCAAGATGGCAGTGAAGGACCTCACTGAGGGAAACCCCTTCACCGGGGATCGCTTCATCAAGAAGTTGCTGCTGGGAGTGCTACAAGTTTGAGGATAAGGGCATGTAATACTGGGATTTTCCAGGTAAGGGATATTTTGACATTACTTTCAAGTACCTGGTGGGATGGCAGATGTCGCAGGACCTTCTGTTGCCCCTCAGCACAATGTCTGACGCGTCCTAGCCCCTAGACAGGGAGAGTACAAAACAATCAGAGACAGATCGGAACAGGGACATGGACTGATCTCACCCCCCACCCCCCTACAGGAACTCCCACTAGCTTTGCCATGCTCTAGCACTCTAGGGAGACCATTCCCAGTACCTGAGCCCAAAAATAGGCAGTTCACCAAGGGTGTGAGTAAGAGGGCTCAGGCTGATTGACAACGTACTTGTGAACCTTGAATTCCAAAATAATGTTTATATAAATCAAAATAAACTTTATTTATAATTTTAGAAATTAATTACAAGAATAAGCCTTTTCATTCTTACGGATGGAGATAAAACTGGCATCTCTAAATGTGCTCAGTGTGAGGATGTGTGGCATGTGAGCACCAGGAAATGTGTTAGCACCTTGTAATACTTCGCTAAGGTGTAACTTGTTTGCAGGAAGTGTGGAATGCCACACCTCTGCATCCATTGGTGGTCCATATGGTTGGGGGTGGGGAATGAACATCCATTCCAGGTATGCTGCTTTGGGGAGCTAAATTCTCAAATGCTGAAATCAAAGAGGTGGCGGGTGGGCAACTGTTTCCAGCTGATATGAAGTACCGTAACACTCTGTTCCAGCTAGTCAATGTGTATGCCTTTCCTGTGCTGAGCGAACGGGTAGTTGTCCTCCAGCAGCTCCCACTGCTGCTGGCTACACCCCTGCAAGTTGTCTCACCAGTGACTTCAACCGCTTCATTTGTGCGGCTGCACTCCCGGCGGCGCTGACAGGAGACTGTACAGCAGCTCTAGGCTCCTGATGGAAAATGGTAAAGATGCAAAGTTGCACGATGCCTTCAGCACCCCTGCAGGCAGAGCACAGCTACAACACACTTGAACCAGAATGGGCGGCTCAGTACGGTACCGGATAGACTTCCTCATCATATCGAAGGCAGTCGTGGTCAGATCCACAGATGTCATGCCAATGTTCTTATCTGGCCGCTGCCACCTTTGAGCTTCCTGTCACCTACAGGAAGACCGGAAGGCGGGCAGCGGGATGTGGAAGTTGAATGTAAAGTTGCAGAGAACACCAAGAAGCTAAAGAGGGATTATACAGGGTGGAGAACTGCGATGCCCCTATTTGACGCTCCAACACAACCAAGGAGAACATCAGGGTTCAAGCTCTAAGGTCATAGAGTCATACAGCATAGAAATAGGTCTTCTGGCTCAAATGGCCCATGCTGGCTAAGTTGTCCCACCAAGCTAGTCCCATTTTCCAGCATCTGGCTCATAATCTTCTGAACCTTTCCAGTCCAATCGTCTTTCAAAAGTTGTTACTGCAACTGCTTCATCCACTTCCTCTGGCAACTTGTTCTAACATACATACTGTCCTCTGTGTATCTCAAGTGTAAAAACAAAAGTTACCCCTCATTTTCCCAACAATTCTCAGCTGAAAACCTATGCCCTCTTGATTCCCCAACACTAGGAGGAAGTCTGAGTACATTCATATGTCCCTCATGATTTTGCACTCCTCTATAAGATCACCTCTAGTAAATCCTTTCTGCACTCTTTCCAGTTTAATAACTTCATTGCTATAGCAGGGTGATCAAAATTCAACACACTACAGGGAATTAGCTGAGTGAAGCCGTTCTGGCAGAGTTTACTTTATTTCATTTCATTTATTAATTTATTGAGATAGGGTGTAGGATAGGCCCTTCTGGCCCTTCGAGCCAAACTGCCCAGCAATCCTCTGATTTAATCTGACAGGAAAGGACAATTTACAAAGACCGATTAACCTACCAAGTGGTAGGTCTTTGTGCTGTTGGAGGAAATTGGAGCACCTGAAGGAAACTCAAGCAATCACGCGGAGAAAATACAAACTCCTTACAGGTAGTGACGGGAATTGAACCCGGGTCGCCTGCTAACCATTACGCCACTGTGCTGCCCTGTGATCCTACCCATTGTGCTAGGCTCTGTGGGACTAGATGGGCCGTATCTGCTGGAAATGTACAGCATTAGGCTTCTGGCTAGCGGCATGTCAGACTTCATGAGGAACGGCAGCATTACAAACCGAAGGAGGAAAGGAAGTCATCAGGGACCGGAGACTCATTCTGCTGCTGAATGTGGAATGCACGATCCTGTTGAAGGCCAATGCCAACTGGGTCAAGTCTGCCCTAAGGCAGGTGACCCACCCAGACCAAATCTGTACTGTTCCAGGCAGCCTTGCACTGCTCAGGGATAGAGTCACCTATGTGCAAGCTAGAGCGATGGTCAGTTTGGTCCAGGAGAAGGGCTTCGGTAACATATCAGACATGTACATGATGGACCTGTTCTCCAAAATGAGTTTTGGGGAGGGAATCAGAAATTGGATTCAGCTGTTCTACACAGCTATCCATAGTACAGTCCAAAATGTGGGTGGGAGATAGCCTGACCAGTTTCCCCATCAGGCCTGGGGTCAGGCAGGGTAGTGCACTCTCCCCGTCTTGTTTCCATGCTACATAGAACCCTTTGCTGAATCCATCACGAAGGACGAGGGCTTAAGAGGAGGGACATTACCAGGCTGTGGAGGCACGCAAATCACTGTACAATGTTCCTGCCGCTTCTTTACGTCGACCCATGGTCAGTTTGCAGATTAGTTGGCTTCTGTGACTATTTTGAGTTTGCACGAAAGCACGAATCTTCACAAAGTTGCATGAAGCTTCTGAACACCCAAAGGTGTTGGGGATCTGTTCAGAGGGGTTGAAGTGTGTAACAAGAACTGATTGGAGTGGATTTGGAAGGGAAAAACAAAAACTGAGTTGGTAGGAACAGCACTCTCTGTGAATAACTGGGAAGAACTTGGTTATCAGGTGTGATCTGCTTTCAGGACAGCTATACTTGGTACAGGTGTAGCCTACACAAAGTACACTGCAGATGCTGTGATCAGATCAACACGTACAAACAAGTTGGATGAACTCAGCAGGTCGGGCAGCATCCATTGAAAGGAGCGGTCAGTGGATCCCCACAGCGGGATCCAGCTTGTTTGTACAGGTGTAGCCTGTTCCCTGCTCCTCTTCCTCAGTAATCACCCAAGGGTTTTCCCGTTTATCTAGAAGGTCCAAGATGAAGCAAGTCAGTTGGGTCACATTGCACAAGACCCCAGAAAATAAGAGACAAAACCATATCCAATGTGGCCCTTATCCTGATGATGATCTTCCTGTGTGGCTGTATCAGGCAGTGTGTGGACCAGAAGTACCTTGGCACTAAGTGTCAATATGTGCTAAGGTTCTACCTGTCCCTGCTGTTGCAGAAAATAGGCCTGGCCCTGTATCTTCCAGTACTGTGACATGGTTCCCTAAGCCATCTGCCAAACCAGCTGGCAGAACACCTCTTCACCAGATCTCATCAACAGCAACAAGACCTTGCTTGGTTGGTGAGGAGGGAGCTCTCCTGTACAGACAACGTATCACCCTCAATATATGTTGCCGGTGGTGGGGAAGAGACCATGTTTATTTTTGCCAAGAGGATGTGGAGACAGATGCAGAGGTCCATGTCTCGCTTCACCCCCAGCAGCTACATAACAGTGGGCTCTTTGATCTATGGCTGTTCCCAGGGACACAGAGACAGACATCATTTGAAGGATGTCTTTTGGTCTGCACAAAACCCGTTGGTCTTCCAGCACAGCAAGAAGTCTGCGAGGAACGCTACAGATCAGTAAAGTCCAGGCAGCAGGAGCAAGTGCTGAGGGATGCACTGAAACTTGGTGCTGCCAATGCTAAGTCTCTGTGGGGAAGGACCAGAATTCAGGCTCCTTCCACTACCACACATGGAGAGGCAGAGATGGGTGGGAAAGCCCTACAAACAACGAGAAGCATGTATCACTGCAGAGGGCCACACCAGTGGCATGGTGCTACACTTGTTAGTTTTTATTTTTAAAAGTTTGTACTACTGAATGCATTGACCATGAACATAAAAAGTCTTTTTGGCATGATTCTTCCTTTGTATATATATTTTAATTATTCATTCATTTATTGACGTAGAGTGTGGAATAGGCCCTTCCAGCCCATTGAGATGTGCCACCCAGCAAGTCCCCGATTTAATCCTAGCTAATCATAGGACAATTTACAATGACCAATTAACCTAGCAACTGTGGGAGGAAACTGGAGCCCCTGGAGAAAACCCACGCGGTCATGGGGAAAATGTACAAACTCCTATTATGAAAGAAATGTATTTTTGATATATAAAAGAAAGTATAAATATGATAACAATAGGAGTGATAGCCTGTAGCAATGTTGATTTATTTCAAATTTCGTGCTGAGAAAAAGATGTTGAGCACAAATATCTAGAGTTTTTGAAAAGGAATAAAACCCTAAACCTGAGAACACTATGAATATTAATAAAACCTTGCACTGTTTTTCTATTTCTTGTATGTTTTCAATTATTCTTAAAAATTGCCACCAATGATTCATCTCCCAGAGCAGCGGTTTAGTTGATGCTCTGATCTGGGTGGCCACAGCCTCAATTTGGACTGACTGTTTCGCAATCAGTGCTGCTTGGGGAACACATTCCAGGGCTGTCCTCTAGTACTTATGTGGATTTTCCTTGCAAGATGAAACCCTAGACTTCAACACTCAGACCAGTTGATGGTTGGTGTTTGGCATCAACCAGGAGGTGAGCCTTTGAGAAGAGGAGCGGAGTTTGTTGAGTTTAAAGTGTGGTCTAGAGGAGGCACTGGGGTTACAATGGGTATGTGGAGGGAGTTTCAAGCCTCTTTGTTGGTAGGAGTGCTTCGCTAGTTGTCAGTTAATGGTGTTCTTTAAGGAAGGTGTCTTCTCTGCTAATGGTACGAGGTCTAGTCTGGACTGACACAGAAAACCACTTGAGCTGTATTGGGCTCAATGCTTCAGAGGTAATCCCTGTGGTTTCCTGGATATGGATATCTACTACATTATGGCTTCTCAACCAGGTCGGGCAGTGTGATTGTGCATTTGGGTAGATCAGGGCAAAGGAAGCAGTGTGTCACCTGGTGGCTGTGTTGCCCCATGTGGTAGGCATCAAATAACATACAAAATTCACTCTTGCCTCGACCTCAGCTCCAGTATTTTGACAGTTCTCAGCAAGTCACTGTATGCTTAGGAGTATCTTGCAGTTGTATGTTGGATAGAGTGGCCAGTTGAAGAACTGGATATTAAGATGTCTTCTGATTCTCAAATTGCTTAGATGAAGATGACAACTTTCATGTGGTTCTTCTATACTTGAACCCCCGTGAGTTCATTCTGTCAATGTTACCAAACCTTAGCTATGATCCTCCAAGAATTAAAATCCTACCTGCAAACATTGTTGAAACAGTAATAAGCAAGTATCAGATAAAATGATATAATTTCCACAGCTTATTTGATACACCATTGATGTATGATTAGGAAAGGAGGTATATGAATAATGGATGTTCAATACTGTGCGGTAAGATAGCACAATTATAGTGGAAACAAAATTCATTGTAATTGTTTGTGTAACATGGTCAGAATATAGCCATTAATGGAGCTTCTATAATGAGTTGGTCTGTTGTATTGGTGGGTTTACCATTAAATTCTAGAATTTGAAGTAATATTGTGATTTCCCCTCTCCTATGAAGGACTGCTGATATTGAACCAAACAGTTGGAAGATGCTGTCTGATCAACTCCCTATCCACTTGAAAACTCACTGCAACTGTCACTATTGCAAGCATTCACTGCTGAGGGGGTGGGGTGCAAGACAGAAGAGGGTTATGTAGAGTAAGAGTCCATCACTGAGGCGCCCTGCAAGTTCCATTGTTTTTTCTTCTCTCGTTGCTGGTAAGTCTAGTATTTGTCACCCACCCCTTATTACCCTCTAGATGGTGGTGAGCTCTCTTGAACTGTTCTGGTCCTTCTGGGGAAAGAATCTTTGTTGAGTGTTGTTGAGGAAAGAATCTTAGGACAATGAAGAGCCAGCACATGTCTGAATCAGCATGGTGTATGACTTTGGAGGGCAACCCGCAACAAGTGGTGTTGCTATGTGTCTGCCATCCTTGAACTCCTTGGTAGGGTCACAGGTTTGAGAGGAGGTAGCCAAGGTGAGCAACAACAGTGCATTTTGTCAGTGGTACGCATGACAGACACTGGACCTGGAGGTGGTTTGGTCATTCATTATGTGCCATGTCCTATGACGTGGGTGATCATGGTCTTTCTATGACCACGATTGTCCTTGGCAGATTTTTCTACAGAAGTGGTTTGCCATTGCTCTCTTCTTTACAAGACGGGTGACCCCAGCCATCATCAATACTTTTCAGTTTTCACATAATCAGGACTTGTGTACCAGCTGCTCAGAAGACCATCCATCACCACCTGCTCCCATGGCATTACATGACCCTGATTGGGGTGGGGTGGGGGTGCTACTGCTTGCTCAAGGGTGACCTGCAGGCCAGCGGAGGGAAGGAGCACCTTATACCTTCTTTGGTAGAGTTGTATCCCTACCCTGTCACCCAAAGCAGTGGAGACAATGTTTAGGATGGTAGATTGGTCCAAAATGGCAGTTGTTTTAGAACAGTACAGCACAGGGGAATGATGATGTGCCGTATCGCTTTCATCTGATCATGGTCCAAGCATTGTTTGGTGATGTGACAAGTGTTGATAGTACAATTAATGTTTTGGACCAGATTTTTGCCCCATAGAAAGACTTGTCCAACTGACCTGTCATTCTTGAAGTTGGCTCAGCTGGATCTTTTGAAAACCGATTAATTCTAGCCACAGTGCTCTGTTAAGCAATGACTCTCCTCTTGACATCTTCCCATCACAATGCGCCCATTCATTCTCTTCAGGTGTAATAGGAATTGAGGGTATGGAATCTTTAAAATCTGCCCCTTAAATTATACCATATATTTAAATAAATATAATTGTTGGATGTGGCTCTTATTAAAAAATCTATATACATTGATCTAAGCTCATGTTTAAAACTGTGCCAACTTAGAAAATAAAATCAAATGATCATTTAAAATTTTGTTTGATGCTTTGTTTTAATTTCTCTTATGGACACAGGGCTATAAGAGTGAAAACATGACTTTGTACATATCTCCCATTCGGTGCTGTTGGTTGACCTTGTAAAACTGAGCTGATGGGAACATATTTATACTGAGTTAAGTATTGTATGTACTTGTTTTTTGATACAATAAGTGTATGGGACATTGGAAAAATGTTGAATTTCCCCATGGGGATGAATAAAGTATCTATCTATCTATCTATCTATGTACTGTTCAATCCCACATTAGTTCAGGATCCCTGTGCCTACATCCATTCTTAATCCATTTCCCCCTCTTTAGCTCTTGGACATAATAAAGTGAATGGTTCACTATGCATTTTGTCAATAATAAATGCTGGATTAACATTTAATAAGGCCAGAAGCTAAGAAATGATTTACTCTGTTAGAAAAGCCACAGTGACCTTCATATAAACTACAGTGCAGTGAAGAAGTGAAAAATACAATGAAAATCTCAGTCTTTTGAATAATGCTGTGGCTGCTTTGTGAGCAGCCTATCCTCTCTCTGGGACTGCTGCTTTGCCAGGAACTGAGGGGACTGCAGTACCTTGACTGGCAAAGTCCTGCGTCCCTTTCAGACAGTGCGGCCATTTATCTTTGCTCCTGGGATTCCCTGTTTGAACTAGGTAAAAGACAGCATTATATGAGACTCAACACACAAGATGCTGGAGGAACACAGCAGGTCAGGTGGTATCTATGGAAAAGAATAAACAGTCAGTGTTTTTGACTGAGACCCTTCATCAGGGCAGGAAAGGAAGGGGGGGAGAAGCCAGAATAAGAAGGTGGGGGAGAGGAAGGAGGACAGGCTAAAAGATGACAGATGAAACCCAGTGGATGTGGAGGGGGAGGGGTGAAGTAGGAAGCTGGGAGGTAATAGGTAGAAAAGGTAAGGGGCTGGAGAAGAAGGTATCTATTCGGAGAGGAGAGTGGACCGTGGAATAAAGGGAAGGAGGGGGGTGCCAGGGGGAGTTCTTAGGCAGGTGAGTAGAAGAGAAGAGGTAATCGGAGAAGTGAAGAAGGGAGAGGGAGAGGAAAGTTACTGGAAGTTATGGAAATCAACGTTCATGCCATCAGATTGGAAGCTACCTGTATGGAATTATTCCTCCAACCTGAGAGTGGCCTCATCCTAGCCATGAACCAACATTGGAATGGGAATGAGGATTGGGATTGAAAAGATTCTTGAAATTTACCAGAATAAACAGTCGATAATTTTGACTGCAGCCCTTCATCAGCACTGGTAAATCCTGCTTTTTGCAGCTGGAGTGAAGGTGCTCGACAAAGCTTTCCACAATTTTCGTTGGGTCTCAATGTAGAGGAGGGCACATCGGAAGCACGAGATACAGTACATGAATAAACTTTTCAGAGACTATTGTGTTATTATCGTTGTCCATAGAATTGCATTTGCAGATTAAGACTCATAACCCGAATGGTGGCTGCTTCACACGCTATCTGGGTACACAGGGTGGTGAGTGGCAGGTCTGTGCAGGAGGATGCTGCAGTTGAAGGAATGTGAAATATTTCCAGATGCACAGACCTGAAAGAATGTTAAGATTGTCTGGACAATGGAGGAGCAGATACTAACACATAGGAGCTTTGATTTGTTTAGATTTTTACCCCTCTCATATCTCTCTTAAGGGAATTAACTGAAAGGATTTGATAGTCCAGATGTTTTTTTCTAGTTCAAAACAAATCTTGAAATTAGACCTAAGCATTTATTTTGTAAAGATTAAAGACCAGCTTTATGTTTGTGACATGCCCATCAAAACATCAACGCATACAGTGAAATGCATTGCTTGGCCATAGACCATAAGACAGAAGAGCAGAATATAGCCGTTTGCCCATCAAGTCTTCTCTGCCATTCCATCATGGATGATTTATTAACCCTCTCGGCCTCATTTTCCTGCCTTCTGCCCATAATCTTTGACACCTTTACTAATGAAGAACCTGTCAACCTCTGCTTTAAATAAACACAGTGTCTTGGCCCCCACAGCCATCTATGACAATGAATTCCACTAATTCACCACTCTCTGGATAAGGAAACTCTTCGTCATCTCTGTTCTAACAGAACATCCTTCTATTTGGTGAATCCCCCACTATAGGAACAATCCCTCCGCATCCATTCTCTTGGCCTTCAAATATTTGATAGGTTTTAATAAGATCCCCTTCCTCATTCTTCAAAATTCCTTCATTTATCCTGCACCTTCCAGATTACTCCAAGAAACTCTAGCCATTGCTGTTCTGCCATCAGCCCTGCTAATGTCCCCTTCCAATCAACTTTAGCCAATTCTTCTCTCATGCCTCTCTAAGTCCCTTTACTCCTTTGTACTACTGATGCATCTGACTTTAGCTTTGCCCTCTCAAACTGCAGGGTGAATTCAATCATATTATGATCATTGACTCCTAAGGGCTCCTTTACCTTGAGCTTCCTGATCAAATTTGACTTATTACACAACGCCCACTCTAGAATTCCCTTTTCCCAAAATGGGCTGAACCACAAGTTGTTCTAAAAAGCCATCTCATAGGCATTCTACAAATTCCTTCTCTTGGGATCCAGCACCAACCTGATCTTCGCAGTCTACCTCCATATTGAAATCCCCCGAGACTGTTGGAATATTGTCCTTTTTACAGGATTTTTCTATCTCCCATTGTATTTTGTAGCCCACATCCTGGCTACTGTGTGGAAGTCTATATGTAACTCCCACCAGGGTCTTCTTACCCTGGTAGTTTCATAACTCTACACATAAGGATTCCACATCTTCCAGTCCTATGTCATTGCTTTCTAAGGATTTTATTTCAATTTTTAACCAAGAGAGCCACCCACCCCTTCTGTCTCTCCTTTCAATACAATGTTTCTTGGATGTTGAGCTCTCATCTATCATCTTCTTTTAGTCACACTCTGTTGTCGTTGTTGTTGTTGTTATTATTGTTTGTTTTGGTGCTGCGTCAGATCTGGAGTAACAATTATTTCATTCTCTTTAACGCTTGTACAGGAAATGACTTTAAACAATCTCAAAGAGTCACCCATTTATCAGCACTAGTGTATTTAATATCTCAGCAATATTTGAATAATATTGTAAATATATTGCTTGATTAAACATTCTTTGTTTATCTCATTCGTTGTGGGTTATATGTCAAAAGTATGTGAATGGCATACGTGAGCATCTGTGACCAAAGGCACTCCTTACACACACAAACACTGCCTTGTCATTCTACTGTCATTGCATGCTTCAATGTCTTCCCTGGTATATTCTCTGATGGGTCCTGAACCGAGCTGATGTGCTTGAGTTGGCTTTACGGTGCCTTTCCCACCGTACACAGTGGGATATTTCATTTCTTTAGTAATGGGGATGTGTAAATGTTTGTATAGTGTACTTAAAATAGTTACTTCTATTTATTATGTAATATGATTGTAACTACATTGTGGAGTGCATCATATTCTAATTCATGTGTAGTTTTAAGTTAACTACGTTGGTAATTAAAGATGGTATGTTGTGGTGCCTAACAAAAGGAGTTCTTTGCCCTGAGTAAGGGAGAGAGATAGGGGCTGCCAGGAGTTCACTCTGGACTATAAAAAGTACTGAGCTATTATTGTGTTTCCTGGTAGATATCTTTTTGCTATATCATTTCACTATCTTTGTAAGTTTGAGGCAGCTAATAAATTCCCTTTCATTAAAGAGCTAAGCGACTCCTGTCATTATTCCTTTGGTCGTAACACACATATGTAACAACATCTCACTAAAGAAAAATGAAGTGCACAAGTATTCCAGGCACCTGTGTTTTTGTTTCAGTTAGTTTCTGGAATTACAAAATGTAATAGTGGCAACGAAGAAGTTGTAAAATGAACCCAAGGTGGCTGCCTACCCTTTGAAGTACAGCGAGTCTTTTCTTCAGAGTACAGAGAGAGTCACATTCAAGTTAAGGGAGAGAGACGTTCAAGTTATTTTAAATAAAGTCAGAAAAACGGATGCAGTTAACAAGCATTAGGTATGGCCACATGTTCATAAACAGTGAGTACTGGATGAAAATAATTATTAACTTTTAAAAAAGCAGAAATGACTTGTACATTGGAAAGATATAGCAGACATATTCAATTGCAATTGAAATAGCCAATGAAAAGCAAGAGCCAGTATTGCTGAGTGTAATAGGAGGAAAAGCATACAGTTTCCTTTGAAGTTTAACTATTCCAAATAAACCAGCTGAAATTGTGAATAAGGCAGGTACATTTAGAACCGAGACCATTGTTGATTGTAGAACACTTTAAGTTTCATAAGTGGAATAATTTAGGTTTCTGAAGGAAGGGAAGTCTATTTCAGCTTTCGTGGCTGAATTGAAGAAATGTCAGTTCAGTGATGGATTTAATGATGTACTGAGTGATCATTTAAAAGAGCAGTTGAAATGCTCTGTCAATGGAAACAGTAGACAGAGACACAATTGAGTTGCGGTAAGGAATGAAAGTGAACAAAACTGCAGCATCTGGACAGTGGCTTGTCTGGCTGAACAAATTGTGTTACCATCGTGGTAGGGGCTCACCTACACCAGACCAATGCAAGTTTAAAGATTAAACATTAGGTTCAGTCGACTCGATCTGCTCTGGGGCCTGGACCCTGCCACCTTGATTTGGCTGTTCCCAGCCTTTCTGATTCAGCATTGTGCTTAAATCGATCGAACCTTGAGTCTCCCTCACTCTCAATGACGGGCTCTTCGTCTTTCCTTGGTTCTGCCACATCGCATTGCCTCTGAGTCCAGAGGAAAGTAACAGACTATTGTTTCTGATTACCATGTGTGGTGAACTACATATACCTGTCTGGACTGCTCCTGTGGCTCCTCCCACAGACCCCTGCTGACTGCTCCTGGGGCTCCTCCCACAGACCCCTGTATAAAGGCGATTGAGGCCTGAGCCCGGCCTCATTCTCCAGGATGTAGTGTTGTTCATTCTTCCAGTCAATAAAAGTCAATATCTCGCTTCTTACGTCTCAGAGTGAGTTATTGATGGTGCATCACCATGTACCAGATAAAGGGTGACTAACAAAGCATTTAGTTGTTGTTTTGTGGCGAACACAATTAGCCACTAGCCAGAAGTCACTGAGATTCACCAGCACCATCTTAAACTGGAAGGTTTACAATGTGAAAACTTACTGGAGACGAGCAATATAGCTTACACCAGAAGTAAACGGCAAATTAATTAAAATGGAATTAGACACTAGCTTGACTATTTCAGTCATTCCACAAAATTAGTTTGAACAGCGTTTCAAAGCTTACCACAGAAGCCTGCAGATATCCAACTAAGAACTTTATCTGGAGAAAAGGTAACTCCCATGGGAATGACACTTATAACAGTGAAATACAACAACGAACAAGCCATTTTGGGCTTACATGTGGTAAAAACAGAAGGGCAGGCATTGTGGGGCTGTGATTGGCTGAGACAACTACAACTTGATTGGAGATCCATCCACCATTTGCTTGCCACATCCTTTGCAATAGAGTCAATTGAAAGCAAATTGAGAAAGTTACTGGATGATGCCACAACAGTGTTCAAGGATGGCACTGGAAAACTCAAATGTATCATTAGTAAAAGTGTTAAATGAAAATGCCACACCCAAGTTTTGCAAAGCCTGTCCGATTCCTTAGACTTTCCGTGATGAAGTAGCCAGTGATAAACTAGATCACATGAAGGCTGAAGGAATTCTTTCCAAGGTTGAGTGAAGCCCATTGGCAACACTTGTAATGTCCGTAGCCAGGTGGGATGGATTTGTCAGGATCTGTGATGAATTTAAGGTCACCATCAGCCCAGTATTAAACATACATCAATACTCTCTGCCCAGGGAAGAGGATATCTTTAAAACCCTTCTGGAAGGAAACACCTTAGCCAAGCATTCTTAGCTGAGGCCTACCTAAAGGTGGAAATGGAAGAAGAGTCCAAAGTGTTTCACACCAGAAACACTTACAAAAGGCTTTATTGCTGTAACAGGCTTCTTTTTTGAGTAGCATTAGCTGCAGTCTGGCAGTAAGCCATGGACCAGGAGCTGCAAGGAAGCCCAGACATTCAGTGTTACCTGGATGACATCATTGTTACCGGTAAGGATGACAAGGAACATCTCCAAACATCTCAAGACAGTGTTAAAAAGATCGGAAGATTATGGGCTCAGACCACAACGGAACAAGTGTGAATTCTTTAAACCAAGTATCACTTACTGTGGTAACACCATTGATGCACAAGATTAGCACAAGTGTACTGAGAAAATTCAAGCAGTGATGGATGCCTCAAGGCCAAAAGTTGTTTCACAGTTGTGGTCCTTTTTACGATTTATCAATCACTATAACAGGTTCCTGCCAAACCTGGCTTCTGTGCTCCACCCTGAACTCATTACTACAGACCGGCAATTGACAAAGCAGTGTGAGGAGCCTTTCCAAGCGGCAAAGGACATCAGACACTGTATCCACACATTATGATCCACATTGTCCAGTGAAACTTACATGTGATGCCTCACCTTATGGTACCAGTGCAGTCATGTCATATTATGAGTGATGGAAGTGAACACCCCAGAGCCTTTGTATCATGTTCACTTGTCGCTGCAGAGAAAAATTACGCACAAATTGGCAGGGAAGATTTGAGTATGGTTTGATGTGTAAAATGTTTCCACCAGTGCTTGTATGGGAAAGAGTTTACCTCATTACTGATCATCAGTCACTGATGTCGATTTTCAATCCACAGAAGGGTGTTCCACTAACTGTAGCAGTATGAATGCAGAGATGGACCCTGTTTCTTGAGAAAAGATCGAATTCAAGAGGACAACACCAGGATGAACTTCCCCTTGTATTGAGAGTAATGAGCAGTTTGAACGCTTAATGTTGCATACAGAAGTCAGATGACCCTTAAAAGAAAATTGCCTGTGATGCTCTTAGGCTCTTTTTAAAACTATGAACAAATTCTTTGAAGGCTTGAATACTCCATTCAGTAATCAACTGAAGAACATCAGGAATTACATTGATTATTTGTCAGAATTATTCATAAAGTTTAATGTAATCACTCTTGGATTGCAAGGAAATGATGTGAATCTTATTGAAGTCAAATTAGTCGTTTCCATATTTTTGGCTGAAGTAACCCTATTTAAGTGCAACTTCAGCTGTCACGCCCTTTTCCAATTTCCAGTTAGTTGGAAGAGAAAGAAAGAATACCAGTGTTTACTGTGGTCATCTGGGTGTGTTGCATAAAGACTTGACAGAGAGATTTCAGGATCTTCTCTAGTTTCAAATTCCAGATCGGGTAATAAATCCATTCCTGAGCACTTGTGGTGGCGATATTAACAGGAAGGATGGAGGAAAAACCAATTGACATTGGCTGCAGGAAGAAATCTCTGAATGCTATGCTGCACTGTGGAAAAAGGTCAAGATATTCTTTATTGTTTTTCTAACATCATATTTAGTGGAGCACGGTTTTAGTGCAGTCACCCATCGTCTTTGAAAGCAATGAAACAGCCTGCAAATTACTGAACATGGGATATGAGACTCATTCTGAGTGACATTCAGCCTGATGTTGAGAAGCTGATAACACTGCACCAAGCCCATCTGTCTCATTGAAAGGTGAAAACGCAATGAAGTAGTGAATAGTTTGTCACTATAGTGCACTCCAAAATTGATGATGAAAATTGTTTTTACTGTAATTAAATAAAGAAATAGCTGTATTTCTAGCTTTAAATAGATTTGAATAGTTTTTACAATTAGCAGTTGCAACTGCTTTGAATTTGCAGTTCATATTTTCTTTCACTGTGCATTGAAAATCAAAATTCTTTGTGTAAGTTTTTATGTAAATGCCAGAAAGGAAGAAGGGTTGCTTCAGATGTGGTCTGGGAACCAAGGTAGCGGTAACCCAAAAAGGTTTGGGAACCACTGGTTTAAAACCTTCCCAACAGCTCTAACCTGTACAGGTCATACCTTCCTCAGAAGGAATCCTAATGATCCAAAAATCTGAAACCCTGCCCCCTGCACCAATTCCTCAGCCAGACATTCCTCTGTCATATCATCCTATTCTTACCCTCACAGGCACATGACACAGGCAGTAATCCAGAGATTACTAACCTTGAGGCCCTGATTTTCAGCTTTCTACCTAACACCCTATTCTCTCTTCAGGATCTCATCCCTTTTCTCAACTATGTTATTGGTACCAAAATGTACCATGACATCTGGCTGTTCACACCCACCTCTCAACCTTTAGTATACTACGGACCTGATCTGAGACTTCCCTTTTCCTGGCAGCCAAGAGGCAATATACTGTCTGGGTTCTCTTTCACGTCCACGGAATCTCTTGTCTGCCCCTATTGCTATTCGCTCCTCTCCTCTCTCCTTTCGTTCTGAGCCACAGAGACAGACTGTGCCAAAGACCTGGTGCTGCAGCTTGTCCCTGGTAGGTCATCCCCCACAACAGTATCCAAAGCAGTATATTTATTTTTAAAGGGAATGGCCATGGGTACTCTGCACAACCTGCCTAATCTCTTTTCCTCTCCTGGCAGTCACCCAGCTGTGCACCTCCTGCAACTTGGTTGTGACGACCTCTCTGTGGCTCCTGTCTATCGCCTCCTCCTTGTCCCATATAAACCAAAAGTCAACCAGCTACAACTCTAATTTGCATCAAATCAAATCAGCAAGGGTTGTGGTTATGTTGGGCAGCAAACAAGTGTCACCCTGCTTCCGGTGCCAAAATAGCATGCCCACAACTCACTAACCATAGATGGTACATCTTGGCATATGGGAGGAAACCAGAGCACCAGGAGTAAAGCTATGCAGTCACAGGGAGAATTTCTAAACTCATTACAGATGGGAATTGCTGGCACTGTATTCGTATTATGATAACCATCATATTACTGTACCTCCCTAATTTGGAACATCAGCAGCACCCGTTTACAATAAGGGAGGTGGTAGTTGATGTTGGGTCTCTAGGAAAGGCCGGCTGGTGGTGTAATGGCATCAGTGCCGGACTTCAGAGTGAAGGCTCCCGAGTTCGAATCCAGCCAGCTCCCTTGCACACTTTCCATCAAGTGCTGGGTTGAGCGTCGACCAAGCAACTCGGCCTCGTAGAAACAAGAAAGCCTGCTTTTAAAAAAATGCTGTCACGCCTGCGTCCCGACGGCTCCACTGGGACCTAAGGGCTTTCTTCTTCTTCTCTAGGAAGGCTTCAAACTGAGTTCTTTGAGTGTATGGAGAGTCACATAGACTTGGGGAATATGCTTAATTTACAACTGAATAGTAAAACAGCTCAAGGAGATGAATGGTATTTTCCCGCTCCTCTGAGGCTGAAAGGAAGGATTCCAAACTCCTGTTCTGCTGATTAAACAAAATTTCTACAATTATGTTAGAAAGCAGAAGGAGCTTTGCAACAGTTCATGCTTGGAGATTAATGTTGCATAAAATTTCTGATGGTATTAGAGGATCAAGAGCAGACCCAAAGTGAAAGGTAAAGGCCAATTAGTGGTAGTCACCGTGGCTTTGTGCATGGGTGTCATGTGTCACGAATCTGACTGAATTTTATGTAGATAGCGTAGATGATTGATGTGAGTTTAAATGGACTTCATCAAGACCTTTGACAAGGTCCTGCATGCTCTGGGATCGGGTATGAATTAGTCAACTAGATTCCACATTAGCTTGGTAGGCGTAGACAGGGTTTGGGGAAGGGGGGCGGTAAAGTAGATCCATTATTTTCAGTAGGTTGAAGGCCTGTGTCCAGTGGAGTGCCAGAGGGATCGCTGCTGTTTGTTCTTCTTATTAACGACTTTGACAACAATGTTGTTAACATGTGTAGTTAGTAAGCTAAAGAATGATAACAAATTGATGGTATGATGTTGAAGGAAGAAGGTTATGGAAGAGTATAACAGGATCAAGGTGAACCAAGGATGTGGGCCAAGGAATAGCAGATAGAATTTAACTCTGGTAAGTGCATTATGTTGCATTTTGGTAAGTTGAGCTAGAGCAGGGCTTACACAGTAAATAGAAATGTTGTAGGACACAGAGACCTAGGGTCACAGGTACATGGCTTCCTGAAAGTAGCAACACAGGTGGACAGGGTGATGAAGAAGGCGTTTATCAGGTTTGTCTTCATTGGTGAAGGCTTTGAATATAAAAGTTGGGATGTCAGGATGCAACTGTACATGTCATTGGTGAGACCGCGCGTGGGAGTACCTTGTCCATTTCTGGTTGCCTAGATATATGAATGATGTTGTTAAACTGGAACGGGTGCAGAAAAGATTCAAGGCGATGTTACCAGTACCGGAGGACCTGAGTTACAGGGACAGTCTGGGCCATTTTTCCCTGGATCTAGAAAGCTGAGGGAAGTAAAAGGTAGATGGTCGCAGATTTTTCCCTAGAGTAGGGGAGCCTAAAACTAGTGGACATACACTCTGTGACTACTTCACTAGATACCTTCTGTATCTAACAAAGTGGCCATTGCATGTATGTTCATGGTCTTCTGCTACTGTAGCCCACCAAGGTTCAACAGGTTGTGCATTCAGAGATACTCTTTTTGCACACCAGTGTTGTAACACATGGTTATTTGAGTTACTGTTGCCTTCCTGTCAGCTTGAACCAGCCTGGACATTCTCCTCTGAGCTCTCTCATTAACAAGACAATTTCACTCTCAGATCTGGTGCTCACTGGATGTTCATGAATGGGTTTTCAGACCATTCTCTGTAAATTCTAAAGATTGTTGTGCATGAAAATCCCAGGAAATCAGCATGCATCCCTTCTGCCATCAACAATCATTCAATGTTCAGGCACTAAGATAACTTTTCTTCCCCCATTCTGATGTTCGGTCTGGACGACTGAACAACCTGACCATGTCTGCATGATTTTATGCATTGAGTTGCTGCCAGGTGATTGGCTGATTAGATATTTGCGTTAATGAGCAGGGTACAGGTATACCTAATAAAGTAGCCACTGAGCGTAGATATAAGGGGATGGGGATGAATTTAAAAGAGACCCATGGGGAAATTTTTTCCATATAGGCAGCATGGACCAAGCTGCCAGAGGAAGCCAGAGAGGCAGGTACATGGAGAGGAAAGGTTTTGAAGAATATGGGCCAAACACAGGCAAATGAGACAACAAATTGGTATCTTGGTCAGCATGGATGAGATGGGCCGAAGGACCTGTTTCTGGGCTGTATAACTTTATGACAGTAAAACAAGCCAGACGCTGAAGGATGCTTTGTCCTTTTCCCAGGCTGGATGCACTACACTAATATATACACAATTGTGGTGTTGTGAGCTACATGGTGTGCATATCTCTGAGGGTTCCACGTAAATAAAATATCCAGCAGCTTCAAGGAAATAAAGAACTGACACAGCTAGTGGAGCTGTTGCCTCACAGCACCAGGGAGCAGGTTCATTCCAGATCTCTGGGACTGTCTGTGTGGAGTTTGCACGTTCTCCGTGACCTTGTGAGCTCCTGTTTCCTTTTGCATCCCAAGGGCCTTCTGCCTTGGAGGGCAATAACCACTGTAAATTGCTTCTTGTGTGTAGGTGGATGGCGGCATTTAGGGGAGTTGATCACAATGTGAGAGAGTAGATTTATAGAGAAAACTAATGGGGAAATGGGATTGCTCTGGGAGCTGGCATAGCCTGATGGGCTGAGTGGCCTACAAAAGATCTGGAGATACTAAGCATGCCCCACTGATGAATTCCGGCCAATGGTATAGTGGCGGCATCACCAGACTCTGAGACAAATGGTCCCGAGTTTGAATCCAGCCGGCTCCCAGGTGTGCTGGGCTGAGCGTTGAGCTAGCAACTCGGCCTCATAAAAACAAAGTCAAAATGCTACGGAAACAGCACAAATGCTGCCCAATGTTCCAGAACTGTGAGAAGGGACAACAATCTCTCATGAATAGGCAGGCACTTGTCAAATTACAAGGAGATGCTTGGCAGTTATCTCTGAGCTGGACATACAGCTGGCTGCAGCCTTCACCAAATACCATTGCCCACCTGCAGCCTTCAGCAGGATCAAGGCTGAGCTCTTTTCCCAGAGACAAGTAGCAATTACTTTGTTCTTCCCGAATGACAGATGTGTATATTTGGAGGCATACTGCAAGAGAGGCCCTCCTGGGGCCTGTTACCGTGATCCTGCACCTCTGACCTCGTGGCCAGCTGTGTTTGAATTCCAGAGGCATCTCTGGATGCAGGCTCTATCTGTAGGCGAGGTGGAGGTAGAGCGTCCTGCTCAGCAGCACCACCTCCTTCCTGCTTTCCCCATTCTCAAATCACCCGCAGTGATGGGCATTCCGCGGCTTACTCTGCAATTCCGTGTGAATCATCACTCTGCTGTGGACACAGCTTCAATTGCGATAGAAAATTCTGAACAGATGGGAAATTGGAATCACTTGTGGGGCACTTTGTTATGTAAATTCATCCCAAGAGGCGAGTTAATAGATTGTGGACCAGGTTTGAAGTGTTCTGGTTTAAGCAAAGCACCTGTTCTATTTTGAACTCTGAGCCTCGCTGTAACAAGTGTTAATGATTGAACTACAATTTGATCCAAAAGCTGATTCTGCAGCGGCTGAAGTAGAGAGGCGTGGTATACACAGAGGCCATTCAACACACCGTGTACACGCAGGCCAACAATGAACACATGAGCTGAAGTAGGCCAGTCAGCCACTTGAGTCTGCTCCAACCTTCACTAAGAACATGACAAAGCTAACCTTGGCCCTAACACCACTTAGATGCTCTCACTCACATCTCTTGTAGCATAAATACCTATCGCCACTTTGAATATATCTCTATCTCTAGAGAAGGGAATTACATCGATTCGATGCTTTCTGAGGAATTGTTCCCCATCTGTGCCTGAAATGGGTGATTCATTATTGTATAACTGTGTACCTGAGTCCTAGATATCCCCACTAGGAGAAATATCATCCCAGTATACATCCTTAAGGCTGTTGTAGCGGGGATAAGCTCCCACTGTCTATTAAATGCTTCCAGTGGCATGCATCTCAAATAGCCTCTGAACAACCAAATCCACCTTCATGTGTGGCTTAGTTGCTAAGCTTGGCAGAACCGTTTCTTCTGACAGGAGAAGGGCCAGAGGCAGGTTGCTGGCACCTTAAAACCAGTCACTTTGGGCAGACGGGGCTCATCAGACATGGTTGGCAGCTTGCCTAGGACAAGGAAAACTCTGATCTCAAAACTCCGCTGCCTTGCGGCTATGCCCACTTGTGGGGAGGACTTTGGGAGTAAACCCCGAGGGGAAAATCTGGAGCAAGAGTCCCAAAAGCAGTCCTTTGTTGAGTTCAACGCTGTCTGTCAACTCCTATGATGCCACTGGTGCCAAGCTCTATCAGTTTCTGCCTTTCCTTTGGATTCATCGGCTGCGTGGGCAATAGCTTGCTGTCCAAATCGTACCATCCTGGCTTGTGTATGACAGCTGCGATGCAACGTACATGGTCAGCCCTGACCAACAGAGGGCCTCAATCCCCTCAGTATCTTATATTCTGGTGTAGCATAACCTGTTCAGTCTCCCTTCCTATGGCAACAGTTTGTCCCAAGAATCAATAATGCCCCTTGCTGACTTTGCTTCCAGTATCTGGAGACCAAAGCTATAACATCCGATGTAAAATCTGAGATGGACACTAAATTCATTACAAAGCTTCCATACTTTAGTATGGAAGTCAAATTCAAGTTTATTGCCATCTGCACAGGTGCAACGAAAAACTTACTTGCAGCAGCTTCACAGGCATGGGTGTGGGCACATGGCGTCTTTATTTTTTATGTGGTAATATAATTTTATTTCCAGTCAACCTGCTGAGTTTAAAAGGGGCTGTAAATAGAACTCCGGTGAGTTTTAGCTTGTCTGTTTCAGATTTCCTCCACGCCTTCCCTCTAACCCCAGCTCCAGATGCATACTGGATCTAGGTGCTGAAACATTAGGATTTCCAAATGATCAGATGCCTTTATAATCAGTTTTGTATTTCAACACTTTGTTATAGCTTCAGATTTGCAGCATCTGGGAAAAAAAATTGTCAGAATGCCAGTGTTCCATTAGCCTTCCTGATTACTTTAAATCATAAGACATAGGAGCAGAATTAGGCCATTAGGTCCATCACATCCACTCTGCCATTCCATCGTGGCTGATCTATCATCCCTCTCAACCCCATTCTTCTGCTTTCTCCCCATAGCGTTTGACACTCTTAATAATCAAGAACCCATCAACCATTTTAAATAGACACAAGGACTTGGCCTCCACAGCCACCCTTGGCAATGAATTCCACAGATTCATCACCGTCTGGCTGAAGAAATTCCTCTTCATCTCTGTTTGAAATGGACGTTCCTCTATTCTGAGTCTGTGCCCTCTGGTCCTAGACTCACCCACTATAGGAAACATCATCCCTACATCCACTCTATCGAAACCTTTTACTATTCTTTAGATTTCAATTAGATCCTCTCCACATTCTTCTAAACTCCAGCAAGTATAAGCCCAGAGCCATCAAAGAGTCCTCATACGTTAACCCTTTCGTTCCCAGAGTCATTGTCATTAACCTCCTCTGGAACTTTTCCAATGCCAGCGTATCCTTTCTGAGATAAGGGGCCCAAAACCACTCACAATACTCCAAGTGCGGTCTGACCAGTTTCTTATAAAGCCTCAGCTTTACATCCTTGCTCTTATATTCTAGTCCTCCCCAAATGAATGCTAAAATCACATTTGCCTTCCTTACTAGCAACTCAACCTGTAAGTTAGCCTTCCAGGAATTCTGCACAAGGACTCCCATGTCCTTTTGCACCTCTGCTCTAATAAGAGCATGAGACATAGGAGCAAAATTAGGCCATTTGGCCCTTCCTGGACCTGCAAGCTGATTTTTTTTCTGTGTTTATGGCACTAAGATCTCCAGATTACTTTGTACCATGGCACTTTGAATAGCAATTTGTTTTCCTTTCATTATTCTTTCCAAAGTGGATTACCTAACATCTGCACACACAATACTCCACCTGCCAATTTGCCCACACACTTAACTTGCCTCCATCTCTTTATAGTATTTTTGTGTCTTCCTGATGACTTGCTAATCCATTATCAATAAATCTGGGCTTTAGCAGCATCAGCTTATTTGGTGCTTTTCTCTATTCATAGAGATTCTTTTAAGTTCCTTCCTCCTTGTATTATCCACCCATATTGGGACTTTTTTTTGTCTTCTACTTTGGAGACCAATACAGGCTAATTTCTTAGACTTTCTTCCGCCTTGCTATTCCCCATTAATAATTCTCATTCTCTAAGTGACCGAGGTCTATTTTTGTTCCTCTCGCTTATATCTGTAAACATCTCCCTGTTTGTTTATTTTTTAAGTTGTCCTTTGCTCACTATGAAAGAACCCCAATCTTCAGGGCCACGACTAATGTGAGCCACAATTTATACCTCTGATTTTAATTCAGTATGAACCTTAGTTTTCCTAGTTAACCATGGATTGTGGCTCCTTCTTGTAGAGCTGTTCTTCTTACTGGGATGTACTTTAATGTAGATTAATGAAATGGCTCATTCCCAGATCATGTGCCCTCACAGTTTTGACTATCAAATCTCATCCAGCATATTTCGAAAGTTGCTTGTCCCACCCATCATTTAATCCAATGACTTACAGACCTTCACTTTATGTTGATTGAGATAGTATATTTCCGATACTGGAAACCTGAAGCAATAACAAAGTGCTGAAATACAACAAAACTCTGATTTTAAAAAGGCATTTGATCATTCGGATATCCTGACATTTCAGCGTCTAGCTCCAGCATGCATCTGGAGCCAGGTCATAGGGAGTGGGGGTGGGGGGGGGGGGTTGTGGGAGAAATTTGAAACAAGCAAGCTGAAACTCACTGGAATTCTATTTACAGCTCCCTTTAAACTCGGCAGGTTGACTGGGGAAAAAATTATATTACTGTGTAAAAAATAAAATGCTATGTGCCTGCACTTACACCGATGATGCTGCTGCAAGGAAGTTTTTTCTTTGCATCTGTGTGTACGTGTACTTCTGCAGATGGCAATGAACTTGACATTGAATTTTGATGTTGTGTTTGGGTATTAATGGTCTGGAAAATCTGCCAGTGTGCCTGATTTTTGGAGCATCATAGTACTCTGTAGGTTAGGCAGCATCTGTCAGGAGAAAAACAATATTATATGAGAATATTTTTCACAACTCCACTCTAATAGTCCCTCTATCATTGAGACTAAATCTATGATCCTTTACTGACCTTTTTCCTTAGAGAAATAGAAATAAGTCCTTTCTATTTACCCTGATAAGACCACTCATAATTTCATAGATTTCCACAAATAAGCCCATCTTAGATAGTTTCTCCTCTATTCTATTATTTTCTAGCCTTAGCATCATCCTCCTAAATCTCCCCTGCATTCTTGCTGGTGTTATCATAGTCTTCCTGTAGTATGACATTCAGAACTGTACACCAGTTTTCTACTTGTGGCCCTATCACTGTTTCAATCCAACATGACTTCCTTGCCCTTCTGTTCCATGCCTCAGCCAACGAAGGCATCCATCACGGGTCCTTCCTTCAACACCTTATCTCTGCAGCTGTCTTCAGGGATCACTGAACAAGCACTGCAAGATCTCTCTTATTCCTAGAATCTGATATTTCTGCCTACACCCTTTCCCCAGGGAAGAGACATGTTTCCATTGGAAAAACTTCACAGCTGCACTCTGCCAGGAAGCTGGAGATATTCATAATCACGGTTCTCTGGAGTCTTCCGCTTCCTCATTACTAAAGTACCCGTCACATGGAAAGGGAGAGAAAGAATCACTGGGCTCTGTAACCACAATTTGGCTTTAATCAAGTTAACAATGAAAGGATAAGGAAAGAATTAGTAGTGATATAGTGGGAGATGTCAACTAATAAACCTACTTGGAAAGGGAGATTCATTAACTTCCTTACTGCAATACCGGGATAAAATGCATCTGGAGAGGATGTTTCCTTTAAATGGGAGCATTTAGGATCTGACGCTACAGCCTCAGAATAAAGGGACATCCCTTTAAAATTAAGTTGAGGAAGGAGTTGTTTAACCAGAAGTTTGCGATTGTGTGGAATTTGTTTCAACAGAGGGTGCTGGAAGCGGAGTCCTTGTGCATTTAAGGCAGAGGCTGATGGGTTCTTGATTGGTAAAAGGGTTAAGAGTAATGAGGAGAAGGCAGGAACATGGGGTTTAATCAGCCATGATTGAATGGCATGCAGACTCAAAGGGCCAAATGGTGTAATTCTACCTCTGTATCCTTACAATTTCTCTGTTGTATGAGGCCCAAAATTTCCTGGAGATAAATAGAAAAAGAGTATGGGATTGGATGTAGAAGAAGCTACTGCCGACCAAAATGGTGAAGCAAGCTTAATGGGATAATGACCTTTCATCATGTTCCTTTTCAGAGGGTTTCCGCTCTACCAGCTCCACAACCTGCAGTTCTGATGTGCTTGGCAGCAACCCTAATGTAAACTGGCTGGGCTTCATTAATTCCTGGCACAGAGATGAAAGAGGCCAGATCCATCAGATTTGCACTGGGTTCATGAGAGCTGCAGGTCGAAGATGTCTGGTAGTTCAAACATCCTCCCAAGGCCAGTGTAAAAGCAAATCGAGCAGCTGCTGGCAGGGCTGGGAGGTGGTTGTGGCAGTACAGCAAAGCTCAGTTAACCTGTCAAAAGCTGGAGGTGAATGGTAGGGGGAAGCTGGGTGAGCGCTCCACAGTGACCAGATGAAAAGTACGATTTTGAGCGGATTTTCTTTCAGCTGTAAAACTTCATTGGGTGGCAGAGGAGGAAAGAGTTATTCATTGGTAGCTTTTAGTTAAGGCTACAGTAATCTCTGGGGAGAAAAAGAGACTAAAGTCCTGATTAACAGTGGTTTAATTCGGGATTGTTGCAATAAGCCTAACTAGCAGCTATAATGTGCTCTGGGTTTGTCATGGGCTCTAGTGTTTTGGGGAGGGGGGGGGGGGGTTGTAGAGATACCAGCCCACTTTCCTTGTATAACGCCATCTTGGAGTCAGATGAGTATCGTGAATGCTCCATAGAGTTAATGTGGTGGAAGGGAAGAGAAAAGCAGTATACAACTCTCTTTCAATCTGAATGACATGGAGTAGATAAGGGAACAAGAGACATTGCAGAGGAGAGAACATCCTGATGTACAGCTGCAGGGTGTGGGATAAGTGAGCATTCCCAAAAGGCATTTCTATGAAATGTCCTGGCATCCATTTCCTGTTGCTCAGGTCGTTTTTGCCCCATGATTCCATGAAATGGTTTCATTTTGTATTTCCATATTTCACGATTTCTTATGACAGAGAGGCAGGCTATTCAGCCCATCAAGTCCATCTGGCTCATCAAGCATTCTCCTTTGCCCTATACCCCACAATTCCTTCTCATTTTCTTTCTCTCGTGTCCACTTATTCTCCTGTCACCCCAGTTACACAGTAGGGGCAACTTAAAGCAGACAATTAACCCGCCAACCCATACATCTTTGGGATGAGGAACCTGGAAGGATCACGAGGGAATTCCCACACGGTTGCAGAGAAAACGATGAAACTCCACACAGAACCTATGGAGGACAGGATTGATTGGATCTTGGAGCTTTGAGCTCCAAGTGTAGCACCAGTATGTCAGGTTTGACATGGTGGGATGGACCTGCTGTACTGGAGGACCTTTTCTTTTGCCTTGAACTTTATTTAAACACTTGCTTTCCTCTTGCAGTGTTTGTCCTCTCTTCCCTGAAACAAGAAAAGACACACTTAGTGAATGTGGCAATGTGTTACCTGAACTTTCCCAGACATTTGATGCTGACCTTACAACATTTCTGTGTTTTCTTTCCCTTCAGCCAAGCTGCTAGGGCCTGGGAGATGAATGTAACGTACACCTGTTATGAGAGGATATTCCAGAATGATTGTTCACAAGACACTTCCCACAGTGCCGAGCACCCCTTCAAAGAATGTTACTTATAATTCAAATCATCTGCAGCACACAGCCATTCTGCCTCATGGCACGAGGAAATTCTTTTGCTTCTTTTTTAATTTCCTCTTTCCCCCTGCCTCCTCCCTCGTGTGCTCCAGAGCAGAACTAAGGCAAGTGGCTTATCTCCAACACGTTGCAGTCGCTTATCCATCCCACCACCAAGAGGCACATCAGTGTGTGTCCTCCAGTCTTGGCCATCTGAGAGATGGACGTCGAAGGTTACTTGTGGGAGTGGTAGTTTCTTTTCGTCATTATCTCCCTGAGATTTTTCTGAAAACTTACTTAAAACTTTTGGCTGAATAATTTTTAAAAATTCCTGATTGGTGTTCACTAAATGTGAAGAACCAAGTGAATGTAGTAGCTGTTTTAAATTATGAGTAGCATGGGTTTGTGAAGATAAAGCAATCTGTTTGCTTCCATTTTCAATGGCAGTGAAATCCAACCTCAACAGTCTCTCGTGCTGCTGGATTTTGAACTAAATGTGGGCGATGCAGTTTTTGGTCTAAGTTTTATTAATTTGTTTTAATTCTGAGACAGTTCGAGTCAGAAAATCTTTGCAGCCCAAAAAAAGCTCATTCAGCCCTTTGAGAGAATGCTGGTACTTGGGTTTTATTCCCTTACTTTTCCCCTGTAGTCCTTAATTATTTAACTTTCAGGGCCTATAAATATCTACTTTTACTTGATGGACACTTGTTTCTATCGCACTTCCATATGTAAATCTATATGGTCAGAATGTGCGTACGCAGGAACTAGCTCATTATGAGTTTGCATTCAGATTAGCACAGACTGGACAGCGAGTTTACTGAGGCAAGAATTGTTTTGGTAAAATGTGGGATTTGAATATGGGATTGCAAACATCTCAAGCTGCCTTAGCGATGAGTTTGAGCACAGAAATTCACTTACCCTCCTGAACAGTAAGAAGTGGTGATCTGGAACCAGTCCTTTTCCGGCAAAGGGAGAGACTGTGAGTTTTGTGGACCGGATCAATTGTTGTCGACTTTCATTTTTGGTTAGATGCTGGGCTGGATTTCGCAGCAAGAACTCAGTTAAACTCAGAGAGTGGTGGACTCAGCCCTATAAATCACAGACTCGTCCCTCCCCACCATCAGTAATACCTACATGAGACCCAGCCTCAAGAAGAAAACACATACCATTATCCAGGCTATGCCATCTTCTTGCATCAAGCAGAAGGTGCAGAATCCAGGAGCGCTACACTATCAGATTCAAGAACAGCTTCTTCCCTTCAACCATTTGGTTCTGGAACCAACTTGCACAACACTAATTATTATCTGTATAGCAATATAATGACCACTTTGCATGACAATATATGTACTTTTCAAAAATAGTTCTCATTGTGCCCCTTCATGTAAAAATTGTGTAATTTACTTTTATTTTCTTGTGAATATTGTGTATCTGATGCTATGGACAGACAGGTACAGACTTTTTTCCTTGTCATTATTCCCTAAACAATACTGTATAACAACTATTTACATTGTATTAGGTATTATAAGTAATCTAGAGATGATTTAAAGTATACAGGAGGATGTGTGTAGGTTATCCACAAATACTATGCCATTTTATAAAAGGGACTTGAGCATCCACGTTTTTTGGTATCCGCAGGAGTCCCTGGAACCAGTCCCCCACGGATAAGGAGGGCCAACTGTACTTTTCAAAAATAGTTCTCATTATGTCCCTTCATCTAGAAATTGTGTGATTTATGTTTATTTTCTTGTGAATATTGTGTATCTGATGCTATGTACTTGTGATGTTGCTGTAAGGAAGATTTTCATTGCACTGTGCTGATCACAATGAACCCAGTTCTGAAAATGGCACCTTGTTCTCAGAGCTGTCCGTCTCACTCGGAGCTGTCCGTCTCACTCTCAGTGAGGGATTGCACTGAAGCACATGAAGGATGTGAAACTGTGGAGCTGGCCCAAAAAATCTCAGGGCTTCGCCATTCCTGTGGTCTGTGAATGTCTTAATTGCCAATCAACTTTTTGCAATGGCAATTCAATTAGCTTTACTTGGTGTAGAATCTCATTTGTTTAATTGTTTTGGTGGTGATTATATGAAAACTAAATTCTTATTTTATTTTCCTTCATTATCTCTTATTCTCCTTCAGTTCCAGTTTCTATTTTCTTTAATTTCTTTTGCTCTTTGTTTAGTGAATTCTCTGATGCACATCTCCTGATTTTGACCTGTACCCAACAACCATTCCACATTCCCACTGGTTGAAGAGGCATGCCCTTCACTGGCTAGGGCAGAGTAGTTGGAAGTTTGGAGTATTATCTGCAGCTCTGGTCACCACGTTTTGGGAAGGGTGTGGACGATTTGAAAAAGTTATAGAGGTTGTTCACCAGGATGCTGCCTGGTTTAGAGAGTATTAGCTATTAGCAGAGGTTTGAGAAGCTTGGATCGTTTTCCAGGACCCCTCTCAGCATTAGAGGCTGAGAAGAAACCTGAGAGATATTTAGGGAGGGTATTCAGAATTTTTTTCTCAGGTTAGAAATGTCAGGTACGAGATGACACAACTCTGATGTGAAGAGGAGGCATCAGATGTCTGAGACCCTGCAGAGGATGGTAAAACTGCTGACAGGATCACCGGGGTCTCATCCCATTCCCCCCCCCCCACCCATTTGTGATATTTACCGGAAACATCATATAAAAAGGGCCCACACCACCCATTCCACAATCTCGCTGAGCCAGTATAATCAGGAAGGAGGTACAGGAGCATCAGGATCAAGACTGCCGGACTGGGTAACAGCTTCTTCCTCCAGGCTGTGAGAATAATGATACCCTGCCAGCACTGAGGTCTCATCACTAGGAGAGTGAGCTGTTTATTGATTACTGTTTACCTGTGCTACACACACATGCATTTTGAATTATATTCTATTAACTTATTTGTGGTAATATTTTGTTTTATGTGCTGTGTGTGATGTACATATTGTGGGTGCAATGTGGTCTTGTTTCGTTTGGTTGTATATATGTACAGTCAGATAACCATAAACTTGAAGTTGAACTTGAAAGTTTTAAAGAGCTGTACAGGTTAAGTCTTCTACTTAGTGTGTTGTAAGTGCCTGTATTAGGCTACCAGGTATGATGGTGGAAGCAGACACGATGGTGGCATTTAAGACACATTTAGGTGGGTACATGAACACATTGGGAATGGAGGCATATGGATCATGTGGAAACAGACAGGTTTAATAAATTTAGCGTGATCGTCGGTTGGACGGTCTCTTCCTATGCTGCTTTATGTTCTATGTGGAACGTGCAGCATGAAGTCTTCATGATACCATTGATGTGCTGAGCTCTGGGTAGATTTTCTGAGGTGTTGACATCCAGGAACGTGAACTTGAATCTGTTCACCCTTTCCACTGCTGACCCTTCAATGGGGACTGGGTGCACGTTCTCTCAACTTCCCCTTCCTGAGGTCCGCAGTCAGGTTCTTGGTCTTACGGGCATTGAGTGCGAGCTTGGGGAGGTGGTTGGCCCCTCCTTGTGGCACAGTGCTTTTGAAACGTCATAGTTCTGAGAAAGTCCCATGACAGGCACACCTCAGTCTACATGGCCCGACTTCCTGAGCGATACCCAAAAGGAGCATTGTGCGGAGAATGATGTCTCGCTGTGTGTATCCTGCACGGAAATCACGTCTTGGGAATGGGCTCAATCCACAGCCGGAAGTGCTTGGTTATGAATTTCAGGAATGGCAGCATCATTTTCAACCTAACTGCCTTTCACATGTGTAGCACTTCAAAATAAAATGCTGTGTGTGAGAATTTCTAAATGGGGATCTTACTGTTCAAATGTGCGACCTGGGAGCCAGCTGTTATTTAGGGTCATGCATCAATAATAAAAGTAATTTCATTATTAATGTGATTCACAATGCAATGGAAAAGAATCCTGACAAAATCACAGTGTATCAACACAGTTCTACTCCTGTATCTTATGGTCTTACACACAGCTGAAAAAGAGGCAGAAAGATGGTTTACCACTCTATCTATTGCAGCGTAGATATTTGATAATCTAAAAGGGTTTATAGTGCCAATGCTGAACTAAAGCTGCATGTAGCTTTAAAAAGAAAAATACCTCCTAGTTAACTGCATGATTCCTTGGCAACTATACTTGTGATTTCCGCTAAGAATAGCAGAGAAAGGACACAGATCATTTTAGCATTTCAGTGTCAGCATTGCCAATAAAACCAAACACAAACACACACCATCTCCAAGAGAAATGGATGCTTGAGTGCTTCCTCTGCTGTTGACATCTTGCAGGGTTAAAGGTCATTCCACTGTTGCCATGGCTGCCCATTGTCATGGATTTAACAGGCCCCAACTGATAGGCTATGCAAAGCAATAACATGGAGTTCCCCCAGCACCAATGTTACCAATATCTCTAGCTCCAAAGCAGGAGCTGTTTCAGCACTTAATGTCCAATACATAATGTAAGGCTTATGAAGATTTTGGGTTGGGTATGTTTTCCCAGTTCTTTTTAAAACATATTACTTTAACTGAAACTGTTTCTCTCCAAATGCTCTTTTGTACTGGGAACTGTTGGCAGAAGTTCTCCTTTGACTGTTCCATCTCCCCCTCCCTCCTTCCCTCCCCACTGAGTATGAGGGGACTTTCCCACATGCTCTTCAGTGCCAAACTGTGCAGTCAGCAATAATGTTGTCCTCTCTTTGGATTGGATTTGCTGTCTGTGAATGTGTATGAAGCCAAAAGGTTGGAGCTGTGAAGAAATGGACAGTTAAGGACAAAAACTAGAGAGAGCATGCAAGAGTGTAATTCTATTGAACAAAGGGAGCAGTTAGATTGTATGAAATCTCTAAACTGATGGACTTGGAAATTACTGTTTGAGATGTTCATGATGTTGTTGGATGCTGTGATGAAGTTGAGGTGCTGGAGGATGTAGATTTTCACTTTTGATAAATAGATCAAAGGTCTGTGGACTTTGGCCCGAAAGAGAAGGTTGCTATCTGAATATTCTATGTGCTCCAGTTTCTGGTTTGGATGCAACTTAGCACTCAGATCTGCAGCTGGATCTTCAACTTCCTCACAGACAGGACCCAGGCTGTAAAAATAGGAGACAAGCTCTCCTCTACAATCACTCTGAGCACCGGTGCCCCACAAGGCTGTGTACTCAGCCCCCTGCTGTACTCACTGTACACCCATGATTGTGTAGCCAAGTTTCCATCAAACTCAATATATAAGTTTGCTGATGACACCACAATTGTAGGCCGTATCTTGGGTAATGATGAGTCTGAGTACAGAGAGGAAATTAAGAACCTGGTGGCATGGTGTGAAGACAATAACCTATCCCTCAACGTCAGCAAGACGAAGGAATTGGTTGTTGACTTCAGAAGGAGTAGCGGACCGCACGACCCTATCTACATTGGTGGTGCGCAGGTGGAATAGGTCAAAAGCTTTAAGTTCCTCGGGGTGAATATCACAAATGACCTGACTTGGTCTAACCAAGCAGAGTCCACTGCCAAGAAGGCCCACCAGCGCCTTTACTTCCTGAGAAAGCTGAAGAAATTTGGCCTGTCCCCTAAAACCCTCACTAATTTTTATAGATGCTCTATAGAAAGCATTCTTCTAGGGTGCATCACAACCTGGTATGGAAGTTGTCCAGTCCAAGACCGGAAGAAGCTGCAGAAGATAGTGAACATAGCCCAGCACATCGCACAAACTAATCTTCCATCCTTGGACTCACTTTACACCCCACGCTGTCGGAATAGTGCTGCCAGGATAATCAAAGACATGACCCACCCAGCCAACACACTTTTTGTCCCTCTTCCCTCCGGGAGAAGGTTCAGGAGCTTGAAGATTTGTACGGCCAGATTTGGGAACAGCTTCTTTCCAACTGTGATAAGACTGCTGAACGGATCCTGACCCGGATCTGGGCTGTACCTTCCAAATATCCGGACCTGACTTGCACTACCTTACTTTCCCTTTTCGATTTTCTAATTATGACTTATAATTTAAATTTTTATTATATTTACTTTGATTTGTACTCCAGGGAGCACGAAGCGCAGAATCAAATATCGCTGTGATGATTGTACGCTCTAGTATCAATTGTTTGGCGACAATAAAGTAAAGTAACTGGAGAACTGTAACCTGAGTTGACTGGCTGAACAAAATGGCCTCACTCGATGCATCTTGAATCTGTTAGTCATAGTCAATCCTTGTGGATGGGTGCACATAGTATGCCTTGGTGGCAGGCCCAGACTGACTTTTCCATAATAAGTTAGAATTTTTAAAGATGTGTAGTGTTTTTCATGACTTCAGGGTATCCTGAAGCATTTTGCTGCTGGGCTTTTGAAGTGCTCTGGTGTTAGAAGCACAGCAGCCAATTTGTACATCGAGATAATGGCAAGTTCATTTATTTTTTGATCCTCAAGTGATAAATATTGACCAGCATCAATTACTCCACCCTGCCCTTCCTTGGAATATTGGCAAGTGACTTTTTGAAATATTCCTTCTGTTCTAGTGCTTGTATCTGGTGTATGATGGAAACAATTATTTGAAGATTTGTTTCTCTTTCTTTGTTTCTGCAGAAATTGTGGACGGTAATGCAAAGATGACACTTGGTATGATCTGGACAATCATTCTTCGATTTGCCATTCAGGATATCTCAGTGGAAGGTAAGAAAGAACTATCTTGAAATCCTTTTGTAGCCAAAAGCAAAGGAGACTCAGCAGCTCCTTGCTGCAGTTGATGTTTTGTGCTTTTTTCTTTGGAAAACATCTTAAATGCAGCCATTTCCTATCAATTAACTGAATTGGAGAAGAGCAAATACAATTAAATGCTGTTGGCCATAAAACTCCTGGTAACCGTTGAAGCTACCTGCTAGCAGACCTAAATCAGTTTCTATCCATTGTTGACAGAAAATTTCATTCCACTTTTCATCTCCTGTTACACAATGCTCATGAATTTCAGTATTCTGTTTGTACAGTGATTTTTTGCAAGTGCTAATTAGAATTGCATGGCATTCAGCAGAGGTGTATGAATTATAATAGAAATTATTTCTATTCTCTCTTCACCAAGAGAATAAATAGCTTTGCTATTTTACCGCTGATTATAACACAGTCTGTAGAATACAATGAGTAGCAAAGAAGGATACAGGAGAAAATCCTCCCGATTAAACAAATGCTGCTAAAGGGAATAGCACCTAAGTGTTTTGTAGAAGCTTTTAATGTTTTTAAACTTAAGGATTTTGGTAAAGTTTTCAAAAAAAAATACAATGATCACTAATTGCAGAATTCTAAGTTATGACATCTTGGGACCAATGATATATTCCTGCTGAAAGCTCTTCTGTGGCAAGGAACTTCCCATGTCACATGATTATTTAAAATGTGGATTATGTATTTCATAAGGAAGCTGGTAACTAACCTGTGCCATGCTTATTATTCCCCAAAGCAAGGAATGTGGGTATGATGTTGTAAACAATTAACCATGGGAGAATGAAGGTTCGATTCTTTCTTTCCTTCCCACGAGGAGCTATTACACTGAAACAAAGTAGTAAATAAATTGGCAGTATGTCCCATGTCTGTCAAAGTCTAGTTTACTAGTTTGTTCGTGTGTGTGTGTGTGTGTGTGTGTGTGTGTGTGTGTGTACGTACGTACGTACCCAGGGAGGGGTAGCACCTCTGGTGAAGGGGCTTGTCATGTCCAGTCTGGGTCAGGTCACTCATCTTTGGACCCTACCAGGACACTCAGCTCTCGGCTGTGGCTCCAAATACACTGTTTCGATAGGTGGGCTAAACCAGGTGAGGATAGGGACATGCTCTGGCGGGCTGGGTGGAAGAGCTCTACAGTGAGATCCATCGGCCAAGGAGGCGGTTCTGCAAAGCTCCGTAAGGAGTGGAGTGCATGATGAGGCACGGGAGACGTCATGGTCACCCGCTGCAATCGAGGTTGACCCCGGTTGTGATTCAAGATTCAAAAACTTTATTGTCATTCTAACCGACAACAGCTCTGCAGGGCAGAATGAGACTGCGTTTCCCAGGAGCAGTGCAATCATAACATAACAAACGCAACACTAAATAATAAACATAACAATAAATAGTAAAACACAACAGCCACATGTCACTACTCATATGACTGGGACTGGACTTCCAAGGTCAAGAGAGTGGAACTGCCCCAGTACAACAGCTTTCCCACTTCAAAAACTTTCTCACACAGGTCTCCTGTCATTGTCGGATACGATGGATAACCAACCCCACAAGTACAAGTATGCACAGATGCAATGAAAAATTTATTGCAGCAGCAATTTTGGCCTGAATTGGCTAGGGTTCTTCTGAGTGATGCCACACAATTGGAAATCAGAGCCACACCATCATTAGTCAATATGGACTCAATGGGCCCAGTTTCCAGTGAGTTGAATTCCATCTTCAACAATTTGAAGAGCCTTTTAGCAGTGTTAATGTGAAATGGAAAGAAGATTGTTTTAAAACTTCTTGAAATTTGGATTCCTTTTAATAAATAACAAATTTCACATCATATAATTCATTGATAATGAATCTGGTTTTGATTCTGAAGGAAATGCAATTTTAACTGGAGCAGAATATCCAGAAAAAATGCTACCTTTGTATTTTTCTAGGACAATGATCATACAATTCATATTGGAGATGTGTATGGACGCTTCCATTTATTCAGTTTATTACTGGTCTGTTATTAATAATAATTATTGATCCTGAGTGGGAAATTATTTTGTTACAGCAGCAACATTTAAAACCATTTAGATATAATAATAAATACAATAATAATATTAACGAATAATAATAATTATGAGTACAATTACTTCCCCGATTGCTTAAACACATTTCCTTGCTATTTCTACTTTACTTGACAATCTCCATCTTAATCGGTAATTTCACAAGGGAATGATTGAAGAACCGTGTGGGTCCTCTGCACAGTTTATTGATCTGGTTGTTGCTGCTTGTGAGAAGCAAAAAAAATTCTACAATGCAGTATTAAAATCATAACACTACATTCAGCCCAGAATGTACTCATCAAAATGTTGCTTGTGGTGGGAGGGGCTTGCTTTGCCTTACCTAAAAGGTTTCTTGCCCTTGGTGCCCAGAAGGCCCTGGAAGCATACTTGAATTTGTTTTGGTGATTGGCTGTTATCTGATGGGCACTTGCCCCTGACTGTGAAATCCAGGTCACTGAGCCTCTGGGAAAATATTGTCAAGACAAACTTGAGATAGAGAGCATCACATATGAAATTTGTAAAGGGCAACCAATTCTCTGTTTATACGTGGAGTAGCCCTTGCAATGCTGATATACAGTATTTCTCGATCCTTTCCTCCCCTGAGTTTGGTTTTGGGAAATAAATCATTTCTGGTGTGAATCTCCAGCAGTTCTTTGGTTAAAAACCTGGTCCATTTGAGACTGAAATATCCACCTGTATGGCCAGTGGAGAAGAGCTTCCTAGTGAGCCACTGAAACAGGCCTTTTCCCTCACGAGTCTCTGTTTCTTCCACACAGACAACTAGTTGTAACTGTACCTGCCCACCTTAATCCTACTTCTGTGCTGTTTATTCAATTCACATGGACGAAAAAGCTGAAATGGTTCTTGCCTCAACCTTTAACCCTAGAAACCTCTCAAATTTTGATGTGATGTATTTTCACCTGCCCTGGCATTCAGCACCTCAATTGTTCTTCGTACTAGAACTCTCAGTGATTGTAAGCGGTCTGTTCACTCCTAGCCTATTCCATTCTTTCATTGTTTTGATTATATGTGTCCTACCTTGCTGCACTCTGTGTACCAATACTAAAGGCTTTCATTTTTCAAAACTTTCTATGCTTTTGAACTTTTGCATGTAAATGTCTAAAGTCTCAACATCGTCCTTGTGGTCTGAGGTCTAGGACTGCGCATCAGAATTATTTCAATGGCCATAAAGCACTTCCAGGCATTTTAAAACACTGCAAATGTTATTACAAATGCAAACTTTGTGTACTCTTTAAAATTATTATTTCAAGGTTTTCCCTTGACATAGTTTGGATTATGCAAATTATGTCTTGTGATAAAACACCAAAATTCCATTTGATTTTACATAAGAACATTGGAAATAGGAGCAGGAGTTGGCCATGTGGTCTGTTGAACCTGTTCCACCATTCAATAAGATCATGGCTGATCTGTCCGTGGACTCATCGCCACCTACCTGCCTTTTCCCCAGAACCTTTCATTCCCATGCACTCTGTCTGCTAGGCCCTTGCCCACTGCGGACTCTCCACAATTTGCTTTTCCATTCAATTTAGTGTCATCAGCAGACTTGGAGACGCCACACTCGGTCCCCTGGTCTAAATCATTAATGTATATCATGAACAGTGGCAGATTCCGCACCAACCCCTGCTGCATTCCGCTCACCACTGACACACAGAGAAACACAGATTTATCCCAACTCTCTGCCTCCCATTGGTTAAGTAATTCTCTGCCTGTATAAATACATTATTCCTAACTCCATGTATCCTTATGTTATTCGTAAGTCTTTTATGCTGCACCCTATCTAGTATCTAGGGTAGCTAGTAGAGCTACCAACTCTCAGTGCCAAAGACCCATCTTCAATTCTGGCCTTGGTTACTGTGTGTGAAGTTTGCATTTCTCCCCTTTACCTGTGTGGGTTTTCTCTGGGTGTTCTGCATTCTCTCCACAATTCCAATAGCATGTGGGTGGGAAGGTTAATTGGCTGCTATAAATAGTACAGGTGAGTGGTAAAATCTTGGGGGAGTTGAAAGGAGTGTGGTTAGAATAAAAAAATGTGATTAATGTGAGATTTGTTCAAATGGGTGATTGATGGAAAGCACTCGATGAGCCGAAGGTCCTGTTTGCATGTTGTACTGTAACTTTCAATGGCTTTATTTTGTCTTCAATACTCTGTCAACTTGTTTCCTCCCCCGCTCCCAGTGTACTATTGAAAATGTTGTGCTGTATCCTTGCAGAGTGATGCCGTTCTAAAATGTTGCCTCTGGTTTTCGCAGAGACATCTGCAAAGGAAGGGCTGCTGCTCTGGTGTCAACGCAAGACTGCTCCTTACAAGAATGTCAATATTCAGAACTTCCACATCAGGTACTGCAGTCCAAATGATAGTCTTTTGTTAAAATAACTCTGGAGGAAACTTTAAGACTATGAGGTTAAGATGGTAATTAAATGTTACAACCAAAGCCAAATTACTGTGATGGGCATGGTTCTTTCTTTTGTTGAAGAATTACTGATTAACCAAAGAGTTAATTAGTCATTATTTAAAATTTTAAAAACCATGCCAATCGCTGAAAGTTCAGAGGCAAAAATAAATGAAACATGGCAAAAAGCAAGCATAAATAAATAGAAAAATAAACATGACCAGGGCAAGGCAAGGGGAGCTGGTGGGGTTGAGTTCATCTGAAACCAAAAGAGGAATCTCTTTGTGAAGACGTGACAGAGATATTAACTGAGAACTTAATTACATCCTCATCTGGAAGATGGAGCTGGAATCTCACCAAAGAAAGATGTAGTAGAGATTGGTTGGGCTGGAAAGTGATTTACAAAGAAAGGATCTTTCCACAGACGATTGCTGCACTTCATGTGAACTGGTCCTAGGTTGCTGCAGAACTAAAAGGGAGAATTACAAAGGCCCTGGCCATAATCTTGCAAGCAACTGTAGAATCAGGAGTTGTACCCAAGTAAAGAAAAGTTGCAAATATAATGTTATCCAAATAAAATGGGATATGGATAGATCCAACAAATATAGTTCAGTTTGACCTCTGCGATGGGAAAGTTCTAGGCACAATAATCAGAGACAGAATTATCACTCACTTGGACTAATATGAAAATAAAGTGTCGGAAATATGAGGTAAAAATAGGAAAATTGCTGACATACACAAGCAAGCCAGGCAGCTTCTGAAGAAAGTGAAATGGAGTTAACGTTTCAGGCTGTAGACCGGATGTCAGGGTCTTTGACCTGAAACGTTCACTCTGTTTCTCTTTCCACAGAAGCTGCCTGATCTGCTGAGTGTTTCCAGCGTTTCCTGTTTTCATCTTGGACCAGAGTGCATTGAATAAGGAAAGCAAGTATGGATTTGTTGATGACAAATCATGGCTAACTAACTTGGTAGAGATTTAGATGATATGACACAGATGTTGTGGATGTGCTTTATACCAAATTCAAAATGTTTGAATGTGCTGTTAACAGATTCTTTATCAAATTATAGGGTCTGGAATAATAGGGACTATTGCATTGATAGAAAATGGGTTGAGCCACAGGAAACGGAGAATAGGAAAGAAATTTGTTTTTCCAACCGGAGGGAAGTGTACAGCAGAGTACCCCGGGGTTCAGTATTAGGAACACTATTGATTTCTGGAGTTGTGTGATCAGGCAGCATTTCCAAATCTGCAGATAACACAAAGAAGAGTGAGTGGTAAACTATGAGGAGGATGGTATTACGGTGATGCTGGCGGGTTTGTGGAATGTCTAGGAGATAATATCGAGAAATGTAAAATGCGATGCTTTAGTAGAAAGAGTGTGAAGAGCAAATAAAATAAATGAAGGAATATAAATCTGAAAGGGGTACAAGAACGGAAATATGGAGGCAAAGGCTAAGTGGCAGAGGAAGTGAAGAAAGTGGCAAAAGTCATATGGGTTACTAGACTTCAGAAACATAGGCATAAGAGAGCAAGATACAGAAACTTGACCAGCATCTATTATAAAACTGTTTCATCCACACATGGAGTATTGTGGTCTATTTCCACCACCCTTTAGGAAGGACGTAAAAGGCTTGGGAGAGGTTTGATAGTGCAGTGTTATTAGAGCCCAGGGCGTCAGAGATTTTGGAGTTCAATTCCAATGTCATCTGTAAGGAGCCTGTACATCATCCCCATGGAATGAGTGGGTTTTCTGTGGGGGCTCCGGTTTCCTCCCACAGTCCAAAGACGTACCGGTTGGTTGGTTAATTAGTCATTGTAAATTGTCTCATGATTAGGCCAGGGTTAAATTGGAGGTTACAGAGCTTTGCGGCTGAAAAGACCAACAGAGCCGATTCCACGCTGTATCTCAATAAATAAGTAAATCCCCGGACTGAGAGGCTGTGTTATGCAGATAGACTGGTGAATATGGGGTCATTCTTCTCAGAACAGAGAAGGATGTGCACAAATCTGATGGATGCATTTAAAACCATTAAGAACACAGAGAGAAAAGGTAGAAAGAAGATGTCCCCATTGGCAGAGTCACGACTAAGGGACATAAAATGAAAGTCATTGACAGAAAATGTAAGAGGGGCGAGAGTAAATCCAAGAGGGACAAGAGGGGATGGGGTTTGGAATGCAATACTGGGCAGTAGTGGAAGAGATTCAACTATAGTGTTCTAAATGGCATAGGATAAGTATCTAAAAGGAGAACATTTGTAGGGTTATGGGGAATGGGTGGGAATGGAGGTAGTTGGATTATTCTTGCATGCAGCAAGTATGGTCTTGTCATGCTGAGTGGCCTCATTCCAAGCTGTCAACATTCCGTTAATATGTGCAATTCTGGGGTTTTTTGGTGTCTCTCAGCTGCTCCTACGTTCCAAAAATCTCTTTCCGGTTCGTATCATAATTGGTTTGAAAACACTGTGGGATTAATATTTCTGACAATCCATCATTCCGATCAGATTTAATTGGGCATCTTTTGAAATGCAGGCAGACAGTCCTTTCATTGGAGAAAATGTTGGCAGATTTCTCTGTATGAATTTTCTGTTTTCTGATGTAAAATCCAATGACTCATGTAATATCCCTGCAAATGAGTTCGTTGTGCAGCAGTACCATGTATGTGCAGTTTCAATCTATTTATATGCCCTAACTTTCAAGCAGGATATTAGGAATCCCTTTTTGAAGGCCGACAATGGTACTTACAGCCATGACTGTAATACCACAACATTGTTTCAGTGTGGAGAGACAGAGCTTGTTTTCCATCCGTTTCATATGCCTTTATATAGATCACATCTCCCTGCCTTGAACACCTGGTCGACCAACTCCCAGTCCAATAAATTATTTATCATCAGCTTCAAACAAGGGGCTGGTTTTGTTTTGAGTGATGACTGACTTCTGTCTACCAATCTAGATGAACATTCCCCGATCTGATACCATCCTACATGCTGAGGTGTTCAGCTTCAAATCTACCACACCTCTACCAGACTGAGAATAACTTAAATTAACACTTTCTGTGGCTGACATCAGTTGGCCCCCCCCCCCATTAATATTAATGAAAGTGATGTATTAATGTATTTTGAACCATATTATTGTATAATATTTCAGTGTGGATTTCTATGACAGCCTGAACTTCTTGAAAGATGACTCATTTGGTCTTTCAGCTTTTTATACATAGCGCCTCAAATAAACTGTTTATTGAATAAATTATATTCGTGCTGCAGGTTCTGCATAACATCATCTAATACTTTGGTTGAACACTCCTCTGCAGAGCTGACAAGCTGATGTAAAGCTAAAGAATTAAATTGATGCAAGGGTTACCCCAGGAGGTGAAGAGAAGTTTATCGAAGAGGGTTGGTGAATTGATGTATCGAAGTGTAATATTCTTGTCTATCTTGCTTTCAGTTGGAAGGATGGCCTCGGATTCTGTGCCCTTATCCATAGACATCGGCCGGAACTCATTGACTATGCAAAACTGCGAAAGGTCAGGACCCCTGTTTCTGTCATACGTTTTTAAATGCAAGTTAGTACTGTAGAATATTACATTTATATTTATGTGTTTGAGCAATTGACTAAAGTTCATACAGTAAATTTGTACTTCGATAAGAGAAATAATTCTCAGTGAATATCTGGAATGATAAGATTGATCTGACAAATGAGAAGAACCATTACAGAAAGAAATCCTTTCTTCCTGGATCATATTATCTGTTCACTGGGCAACTTCAGTGAAGCTTCTGATCCGGCAGTTATTTATTAGCTTTCCGTAAGTCCATCTTTTCATAACAAGCCAGTTATTGCGAATTCACCAGTAAAAATGCTCGTGTTCCTGAACATAAAAGGTGATGTACCACCACCAAATGATTACTGCATTCATAACCACCTCAACCCACTCATTATCACTCTCTTTCCCCCCTCTACCAACCCTTGCCTACCTCCAGATCTGGGGAATATGTGGCAGTAAACATTTTGGCTGCTAGCCTGCCCCTTTACCTCTCCACAGAAAACCATTTCCAGGTGCTTAGGATGATAAATAAGAGATCAGCCTTATCATATGACACCTGAACAGCAAATAAAAGAACGACGGATCCATTATTTACTTTAGAACACATGGTGCGCTGTTAGATAAAGGCAGCTGGTGGTTCAGGACCGGTGTGATGTTTTTAATTTATTTGTTCACCAGACGTGGGCAGCAATATCAATGAGGAGACATTTAAAAGCCCATCCTACTCTGACCTAGGTGTGGGCAGTTGGAGTTCATCAAAGTATAATCAGTTTGACAATGCCATATGCTGACTCCAGATCACGTTTCACAGTCTTGAGCACAATAGGTCTGCTCTCAGTCCAAAATATTTTCTTTCCAGTTGGCCTGTTGGCCGTGCAGTCTCACACGGCCCCACATTGCAGCTTGCTGAAGAGAAGGCAGGAGCATTGCCGAGGAACGCTTCCATTTTTACCATTACTGACTCATTTCCCTGCTGCACTAAACTCTCCTGTTTAAATAAACTGAAGGCTGCAGTAGACAAATTTAAATAAAAGCATATTTTTAATAGCTTCGCATCAGGCAAGAACCTGCAGCAAGTAAAGATCTGCTTGGCCCAATTGAACCGACGCAAATTTTGGAACTGGAGCTGCCAACATGTTTTCGCGTGGATTGTAAAAGTATTGCACGAAGCAAGTGTAGCGCTCTGTAAACTTTTAAATTATTTCACTGAAGAGGATGTAGATGGAGGCGTAGAGCTAATTTTGTTGGTGCTGTTGCACACGATGTACAACTCGTGTGACCTTCAGTTCATTCTGTTTAGCTTTCACCTTACAAAATGCGTGAAATATTTAAGAATTCCTGCCTTTTCATGAAGTGGTGCTTTGATAATAAGGCTTTACATTTGGTTTCCTTTCTGGCAATCTTGAGGCATAGTTTTATGCAGGTCTTAAACAACAGTGCACAGGATATAATGCTACATTTAGACCATAAGACAGGAGCAGAATTAGGCCATCTGGCCCATCGAATCTGCTCTGGCATTCAATCATGGCTGATCCTTTTTATTCTCCTCCTCAACCCCAGTTCCTGGCCTTCTCCCCGTAACCTTTGATGCCACGTCCAATGAAGAACCTATCTATCTCTGCCTTAAATACATCCAACAACCTGGCCTCCACAGCCGCATGTGGTAACAAGTACCACAAATTCACCACCCTTAGGCTAAAGAAATTTCTCCGCATGGTTTGCTCCAGCAGATGGTTCAGACCAACCTGTGTGGGTGACACTCTTGCCCACACTTGACTCTCTCTTGGGTACTTTGAGAGTTACTCACTACACACACACACTCACACTCACTCACCATTCCCCTGCCCATTCCCGCCAGTGGTTAGTGTTCCACAGCTCCTTGACAACCTTTTTCACTCCGCTGCCCAAGCTTACCTTGGGGAGCACAGGGCCTTCTCCGGAACCGCAGGCCCTGCCCCAGAAATGCTCAGGCAGGCATTCAGGCCCTTCGCTCAGGTTTGCTGGCTTTCAAAAATGGGCAGATATGGGAAAGCATTAAAAAAAACACTAAAAAGATCAATAGCACTGATAAGCAGATCAACTATTGAACATGGCAAAGTGAATGAAAACAGCAATACATTTAAAGCAATCATAAATATTAAACAATGAAGAAATCAAGAATGAGCTACAGATAAATTACCTGAAACCAGATGATTTCCCTTGAGCCACATCTCTTCATTAAAATTAGCAGAATCAATGAATTGCACCTGGTTAAGCTCAAGTTTATTAGCATGGCCATGTAAACCCAGGAATAAATGCCATGAAAATTAACTTGTGACTGCAGCAGCTCAGTACCCTACAAACATGATGAAAATATATTACATAAACTTTATATAAATTATATATAATTTATATGACACAACAAACAAAAAAAAACAAAGTTATTTGTGTCATTTGAAGGAAGTACAATATGAGGCTGAATTAAATTCACAAACCTGATGGCAGTGGGGAAAAGCTGTTGCTGAATCCTTAGGTGTGGATCTTCAGTCTCCTGTACCTCCTGCCTGATAGCAGTCATGTGACGAGGATATAGCCTGGATAGTAGGAGTCCATGATGATGTCAGTAACATCGCTTCTTGTAGATGTCCTCATTGCTGGAGAGAGCTGGACCAGTGATGGAAATAGCTGAGTCCATTTGTAGTCTCTTGCATTCCTGGGCATCGGAGGTTCCATATCAGGCCATGATGTAACCAGTCCGTTATAAAAATTATCGTAGTATAGTTCCAACAGGATCATGATATTTAGAAGTAAATGTACAATCTAGTGGTCATGACCCCTAACTGCTTGGAGTACTGAGTTGAATCAACTTGGACTCTCTCCTTCACAACAAATTCTCCACTATCAGTTACCAGATCCAAGCTCTTAAAGTTCTGAGCTGCACCTACTAAACCAACTGCCCTGAATATAGAGAGCCATAATTTGATGGGACCCAGAACCATCAGCAACCAGACGTTTAAAATTAGGCAGCCTGATAAGAAGAAGGCGAATAACTAATGGCAGTGCATGAAAACTCCTGTGATACTTAGGAATGTGTCCACAGTTGGGACAATTGATCACATTTCAGTATCTAGCAACTTCGAATACAGCCAGAGGTGAAACACTGAAAGTCCAATGGGAACTGTGCTGCCAGGTCTCCGGTTTGGAAAATGGATCAGGAGTGATCCATTTTTGGTCTGATTTTATCCACTTTTCTAATAAATCCAGAATGGGTGGCCAGGTGTATTGTTCAACTCTTGCTAAGAAGCTGCTCTACTTTGAAGACTTATTAACTAGTTCATATCTTTATAAGAACACCAAAAGCAATACCTTCACATCTATCAATACGGGATTTACACTTAATCTGGCTCACTTCTCCACAGATTATAACCTCTAATTTCTTTCAAATTGGTCATAGAGAGCATCAATCAGATTGGTGATCTTTTGACAAGAAATTGGGATTCACCTGGAAACGTGAATTGAACCAGTGCAAATAATGACCGGTGGCTGGCACATGTTTCATCTGGGACCATTTTACTGAATTGAATTAGTCAGTTCTTGAGTCAGAATGTGTTGGGAGAGAGATGATTTGAAACTTCTGCTTAAAAGTTTTGTTTTCATCATGCTTCATTTAAACTGTCAAACACAAACGCCTTATCAGACAAAACTGACTTTAAGACCCATGGTATCTAGCAAAGTGTGCCTGTTTATCAGATGATGAATCCTTGCATCATTGTGGATTGTCCTAACTATTTATTACTTTGAAATAGAAAACAAACTATTGTCAGACTCACCTTAACACATTGGCTACCAGAAATTAGTTTCTGCGCTGAAAAGAAACAGATATAAGATGGGTCACTGAGTTACTTTGGTGCATGAATAGAAATTCTGATTGCTTCCAAGTACTAAAAGCAATTTAAAAACCAATGCAAGTTCTAATGTTCTTAAGCTGATTTCACCAGATACTGGTTATTCTCCATCATCACTGATCAGGGGTGTCAAACTCATTTTAGGTCACGGGCCGGATTGAGCAAAATGCAGCTTCATGCGGGCCGGATCAGTCGGACGCATGCGAACGCAGTTTTCGTTGCCTCCGTTTTTTCAGCCTGCTCAGTCTCTGCTATAACTACAAAGTGTTTCACTTTACAAATTCCGTTTCTTATGAAGAAAACTGCCGAGCAAGACTGCCAAATAAACACTAAAAACCCTGAAAACCTGGTACCTGAATAAACTCAGCATTAGCCATATCATACGCCATAGGCGCTTCAATTACTGGGGCCAGCTTTAATAGTAATTAGATATTATCTCGCGGGCCAAAGATAATTCCACCGTGGGCCGGATTTGGCCCGTGGGCCTTGAGTTTGACATATATGACTGAGATGGACAGAACCCACAGCTCTTTGTTGGAGCGTAAAACTATATCAGATTTAAACAACATGTAGGTCGCTGTAGAGGTCACTAAGCACACGGTCTTCCTCAATTTATTGAAAGTGCAGTCCAATCTCACATCCTTGCCCTTGCCCCAGGACCTGCACCCTTCTCCAAGTGAAGTGTACATGCAAATTTTGAATGCAGCGAGTGCAGTAACTGAATCACCACTATGGATAACTGTATCAGTAAGGTTACAGAACCTTATATTATTGGGCAATTAACTCATTAATATGGATGTTGTACTAATGCTATTGAGTTCAAAACATTGACAGCCCCCAAGGAATTTAAATTAGGTTTAATAATTATATTCAAAATAAAAACTAATTAATTCTACTGGCTACAAGATTCTGCTGATAAACCCATTGATTTCAGTGACCTCCTGGTGTGCTCAGGTGCACATCATTGTGGTTGATTTAGTTGTCGCAACAAGCCAATCATTTCAAGGGCAGTAAATAATGGACCTGTAAAAAGGGAAAAAAAAGGAAACAATCCATTTCAGACAGTGGACTCTTCAATACTCACTGTATTGAAAGCAAAAAGTTCACTTCTTACCTTGGGCTGCTGCTTCCATTGTGAATGATCTTTGTCCTTAGTTGTTGCATTGACTTGTCTCATGATTTAGAACACCCCCGTTAAATTTCTCTTTTGGCGGTCCTATGATTTACTCATCGGTTCTTCAGCTAATATTGTCCTGACTTGAGATTGCCTGAGATAGTATACAGCAATAGAAATTCTAGCATACCTCCTCCTGCCCCAGACAGGCAGAATTTGGGGTGACTCTATAGACTTTGCTCCAGTACTTTCAAAATTTGAATTCCACTGTGTGCTCTGATTCTTTGATCTTCTTTCATACTTGACAGTTACTCTGAAGAACTGTCTTCAGAGTAACTGTCAAGTATGAAAGAAGATCAAAGAATCAGAGCACTATACAAGTCAAAACCAGTTTGGAAGCAGTGTTAAGAGTTTATATATGAAGTGTGCATTCAACTGATTTCCTGTGTATTGATCGTGTATTTGAATTTCTGGTCTGAGAATGATTCAAAATGAGAGACTGTTTCATATGTCACATCCGTTCTTGCCCATTCTAATCAGTCCCATTTCCTGTAACTCTGTAACATCTTTTCCTGATCAGTTGTCTTTCTCTCACTTTAACCCAGTTGTGATCACTTTTCCCATCCCAGGAAATGTGAATAAAATGGTTATATATACATTACTGCACAGAGTAATGTAAAAATATTCTGTAAAGCAAAGATGCTTTCAAAAATAATGAAATGAAGTTTCAAAATATCAGAAAATTCACTTTAAAGGGCAGTAAACAAATCAAATCAATATTTGGTATGACCACCCTTTGTGTTTAAAATGATATCATTTCTCTTGGGTATTCTGCCGTGCCGTTTTATAAGAAAATCAGCTGTAGGTTGTTCCAAGCAACTTGGAGAACCTGCCACAGTTCTTCTGCAGACTTTGGCTGTCTTGCTTGCTTCTGTCTCTCCAGGTAATCCCAGACAGCCTCAATGATATTGAGATCAGGGCTCTGTGGATGCCCCACCATCTGAAACCATATAAAAAATCTTGGATACCCAAGACTGTGGTACAATAATGTAGTTTAGATGTCTCTGTTTACTGAATTGGACAAATTCATCAGAATGATAGCATTGAAAACTGTACTTTCTAACAATTCCAATTAGGAACTGAGGAGCAGTATTCAGTCATGTGGAATTCATCAGGGGATTTAATGGACAAATGGATTACGGCTCTCCTTGCTGCAGTGGACTTCATGTCTGATATCAATGTTAAAAATGTGATTTGCACATCAGCACTGAAATCTCCTGTTGACTTCTGTCTGTCTTTTTGCTAGGATGACCCTTACACCAACCTCAACACAGCCTTTGATGTGGCGGAAAAGTACCTAGACATCCCCAAAATGTTGGATGCTGAAGGTGAGATGTGGCTTTAGCATAATTCATATCAGCAAAGGATTTTTGTGGCACTGACTTATAACTAGTACAAATTCTTTGAGCTAAGGCCATTCTACTCTGCAAGTAGCCAAATGTTCCAGCATTAACCAGTTGGCTGTTTGAAGCTTTGCCTTTGGTTTGATTATTTTAGAATTTCTGCTGTTTCAGTACTTCAACTCATTTCATGCTCCATTAATTTAAAATCGGCAAGCCCCATTGTATAATTTAAGATCTAATTGAAAGTCATTTTAGCAGGCATAATAAAATTTACTTTGCAGCTGATCTGAATATAGAGGTTGAGATTTTAGATCTGAGCCATTGCACTCAGCATGCATTCCCATAGACACCACCTGTCATTAAAGGCTACAATCTAAATCATAGTGTGCACCATACCGAGGACTGAGTCTGGATTTTGCTGCATCTTGTGGTGTTAAAAAATAATTTACCCATTTTTCCCCAAAGAGCAAACTACCCATGAAAACAGCTATATTGAAATTACATGTTCTGGGTTTCAATTTGAATAAATTCAAATTTATGACAGACCCGCACAGTGACACAGTTGTTGGCACTGCTGCGAAGACTTGGGTTCATTTCTGCCCTTGGATGCCACCTGCGGGGAGTTGGTACAGTATCCCTGTGACCGTATAGTGGGGATCATGGGTGCCATTAGGGACTAATATCTTTAATGATGGGGATTTGAGGATTTGTGGAAAGCAGATCATGCAACTGGGGCATGTTCTGAAGAACAGGGTGTGCTTTGGGGGAATCCATGTAGTTCAAGTCAATTGGTGCCAAGGGTAAAAATTAATAATTTAACTTGGCATGTGTCCCAGTCCATTGTAGAGTTAAAAACAACTTGTTGTCCTGGGAGTGTCCAAGGACAGACTACCCTGCGACTACTGATCTAATCTCTGTTGTTAAAAAGCAGCATTCCACAAAAAGTGACACCCTTGCACAAGGCCTGACACAGAAAACCCCACGGAAGCTGCAAAGGTGATGTGTACCAGGAGATGCCCAGCCTAATGTCCAGAGGGACAGGAACAACCCAATGCAATCTGGAAATGGCCATTATCGTACTCCACTCCTGGAAAAATTGATCCCTAATTGTATAACAGTGAAAGAAGAGTTATTTGAGATTTACGCTTTCAATTCTTCCACCAGTTGTCTTGCTGGGTTTCCTGTGCTTCCCATTTCCCCTCAGGCTGCCATTCTTGCTGTGATGCAGAGTCTCAATCAGCAGATCCTCCAAGTGCTTGCCTAAGTGATAGTGATGATGGGCTAGGAAAAGTGGCCAGTGAATTTTCAATGGCCAAGCTGAATATTAACTGTAGTAACCTCCACCCATTCCCAACATTGATGTGATTGTGACCAAGGGCAGAAACATTGATACTTTTATTTCCTTCTTACTGCCTCCTTCCTCATTGTGGCCCTGGAGGTGCTTTCAACGAAATCAGCATAACACGGAATTCCCTAGTTAATATGGCTAAATCTCACCCCATGTATATTTGCTAACCAATCAGGATGAACCTTTGCCCAGTTGTCACAAAAAGGTTTAATATGGTGCTGAAGGAGGCTGAGGTGGAGGTGGGGTAGAGGAGAAAGTAAAACAAATAATTCATCTTCTAGACTTGCTCTACAATCTCTAATTCAGAAAAATTCCTGCTGAGTTAGACCAGCGCAGACCACTTCCAAATTTGGAAATGCTGCTTCAAATCTGAGCGAGTGAGATGGAACAGAAGCTAGCCTGCTGAAAACTTTCTCAATGAGATTAGAAGCCACAAGCTTAAGGCTAAATAACTGGGTTTTGCTGTAAGATGGGATTGGCCAGTAAACCAAATACATGTAATGCTTTTTTTTGAATTTTGGATGTTTTTGATCCTGGTAAGGTTGGTCAGGTTTGCATCTGTCAAATCCTAAACCTTGATAATTCAGAACTGGGCCATCTAAGTTCAAATTTACCGTGTATGACTGTTTCTGTGCCTTAGAGATGGGGAAGCCATGTCATTTCACACCCCTTTGACTGCTGCATGAGCTGAACAATGTGACCATCAACCACGTCTATACTGCTGAGAGCATTCATCTGATTCTTGTTCTTTTTGGAGTTGCACACCAGCTCTTCTCCTCCAGGTGCTGTGGTACCACGTCCTACCTAGAACCCACACACGACGTTTTGCACCAAGACATTTGTACTCAAATCCTCCTTTAAAATGGTTGCTGGTTGTGCATATTAATGGTCAGTGATTTGTATGTAAGAACACTTGGATTTCTCTGAACACCAGCACTTTTAGATCTCTCATTATTTTTGTTAAAAGTCAGCCTTTCTACATTTTTTTTGCTGAAGTGGATGATCTCTCATTTTTCACATTACGTTCCAACTGTATTTCCTTGCCCATTCACGTAACCCGCCTCTATCCCCCTCTCTGCACCCTCCATGTAGCTCACACTGACACCTAGCTTAGTATCATTAGCAAATTTAGATGCATTACACTTGTTCCCCTCATCAAAAACTTTGGTATAGATTATGAACAACTGGAGACCCAGATCATTAATCAAACTTTCTGTTGTTGCTCCTGTATAATTCATCAGTATAACACCACTTCTCCTTCAGAGCTCCTTTGAAGCACAGTAAGTAATTAAGTGCGAAATAGATCACCTTTAATAAGTTCCTGATTTTGCACACACGTACATTTCACTGCAATAGTGCTATCAATTACCCTTCATGATGGTAAAGTCGTGTTCAATCTATTTTTTAAACTTATAATTGTTAGAAAGACCACCTTCTACCATAAATCAGTGATAGGATTATCAATTACCTAGAATATTAGCAGAACTTTTCGCTGATCCATGCCAATTTTTTGGCACAGTTTATAGGAGCCCATTCCTAGACACTATAATTTATTGGATACATCTACCAAAGTTACAGTAGGGTTCTGTTCCTGTGAATTGTTCATAACCCAAACAGTTTGCAAGTCAGAAATGTGGCTGTGAACAGAGTTCCCACACAGCAGAAGATACCCCACAACTGCCAATGTTATCCACCCCCCTGGTCTCCCAAACTCTCATATGCCTCTGAGTTGGGCATTCAGAAGCAGGGATGGACTTGCAATGGGAAGTGGCTTTCAGGCGTCCATTTGAAGAAATAAAAGCACCTAACCCTTGTCTTTTACAGAAGGCAGTGAAATTGGATTGTGCGCTTGGATGGGATTTCCATTATCCAGTTAAAATTCAGTAGCAAGGAGTTTAATTTTTTTTCCATTTCTTGATACAAGTTATGTCAAGATAAACATCTTACTGCCTCAAACAGTATGTTTTACCATTTTGTCTTTCTTTTCTAGTTTGGGTATTCTTTGATAACCTTGGTCCCAATGTTATTAACTGATCTATTCTTTTAGTGTAATTTCCACAACTTGACCTTCTGGCAATGTAGCCTGGCCTTTGTGTAAGTTGATCATGTAACCAATGCATTAACATTATTGTATTCCTCTCTTTAGAAGTCTGTTATAATATGGCTCCTAATTCTGTTCACCAAACATCAACATTAGTGGATTGTACAGTAGAGTAGCCTAAAACAGAATTAATTGGCTGTCAGCACTTTTGATCTCCAGTCTAGTCTGCCGTTGTACTCTATTTGAAGATTAAACAAGTCTTCAGGCATGTCAGATCTAAGTAAATCTCACTGTGGTTCATCGTCCACTCTCTGAAACAGTAATATTCCTACATTGCCATGGTTCCCATTTTTGTTTAATGTCTCTAAATCTGCATGTTCCCCTCCCCCAAAAAAATGGTTTTTCAGTGGATGAATGTATTACGTTGTTTAAAAAAGCATTAAATCCTTTCCTGTGTTTCCTGACAGACATTGTGGGTACAGCTCGTCCGGATGAGAAGGCAATCATGACTTATGTCTCTAGCTTCTACCATGCATTTTCAGGAGCCCAAAAGGTATCCCAGGAATCCATATTTTCCAGCAGAAATTGCTTCTCTGGCTAATTATCTATTTTTCTTCCCTGTTCTGCAGCTGCTATTTGTGAACTTTCCACTCTTGATATGATCTCCTGTGTTGCATGATGGGAAGAGTGTGGTTCTTCGCTGACTGTGTCTTGGCTTACCTTTACTTCCTTAATCTTTTCTTGTCTTCCTTGTACAGATTTAATAAACACGCTTAGGCCGGATGAAAAGGCCATTATGACCTATGTTTCATGTTACTACCATGCGTTCTCAGGTGCACAGAAGGTGAGAAATCTACCTCACCCCTGTAGAGTTCCCCTTTGATTTAGATTTTCTTACTCCTCTTTCAACATATACAATATCGCCATCTTCTTTTTTTTGAGTCTGGCTTATGGTGGTCCAGCTACCGAAAATCTTTAAGTGACATTGTTTGGAAATTTACCTTAATGGTTCATATACAGCACTTTCATCTCCAGTGTCATTTGAGAAAGTAGTTGCTTAGTCTGATCAATTGGGCAGTCAAATTCTCCACACTGCTCTTCCATATTATAGAGTATTGCAAGTTATTCACTTTGCCCGAGTTGCATTTTGTCTCCATTCGCCAATCCTCATTGTCACATTGAGCTTAATTTGGTAGGGTTAATGTGCACATTGTGTACTGTGCGCAATGGAGAGCATTGTCACTCATCCACTGGAGTACTTAAAGAAGAAAGTAAACCTGATAAATTTGGGTATCTAAGAGTTCTTTATTCCTGAAGATTATAGCAGCTATTTGGTCCTGCCACTGCTTTACTCAATTTTCCTCTTTCCAAATCTCTAATCTTAGTATTTGAAGAGACCCCCGTAGTCTTTATTAGCAACACATTGGTTTGATATCTGTGGGAAATTCTCAGTAATTAAGACAGTAAGTTAGTGGGCAGTTTCCTTCTCAAAGATGGCTTAATTCAAAGATTTTATTCTTCCCAAGGAGTTTCACAGAGCAATTAGCTTTGCTGAATTGAGAGTATGCAGATTAGAACATATTCTGATCCATGATCGGACATCTTCCCATTTCGGAGTTGTCCTCCTTTACTTTATACCACAGGATTGCCAGGTGAAGATAGACTCTAATGGTATTAGTGTGGGCTAGGTGGCCCTTCTGCCTGCTCTGCCACTTAATAAGATGATAGATGATCTAATCTTGACCTCAGCTCCACTTTCCTGCTCTGTCATAGCCCTTGACTTCCGTATAGACCAAAAGTCTATCTGACATCCCTTGAATTATATACAATAATGTGACCTCTACAGACTCTGAGATAGATTTCCAAAGATACAATAAATGTCTGCGAAGACAACTTCATCCTTTAAGTGAAGAACGTATTACTCTGAAGTGATAGTGTCCAAGTCTAGAGCCCCCCATGATGGAAATATTCTTTTGGCACCCCTACCCAGTGGGAGCTTCTCAGAACCTTAATGCAATAAGATCACCAGGCTTTAGTGCCACAGCTGATTGTTGAATACGTAATAGATCTCCCCAGCCTCCACCTTCCCTTGCATTCTGTGAAGTATATCATTTTTCCATTTGAGTCTGCAGAACCCTCAGTCTTGGCACATTGGGAAACCCAACTCGTGCTGCTGAACAAATTGAACTGCAGTTTGTTGAAATTGTGATGGTTTAGCATGTTTAATGCATTTCTCATTTGACATCTTCTGAAAGCCTAATAAAATACTTATCAAGAGGAAATTCAAACCTCTAGGCCAACAGCTCTCTTTCTTTTCTCTTTTAATTGATTTTGTGGCAGTTCCTTTTCACCATCTTCATTACCTGCTACCTTTAAACCTGGACTTCATCATTCAGGGGTCCACTATAAGCCAGCAATAATTTGATTTCCAACCTCAGTCACTCTCCCATGTTGAAATCTGAATTTAACGTCTCCCTAAATCGTTCCTTTAACTGGTGTGTTCTTCACTTTTGTAGACTATTATCTGTCTTCCTTCTTTGTGTTAATACCTTTTGTTTCACTTTCCCTGGCTTGGCTGATCCTCAGAACAATATAATCTGCAATTAATTGTTGTGGAGAATATGATTCATTGATTCATATCTGGATTAATTTATTACAGATTCTTAATAATGTTAATTGTGGCAGTGTTCTATCCACTTTTTGGTTTCTTCACCTTGATAATTCTATTCCAAGGCACAGCAGTTTATTGTTATATAACTAATTTTGCTTGAAAAAGTACACAATTCTAATGGGAGCTGTGGAATAACGTAACAAAGGTTTAAAATACCCAGTTTATAGATGGATGTATAACATTATTTTACAAATACTTACCGTGAATCGTGTCCAGCTTGTGAGTCACATGTGCTTGCGTTAAGCCACTGTACATTGTAATTTTTAAGATTTTTTTAGTGTAGATTCTTCATGCTTGAGGGCAAACATTGGAAAAAACCTATTAAAATGATCAGGATGACTAAGGTTACATGAATATAACTATACTTCTCACACATTTGTAACAACCTCTTAATTTCCAGATTTTATTTAAGTTGACCTCTCCACTATATTTTCCCCTTTAGTTCTTGATCAGAAAGATGGGAAGCTAACATATATAACCAATTTGTGGGGGAAAAGGTCAGCAATCAATAGAATCAGTCATATTTATTTCTCTCTGATTTCCCAGGCAAATGCAATAATCTCACTGTGTGTATGATTACATAGCTGAGTTTGGGAGCAGGTAACTGAGGAAATGATGGGAAAGCAAAAAAGAGTTTCATTTGTTCACATTAAGTGAGAGGTTTATCCGGAATTCTAAATGTACGATTAGGTAACATGCAAGATAGTTTATAAAACTTGATTTCTGTGTACCTTTTGAATGGCATGTTCCCAAGGTCACTTTGTCCAACGTCCACAAATGTGATTTTCCTGCATCTGCACATTGTACCAAAAAGAAGCAGATGCTGCTAAGCTAACAGTTTTCCTACAGTTTACAGAATTTGTGCAAATGTAAACATTTGTGTTCCATTCCTCTGAACCCTCTTTTTCTGTTCAGATAATAGCATTGCAGGCCTCATGATCAGCTTTCTTCTCCAATCCTGTCCCTTATGCTCTGCAGGTACAGACCCTGATTTGGTTGGAGCTTTTCCTTTTGCACTTAATGACTTGTGTTTGGAAGTTGATGCAGTGATTCATCCTTTAGACAGTGCATGTGATTTTCCACTTGTCTTGCACATCCCCTACATTTACCACCCTGCACCTCTGTGGCGGAGGTGCATCTATCTGTTCTAACTCCATGTAAGAGTTTCTCACTCTCCAGTAGAGAGTGAGCTAATACTTTGAATGGTCCTTCAAACTAACCTTTCATCGGCAAGACTAATCATCACAGTGCCAAGTATTCTTTGTCCATAACACACTGTGTGACACTTGCTTTCCTAAGGTAAAGTTATTTTCACAGTTCAGCTTGTTAGTATTTGCACTGCTGGCCCTCGACTGAGCAAGCTGAGAGGTTACCAGCATATTAATCTCAAGCATTGCGTACATTTAAAGAATGTTGCTACCCTGTGAAGTATATGAATGCAGTAAAACTCCAATAACCTACCATATGACTCTTTGGAAATTCCAACCAATCGGCATCTGGCTCACCAGGTATTAGTTAATGTACTTCATTCCCATCCAGCCCAGTCCTGGTCCCTGCACTTTTTCCACTCATCCAGGCCCTGGTCCCTACACTTACCTTCCACCCACTGGGGCCCCGGTTCCCATACTTCTACAAACACACTGGGACCCTGCTCTCTTGAATAGAACATTGTCCCATTTCTCAACCTTCTTATACACTTACCAGTGTGTGGGTTCCAGCTGTCTCTTTCATTTTGCTCTGGAAGAATTATTACCATTCTCTGTGATCCCTAACGGAGTGCAGGGGCACTAATAGAAATAACCTCCGGTCTAGAGAATCTGCTAGTATGGCACCACTAAAGTCCTGAGCATGCCAGGTTGTTGGAGTTTTACTTTTCCACAGTCGTATTCTGAGCACACGTGCTAATTCATCATAACTACTCAATGTACCCTGAAGCTTTAAGAGAAAATTGCTGAGTGAATTTTGAATGTCAATAGCCACAAGCACACAGTGGGCCAGTTTTCATTTGCGCCTGTGCTATAAATGGGTTCTGAAATGCAGTGATGTTTGCGGAATGATTTTCTGCACAAACACACGTTGGCAAGTTTCAATGGAACATTTTGTTTTGTTGACAAGCTGTCATGAGAGCTCCTCTGACCTGTGTGAGAAATGCCATCGGTAAACAGTCAACAGGAGCCGTCAGCGTCAATGCACTGTGTGTCACTCCACAGACAACCTCAATGGGCTTTTTCAAATTTTCATTCTCTTGGTTGAACTCTGAATGGTTTATAAATTGTGTGGAAGATGACGAGATATACCATTTGTCTTCAAAAGCTAGGGAAATCTCAGCGATGGTTAATATCACATTAAATAGTTCCTAACATACATTTCCCTAAGCATTGCTTTCCTGTTCAAAAAAAAAATGCAGCCCAAAATTATTGGTGCCTTTGGAAATTGAATAAGCAGCCCTTTGTGTCAATTCTGGCTGCCATTATTTGTATTTGTTAATGTTATCCCCACCATCTAGACCAGTGGTTCCCAACCCTTTTTTGGCCATGCCCCACCTAATCACCTCTAAAATCCTGATGCCCCCTGTGGTGATATATAATTCTTATTATTCAAAAAGTGAACTCCTATTCACCTGGAGGAAGCCTAAAAGACCATTAACTTGGTTTAAACAAGCTTCCAAAGAACATGGCATTCATAAAAGAGAAAAATAAAAGAACCAAAGGACTGTTAAAGTTCTGAGGAAGAAAATACTAAGAAATTGTAAAAAAAAGAACATTAAGTGATATTAAAATAATAATAAATAAATAAAACAATGCTGATTCGTTTCTACAGCATACAAAGACAGATACACCGTTTAAAAGAGATGACGCAATGTACACACCTTCACACCACCAAGAACCGAAAGCTACTGCAAAAAGCAGCATTGGCGCGACCTCGTACGAGTTTCTTACGCATTTGGACTTGTTCATTCGTTCCTTCCTACATCAGTCAATTCATTAATTTAATTATGAAAGCCATTTGATGGTTGTAATGATGGTATACACTATATATACAGTACATATGCAATTACACATGTACATACACACAAGTATTTTTATGTATGCATACTGTATATACACATATGTATTAACTCGCACACACACTCATACTCACACAGACTTACTAGAAAAAATTCACTGTTAATAACTCATTCTCGAATTGCCCCCCTTAAAAATCAAATTACTCCCCTGTGGGGCGTACGCCCCACATTGGGAACCACTGATCTAGACGTACCCTAGCAATCTGACATCATTTAGCACTCTTCACCTCAAAGGTATGCTTTTCAAGCACCACACGGTGGCTTCTCTTAGTGATGCTGACCCTCACCACTATGTGTTGGTGCCCCCTAGTTAAACCTAGATGTAAGTGCAGTTAATTCATATGCTTGGTAATCTCCCAGTTCAAATAAAATGTGATTAAGGAGGATTAATGTTTCTTGCTTGCCAAACGATTGCCGATCACACAGTATATTCCCTGAGTTTATACATCCAGGCTTTGTTTTGTCTAGAATTATCTCTCTGGAGCTGCTTCTCGAATCATCCAAGTGTCTTAGTGATGCAAATCTCCAGATCCTGCTTCTGGTTCATGTGGACATGACTGAGTTGTTTGTTTGAGATTCAGACTCCAGATCAGACCACATTAATCTAAGTTGCTATATTTAGCTGCCAATACTTGTGCAGCCTCTCATTCCACCACCCCCACACCCCACACCCCCACACCCCCACACCCCACTAGTTCGTATTCCCCCCCACCCCCGGTTTGACAGTTCACTAATGGCCCATTTGAAAAGCCAACAAGTATTGACTTAATGAAGCAACACTGGGCAAACCTCTTCCAGTGCTGATGCGAACAAAATTATTACTAAATATACCTTAATATGGAGATTCTAAGGGGCCTCATTGACTCCTCTGCCCCACCACTGTTCCAAATTGGTAGCGAAGTAGGTGACTTTACAAAGAGATTCCTTTGGCTGAGAGTTGGGCTACATTTCATCCCTCTCCTGTAAGTTTAAAGCCTTGTTTCTTCTGGATGTGAAATGGGGTTGAGTGCTCTTTTATCCCTCCCCCTTCCCCTTTCCCCCAGAAGAGAGGTGGAGGGGAAGGGCTCTAACTGCTTTGAAAACAATTCACCCCAAATTTAGTAGTCTTTGAGTGGTGGTCACAGATAACTGGTGATAAAGATGGGAACCTTTCACAAAAAGTTTTTTTTAGGTTGGGTTAGGTCTGTTTTTGAAGAAGAGAGTTCCAGCATATCTACCTGCTGTGCCCAGTCCTGCAGCCCACAACTGTGAATGCCTTATTGACGAATGGCTCGTGCAATGTGGAAATGATCAAATTACCACTCAGTAGTTAAGGCGAAAAGTTGGGTTTAAGATTGGAGCGGCATCTTTGAGGGCCTTGCTAACTGGCCTGGAGCTGACATTAGAAATGAGAAGAGCTCCCACCATGAGATTGGCTGATATCACCAGATAGGTGAGAAACATTCCTTTACTAGGAACCACAACGCTGAATTTGGTCCCTTTCAGAGCTACCTGGGGTGACCAAGCATTCAATTCCTGCTTCTTCATCCACACTTCAAAATTGAGGGTATTTTAATTGCAAAAAATCAAATCAGTGATTTATAAGGGTGGAATAGTGACAGCAGCAATATCTGAGTTTTGGCTAATGTATCTGGAAACAATATTGCGAAAACATTCTGAAACTAATATTAGCATCTCCCGGAATCAGCTGGTGATTACTGTTTGGTTGCTGGGCAACTGAATAGAAGGTGAAAGTCATTGTGTGTTGGGAGGTTGAGAATGAGAATGATTGCGTGGTGAGAACCAAGAGGTTAAATTTCATCACAGAGTTGTGTGTTTTCAGTTTAGGCCTGCTTCAGTGCTGTTTGAATTGGGCCCAGGGTCTGGTCAGCACAGAGTACTCTGGCAAATTCTAGTTTCTACAGACAGAATCAGCTTATTTTTTGTTTTGAATTGACTGTAGATGTGAATCTTTTAAATGATCAGTTGTAAATCTGCATAGTGACCATTCTAAATGAAGAGTCCAGATCTTGAAATGGCGGCCAAGAATATGATATAAAGGAGGCTATTTTACTATTGAGTGGAAGTTCCATCTCTTGCCATTCTGTGGTTATGTTAATTGACTGGATTTGATTGAAGGAGAACATAAAAGGAACCACCATGTGAGAGAATTGCACAATTCTCTGCAGGAGACAATTTTTCCCTTTTCTTCCCCAAAGCATTTAAATGTACAAAAAGATTTACTGTAGACAAACAATGTTAAATTCTAGAGATATTTTTGCATTACAGTTCCAGGGCGTCTTTATCAAACAGAAAAATAATTAACTGAAGACAAATAATAACCCCCCCCCCTTTGAAGTATTATTTCAAGTATTACATTTCATTGCTAAAAGAATTGTGGCACTTAATAATTGCCAGGCTATGACTATCTCCAACACAAGTATACCCTTGCTATTCAATAGTATTATCAATGATGAGATCTACACTGCCCATAACAGTGTAGATACCATTGACAAGTAACACTTCAGCTACACAAATACTGTGGCTACGGTAGCAGAATCTTCGACAGTAAGTGATGCACCTCCTCTCACCACAAGCTCTTTCCACTATTTACCAGCCACAGGCCTGTAATGAACAAATGCTCTCCTCTTGCCTGGATGTGTGGAGCTCCAATGGTACTTGAGAAGGTCATCACCATGCAGGACAAAGCCTCTTGCTTGATTGATTTCAACCATCCTAAGCACTTGTTCCTTCTACCATCAGCATTAAGTGGCTGCACTGTGTGTCGTCTGCAAGATGCACTGCAGTTACTCAACTAAGCTGCTCTGACAGTATTTGCCAAGCCTGTGTCTCCATCACTGTGGAGGACAAAGTTAGGAGTAGATCCGAACACCCCAATGCCACGTCATTCCCGACGTGGAACTGTATCACCATTACTTCATCTTTGCTGGATTTAAGTTTGGGAACTCCCTCCTTTACAGCACTGTGGAATAGCTTCACCATGACCTCTTCAATTCAGCAATAAATGATAACCTTACTAGTGACACCACCTCATACAGGAAGTGAGTCAGTGAAAACCATTCATCTGGCACAATAATCATTTTCCATGGTGGGTTTGATCACCAATGATAATGCAATCCAATGAAATTAACAAGGATCTCCACTCTTTAAGAAGGGAGGGAAGCAGATGGAAGGAAATTATAGAATATTTAGTCTGACTTCAGTGGTTGGGAAGATGTTGGAGTCCATTATTGAGGTTGGGGTTTCGGGATATTTGGAAGCACATGATAAACAGACATTGTTTCCTTCAGGGAAAAACTTGCCTGCCAAATCTGTTGCAATTCTTTGAGGAAATAACAGGCAGGATAGACAAAGGAGAGTCAGTGGATATTGGTTGCCTGGATCTTTGTCAAGGTGCCACACATGAGGCTGCTAAACATTGTCAGAGCCCATGGTATTACAGGAAGGACGGCTGAGCGGCAGGAGTCAGAGAGTGGGTAGAAAAGGAGCCTTTTCTGGTTGGTTAGTGGTGTTCTGCAAGGGTCAGTGTTGGGGTCATTTCTTGGTCTGCCAATGATTTGATGATGGAATTGATGGTGTTTTGGCCAAGTTTGCAGATGATATGAAGGTAGGTGGAGGGGCAGGTAGTGTTGAGGAAGCAGGGAGTCTGCAGAAGGACTTAGACAGATTGGGAGAATGGGCAAAGAAGTGGCAGATGGAATACAGTGTTGGGAAGTGTATGGTCATGCACTTTGGCAGAAGGAATGAAGGCAAAAACTATTTTCTAAACAGGGAGAAAATTCAAAAATCCCAGGTGCAAAGGAACCTTGAAGACATTTGCAGGATTCACTAAAGGTTAACTTGCAAGCTGAGTTGATAGTAAGGAAGTCAAATGCAGTGTTAGCATTCATTTTAAGAGGACCAAAATATAAGAGCAAGGATGTAATGCTGAGGCTTTATAAGGCATTAATCACACTGCACAGAGTACTGTGAGCAGTTTTGGGCTCCTTATCTAAGAAAAGTTGTGCTGACATTAGAGAGGGTCCAGAGGAGATTCAAGAGAATGTATCCAGAAATGAAAGGGTTAATGTATAGGGAGTGTTTGTTGGCTTTGGGCCTGTACTCATTGGAATTTAGAACAATGAAGGGAGATCTTATTAAAACCTGTCAAATATTGAAAGGCTTAGGTAGAGTGGGTGTTGAGAGGATGTTTCCTGTAGTGGGTGAGTCTAGGACTAGAGGGCACAGCCTTAGAATAGAGGGGCGTCCATTTAGAAGAGCGATAACGAGCAATTTCTGTAGCCAGCGGGTGGTGAATCTGTGGAATTCATTTCTACAGAACAGTTGCGTTGGCCGAGTTATTGAGTATATTTAAAGCAGAGGTTAAATATCATAAAATGTCCCAAGATACTTAAAAGATGCAATGATAAATAAAATTTGATAGCGAGTTACATAAGATGCTTGGGCATATGGCCAAAGATGTTTTAAGGAGGTTTTTACAGAGAAAATGAGAGGCTGGTGGGAGAGAGAGGGGTGCTGTGCATACGGTTAAGCTGCATAATTTGGAACTTCAACTGAGAGAACAGCCACCAGCAGTGGACTAAAACAGAAGTGCACAGGGGGACCTGTTCGTAAAATCGAGGTGTTGCCAGCCTATAAAGTGATTTGGTTTACCGTGGAAGAGGCACATTGCGCTTTGAATTAGGTCAGAGAGGGAAACAGTTTGGCGGAGTGGTTTTTGTTTGATGGAAAATGGAAGGGAAGAGGCCAGCCAGAAGTATATTAGAAAACTCAAGGCTAAAGGACATGGAGGAGAGTTTTAGATGCAGACGAACTGAGTCAGGCCATAATGGAATTTGACTTGTGCAGCCTTGGTGCTGGTTTGGTTATTTTAGGGGAAGTTAGAGTTGAAATTTCAGCTACATTTAGTACTGTATTTAAAACAAACTAGACAGTTATGTATGGATTGAACTTCGCAGTTGAAGTTCAAACTAATTTACTTTCTGGTTGGATGAGAGCACAAGGATGATACCAGATTAGAATCAGCTTCAACAAGCTCAACCAACTCATTACGCTGCTTAACAATTTTTTTTTAAAAACATATACCATTATGGTGCTCATCCTCATTTAATGGTGTCCTGTGCATGAGAACCAAGCCAGGTATGAGGAGAGATGTGTAATGGTATGTATTTTTGATGAGATTTGATAGAAATGTGAATATTATGTCCTTCTGCAAACCAAGATTGATTTTTGTTTTCCTCTCCGCAGGCGGAGACAGCAGCCAATCGGATCTGCAAAGTTCTGGCTGTTAACCAGGAGAACGAGCAACTGATGGAGGATTATGAGAAGCTGGCTAGTGATGTATGCACAAAAGATGTTTCTGCGGTTGTCTGACCAGTACTTTTAGAGTTGTAGAAATGTTTGTCTCCCTGAAACTGAAATGGGGCCTGAAATTAATCCACAAGTGGGTCATGTTCCGTCCGCGGACAGGCACTAGTATTGAGTTCTTCCTTACTGAATGTTCAAATAACACAACCCCTTCTGGTGTGAGCCAGTGTAATTAAATTGTAAATAATCACTCCCAACATACAGTAATTGATCTGTCAGCAAAAGCATAGAAATTAATTCTTAATTTTCAGGTTTTTCTACTGATGTCTTTCCAGGTTGGGGCCTTTACCTTGGAAAGTCTATCTTGTCCACCTGGATTACAGAAACTGTGTTTGTAGCCTTCAGACATGATAGATTTTAATGGCACTTTAGTAGACCACTTTTTACTCATCTGCCTGTTCAGTTTTGATGACCCTTTCTTGCCCAGGGGCTATTTAATTTTATTTTTAATAATGGGAATACTTGAATTGAATTTCTCTTAAAAAGCAGCTGTAAAGGATTGCTGGAAAAGTTATTTGCCAAAGATTTTCTCTCAAAAAGGGTTAGCAACTCCACTTCCCTACAAAAGCTGAACTATCGTAGGTGGCCCCACAGAGATTGGCTGCAGTTTAAGATGAATCTTCAGTATTGTAGCGCTGAACTATAGGGAGGAGCTGTGACAGGACACAGGAAAAGCAACACAGCAGCTCGGGTTGTAGAACTGCTGCCTCACAGTTCCAGTAACCAGCTTTGGTCCTGTTCTGTGGTGCTGTTTGTGTGAAGTTTGTACGTTCCTCTTGTGGCTTTTGGTTACCACACGCACACCCACCCACCCTGAAGGCCTGTTCATTGGTAGGTTAATTGGTCACTGTAATTTGCCTCAAGAATGTAGGTGAGAAGCAGAAACTGAGGTTTATAGAAACATGGGGAGAGTAGATTACAGGGAAATATTAATGGGAGAATGGAATTGCACAATGGACCAAATGGCCTGTTAGGTCATAAAGAAACATGAATGAATACAAAACCATTCCAAGCATTACACAAAACTCTTTCTAGCATTAAGAACAAGGCTGAGCACATCAAATTAGAACTACTTGTCCAGAAGGCATCTACTTTGCATTCTGGAAATGCAAATGAGTGTTGAAAACAAGTCTGTCCATTCAAGCACCCTTTATCCAGATTTAATACCCCATCTTTCCACCATGGTAGCCAAAGGGACATTGCTCGCTGATTCTAGGTAACAATCAAGCAAGGTCTTGCTTCACCAGATCCCAGCACCCCCTCCCAAGAGCCTTCTGCTTCACCCTTCCCATTACCCAGCTGGCTTACTTTCAGAAATAGGACACTAATTGCTTAGGCAGTCAGGCAGAACATGTGGAAATACGGTCTAGGTTTTAACCTTGAGAAAAGTTTGGGATGTGCTAATTTTAAGTTGCACAGATAGGTGGGTGGTGAGAGGAGAAACGTTTGTGAAAAGATGAAGGAGGGGAGAGGTAACACACACAAAATACTGGTGCAACGCAACAGGCCAGGCAGCATCTATAGGAAGAAGTACTGTTGACATTTCGGGTCGAGACCCTTCGTCAAGAGGAGAGGTTTTGACTTTCAACTTTTGTCAGTCACTTTCCTATCTCCCTGGTTACGAGTTCCCCTGGGGGTCCAGTTTAATTCTCACATTGTAGCAAATCCCAGCAGCCACTCCCAAGAGCTGCCAGGGCTTTCCCCAAGTTTTAGTACTGATATGTTGTAGGCTGAAGTCACAAGGTGGCAGTTAGTGGAAGACATAGAAATGAATAGGCGTTATAAATACCTAGGCCTCAGTCTATTTGTATTGGACAGATCGACTTTCCTGAGTCTCAGTACTTCTTGAGCTCTGGGTTTTCACAAAGGGGGATACTGTTAATGAAGTTAGGACCCAGTCACTGTGTGCCAATGTCTAGAGTGGGCCAAACTTTCTTGCTGATTGCCAGAGGCGTTTGATCAACATATGTGTATGTGTACATGTGTGTTGGAAGAGGGGTGGTGGATAGGGCATTTAAAGTTAAATAGCAATCAGGTAGAGTTACCTATAGTGCAGAAAATATGAGCCCAGCATAAGGTCCTGTAGATTTTGTCACATCTAATTTTGTTCCTTTATATCTGACTGTCCACACAATTGCACCACTCTGGAACAAAGCACCAATTCCTGACAATTCCTGTTGGATTTACTAAAGTTAAGGGCAGGTTCATGCTGTTGTGAGTTCAAGTTCAAGTTCAGTTTTATGGTCATTCAACCATACACCTCTGTACAGCTAAACGAAACGTCGTTCCTCTGGAGCCGGGGTGCAAAACACAGTACATATAGTCACACACAGAACATACAGTTACAATCCAGCCCACGTCGTCACAAAATAATATTGCACAAGTCCCTGAGTGGCATGGTCTGAAGATTGACAGGTGCATAAAGTGTGAGGTGCATGCTTATGTAAGATAGTATAACGCTACTGGCACTATTATAATAGTGCAAGCAGACGTGTAAATATGTGAAACAGCAGCAATGAGAGATGACAAGTGAACAGTGCAGGATGAATGTGTGTAGTCTAACTGGGAAGGAGCTGTTACCCGCCTGACAGTTCTGGTCCTTATGCTGTGGTACCCTCTGCCTGACAGCAGGAGGTCAACGAGAGTATGGGGAGAGTCTTTGACAATGGCCTTACCACAATCTAAAGGGGAGGGGTGACGGGGTGGTAAAGGGGAGAGGGGATGTGGGGGCAGGTGAAGGGGAGCCTCGCTCGCCTGAGGTGCTGACGTAGTTGTTGCGTTGCAGCTCCTCGAGTGGATCCGGCGCACTATCCCCTGGCTGGAAAACCGCTCCCCAGAGAACACCATGCAGGCCATGCAGCAGAAGCTGGAGGATTTCCGGGATTACCGCCGGCTCCACAAGCCGCCCAAGGTGCAGGAGAAGTGCCAGCTGGAGATCAACTTCAACACACTACAGACCAAGCTAAGACTCAGCAACAGGCCGGCCTTCATGCCGTCTGAAGGGAAGATGGTGTCGGTACGTGTCCCTTCTTTAAGCCCTTTCCTGAGAGAGCAGTTCCAATGTAACTACTTCACACAGGCCCTGAGCTTTTGCATTCTCATTCCCCATCAGTTTCTCACTTACTTACTGTTTTTTTTTAACGCAGACTCTATTCGGTCTGTATTTGGTCCAGATTTTATCGTAATTGTGCTATTAATTGTACAGCTGCAAGTTATGAATCTTGATTCACAGATCAAGTCACCTCTGAGAATCACTCACAAGCAACAGGTTCAACCCCATACAACACAATGCTGGCCTTTGTAACCTCATTTAAAGATACAAAGTCCTTTGTTCTCACTGTTCCATCACCCATCTCTACACTGCTCACTTTGTTGCCTCTCTGGATACCCTGCTCATCGCCACAACCTCACCTTCCCATTCACCATGCCTTGCCGGATCTGTGCCCGTTGACAGAACACTTGGGTCGACAGCTGGATCTGGATATGGGTCCAAAAGATTTAACTGCACCTGATGTGGTGTCAATGTTTCTAGTTCCTGGATATCCTGTTTCTGGATAAGGTCCTGACCCCAGTGGGTCCTTGCACTGGATGGGCCTTGAAGCCTGATGTCAGCTGTTGTTAGATCTTAAGAGCCCAGATGCTGTAGGCAGTGAGGGTAGCCTGGCAGTGGGTTGTTGGCAGTGAGGAAGGTGTATGAAGGCTTACTGGACTTATTCCATGGATGTAAAGTTTGTTTTCACACCACAATAACTCTCACTTTGCATGAAAGAATCTGTGGATGAACCAGTGTACATTGTGAATACTGTACTCCTTTAGAAGTCTTAGATCAATATATAGCAGCAGATCAATATATAATCTAGTTTTCTTTATAATATTTGTCATCAGTGTTTTTATTACTTTCAATCATAACCTGAATTCCATTTCTTATTTTGCCTCAGATCTTTCTGATGGCTAAAGGCACCCAGTACGATTGTACCCTCTATGATTTTCCTTCCCAATGCATTTCAAAAGCCATTTCTTTCACTTAATAATTGGAAGTAGCTGCAGATGTTGTGTTATTGCTGTAGATTTTAAACTGAAATGTGCAGTCGAAAGGTAATAGGAATTAGCCCAGTGAGTCTTACATCAGTGATTGACAAGATATTGGAGAGGATTCTTGGAGACAGGATTTATGAGCACTTGGAGAAGCAGGATCTGATGAAGTTTAGTCAGTGTGACTCTGTGAGGGGCAGGTCAGGCCTCACAAATCTGACTGACTTTTTCAGGGAAGTGACAAAATAATTTTGAAGAAGGTAGAGTGGTGGATGTAGTGTATACAGATTTTGGGTAGGTGCGCGACAAGGCTCCACATAGTAGGCTCATTCAGAAAGTCAGAAATCATGGGATCCTGTGTGGATTCAGAACTGGCTAACCCACAGAAGTTGAGGTGATAATGGATAGAGCACAGTCTGCCTGGAGGTTCATGACTAGTGCTGGAATATGTCCTGGGATCCCTGCCCTTTGTGATTGTTATAAATGACTTGCATTAGGAAGTGGAAGGGTGGGTTAGTAAGTTTGCAGATGACACGAAGTTTGGTGGTGGTGTTGATAGTGTAGAAGGTTGTCATAGGTTACAAGAGGACATTGACAGGACTGGGCTGAGAAAAGGCAGGTGGAGTTCGGTCAGGGGAAGTGTGAAATGATACACTTTGGAAGGTTGAACTTGAAGGCAAACTATAATGTTGATGGCAGGATTCTCAACAGTGTGGAGGAACAAAGGGATTCTGGGGTTCTCTTCCAAAGATACCTCAAAGTCAAGACATAAGTTGACAGAGTGGTTAAGAAAGTGTATTCTGGCCTTCATTAGTCAGGGGATTGAGGTAATGTTGCACCTCGATAAAACCCTAGTCAGACCACACTTGGAGTATTGTGTTCAGTTCTGGTCACCTCTTTATAAGATGGATGTGGAAACTTTAGAGAGAATGCACAGGAGATTTACAGAATACTGCCTGGATTAGAGAGCACGTTTTACAAGGAAAGGTTGAGCGAGCCAGTGCTTTTCTCTTTGGGGGAAAGGAGAATAAGAGGTGACAAGAGAGATGTACAAGATGATGGGTCATAGATGGGGTGGAAAGCCGGTACCTTTCTCCCCAGGGCAGCACTGACTATCGTGAGAGGATGATTGGAAGAAAGTGTATGAGGGATGTCAGAGGTAGTTATTTTACACGGCGAATAGTAACTGTGTGGAATGCACTGCCGGGGGTGATGGTAGAGGCAAATACATTAGGAACATTTAAGAGACTCTTAGACAAGCACATAGATGAATGAAAAATGGAGGACTCTATGGGAGAGAAGGGTTAGATTGATCCTGGAGTAGGTTAAAATGTTGGCACGACATCATGGGCTGAGGATCCTATATTGTTCCATGGTGTGTTCTAATGTGAGAATTGTAGAGACATGAAATGTGAATAAACATCCAGACTGGAGGGCAGGAAAACATAATCCATTGTTACAGCTATTTGATTTTTGGTTGTAATACTTAGGTTTTAAGTGCTAAAATGCGCGGCTGCGGTTATTTACAATGTATTTCTTTTTAAGCTTTCTTCCTAGGTGTTTACTTGGTGAGTATCTCGGAGTTTTAAGTCAGGTGTGGCCTGTCTGCAATAACTGCACTGTGATGTGCTACAATCTGCCTTGCACAGGGTCAAGTGAGTGTTGGTTCCCATCCTGTTGAGAGATTGTGCAGCTGTAAGTATGGGCGAGGTCAGGGACAGCACAAGCTGGTGTTGTATTCCTTGGTATTTAGAAACTTAAGCATTGATTTGATTAAAGTTTTCAGCTCAGTGAAAGAACTGTTAGGATAGACTGAAACTGTTGTTTGACTCTAGGATTAGTGGGTGTGTGTGGTATATAAGTTATAACCAAGCCTTTAGTAGTGATGTTGGGAAACATGTCCAAACAGAGCCTTGGGAACTTGGAACTCACTTCCAAGACTGAAGACTGGCCAATTATTAATTTTAAATGCATGTGATATAATTTTGCATCAAAAGAATTGATGGATGTGATGCTGAGGGTGGTATGCGGTTATGTCACTGGGCAGCCATCACCTGATGGAGCCGACTTAAGAATCTAAGTAATCATTCAACTTACATTGTTGAGATTGTTTCGTGAATGAAGGTTATAGACGATACCTGGTGTCGGTGGAGCCTTGCTCTGGGAAAAGGGGGAAAGTTTAACAGGGGACAGAAAAGGATACAGATAGGGAGTGGGGCTTGGAAAAGATCTCCAGCTACCCGAATGGTATATTTCATGGTGTGATCCAGTGCCACCTTCATATCATTAGTCTTAACAAATAAGGATTTAACATTTGAACATCAGTCAATAGGACACCAAGCCCTACGGCACAGAAATGCCACCCTTGGTGCTGGTAAGGATGATAGACTGTCCAGGCTAAAAAGCTTCACCAACCATGCACCCCCCCACCCCCCGAATCCTTTCTTGACCTTCTACAATCCAGGTAGCATGTGACACGTCAATCTCCATAAGCAAGTAGCTGCACCAAGCTCCCTTGCCCAATCTAGAACCCTCGTGAGGAAGGGGAGACCAGGCATCAAACCACAACAAAAGGAGGAGGAAATACAAAATGGAAGAGTTTCCCTGTGTGTTCTTCACTTCCCTTCTCTTACCTCGACCCATGATGAATTAGTCTGCTTCAGATTGACATTGACCTGGTCTCAGAGCAAGAGGCTCTTTTGAAAGAGCTTTGTGTAGGACAAGAAACGGGAGAGAAAGTTTAAATTCAACATTGATTTTCCAGATTAACATTCTTCAAACATAAAGTGAGAAATAATTTTGGTTGCTCTTGTTTGCTTAGTTTAAATGGAGTAATACTTCATTGTAATTGCCATTGTCTGCATTTTCTGCATTGAGCCCAGCAAAGCTAAGTTCTGGAGGCCAGCGAATGTTTGGCTATACTTCATCTTCAGACCTCAGTACAGGTCCTCCCCACATTATGGCGAGGTTCTCTTTCTGTGAATTGATTGTAGCTTAAATTGTTCTCCCAAAAGCTCATTCATGTGCACAGGTTGCTCATAGAGTAAGTCAGGTGTTTGTAAGCTGGGGAGGACCTGTGAACAGAGTAGACTAGGTGTTTACAGACTAGCATCAATTAACTAATATAACAGTCTCTAGTTGTGTACACCCTTGCGTTCAAGCTCTTTTTATATAACCTGCTTACAAGCAACACAGACACTGTCAGACTGTCAGGTCCTGCAGAAGGGTCTCGGCCCGAAACGTCGACTGTTTACTCTTTTTTTCCGTAGATGCTGCCTGGTCTGCTGAGTTCCTCCAGCATCTTGTGCGTGTCGTCCAGATGCTGCCTGGTCTGCTGAGTTCCTCCAGCATCTTGTGCGTGTCGTCCAGATGCTGCCTGGTCTGCTGAGTTCCTCCAGCATCTTGTGCGTGTCGTCCAGATGCTGCCTGGTCTGCTGAGTTCCTCCAGCATCTTGTGCGTGTCGTCCAGATGCTGCCTGGTCTGCTGAGTTCCTCCAGCATCTTGTGCGTGTCGTCCAGATGCTGCCTGGTCTGCTGAGTTCCTCCAGCATCTTGTGCGTGTCGTCCAGATGCTGCCTGGTCTGCTGAGTTCCTCCAGCATCTTGTGCGTGTCGTCCAGATGCTGCCTGGTCTGCTGAGTTCCTCCAGCATCTTGTGCGTGTCGTCCAGATGCTGCCTGGTCTGCTGAGTTCCTCCAGCATCTTGTGCGTGTCGTCCAGATGCTGCCTGGTCTGCTGAGTTCCTCCAGCATCTTGTGCGTGTCGTCCAGATGCTGCCTGGTCTGAGTTCCTCCAGCATCTTGTGCGTGTCGTCCAGATGCTGCCTGGTCTGCTGAGTTCCTCCAGCATCTTGTGCGTGTCGTCCAGATGCTGCCTGGTCTGCTGAGTTCCTCCAGCATCTTGTGCGTGTCGTCCAGATGCTGCCTGGTCTGCTGAGTTCCTCCAGCATCTTGTGCGTGTCGTCCAGATGCTTCCTGGTCTGCTGAGTTCCTCCAGCATCTTGTGCGTGTCGTCCAGATGCTGCCTGGTCTGCTGAGTTCCTCCAGCATCTTGTGCGTGTCGTCCAGATGCTGCCTGGTCTGCTGAGTTCCTCCAGCATCTTGTGCGTGTCGTCCAGATGCTGCCTGGTCTGCTGAGTTCCTCCAGCATCTTGTGCGTGTCGTCCAGATGCTGCCTGGTCTGCTGAGTTCCTCCAGCATCTTGTGCGTGTCGTCCAGATGCTGCCTGGTCTGCTGAGTTCCTCCAACATCTTGTGCGTGTCGTCCAGATGCTGCCTGGTCTGCTGAGTTCCTCCAGCATCTTGTGCGTGTCGTCCAGATGCTGCCTGGTCTGAGTTCCTCCAGCATCTTGTGCGTGTCGTCCAGATGCTGCCTGTTCTGCTGAGTTCCTCCAGCATCTTGTGCGTGTCGTCCAGATGCTGCCTGGTCTGCTGAGTTCCTCCAGCATCTTGTGCGTGTCGTCCAGATGCTGCCTGGTCTGCTGAGTTCCTCCAGCATCTTGTGCGTGTCGTCCAGATGCTGCCTGGTCTGCTGAGTTCCTCCAGCATCTTGTGCGTTTCGTCCAGATGCTGTCTGGTCTGCTGAGTTCCTCCAGCATCTTGTGCGTGTCGTCCAGATGCTGCCTGGTCTGCTGAGTTCCTCCAGCATCTTGTGCGTGTCGTCCAGATGCTGCCTGGTCTGCTGAGTTCCTCCAGCATCTTGTGCGTGTCGTCCAGATGCTGCCTGGTCTGCTGAGTTCCTCCAGCATCTTGTGCGTGTCGTCCAGATGCTGCCTGGTCTGCTGAGTTCCTCCAGCATCTTGTGCGTGTCGTCCAGATGCTGCCTGGCCTGCTGAGTTCCTCCAGCATCTTGTCCAGATGACTTTGTGTTTTTTTGTAATCCGTTCAAAATCTGGAAATAAGAACAAAGCATAGCAGTAGGCTGTTTAACATGTTCTTTCGTTCATTAAGGTCACGTGTAGCCTGTGACCCATCTCCCTGTATCCATTCTGATTATTATAAATCTATCAAACTCAGATGTTGAGCCGTTGATATTAAAGGAAACAATTGGTGTTCCGTCCATGCCGACCTAACTGAGCTCATCTCATTTGCCTGAGTCTGGCCCCTGTCCCTTTTAACCTTTCCTATCCATGAAGCTGTCAAAGCATCTTCTAAATGTCATAATCGTAATCCTCTCTTCTACCTCCTCGGCAGTTCTCTCCATATACCCGCCACCCTCTATGAAGGAAAACTGCCCCTCATGGTGGCTTTAAATCTTCCCTATCTCACCTTAGGTTTGTGCTCTCTGGTTTTGGATTCTGGGCAACAGGCTGCGACCATCCAACCCCTCTGAGCCCCTTACGATATTGTCCTTCTGGAAGTGGGTTGCTGTAGATGAAATAGGATGGATATGTGTGCAGGCTAACTGTGAGTCTTGGTGATTGCAGGATATAAATAATGCCTGGGGCTCATTGGAGCAAGCTGAGAAAGGATACGAGGAATGGCTGCTGAATGAGATCAGGAGGCTGGAGCGACTGGACCACCTGGCTGAAAAATTCAGGCAGAAAGCTGCGATCCACGAGGCCTGGAGCAACGGTAATTATTTCAATATTGAGAGGTGCAAAGAGGCATCAAGTCCAAATGTGTGGATCTGTTAATTTAATTGAATGGACGTGGGTGTTCATGTTCCTTTGGAGCACTAAAGCATAGCAGTTAGTCTCATCTATTATAACTTTACAATAAGAAAAAAATATTGAGAATTTGGGCAAAGCTTCATTAACATTGAGGTGACTGTGTTAGCAGAGAGTTTCAGGAGCTAAAATAAGCAGTGTGTGGCATATGATCTGCCTGTAATGGTGTAGAGCCTTCGATTGGCATCTCATTCCCAAACACACAGCAACATCCTCCTGGTTTCCTTGAGGGTTAACAAGGAAGTGTGACCTATGACCTTATTAGCTGCATGATTGACATCATAAAGAGGCATTAATTGATCGGGAATGATAATGGCACAATCTCATTTGCACAAAACAAATTGTATGTATAATTAACACAAATAGGTCCCAAGTTCTCGGTTAACGTTTCTTAACTAATCTGCCCTTGATATTGGATTGACGTGGTGCTTGGGGGCAGAGGGTGGGATATAAATCTTCAATATAGTCTTACCTCATTATGCCCCCTCCCTGACATGTTTACCACATGACAAGGTTATTAAAAGGAAGGAAATCACTGTTCATATTTACATTTTAATTGTAATACTCTTTACAGGCACTATTTCAATTTGTTGCCAATTGACTCTTGGAGTGCCCGGCATCGCGTCCAAGTGCAGTCAGCACAACTGAGATATATCACTGCAAATTATTAGCTGAAAAGTTCACGACCCTTGCCTTTTGATTTGTTAGTCACTGCTCTACCTTGTGGGAGGCTGCTAGAAAGAGTAGCTGATTGATCAGTTCCTGTTTGCAGAAATGTGTTCATATTCTGGTCCTTTTACCTCTGGGAGGAGCTATTAACTTTGGAGGAGGTATAGTTCAAAGTACTCTCAGGGTGAAGAGGACAATCATGAAACCAGTTTACGACAATGGAGCACATTTTTAGGAAGTCAAGGTGTAATCTATTTTGGGTGTTTAAAATGACAAAATCGGGCTACTTGGTTCAATTGCTGGGTTCCAATAATTCTTTCCTCTAATTGGACAGTCCAGAGCAAAACAAAAGCTAGGTTTTAATTTTAAAACTGGCCATTCTTTACATAAGTCCTGATGAAGGGTCTCGGCCTGTAACATAGACTTTATTTCCCTCCACTGCTGATGCTGCCTGACCTGTTAAATTCCTCCAGCATTTTGTGTGTGTTGCTCAAGATTTCCAGCATCTGCAGAATCTCTTGTGACGGAAATGTGGGGTGATTGGATAAGAGAACGGGCTCATTTAGTTTCCCAGGGCTTCCTACAAACCCCTCTTGCTTTGGTTACCCTGAAGTGTATGAAGAGAGCCTGAGGTGATTGAACCCAACAGTTTCGTTTTTGTGCAGTTATTATTCTGTCTCCATTCCTTGCTCACAGGACCTGCCTGGTTTTATAATCAGAACAAAGTCACTCCACCAGTGGGGCGCACACCTCAAGCTTCGAACATCTTGTTCCTGAATGATAGACGTGAACCTCCCACCACACTGTGCTCCTTGGAACATGAAACTGAACTGGGGGATAAGAATTAATGCTGACACCTAACAAACAGAGATGAACGCAATTCTAGCTAGGTCTCTTAAGAGAAGAGTTGGCCTCCTTACCTAGGTTTGGAGGGATAAGTGTTTTGATGAAGGTTCTCCAGCTAACATAGCAAGATTCAAGCTCGATGAAATCTGGCTGTTAGACAGACCCCTTTTGGGCATCAATAGAGGAGTAGAGAAGTGCAGCTGATTGTCGTTATTGTTAACTCCCAATCCACAATGCCGATCCAACTTTCCTAAGAGGGAGGATGACCTTTTCTGATCACTCTTTTCTGTGTCCACCTCGCTGTTTCAGGGAAGGAGGAAATGCTGATGGCCAAGGATTTTGAGACAGCCACCCTGTCAGAAGTCAAGGCAATACTGAAAAAGCACGAGGCCTTCGAGAGTGACCTGGCAGCTCATCAGGACCGCGTTGAACAAATTGCTGCAATTGCCCAAGAGCTGAAGTACGTGTTTCCACAAAACTCTCATTTTAGGACATAGAACAGGACCATTCTCTATTCTCTCTGTGCCTGTCATAATTTTATAAGATATATTCCATTTCCCCTCAGCCTGCAGAGCTCCAGGGAAAGAGGTCTGTTCAGCCTCTCCTTATTGCTCAGACCTTCTAATCCAGGCAGGATCCTAGTAAACCTCTTCTGTGTTGTTCCCAAAGCTTCCACAACCGTCACACACACCAATATCTGCAGGAGAAATTAGAGAACGAAATGGATTTGAATCTGCCCAGAGGGAGACAGCACACAAATCCTAAGTCCCAGCAAGCTGCTTTGAACTCAGTTTGACTGATGGCTTTTTTCTCAGACACGTTACTGCATCTTTTGTGATAGTAATGCTGTCCTTTGCGTAAATGATGTTTGTGAAAGGTGAGTACTGAAGACCATTTTAACTCCATCATATTTGGAGAGAGCCCTCAGTCTGAAAACCTCTCGGTGGCCAGCTAAGGGGGTTCGTCTGTAGGGTGACAGAACAGAAGGATGTTTCTGAGGAGAAGGACCCATCACTGATGGGAGTAAAATCCTTATTGTTCCACATCAGAAAATTGAAAGGCGCAGTTTGCAAATCCATCTGTGCAAACTTCACAGCTAGAAGAATGGAGCCAAGAACTCAGGAAAGGGGATCACCAGCTAGATGTTGGCTGTTCCCCTCCTCTCCCCTCTCATACAAGTCCAAAACAAGATCGCAGTACAGGTGGCCCCCATTTTGTGAACATTTGCTTTACGACAGCTCGCTGTTATGAAAGACCTACGTTAGTACCTGTTTTCGCTAACCAAAGAGGATTTTTGCTTTTATGAAAAAAAGACACCCGCTTTATACGTGCATTTACCCCAAGAAAGACTACAATGACCGTGAAGCCTTGTGCAGGAAGTTGTTTGCGCATGTGTGTAAGTGCGTATGCGTGTATGTGCGTATGTGTATACTTGCGTAGGCGTGTATGTGCACATGCATGTACGTGCCTTTTTTTTCCCACATCAATTTTGGCTCGCTACCTTCCCAATTTTGATAAGTGAAGCTACACCGTAATACAATATTTCTACTTTATATAGGCTGTATATTTATCATATCATTTCTGCTTTTACTATATGTTAGTGTTATTTTAGGTTTTATGTGTTATTTGGTTTGTTTTGGTAGGCTATTTTTTTGGGGTCTGGGAACTCTCAAAAATTTTTCCCATATAAGTTAATGGTAATTGCTTCTTCGCCTTACGACATTTCGGCTTACAAACGGTTTCATAGGAACGCTCTACCTTCGGATAGCGGGGGAACCTGTATTTAGCATTGCCTCATTCTGTTCATGATGTGCATTTTATGGGTTAATCAGACGTGGGGGCTTAGATGCCTTTTTATTGGAATCTTTACAGCCCTGCAGCACAGTGCAAGCTGAGCAGAGCTGATATATTTACCTGAACTACTTGAGGCTCGGTTAATGCTCCAGATAAGATTCTAGATATGGGGAGGTTTGGAGTTCATCGACAACAAGTCATTCCTGTTTTTTGCCCTCTGACAAAAAGTGACTTGCTTTATTTATTGAGCATTTATTGTGACCCATTTGGAAATGAGATGTATAAGCAAATGTCAGAATTAGGGCAGGATTATTGCATATCTACAGTTGTTCATACTGGCCACTAGGAAGTTGAAGGAGTGAGAGTGGGGCCAATTTGTATTATTTCTTAGCACTTTGTAATCTATAACCTGAGAAACTAACTAATTAACAGCCCCAAATTTGTATAGATTTAGAGGTAAAAGTCTTGGAATCCATGTGTAGTGTCTTCTCGATTTCTTTAGCAACCATTCAACTTCCTAGTGATGAGAATATATTGTTTTGGAGGGTGATGCTTCTTCCTTTTGTCCTCTCTCAGTCAATTCTTTATCTGCTGAATATTCTCCGAGCTCTTTTTTTTTAGCAAATATCTGTTCTGTCCTGTCATCAGTAGAGGATTGATTTGATTCTGGTCCTGATCCAAGGCCTTCATGTTCTGTGACTTGAGTTACAAGACAGTATTCAGGGCAGGAATCCTGATTGGTTTTCCTGGCCTGAGACCGGTCTGTCTGGCTTCTCAATATTGTACTTGGCACCAGTTTTCAAGCCAAGCATTCCTTGGATTGCACAAGCCTCTGCTGCAATATGCACAGCATCTGCATCAAGCTCATTGGCAAAGCTTCAACTAAGAAGGCAGTTTGCCCAGCGTTGAAGTAAGCCATTGACTCACCAGATAACACTTTCTGAACGAGAGAGCCATGGATTCAGGCCCTACTTAGAAGACTTGGTGTGATCTATACTACTATGTTAGTATGTCCAGAGGGAGCACTACAATGCCAGAGCAGTAAAATGAGGCCCTGTTTTCCTTGGGAATGTTTGATGACGATCAAATTATTCTTTACATCTTAACCTTTGCTTATCTTTCAGCTATCAAATTTTATCCTGAATTTGTCAAGTTTTTTTTTGGTGAGACACTGCTGGGTGGAAAGTGACTATTGCATTTGCCAGTTTTCAAACAATGATGACATTTCAAAAATGGCATCGCCCTTTGTGATATTCTTGCATTGTAAAAGCTACAATGTAAATAGGGTTCCTTCCCCTTTGCAATTTCAGGAAGAAACTCCCCAACAAGAGCCATGTTGTGGTATATTCTTGATACAGTAGTCCTTCGCATTCAGAGCTGGGGTGTAAGGAAGGTGAGGTGTGGGTGGTTGCTAACAGTGAGAGGGACAAAAGACTGGAATCTGGAGCAACGAACAATTTCCTAAAGGAACACAGCAGGTTGAGCAGCCACAGTGGGGCGGGGGGGGGGGGGGGGAAGGAATTGAAAGTTGGGTTGAAGCCCAGCGTTCCTCCAGCAGGTTGTTGAGAGCTTCTGTTGACCATGCACGTCTTATTGATAAGGCAGGTTTTCTCTGACTTTTACAGTGAGCTGGATTACTGGGATTCTCCAAGTGTGAATGAGCGGTGCCAGAAAATCTGTGATCAGTGGGACAACCTAGGAGCCCTGACCCAGAAGAGGAGAGACGCCTTGGAGGTATTTCCATCTTCATCTTAGCTCCTTTGGATGTGATTTTAGTTTGCTCAGAAAACATGCACGAAACTGGTTTGTGACCGAAATACAGAGTATACCAAGAGGCACAGGCCAGACTTTATGTTGTCAGTAAGTAGAAACGTAAGGATCTAACTGAGACCACATCAAAATTGCTTTATTCTGTTTGTGCCTCTCTACCCCAAAAGGGAGTAGATGGATCAGTGCAACAGCAGGACTTAGAAAACTGAAGTATGATAGCACTGCTTCTATTCCCTTAAATGTAGAAGATTAAGCCATGATATCATTAAAGTGCTTAGGAAGATTAACAGGTTTGATAGGATTTGAATAACAAATTGGGTTGAGAAGTTTAAAACGAAGGAGTGTAAACTTAGAGTGAAGTCACCAATGGATTATGACAGGAGCAATGTCTGAACACAAAGGTTGGCATGAACCTGTCAGTCTCTTCAAGAAAATTCTGCTGATGATGCAAGTTGACTGAAAATGTCAAACCTGACATTCATAGATGGTTGTTAGGATGGGTTTTTATGGAAGATGCTACAAATATAGAATGGGGGATTTAAATAAAAGAATTAAATAAATCTGCATTAAAAAAGGCCACTATCAGTAAAGGCGATGATGAATCTACTGGGTTGTTTAAAAATCCACAAGGGACGCCTATCATTTCTTGGGGAGGGATTCCTGCATTCTACCTGTGCCTTCATCCCTCGGAGCAAGATCGTTACCTCTGAAATGCCCTGGAAAACACTCTTGGCTCAGTTGGGAAAACCTGTATTCTTATCAGCAACAGCCGTCAGCTATGATCCATTTGGAAAGTGGAATGAAGATGGAGTGTCAGGACCCACTTCTGCTCGTTAGTTTTACCAATTGTGTAACTTCAGGAAAGCTAAGAAACCCTTGCCTGAGGCATTTGCTGCCCAACGATTAGAATTAATTCAGTGATGTTTTGTTCTCACACATCATTCCGTGCCATTTTGTTTTCCTCTGGAGATTGCATAGAAGTGCAGTCATTTAAAATGTGACATGATGGTTTTGGGGAGCAGGTAGCAAAGTGCATTTGATGATGAGATTAGTTGGACGTTTGATGATATGATTCTCTGGGACATTACTGGACAATTTTAAAAGCTGAATTCTAATTTTGTTCTTTGAAATGCATAAATAGAGAGCAAATGAAAATGGAGCAATGGTGTTACTGGTTAGAAGTGAGAAGCAGAACTGTGTTATGAAGTGCGTGAGAAACTAGTCAGAGCTAAAAATAGGGACAGATTAAGGAATTGTTATGAATCTCTGTTATCCTGTCTACACTGACATGACTGGCTTTAGTCAATTACAGTTTCAGCTTAATTACATTATTTGCACTGCTAAATGTAAAAAGGAACGTGCTTAAAGTGTGTATGAATATTGTGTGAGGAGTCTGAGGACTGGCTGGAGCATGGGGTTCCTGTGTACTGCCCTCCGTTGGTGAATCATGTGTATGAGTGGTTGGAGTCAAAGATGATAGAGAATTTCACAGACTTCTTTGAATTGTTTGAACTTGTGTATACAATAACCTACTGGATATAGTGTTTCCATTTCAAATTTTCCTAATATTCCAGTTAACTGTTGGAAGAAAACTTTATTTATGGACACTCCTACATCATAACGAGCTCCCATAACGCATTCAGAACGTTCAAAAGTCTTATGAACAGCAGAACCATTATCTTCTCTCTCTCCACTTTAAGTATTTGTTCTTTCTTCTGAGTCTTTATTCTATTTGTTTGTTTGTTTATTGAGATACAGCATGCAATAGGCCCTTCCAGCCCTTCAAACCATGCTGCCCAGCAGCCCTAGCCTAATCACGGGACTATTTACAATGACCAATTAACCTACCAACGGGTACGTCTTTGGACTGTGGGAGGAAACCTGAGCACCCGGAGGAAACCCACACGGTCAAGGGGAGAACATCCAAAGTATTTACATACAGTGACGGGAATTGAACCCAGGTCGCTGGTGTTGTAAAGCATTTGTGCTGTATGTTTATGGTACTCTATGTGAATTTGATGCCATTCGTTACAGTGCAGCAAAGGTATAGAGTAACTTTAGTGCGTTTTTTCACTTATGGTTATCTGTTAAAACTGAACCCATTAATTACATGGGGGAAACCTGTAATTACATTCTTTAAGAACTAGAGTGTCTCACTTGTTTGCTTTAGTGAACGACTGCTTGTGCCACAGAGATAAATGAGGCAATGTTGAGGCGGTGTGCTACACGCAGCGCTGCAATAACGACACGGAGTCGGTGAGCTGCAGTTACAAAAGAGGTTTATTCAACCTTCGCGGCCTCGCTTTAAAGCCTTCCTGATCCCGCCCTCCCCGGGTGGGAATGCTGTAGGGGGCGCGTATTCACAGTCCCGTCCCGCACGCGGGCTTTTCCCCTTGCTGGTGAAGCAGGCTTGGCGCCCTCTTTGGGACCGGCCTCAATGCCGGCGCACGCTGCCTTGTGAGCCGGTTCGAGTGCGCTGGGAAGTGGGTCGCCACAGCAATAGAGTTTCCTACTGGTAGTCATCATCTGTTGAATGTTATTAGGCTTCTGTGGCTGCTCTCAACTTGTGTTTGCAGCTAAAACACAGAATTCAAGGGTAAGATCAGGTGAAGACCAACAGAATCTTGCAGATGAAAGGCGAGATTGCTCAGCCGATTACAAGAGAAACTGTGTCTGCATCTCTCTGTCCTGTAGCAACAGTGCAACCACGCCCATCTAATTGCTGAATGTTTTTATTGAATTTTAAGTGAAGGGCTGTCTTCCTGACCTGCAACATTCCGATTGTTTTGGTAATGACTCAGATGTGGCTATTTTGAACTTGAAATACTGAAGGAAATTCTAATGCCAACAATGCCCTTGAATAACACCTGCAACCTTCTACCATCTAAGGAAGGTAGCAGTAGATCTATGCTCTCAATAAGAACACTCTGTGTGAAGATATATTTTGATTTGAAGAAAAAAAGAGATGAAATCTAATCTCAAATCTGCAGATGCTGGAAATGTTGAGGCTCTATAAGGCACTCGTGAGACCACACTTGGAGTATTGTGTGCAGTTTTGGGCTCCTTATTTTAGAAAGGATATACAGTCGGCCCTCCTTATCCGCGGATTCAACCAACCGCGGATCGGGAAAACCCGGAAGTTCTCTCTCCAGCACTCGTTGTTTGAACGTGTACAGACTATTTTTTCTTGTCATTATTCCCTAAACAATACAGCATAACAACTATTTACATAGCATTTACGTTGTATTAGGTATTATAAGTAATCTAGAAATGACTTAAAAGTACAGGCAGTCCCCGGGTTATGAAATGAATTCCATTCCTGAGTTCGTCTTTAAATCAGATTTGAAGTCGGACAGGTACATCCGGTATTATTTAGTCAGTTAGTCAAACGTTTTTCTTAGTATATAGTATATATTTTACCTTTCTATGCATGTAAGACACTTAAGAAACGTACGTATTTCAATAATTAAACCACTGCGTTGCTTAGAATTAATTGTAGCTTTCATCAGGGCAGGGCCTTTCACATGCTCCATTAAAATTGTTCCGATCGTTGACCAACTGTAGCCTAACACTTTTCCAATGAACGATGGTGTTTCACCTCTTTCCGATCGCTTTATTACTTCCACCTTATTTTCAATCGCGATCGTGATTATTTTCGTGAACAGAAACACTGCGGATTCAGAGTTGCGCCGCCTGGTCCTAATGTCCACCGCACTGATACATGTTAAATAAGGGACTTGAGCATCCGCGAATTTTGTTATCCGCGGGGGGGTCCTGGAACCAATCCCCCGCAGATAAGGACGGCCGATTGTACTGACATTGGAGAGGGTTCAGAGAAGATTCCAGGAGTGAAAGGGTTACTGTATGAGGAACATCTGGCAGCTCTTGGGCTGTATTCCCTGGATTTCAGGAGAATGAGGGGGGATCTCATAAAAACATTCTGAATGTTAGAAGGCCTGCACAGATTAGATATGGCAAAGTTATTTCCCATGGTAGGAGAGTCTAGGACAAGAGGGCACGACTTCAGGATTGAAGAACGTCCATTTAGGACAGAGATAATGAGAAATTACTTTAGTCAGAGGGTGGTAAATCTGTGGAATTCATTGCCACAAGCAGCTGTGGAGGCCAAGTCACTGGGTGTATTTAAGACAGAGATAGATAGGTTCTTGATTAGTCAGGGCATCAAAGGGTATGGGGTGAAGGTAGGGAAGTGGGGATGACTGGAAGAATTGGATCAGCTCATGATTGAATGGCGGAGCAGACTTGATGGGCCGAATGGTCTGCTTCTTCTCCTATTTCTTATGGTCTTACGGACTGAAACGCTTCGGAAATCCATAGGGAATCTTAAATGGGTCATTTTATATTAGTTGCAATAAAAGGGTAAGTTGTTTGAGAGCTCAAACACAGCCTGTCAAAGGTATAGTATGTCCAAGATCAATTAAACACTACTGTCCATATATCAGAGTTATGCACATTTAATATTGCTGGTAAGGCCGTCCAAAAAAACTTTACAGGAAATAAATGTTTTAAGCTAGAACTCTGAGAGATGGATAACCTGAAAATTAACAAGTGCTGTATATTGAAACCGAAATATCTATATAGATTCCTTTGATTGTGTTGCCATGGAGATAAATTACCAATGAAGCTCACTCTGAACACCAGAGCACTCTCTTAAATAATCCAGAATTCATGTTTCCATTGAATATGTTTTGGATTTTGTTTCAGAGGACAGAGAAGCTCCTAGAAACCATCGACCAATTGTATCTAGAATATGCAAAGAGGGCTGCTCCCTTTAATAACTGGATGGAGGGGGCGATGGAAGATCTACAGGACACGTTCATTGTTCACACTATCGAGGAAATCCAGGTGTGTATTAACCAAAGCATTAGCTGCCCATTATGGTCGCCTGCTGTTAATTTCTTGCGCTTTTCCAAGCCAGCATTGAGCAGTTCTGTAAGACAATCTCTGTGCTTCTGTGCCAGACGCAATGTACCAGATCTGTTTTATTGTGCCCCTGGCCAGTTCTCTTATAATAAACACGAGAAGTCTAATGGAGCCATGGCGACTTCCGGTAAGATGGCGATTGTTTAGCTGTGTTTCCATCAATACCAGGTAAAACACAGTCTGATGGAGCCATGGCGACTTCCGGTAAGATGGCGATTGTTTAGCTGTGTTTCCATCAATACCAGGTAAAACACAGTCTGATGGAGCCATGGCGAAAAGCACTCCCACTTCCCCAAGCAATACAAATTTACAGAGCTTGGATGTTAACTTACTTCAAACTAAAACAAAAATTAAAACTGCTAAATATTTGTCCAAAGCATCATCAGCTCAATATTCTTGTACTGTTGGGCTAAAAGTAATTGTTTTCATGATAATATGCCGTCTTTGTAGTGACATCTACATGTTGAGGTTGTCTCTTGTTGAAATGACCTATCAGGAGCAAGGCTGTCATGGTTATCTTTCACCTCACTTTCCAATGATCTGTAATGTTTGCCAAACCTTTTCATTGCCCGATGAATGTTCTCATGTCTGCCTGCACTTCACCATCTCGTCAGCCTTCAGATTTTCACAAACGGTTTTGGATGCTAAACAGTTTTTTCAAGGTGAAGGGAGAACAATAAAACCACATTCTTTATTAATTGGAATTATATCTGTCAAATGTAATTCTGTCTGTAGATGCTGGAAATCCAAAGCAACACACACAAAATGTTGGAGGAACTCAGCAGGTCAGGCAGCATCTATGGAAATAGATAAACAGAAATACATTTCGGGCTGAGACCCCTCTTTAGGACTCCAGATTCAGGAAATTAGTCTCTCAAAGACAAAATTGTATGGTAGATGACTCTGTGTTTGAGTAAGACAGAAGGTATATTTAGTTTGTTTTTTAATTTGAATTTCACATTCCTGATCTGATTGAAATCTTGGTTTCAGGAACATGGTAGGTTTGGTGTTGCAGCACATGAGCCACCACAGACTCAGAAAAGCAGATTAGAAACTCAACACCTTGTATTTCCTTCCCCACAGATATCCGTACGTTAACAAGAAAGACTAGGTCACTCGCCACAGACTTTTTAGTATTGAGGATTGAAATAATGCTGTCAGAATCTGCTAAATCTCTGTGAGATTGAGATGTTCCCCATGGTGTATTTTAATATCCCAGTTACAGAGCTTCTCCAAGACTGATCTTCAAAAGAAATCAACATCATTTCTGGATTTTCTGACTCTCTTATTCCTACAACATCTGCCAGTTCATGTGGATTCTCCTCCTTTGGTCAAACTGTCATTAAAAGTGATTGAAGAAGGTAAAGCAGTGAATGTTGTCTACATGGATCTTAGTTAGGCATTTGATGAGGTCCCTCATGGTGGACTCATCCAGAATACTACGAAGTATGGGAGTCACAGTGACTTGTCTGTTTGGATTCTGAACTGGCTTGCCTGTAGAAGACAGAAGACAATGGTTGATGAGACTATACTACGTCAGACTTTACGTTCTCCCTATCAAATTTAAAGTTGAACACAATTGTATTGTGATCACTGCCTCCTAAGAGTTCTTTTAACTTAAGCTCCCTAATTGCCTTCAGTTCATTAGATACAGACAGACATACTTTATTGATCCCGAGGGAAATTGGGTTTTGTTACAATCGCACCAACCAAGAATAGTGTAGAAATATAGCAATATAAAACCATAAATAATTAAATAATAATAAGTAAATTATTCCAAGTGGAAATAAGTCCAGGACCAGCCTATTGGCTCAGGGTGTCTGACACTCCGAGGGAGGAGTTGTAAAGTTTGATGGCCACAGGCAGGAATGACTTCCTATGACGCTCAGTGTTACATCTCGGTGGAATGAGTCTCTGGCTGAGTGTACTCCTGTGCCTAACCAGTACATTATGGAGTGGATGGGAGACATTGTCCAAGATGGCATGCAACACCCAATCCAGTTTGGCTGTGCTCCTGCTACCTGCTTACAGTCAGAGCCTAAAGAGCAAGACTCCAGAAATCAAGACAAACAAGAGGTGGTTGTGGGAGGCTGAGGAACGGTTACAGGATTACCTTGAGTCAGTGTACTGGGCCAAGTTGAAGAGCCCATCTGAGGACCTGAATGACAACATCAGAGTTGTTACAAACTTTATTAAGACAGCTGTGGATGAGTGTGCTCCCATGAAATTGTTCAGGGTTTTCCCCAATCGGAAGCCCTGGATAAACAATGAAATTCAGAGCCTGCTGACAACCAGATCAGAGGCATTCAAGTCTGGAGATCAAGAATGCTACAAGAGGTGCAGGTATGATCAATGGGAAAGCCATCTCTCAGGTAAAGTGGAGATTCTGGACTAAACTGGAATCAACGAAGGATGCTTGACATAACCTCCTATAAAACTAAATCTTGCAACATAGAGGACAGCAGAGCTTTGCTCCCAGATGAGCTCAATACCTTCTATGCTTTCTTTGACCACCAGAACAGGGGAAAACCATTGTGCACCCCCATGTCTTCCAGTGATCCTTTGGTCTCAGTATCTGAAAATGAAGTGTGGGCTGCCTTCAAGAGAGTGAGTCCAAGGAAAGCCGACTCCTGAAGACCTGTGCTGATCAACTGGCTGGTGTATTGACAAATGTCTTCAGCCTCTTGCTCCAGCACTGTGCGCTACCCATCTGCTTTGAACAGGCTTCAATTGTGTGTAGGCCTCTGCTAGTCTCGATAGACCATGGATTTGCACCTGGGCAAGATTATTTTTATTGAAGACTGGCAGTTGCCCAAGCTGCAAGTCACCCCTCTCCACGCCACCAATGTTGTCCAAGGGAAGGGCATTAAGACCCATACAGCTGGGCACTGGTGTCGTCGCAGAGCAATGTGTGGTTAAGTGCCTTGCTCAAGGACACACGCAAGCCTCAGTCAAGGCTCGAACGAGCAACCTTCAGATAACTAGATGAACGCCTTAACCACTTGGCCACGCGCCAACACAATTGTACTGGTGCTGAAGAAGAGCGTGTAACCTGTCTCAATGTCTATCGCCCAGTGGCACTTACATCCACAGTGATGAAGTATTTTGTGAGGCTGGTGTTGAAGCGACCTGACTGAGTGGCGACTTGGATCTGTTCCAATTCATTATCAAAACAGCATGTCTACAGCAGATGCTTTCTCACTGGCTCTTCACACAACCCTGGAACAGCTGGACAGCAAAGGTGCATACATTAGGATGCTCTTTATTGGTTATTGCTCAGCATTTAATACCATCATCCCCTCAAAACTAATCAGTAAGCATCAAGACCTGGGCCTCAATACCCCCTTGCAACTGAATCCTGGATTTCCTCAGAATGGCAAAAACATATTCTCCACAATCTCCATCAGTAACCATTTACAGTTATTATCTCTAGATTTCCTGAGTCAATCTATAAATTTACCTGCAGGAAGAAGAATCTCAGTGCTGTATGTAGTAACACATATGTACTCTGATAATAAATTGTACTTTGAACTATTCAGGTAACTTGATTTTCTCTTTCTCTATCAGTTGTCCATCTGTAATATTGCCTCTGATTATTTATCACCCACCTTTTTTTTTACTTTTTTACCTCTGTGAGTGGAAGAGCTTGTCCTCAGGGTCAGCCCGGTTTCACCTTATCAGAGAAATCCCTCCTCCCTTATCCTCCCTGCGCCTTTACAGTCGTCTTCTATTCCCTCAGCTTTGACAAAGGATCTTCAGTCTGAAACATTAACTCTGCTTCCCTTCCCAAAGATGCAGCCTAACCTGCTGGGTATTTCCAGCATTTACTATTTTTATTTCAGATTTCCAGCATCTGAAGATTATTTTTAATTCCTAAACTCTTAAACCCTTCCTACTCATAGCAGAAAGAGAAGCAGACTATAGAAGCACCATTTCCTAGCCACGTACCAACTAACTTGGAAACATATAGCTGGAAATGTATTTTATCAGTGGGTGAAAATCCTAGACCACCCTCTCAAATGGAAGTGGGGGGCAGACCATCACAACTGCAATTGATCGCGTGGCTTGCTACCACTTTCTCAAAGGGCAACCAGGGATGGATGTTGCCAATAACTATTTTTTTTAAATCACACGTATTGCATTTCTACATAAAGATTGTTTGCAGTATGTGAGTGTTACTCCACAACTCCGGGATTCTCCCCCCGCTGCCCTTCCACTTACTCCTGCTTGCTTGGTACAAGTATCTAACATGTTAGGAAACTTCACCAGAGGGTTGAGAGTTGAGGTGGAACCTGTGTCACATGTAGGGGCACCAGGAATGGCAGCATTTTATTTGTGTTCCTTGTAAAACTGAATTCAAATTCCTAAGCCGAAGGGTGTGACCTGAATTCCTCAGGATGGGCAGTCTGATCACAAATCAACTGCATACGCCACGATGTGTACGTTGCCTTCACTTTTTCCAAATAGTCTTTATTTTAAAAAGAAAGGAATGAACATTATTTAAACCTGAAATGCTTCAATGATCTATTAAATATTTCCTAAGGAATGCAGAATGCACCATGCAGAGGTTAGTGAAATATATTACTATATTAGGAAAAGTCTTGTGAATTGTTTCTTACATTTAGTAGTTCCAGTGAATTTTTAGCATGCCAAAGCTGGGAGAATGTGGCAGTCAGCTCGAAGTTTATAATTACGTCACAGTGATACCTTACAGTGGCTAAGTTTCTTATTAAATGTAAATTAGTTCCACAGTAAGCTGCGACTCAGAATTATAATTAGCAACTTTCAACAATCAGTTCAGAAGACTCCAGGTTCAGGTGTAGTTTGTGCTAATCTATCTGCCACACAGTCACTGGAAAAGTGAAGGGAAGCATCAATCGGGAGCCTCACCAGAGATCCAGTGATGTGTGGTGGAAGTGTGCATGTCCAGATCCTAAATAAGGACCTCATAGGCTTCCCCTTCCTCTTTCACTCAGGCGATGATGCTTGGCAGCCTCCAGTCTCCATGGTTCAGAGCAATCCACATAATTAGCAGGAAGAAACCTAGGCAATTCCAAAAAAAAATCCTCCTTGAAGTTCCGACATTCTGTTCATTCGTGTTCAGATTAGGTTTTAAGGAAAACAGATAATCTTGCCTGTGATGTCCTAACCTTGCATTGCACACCTCTCTTCTGCACTGTAGGGATTGATCACAGCTCATGAACAGTTTAAAGCAACTCTCCCTGAGGCAGATCGTGAACGCCAAGCTATCCTAGGGATTCATAATGAGGTGTCAAAGATTGTCCAAACCTACCATGTCAACATGGCAGGCAGCAACCCTTACACAACCATCACTCCACAGGATATCAATGGCAAGTGGGAAAAGGTGAGTAAAGAACATTTCCAGAATTTATCAGCTATGCATTTAAAACAAAATGTATTTGCTAAACATTTATCTCATGATTTGCAAAGGTCTTAGCAAAATTTTGCAGTCTGCTACACAAATGTGAGCAGAAACCTAGAAGGAAAAGAAATGAAAAAGGGGAGAATTTGTGCTGAATTTATCAGTTGTACAGATCAAAATTACTCATAGTTAAGGTTTGTTTTGCATGATTACAGCCATATGTTAAAAGACAAATACGTTGCTTAACTCTAAATAGTCTATAAAAATTAAATTGCTTTTCGACTTTAACTGTTGATCCACCAGCAGAACTTATTTCATCCAAGTGTTCCAATCCAGTTATAAAATATTTAAGTCTAACACAATCTTACAAGATATACATAGGCTGTCAGCCTGAAGTCAGTTCAGAAGGCTGCAATCATCTTCATGCCACAGTATACAGAATGAAAGGTTGGATCACTCTGCTGGTTAGCAAAACAGCAGTCCAGTGGCTGTATTGATGTTTGGTGGCCTTTATCATTCTGTGAGGCAGAGGCAACTTACAAACAGCTTCACACATACACGGCCCCTCAGGAGGCTCACCATCAGTATGAGCCGGACCAGCACTCTGTAGCTTATTGGTGCCCTTTGTGTCTGGCCTTCCAGCTCAATACGATCCAGAAGGTACCTGTACTGGAGGGATTTTGGAAATTAGTTGTCAGTACGATCCGGCGTCTTTCCATAATGTAGTGTTGCACTTCGTATCTGGCCCCTCAGCTTTATGCCTGTTGTGGTTGCTGCAGCCCGTGCAGCACCAATCATTGGCCTTAATGTTGATCTACTCTTTTTGATTAGTTTTAAGAAAGAAGCTTCTTAATATGTTTTAAATTAATTTACTAATATTCTAAATTTGTTGATTTAAATGATGTCGAGATCTTTTTAAACACCTTTGATTAAAACAAGCCTTTAACAGTGTGAGCTGTCAAGGTGGTGCTGATTGCAGGGCAGTTCTAGAACTGATGCCCCAAGGGCTCTGGGTGGCTATGGGGTGGTGAGGTGAGGGAGAGAAATCCAGGTGCAAGCAGCAGTTCAAATTGACTCTGTGTGCACCTCAGTACATTTAATTCACATTCTGATTCAATGTCAAACTCTACTTTGGAACTTTGGAATTTAATCTCTCCGCTTAAGCAAGATGTAAGAGAGATTGCTACCAGCTGATTATGTGTTCTTTTATTTTTTTGTAATCTTAAGAGAACGGATTGTTGCATAGATAGCCATCAAAAGAGAGAACCCGTTGACAACTCCCTAACAAACCATGCTAAACTTTCTTACGCACATTCCATCTTTGAATAATTTAGTCACAATTCACTTGTGATTTGAATTACATGATAGGGTTTTCACCAGACTACTGAAACAGACACCGTACAGGCACTGGAAGGTTTGTCAAGGCGAGGTATTATCAGGTGACCGGAGAAAAAGATTGAAGATTATTTTGAAAGTCTCCCTGGGGGGAAATGTAATGCAACTCCACCCTTTTCCCTGCTTATCCCTGGTCAAGAGACCGCTCATCAGGAACACACATGGCAGGGGAATACCACATCCTAAACAATCCACCCACCCACTCCATCAAGCAGCCCCTGCCTCATAAGGGGGCAGGATCTGAGGATCCCACAACATCCTCAAAGGCCACCTCAGAGCCCGTAGAACTGGAGCTGGAAAGGATTCATTCTCCATCGTGAAGGACTGCATAGAAAGGATAATTGTTTGATATTCATTTGACATTGGTGTGAGTCAGGGGACACTCAGGATGATGCTGCCTTCATGCTGTCCTGACCATAGGAGGTCCTTTACAGATTTATGACAAAAATATTGATTAACACTGTTGAAGGGTTTGTCACCAGGAAGAAATCATTGGAATAATTATCTACCAATGCTGGGTGCCTCTCTTTGGACTGTGTGGTGTTGTTCAGCAAGATCCCAGGTGGAAGGCCAGTTCACAGCACATCTGTGCAGCCTGGCACTAGATGCTGTAGCGCAGGGCCTCTTCAGTTGGAAGTGGCCACTCCCTCCCTGTATGGCCTAGACTGTCACTGAGGCTGTGTCCCAGCTGTCAGAGCAGTCAATGACGATAAATGATCGTGAATGTCCATGAACTATTATAAAATAACTTTTTTTTTAAACGCTATGTTCACATAATTGAATCAACTAAATTGTGACAGTCAGATAAAAAGATACAAAGTAACTGAGGGACTTACCTCACAGTGTTCCAGCCCACTGGTATTGTTTGTTCCCGTTGTTCCAAAGCCACAAATTTCATGCCGTGACAGTGATGATACACCTGATAACAATTCTGATTCATTGATATTTGTGGGATCACTGGCTCGTGCCTGAATGGGCCATAGATTTCCCAGCCTAAGAGCTCGTAATCTGTGAACACCTGCGAGCACAGGGCAGGTACCATGGGCACCAGAACATAAATGGAGTGGAAGGCTGAGTTTCAGCCTGTGCTCAGCAATCCCAAACTTCAAATCCATTAAGATATGAGCAAATTTTAATGGGAAAGTATAGAACTTAGTGCCATTCCAATTGTAAGTCACTGAAAATTTTGTTATGAGACAAACCAGACTCCTGATTATGTTGGGGACAATTGTTGATATATTTTTCAAAACTGCAGAATCTTTTAAATGTCCGATTCCATTGTGAACAGCAGATTACTCTGTTAGTTCTTAAAGTACTGCTAAAAGCCTACAGATGTGGACAATGATAGTTTACTTATCAGGAAGGTGGCCACTTTTAAGATGCAACCAATTTGAAGTACAATGTTCCCGAAGCAAACTCATCATGTTTTTGAAACACATGACAAAGAGCCATGCGGCTCAGAAACAGTCTACCTGCTGACTATCAAGCACCTTTCTCCACTGATCCTACACTAATCCCATTTACTCTCCCCGCATTGTCAACAACAGCTCCGGATCCTATCACTCACAATGCAGGAGGGAGAATTTACATCAGCCAGTGAATTTACCAGCCTGCATGTCATTAGGTTTCGGGAGGAGAGCAGAGCACCCGGGGAAAACAAGTAAATTCCACACGCATAGTCACTGGAGCCAGTGCATAGAATACAAGATAGGTTTATTATAGTCAAAGTGGGGTAACTTCCATTCAGCTACGAATGTTACGCCCTCTCCCACAACCAGTATCCCAGCTAATGCAAAATAAATAGAGGTTTATCCTCAGCCGTGTTTGGGATTTTCTGCTGAAGGAGCTTTGAAAGGTCGAGTTTTGCCTGTGTTTCGCTTTCAGGTTCGACATCTGGTGCCACAAAGAGACCATGCTCTGATAGAGGAGAACGCTCGCCAGCAGTCCAATGAGAGGTTGCGGAAGCAATTTGCTACTCAGGCCAATGTCATTGGTCCTTGGATTCAGACAAAAATGGAGGTAATTTCAGCAATCTCTAAACTACAGCTGCATTTTTAGTGGCAGTGCCATTAAGAAACATGATGGCTTTATGATTAAAGAATGTGTTATTAGATGGATATTGACAACTGTAAAGGTCTTTGTGTTCTCACTGAAACTGGGGAAAATCCACATGATCACAGGGTAAATGCGCCATGTGGTTTAATTTAGCCTTGTGTTCAGCAGAGGCATTATGGATGGGCCAAAGGGCTGTCCGTGTGCTGTACTGCTCCACGTTCTAAACAGCCGATTATTGACCATGATGTCATTCATTGCTCCTTTTCATGTAGTGCCAAGGAATCTTTTCTACCCTTTGAGAGGGGAGTGCTTCAGTTTACGATGTCGTCCAAAAGATGCAATTCTGACATTTGCAGCATCCCCTCAGTTTTCCCATGCAGTGTTTGCCTGTATTACATCTGAACGTTTTGTATCTCTGAAGAGGATGGGAAATAAGCATGGAAATTTTGTACAATTCACCCTTCAGAACTATGCAATGGTCTCCCCTTTTTTCTGAAATATGCTCTTCCATCTGTCTACATGAAAATGCAAGTTTAGAAATTCAATGCCATTACCTTGCCTTTTAAGCGTAAAGCCATTGACAAGTCACTGATAATAATCACTTCTAAGTCATATTGTTCCAGAAATTCAGGGGTAACATAATTTCCCACGCCAGTCTTATTATAGAGGGTTGAGAGAGAAATTAGGCTAAGTTGGCCAGGGCCAGTAATGTTTCACTAATATCACTTGATTGGGAGATTGCAAGGTAAGTTCCTCTCTTACCTATGATCCCATTCAGTTCCAAGCCCACATTGGCTTCTAATCTTTCTCCTATCCCTTCAAGGTCCAGGCCCCTGACGCTCATACTCTCTTTGGGTTCACAACCAACTTCCATCAATAGTTCTTCTTCCCAATCCAACAACTCCCCCAAATTCTTCCTTGGATCCCCATTTTACTTCTATTTTCAATTCCTTGCACTCCAACTCACCTCCACCCCCCCCCCCCCCCCCCACCACGCCATCACATCTTGCTGCTGTCTCTAGGCCATAACCATGGAAAACCTCCCTCTTAGCCTCTTGCCACCAACCCCCTTCTGGAGACACCCTGATTATTTTCATTCCTTAACCAAACCACAGTCCCAGTGCTCATCCTGTGGACCACCAGCCATCTTCTCCCTGGCCCCAACCCCTGGACGTGGTGTTGATCATAAGCCGCTGAGAAACGTTGGTCTCTGAAATGTGCAGCAGCTGGGTCAAATACAAGTATCTTGCATTGCCTGGCTGGACGAGACTAGTAGCTGTAGAAAATGTCTGCTCCTATGTATGGAGTTTTAGCACCTCTGTTTTACAATCGTGTTTAAGCTCTGGGCGTCATACTGATGAGAAGTCGCAGAAATAAAGATAGCACAGAAACAGGACCTTCAGCAAATTACGTACACACCAATTATCAATCACCTACTTAAATTAATCCTGCAATAATACCGTTTTTAATTCCTCCCGTATTCATAGCAACTCACCTCCCCACCCCTCCACCCTTCCCCACTTCCCAGATACCACTAGTCACCTACATATTAGGGGTAATTTACTATGGCCGCTTGTACATCCCTGGGGTGTGGGAGGAACCCCTGTGGCTATGGAGAACATGCAAGTGCTCCAGAGATCAGGACTGAACCCAGTTCTCTGTCGCCATGAGACTCCAGCTCTTCAGGCTGCGTCATTTTGTCACCCTCGCCCCTGCGGTGGGGCAGTTCACCCCCTGACACTGACCGGCCAGCCTTCTGCCGACTGTTACAGGAGATTGGGCGCATTTCCATTGAGATGCACGGCACGCTGGAGGATCAGCTGAACCACTTGCGGCAGTACGAGAGGAGCATTGTCAACTACAAACCAAAGATTGATCAGCTCGAGGGAGACCATCAGCTCATCCAAGAGGCACTGATCTTCGACAACAAACACACCAACTACACAATGGAGGTGAGAGCATTCCATGCACTCAAAGGAGACGGTGATTTCTGCTTAACCGCTGCCCTCTTCTTAATGCTGATCGCTGTAGTTTCTGTTTAAATGTCTGGAGATAACCATCTCCTTGCACTCTGAACTTCCGCTGCTGGCTCACAACTTTTGTCTTAAATTGTGTCAGTGGCCTACAGTTGAAATGGTTCGTGTTCTCCTTTTTCCTTGATTCAGGTCGTAGGTACAAATAGTAGAGGCACTGAACATGGAGTTTGCTCCCCACACCCTTCTCTCCACCATTGACTGGAGTTCCAACACATCCAGGGGTCAGCTGTCCCTCGTCCCCGCAATGCAGACCCGTATAAGTACAAAACCGCAATCATTTGACTCAAGTATCAGCACATATGCTGTAGACAATGTCCACGTCAGGAGTCGTGTTTATGGAAATGAAACCAGTCACGCGACAAGGCAGCCACACAGTGCAAGCTCTGGTGAATACTTTAGCTTCAAGGCCAAGGCAGTCACTCTTTTACTTCTAGCCGGTGGCCACCCACACATGACCTATGCCCTTTTAAAATGGATCAGTGTCATTCCTTAAAGGCGATGCATTTTTTAAGCAGATGACTATTCCGGTACAGTTGTCAGATATGCAGGAAGATTCAAAGCTGTTTATTTGAGATAAACAGTGTGATCTTAGTTTGGAATGTCAAAACAGATGGATGCATTCTCTTTCTGAAACAAAAGGCACCGGGGGAGGTGATAGGCAGGTGGGGAAAAGAGGTGACAGAGGGGGCCAGTGTAGGGAATTGAAGAAGAGGGAATGGGGTGGGAGGGAAGTTGAAATAGATGTTCATGTCATCAGGTTGGAGGCTACCTAGAAGTGAATTTAAGGTATTGCTCCTCCAACCTCAAAGTGACCTCATCATGGCAGAAGAAGAGGACAGACGTGTTGGAACGGGAATGGGGATAGGAATTTAAATGGTTGGCCACCAATTCAGCTTTCTGCAGATGGAGCGGAGTTGTTTGACAAAGTTGTCAATGTCTATCACCTCCTCCTGGTACTACCCCTCCTTCCCTTTCTCCCATGGTCTACTCTCCTCTCCTATCAGATTCCTTCTTCTCCAGCCCTTTGCCTTTTACACCTATCGCCTCCCAGCTTCTTACTTCATTCTCCCCCTCCCACCTCTCCCTTACCTACTTGGCTTCACCTATCACCTTGCTTCCTTTCCTCCACCTGCTTATTCTGGCATCTTCCCCCTTCCTTTCCAGTCATGGAGAAAGGTCTTGGCCTGAAAAGTCAACTGTTTATTCATTTCCATAGATGCCGCCTGACCTGCTGAATTCCTCCAGCATTTAGTGCATGTTGTTCGAGATTTCCAGCATTTGCTGAATCTCATGTGTTTATGATTTGCAGAATAATGAGGTAGTGTTCATGAAGGGAAGAAGCTGTTCCTAAAATGTTGAGAGTGCATTTTCAGGAGCAGATGTTTTGTGATATGTCTTAGATATCAGTATTTTGTTTGTTAAAACATCAAATTTCACAACACACACTAAATGCTGGAGGAACTCAGTAGGTTAGGCAGCATTTATGGAAATGAATAAACAGTCGATGTTTCAGGCTGACGCCTTTCTTCGGGAATGAGAAAGAAAGGGGAAGATGCCAGAATAAAAAGATGAGGGGGGTAGGGAAAGAGGCTAGCTAGAAGGTGATAGGTGAAGCCAAGTGGGTGGAAAAGGTAAAGGGTTGGGGAGGAAGGATAGGAGGATCTGATGGGAGAGGAGAGTGGACCATAGGAGAAAGGGAAGGAGAAGGGGACCCGGCAGAGGTGATAGGCAGGTAAGAAGAGGTGAAAGCCCGGAGTGGTTCATGCAAATAAATCTGATTCTGACTTGAAGTGTTCACTGTTTCTCTACCTGACCTGAGCATTTATTGCAATTGAAGTGGAAATGGTTGTACTTGGCAGTATTCAGGGTGTAACGTTATTTGTGGTTTTGAGCACAGTAGAACTCCCACTGCATCATTTTCCTCCCACCCTGTTAGCAACTGTTACTAAAGATAAGCTAGCTGTTCTAGCTTGCATGGTATTAAACTCCTTATTTTGGTGCAGGTCTTACAAGGATGCATTGAGAATAGCACTCCGAGAGAATACCCAAGTGTGGGAGATACAATGGAGGATGCATTAAGCAAGTGCACTGACTTCCTTGTCTTTGTTTCAGCACATCCGGGTGGGTTGGGAACAGCTGCTCACTACCATTGCCAGGACAATCAATGAAATTGAGAACCAGGTCCTGACCAGGGATGCCAAGGGCATCAGCCAGGATCAGATGAATGAGTTCCGGGCCTCCTTCAATCACTTCGACAGGGTAAGCCAGCAATTTGATTTGAGTGTCTATCTGTGATATTTGTTCGATTTTTTTTTCTGGCTGAGATTACTCGACTACAGCAAAGGATTCATTTAAGAAATGGGTGATGGGTTTTAAGAGTGGAATGTTTGCCATGGAAACCAAAATTGGAGTCACTAGCTGCCCCTGAGACCCAGTTAATAAGCAGAAGAAGTTATGTGCAGGGTGGGAGAGCTGTTAACAGTTATGACATAAGATACAACAAACTAATTAGTGCTAAAGGATGTTCCTTCAGCATGCTTTTGCCTAAGCTAATTCTCTCCCTTCCTCCTTTCTGAGCTGAAGGCAGAGGCTGGGACACATTATTTTCTCTTCAGTGAGATCACCGAGGAGCATTCCCCTTGTGTGGCAGTCTTTACCCAGCCGGGCAGAGCTGCATCTTCCATGTCCATTCTCGTAGCACTTGGGAACAAAGTCACCAGTTAACAAGAGATTCAGGGCGATTTCTTCCGTAGCAGCTAGTAGCTTGAACATGTCCATGCCTCAGAGAATTGGATAGCATACGCCAGGATTAGGGTCTCAGCGGTGTTTCAGTGCTGGTGCTGCGAAGAAGGAAAAAAGCTAGGCTGCAAGGGCAGGAATATCACTGATGGCTTCCCTCCATAGCAACTGGATAGAGGGAGGTTGCCAGGCACCAGGAGGTGAAAATTCACAGGTGGTACTTGGGCTGCGAAGAAAATAAAAGCAAATTGCACAATGAGTAACATACTATTCCTTATAAAAATTAGATAATATATGCTAAAGTAAGATTGGTTCTTAAAGGTGCAGTCATATTTGATATTACATAACACACATTAATTTTTAGCTAATCATTATATCTGCTCTTTAAATTACCTGGATTATTAACATCAGGTTTCCATGTTGAGGTGCTTAATATTCTGAATTTTAACACTGCATTGTAATTGTCCAATAAAAGATCTGTTAAAGAAAATGAGAATGGTGTATTGAAAAATAAATATTGAATGTTTTTCTTACATGTTGACTGTAGACGTGCTTTAAAGGAGTTGAATGTTTGACCTCGTACCTCTGGCTAAACTCGCCTGTCTATCACATGCAACTGCTCTCACTGCATATCCTTATCCTGAGCACCGTGTGTCACTGCATCAAAGGACACATCCACTCTTGGATGTGCAGCTTTGTTAAATTGTATTCATACTTGTTTGTTTTAAGGTACTTCTGAATTTGAAAAAAAACTCTTCCATCTAATGACGTGGATTTGACAGGAAAATGACAGGGATCAATATTAACAATCATTTAATAATTGAAGTAGTATGGGATTACTTCATAATGAAGTAACATGGGATGAAGGGGAGACTATCACTGTTTATAATTCATGTTCTTTTTGCTCGGAACCCTGAAGCAGCTCAAGTAGAGCAAGCATGCCAGCATGGACTAATCGGGCCAAATAGCCTGTTTTCATGCGGCTTATACCATGTTAACATCCCAAATTACAAAAGGGCGGCACGGTAGCACAGCACTCTGCAGCACCAGCGATCACCGATCAGGGTTCAGCTCCTGCCACTGTCTGTAAGGAGTCTGTGTGTTCTCCCTGTGATAGCAGGGTTCCCCTGGCTCTCCTGGTGTCCTCCCACATTCCAAAGACGTACGGTTAGGGTTAATGAATTCTGAGCATGCTACGTTGGCACCAGAAGTGCGGTGACATAGAAACATAGAAAATAGGTGCAGGAGTAGGCCATTCAGCCCTTCGAGCCTGCACCGCCATTCAGTATGATCATGGCTGATCATCCAACTCAGAACCCTGTACCTGCTTTCTCTCCATACCCCTGATCCCTTTAGCCACAAGGGCCATATCTAACTTCCTCTTAAATATAGCCAATGAACCGGCCTCAACTGTTTCCTGTGGCAGAGAATTCCACAGGTTCACCACTCTCTGTGTGAAGAAGTTTTTCCTCATCTCGGTCCTAAAAGACCTCCCCTTTATCCTTAAACTGTGACCCCTCATTCTGGACTTCCCCAACATCGGAAACAATCTTCCTGCATCTAGCCTGTCCAATCCCTTTAGAATTCTATTCGTTTCAATAAGATCCCCCCTCAATCTTCTAAATTCCAGTGAGTATAAGCCTAGTCGATCCAATCTTTCTTCATTTGAAAGTCCTGCCATCCCAGGAATCAATCTGGTGAGATTTGCAGGCTGCCCCCAGCACAATCTTTGACGCAAAACAACGCATTTCACTGTATGTTTCAATGTACATGTGACAAATAAAACTAATATTCAATCTTTAAATTGTTCCAAAGTTCAACTCCGTTAGGGTTTTATGTCCTTCCCACTCCTCCATTCCCTGCCCTTCCAGCTCTGAACTGAAGCTTGAAACACCTGGATTGTGACCACTTCAGAAGGTGCAATACCAAGACACCATCCAGTCTCTCTGTGGGGTTTGTAAGCAGGGCTGAAGCATCTTAAAGATTTCCAATCTGCCCGTAACTGTGATGGCCATTCTACTACTGGTACGCTGCACCAGTCTATGGTGAGAGGTCAAAAATGAGGGATTATCTGGAGATGCCTCCAGTGCTGTTGGCTTGTATGGATAATAATAATTTTTAGCTTGCTCAAAATTAGAAAACATAGCCATTGCTATGCAATTGGTGTATTCTAACTCTTAAAACAGAACTGATTTGGAAAACTCCCCGATTCATCTCTTTTGATTAAAAGGAAGTCAATTGTTAGTTTTGGTCCCTGTCAGACACACCTACTGGGGAGCGCAGCTTTCTAGTAGTCTGGATATGAAGCCTTATCATTTGGAACCGTGATGTTTAAACTGTTGCAATATCTAATATTATGCACTTTGTTTCCTCTTTCCACTTGCATGATCTCTTCCCTTCCCCATTTACCCCTTGCACGCACAACTATTCACTCTATCCCCGCCCCCTGCCCTCACCCAACAACTGCTGCCTCCACCACCATGCATGGCGTCCCACGTGGCATTGCCTAACCCAGGATCATTCTGGCACCCTTGGAGCAGAGGAATTCAAAGCCTGCCTCATCAGCTTGGGGTACGATATTGGAAATGACGCACAGGTATTGATTGCTAGTATATGATGTGAAGTACTGCACTCCCGTGTGCTGAATTAACTAAACTTGTGTTTTTTTTTTCTCTTTTTTTTTTATCTGTGTTGATCTTACTGTTTCTCTGTGTCTGTGATGAATTGTCTCTTGTAATTTGTCCTCCTTTTCGATTGACTGTTTTCTCCAATTGCTTACAACTTTGAACCTGTCTTAATTGAAACATTCTGTATGCTTTTCTCCTTTGGTTTCTGCTTGTGTTTTTTGCTTTGATTCATCGTTGACGTGTTTTTCCACTTGACTTTCCCTCTCCCTCGTTGCCTAATGATCTTTCACTGTGTCTGTGTCTTGTTGGTGTCTCCTTCCTCCTCTCTCTGTAGAAGAGGACTGGAATGATGGACAGTGATGATTTCAAAGCTTGCCTTATCTCCATGGGTTACAATCTGGTATGGTGACTTCCCATTCCTTCTATTTTCAATTTATTAGCACTTGGTTCTGAAGCTGGCTGATTAATTCATGTTAACTGGTGTTTGTCATTGTACAAGTGTTTGGATTAGTGACTTGCTTTATCCAGAAACAGAGTTTGTTGGTTTCCTTGCTTGGGGTTGTTTTTTTTAACGTTAACAATAGTTTGCCTCTTCATTCTATGGTGGAATATTCAGCCTTGTCCCAGAGGATTTCCATTTTGCAAGAGTGACTAGCTAATATGCTCACACTGATACAGTAGGTTTCCTGTAGATTACTGCAAAATGCCAAGTCATTACTGCAAAACATGTCCGCAGTACGAGAATTCCTCTCCTCCACTTTGGTAATCTTGTCGGTACCTTGCAGAGCTTTTTAGCATAAAATCCTAGAATCCTACAGCACAGAAACAGACCCTATTGGTCCACTGCGTTCGTGCTGATCATGATGATTCCACATCCCTCTACACCTTTCAAATACCTTTTAAACATTGTAATTGTATCTGCCTTTGCCAGCTTCTCTGGCAGCTCGTTGCAGATAACCATCTCCCCTGATGCGGAAAACCTTACCCCTCAATCTCCTTTAAATTTCTCCCCTCATACTTCAAACCTGTGCCCTCTAGTTGGAGGCTCCCATGTGACTATCTGTCCTAACCATGCTTCTTGTAATCTTATAAACCTCCGGTCATCTACAACAATGTCAGCAAAGTTAGCATCAATTTGGAACTTCCGCTGACAAGAGATAATGGATTCCTTGACTGCTTCCATTTTTTTGTGACGTAGAAGGTGGCCATTTTGCTCTTTCAAAGCTACCATCCTGATTCCTGTTTTCACGAATGAGATAGATTTACACTGGGAAAAATGTTGAGGGGTAATGGTGCAAAGGAAAGGAAATAAAAGTTGAGATACAATTCAGTTCAACCTAGAAATGGGTCAGTGGGATGCATGGTTACCACTTGTTCCTATACTCCTTCAAAATATGGGACTCTGAGCCTACAGTGTTGCCGTGCCTTTCCTTCCACTCTCTTCCTGGCCATCCCAATCTGTCACGTAACTTCTGGGTTAGAGAATCCCAGGGGAAAGCTCCTTATCATTGAAACTTAAATGGGACATTGGCAAGTGGGGAAGAACATAAATTGGCAAGGTTATTGATGATGGAGGTGTATTGATTTACATTTGCAAAAGGCATTAATGGATGTTGAGCAATGACAGCAAAACAGAACTGATCTAAGCAGGCTTTTGAAGCCAAATGGCTTCAGCTGTTTCTACCATTAGCACACAACAAAAGGACAACCATAGGGAACAGCAACTTCGGATAAAGCAATCCAGACAAATTGTACAGATTGAAGAGTGTAAATATTCAGTAGAGTTTGTTTTTCTTTAAGATAATAATTGGAGCTGGGAATAAGAAAGCAATTTAGATCCTTAAAAAGAATAAGGTAAATAAATTAGCACTTAATTTGGCAACATCCTCTCTTTCACAGGGGATGGAAGGTTGGATATGAGATTGCATTAAGCACTCATTTGAAAAATATTCCTTTATAATGTTGGTGTTCCATCTGAGATAAATGGTGCAGGGTATAATGGATGTATCAGCAACTTAATACTGAGGTATTCCTAAAGTAGGCAAAACTTCTTCCCTGCTCTTAAGTGGGGGTGTAAAATAGTCCTGGCAAAGTGAATTTCCCTGTGCTTATACTAGGAGCCAAACTATATTGCAAATTTGGAGGGGAAGTGAGAAAAGTTGTTCACATTATCTAGAGACTCCTTAAGACATTAGTTTATTTGGTTTATCAATTGCTAAACTAATACAGATAAGGGTTGTATGGTGTAATTTGTTGGTAAACGTTTTCCTTCTTCTCTGGGCACTGAATTTATCTCAAACTCAAATGGATCTTCATTTTTAGTTCCTCTAAAGCTGCCCAGATTTATCCTACTGTTTCACATAAGGTTGTATATTGGATATATTACTTCATATCCCCCCACATAGATAAAAATTATATCTACAGAAGCAGAGTTTACATGCAACTTTCTTCAGCTCTTTAACTTGTACCACCTCTAGTGTTGTTGCTGTACTATCTGCTTTCCCCTCCAAAAAATGCTAAAAACACAATTAGACAAGCTCAAATAAAAGTAATGTTGACACATGACTTTCTGCATCCCCCTTAATTCTACTTCAGCCCAACCAGTCAGCCCTTGTATGGCAGAGACTAATCATCAATAACAGATATCTTGGCACAGCAGACCGAGGTTACTCCTAGCTGATCTCCAGAGATTCAGAAGGCCACATTCGTTGACCAGTCTCTGTAGATCTCAACCAGGCCAAATATGGGAGGCTAAGTCAACCCCAACATCCCTTCAAGGAAGGGGAACTGTGCTTTGTTCTTTGATCTGAACTCCAACTTGTCTGCAGTTACACCTTCAATGAAGCAGACATGCCTGCTTATTATCAGAATAATTGTCAGCATTCTGGGGATTGGGCAATGCCTGTCTCAATGCCTTTTGGGCGTGTCATTGTATTATCTTCCTGATTGGGAGGACAGAAAGGGTGAAAACAGAGTCAAGTTCTCAATCCACCAATTGGAGGCAAAATACACAACTTCCCAGTTATAGTCCTAGTTAAACCTTAGTGGGATCAACGACTTTTACTCAGCAATTCCATCCAAACCCTTGTATGCATGCTTCTATGTTAGGGTTAGACTGTTCTTAACAGAAAAAGAATGTTGGCCTTAGTGTACACAGTTTGGGCAATTAGGTATTGGGATGGGATTCCAGAAGAAATTCTTCATTCCCTATACCTAACCCAATCTTCTTAGCCTTCGTTGGTTGGGGTCGACCACAGATGCTGCATCCTGGCTCAAAGTCAATACGCAAGCCAGGGCAGTATAATAAGAGCAAGCTCCCCCCCTCCCTGCAGCTGATGAATCCAAAGGAACGGCAGAGACAAATACAGTCTGGTACCAGCAGTGTCACAGGAGTTGCCAGTCAGTGTTGTACTCAACATAGGACTGCCTTAGGGTTCTCCAGCTCTGGATTTTTCCTCACGGTTTACTCACGAAACCTTCCTCATGAATGGGTATAGCCTCAAGGCAGCCGAGGTTTCAAATCAGTTTTTGTTCTTATAGATAAGCTGCCAAACACAGCTGGAGCCCCATTGGCCATGAGCGACTGATCTTCTGGTGCCAGTAATGCACCTTTGCCCCTTCTCCTGTCAAGTAGAAACAGTTCTGCTGAACTTAGTAGCTAAGCCACACGTGAAGGCCAGGAGCTGGATTTGTTTTCGGAGGCTATCTGAAATGCACTCCATTGGGAGCAGGTAGAGGGAGCTTATCTCCACAACCCCTCCCCAAGCTCTTCTAACTTAAGGAACCACATTGCCCATCTCTCCAACAGTATATACCGGAGTCCAATAGCTCTGTAAATAAAAGTTTGAACAGCAGACACTCATCATCATTCCCCAAAGCCTCAACTCCATTGACCAACTTTGGGGGAAATTCCCACGTTCATTTAATGTGATTTCCTTTTCCATATCCTCTTCCTCTTAATGTTGCCTCATGGCAACATGATTCTCACAAAGACAGTTTATACACAAATGCCAGTGATGTTAAATTCATTTTCGGAAGCCCCTCTGCCTCTCAGCTCTACCACAGTTACCTGGTGGTTTACCTCATGTCGGTCCTGGGAAGGATTGCAACTTTTGGCAGTTCGATGCAAGGAAAGTCATTCAAAAGTTATGTCAGGAACTCACTGCCAACATAAGCTCACTCAGGAGCAGGCTGCAACTGCTGTGTTTGAAAAGAAGTGAATTGGTGGCGCTGGAAATGTTCAGCAGGTCAGGCAGCGCATAGGGATGGAAGAATCAGAGCTACTGTTACATGTCAATGATCCCGTTATGAGAATTGGAAATGAAAGTGGGGCAAAGTGGAAGAGGATATTTACTCTTCCCCATCCCTCCCTCTGCAATTTAAAATATATTTGTTTTATTGCTTTTCCAGTTCCTGTGTAGATCATTCACATGAATATTGCACTCTGTTTCTCTCTCCACAGATGCTGCCTGGCATGCTAATTATCCAGGATTTGTTTTTATTGCACCCTCAATGTCGTATTCAATCTGGCTCTGAGCTTCTTATTCCCTATACTGTTCAGCATAAAACCTCCCCAATACTCCAGCTCCACCAGTGTTACCTTTGTAAGATTTAACTGCCCCTTTGCCCTTCCCTGTCTGTAATCTCCTGCAGCCTTGAAAGCTGAACAACCCTCATTCCTCTGACTTTGTGAATACCTGCATTTGTTTAATACTTGCCAGCTGTGCTTTCATCTGCCAAAACCATAGGGTGGAATTCTCTCCAGAAAACCTTATTCCCACTCCACCCCCTCACTTTCTTTAATAATCCCCTTAAACCCCTGAATGTCAAACCTAAATAATTAGGGAATGCTATATATTCCAAAAAAGGTTTAATTCTGCAGAAATATCATGTTCTCTATAACAACATGATTAATAAGGTAGTGTAAGAATGTCTAAACATATAGCCAGATAATTTGCTTCTTCTCAAAGAAGTTGGCAGATGTATTGAGCTAAATAGGCAGTTAATTATTTACGATTTTTCATTGTGGAATAGTTAAGAAATTCTAGGTTACCTTGTGGGAAGATAATGTCCCTGAGGATTTTTTAATGTCTATTTGTATACCAGGTGAATAATTGTTTTTACATCCAGTTTAAAAATTTAGTGTGTGCAGGAATGCAGTTCTCCCTCATTAAAGAACAAAGGTTATATGACCAAGTCCTCAAATGGGTTTCAGTCGCATTCTTGTAGAGATGTGCCTTCACTCCATACAGGAAGCATGTCTAGAGAGATTTGATTTGTCCAAGTTACTACCTGCCACTTACTAATCTTCAGCTGAAAATAAGGTTCAGCCAGTGTAAACTATAGCTGTAAAATTTCACAACTTAATCTTTAGCTGTCAGAATGTGGGTACGTGCATGCTCTTAGACTCATAAGAGGCTTTGGTACAATTGCTGTGGTTGATGATTTCAGAGCGAAGCAGAGTTTGGACGCATCATGAACATCGTTGACCCCAACAACATGGGTGTCGTAACATTCCAGGCCTTCCTGGACTTCATGTCTCGGGAGACCACAGACACGGACACTGCTGACCAGGTCATGGCCTCATTTAAAGTTCTGGCTGGCGATAAGGTGAGCTCTTCTACTAAATACAAATACAACCTAAATTCTATTTGTTCATTTGCTACGGTCCATCCCCACACAATCAATATTTGTGCTGCTGGCCTGTGACACAAAGAGTGAGATTTCAGAAGAGGTTGGTAAAGTTTTTGCACTTGGCTTTGGAGCCATTCTACTCATGAAAATTGTTTAATTATACCATCTTCACCATCAATATGTGGACAGGCCAGTAGTAAAGTGGCACAGCTAGTAGAACTGCCTCTTATAGCACCAGAGACCTGAGTTCAATTCTCATCAAAGTTGCTCTTGGAGGGGTTGGGGGTGGGTTTGCACATTCTTCCCTTGTGCTGCAAGGACTTTAAGTTTGGTAGTTGATTGTCCAGAGTGTGTTGCCCATAGCATGTGTGTGAGTGGTAGAGTTGTGGGGGAAGATTTGAAAAGATGTGGATAAGGATCAGTGTAAATGAGTGGTTCATGGTCAACATGGATTCATTGGGCTGAAGAGACTGTTTCCATACTGTGACTTGCGTTGAATACGACAGCATACAAAAGCTAGAGTTTTTGCAGCCAGTCAGTATATCTAGCTGATATGTAAAAGCATCGCTAGTGAATCATGTGATGCTTGTCAAAGAGTGGGTATAAAGGGATCCTTATTGGATTGGCTGGCAGTGACTGGTGGTGTCTTGCAAGGGTCTGTGTTGGGACCTTTTCTTTTTACGTTGTTTCCCAATGATTTGAATGATGAAACTGATGGGTTTGTGGATGACACAAAGATAGGTGGAGGGGCAGGAGGTGTTGAGGATGCAGAGAGGCTGCTGAGGTCTTAGACAGATTAGGAGAATGGGCAAAGAGATGACACATGGATAAAGTGTGTGGTTGTGCAGTTTGGTCGAACGAATAAAAGCATAGATATTTTCTTAACGGATAGAAGATTCAAATATTCAAGATGGCAAAGCGATTTGGGAGTCATCGTGCAAGATTTCCTAAAAGTCAATTTGCAGGTTGAGTCAGTGGTAAGGAAGGCGAATGCAATGTTAACATTCATTTTGAGATGACTAGTATATAAAAGCAAGGATGTAATGCTGAGGCTGTATAAGGCAATGACCTCACTTGGAGTATTGTGAGCAGTTTTGGGCCCCTTATTTAAGAAAGGATGTGCTGATATTAGAGATTGTTCAGAGGAGGTTCACGAGAATGATTCTTAGAATGAAAGGGTTATCATACGACCAGCAATTGGAGGTTCTGGGCCTGTACTCGCAGGAATTTAGAAGATGAGGGTGATCTCATTGAAACCTGTCGAATGGTGAAAGTGCTAGGTGTGAAGTGTTTCTTTTGGTGGGAGCGTCTTGAACCAGAGGACACAGCCTCAGAACAGAGGGACTAATTTTACAACAGAGATGAGGAATTTCTTTAGCCAGAGAGTAGTGAATCGGTGGAATTCGTTGCCACAGGTGACTGTGGAGGCCAGGTTACTGGGTGCATTTAAGGCAGAGGTTGATGGTTCTTATTAGTCAGGGCGTGAAGGGCTCTGGGGAGAAAGCAGGAGAATGGGATTGAGGGAAATGGATCAGCCATGATGAAATGTTGGAGCAGACTCGATGAACCAAATGGCTTAATTCTGCTCCTATGTTTCATGGTCTAAGTGGGATTCCTTGTGCCTTGTGTTTCTTTTCACCTTTCAAATCCCTTTTCAAGCTTCTCACTTGATATTCAGAACTGAAGCCCATTTACTGTTTATGTAATTTATAGTCTGAAATAATCCCTTTTTCAGGCAGTAAAATGTGTGATTAATGTTGAAAGAAAATTTCGAGTTGAGTAGCACAGAAACATGCTCCTCAGTGCACCCTGTACATGCCAACCTTCTTTCGCATCAACATCAAGCCTATTTGCCCACATTACTTCAATACCTTACCTATTTATATTTAAGATACATTTAGACAGAGACTTAACATATCTGATGCCAACAGCCTCTCCAAGTATCAGCCAGCTCTGCATTAAAAAAGCTTACTCTTAAAGTCCCCTAAAATATTCCTTTCTTTCACCTTACTCTCTGTTCCCTTGCTCACTACAGGACAAAGATTTTGACAATCTAATCAATCTAGGCCTCTCATAATCTTGAATACTTTTATCAGTCAGCCTCCTTCACTCCAAGAGAAAACAACTGATCCAATCTCTCCCGATCACTAAAGTCCTCCGATCCAGACAAGATCTTCACCAGTTCTTCGCTCTCTTTCCAGCACAATCACATCCATCTCATAGCGTGTGTGACCAGAACTGCATTTCCAATGCAGCCTTACTACTTAATAGTAACATCTTATTCCGAGCCCTGAACCTAGGAAGGCAAGCATACCGTATGCCTTCTTCACCTGCAGTACCATTTCTGGGAGCTGAGGACTTGGACTCCCTTGGTCTCTCTATTCATCAACATTTCTTAGTGCTTTGCTATTTACTGCATATGTCCCACTCCTGTTTGACTTTTCAAATTGCTTTACCTTACACTAGTAGTTAGAATTTAATCCTGACCAACGTTCCTTCCAACTGATCTACGCTCAGCGACAACTTTATTAGGTATACCGGAGCACCTTATTAATGTAAACATCTAATCAGCCAAACATGTGGCAGCAACTCAATGCATAAAAGCATGGTCAAGAGGTTCAGTTGTTCAGACCAAATATTAGAAAGGGGAAGAAATGTGATTTAAATGACTTCGACTGGGAAGTGATTGTTGGTGCCAGAAGGGATGGTTTGAGCACCAGAGAAACTGCTGATCGCCTGGGATTTTTCATGCACGGCAGTCTATAGAGTTTATAGAGAGTGGTGCAAATGACAAAGAAACATCCATGGAGTGGTGGCTGTGGGTGAAAATACCTTGTTGATGAGAGAGGTCAGAGGAGAATGGTCAGATTGATTCAAACGGACAGGAAAGCAACAGTAACTCAAATAACCACACGTTACAACAGTGGTGTGCAGAAGATCATGGGCAAATTCATGGCAGATGCAGTTTAATATGGATTATCCACTTGGTGGCAAGAACAGGAAAACAGATTATTATCTGAATGGTGGCTGATTAAGAAAAGGGGAGGTGCAACGAGACCTGGGTGTCATTGTACACCAGTCATTGAAAGTGGGCATGCAGGTACAGCAGGCGGTGAAAAAGGCAAATGGTATGTTGGCATTCATAGCAAGAGGATTCGAGTACAGGAGCAGGGAGGTTCTACTGCAGTTGTACAAGGCCTTGGTGAGACCACACCTGGAGTATTGTGTGCAGTTTTGGTCCCCTAATCTGAGGAAAGACATTCTTGCCATAGAGGGAGTACAGAGAAGGTTCACCAGATTGATTCCTGGGATGGCAGGACTTTCATATGAAGAAAGACTGGATCGACTGGGCTTATACTCGCTGGAATTTAGAAGATTGAGGGGGGATCTTATTGAAACGTATAAAATTCTAAAGGGATCGGACAGGCTAGATGCAGGAAGATTGTTCCCAATGTTGGGGAAGTCCAGAACGAGGGGTCACAGTTTAAGGATAAAGGGGAAGGCTTTTAGGACCGAGATGAGGAGAAACTTCTTCACACAGAGAGTGGTGAATCTGTGGAATTCTCTGCCACAGGAAACAGTTGAGGCCAGTTCATTGGCTATATTTAAGAGGGAGTTAGATATGCCCCTTGTGGCCAAAGGGATCAGGGGGTATGGAGAGAAGGCAGGTACAGGGTTCTGAGTTTGATGATCAGCCATGATCTTACTGAATGGCGGTGCAGGCTCAAAGGGCCGAATGGCCTACTCCTGCACCTATTTTCTATGTTTCTATCATCTCTAAATGCACAACATGTTGAGTCTTGAAGTGGATGGCCTACAGCAGTAGAAGACCACAAATGTACACTGAGTATATATCCTGCTGTAGCCTTGACATCCTCAATACTGACAATTTTTATGTCCTCTGCATCTTTCTAAACATAGCTCCTACATTCATAGTTAAGTTGTTAATAATATCTATCACAAACTGTAAAGCTCCCAGCACCAATTCTTATGGTGAACCACTAGTCACAGACTTGTAAAAATATTTCCACTTTGCCTCCTATCACCAGGCTACTTTTGGATGCAGTTAGTTTGCTCACTTTGTATCCCACATGCTCTTACTTTCTGGAGCAATCTGCTATGTGGGACCTTGTCAAATGCCTCATCGGTAGTAATCCAATTTACTACCTCATCTTGAATGCCAAATGACTGAACCTTTTTGACCGATCTCCCATTTGGGACCTTGTAAAATGCCTTGCTAAAGTCCATGAAGACAACATCCAGTGCCTTGCCGTCATCAACTCTCTTTGTGACTTCCTTGAAAGACTCTATACGATTAGTTAGACATGACCTACCGCACACAAAGGCATGTTGACTATCCTTAGTCAGTCCTTGTCTATCTAAGTACTCACATATCTGGTTCCTTAGAATACCTTCCAATAACTTTCCCACAACTGATGTCAGGTTCACTGGCCTGTAATTTCCTGGTTTATTCTTAGAGCCTTTCTTAAGTAGCAAAACAACATTAGCTCTCCTCCAATCCTCTGGAACTTCACCTGCCACTAAGGATGATTTAACTATCTCTGCTAGGGCCCCAGCAATTTCTGCACTGGCCTCCTACAGGGTCCAAGGGAGCTCCTTGTCAGGCCCTGGGGATTTATCCTCCCTAACTAGCTTCAAGATAGTAAACACCTCCTCTTTTGTAATCTGTAGAGTTCATGACCTCACTGTTGCTTTACCTCTCTTCTATAGACTCTGTATCCATCTCCCAAGTAAATGCAGATACAAAAGAATCCACCTCAAATCTTCCCCATCTCTTTTGGCGCCACACATGGATTACCATTCTGATCTTCCAGAGGACCAATTTTGTCCCTTGCAATCCATATGTGTAGTAGCTAGCCCTTAGGGTTCTCATTCATCTTGTCTGCTAGAGCAACCTCATGCCTTTTAGTTTAACTGTTTTCTTTCTTAAGTGTCCTCCTGCATTCCTTATACTCCTCAAGTACCTCATTTATTCCTTCCTGTCTGAACCTGCTGTGCACCTCCTTTTTTTCCCCTCAATATCTTTCGAAAACCAAGGTTCCCTAAACCTGCTATCTTTGCCTTTTACTCTGGCAGGCACATACAAGCTTTGCACTCTCAAAATCTCACTTTTGAAGGCCTCCCACTTACCAAGTACAACTTTGCCAAAAAATAGTTTGTCCTAATCCAACCTTGCCAGATCCCTTCCGATACCATAAATATTGGCCTTTCTCCGATTTAGATTCTCAACCCAAGGACCAGCCCTATCCTTTTCCATAATTACCTTGAAACTAGTGGCATTATGATCACTAGATGCAAAGTGTTCCCCTACACAAACTTCTGTCATCTGCCTTGTCTCATTCCCAATAAAGATCAAGTATCCCACACTCTCTCATTGGGACTTCTACGTATTGATTAAGGAAACTTTCCTGAACACATTTAATAAACTCTATCCCATCCAGTCCTTTTGCAGTATGGGAGTCACAGTCAACAGGTAGAAAGTTAAAATCATCTCCTATCACAATCCTTGGTTTCTTGCAACAGTTTGCAATCCCTCTACAAATTTGTTCCTCTAAATCCCATGGACTGTTGGATGGTCTATAATATTCCTTTCTTATTCCTCAGTTCCACCCATAAAGCCTCAGCAGATGAGTTCTCCAGTCAGAACTAAGAGAGACATTTTCCCTGACTAGTAAGGCCACTCCTCCTGGTCTATCATCTCTAATTCGTAAATATTGAGCTGCCAGTCCTGCCCCTCCTGCAACAAAGTCTCACTAATGGCTACAATATCATAATTCCATGTGTTGATTCATGCCCTGAGCTCATCTGTCTTTTCTACAATACCTTTTGCATTGAAAGATACACAACTCAGAACATTAGCCCCACCATGCTCAACCTTTGGATTCCTGACTTTGTCTGAGGTCTTCACAACTTCTGTCTCCACAATCTCTCCACGATCAGTTCTGGCACTCTGGTTCCCATCTCCCTGCAACTCTAGTTTAAATGCCTCTGGACAGTTATAGCAAACTTTCCCACTGGGATATTAGTCCCCCTTCACTTTAGGTGCAAACTGTCTCTTCTGTACAGGTCCCACCTTCCTCGGAGGAGAGCCCAATGATCCAAACATCTGAAGCTCTCCCCCCTACACTGACTCCTTAGCCATGTATTAAACTGTATGATCTTTCTATTTCTGGCCTCACTAGCACGTGGCACAATTCTGTGATTACAACCCTGGAGATCCTGTCCTTTAACTTAGCACCTAACTCCCTGAAATCACTTTGCAGAGACTTGTCCCTCTTCCTATTTATGTCATTGGTACCTGTATGGACCACGACCCACTGGCTGCTCACTTTGGAATGCTGAGGAGTCGAGCCGAGATGTTCTGGACTCTGGCACCCGGGAGGCAACATACCAACCTGGAATCTTGTTCTCATCCACAGAACCTCTTTTCTGTTCCCCTATCCAATGAATCCCCTATTACCACAGCTTACCTCTTCTCCCCCCTTCCCTTCTGAACCACAAAGCCAGACTCAGTGCCAAGGTGGCCCCAAATCCTTACTTTCAAAAGTAAATCTTTTAAAAGCCTCCGGCTTATCAGCTGCCATTTTACCCACAAGCATTTTCACCAAGTCCAATCTTGCACGACTGAAATCAGCCTACCCCAAGTTAATGACCTTATCCTGAGGACCAAGCTTATTCCTTTTCTGCACAATTTTGACGGTGGAGCTTTGCAATTATTTTACTAAGATTAGTCACAAATGGGGGAGACTCCAGCATGTTTTAAGTGGAATTGCGATTAAAGGCAGGTCTTTCCTTCTCATCTTTCAGAACTACATCACGGCCGAGGAGCTGCGGCGAGAGTTACCCCCCGACCAAGCAGAATATTGCATCGCGAGGATGGCGCCCTACATGGGACCGGATGCGGTCCCAGGATCGCTGGACTACATGTCCTTCTCCACAGCCCTGTACGGTGAAAGTGACCTGTAACTCTGCATCTTTTGTATGCAAACCCCGTGTCTGCTCACCTCTATTTGGCTTTAAACTAAAGAAATTGCGGAGTGTCTGCTTGAACTGGCAAGTGCAGTTTACAGAAGAAATATTTTTTTCTTCAGGCAACTTCAAAACATATTTTATTATAGAAATAGGTATTTTTCTCAAAACGTTCCAAAAAAAAATCAAAATGCACCATTTACTTTTGTTGTGATATCTGTAGTTAAGCACAATGTTGCATTTCTTGATTTTCTACTAATGTACACATTTTATGTATATGAAAGCTGGTCACATTGTAACTCACTGTTGCACAAAATTGAGCAAGTTCACTCATAACACCATATAATAAAGGATTTATTTTATAAATATGTTAAGTATTTTCAGACTTTTTTTTTAAACAAAGGACATCCTGCCTTCTATGTGATGGGTGCCATTGCTTTGATATTTAATTTAAAATAAGCTGATAAGCTGCCACAGTTACAATATGCACATTGGATGTGTCCTTCCAAATATGGTTCAAATACTCACATCAAAAATGGCAGCAATAAGGTTGCAGTAGTGGCTTTCAAACCATTTCTTCCCACTGTAGTTTGAAGAGTTTTTCCGAATGTCAGGGATATCTGGTTGGCAGCCCACATGCTCTAACAGCATCACAGCTATCCACACTTCCTGAAGGGCCAAAACCCGCAGATGCAGAAAATTAAACAAATAAAATTAGAAACTGCCGAAAATACTCAGCAGTTCGGGTGGCAACCATGAGGAGAGGAACGTATTTTTTCAGGTTGATGATGTTTCATCATAACAGGGAACAGTTAGGAAATGAAGAGATTTTAGGTTGCAAAGGAGAAGAATGGAGAGAACAAGGAACTTCCTGTGATAGGGTGAGGTGAGGAGAAACTGAATGATTCAGACAGAATTTGTGCTGACTGAGAGAGCGTGGGGAGGATTTTTTAATTGCAAATGATTTATACAGAGAATGTGTAAATAGGGAGGTGAATAGGAACAGAGAAGTGGGGAGGGAGGAATGAACCCTGTCTTATTTGACTTATGGTCGTCTTTGACCTTTGCATGCCCCAAACATCTACTTTACAGCTGTGACTCCCATTGATGAATTTTAAATTAAGGCATGAAAGTGTATTAATAAAAAATAGGGATACAAACTCAATTAATCAATTAAAGGAATACAGGTTTACAGGGGATTAGGAAGAGGCCAACCATGCAGTGGCTGACCTGTAATATATCTTAACCCCGTCTTTCCCCTTAAATGAAAAATTAGCAAAAAAAAAATCAAAAATCCTCTTATTCTATAAATCAAAACTTTTTTGAATTCAGATCCAAAATCAACAATTGGCTGTACCTCAAATGTCCATTGCTGAAGAGAATTTCAAGCCGCTGCATTCAGAAACATTTCTTACTGTATCTCAATGCCCTTTGAGACTCAAGTAGTGGAAATATTTCATTTTCTTTATTAACCCATGTCAATTCATCTTAATATATTTTAAGTAGACATATGCTACCTCCCCCATTACTCCATCCCCTAAATTTACATGGCTTTCCTGTGTGTGGTCTCAGAAACTCAAGCATCAAGTGATTGAGGAGTTCAGTGGTGTTGATGAGTGAGGAGAAGAGGAAATTAATGTTTTATTTGAATATGAAGCACAAGTCCATTCATTACTTTTTACATGCCTGTTGGCATTGTATTCAAAGAACAAACATTCCCAAATTTGCAAGTGTTCATTCTGATAAGAAGACAGGCTCTGCATTCTTTTTCTTCCCTATCTCTCGAAACATCTTTTCACCTAAAGCACTAGTCTGTTTATTCCCAGTTATTTATTTAATTCAGACTTCCATTATTTAAACAAGGGTATTTTAATTAAAAACATGTCCAAAATGGATGTTGCTTTAGAAATGATTTCTATTCTGGAAATGAAAAAATCTGTAACAAAATGTTTTAAAATTCATTGAGGACAAACGAATTTTAACTTGAGTTTCCATCTAGATTACCAGAACCACAGTAAAGTAGAAGGGGGAAATGTTTAGCAGAACTAGCAATATTCACCTGTGCTGTGTCACAATTATGAAAATTTAAAAGCAATTATTAATATGACTATTCTTTGATTCATGAAAAGGATGCATTCCTGGAAAATGTTTTGTTAAATAGGAATTTCAAAAATGCTTTAAGGTATAGTGTGTTCCAATGTACAAAGTAGCAGATTACTCATACAGTGAAAATTATTTGTAATCGAAAACGCACCTCAATGAGTCAACAGTGTTACAGTAAAAATTTGTAAGTCAATTGTTTGCGAGTCGAAGAATCACTATAAAACAACTGGACAATCATCTAAAATGGTATTGTTTCAGCCTGGGAGAGTAATCCACTCAGCAATAAGCTTGAATGGGCTCCACTCAAATTTGGTGTTTCACTTGCCTTCAAGTAGCAAATGATGTCAGCAACCAAAATGGATGTCTGATTCAAACACGTTTACAGCTAAGTGCAGATATACTCATGACCATTTTATGCCAGATACTGCTAACTCGCCGGTCACAAGTAAACCCTTTTCCTGGCAAATTTTAAAAAGTAGCTTTAAATTTTAATCTAAAGTACATTTTATATTTTAGAGGGTCAAATAAGTTAAAAATTACTGTCAAATTGCATTTATTTTCACCTTGAAAGAGAATGTGGAAATTTTTCACTGTGGCTTTTATGCATAAAATACCTATTTGTATTGGTAACTGGTTCTTAAAACTTACAAATAAAGATATTGTATTTGCAAATCATCTGTGTATAGTATGTTAAATAGTAGCTTTATGAAAATGCAGGGTTGCATGTACATTATCAATTGTTCTACTGTGCAAATATAGTGGTTTGCAAACACAAGGGATACTCTAGACGCTGGAAATCCAGAGCGACAGAAGTGATATGCAGGTCACCAATCCTTTGTGATTACCGGCGCAATCTTACTGGCCCACTCCCTGACGTCCATCTACTAACACCACCTCCACACAAAGACTATGCTCATAACCAATATTATTGGCACACTTCCAGACTCCCTGACAACGCTCTCCTAGCACGAGGATCCTAGCTTCAGTACCCACCTCCTCCACAAACACACGTTCCAACGGCCCATAAATTCTAAAGCCATACTGGCCCTCCCAAAACTTCTACCAGCAGTGATATTGATGGACGACAAATATTGGTTTGCATGCAAGTGTCTTTCATTAATTTCCAAAAAGTGTCATTGACCAAATGGAATCTGTTATTACTGATTATCTTTCAAATTAATATGTAGCTATAGAAAAAATCTTAATAATAAATTAACCTATGGAAATTTTGTGGTGATGAGTTTTGTTCTGACAACAAAACTTTGTTCTTATACTTTCAGTGTTGTTTAAGGTCAGTTCCAGTACATAAGTATAAAGGAGAATGAAATAATTGTTACTCCAGATCCAATGCAATAAAAAAAAACACTAAGGTAAAGAACACAACAATAATAAAAACAAATGAAGTGCAGATGACTAAGATAGCTTATATACGTAGATAGATTGTATATGGATAAAGTAACACTAGGCATAGGAGTGTCCATACATAAGGTAACTCTGACAGGAAATGATAGAGGTAGTGGGGTGGGTTAGTAGGTGGAGGAGTTGATCAGCCTTATTATTTGAGGAAAGTAACTGCATTTGAATCTGGTGGTCCTGGCGTGGATACTGCGTAGCCTCCTCCCTGATGGGAGTGAGACAGACAGTCCATGAGCAGGGTGTGAGGGACCCTTCATGGTACTGCTGGCCTTTTATCGGCACCTTTCTATGTACATGTCCTCGATGGCAGACAGACTGGTGCTGGTGATGCGTTGGGCAGGTTTGACAATGTTTTGTAGAGCCTTTCTGCCTGCCATGGTGCAGTCTCTGTACCGTGCAGGATGCCCTCTGCTGCACACCTGTAAAAGGTCATGGGTATTGATGTGCGTAGTGCAGCTCCCTGCAGCCTCCTCAGAAATTGGTGAACTTTCCTGATTGTGTTGGATGTGTTCCTGGGACTACAAGAGGTTGTACTAGGCCTGCACTCCCAGGAGTCTGAAACTGCTTGCAGTTTCCAGTGCTGTGCCACTGATGTAAGTGGTTTGGGTTGTCCTGTAACGATAACCATCTCCATTGTCTGGTTGACATTGAGGAAGAGGTTACTTGTCTCGCACTGTCTTCAACTCTTCCACCTCCTCTCTGTGCCTGATATGAGACAATTTTAAGAGATATATATAAAGATGTATGTGAAATATTCCTCTCCCAATAAAATGCACAGTGATCTTATAAATATAATACCTTTAGAGGGCAGTTCCTATACAAAAAAGAGACAAGTGTGTATGAATGTTATATCACAAACAATAGCAAATCTGAAGATGCTGGAAATCCAAGCAACACACACAAAATGCTGGAGGAACTCAGCAGACCAGGCAGCATCTATGGAAAAGAGTACAGTTGATGTTTTGGGCCAAATTTTATATCAACTGGTTGTTGCACAGTTGTTTGAGTGAATTGAAGATGAAAGCTTTTCAGATTCTTTTTCATGCTAACATGCTGCAGCAATAAAATCATTCAGTCATGTTAGCTAAACTGCTGAGAAATTAAATGATGTAACAGTTTGCACTGCACATAAGGAAATCGATGATTTGTGCTGCAGAGTGGAACACAAGTGCAATTGCTCTGAGTGGAACCACAGCCCTCTGGGAGTTCAGTCTTGCAGTTGCATTTGTGCAGATTCTGTTTTTTCCAAGTTGGACTTTCACGTAATGATCCCATTCCCTTTTTCATACTCCCTGCTCTGAGAAATTTGATGATTTTGAAGTGTACTTGTCATTGGCAGCTCTTCAACCAGTCACATTTTAGCAGTGCACAATTTAAATGGGGCACCCCTGTCTCAATAGTACCTCGCCCAGTGCTGGGAATTCTTGCTGTAATACTGACCTAGACTATTTCCCTCACCTAAACATTCTTGCATTTCCTCTCAAATCCCTGACCAGCATCACTTGCATTAGTGTTCACCCAGAAGAAGGGCATAGATGATCTGTGTGGATCAGGATAATATTCTGGGACATGTTGAGATCAAGAAGGACGTGGTGTTGGGGCTGTTGAAGAACATTAAGGTGGGTATGCACCTAGGGCCTGGTGGGCTTTGCTCCAGTTTATTACGAGAGGCAAGGGAAGAGCCTGCTAGGGCCTTGACACAATCCACTCCAGCCACAGCCAAAGTCTCAGAGAATGTTCTTCTTCTGTGTAATCCCACAAATTCTAGGCTGACGAGGCTTAGATCAGTAGTAGGGAAGTTAAAGGAGAGGGTTCTTAGGAATAGGATTTACTCACATTTGGAAAAAGCTTTTGCTCTTTTGGGCTTTGTGGAGGGCAGGCCCTGTCTTATGAATATGATGCAGATTTTTAAGGAGGTGATGAAGATGACTATTGGGTGTTGGCAGCATGTGTTGTATTTCAGTAAAACATTTGATAGTAGGCTGATTCAGAAGATTAGGACATATGGGATCAATGGTGACATGATAGACTGGATTAAAATTGCTTTGACTATTGAAGGTGGTAATGGTGGAGCAGCCTTTCTCTGACAGAAGGCCCGCCGTCAGTGGTGTTCTATAGGGATCAATGTTGGAAACTCTTGCTTATGACATATATAAGCAGTCTGGAAGAAAATGTAGATGAGCTGATTAGTAAGTTTGCAGATGAGACAAAATTTTCTGGAGTTATGAACAGTGAAGAAAGTTGTCAAATGACATGGCAGGGTACTGATCAGTTGGAGATATGGACAGAGGCACATATTGCACTTTGGATGGGTCAAGTGAAAGGGGCAAGTATACAGTAACCAGGACCTTGAGGAGCATTGATGTACAGAAGGAGGCTGGGGAGCAATTTCACAGCTCTCTCAAAGTGACAACAGAAGTAGATAAGGTGGTAAAGAATACATACAACTTTCTTGCCTTCATCAGTTGAGTGTAACTCAGGAGCACACACTACAGCTGTATAAAACTTCAGTAATTTTACATGCAGAGTATTGCTCCATTACAGGAAGAATATTGAGGCTTTGGAGATTGTGCACAAGATTTCAAAGGATTAGAGCTACAAAATTGACAAAACTGGATTTTTTTTCTTCTGGAGTGTTGGGGGCTGAGGGGAGTCCTGATAGAAGTACATAAACTTCTGAGGCGTGTATGGGGTACATGGAGTCTTCTTGCTCGAGTGGAAATGCCAAATGCGATAGGGCATGGCTTTAAAGTGCAAACAAAAGTTTAAAGGAGATTTACAAGAACTGCCAGGGGTGAAGCTGAATGCAGATATGATCGCAATACTGTATTTAAGAGGCATTTAGACAGGCGGATGGACATTCAGGGAATTGGTGGGATATAGATTATGTGCAGGAAGATGGAGTTAGTTTAATATGGCTTCGTGGTCGTCCCAGACAGCATGAGCCAGCCTATTTCAGAGCTGTCCTGTTTTACGGTTCTATGTTCTATCATTTAAACTAGCCCCCAATATTCACCCATCCACCACTACGCCCACTCTCCCTCACGTGCGGCGGATTGACAAGAGGCCTTGCGCCCACAGGCATTCTAAATGCAGATTCCAGTTGGCAAATTGGATCCAAACTCGGCTTGATTTCAGTTGGCTTGGTAAAGCAGACAGTGATGGCAGGCAAATGTTTTGGGGAATAGAAGACTGTATCCAGTGGTGTACCACAAGCATTGGTGCAAAACACTATCCGTTTGTTACATAAATTAACCATTTAGATGTGAATGAAGGAAGTGTGATTAAATTCACAGATGTCACAAAATTCAGTGGTGCTGGTGATAATGGGAAGAGCGCAGTCTTACACTCTAGCACAATGTTAATGGCAGAATTTAACATTGTAAGCATGTGATTTTACATTTTGGAACACTAACCAGACACAATGACTCATACACACAGGAAGTACAGAGCAACAGAGGGTCTTTGGCGTACTGTACATATCCAGTAATTCCTGAAAGCAGCCTTATGAGAAGATAGATGGTTAAGAAGGTAAATGGGCTACTTGCCTCATTAGATGCGACATAAAAAATGTGATCAGGGAAGCCATGGTAATCTTCAATCTTAGAGATATATTAAAATGTCAAAATTTAGTGCCTTTCTTCCTCAATCCAAGTATTATTTCCACTGCTCTTTCTGTGCACGATTTGACTTTCCACGATTTCATCCCATTTCCTTCTCTTGTCCTGCTGTTGATCAGTCCTTAAATATCTTTTGTGAAGAAAATATCCTTCACCCCCATCAAGTCCTGAAATCTCATATTTCTGCCATGATTTTATTATCAGCAAGGCACATTGAGGAAGTTAAACTGCAAAGAAAATAAAAGGGAAGTGGGCAAAACTAAACCTAACCACAGGTGTACACCACAAGATGACATCTTCTATCAAGATCCAGTGTTTAAGACATTAACATAAACCCTGAACTTTGTTTTCAGCTTTATGTCTCAGATCTTTGCGTTTGGCCAATTCGCCTTAAATTGAAAGAAGCCACAGCAGTACAAAGCGTGCTATAGAGCAGTACAAGTAAGTAGCTCCTGTAAGTAGTCACGCAGCCAGGTAGACAGGGTGGTTAAGCAGGCATTTGGCACACTTGACTCCATCCACCAGGGCACTGAGTGCAAGGGTGGGATGTCACGTTACAGCTATAAAAGTCATTGGTGACACCACGTTTGGAGTACAATGTGCAGTTCTGGCCGCGCAACAATAGGAAAGGTGTCATTAAGTTGGAAAGAACACAAGAAAAGATTCACAAAGATGTTACCGGGACTGGAGGGATGCAGTCAGAAGGAGGGGGTAAATAGTCATGAGATATATTTTCATGACACATAGGAGCGGTGACCTTAGAGAGGCCTATGAAATCAGGAGGCGTATAGATAAGACTTTTCCCTTTTATAAGGGAGTCTACAATTAGAGGGCATAGACTTAAGCTGAGAGGGTTTAAAGGGGACCAGAGAAGCAACTTTCTCACATAGAGGGTGGTCGGTACATGGAACAAACTGCCAGAGAAAGTGATGGAGGCAAGTACAATTATAATATTTAAAAGTCATTTAGACTGCTATATAAATGGGAAAGGATTAGAGGGATAATGGTTCAATTTAATATCAGAGAATGTATACAGTATACAAACTGAAATTTTGAGTCTTTGCAGATATCCACAAAACAAAAAAAACCCAGAGAATGAATGATATAAACAACGGGACCCCAAAGCCCACCCCCTCGCCCCTCCAAGCAGCTGCAGAGTCATCAACCCTCCCCCACTTGCACCACCAGAGACTTTGATTTAGAGTCCAACCAAACTATAGGCCATCCTACCACCTTGGTATCCCAGACAGGCTCTCACTCACGAGCAAGGAAGAAAGAGAGAATGGGAGAGGCAACTCGCTGTTTCGATGTTACTATCGTCTCCCTCTCTTCTCTGAGTCCCCCGAGTTGAGGACCGACAGGCTGTCACTCGCCATCAAAAAGAGAGAGCGAGGGATTGCTTGAGTACAGGGTCCTCTTCCGATAGCGGCGCACACCGCCTGCTACCTCAAAGTTTCAGTCTCCCACGAGGCTTCAGTCAGCGAAATCAATGAGGAACTGATCGTCCACAGGCTGCACCTGGAGATATCGAAACGGCGAGTCCAAGAACCATTGCTCACAGAGAACTGTAGTTTCTGTAGCTGTAAATCACAGACTCCAGCCACTTTGAAAAGAAAAGAAGACATGAGAAAAGAAGAATAAGCTGTTTCACAGATGCTCTGGAAGAAGTCACATGGGTCAATAAAAACCTCTGCCATCAAGGGTCAAAACCAGGCAACTGGGATGAACTCAGGTAGACAATGTGCTCAACATGGTCAAGTTGGGCCAGTGAGCCTGGTTCCTTGCTTCACCATTCTGTGACTCCGATTCCACAGTCCCTGATATAGTTTCAAAGTGTAGCCTTTGTTTTGATACATAAAGACCAATAGCTTAGTGGAGCGAAGCAATTTGCCACAATTGACAACATGGCAATAGCTAGATGATCTATTTTACAGGCATGGTGACTAAAGGGTAAATATAAACCAGGGATTTGGGGAATAGTTTCCTCTATTACAAATTAATTAGAAATATAAATATGATGAGCATCTCTCATTCTTCTAGAGTCTACAGGACCTGGAGAGACAATGCCAGAAAAACTTTGATGACCTGATCAGAAAAGTCACATTCCATTTATTCTGATATTATGAGATGTTCTTCATTCATTAAGCAGTCGAAAAAAAATCATTCGTATTGTATGTCATCCCTATGAAACATAGAACAGTACAGGCCCTTTGGTCCACAAAGTTGTGCTGATCTTTTAACCTACTCCAAGATTAATCTAACCCTTCCCTCCCGCATATCCCTCCATTTTTCTTTCATCTGTGTGCCTAAGAGTCTCTTGTATGTCCCTAATGTATCTGCCTCTATCACCACCCCTTCCATGCACTTCTCATTTTCCATGTGAAAAACTATCTCTGACAACACCCTATTAAAATTATGCCCTCTCATATTAGCTATTGCCACCCTGGGGGAAAAAAGGTGCTGGCTGTTCACTATATCTATGCCTCTTATCATCTTATGTATATGCCTCTAGCAAAGTCACCAACACAAGAGATTCTGCCGATGCTGGAACTCCAGAGCAAAACACTCAGAATGCTGGAGGAACACCAGCAAGTCAGGCAGCACCAATGGAAAGGAGTTATTAGTTGACTCCTCAGGCTGAGACCCTTCAGCAGGACTGGAAAGGAAGGGGGAAGAAGCGTGGGGGAAGGGGAAGGAGTGCAAGCTGGTAGGTGATAGGTAAGGTGGGGGAAGTGAGTGTGGGTGGGTAAGGGGGGTACAAAGTGTTCGACCTTCCAGTTTCTGTCTTTGTATGCTCTCTCCTTCGGAAACGTAGGAGCTTTTAAAAGGGACATGCCCTCGGGACCAAAGATTCCTGTTCTGTAATCCTGTTAATTAGAGGCTAGCCCTCTGAATCAAGGCTTCTGATAAAACAAGAAAAGCATTCAGAAAAATAAGCAATGCCATATGAGTGCCCAAGTGAGCAGTTTAGATACTTTAGGAGGCATCCGCAGCAACAGTGATAGGATTATTTAATACTCGGATGAGTTCTTTACATAATAATTCACGGCAAGTATAATAAGCTGGATCATGTCACATGTGGATCCTGGCTCGAAACATCGACATTTCCATAGGTGCTGCCTTTGTTTCTTCAGCATTTTGAGTTTATGGGTTTTTGATTCCTTTTCTATGTTATTTTAAGCAAATCAACACTGTAGTTATATAAAATTTTGGATTTACTGTCTTTATACAGGCTTTTTCTCATGCCTATTTACCCAAGCCATGGTTCTTTCAGCTGATGGTCTCAAAGGTGTGGGATAAAAATAGAATCAGTTTTCAGAAAGATTCCCAGAGGTGAACATCAATCAGCACCTTGGCAGTGATGGAGGAGAGTGGACCTGGGCTTCAGTGATCTGAGGGTCGTGAGGAAGTGGCAAGGCTGGACAATGAGTGGGAAACTTTGTCCGCCAAGCTGAAGTCAGAACAAACCCCCTTTTGATTACAGAACTGACGTCTATGTCAATGAGATCCTGATAAGATGTCAACACCTGTTGCAAACTGATGAAACTTCTGAATTATTATTACAAAAGTAATATCTGTTGATCTTATTAGATTTTACAATGTGCAGTATAAAGAGGAAACTGGATCCTCTGTCCTTTGAGGAACTGTTGCATGAATACATGTCATGAACGTTCTTGGAGGCGTGTAGCACAGGAATAACTCAAGTTACAGGCAAGGGAACATCTGCTATAAGAATTCAATCAGAAGTTACGGCAGAAGCTGAAGGGATGGATGTCAAACAGTTAAGGATACATCAAGGGATAAATATTGCTTAGATGTTCATGGACTGAAGAACTTCAGTTGTAGGGAGAGATTGGATAGTCTTGATTTGTTTTCCCTGGAAGAACAGAGGCAGAAGGAAGACCTGTTTGAGGTATAAAAGATTATTGGAAGTAAAGATAGGCTAAATAATCAAAATATTTTACCTATAGGAGAGGCATCAAAAACAAAAGGGAATAAGAGTAAGATAAGATGAAGAAGCTTTAAATGGGATCTGAGGGGTAAGTTTTCCTCTAGGCAGGGAGAGGTGAAGTCTTGAATGTGCTTCCACAGGTAGTGGTGGGAGAGGATACAATGAGGATGTTTACGAGGCATTTGGACAGACACTTAATCAGAATCAGGTTTAATATCACTGGCAATATGTTGTAAAATTTGTTAGTTTACAGCAGGAGTACATTGTAATATATAACAATAATAAGTGTATATAAAACTATATTAAATAAGCAAAAAGAGAAGGAAAAAATACTGCAATAGTGTTCATGGGTTCATTGTCAGTTCCAAAATCTGATGGCGGAGAGGAAGAAGTTGTTCCTGAAGCACTGAGTGTGTCTTCAGGCTCCTGTACCTCCTCCCTGGTGGTGGCAATGAGAAGAGGGCGTGTCCTGAGTGATGGGGTTCTTAATGATAGATACTGCTTTTTTGATGCATCATTTATTGGAAGTGCCTTTGATGCTACGGGGACTAGTGCCCATGATGGAATTGATTGAGTTTGCAACTTTCTGAGTTTGGTCCCTCCATACCAGACAGTGATGCTACCAGTTAGAGTGCTCACCACAGTACATCTGTAGAAATTTGCCAGTGTCTTTGGTGACATGTCAAATCTCCTCAAACTCCTATTGAAGTATAGCTGCTGTTGTGCCTTCTTTGTAGTTGCATCAGTATGTTGGGCCCAGGATAGATCCTCAGAGATGTTGAAAGCCAGAGACTTGAAACTGCTCAGCCTTCCCACTTCTGATCCCTCGATGAGAACTGGTGTATGTTCCCTCAACATCCCTTTACTGAAGTCCACAATCAATCCCTTGGTTTTACTGATGATGAGTGCGGGGTTAATGCTGCGTCACCACTCAACCAGCTGATCTGTCTTGCTCCTGTACGTCTCCTCATCACCATCTGAAGTTCTGCCAACAATAATTGCGTTGTCAGCAAACTTACAGATGGTGTTTGAACTGTGCCCAGCCACACAATCATGGGTGTAGAGAGAGTAGAGCAATGGGCTAAGTTTGCATCCTTGAGGTATGCCAGTGTTGACTGTCAGTGAGGAGGAGATGTTATTTCCGACCTGCAGAGACTGTGATCTCTCAGTGCGAAAGTCAAAGAACCAGTTGCAGCGGGAGATACAGAGGCCCAGGTTTTGGAACTTATTGATTAGAACTGACATGATTGTGTTGACCGCTGAGCTGTAATCAATAAACAGCAGCCTGATGTAGGTATCGCTATTGTCCAGGTATCCAATTGTTAAGAAGGTGGTGTATTCCATCACAATGGCTTCTATGGGGCAACCAAAGGTAAATAGTTTTTTTAATGTATTTGTTACAATTGGAAGACCCTGCTGGACATTAAGAACTTAAAGCGCTGCAGGTTTACCCCGGCAGGGAATTGCTTGTTGGCAGACAGACTGAAGGAGCTGGACTTGTTGCGGATCGTGTTGATGCCTGCGCCAGAGAGGCGGTGGAAGAGTCAGTGCGCGAAGGTGGTGTGCAGCCTAACAGCAAGCGATCGTCTTAGCCGCTTTCCTTGTCATCGCAACGTCCCGTTGGACTTTGTTAATGGGGGATGCGGCAAGTCTGATTCACTGATCTATTGGCTGACAGCGGGGGAATCTGCATGGCCTTGGTCATGGCGAGGTCTAGGCCTGTTTACAGCCGCCCAGGAGGGAGGTGTCGGAGTCAGTGCGTTCCACCGGAGACGGCGTGACGCAGCACCCACGCTGGAGTTTGTGCAGCTGCAAGGGTTCACTCGGCAGAAGACAAGTCATGTGGTGTTCGATTGTAGACTGCTGCAGGCTCGGGATCTTGGAGTATACATATTTTTTGTGTGACTGTATTTCTTATTTGTGCTATGTGTGCTTTGTGCTGTGTGTGATGGCTGGTATTGTGTTTTTTACCTTGGCCCCGGAAAAACACTGCTTCACTTGGCTGTTTTCATGGGTATTCATATATGGTTGAGTAACAATTGAACTTGAACTTGAACACAAGACTGAGCGAAGAGCCAATGAGATTGCATCCCCTGTAGATCTATAGTGCTGATAGGCAAATTGCAGTGGGTCCAGGTCCTTACTTAAGCAGGAGTTGATCCTCGCCATGACCAACCTCTCAAAGCACTGCATCACAGGAGATGTGAGTGCCACTGGGTGATAGTTGCTGGGGCAGCTCACCCTACTCTTCTAGGGCATTGGTATGACTGTTGTCCTTTTGAAATGGGTGGGAACCTCTGACTGCAGTAGTGAAGATGTTGTTGAGCCAGTTGGTTGACACAGGTTTTCAGCGCTCTGCCACATACACCAATAGGTCTGATGCCTTGCCAGGATTCACCTTCTTGAAAGGCGTTCCGACGTTGGCCTCCAAGACAGAGGTTACGGGGTCACCAGATGCTGCAGGGATTTGCACAGGTGTCATCTTATTCTCCCTTTCAAAGTGTGCATAAAAGGTGCTGAACTTGTAGGGTAACGTAATTTGCTGCATGAAGAGAAATGTACATAATTCACAACCACTGACATTGAGTTGGGGTTTTACTTTACGAGGCTGATCTGACATGATGGCATTATTATGTGAAATGTTTTTAGTGTGCTTTTGTGGTGTAGGTCTTGGGAGTTCAATAAAACGTGTTACAGGTTTCGTTAAACATAAAATGCCTCACTTGTTTTATTTGCAGAAACCTACATTGGTGACCCAGATGTTCTAGGACATTTCCAGAGTTATTGAATATATCAGTCAACACAGTCACTTTGGAACTGCCGGAGTTTTGGGAGCAGAATTCTGTCACTTGGTTCGTATAAGCTGAGGCCCAATTTGCTCTGCAAGAAACCTTCACCGACAAAACCAAATATTTCTACGTGGTGGCGTCGCACAGGAATTCCGCAGCTGCGAGAGCGGTGAGTCTGCTTGAACAGCCTCCTCAACACAATCGCTGAAAACTCACCCTTACAGACTTTTGGACCATCAGGTTCTGAGTGTGTCAGACAGTTGCCCTCCTTGTCCAGACACAGCGATGCTGAGCCATTGCAGCTAAAGGACCAGATGCTGTCTCTCCTGGGAAATCACCATCCTTGTTTTATTTTTAAAGAACTCTTCATGCAGCAAATGCCTGATCCAGTTCACGTAGCCCTTGCTAATGCCCTCGTGAAGAACTTAGGGGAGCTTGATAAAATGGCTGATAGTCTACACTCAGCGGGACAGCAGTACGTCATTCCTCCTCCTTTCTCCACCTCAGTAAGCCCAGTCAGCAAAGCCCCCAACACAGGGACCTCAGCAGCTGCAAAACAGATGATGCCAGGCCTGTGCTTTTACCAAGCTCACTGTGATAGGAACACTAGGACGTGCTGACCGCCTTGCAGCTTAAACAATGCCAGGACGTCTCGGGACATCAGAGGTCTGTGAGCACTCTGCGTTCTAGCTGCCAGGGTTGTCTATTGTTCATTACGGACACCCTTTCAGGGCGACACTTCATGTGTGACATGGATGCTCAAGTGAGTGTGCTGCCAGCATCGCCTATTGATGAGAAGACAAACAGTGACAAAACCTCTCTGGAGGTTGCCAATGGCAGCAGGATCCAGACTTACGGGACATGACTGGTGACGTTCTGCTTCAGTGGGTGACACTACACATGGGACTTTGTCCTGGCTAACATGGCTAATCCTCTGCTCATTGCAGATTTCCTGCATGCCCAATGGCTGTTGTCGATCTTAAGAACTGCCAGGTTGTGGTTGTCAAGGACTTTGGGTCATTACCTGCTCCCCCAGTAAGTTCCCCACAACGACTCTATCAAGCGCATGCACCACCACATTAGAGTTTTCTCAACTGCTGGGTGACTTCCTAGACCTCACCAAGCCCACATTCTCCACTATAGTCACAAAACCTGGGGTCCAACACCACATTCCCACAACTGACCCGCCAGTCCATGACCATGGGCGTAGGCTGGACCCAGGAAAGCTGGCAACTGTGAAGGCTGAGTTTGCCAACATGGAAAGGCTCAGCACTCTACGCCAGTCGAATAGCCCCTGGGCCTCACCCCTCCATATGGTCCCTAAGTCCGATGGTGGTTGCCACCCATGTGACGGTTACCAATGTTTTAATAAGGCCACCATCCTCTGTTGTTACTGGTCCCACACATTCAAGACTTTTTTGCACGTTTAGCCGGAAAGTTAATTTTTTCTGAAGTCAGTCCAGTTACTGGCTACCATCAGGCGCCTGTGTGCTCGGAGGACACTACCAAAATGGCTGTGATAACCCCGTTTGGCCTTTTTGAGCTTCTGCACATTCCATTCGGACTGAAAAATGCAGCACAGACTTTCCAGTGTATTAAAAGACTTAGATTTTCTTTTTGTTTACCTGGATGTCACCAGTGTGTCCAAATCCAAACACGTATCTCATCTCCACACACTTCTTGTGCACTGAAGCCAACACAGGTTGATTTTTAACCCCGCTAAATGTCAGCCAGTGTGGGTTGTCACAGCTACATTCCACGAGCTGCTGAACTAGTGCTCCCCTTGTATAGTGTGCTTAAATGCAATTCCCCTCATCACGTGCTTGACTGGTCAGTGGACATGACCAGGGCATTTGATGTTACCAAACCAGCTCTTTCCGACACTACCCAACTAGTGCACCCACTCCCCAATGCACCCATAGCCATTCCTACTGACACTTCAGAATATACTGTGGGGGCTGTGTGTGAACAGTTGGTCAGGGGCGTGTGGCAGCTCCTCGCCTTCTTCAGCCGGCAGCTTCTTCCCCTCGGAAAGGAAATACAGCATGCATGACCATGAGTTTCTCGGTCTCTACCTGGCTGTTGCCATTTTAATTTTCTTCTAGAAGGTCACCATTCCACTGCGATCATAGACCACAAACCCCAAAATATCAGACCCTTGGCCTACATTTCTGAGTTCACAACAGATATACAACACATCAAGGGGAAAAATAATGCCGTGGCTGCCTCTCACGGTCAGTCATTGCGGCCGTACACATAGGAGATGATTATGTTGATGTGGCAGCCGACCAAGTTTCTGACCCAGAGGTCCCGGCCTATCGAACGGCAGACATGGGCCAGTGGTTGACTGACATTAAGTTAGGGAAGCTGGGGTTTCGCTCCTGTGCGATGTCTCAACTGGCCGCCCTCAGCCATTGTGCCTGCCAACTGGAGACAGGCTGCATATATGGCCTCTCACATCCAGGCTGGAAGGCCTCACAGAAAATGGTTGCACTAAAGTTTGTTTGGCAAGGCCTCAGAAAGGACGTGTGTGATTGGACTGCATCCTATGTGGAGTGCCAGCGGGCAAAAATTAACCATCATGTTCAAGTGCCATTGCACCTTTTGAGGTCCCTGAGACCTTGTTGGTCCTCTTCCCCCCCTCCCACTGTTTCACACACCTAGAGGTCATCTCTCTATCATCAATGATGGCCACAGAAATGACTCATCAGCACCTGGGTTCTTGGTTTGGCACCCCATCTGATACTTCCTCTTACCGTGGTCTCCAATTCATTTCAGATCTCTGGGCTGCGATGGCCCAGAGCCTCGGCATTAGGATACATCACCCACTGTCCAATGTCCTATGTGAAAAGATTCACTGCACCTTAAAGGCTGCTCTGAGGGCTTCCCTGACCGCTGAGCGTTGGCAGGATCATCTCCCGTGGGTCCTGCAGCGGTTCAGAATGGCTCGAAAGGAGGACCTGCAGTTGTCCACGGCTGAGTTGGTATACAGGCAGCCACTACAAATGCCAAATGATTTCATTCTTGGTGCCACAACTGCCTGGTTGTGTCCTACCCTCCTCAGTAAATTCAATTCCTTTTCACCGATTCCTACCTCCCGTCATAGCATACAGCACTCTTGGGTTTTGTCCACCATGATGCACACCAGCATCCCATTAGGTCCCCTCACAATGGCCTGTTCCGCATTTTGCAACAGGGAGAAAGGACTTTTACTATAGATAAGGGTGGTAAACTTGAACATATTTCAGTAGATCGCCTTAAACTGGCCCACCAAGATTTGGTGTATTCAGCTACCATGCCCCTGACGTCATAACATGACCACGAGTGTGTCAACGCATCTAAGGACAAGCCAGAGGCTCCTGCAGTTCCTCCACCCATGCAACATGGGACTCAAGCTGGGCTGCTTGTCCAATGGTTCACAATGCCGGTTTAGGTGAATTCTGCAGGCCGTGGGGGGCGGAGGGAGTGGGTAACGTAATTGTGAGGAATGTAGGTACTTCACTACCACCGACATTGAGTTGGGGTTCCACTTTAAGAGGCTGGTCTGACGTGATGACGTTATTACGTAAAAGGCTTTTAGCTTGCTTTTGTTGTGCAGGTTTTGGGAGTTCAATAAAATGTGTTATGAGTTTCTAATAAACTTAAAATGCCTTGCTTCATTTTATTTGCGGAAACCTACAAACTCATCTCAGAGTGAAGCATCACAGCCATTCATGATGTTAAGTAATGGCCTGCAAACCTTGCCAGAAATAACGTGCATCTGATTCCATCTCTAACCTCAATTGGAATTGGTTTTTGCCCTTAAATTGGGCTCTGTAGGTTGTACCTGGACTTATTGTATAGCTTTGCATCACTGGTCTTGAATACCACAGATATAGCCCTCTAGACTATGAATTTCCTGGTTGGGTATGTCTGGTATGTTCTTGAAGGCACACATTCATCTATACAGGAGTTGATAAAGTTGATGAAAACTGTGGCATATTCATTCAGACTCAAAGCTGAATCCCTGAATATAGTCCAGTCCACCAACTCAAAGCAGTCCTGAAAGCGCTCCTTCACCTCCCTGGACCATACCTTCTTGGCTCTTAGCACTGGTGCTGCAGCTGTTAGGCTCTGCCTTTATGCTGGGAGTTGAAGTACAGCCAGGTGATCGGACTTCCTTTCCAAAGTGTGGCCATGGATGGCACAGTAAGCATCCTTGATGGTGGTATAACAGTGGTCACGTGTGCTGGCTTCTCTGGTTCCACAGGTGGTATGTTGGCGGTAGTTGTTCGGAGACTCCTTCAAGCTGGCTGGGTTGAAATCCTCCACAATGATAGGAGAGGCAACACAGTGTGCAGTTCATGACTGTTTATCACAGTGCTAAGCTCCTCCAGCGCCTGCCTGCTATTGGCCTGCAGTGGAATGTACACCACTACCAGCATGATGGCTGAGCAGATAACATGGACAACATTTGACCACTAGATGTCCCAGGTCGGGTGAGCAGGTCAGAGACAGGACCGCCATGTTTCTGCACCATGATGAGATAATCATAAAGCATACTCCACCTCTTCTGCTTTTAAAGGACTCAGCAGTCCTGTCTTTGCCGAGAATGGCGAAGCTGTCAACTGCAGCACTGCATTCAAAATGACGGGGGATAACCATGTTTCCGTGAAGTGAAGTGCACAGCAGTCCCTGATGTCTCTCTGGTACTGCAATCTTGCTCTGAGGTCTTCGATCTTATTTTCCAAAGACCGTACATCCGCCGGCAGGATAATCGGGAGTGGAAGTCTAGCCACTGCTTTTCAATCAAACTTGTTGACTGGTGCAGTGTCTCCTCTTTCATTTTCTCAAAAGGAATTGCAATTGCATCTCGGCCCTGCTGTCCAGGGCCCATCGATAGAATTTTTAAACATCTTAAAATGATGCTTCTTACTAAAGTACCCATGGCTGTGGCTGTGGATTTCAGCTGCAGTAGTCCTAAGCAGGAATATTTGTTTATTAAATTTGATATTTAAGTAGACAAGACTTCAAAAAATGGCCTGATTCTGCTCCTATGTCTTATGATCTAAAACAGTACTAATGTGCACAAATAGAAAACGTGTAGATAGACAGAAAGGTCAGCCTGGATGTGATGGGCCTGTTAGCGATTATTATGGAAGCAGATATTAAGTAAAATGAGACCCAGTTTTCAAGAAATGACCTGTTTACAATTTAACTTCAACTGATATTCGGACCATCAATGCACAGATGTGGTCGCTCCCTTTATCACTGACTTCAGAGTGATTCTGACTGGTCCATGCAAAGTCAGCATTCCAGCCAGCAGGGGGAAATGTGTGCCAACTGCTTATCCCCCGCTTGGCCTCTTGCTGGTCTGTTTGGAATCAGAACCTCTAACATTTAACCTCTTGCTGATGAGTAGCCTCATCCCAATTTAATCTTGACTCGGGTGACTAAACTTCATGTTGAGCTCTATAGGAACAATCACACTGAAACAATTGTAAGCAACTGAGTCGCAAGCTAACAACTATCTTTTTCTTACTGTGATTTATGATGTTATTCAAGTACAGGACTGGGTTTGTCATACAGTACGTTTTTCATTGTTTTTATGATTTAAGAGTCTCAGGTTACTCCACAAAGTCAGAGGAAGTATTCAATTCCAAAACCTGACTTTTAGCTAGGCAAGAATGATTTACTTTCTTTATCAATTTTTTCTTCTCACCCAGTTAATATCAATCACTTGAAAAAGAATTTCTGATGGCACGTAGAATAATGTGGAAGACAGCCAGCTGAGCAGAGAAATGGTTAGACACCAGGAAATCTCATTTAGTCTGGGCATCGTGTCAGTTAGATACATTTGTTATTAAGACCAAAACTGGAATTGAAAAGGTTTCAATATTACTTTTTTTCTGTTCTGCTTAACTATTTTGTATTCAAAATGAATACATTTCATGCAGGGTATAAAGTGCCTCTAATTTCGATATGCATTGTAGCTGGGTATTGGACTGGATACAATTCATCTTAGAAACAAGAGAAAATCTGCAGATGCTGGTACTCAAAGTAATACACACAAAATGATTGGAGGAACTCTGCAGCCCTGATGAAGGGTCTCAGCCTGAAACGTAACCTGTTTACTCTTTTCCACAGATGCTGCCTGTCTTGCTGAGTTCCTCCAGCATTTTCTGACAACGCATCTTAGTCCTCATTTGCGTACTTAATGATGTCATCAATGTGCATGGTGTTCAATACTTCTTTTTCCAGCAAACATTAGAGCAAAAAGTTGCAATCTCTGACCTTCATTTTGTTTCTATCCTAGCAACAAACTGTGCAGCAGGTCAGGATCTGCAGGTGAATTAGTCGATCCCTGCGAGGACATTGTTTTAGAAGTTCTAACTCCCCCACATTGATTTTCATTTGCTGATCTTATCACCACAGTCTGTGTTTACTCTGATCCCAGCAATACCGCACTGTGTGCAGATCGGGATGCTACAACATCAATGCCCTTGATAACCCTATCACTTGCAGCAGCTTGAGCCAAATCTGCACAAGGCTGAAGCAGTTCTCACAGACACACACACACACACACACACACACACACACACACACACACACACACACACACACACACACACACACACACACACACACACACACACACACACACACACACACACACACACACACACACACACATTCCCCCTCCCGAGTTTCCTACAGCCCTCTGTTTTCCCTTGTTTCCATGACAGCTCACGTGACTCCCACTGAAAAAGCAGTGTAACTGAGACGGCCTGCTACTCATTGGTGTGGCCATGAATTTGTCCTGTGTGGTGTATACCTGTCTGGACACTCCCCTCTGCTGACTGCTCCTGTGTCTCCTCCCACAGACCCCTGTATAAAGGCGATTGGAGGCACGGCTCCTCCCTCAGTCTCCAGCATGTTGTGTGGTGGGCTCTTACTACTACTCGTGGTCTCTTGCAGCTAATAAAAGCCTATCGTTCGCCTCCTGTCTCCGAGAGTTATTGAAGGTGCACCATCCTGCAAACACACAGCTCACACTCTGCCACTTCTAAACAGAAGAGACCCACAATAACAATTTCTTAAAAAGAGGTTGTTATAATTTTCCAGTTCTCTTTTGGTGACCGCCCCTCGCACAACGGGTCTATTCAATCAAATAAGGGTGAAATCCTTTCTCATCATCCCCATCCATGTAGATCATGACAGGTTAGTCATCTTCATTAATGAGCCGGGTAGTGACCATCAACGGGCCAAGCAGCAAACATCATTGTTCATCCTGCAAGTGCACTGTTGCAGAACAGCAACCTACCCCCATTAACGTCGGCATAAATATGTATTTTGCCTTAAACCATTTGAGAGTGAACAGAAGGAAGATGCCAATTTACGTTTATTTCGTTTGTCAATCCTTTAACAGAAAAGAAAAACTGTGTTGTTTTGCTGTGCTTTAACATCTGTCCCAGCCGAAATAAATTGAATAATTTTTTTGAAAAAAAACCTAGGAAAACATGGTGCATTACAACAAACTCATCGTGGTTTCTCATGGTTTCCAAATCCCAGCCATTTATTTTCTAATTTGGTTTAGAAGACTCAAAACTCTGTTCCTCCTTCAATTGTAGAAGTAATATTGGCAGAGTATTTGTAGTGGTGAGCCATGATAGACATTTGAAATGACATTAGATGAGTGTAGTGGTACCTCGATCTCAAGCTCAGTGTTAGGAATATCCAGATCGCAAACACTAGTGAGTTAACATGAAATGTTAAATCCAAACTTTACGATAGGGAGGACTGATTTCAAATGATTCAGAATTTATATTTTGGGGAATATTTCTGCCCCAACCTAATTGTCGTTTCATAATCTTTTGTCCCTTTCTTCAATAGGTTTTGTCTACAGACTTAGATAGTTGTCATTTAAGTGTATATTTCTTTTAACTTTTAATAGTCAATATGTTTCTCTTGTGGCATCAAAGAGCAATTGACATCTTCTCTTTAGCACATGCCTGAATGATCCCAATTGGTAGGGCTTTTTGACTCTCCAAGAATATTGACCAAGGGCATTTCAAAGTGTGTATTTCAAAATGTATGTTACACTGTTTTTAATACATCATCTTTAAAAGATTAAGTTGTCCAATAATCATAAGTCCTTCATTGGGTGGCTTTATTGGTAAAAAAAAAAAATAAAATCCTTAGAAAGAAGTGATATAGGATCAGAACATGCAGAATCCTTGTGGGTAGAGTTGAGAAACTGCAAAGGTAAAATGACCCTGATGGGAATTATATACAAGCCTCCAAAAAGAATCAGAATCAGATTCAATATCACCGGCATGTCATGAAATTTGTTAACTTTATGCCAACAGTACAATGAAATGTATGGCATCTGTTAGTCTCGCGAGACCATGGATCTGCGTCTGGAAAGTCTTGCGAGTGTCCCTCTCCAGGGCGCAGGCCTGGGCAAGGTTGTATGGAAGACCGGCAGTTGCCCATGCAGCAAGTCTCCCCTCTCCACAACACTGATGTTGTCCAAGGGAAGGGCAAGGGCCGATACAGCTTGGCACCAGTGTCGTCACAGGAGTTGACAGAGCAAAGTTGAAGGCAACGTCGGACTGCCTTAGGGACTCCAGCTCCAGATTTGTCCTCAGGGTTTACTCCCAAAGCCTTTCCCATGAGTGAGTATGGCCGCAAGGCAGCAGAGGTTTGAAATCAGAGTTTTCCCTCTCTTAGATGGACTGCCTTCCCAGGCTGACAAGCTCCATCAACCTGAACCACTGGTTTTAAGGCACCAGGACCCGCCTTCACCCCTTCTCCTGTCAGTAGAAACAGTTCCGCCTGGCTTAGAGACTAAGCCACACAAGAATGGAATACATGATAAATAAATATAAATAAGACCATAAGATTTAGGAGCAGAATTAGGCCATTCAGCCTATCGCTCCACCATTTCCTCCTGGCTGATCCCAGATCCCATTCAACTCCATACACCTGTCCTCTCACCATATCTCCTGATGCCCTGACCAATCAGGAATCTGTCAAATTCCGCTTTGAATATACCTGCGGACTTGGCCTCCACCTCAGTCTGTGGCAGAGCATTCCACGGATTCACCACTCTTTGGCTAGAGAAAAAAACAGAGTTACTTTAAGTATATACAGTATATGTTATTAAATAGTTAAGTTACAATAAGAAGTGCAAAATAACGGAAATAAAGAAGTAGTGAGGTAGTGTTCAAGGGTTCAGTGTCCATTTAGAAATCAGACGGCAGAGGGGAAGAAGCTGTTCCTGAATCACTGAGTGCGTGCCTTCAGGCTTCTGTACCTCCCACCTGATGGTAACAGAGTGAAGAGAACATGTCCTGGGTGGTTGGGATCTTTAATGATGGATGACACCTTCCTAAGGCACCACTCCTTGAAGATGTCTTGGATACTTGAGGCTGGTACCCACGATAGAGTTGATTAATTTTACAAGTTTCTGCAACTTATTTCGATCTTGTGCAGCAGCCACACCCTGACCCCCCCATACCAGACGGCGATGCAGCCTGTCAGAATGCTCTCCGCAGTCAACTTGTAGAAGTTATTCAGTGTTTTGGTTGAAAAACTAACCTCCTCAAACTCCTAATGAAATAAGCCGCTCTCTTGCCTCTTTATAGCTGCATCGATACATTGCATCCAGGTTAGGACCTCAGAGATATTGACACCCAGCAACTTGAAACTGATCACTCTCTCCACTTCTCATCCCTCTAAGAGGACTGGTGTGTGACCCCTTGTCTCATCCTTCCTGAAATCCACAATCAGCTGTTTGGTCTTGTTGATGTTGAGTGCAAAGTTTTTGCTGTGACACCACTCAACTAACTGGAATACAGTATCTTGCTCCTGTACGCCCTTTCGTCACCATCTGAAAATCTGCCAACGATGTTTGTATCATCAGCAAAGTTATAGATGGCATTTGAGCTATGCCTAGGCACACAGTCAGGGGTGTAGAGAGAGTAAAGCAGGGGCTAAGCACACATCCTTGTGAAGCGCCAGTGTTAATTGCCAGTGATGTGAAGGTGTTATTTCCAATCCGCACAGATTGTGGTTCTCCAGTTAGGAAGTCAAGGATCCAGTTGCAGAGGGAGGTACAGAGGCCCAGGTTCTCTAGCTTTTCACTCAGGACTATAGGAATGATGGTCTTAAATGCTGAGCTATGGTCAATAAGCAGCTTCCTGACATAGGTACCTGCATTGTCCAGGTGATCCAAGACTGCGTGGAGAGCCATTGAGGTCACTTCTGCTGTTGACACCTACAATTACCATTGTAATTTACAGCCCATATCCTGGCTACTGTCTGCTGTACAGTAGCCAGGATGTGGGCTACAAATTACAACGGGAGATAGAAAAGGCATGTAAAAAGGGCAATGTTGCAATAATCATGGGAGATTTCAATATGCAGGTAGATTGGGAAAATCCGGTTGGTGTTGGATCCCTAGAGACAGAATTTATTGAATGCTTATAAAATGGCTTTTTAGAGCAGCTTGTGGTCAAGCCCATTAAGGGAACAGCAATTTTGGATTGGACATTATGTAAAGACCCAGATTTGCTTTAAGCAAAGGAACCATCAGCAATCATAATATGATAGAATTCACCCTGCATTTTGAGGAGAAGCTAAGATTGGATGTATCAATATTACATTGGAGTAAAGGAAACTACAGAGACATGAAAGAGGAGATGGCTAAAGTTGATCGGAAGGGAACACTAGCAGGGATGACAGCAGAGCAGCATTGGCTGGTGTTTCTGGGGGAAATTCAGAAAGCGTAAGAAAAATGCATCCCAAAGATGAAGTGTTATAATGGCAGCATGACACAACCGTGGTCAACAAGGGAGATGCATAAAAGCCAAAGAGAGGGCAGATAATATAGCAAAAGGTAGTGGGAAGGTAGAGTATTAGGAAGCTTTTAAAAACCAACAGACAGCAACTAAAAAAGCCATAGAGCAAAGATGAAATATGAAGGTAAGCTAGCCAACAATATAAAAGAGGAGGCGAAAAATATTTTCAGATATATAAGGAGTAAAAGAGGGATAAGAGTAAATATCAGACTGCTGGAAAATAATGCTGGAGAGGTAGCAATGGAGGACAAAGAAATGGTGGAGGAACTTAATAAGTATTTTGCATCAATCCTCACTGTGGAATTCACTTAGAGAATGCAGAAATGAGACAATATCAGGGGCAAAAGTGAGCATTGTTGCTATTATTGAGGACAAGGTGCTTGGGAAGCTGAAAAGTCTGAAGGTAGATAGTTATCTAGACCTGTTTGAGATTAGAAAAAATAACAATGCAATAATAATAAACAATAAGCAACAAGTTAAGTTGAGTGAACCTGGTGGTGTGGGTCCTGAGGCTCCTCTATCTTCTTCCTGATGGCAGCAGTGAGAAAAGAGCATGTTCTGAGTGGCGGGCGGGGGGTCCCTGAAGATGGTTGCTGCAAAGTCACTTCAAAATAGCATTAAACAATTAGGCCTACACAGAAATATTTATGTAAATCTCCAGAAAGCCAAATACAAAACATCACTAGAATAGTCCAAAAGTTCCTAGCAATTGAGAAATGAGCGTGCTCGGCTATGCCCATGCCTTAGAACACCAGAAGCAGAATGAGTGTAGTTTTCCCCTTTTGTTCAAGAGCCTGATACTGAGGGGTAGTAACTGTTCTTGATCCTGGTGGTGCAAGTCCTGAGGTACCTGTACCTTCCACCTGATGGCAGCAGCGAGAAAGGAGCACGGCCTGGGTGGTGAGGATCTTTGATGATGGATGCTGCTTTTCTACGGCAACGTTTCATGTAGATGTGCTCAATGATTGGGAGGGTTTTACACATGATGTACTGGGCCCATTCCACTACATTTTGTGGTACTTTCCGCTCAAAGGCATTGGTGTTCCCATACCAGACCGTAATGCAGACAGTCAGCACACTTTCCACCACAAATCTACAGAGGTTTGCCAAGGTTTTTGATGACACGCCGAATCTCCACAGACTCCTGAGGAAGACTCCAGAGGAGCTGTCGTCCTCTCTTTGCAATTATATTTATATGATGGACCTGGGAATCAACACTTCCCTTTGCATCCTTGACTTCCCGACCCACAGACCACTATCAGTAAGGATAGGCAGTAACATTTCTGCCACAATTGTCCATAACACTGGTGTCCCACGATGTGCATCTCAGCCCCTACCCCACACCCTGTACACTGCCAACTGTGTGACCAAATTCTTCTCCAACTCCATCTACAAGTTTGCAGATGATTTCCCCTGTAGTGGGGTCATATTCCTGATTACTTACTTACTGCCCATTATGCTTGCTGGAGTTTAGGGCAGCAATGAAGGTTCTCCATCTCTGTCTATTCTTGGCCAGTTTTGGTCTTCATCTTGGCAGTGTTCAGGCCTTCCTTCATCAAGCCACTAGCTTCCTGTTGGTTTTCATTACTTCCCACCATGCAAGTCCTGAGCAGAGACTCAGAAATACTGGCACACAAAGACGTGGAAGGATCTTTCATTGCTGTTTCCCTAACAGATTTGTTTAACCAGTTAGAGTTGTTAGCCCTGAGCTGAGCCCCCAAACCTGGAGGATCCGTGACCATTCTTAGTCTGGCCTCTACCCTTTGACTGGGGCGCACGGAGTGTCCAGGGAGAGGTAGCACCTCTGGTGAAGGACCTTGCCGTGTCTGTTCTAGGGCAGCTCATTCACCTTTGGTCCCCACTGGACACTCAGCTCTCACCTTGCATTCAACAGCGACCACACTGCTTCAACAGGTGGGCTAAACCGGGTGGGGATAGCCAGCGGTCTCATATCCTGGTGAGACTGGGACATGCCTGTCCTATTACGTGAAGTCAGCTCCGGTGGACTGGGTGGGTGAGATCCAACGGCCAGGAAGGTGGTACCGCAACGTTCCATCAAGAACGAAGGGCATGGCAAGGCACAGAAGATGTCGTGGTCATTCACTGCAACCAAGTAAGACCCCAGCTGGTGATGCCTGTTGGTACCTCTGGACCCAGACCTCTGAGGTCGAGTGAGTGGATCTGCCCCAGGGCAACAGTCTTTCCACTTTAAATCTCTTCCCCACAGATTTCCTGTCATCTTCAGACACGATGGACAGCCACCACCCTTTGACCTGTTTGGTGTGGGTGACCCTACCTCGAGCCAAAAGCGTAAGGTCCTTACTCCCGGCAGCAGTCATTGAGGCACGTAAACCTCCAAATCATGACAAGCTCCTGGTCCTTTGGAAGGCGTATTTCAAATAATAATTAATAAATCAAAATTTGCACAATGGAAGTTCATAATTTCCTTAAAATTTGTCACAGTTATAGCCAATGTCTTAAACTGCTTTAGAATGAGAGCAGTAAACATGGAACTGTATTACAGGAAAGGCACCTGACTTGGATGGACTTATTCATGCTTTGAATGCGCAGGACAAGCGTTCCTGAATCATCTGCCAAGTAAAATTTTAATATATCTGTTCTGTGGCAGTTTGATTTACCATTCCTCCGTAATGTCAATGTAGTATTTCTTTTGTGTAGAATGCTCAATTGTTTAGTTTCCTGTTGTTGCAGTAACTATTCTTTACCACTAGAGGTCACTTTTTAGAGACCAATTTATTTGCAGGCGAGTACGTTCAAACTCAAATCTCCCAGTAATTTTTTCGACAGTAACAAAAAATTGTACACTCCTTTTTCTTGGGTTATTGTGTTACACACTCCAGCATGGATGCATCATTAAGTTTGTTTTTTAATTGTTTTAGTAGTTTGTTTTCATCACTTGGAATGACTCAGCAAAGACTTAGTGCAGAACATTCAAATCTTCATTTTTGATGTTTTAACAGTTTCTATTTACAGAAAAATAGTTTCTGATTATCATGAATAAAGCTCAATTTGAATGTGAATAGGATTCCTTTTAAGGTTGGGTCTATTCAATTTTCCTTGTTGGAATGTGTCTAAATCCAACAGATAAGTTGGCAAGAATCCCTTTTTCAGTCAGATCCAAATATTTAGCAGTATATTTTACAGGCATATAAATTCTAACCATGACTTTGGTTCCTTAGCAAATGCAGTATTCCGGTGTGAGATTAATATATTTAGAAGCAGGTCCTACTACATCTTCACTGAAATGAATTGCCAAGTATTCATCAGTCATTTGAGCTTCTGCATCCAAGAAAGGGATGTGGAGAGGTGTTTTAAGACATATGAACACATTTAAAAAATCAACTTAAAAATGACTTTGGCTTTGTGGTAAGTGCAAAGTATTTTTAGCCAGAGACATGATGAGTCACTGGCATGCATACAAGAACCACACTCTGAACATTGGTTGGGAATGCAATTTGCAATCATTTCTTCTGTTCCAAAGATATGAAGATTGTAGAGATGCCGAAAATGCAGCCTATGAATTGAATGAGAAAGAGTTGTGCATTGAAAGGGGAAACTTCACCACTCCATCATGATAGTTCTTGCGAGTCCTGACTCCATAACAAACTATGTAAAAGCCTTGTTTAATACTGTGAATGCGAAAGGCTTCTCATGAAATCAATTCAAGTCATCTTCAGTTTCAGGAAACAAAGTGTTAACCTTGTCTTGCAATGGTGACTAGATCTGTTACTTAGTCAGTTCTTGATCAGTTAGCTCCATCTAAAATACTAAAATCCCGCCATATTTGAATTGAATTGACTTTAGAATAGTACAGCACATTACAGGCCCTTTGGCCCACAATGTTGTGCCGACCCTCAAACCCTGCCTCCCATATAACCCCGCCCCCACCTTAATTTCCTCCAAATACCTATCTAGTAGTCTCTTAAACTTCACTAGTGTATCTGCCTCCACCATTGACTCAGGCAGTGCATTCCACGCACCAACCACTCTCTGAGTGAAAAACCTTCCTCTAATATCCCCCTTGAACTTCCCTCCCCTTACCTTAAAGCCATGTCCTCTTGTACTGAGCAGTGGTGCCCTGGGGAAGAGGTGCTGGCTGTCCACTCTGTCTATTCCTCTTAATATCTTGTACACCTCTATCATGTCTCCTCTCATCCTCCTTCTCTCCAAAGAGTAAAGCCCTAGCTCCCTTAATCTCTGATCATAATCCATACTCTCTAAACCAGGCAGCATCCTGGTAAATCTCCTCTGTACCCTTTCCAATTCTTCCACATCCTTTCCTTCCTATAGTGAGGCGACCAGAACTGGACACAGTACTCCAAGTGTGGCCTAACTAGAGTTTTATAGAGCTGCATCATTACATCGCGTCTCTTAAACTCTATCCCTCGACTTATGAAAGCTAACACCCCATAAGCTTTCTTAACTACCCTATATACCTGTGAGGCAACTTTCAGGGATCTGTGGACATGTACCCCCAGATCCCTCTGCTCCTCCACACTACCAAGTATCCTGCCATTTACTTTGTACTCTACCTTGGAGTTTGTCTTTCCAAAGTGTACCACCTCACACTTCTCCGGGTTGAACTCCATCTGCCACTGCTCAGCCCACTTCTGCATCCTATCAATGTCTCTCTGCAATCTTTGACAATCCTCTACACTATCTACAACACCACCAACCTTTGTGTCATCTGCAAACTTGCCAACCCACCCTTCTACCCCCACATCCAGGTCGTTAATAAAAATCACAAAAAGTAGAGGTCCCAGAACAGATCCTTGTGGGACACCACTAGTCACAACCCTCCAATCTGAATGTACTCCCTCCACCATGACCTTCTGCCTTCTGCAGGCAAGCCAATTCTGAATCCACCTGGCCAAACTTCCCTGGATCCCCTGCCTTCTGACTTTTCTGAATAAGGTGTGGAACCTTGTCAAATGCCTTACTAAAATCCATGTAGATCACATCCACTGCACTACCCTCATCTATATGCCTGGTCACCTCCTCAAAGAACTCTATCAGGCTTGTTAGGCACGATCTGCCCTTCACAAAGCCATGCTGACTGTCCCTGATCAGACCATGATTCTCTAAATGCCTATAGATCCTATCTCTAAGAATCTTTTCCAACAGCTTTCCCACCACAGACGTAAGGCTCACTGGTCTATAATTACCCGGACTATCCCTACTATCTTTTTTGAACAAGGGGACAACATTCACCTCCCTCCAATCCTCTGGTGCCATTCCTGTGGACAACGAGGACATAAAGATCCTAGCCAGAGGCTCAGCAATCTCTTCCCTCACCTCGTGGAGCAGCCTTGGGAATATTCCGTCAGGCCCCGGGGACTTATCCGTCCTAATGTATTTTAACAACTCCAACACCTCCTCTCCCTTAAATCAACATGCTCCAGAACATCAACCTCACTCATATTGTCCTCACCATCAACAAGTTCCCTCTCATTGGTGAATACTGAAGAGAAGTATTCATTGAGGACCTCGCTCACTTCCACAGCCTCCAGGCACATCTTCCCACTTTTACCTCTAATCGGTCCTACCTTCACTCCTGTCATCCTTTTGTTCCTCACATAATTGAAGAATGCCTTGGGGTTTTCCTTTACCCTACTCGCCAAGGCCTTCACATGACCCCTTCTTGCTCTTCTCAGCCCCTTCTTAAGCTCCTTTCTTGCTACCCTATATTCCTCAATAGACCCATCTGATCCTTGCTTCCTAAACCTCGTGTATGCTGACTTCTTCCACCTGTCTAGATTTTCCACCTCACTTGTCACCCATGGTTCCTTCACCCTACTATTCTTTATCTTCCTCACCGGGACAAATTTATCCTTAACATCCTGCAAGATATCCCTAAACATCGACCACATGTCCATAGTACATTTCCCTGCAAAAACATCATCCCAATTTACACCTGCAAGTTCTAGCCTTATGGCCTCATAATTTGCCCTTCCCCAATTAAAAATTTTCCTATCCTCTCTGATTCTATCCTTTTCCATGATAATGCTAAAGGTCAGGGAGCGGTGATCACTGTCCCCCAGATGCTCACCCACTGACAGATCTGTGACCTGACCCGGTTCATTACCTAATACTAGATCTAGTATAGCATTCCCCTAGTCGGCCTGTCAACATACTGTGACAGGAATCCATCCTGGACACACTTAACAAACTCTGCCCCATCTAAACCCTTGGAACTAATCAAGTGCCAATCAATATTAGGGAAGTTAAAGTCACCCATGATAACAACCCTGTTATTTTTGCACCTTTCCAAAATCTGCCTCCCAATCTGCTCCCCGCTGTCTCTGCTGCTACCAGGGGGCCTATAGAATATTCCCAATAGAGTAACTGCTCCCTTCCTGTTCCTGACTTCCACCCATACTGACTCAAAAGAGGATCCTGCTACATTACCCACCCTTTCTGTAGCTGTAATAATATCCCTGACCAGTAATACCACCCCTCCTCCCCTTTTCCCCCCCTCTCTATCCCTTTTAAAGCACTGAAATCCAGGAATATTGAGAATCCATTCCTGCCCTGGTGCCAGCCAAGTCTCCGTAATGGCCACTACATCATAATTCCATGTATGTATCCAAGCTCTCAGTTCATCACCTTTGTTCCTGATGCTTCTTGCATTGAAGTACACACACTTTAGCCCTTCTACCTTACTACCGTTATACCCTTTATTCTGCTGCTCTTTCCTCAAAGCCTCTCTATGTGTTAGATCTGGCTTTACTCCATGCACTTCTTTCACTGCTCTATCACTCTGGGTCCCATCCCCCTTGCAAATTAGTTTAACCCTCCCGAACCATGCTAGAAACCTACCAGCAAGGATATTGCTTCCCCTTGAGTTCAGGTGCCACTCATCCAATCTGTACAGGTCCCACCTTCCCCAGAAGAGATCCCAATGGTCCAAAAATCTAAAACCCTGCCCCCTGCACCAACTCCTCAGCCACGCATTCAACTGCCACCTCCTCCAATTCTTACCATCGCTATCACGTAGCACTGGCAGCAATCCTGAGAATGCCCCCCTTGAGGTCCTGTTCTTCAGCCTTCTGCCTAGTTCCCGAAACTCACACTTCAGGACCTCATCCCTCTTCCTGCCTATATCGTTGGTCCCAACATGACTTCTGGTTGCTTTCCCTCTCGTACCAGGATGTCATGCACCCAGTCAGAGACATCCCAGACCCTGGCACCCGGGAGGCAACAAACCATGCGGGTGTCCTTCTCACATCCACAAAATCTCCTGTATGCTCCCCTGACTATAGAGTCCCCAATGAGAACAGCTCTCCTTTTCCCCATCCCATCCTGCTGCACCACAGGGTCAGACTCAGTGCCAGAGGCCCTGCCACCGTGGCTCACACCTGGTCGGTCGTCCTCACCAACAGCATCCAGGACGGTAAACTTATTATTCAAGGGAATGGCTACAGGAGTGCTCTGCACTACCTGTCTACTCTCCTTCGCTTTCCCCCTTCGGGCTGTCACCCAACGACCTGCTTCCGGCAGCCTAGGTGTGACTACCTTCCTGTAGCTCTCATCTATGACTGCCTCATTCTCCCTTATGAGTCGATGGTCATCCAGTTGCTACTCCAGATTCCTCACACGGTCTTCCAGATCACCCAGCCGCAAGCACTTCTGGCAGATGTGACTCTGTGGGAGAGGGGAGTTCCCCCAAGACTGCCACATCTCACAGGAGAGGCACATCACCGTCTCAGGAGGCATTGTAAAGACTAACTGGGAACAAACTTGTCTTCTTGTCAAAGCCTCTCGAGTCAAAGCCTCAAATCTCCACTCCTTCACTGGCCCACTCACTCACTGGCTACTTTCTGCAGGCCGCTCCGCTTGAGATAGCCCTCTATTCATTTGTTTGAGCTTTTCAAACTGCTTGGTCACCTGACCTCGATTGCCCAATCAGCTGCTTTCTGCTGAGTCTGAGCTATTCAGATCTTGATTGTCTAATCAACGGCTTTCTGCTGAGCTATTCAAATCTTGATTGATTTGATTGCACAGTCCAACTGCCAAAACTGTCAGAATCTCTCGAGTCAAAGCCTCAAATCTCCACTCCTTCACTGGCCCACTCACACACTGGCCGCTTTCCATTTCTTACATTTCTTTCTTTCTTTCTTACATCCCTCACATACATGAGGAGTAAAAATCTTTACGTTACGTCTCCATCTAAATGTGCAATGTGCAATCATAGTAATTTATAATTAATAGAACAGTCAGTGTAATATAGAGTCCATTCATATCAACGTGAATTCATCAGTCTGGTGGCCTGGTGGAGGAAGCTGTCCTGGAGTCTGTTGGCCCTGGCTTTTATTTTGCTTCCCGGATGGTAGCAGCTGGAATAGATTGTGGTTGGGATGAGTTGGGTCCCCAATGATCCTACGGGCCCTTTTTACACACCTGTCCTTGTAAATGTCCTGAATCATGGAAAGTTCACAACTACAGATGCACTGGGCTGTCCGCACCACTTTCTGCAGAGTCAGGTGATTAATGGAAGTACAGTTCCCATACCAGGCAGTGATGCAGTCAGTCAGGATGCTCTCAGGTTCTTAAGGTTTGGGGGCCCATACCAAACCTCCTCAACCATCTGAGGTAAAAGAGGTGCTGTTGTGCCTTTTTCACCACACAGCTGGTGTGTACAGACCATGTGAGGTCCTCACTGATGTGGATGCCAAGGAACTTGAAGTTGTTCACCCTCTCAACCCCAGATCCATTGATGTCAATAGGGGTTAGCCAATCTCCATTCCTCCTGTAGTCCTCAACCAGCTCCTTTGTGTTTGCGACATTGAAGGAGAGGTTGTTTTCTTGACACCACTGTGTCAGAGAGATGATTTCTTCCCTGTAGGCCACCTTGTTATTGTTTGGGCTAATACCAATCAATGTAGTGTCATTGGCAAATTTAATTAGCAGATAGGAGCTGTGGGTATCGATACAGTCATGGGTATACAAGGAGTAAAGGAGGGAACTCAGCCTGAGGGCTCCTGTATTGAGAGTCAGAGGGTTGGAGGTGAGGGAGCCCACTCTTAAACCTGCTGGCAATCTGACAGGAAGTGCAGGATCCAGCTGCACAAGGCAGGGTCAAGGCCGAGGTCTCTGGGCTTCTTGTTGAGCCTGGATGGAACTATGGTGTTGAATGCTGAACTGTAGTCCAAAGAACAGTATTCTCACATAAGCATCTTTCTTCTCCAGACGTGTAAGGACGTTATGTAAAGCAATGGCTATTGCGTCGTCTGTCGATCGATTGTGTCGGTAGGTGAATTGTAGGGGGTCCAGTGTGGGTGGTAGCATGCTGCAGATGTAATCCTTGACCAGCCCCTCAAAGCATTTGCTTATTATTGAGGTGAGTATGACAGGACACCAGTTGTTCAGGCATGTTACCTTGGTCTTTTTAGGTACAGGGACAATGGTGGATAATTTGAAGCAGGAGGGCACTCTACACTGGGAGAGGGAGAGATTAAAAATGTCAGCAAACACACCTGCCAGTTGTGCCGCGCACATCCTGAGTACTCACCCTGGGATGCCATCTGGTCCCGCAGCCTTGTGACTGTCCACTCGGAAACATCTGCGTACCTCAGCCCCAGAGATGACCAGATTGCAGGCTGTAGCGGTGGCTTTCCTCGGAGGCAGAGTTAATGACATTGAACCGAGCGTAAATGTGATTGAGCTCATCTGGGAGAGAGGCTGCGATGTTGGCGACACCACAACGTTCGGCTTTGCAGTCTGTGATGGTATGCAACCCTCACCACAAGTCACGTGCGCTATTCATTGTGAATCTTGACCCAATCTTCTCCCTGTATTGTTGTTTCCCAGCCTTGATAGCTTTGCGCAGATCATAGCTGCTTTTCTCGAGCTCTAGTTGATCTCAAGCAATGTAAGTTCAAGTCGCACTGTAAGTGCAGCTCGCACGGAACTATTGATCCAGGGTTTCTGTTTGGGAAGACCCTGACCAACTTCTGGGGGACAACATCGTCAATGCACTTCCAGATGTGGGTATTTATTTACTACACTAGTCCAAAGAATAAAAACTTGTGTACCCTTTTCTTAATGGAAGATTCTTTGAAATCTATCTACTTATGTGAAAATTTATTTTCTGTATATTTGAAGGAGACAAAACTAAAAATTTTAAATACTGTGGATTCCTGTTAATTGGGACACATTGGGACCAGGACATTTTGGCCCAATTAAGCAACTGCCCCAATTAGTTGAAGTTTCATGGAAATAGTTAAAAAGATATTAAAAAGACAAACTACTATTTAACTGAGCAACAAATTGTGTATTAAATGAAATATAGAACAAATTAGAGCTTTCACTATTACAGTACAATAAAGCTACATATTAGTTGCTAATGGTTGGTTTGGAGGTCGTTGGTTGTATCTGACACTGACAGGAAACCTGTGCGGGAGAGTTTTTAAAGTGGAAATGCCATTGCACTGGGGCAGTTCCCCTCTCTCGACCTTGGAAATCCAGGTCATCACAACTGGAGTTCCTTGGTTGCAATGGTTAACCATGACTTCTTCTGTGCCTTGTCATGCCTTTCACTCTCCACAGAATGCATTCCTGGTTGTTGAATCTCATCTGCCCAGTCCAGCAGAGCTGACCACATCCTAGGACAGGCATGTCCCAGTCACACTGGGGTGTAAGGCTTCCCAGCTCCCCTCACCTGGTTTCGCCTGTCTGTCAAAGCAATGTAGCCGGTGTGCCCGCTGACACCTGCAACAGCTGCTTAGAGCCACAGGTGAGAGCTAAGTATACACTGCCCTTTTTATTAAGACCATAAGATATAGGAGCAGAAGTAGGCCATTCAGCCCATCGAGTCTGCTCCGCCATTCAATCATGGACTGATCCTATTCTTCCAGTCATCACCGCTCCCCTGCTTTCACCCCATACCCTTTGATGCCCTGGCTAATCAAGAACCTATCTATCTCTGCCTTAAATATACCCAGACTTGGCCTCCATAGCCACTTGTGGCAACAAATTCCACAGATTTACCACCCTCTGACTAAAGTAATTTCTCTGCATCTCAGTTCTAAATGGACGTCCTTCAATCCTGAAGTTGTGCCCTCTTGTCCTAGAATCCCCTACCATGGGAAATAACTTTGCCATATCTAATCTGTTCAGACCTTTTAACATTCGGAATGTTTCTATGAGATCCCCCCTCATTCTCCTGAATTCCAGGGAATACAGTCCAAGAGCTACCAGACGTTCCTCATATGGTAACCCTTTCATTCCTGAAATCATTCTTGTGAATTATGATTGACTGTAAATGAACAAAATTAGCACAGACATCCAGTATAAATAATGGACTGCCTTCATACAATTTTCAACGACTGCATTCTCTAAATCTTCATTTTCATTGTAACATTGAAGATGATGGTCAATACCTTCAAATTCAGTGTAGTTCCTAACTTGTTGAAGTAGTTCACTCCTGGCCCTTCCCGGTATCTCCCATCCTGAATGCTTGAAACCACAGTGAGCAAAACGGTTCTGAATTGTCTTACTGTTTATTGCTTGACAACTATTAGTGACAAAGGTTACTGCTATTTAAATAAAAGCACACATAACTGATGCTATGTAAAAACTATTTGCTCTAAGCACAGTGTAGTCTCTAACAGCTACACAAGTGCACGCGTCTGCCGCTAGTTAGAAACTGTTTGCAGCAGTCTCCTGCCCCAATTAAGTGGCATTGTGTCCCAAATAAGTACCTGCCCTGATTAACCAATGACCCAATTAACTGGAATCTAAGGTATATATTCATATTTATCTGCAAAATGCCACAAGTATAATTCATCCTTACCATCATTCTTGTCTGTTGTAGGCATATACATTATTAAACCTTGTAACATGGTTAAAACATTTCAAGCAAATGTTTCCACCTACTCCACATTCAAATGGAGAATTCATTGTCAAATATGACTTGAAATGCTCAGCTCTCTGCCCCCACTCAATCCTGGTGTCTGAATGGTTCTTAATGCCATTCTGGGTATCCTGTTGGAAAATGACAAATTGATCTCTTTGACACTGACTGTTGAACATGGCTTTCTTCCATCCAAGTTTGCTTTAGAAATTGTTCAGTTTTCAGACTAGTGTAGCATACTATGTCTTTTTTTCATTGATAAATGGCAAAGTCTGTTACTAAATGTACTAAAAATTGTTTCAGTTTTGATTTGGTCCTCATCTCTTATGCTTTGTATCCAAAATTTTGTTTTACGTCTATTGATGGGTCATGGTCATTACTCTGGTCGACATTCAGAATATCTGGTTGGAAGGTAGCTAGGGAGCGTTTAACACAGACAAAATATAACAGCTGCAGAATAATCTGACCTTGCACTTCAGCAAGTTTCCTTCAGACTATTAAACACAAGAGATTTTGCCTGTGCTGTAAATCCAGAGTAGCACACACAAAATGCTGGAGGAACTCAGGAGGGCATTCAGAATCTGTGGAGAGGATTAAGCAGTCAATGTTTTGGGCCAAGATCCTTCATCAGGTCTCAGCCTGAAACATTGACTACTTTTTGTAGATGCTGCCTGACCTGCTGAGTTCCTCCCGCATTTTGTGTGTGTTACTCTGGATTTCCAGCATATTTAAATATGACAATTTCAATTTGTATAGTGCCTTTTAAATTAATCATGTAAGGAAATATTAAGCAGATGACTAATGCTCGTTCTGTAGTCTGAAGGAATATCTATATAAAAGTGAACACAAACTGAGAAGCCGAGGGAGGGAATCACAGAGTGCTGCCACTGATGGAATTGTGTCCTTCTAGACTGGAGTCAGCAGGGGAATAAGTCATTCAGCTTCAGATATGGCTGCCTAAGCCATTCTCTAACCTGGGGTCCACAGACCCCTTGGTTAATGATAAGGGTCCACGGCATAGAAACGGATCAGTAACCCCTGCTCACTTGATTGGGTGGTCCTGTGGCTTACTCTTGCCATGTTTTATTGTTGTGATAGGCAATGCCTCAAAGTAATAATATCAGCCTAGTGGAACTCAGAAATCGACTCAGTCAGACACTCAGGAGCCCACAAATCTTGCTACAGTTACGATCCTGAGCAACACACATACAAAATGCTGGAGGAACGTGGCAGATCAGGTAGCATCGATGCAAAGGAATAAAACAGTTGATGTTTCGGGCAGAGACCCTTCTTTGGGATTGGAAAGAAAGGGGAAAGATGCCAGAATAAAAAGGGGAAGGAGGGTAGCTGGAAGGTGATAGGTGAAGCAAGGTAGATGGGAAAGGTAAAGGGCTGGAGAGGAAGGAATCTGATAGGAGAGGAGTGTGGACCATGGGAGAAAGGGAAGAAGGAGGGGCACAGGGGGAGGTGACAGGCAGGTAAGAAGAAGAGGTAAGAAACAGAGTGAGGAATAGGAATAGAAGAGAGAAGGGGGAGGGGAAAATTATCAGAAGGTGTTCAACCCATCGTAGGTGGAATATTGTTCCTCTGCCCCGAGAGTGGCTCATTTAGGTCTGTTTCATAGAATTTATTTTGATTATCATATTTTATTAATAATTCAGATAAAAGAAACCTAAACAGATGAAAACCTTGTTTTCATGCTTGTTCCCCATCTGCCACATTTCCACAGTCAACCTGGAAAGTGATTCACATCTCCTCAAGGGCCAGTACTTGCTAGCCTTATGATCAGACTATGGAAGAGCTTTGATTTCTCTCTGAGTTGGTGTACTCTGCTGGCTCACAATGGCCCATCTAACGGAGTTGATAATGAAAAGCTGAAAGTGCATAGACATTAGAATCAAATAAATTGTTTGATCTAAAGATTTTGAGCCCGGGGCTCGACCGGAGTGGAGGTCTCCGCAACTGTGACTCAGTTCACGGACTTGTCTCAACCAGCAGCCCGGCCCTCCGGGATTAAGTGTTGGCTTCGGGACCCGACCCGATCGACAGCCCAGGCTCCCGACAGTTGAAAATGGCAGCGGAGCCTCCCCCGTCACTCGGCCCGACCTGTAGCGCCTGACGACGCGACCCACCGATCGATCCCCGCGGGACACGTCCACCAACCTCAAAAAGCTGCCAACAACACACTGCATCGATGGAAACCTGGAAAGATGCACTATTTACCGAGGAAGCGTGGGAAAAGAGCTGGGCTGCTGGTCAGATTGAAGTGGAGGGGCTTTAGGATCCCTCTGCCCACCATCCTGCTAGCTAATGTGCAAGCCATAGAAAACAAGGTGGATGATCTTAAAGGGAGACTCACCTACGGCAGGGAGATGTAGAATTGCTGTGTATTCTGTTTCACAGAGACCTGGCTCTCCCCTGCCACCCCCGACTGTGCCATCCGACCAGAGGGATTTTCGATCCATCAGATGGACCGCACGGCGTCTTCGGGCAAGACGAGGGGAGGTGGAGTCTGCCTACTGATCAACACTGTGTGGTGCTCGGACACAGTGTCACTGACAAGCTCCTGCAGTCCGGACCTGGAACATCTGTCAGTGAAGTGTCGTCCCTATTATCTGCCACGGGAATTCGCCTCGATCATACTGACAGCGGTCTACATTCCCCCCCAGACGGACGTGGAGTGTGCTGTGAATACACTGTATGCCAACATCAGTGAACTTGAGACCAGGTATCCGGAGGCTTTGCTCATTATAGCCAGGGACTTTAACCAGGCCAACCTCAGAAAAGCGCTGCCAAAGTTACACCAACATGTCTCCTGCTCCACTAGAGGCCCGAATATACTTGACCACTGCTACACAGCAGTCAAGGATGCCAACCATTCCGTCCCACGACCTCACGTCAGAAAATCGGACCAGCAGACCGTACTCCTCCTCCCGGCTTACAAACAGAAACTGAAGCGGGAGGTCACGGTGTCAAAAGTGGTGTCGCGTTGGACAGACGAAACGGCTGAGGTCCTCCATGACTGCTTTGAATCGGTGGACTGGTTAGTATTCAAGCACTCGGCAGCTAACCTCGATGAGTATGCCTCAGCTGTTGTGGACTTTATCTGGAAATGCACAGAGGACTGTGTGTCTCGAAAGACGATCCAGGTATTCCCTAACCAGAAACCTTGGATGAATTATGAGGTCCAGTCCCTTTTGAAGACTAGAGCTGCAGCTTTTAGGTTTGGGGATACCAGTCGCTACACGGAATCCAGGCGTGAACTCCAGAAATCCATTAAGGGCGCCAAGAGGCAATATTGAGCTGAGTTGGAAGCCCAGGCTAACCAGAGGGATGCCAGTAGACTATGGCAGGGTCTATATGAGATCACTGGGTGCAAAGAAAAGGCTGGGAATATCAATAACTGTAGCGCTTCTCTTCCTGACGAACTTAACGTATTCTACGCAAGATTCGAACAGAAGAGGAGCATCCTGCCCCCTCTGGATGAACCGGACCTGGTGGCATCAAGATTCATCATCACCGAGGAAGATGTTAGAAGAGCCTTCCTGAAGATAAATCCAAGGAAGGCGACGGGCCCAGATGGCGTCCCGGGACAGGTTCTCCGCCCTGTGCAAGCGAGCTAGCTGGAGTGTTTGCTGACATCTTCAACTGCTCCCTGCTTCAGTCTAAGATCCCCTCGTGTTTTAAGAAGGCAACGATAATCCCGGTGCCAAAGAAAAGCAAGGTGGCATGCCTGAATGACTATCGACCTGTAGCTCTAACATCAATTGCTATGAAGTGCTTCGAGCGATTGGTTATGGCACACTTCAACCATAGCCTACCAGTCAACCTCGACACTTTGCAATTCGCCTACCGGAGCAACAGGTCAATGGCTGATGCCATCTCTCTGGCACTACATTCCTCCTTAGAACACCTGGAGAATAAAGTCGCATATGTAAGGCTCCTTTTCATTGACTACAGCTTTGCCTTTAATACCATCATTCCAAATAAACTGATTCATAAGCTCCAGAATCTGGGTCTTAGCACTCAGATCTGCAGCTGGATCTTCAACTTCCTCACAGACAGGACCCAGGCTGTAAAAATAGGAGACAAGCTCTCCTCTACAACCACTCTGAGCACTGGTGCCCCACAAGGCTGTGTACTCAGCCCTCTGCTGTACTCACTGTACACCCATGATTGTGTAGCCAAGTTTCCATCAAACTCAATATATAAGTTTGCTGATGATACCACAATTGTAGGCCGTATCTTGGGTAATGATGAGTCTGAGTACAGAGAGGAAATTAAGAACCTGGTGGCATGGTGTGAAGACAATAACCTATCCCTCAACGTCAGCAAGACGAAGGAATTGGTTGTTGACTTCAGAAGGAGTAGTGGACCGCATGACCCCATCTACGTTGGTGGTGCACAGGTGGAACAGGTCAAAAGCTTTAAGTTCCTCGGGGTGAATATCACAAATGATCTGACTTGGTCTAACCAAGCAGAGTCCACTGCCAAGAAGGCCCACCAGTGCCTTTACTTCCTGAGAAAGCTGAAGAAATTTGGCCTGTCCCCTATAACCCTCACTAATTTTTATAGATGCTCTATAGAAAGCATTCTTCTAGGGTGCATCACAACCTGGTATGGAAGTTGTCCTGTCCAAGACCAGAAGAAGCTGCAGAAGATCGTGAACGTAGCCCAGCACATCACACAAACCAATCTTCCATCCTTGGACTCACTTTACACCCCACGCTGTCGGAGCAGTGCTGCCAGGATAATCAAGGACACGACCCACCCAACCAACACACTTTTTGTCCCTCTTCCCTCCGGGAGAAGGGTCAGGAGCTTGAAGATTCGTACGGCCAGATTTGGGAACAGCTTCTTTCCAACTGTGATAAGACTGCTGAACGGATCCTGACCCGGATCTGGGCCGTACCTTCCAAATATCCGGACCTGACTTGCACTACCGTACTTTCCCTTTTCTATTTTCTAATTATGATTTATAATTTAAATTTTTATTATATTTACTTTGATTTGTACTTCAGGGAGCGCGAAGCCCAGAATCAAATATCGCTGTGATGATTGTACGCTCTAGTATCAATTGTTTGGTGACAATAAAGTTAAGTCAGTAAGTAAGTAGGTAAGTAATATTTATAATAAACTAGAATGTCTCCGTGATCCGTTTATAGCTCAAAAATCTAAAATTGTGTATAAGGATGTGATCTTGTTCTTTTCCAAAATAAAATCCTTGTACGAGGCTCTCCACAGCCTAGCTTTAACTTCTCCCGACAAAAAATTGATGTTTTTTCCCCAATCAATTTCTGTGGTACTAAATATTTGTGTAAACTGACCTAAATACATTTGATCTACCTCAACTAGAAAAACTTGTTCACCGAGATTCTGTGAGAGACCAGCTAAATTGAAACTAAATATATTTGAGGGAAAGAACCATGCTCAGAGAAATATGAAAGAAATGCATGAGTAGCTGTTATAGAGGCTGCTCCCAGTAATGAAGAGATCTTGGAATCTATCAGTGGAATAGAAAATCCTTTCCTTATTCTTCTACTTTTGTCCAATGTTCAAACATGAAACATAACTGCTCTGGTCATGACGTCATCAGGTTTTGCTTCCACACTTGTAGGGAAGGAGGGGTGGGGGTTGTGTAGGGTCTGAACTTGTGCCTTTTAAATTTAATAAATCTCGAGGCTCCAGCGTGTACCATTGCTCAAGCAACTGCAAAGAAAAAAATTCTAAAGGATTGTAGATGTATTGTCTGGAATGAACAAACAGTTGAAACGTTACATTGAACTTTGCAAGATGTTAGGTACAGTAATAAGTTAATGGGAGATTATAGTTAAGAACTATGTGGTAGAAAGTAGTTAAAAAGAAAACCTGTATCAAAGTTCATAAATTTGGTAAATCATTAAATTATTACACCTAAAATCAAAATCCAAGCATACACTCAGTGGCCACTTTATTAGGTACAGGTGATAGTGAAAACTCAGGTGCTGAATAAGATTTCCAACAAACACTTAGAAAGAGCTCATTCATATTTACCTCCTTACTATATTTTAGAGTAAACACATTTCCCACTTAATTGTTTTGTGCAATTAATACATTTAAACCTGGATAATATGAGGTTAAATTTATGCAGCTGAGATATCTAATGATCAAAAGATGAGTGCTGGCTCTCTGAATACTCACAGCAGTAATATTAATTTAGTTTCCTTCATTAACTTTTTTCCTTATGACTAAAATAATCCAATCATTACCATAAACTATCTCGACAACATATTATAACTTTATATATTAATAGCTGCTATATCCAGCAATGCTCGGGCCATTATCCTGGCAATTATGTTTGTATTTATTTCCATGCAATCATGTTTTATAACAGTCCTTGTGAATTGAATTAGAATTATTCCATGAATAATATAAAGAGGGGGTTAAAATTATGTAGTTTAACTTAAGCTGCTAATAAAAAATGGAAAGTAAAAATGTACATACAAATTACACTTAATATAGTTCTCTTTAAGGAAGTATGCACAATGCATGAAACCTACTTGATTAGAATGCTGAAGTGCTTCAGAATACACTTTTTTTTTGCTTTTGAATGCAGTGTATAAGTGTATAGAGTATTTTTTTAACTCTGGAGGAAGCTAGATATAGTTGACTGTTGGAAAAATATTGAGTTTTGAGATTAAGGTCAAATTTTTTAGTAATTGTTTTTGCACCTTGTTAATACTCATGGTAAACTATGTTAAACAAGGAACTGAAGTTGCCTGAATTGAAAATGTAGATCAGATGGGATCATTAAAATGAAGGGATGAGTAGTTTTCCTCAACAGCGTTACCAGTCATTACTGTAACCTCAACTGCATGTTTTGAACTGGTAATCTTATTCTGTTGTATAGTATTGGTGAATCTGGAGTAACATGATTGGAGCTCTTTCATTTCGGTCAGATGATGGCAGTTTAAAAAATGTAGTATAACCTCATCAATGTCTGTCATACAGTCAAAAGATTTAAATAGCATCGGTTGCTACAAGGAAAACCCCTTGTAATAATGATCAGGGAGGCACAGAGAGAATCTGTGTGATGCCCTGGTTCATATTTTTTTTACTGTTATGCGGCTCTGTATTTCATTTTGTGCTGTTCTGTGCGAGCTGCTTGTTTTTCAGCTTACGTTTGGGTTACTGTTGAAGATAAGTGTTGGGGTCCGGTCCTGAGCCGGCCCTCCGGGTCTTGCTCCGGTCCGTGCTACTCCTGACTCCGGGCCTTGCAGCCAGCCCTCCTGTCACACGGAGCCATTGGATCATCTTGGCTTGAGGAGGTACACCTGTTGCCTATTAGGGGGCAGGTGTTTATAAGGGGCTCGGGGACTGAGCCTAGTTGTGGGGTTGCCCTGCTCTGTACTGGAACTGCTGGCTCTGAATCCTGTCTGCACCTTTCTTGCCTGCTCCGGATCTGGTTCTGCCCTGCTCAGAATCCTGTTCTGTATATGCTCTATCTGGTTGGTCTTGTTCCCCTGCTTCTCTCCTGTGTGCTGGTCCTGCTGTTCTGCCTTATTTGCCTTGCCTGTGCTGTCGGTTGCCTTTACCAATGTACCTGGTGTATCATGGTAATCCTGCTGCTCACCCTGGACCCAGCATCCTTCTGATCCCTTGCCTCTGTTGGGCAGGTCTGGCTGGACTGCTGCTGCCCGGTGGGGGTTCTGCCCTTTCCACCTATTGCTCCCTAAGGGTTGTGCCCCACACCTGCCCAGGTTTCTGCGCCTTGCCCAGGCCTTCGTGTTTCTGCCTGGGAGGTGGCCCTGCCCGGGATCCATGCAGCCTGCCATGAGGAATCCTCCGGCCCTGCCACGAACTAACTCTGGGATCCTGCCCCACCTGTCTGACCCCTTGCATGCCATGACATCCCCATCCTGTCCTACCCCTAGTACTTCAGTGTGTGCGTCCTGCATTTGGGTCCAATCCTGCCCCCGTTCCTGACAATAAGAGCTAGGAGAATTATGTCCCATCCAATTAGGATGGTCGGACTAAGAGGTTTCTCTGGTGAGGGACACTAATGCTGGACTTGGAGATTTTGATAGAGAGAGATGAAGAGAGAAGATGCTGGAGAGAAGAGGTTGTAGGATTCAACCCGGAGCAGGGCCGTGATTCGACGAAGCCCGGGGTGAGATTGAAGGACGATCAGCGACGGGGAAACCATGAGTTCCAACTTGTGCACATCAGACTGTTTCACTAAAATGGGCCTTTTTCTTCTTTTGTTCTTTCTTTACTAACCCATCAGTCAAATTAAGAATTACAAAGCTAAATCTTTTAATTGTATGCAGTGTACTGTCTGTTATTTTGTGGCACTTATTTGTAGCAGGGCAACGAATCATGCAATGGGCGGGTTTCGGGGTGGGCTTGCGCCTCACTCTCACACGTTTGGCGGGGACAGAGGTTACCTTCCCTCGACTTACACAGCCGATGGAACCAGAGTGTTTCATTGTGGAGGCTCGTCTGGGATCAATTTCACTGGAGGCTGTGTGATTGCCCTGAGCATTGATCCGGTGGGCTGTGTGCTTAAGTCTGTGCTAAGCTATTGTCTGGTAAAGTGATTACGAAACATAGTTATGGATGCTGTAGGTTTGAGGGGTGGTGCGAGTGCACGGGGTTAGTGGTAACGAATGCTTATGTGTTGAGTGGGGTGGACATTCATATCCCTGATGTTAATTTGAACATCATTAAAGTTGATTCGAACGGTAAGTACTGTTAAAGCTGTAAGAATAGTTACGATTGTGGGGTGCAGGTTTGATAAGTTGGCGGGTAAAGACTTGGTTTTAGTCCAGACTAGTGCTGACATAACAGCAGTGGAACTGCTTGGCACAACTGGGGCCTCGGGAGAGGGGGGCCTGTGAGCTGTCCGTACTTTCCAGAAGGAAGCGTGTATAGGAGAGTGGGCTGAATTGCAAGCCAAGTCTCCCGTAGCTAGGGGCAGAGACTTCTGTTTCTGCAGAACAAGGGGAAGGAGTGGTCTGATTTAGAATGTCCAATGAGTCCCTCAGCGAAGAGTGGGACTCTGAGTTGGTATCAGCCCTTACCTCCCTGGTGAATAAATGGCCCGGTGCCCAGGCAGGGGATCCTAGTTATCGAAAGCTGAGAATATTCCCTGGAGCGAAGCCCACCCCGAGGGGGAAGAGGAGTAAGGGACTTGGGCAGAGCAGACCTCTCGGTTGTTAGGTGAGTGGCAGTGCTCTGATGGCATAAAAAGACAGCGATTGGTTGAGAGCTTCAGTGGGCGGGTTGCTGATGTGGTGAGAGCCGTAGAGCCCCTTTGCCACTTCTGCGGCCTACATGCCAGCGCTAGAAAAGGGAAGCCCAATGGAGCTCATGGTGGGGTTTCAGAACATGTGTCAGGAGAAGGGGGAGAAGCTTTCTGCTTACATTTTATGGCTAGAGAGGCAGCTAAATTGCTTCTGGCGTAGACGGACCATTCCGGCGGCTGAGGTGGATCAGCTACGAATGGACCAAATAGCGAAAGAGGCCCAGTCCCAGGACCTGATCGCTTGGGGTCTCTGACTGTCTCGTAAGATGTGCCCCCCTCCCTCGTTTGTTGAGATGATCAGAGAAGTATGAGAGGAGGAGAATGCGTCAGAGACACCGTGGGGGAGGGGGCTCTGTCAGCAGGGTATAGTCCTCGGTCGTAGCCCCCTGCATTGAAGTAACCACAGATAGCCCACCCTGTGGAGTGGTAAAGGATATTGTGGCAGAGTTGAGAACTGGGATGCCCTGGTTGTTATCAGCAGGCGTGCCCCCCGCCCCCGTACAATAGAGCTGATAGGGAGGCGGACTCCCTAAAGGAATGGACTACACAGAGGGCTGGGGTCCCGCGAGAAGGGGAGCGGCTGGTGTTGTCTGTTATAACTGTGGTGAAGAGGGACACCAGGCGGGAGTGTGAACGATGGGAATCCCCCCGGGTACCTAAGCAGAGAGAGACCCAGTGAGGGAACACGCTCCCAGCAATATATCAAGGAACACCCTAAAGCAAAAAACTCCAAGCGCCAGTGTATCACTACGGATAGAGGGTACAGTATTTATATTAGAGCCACACTTGACACAGGGTTGCAGGTCACTTTGCTGTACCGTTCGTTTTACAACCAGTATTTGACACATTTACCATTGATGCCACTCAGTGCACTAGAGATCTGGGGTCTTAGTGCTGGCGATTACCCGTGTGATGGTTATTTGTCAGTGAAGCTGGAGCTTTTGGAGGCAGATGTGGAAGTGGCTGAGATCCTTGATACATTAGCCCTGGACCCCGTTGAGAAGGGCGGAGTTTCATTTCTTGTGGGGACAAATATTCCTATTGTGAGGAGGCTGAAGGGAGCCTGCAAGGACAGAGCTTTCTGAAAACATTGTCGGTTCAGCCGATGTTTCGATCTGCTTTTGAGAAGGGTATTTCCGCACTGGGCCAGATAATGAGCTTGAACGTGGGGTTCACCCAGTTAAAACCAATCGTGTTACGGCCTGGGGAAGTAGCAAGAGTGATGGGAAACCCTGAAATGCCTGAGGCCCACGCGCTCTTGGTGGATGCTCTGAAAGACCATGAAGAGGAGTCGGGCGCGCCTGCTGGGATACTGGTGAGGCCCGAACTGCAGAAGCGCTCGGTTGTACAGGCAGACAGGATGGTAGTGATTGTCAGGAACACTACATAGAGAGAGGTCACCTTCAAGCAAGAGATGCCCCAGCGCACCTCTTCCCAGTGAGGGTAACATCGAGTGTCCCTGTGAGACAAGCCAGGGGGAAACTCTCCTCACAAAAGGGAAAGTTGACTGCGAGTTGGAAGAGGACGTTGATAGAGAAGATGTTAAAACTGGAAGGTGACTTTTCTACTGACGAGTTTGATGTGGGTTGCTCCGAGAGCACCCGCCACACTATCTGGGTGACTGAGGACACCCCGTTCAGAGGAAGGTTTCAGCGACTGGCCCCTGCAGAGGTGGAAGACATTCGGCAGTGTTACGTTCCCCAGTAACCGGGTGACTTACCAGCAAAGATAGATAGGTCCGCTGAAGCCTGGTGCTGCTATTTTCAAACGTTTTATTTATAAAGGGGCACAAACGTATGGTTAATACAAAACATTCAGATCATATACATCGTCAAAACTCAATCTAAAGCACAGGTGTAGTAATAATCCATCAAAAATGAGCTCTATCGTTGTCTAGGGGTTGAACTATTTGTCCAATTGAAATATAAAAGTCTCGCCAGTTCATGGAGGCTTTTTGCCGCTTGAGGGACCGCTGCGTGTTCACGGGTTGGATAGAGAAAATAAACTTGCCAGCCTTCTGGACTCAAAGCATGAGATCAAGAACGGGAGTTCCTCGTTGTCAGTCCGAAATCCTTTTCGGGGTTATTAGCCACTCGATTCCCTAGCTAGGGAATCCGAATCACACGTGGCTTCCGAGCAGCTTCCTGTTATTACGAGAGGGATGAGCGATGGTGTCCGTCTGGTGCGTCACTGGAGTACCGCCTCCAACAGTCTCCTTTTTATCATGGCTGGCAGATTTGTAAATGTCAATCAAGGTAGGGTGAGGCCATCCCCACACCACATTGCCCGAGGGTGTCCATGTCCCTGATAGCTGGCACGTACTATAGAGTTGCAATTCACACAGGTGTCTCTAAGAACAATGGTCAACTCCGTGGCATTGTCTCTCATTTCCTGGGTCCAAGACCCGAATTAATAGCGATCTTGCGATTCTCTTGAAGGAGGGGGCTGAGGTCATGACAGCAGCATTTGTGGAAGCTGAAGGAAGCTGGGATCATCACTGAGTCCAGAAGTCCCTGTGGTCCCCAATAGTAGTGGCCAAGAAGAATGGGAAGGTACAAATTGAGAGCCCCTACGACTTTCCAGTGTGTCATGGAGAAAACAGTGGGGGATATGAACCTGCTTGAGGTATTAGTGTATCTGGATGACTTCATAGTGTTTGGGTCCACCTTGGAGGAACATGAAGCGAGGCTACTGAAGGTGTTGGGCCACCTAAAAGCTGAAGGGTTAAAACTTTCACTGGACAAGTGCCAGTTCTGCAAGACATCTGTCAGCTATGTTGGGCACATAGTCTCATGATTTGGAGTAGCTATAGACCCATCTAAGATAGCGGCAGTGACCACATGGCCAAGGCCCAGACTGTGAGCGCTTTATACTCGTTCCTTGGGTTCTGTGGTTACTATCATTTGCCCTTTAAATCAGCTTCTGTGCAGTTACCCTCCCTTGGGGAAGAAAGGGAGGAGGACAAAAAGAGAGGAGGGTAAAGAGTACCTTAGCCCTTCGGAGCCTTTTGGACCGAGATGGGATGCGAAATGTGAGGAGGCCCTTCAGTCGCTGAAGGTGCTGCTGACACAGGCGTGTGTGCTGGATTTTGCAGACCCCCGATTGCCGTATGTACTGCATACGGATGCCAGCAGAGAGGGTTTAGGGGACGTCCTGTATCAGGATCAGGGCACCGGGTTGAGACCCATTGCGTCTGTCAGCCGGAGTCTGTCACCCTCCGAGAGAAACTACCCCACGCACAAGTTGAAGTTCCTGGCATTGAAATGGGCGGTGGTGGATAAGCTGAGTGACTACTTCTATGGTGACAAGTTTGAGGTGAGGATGGACAACTATCCCCTAACTTATATACTGACCTCAGCGAAATTGGATGCCACAGGACATTGGTGGTTGGCGGGGTTATCTGCCGATAATTTCAGTCTGAAGTAGCAGCCAGGAAGCAGGAACACTGATGCTGATGCTTTGTCCCAATGTGTGCATGAGGGCTGGACAAGGACAGAGGGGGAGAGTGTTCCTGCCCCGGAGGTGAAAGCCATGTGACAGTTTGCCATCATAGTGAAAGAGGGAAGGCAGAGGCAGGATCAACTAGGCCTTCTGATGGCGCCATTCTACTGTAACCTGACTGCTCTCTGAAGACCAACCAGCTCCCAGAATTGTGTCCTGGGGAAGTGGCAGCGACTCAGCAAGGGGACCCAGGCATCGGTACCATTCGGCCAGCACTCAAAAAGGGAGGCGTGGCCCAAGTGGGGAAGAGAAAACGTGCCGCGCTGCCCCCATTACTGAGAGAATGATGAAGATTGGAGCTGAGGAACCAGATCCTAAACCGGGTCACGTAGCCTATGGACTGGCCTTGGCGTTTCCAGCTGGTTCTGCCCGAGGAGTATCAGAGGATTGTGTTGAAGTCACTTCATGATGATTCTGGACATTTGGGAGTTGAAATGACTGATGGATTGCTCAGAGATCGGTTCTACTGGCCCTGAATGAAGCCTGAGTTCGAAGCATATAGAGGAAGGTGCTGCCTACGAGGGTCGCTCTGTTCTCCCACTTGTAGAGCGTGGGGCCCCTTGACCTGGTGTGTATGGATTTCCTGTCAATAGATGCCAGCAACATGGCGAATGTCTTGGTCGTTATGGATCACTACATCAGATATCTGCAAGGATCAGAGGGCATCCACGGTGGCCAAAGTGCTATGGGAGGTATTTCATTTAGTATGGCCTCCCTAGGTGGATACATAGTGATCAGGGATGGGATTTTGAGAGCAGACTCCTCCATGAGTTACTGAGCATGCTTGGAGTCGAGAACCTTACCTTACGTTCGGCGATCGAGCTGGCCGACACGCTGGAGCCCGCTCTGCACAACGCTGACGCTGTCCAGGCGCGCGATCTCCCGCCGGCCTCGTGGACGCTGCAGACCCTGCAACCCGCCGGCACATTGACCTTGGCTGCTACCAGTCACGAGTCCGCGAAGTGTTACTTCTGTGGACTCGAGAAGCACCCCCGAAAACGCTGCCCGGCCCGAGAAGCGACCTGCTCCAGCTGCGGCAAGAAGGGCCACTTCGACAAGGCCTGTAAGTCCAAACCGCGAGTGGGGTTGAGCAGCGCCGCATGCGAGGCATGGGGGTCGCCATCTTGGTCGCCGCCATCTTGCCTGTCCGCTGCATGCGAGGCATGGGGGCGGCCATCTTTGTCAGCACCAACTCGCCCCGCCTCCGACCCACGGGTGCTTACCAGGCACCAAGACGGCAATTCAACTCTGGCCTCTGTGACCCTCGACCAAAGCGCCCCCCACCAGCTCGCAAGGTCAATGATGGACATCCTGGTGGAGGGGCACAGGACTAGCTGCCTGTTTGACACGGGCAGCACTGAGAGTTTTATTCACCCGGACACGGTGCAACGCTGTGGACTCGTGACACGGCCGGTAAGCCAGAGGGTCACCTTGGCTTCTGGGTTGCATTCCACAGACATCCGGGTGGGTTGTGTAGCGACATTGGGGGTGCAGGGCACAGAATATCGGGACTTTACGTTACTGGTCATGCCTCAACTGTGTGCCCCTGTGCTATTGGGGCTCGACTTCCAGAGCTACCTGAAAAGTGTGACAATGGAGTATGACGGGCCCCTCCCACCAATCACTGTCAGAAATCCTCAGTTTTGTGGGACTTCGCCATATACCCCGCTACTGACCACACACACACCGACCCACACATCCCACCCAGCACCATGCCGACAGCTGCGCTACTGACACCACTTGCAACCTCTCCACCCTCAAGATCCCTCCACCACCGCTGTTCACCAACCTGACCCCCGACCGTAAACCTGTGGCAACTAAAAGCAAGAGGTACAGCGCGGGGGACAGGGCCTTCATTCAGTCAGAGGTGCAGCGGCTGCTCAGGGAGGGGATCATTGAGCCAAGCACAAGTCCTTGGAGGGCCCAGGTGCTTGTTGTTCAGACCAGGCAGAAAAATAGGATGGTCGTGGACTATAGCCAGACCATCAATAGGTTCACGCAGCTTGACGCGTACCCCCTACCCCGCATCGCGGATATGGTCAATCAGATAGCTCAGTACAAGGTGTACTCGACCATAGACCTAAAATCCGCTTATCACCAGCTCCCCATCCGCCCGGAGAACCGCCCCTACACCGCCTTCGAGGTGGGCGGCAGGCTCTATCACTTCCTGCGCGTCCCCTTCGGTGTCACGAATGGTGTCTCTGTCTTCCAGAGGGAAATGGACCGGATGGTGGACCAGTGCCAACTCAAAGCCACATTCCCATATCTGGATAACATCACCATCTGCGGTCACGACTGACTGACGAGACCATTCCCTTCCAAGTAGAGAGCGACACCTCTGACTTTGCGCTGGCTGCTACCCTCAACCAGGCAGGAAGGCCGGTAGCATTCTTCTCTCGTACCCTTCAAGGCCCTGAAATTCGGCACTCTGCAGTGGAGAAAGAAGCCCAGGCCATAGTGGAGGCTATTAAGCACTGGAGGCACTATCTCGCCGGCAAAAGGTTCACCTTGCTGACTGACCAGCGCTCAGTTGCGTTCATGTTCAGCAACCAACAGCAGGGCAAAATCAAAAATGATAAAATTTTGAGGTGGAGAATCGAACTGTCCACCTACAACTATGACATCCTGTACCGGCCTGGAAGGCTCAATGAACCCCCTGATGCCCTATCCCGGGGAACATGTGCCAGCGTGCAGCTCGACCGGCTATACGCCCTCCATGCAGATCTTTGCCACCCGGGGGTCACCCGGCTTTTCCATTTCGTGAAAGCCCGGAACCTGCCTTACTCCCTTGAGGACATCAGGACGATGACCAGGGACTGCCAAGTCTGCGCTGAGTGCAACTGCACTTCTACCGTCCTGAAAAGGCACAACTTATCAAGGCCACCCGCCCCTTTGAGTGACTGAATGTCGGCTTCAAGGGCCCCCTTCCCTCCACCGACCGCAATGTCTACTTTCTCAACATAATTGACGAGTATTCACGGTTCCCCTTTGCCATCCCCTGCCCCGATACCACTGCCGCGTCCATCATAAAGGCCCTGCACAAGCTCTTCACTCTGTTCGAATACCCATGCTGTATCCACAGTGACAGAAGGTCCTCGTTTATGAGTGACGAGCTGCACCAATACCCGCTGGCTAGGGGTATTGCTACTAGTAGGACCATGAGCTATAATCCCCGGGGGAATGGACAGGTGGAGAGGGAGAATGCCACAATGTGGAAGGCCACACTCTTAGCCCTTAGGTCAAAGGGATTGCCAGTCTCTCACTGGCAGGAGGTCCTTCCCGATACACTCCACTCCATCCGCTCCCTGTTATGCACGTCCACCAATGCCACCCCTCATGAGCGACTCTTTTCTTTTCCCAGGAAGTCTGCCACTGGGACCACCCTACCGGCTTGGCTGACGTCCCCAGGGCCAGTGCTGCTCCAGAAACATGCGAGGAGCAATAAATACTCCCCGATGGTCAAGAGGTTTCACCTACTTCATGCGAACCCCCAGTACGCCTACGTGGTCTTACCTGATGGGCGGGAGGACACGGTCTCCATCCGCGACCGGGCGCCCGCAGGAGCAGCAGACCCCTACCCCGAACACTCCACGGTAACTATGAACCCCATACCCACCGATGTATATACCCATGAGACACCGTGTGCACTAAGCCCTACAGAGATTCCTCACGACACTCCCATACCGAGCGCCTCGCACACGCATGAGGGATTACTGATGCCTAACGGGCTGGCACCTCAAGTCAGGCCGGAGCCAGCAGAACCACCGTCACCGGTGCAATCACCACCGGCACTGGTGTAATCACCACGGTGCTACGTAGGTCGCAGCGACAGACTCGACCGCTTGATAGACTTAACCTGTAAATATACTTGTGGGAAACTTTGCCCCGTGGGGACTCTCTTTTAAAACAAAGGAGGGGTGAATGTGGTAAGTTTTGTATACCTGTCTGGACACGCCCCTCTGCTGACTGCTCCTGTGGCTCCTCCCACAGACCCCTGTATAAAGCCGATTGGGGCACTGCTCCTCCCTCAGTCTCCAAGATGTTGTGCTCCCTTTTGCTGTTAATAAAAGCCTATCATTCACTTCCAGTCTCCTAGAGTTATTGATGGTGCATCACTGTTGACCTTTGTTTTGGGACTGGTGAGGAAGATCTACCACCGAAGACTTATCTGAAGCACGTGTCTGATATGAGAAGGGAGCTGAAAAAGGCTTATGAATCAGCCGAGGGCTGCCAAGCTGAATCAAGGTAATAAGAGGAGGTGTGATCAAAAGGTGAGGTTCTCCCAACTCACGCCAGGAGACCGAGCCCTCATAAGGAATTCGGGGCTACCGAGGAAGCATAAGTTGGCTGACCATTGGGTGGCTATGCCCTATGTAATGGAGAGTCAGAAGCCAAACATAACAGTTTTCCGGGTGAAACCAGAGGATGGGAATGGGCCTGTCAAGATTCTCCTTCGGAATCACCTTCTACCTTTGGGACAAGAGGTGTGAGTTGACCCAGAGCCCGACCTGGAACCTAATCCTAGTAAGAGGACTCTGCAGCAACACGGAGAGACTGAAGGTCCAGCAGCAGGAAAGATCAAACCGGCCCCCGACCTTGAATGGGATATGGAATCGGAGGATGAGGAAATGGGGGGCATGGTATATGCTGCCTTTTGCTAACTTCCCACTGATTGAGGAAGAGATTCCCAACCCCTTCTCATGCTGAGGCAGGTGAAATTGGGGGGGGGGGGGGGGGGGTACTATCTGTGGACAGGCTGGGTTTCAGCGGGACCATGAAGGGGATGAAGTGGGGCTCAGCTAAGTGCCAGAGGGATTCGAGTAGCAGGAGGGCACGAGTGATAGACCAGGGGAGGCCTTGCCATATAGACCAGAAGTATCCCAAGGAGTGTCAGAATCAGAAATAGATGATGGGGTAAGGAGGTCTCCCAGATAGGTTGGCCCATGTGGTGCCAGGGGAACAGACTGCTACGGCTAACCCCCTAGTGAGATATGTCACTACCCTTTACGAATGGATTGGATGTTCTGACATCATGAAATTCCTTTGAAAATGATGGGATGACAAATTATTTCACAGTCATGAGGACAAAACTATTTTGGTGGAGGGAGAGAAGTACTGACAAGTAGCTTTATTGTCAACTTACACTTCCAAATACCTGTGTGCACACCTACTAAGTTTTCCTGACCTTCCATGAACAGTCAGAGAAGAGAACAGATAATACCAGTTTAAAAAGTGTCTTTGCTGGCCATATGTTCCTCATAATCCCATTTTGAATCTCCTATAGGGTCATCATTGACAGAACGTGTCGTGGTTACTTGAAATGACTTGGAGACACAGACAATTCTTCAAGAAAAGTAAACCTTTATTTGCAAACAAAGGCTGAGGCAATCGATGAACTTGTCACCGAAAGCCCCCCGAGCTCCGGTGTACAGCATTCTTTATAGTAATTTCTTATCTCAGTTACATTTTGGTTTTATTAGCATACCCAATCAATTTTAATTGCATATCATCTATATATGAATTAATTAATCGCTCTTGCCTAGCGTCACCAACGTCAATACGTCACCATTGTTTTTCACCCGTTCGCATTGGGGCCTTATTCGTGGCCAAGATTATGTTTTTCAGACAACCTCCCTCACAGTACATTCCTGCTCGCAGCATCCTGTCCACCACCGTTATCTCGTACTAAACAAAGGCTGAGTGTAATACATGGGATACATCGCAGCTAATAGTGTTACAAAACAAGCAGGTGTACTGTAAGTGCCATAATATGCAGCTAAGAGAGTACAAAGTATCTAGTGAAAACAACACATAACAAAATATGCCTAGTAAAATAATACATATTAATATTCGGTACCTAGAAGTGATTACATAGTATAGTAAATAGCTAATACATAGTGATTATAGTTCAGGTATATATAATTATATCAGGTATATTTCTCAATAAATGTTCCAAGCTTCTGCTTTTAATTTCGTTCCTTACCAATTCACCTTATTGATCTTTACCACTTCCTTATTGGCTCTGCTCCAAGCCAGCATCCTTTCATTGCCCTCTTTCCAGCAAGTGACAATTGGTAATTTATGGCTCTTTGTTTGAAATCAGCAACCAACTCAAATTTTTCAGGGCAGGCACAAACCCCAACAGTCACAAAACTGCATGTTATATCAAAGAACACCTTACAAATAACTTCCTATTTGGAAATTATCTCCACTCCAGCAGATTACCTGGAGATTCATTATGTTTACTTTAAAACACTGATCAAGCCTAGTGACAAAATGGAGGACATAAAACAGTTCCACAAAATGGCAGCCTCCATTCCCAAGCACATGGCAAGAACAAAGACAATTGTCCTTCCACTGTCCTTGATCTATTCAAATTCACTGATTTGGCAGCCCAATAGTAAAACCTAAAATTGGGTAGGGCTAATCCACCCATCTCTTTATTTCTTTGTAGGTAAACTTTACTTAAATGAGCTTGTTTATTATTCCAAATATAAGATGTTACAATTGAATCTAAAGAATCAAAGTAGGTCTTAGGAATAAAAATAGGTAAGGCCTTGTTACGTACTCATGACATGAGACAGTGGTACCCTTGTCACGTGACTGGGGTTGAAACTATACTGGTCTTGAGGTAATGGTCTTGTGATGGTGGAGTGATGTCATTTTCCTGCCAGTAGAGATCATGTGACAGTTTTTTTTTACAGGGTATAAAAGGAGGACCCCTCCCTGTGAGGTGGGGCAGTTCGTGGCTGGATTTGCCATGTTGACTTCATGCCACTGCGTGATTTAATGTTATGACGCAGTTTAGTTGAAAGATGAAGTTTTATCTAATGCCTAAAGTTTAAAAGGTCATTGCCAGCAGTTTCTTCACAATACTGCTAGTTGAGAATCAGTGGAGAGTGAAGATCGGAGTTCGGGAGTTAAAGATCGAGGAGAATCGATTTTCGACGGTGAAACGGGTTCGACCTTGTTTGATCCTTATTCGGAAGGATTTCGTTGACTATTCTCGTGTTAATCCCTGGGATTCCAGAAAGGATTGAGAATAGTGTTGTGAAGGAAAGGTCAGTGCCTTTAAGTCGTTTCGTTTCGTAAAATTCTTCGTGGGAAGAGTTCGATTTGGGAACTGAAACAACACGACGTGAAGGAGAATTTAAATCGTCTTAAAAAATCTCTCCTTTTAAATGGACTGTGAGCATTTTGAACTTTTGGCAATACCACTTTAAAGAACTGTTTTTTTCAACATCACTTTAAGAACTGTTTGAGCTGCATCGCTTCAAGGACTGTTTAAGCTGCCGCACAGCAGCTGATTTCCAGTTACGTTAGTGATTTGTTTACTTTTGGGGGTTTGTTTTCAGTGTTTAATAAACATGTTATTTGTTATAAAAACCCTTGCCTAACTCATATATTTATTGTTGCCTGAATACGTAACAGCCTGAAAAAGATATAAAAATTTAGGAAGAATCTTCATTTTAATCGAATTAATTCGGCTAATTAGGGATAAAGAAAGAGGGGACCATTTAGAAAGCGTCTTTTTCACATAATTCAATAAGGGGTTTAAGTTTTCTTTAAATAAATTCTTGAAGTTTTTAGTAATTGTTACACCTAGATATGTAAATTGACTTGTAACAACTTGGAATGGAAATTTGGCATTTGATGACATTAGGTCATTTAAAGGAAATAGCTCACTTTTATGTAGGTTCAGCTTATATCCTGAAAAAGAACTAAACTGGGAAATTAAAGAAAGAACCAAAGGTAAAGAAGTTTCAGTGTTATAGATAAAAAGTAAAATATCATCAGCGTATAATGAAATTTTATGAGTCATACTTTCCCTTAGTATACCAGAAATGTCCTTAGATTCTCAAAATGCTATTGCTAAGGGTTCTATAGCTGAAGCAAAAAGTGAAGGACTAAGAGGGCAACCTTGTCTAGTTCCCCACTGTAATTTAAAGGGCTTAGAAATTTGGGAGTTAGTAATAACCTGAGCAGTAGGAGACAAGTAGATTAATTTAACCCAATGAATAAAATTAGGCCCAAAATTAAACTTTTCTAATGTCTTAAAAAGATAATTCCACTCAATCCTGTCGAAGGCTTTTTCTGCATCTAAGGATAATATACACCCTGATATTTTTTTGGATGGTGAATATATCACATTCAATAACTGACGTATATCAAAATGTGAGTAACGATTTTTAATAAATCCTGTCTGGTCATGTGATATAATAGACTTGAAAATATTTTACCATCTTCGAGCTAAGATTTTGGATAAAATGTTTGCATCGACACTTAATAAAGAAATCGGTCTGTATGAAGAACATTCAGCTGGATTTTTATTTTTTTTAAGAATAAGAGAAATAAAAGCTTTTACTATTGGGCTGCCAATATAAGGAATATTACTTTCTGGTCCTATTATATTTATTATAAAGATTGCCCATCATGGGTCTCCTTAGAAGTTAATTCTGTAAAAAAAACTTCCTCTATTGTCTCTCTTCTTGGATCATACTCTACTTTTTCAGCAAATAAAATAACAGATAATATAATTGTTAAGCAAACTTTAAGGATTTGGGCTCAATTTAGGAAATATTTTGGTTTAGCAAATTTTTTGTTATCATCTCCCATTTTCCTTAATTATTTTTTTTATCCCTTATCCCTTCCATGACTGACAAAGCCTTTAAAGATTGGGATGAACTAGGTATTAAGTGTTTTTGGGACCTGCTTATCTCAGGATCTCTTGCTTCATTTGACCAATTGTCAAATAAATTTGCACTACCAAAAACGCATTTTTACAGATACCTTCAAATTAGAGATTTCCTATGTTTCCAATTAACTATTTTTCCTATAGGTCCTGATTAAAATTTACTGGATGATCTTTTAAATTTAAAACCTTTTGTTAATGGTTCTATTACTGGTATCTATAACTTGTTGATTGATTCTAGACAAGACTTTTTAGATAAAATAAAAAAAGCGTGGGAGGATGACCTAAATTGTCAGATTTCTGATGATAGATGGAATAAAATTCTTAAACGGGTTAATAAATCATCTTTCTGTGCTCATCATTCTCTTCTACAATTTAAAATGGTTCATAGAGCTTACATTTCTAAACAGAAGCTGTCCAGTTTTTACCCGAATGTTTCTCCACTTTGTAATAAATGCAACTCTGCTGATGCCTCTTTAATTCATATGTTTTGGTTTTGCCCTAAAATTGAAAAGTTTTGGCGGGAAGTATTTCATACCTTCTTACAACTTTTTAGGGTCCAATTTGACCCAAATCCCCTTACTGACTTGTTTGGTATTATTGCAAATGAAGATATAACTTTAAATACTCCTAACCTACAGGTTTTAGTTTTTACCTCTCTTTTAGCAAGAAGAGCAATCTTGTTTAAATGGAAGGAGTCTACCCCTCCTACACATCTTCAATGGCTACGTGATATTATGTCTTACTTAAAGTTATGATGCACCATCAATAACTCTCTCTGAGACGTGAAGGCGAGATATCGGCTTTTATTGACTGGGAGAAAGAACAAGCAGTAGTTGACCACCATACTACATCCTGGAGACTGAGTGCCGGGCTCAGGCCTCAATCGCCTTTATACTGGGGTCTGTGGACGGAGCCACGGTCAGTGGGAGGGGCCACAGGAGCAGTCAGCAGGGGGCGTATCCAGACAGGTATATGTAGTTCACCACAAGTTAGAAAAGATCCGCTGCTCAGTCTTAAATTCGAAACAATCTTTTTATATCTGGGGACCTTTCCTAAATTACTTTTCCAATTTATAAAGTTTAACAGTGCACAGACTTCTATGTATATTTTTATCTTCTCAAGCGAATATGGTTTTTTTTCTAATTATCCATTATCATCCATCTGCTTTTTTCTTTGGTAGTTGGTAGGGGGTTGACTTTTTTTTTATATAAAAAGAGAAATAAAAATTCACTGATTTGTAGATGGCAGTCCTTTCTGACCAGCAAGGTTGTCCAAGAAGCTTAATTATTCATGGTCTGTGAGGACTAAAATTTTTGGTGCTAGATTTGTTTTTCGAACAGCTATTGGCAATTCAAATAGTGCTAAGTGACATTTGGAAAAGCAGCTTAGATCAGATTTCCAGGTGATGTAATAATTCAGCCCCAACTTTTCATCAAAATTGTAGAGTATTTATATTTAGTTTCCCCATTTGAGATTTGTACAGCCCGGCATTTTTGTGGTTCCATGAACTGAACTCTTAAGAATTCAGGTAGGGTTGCAGTGAACTTGGGGCCAGACTGAAACTTCAGGACAGATTGAAATGGCAGGGCTCAGGCCCAAGAGTGAAGAATAAACTGATGTTTAGCTAATTTAAGCACTGAGCCAGTGTGGTGAACTACATATACCTGTCTGGACTGCTCCTGTGGCTCCTCCCACAGACCCCTGCTGACTGCTCCTGTGGCTCCTCCCACAGACCCCTGTATAAAGGCGATTGAGGCCTGAGCCCGGCCTCATTCTCCAGGATGTAGTGTTGTTCATTCTTCCAGTCAATAAAAGCCAATATCTCGCTTCTTACGTCTCAGAGTGAGTTATTGATGGTGCATCAGCCAGACTAAAAGATTAAGGCTTTGAGGGCAAAGGACAAACCAGTTTTCACTTCACTACTCCGTGAGGCTTTACTCACCTCAGCGCTGAACTGATTCTGCCGTCGTGGCCTATAGCCATCAGCACTCACCGGAGTGGTGAACCTGGCTCCAAGGCTCAGACGTACTTTCAGGAACTCTGTGGTTCATGCTCTCTGTATTTTGTTTGCCTCTTTATTGTTTGCACAATTTTTCTTCCTTTTTCACATGACAGAAGTTCAACTGGTGTGGGGTTTTCTGCGAATTCTGTTGTGTTTCCTTGTTTTGTGGCTAACTGCAAGAAGACAGAACTCAAGGTTTTGCATGGTATCGCACACAAAATGCTGGTTAGGCAGCGTCTATGGAAAAGAGTAACCAGTCAACGTTTTGGACCGAGACCCTTCACCAGGACGGGAAAGAAAGAGAAGTTAGAGAAAGGTGGTGGGGGGAAGGGAGGAAGAAGTACAAGGTGCGAAGTGATAGCTGAGACCGGGAGAGGGGGAGGGGTGAAGTAAAGGGCTGGAAAGTTAATTGGTGAAAGATGCAGGGCAGGAGAAGTGAGAATCTGCTAGAGAGGATAGAAGACCATGGAATAAAGGAAAGGAGGAAGAGCATCAGAAAGAGGTGATGGGCAGGTAAGGAGATAAGGTGAGAGAGGGAAACCTACCACCCCACTAGCCTCCGCGTGTAGCACATAATTCGCCACAACTTCTGCCATCTCCAATGTGATCCCACTGCCAGGCTCATCTTCCCATCCCCTCCCCCCACTCCTCTCTGCTTTCTACAGGGGTCGCTGCCTACGTGACTTCTTTGTCCGCTTGTCCCTCACCACTGACCTCCCTCCTGATACTTATCCTTGCAAGCTGAACAAGTGCCACACCTACCCCTACACCCCTTCCCTCACTACCATTCAGGGCCCCAAACAGTCCTCCTAGATGAGGTGACACTTCGCCTGAGAGTCTGTTGGAGTTATCTACTGCATCTGGTGCTCCTGTATATCGGCGAGGCACAACGTAGATCGGGAGGCCACTTCACTAAGCATCTACCAGAAAAAGGCAGGATCTCCCAGTAGCCACCCATTACATTTCTACTTCGCATTCCTATTCCAACATGTCAGTCCATGGCCTCCTAAACTGCCATGATGAGTCCACACTCAGGTAGGAGGAGCAACGGCTTATTTTCTGTCTGGGTAGCTTCCAACGTGATGGCATGGGCATCGATTTCTCTAACTTCTAGTGATTGACCCCCTCCTCACCTTTCCCCGTTCCTGTTTCCCTCTGTCACTTTATCTGCTTACCTGCCCATCACCTCACTCTGGTGCTCCTCCTCCTTCCATTTATTCCATGGTCTTCTGTCCTCTCCAATCAGATTCCCCTTCTCCAGCCCTTTACCTCTTTCACCCATCAACTTGCCAGCTCTTGACTTCACCCCTTCCCCTCCTGGTTTCACCTATCACATCCTACCTTGTACTTCTTCCTCCCCTCCCCCACCTTCTTACTCCGACTTCTCCTCTTCCTTTCCAGTCCTGATGAAGGGTCTCAGCCTGAAACACTGACTGTTTGCTCTTGTCCATATATGCTGCCTGGCCTGCTGAGTTCCTCCAGTATTTTGTGTGTGTTGCTTGGATTTCCAGTATCTGCATATTTTCTCATGTTTATTTATGATACACATACATGATAAATGTACTTTAAACTCTCTTGTTGATGGAGATTTGTTATATTAACAAAGAGCCTTAACAAATTTCTACAGATGTACAGTGAAGAGTGTCAGGGCTGTTTCACACCTATTTATAAGTGTGTGTATAAACTGCTATTTATGTACTGTATTTCCATTGAGAATTTGTGAATTTACAGATGCTTTGTTCTGTTCAGCTTTATTTTTGTCCTCATTTGACTGAGAAGTGACATTATTCTTTCGTTGTCAAACTGTCTACTAAAGTTGCTTTGTATTAGAGCAGATTTTAAAGTTGCAGTTTGCTTGAAATGTATTGAATATACTATAACATTTAGATTAATTATTTTTTTTTAATTTACTTATTTATGGGATGTGGGTGTCGCCAGCTGAGCCAGCATTTATTGCCCATCCTTAGCTGCCCTTGAGAAGGTGGTGAACCACTGCAGTCCCTGAGGTGTAGGTACACCCACAGTGCCGTTAGGAAGGGAATTCCACGCTTTTGACCCAGTGACAATGAAGGAACAGCAATATGTTTCCAAATCAGAATGGTGAGTGACTTGGAGGGGGATTTCCAAGTGGTAGCATTCCCAGCTATCTGCTATTCTTGTCCTTCTGGACGGTAGCAGCCGTGGGCTGGAAGGTGCTGCCTTAGGAACTCTGGTGTGTTGTTGCAGTGCATCTTGTAGACGGTACACACTGCCGCAACTGTTTGTCAATGGGGGAGGGATTGGATGCTTGTGGAAGGGGAACAAATCAAGTGGGCTGTCTTGTACTGGATGGTGTCGAGCTTCTGGAGTGTTGATGGAGCTGCACTCATTCAGACGAGTGGCAAGTATTCCATTAAGACTCCTGACCTGAGCCTTGGTGGACAGGGTTTGGAGAGCTTCTGAATCCCCACTTCTGACCTTATGAGGGAAGGAAGGTCATTGATGAAGCAGCTGAAGATGGTTGGTCCTAGGAGACTTCCCTGAGGAACTCCTGCAGTGATGTCCTGAGGATGAGATGATTGACCTCCAGCCACCACAACCATCTTCCCTTGTGTCAGGTATGATTCCAACAAGCAGAGGGTTTTCCCCCTAATTCCCATTGACTCCATTTTAGCTAGGGCACCCTGATGCCAACATCATTCAAATGCTGCCTTGATGTTGAGGGCTACCGCTCTCACCTCATCTCTGGTATTTAGCTCTCTGGTCCATGTTTGGACCAAGCAGGTGATGAGGTGAGGTCAGGAGCTGAGTGGCCTTGACGGAACCCAAACTGAGCATCCATGAGCAGGTTATTGCCGAGTAGGTGCTGCATGATAGCACTGTTGATGACCCCTTCCATTACTGTGCTGATGATTGAGAGTAGGCTGATAGGGTGGGAATTGTCTGGGTTGCACTTGTCCTGTTTCTTGTGTACAGGACATACCTGGGCAGTTTTCCACATTGCCAAGTAGATGCCGGTGTTGTGCCTGTACTGCAACAGCTTGGCCAGTGGCATGGCAAGTTCTGGAGCACAAGTCTTCAGGACCATTGCTGGGATTTTGTCTGGGCCCATTGCCTTCGCAGTATCCAGTGCTTTCAGCTGTTTCTCGATATCACATGGAGTGAATCGGATTGGCTGCATACTGACATCTGGGATGCTGGGGACTTTTGGAAGAGGCTAAGCTGAGTCATCTTCGTCACTTCTGACTGAAGGTTGTTGCAAATTCCTCAGCCTTCTCTTTTGCACAGGTGTGCTGTGCTCCTCTATCATTGAGGATGAGGATATTTGTGGAGCCTCCTCCTCCAGTGAGTAATGTTAGAGTGGTCTTCTCCGTAGATTGTCACCTTGTCATGGTGGAGAAGCTTGTGTGGTCCTGAGATCCTGAGAGCGATGCTGTCTGGAGCTATACTCCTGGTAGGGTCACCCATGACGGCAAGGTCGAGAGTGAGGTCCCTGACAAAGAACAATCCAACCAAGACCTCAACGGTGGAACAGGCGGACGAGGTTACTTCGAACTCAATGGCTGTGAAGGCGGATGAAGGCTGCAACAAATTCATCAGCTCCAATCATTGTGGTTTCCATGCCATTGGAATCAGTTGGTTGATTTGTGAAGTATCATGTGCTTCTTGGAGTGCAACATCAAATACACGTTAAATAAATATACGCACAGGCGTCTTCACTCTGTGGAAACGGAACGAAGATCATCATCCTCGACCTCAAGGGATAGCCATGACGAGGTTAGAGTGGGGGATATGCTGGGCCATGAGGTTGCATATTGTAGTTGAGTATAATTCTGCTGCTGCTGATGGCCCTCAGTGCCTCATAGATGCCCAGCCTTGGGCTGCTAGATCTGTTCAAAGTCTATACCATTTAGCATGGTAGTAATGCCACACAACGTGGTGGAGGGTTTCTTCAATGTGGAGATGAGATTTAGTCTCCACCATACTGTGCGGTGGTCACTTCTACCAAAACTGCCATAGACAGATGCTTCCACGGCAGGCAGGTTAGTTAGAATGAGGTCTAGTGTGTTTTCCCTCTTGTTGGTTCCCTCACCCCCTGCTGTAGTCCCAGTCTAGTAGCTATGTCCAGTAGGACCTGACCAGCTCGGTCTGAGGTGGTACTACCGAGCCACTCTTGGTGATGGACATTGAAGCCCCCACCCAGAGTACAGTCTGTGCCTTTGCTACCCTCAGTTGCTGCTCTACATGGAGAAGTACTGATTCAACAGCTGAGGGAGGACGGTATGTGGTAATCAGCAGAGGTTTCCTTGCCCCTGTTTAACCTAGTGCCAGAGTTGATGTTGAGAGTTGCCAGGGCAACTCCCTCTCTACTGTATACCACTGTGCCACCACCTCTTCTAGGTCTGTCCTGCAGGTGAGACAGTACATACTCAGGAATGGCAATCATGAAGTCCGGAATGTTAACTGTAATGTATGATCCTGTCAGTACAATTATGTCGGGCTGTTGCTTGACTTGTCTGTGAGACAGCTCTCCCAACTTTGGCACAAGTCCCCACATGTTAGTAAGGAGGACTTCGCAGGGGCAACAGGGCTGGTTTTGCCGTTGTCATTTCCAGTGCCTAGGTCAACACTGGTTTATCTGTCTGGGTTTGTTCCCTATTATTTTCTTTTTAGCAGTTGGATACAGCTTGCTAGGCCATTTTAGAGGGCATGTAAGAGTCAACAATATTGCTGTGGGTCTGGAGTCACATACAGGCCAGACCAGATTCCTCCTCTAAAGAGGATTAGTGAACCAGATGGTTTTTTAGGACAACCGACATGGTTTCACAATCATCAGATACTTTTATTGAATTCAAATTCACCATCTACCATGGTGGGATTCGAAATATCCCCAGTGTATAATTGAGTTTCCGGATTACTGATCTAGTGGTAATTACCACGATGTCAAATCTCCCTTTGATTAAAATATAACTAGGAAAATTATATGTAGGAAACTGTTGGCACACCATGTATGTCTAGAGTGTCTTTCTTTTGATTTTAACTTTGTTCCTTTGATGCTAAATAAAATATATCATACTAAATTACTACCAATTTGTATTTCTTTAACAGAGTAATTTTATTTCTCGACTAATTATTCCCTGGCCAAAACCTACAAGTAGATTCAAAAGAGCTTTTGTTAATAAGATTGAAACAGAACAAATTCAAGATTTGTGTCACATGAATGATTTGTCCAATAAAAAATAGAAAAGTGCAGCTTGAACATCTATAGGCTTCCAGTAAAAGTCTAAAAAGTGTCCAGTAACTCTTTAATAACTTTATCCTGAACAAATACATAAAGCTAAAATATGAGGAACAGTAGAGCTAATAGGACTTGATGTTTCAATCCCTATGATAAAGTCCGCACTCTCGATGTTGGCAGTAGGCTTGGAGTGGTGATGAGGAGGGTAGCTACATCATCGGGGTCATCAGGTGGGCACCCTCCTTCTTTGACGTTTCGTTGATAAGCCCATGATGTCTCCAGAGGGCTCAACGGTGCTACCTGACATCCCAGATACACCCCCCTCAGTTCCGTACCCTCCTGTCTTCATCTTGCAGCCCAGATGTTGTTTTTTCTTTTAATCCAAATCCAATTGCTGCTTTCTTCTGCTCCATTTGCCAAGGACTTGATTGCTTGTTGGAGGGAGACACCCCTCACCCCCATCTTCGTCAATAGACTGGTCGTAGATGTCGCAACGAATCTCCTGCTACACTTCTACAGGGAAAATCTTGGTCTTCCAGCCGTTCTGAGCAGCTTCAGTTGCCAGTTCAGAGTACTTGGTCTTTTTCCTCTCATAAGCTTCTTCAACACCATCTTCCCATGGTATTGTCAATTCCACAACATATGCCAGCTTGGCTGTTGTGGACCACAGGACTATGTCTGGCTGGAGTGTTGTAGCCGCCATGTCTGGGGGAAACACAAGCTTTTTCTCCAAGTCCATGTTCATTTTCCAATCCTGAGCAGCCTGCAGAATGCTTATATCTTTTGATGTTACTTGGTGCTCTGGAGGTTGGCCTGCTGGTACAAATTGTGTAATGTGGATATTTCCTGCCGATGTTTGTGGGAGAGCATTTACAGTGGTTTGCCTCTGTTCCAAGATTGATTCCAGCTGTCTGAGAACTTGGTTATGCCGCCAAGTATACCGCCCCTGGCTGAGGCTCATGGTGCATCCTGTTAAACTGTGCTTTAGTGATCCAGGTGCTTGACAAAGAGAGCAAGTGGGGTCTTCTCCCCACCACTGGTTCAGGTTTTGAGGTGTTGGTAGGAGATCATAAGTGGCTCTGATGACAAAACTTAGCCGAGATCCCTGCATCTCCCAGATGTCATGCCAACTGAGTTTCCTCTTTTCCAGGCTCTCCCAATTAGTCCATTGGCCCTGCTTGGCCATTGAAATGGCTCTGGCGTGTCGCTCTGCTGCCTCCTGTCTCCTCACCTCCTCCACCACAAAAATTAACAAGTAAATCAATTCAGATAACAATTTATTAATCCCCACTAAGTTACAGAGTTGAGCGTGGGTAGGATGTCTCCACGGTGAATGACCTTTGAAACATTTGAAAGGGATCGAAAGCAACACCCTAATATAACATGTTTTTAAAAACCTATTCTGCCTTTCTACATCTTTAAAATATAAAACTGTGGGAAACATTGTCTTCTTTAGAAGCAAGAATCAAAAACCACAGTATTAATTAAATTGTGATGTTCCAAACAATCCGGATGTCTTCATACAAGAAGCAAAGTTACTTATGTAGTACAAGTAATTAAGGAGAAGCAAGGAAAATAAAATACCAGAATACGAAATTTGTCATTGATAATGCAGGGCTTTGAAGTTTTGATGTCCAACTACAAGGGTTCAATTCTAACTGCCTCTGCTATTAGTGTGGAATTTTTTTACAATCCTTGTGCACTTGTGGGGTTTCCTCTGGGTGGTCAGTTTCCTCCTATGCCCCAAGGACATATTGGTTATTACACTAACAGGCTACTGTTGTGATGCGCAATACATATCAATTAAATAAAAGCACACACATAGTTATTCTTATGTTAATCCAACCTGTGACAGATGTCATTCTGAAGTTGCCTCATTGACCCACTTTTTTTGGTCTTGCCCCTGCTTGCAAAATTATTGGAAAGATATTTTCGGTATTATTTCAAAAGTTCTGAACATTAAAGTGCAACCGCATCCTATTACTGCAATTTTTGGTTTACCAATGGTGGATAATAGTTGTTTATCCCCCTCAGCTCAGCAGATGATTGCATTTGTTACGTTAATGGTTAGAAGATCTATCCTATTGAATTGGAAATAAATTAATCCTCCAACCATATTTCAGTGGTTTTCTCAAACTATTTCTTATTTGAGTTTAGAAAAATATTAGAAGTGTTGTTTTTGACCCTTCAATTAAATTTGAAGAAACTTGGAGACCATTTATTCAACATTTTCATATGAGCTAAACTGACTTTTCCTAAACCTTACTTTTATTATCCTTAATTATTTGGATGGAGGTACGGAGTTATTGACGCTGCTGTGTATATTTGACATAATTCAATGGCCCATGTTGGTTAGGTTTTTTTTCTTATTTACTCCTTTTTTCGTAATCACTATGAGTTTGGGAAGTTATTATATATGGATTATCATCTATTTGTATTTATACTTTAACCTATTAATTATGTATTCTCAAACTCTCTGTATCTATGTTTCTCTTATGTTTATTTAAAATTAATAAAAAGATATTAAAAAAAGCACACACATGGGAGATGGCTTTAATTGGTATATTCACATTGCAGTGAGCGAAAGAGAGCAATTCATGTGCCTGCATATAAAACAGTCCATGCAAAGAGCTGAGGGGAGTCATTGCTCTAAAAGAAATGGATCCACACATTACACTTCCTCCCCCTTTAGATCAATGTAACATAAAATGGTATATGTACAAAACAGCTCCAATGCCTTAGAGGGATGTATCGCACACCAGTCTGATGGGCAGGGAAGGGTCATAATGGGTAAGCAGTTCATCTGATGTTATTATTATCTGTGTTTCTTTTAATGCTGTTTCACATCTTTCTGACCATTCCTATTTTGCTCCTGTCTGTAACAGTGTGTTCAATGGGTGCAGCACTATAGCAATGTTGGGGAGAAACTAATGGTAGTAGTTTACAAGGCCCAAGTATGATCTGAGTTGTGACACATTCTCTAGTTTGGGTGCCTGTAGCACTGCATCAGTATTCTCTTGTGACTTATGGAATCCATGCTCGTCAATGACATGTTCACAATATGAGAATTCACTCTTGAAAAACTCATATTTGTCTCTCTTTGTGCGCAGACCATACTCACTCAGCCTGGTAAGCACTTTACCAAAGTTCTGGAGGTGTTTTTCATCATTCTTGCCAGTCACAATGATGTCATCAAGGTAACGCTGTGTTCCTGGGATATCTTGGAGCACTTGGTCCATTGCTCTTTGCCATTTTCTGGAGATGATGAGACACCAAAGATGAGACAATTATACTAGAACAGTCCCTTGTGAGTGTTGACTGTGAGGAAGCTCCTGCTTGACTCCTCAATCTCCATTGGCAGATAGGCTTGTGACAAGTCAATCTTTGAAGTGAAGACCTCTCCCCAGCTGCCAGAGATGCAAAAAATGTCTTCTATTCCTGGCTTGGGATACTGCGCAGTATCCCCACATATACGAAAGACTCCAGCCTTCCTTTTCTTGATCACTGGGACAATAGGCATGGCCCAATCGCTCCACTCAACCTTGGTGAGAATTCCAGATGCCTCCAGGCTCTAAAGTTCAGCATCCACTTTAGGACGTAGTGCATAAGGCACTGGACGTGCTTTATGGAACCTTTGTGTTGCTGCTTCATCCAGTTCAATTCTGGCCTTCATGCCTTTGAGTTTACCAATCCCCTTCTCAAACACCTTCTCATTAACATTAAGCAGTTGTGACAGTCTCGGGCTAGTGTGCCAGTCCTGTTGGATTTTTCTCAACCATTCATGTCTGGAGAGTGCTGACCCTCCACTTTTCTACACATAAAGCGCTAAATAATGTTTGGCCTCTGTACATCACATTCACTTTCAATTTACCTTTGGGGGACACTTTTTCACCTGTGTAGTTCTTTAGCATCACTGAAATCTTCTCTAAAGGAAGCTGAGAAAACAGTCTGCTGAAGTCAGCCTCTGGAATTATAGACAAAGCTGACCCTGTATCCAGCTCCATTTTCAGTTTTACACCAGACACATCTTTTGTGATCATATGGTTTTGTCATCTGCTTCAATAATTCTATGCAGTTCTAGGCGTGACAGCTCCTCTTTGTCAGACACTGTGTTATCTGATTCTATTTCATCTTCGGTCACTTTATGCATTTGCTTACTTTTGGGTTTGAAACTTTTCACTTGGTGTAGTTTTTCTCTTGGTTTGTACTTTCTATCTGCCTTGTACACTCTCTCTATGTGATCTTCTCTGTGCACAATGGGAGGATTTGCCATGTCCATAACATTTTCGGCTTTTTGCACCATTCAGGGATGTTTTCACATTCTAAGCTCCTTTTCTGTAGTTCTGCTGCATCCTTTGCTGCTGTCTCTAACAATATTGCAATGGTCATTGCCCATTCTAAGGTTAGGTCTCTTTCAGATAGTAGCCTCTTCTGAGTGCTTTGACTATGCATGCTACATACAAGCCTGTCCCTTAATGCATCAGAAAGTCCATCTATAAAGTCACAGTACTGGGAAAGCTAGTTCAGTTCTGCAATGTATTCAGAAACGCTTTTATCCTTTGACTGGTTCTTTTTGTATAATCTAAATCTCTCAGCTACTACCAGCAGTTTAGGGCTCAAGTGATTCTATAAAATTGTAACAATATCATCAAACGTCTTGCTTGATGGCTTTTTAGGGGTTACTAGGTTGTGTAAGAGTCTATATATTTTAGCAGCCATTAAGCTAAGAAGTGTGGAAATTTTCTTTTCCTCATTCGCATTGTTTCGTGTTTCAATAGTTTAACCCTCTCAATATATGACTCTCAGCCTTCATTAGCCCTATCAAATTCGTCAACGTTCCCGATGAAAGCCACCGCTACGTTATTTTCACTTTAACTTTGCTAGTTGTGCACCTTCCACTGTGTACTCTGCAGTTACTCATGTGTCCCTTTGTTAGTGTCTGTGATGGCTTTCTCTGTACAGTTTAACTCTTTCCTCTCACTGTCTCATCCCATAACTGTCGGTGCAGTTGGTGATATTTTCTGAAATTTAGGTTCATACTCATCACCAATGTGTTGTGTCTGTGCAATTACAGATTAATTAAATAAAAGCATGCATGTAGGAGATGTCTTCAACTGGTATATTCACATTGCAGAGAGAGAGAGATCAATGCACACGCATAGACAACATCAATGTGCAGACATAGACAACAGTCCATTCAGAGTGTTAAGGGGAGTCATTGCTCTAAAAGAAATAGATCAATACGAGGGGTGATTGATAAGTTTGTGGCCTAAGGTAGAAGGAGATGAGTTATACAGCTGTCGTTACATACACATGCAGGTCAACTCTTTGAGTGATTATGCAGAAAGTTTGAAGTTAATAATTCATCTCCTTCTACCTTAGGCCATGAACTTATCAATCACCCCAATGGGTTATTAACTGATGAATTATTAACTTCAACATTGGCTTTGTGGGAGACGCCAGAGAATGGTAGTAGATGGTTGCCTCTCTGACTGGAGGCCTGTGCCTAGTGGAGTGCCGTAGGGATCGGTGCTGGGTCTGTTATTTATTTGTCATCTACTTAAATGATTTGGATGATAATGTGGTTAATTGGACCAACAAATTTGAAGATGTAGTGGACCAAGATTGGGGCTGTAGTGAACAGCGAGAAAGTCTAGCGAAGCTTGTGGCAGGATCTAGAACAGCTGAAAATGGCATATGGAATTTAATGCAGACAAGTGTGAGGTGGTGCTCTTTGGGAGGACCAACCAGGGTAGGTCCTACACAGTAAGCAGTAGGGCACTGAGGGGTTCAGTAGAACAAAGGGATCTGAGAATGCATAATGATAATTCATTAAAAGTGGTGTCACAGATTGATGGGGTCATAAAGAAAGCTTTTGGCACATTGGCCTTTGTGGATCAAAGTACTGAGTAGAAGAGTTGGGATGTTATCTTGAATTTGAATAAGACATTGATGAGGCCTAATTTGAAGTATTGTGTACAGTTTTGGTCACCCACCTACAGGAAAGATGTACATAAGTTTGGAAGAGGACAGAGAAAATTTATACGATGTTGCTGGAACTGGAGGACTTCAGTTATCAGGAAAAATTGAATAGGTTACAACTTTATTTTCTAGAACTTTGAAGATTGGAGGGAGATTTGACAGAGGTATACAAAATGATGAGGGGTATGGATAGGGTAGATGTAAGCATACTTTTTCCACGGAGATTGGGTGAGACTACAATAGAGATGAATAATACAATAGGATGAATGGTGAAATGTTCAAAGGGAACAGGAGGGGAACCTCTTCACTCAGAGGGTGGAGAGAGTGTGGAATGAGCTGCCAGCGCAAGTGGAAGATGTGATTTTGATTTCAAAATTTAAGAGACATTTGGATAAGTACATGGATCGGAGGGATATGGAGGGCTTTGTTTGATGGGACTAGCTAGACAGTTTAAATGGTTCAGCATGGACTAGGTGGGCTGAAGGGCCTGTTTCTGTGCTGTAGTTTTCTATAACTATTAGAAGTCAAAGTTTAAGACAATGATAATACACGGTTTAGAGGAAATTGACATGTTAGATATATGAGGTTATTTCTCTCAAAAGGGAGTCTAAAACAAGCAACATATTCTCAGAATTTGGGCTGAACACCTGCACCAAATTTGAGTAATTTCTTCCCTGAGCTTAGAACTATTAATTTTTTCCATCAAATTCTAATGAAGGGACCTGGACCCGAAACGTTGACTATTTTGCTTTTCACAAGCATTGCCAGATCTGCCGAGTGTTTCTGGCATTTTCTTCTTTTATTTCTGATTTTCATTATATTCAAGTCTTAGACAATGTTTAGAATGCAGAAAGTTGAGGGTGATGGAAATTGGCCAGACAGGTGGTTAAAGCTCAAATCACCCAATGGATGGCAAAATAGGCTCAAGGGATCATGTGACTACCCCTGCTCCTATTACATTGTTGTCTCATTTTATTTGTTTTTAAATGATGTTTGCTTAGTCAGATGTTTTGGTATAACAATTCACGTTAATTGAAACAAAGGATTGTGACAGGTGAATGTGGAAAATGTTTCCTCTTGTGGGATAACCTAAAACTAGGCATGACCATTTAGGACAGATGAGGTGATATATTTTCTCTTATAGGGTTGCAAGTCTTCCAGAACTCTTTCAAAGGACAGTGGAAGCAATGTATTTGAAGATTTTTAACGCAGTAGAGGATAAATATTTGATAAGCAAGGGGAGTGAAGAATTATTTTGGTAACTGGAGCTGAGCAGAGAATCACATCAGAGAAAATCTTAGCATATAGTGAAATAGGGCCATGGGTCGATCGTTCCTAACTCACGTGTACATTTTGTATGAACCTGCCTTTCTTAGCTTTGCAATGTCTTGACTGGCCTTGAAAAATATTGTTAATTTTTAATAACAAAAATTATAAAGGAAATAATAGCTGGCTAACAATAACAACACCCCAGTTTATGAGTGGAAATAATGCTAATTTATGCATGAAAGAAATTTTGGAGGTAGTAACAATGACTGCTTGGAACTTCTATGAGTTTTGAGATGATTTTTCAAGTTAAGAGGAACAGCAGTAGATAAAATATATTTCATCACTATAACTATCATTCTTAAACTATATTGATTCATCAACCTTTATCAATCCAATACTTTCAATCCTTCCATTCAAACTCTTTCATTCTATAATTTGTTTTCATTTGCGCCAGTTTAATGTGGGAGCCAGTAACCATGCCACTTAGCAAAAATTATGTACAATCAGGGAAATTTATGGTCTACATCAGCTATATACAAACCAATCTAGAAAAGATCATCTACGATCATCTAAACGACATCATGATAAGTAGAGGATACACATTATCCTTCAGTATCTGGACTGATAGTTGCTACAGTGTCATTTGTTAACAGGAAATGTCTAGACTGAGTATACAGTATTACACAATTCAGGAGTCAGGATAGATTGAGTTGAATTTCGTAGCTTTATGCCTTGTGTTCACTAAATTGATCTGCTCCAATCAGGAATATTGAGAAAACAATACATTCTTGTTGCACATTTGTTTTGGTTACATAGGTCTGTTATACACATTGAAGAGCCAGGGGAAATAGTGTTGCATGGGTTAATTCACTTTTTTTTTTGGTAACACACATACACTGCTCTTTATGGAAACTCATTTAAACCACTCAACTCTGATATTGCTGTCCTCCTGCTCCCTCAATCTCATCTATGCTCTTAATTGGCCTTGTTCTCTCAGTGTTCTCACACTAAAGGTCATGATTGCTGGTCAGGTCACAGGCTTTCATACCCTCCTCCAGAGCTACCACCTTGATAATCTGCAGAAAAGATATGTTTTTCCTTAGTAGCTTGACAATTTGACACTAATTTCCAATTTCATCTCCTCTGGCTTTCCACTTCTGTTAGTCAGTACTCAGCTTTACCAATAGGTCTCTAACTGAGCATATGGCTCAGTTAGATTTGCTCCCTTGCAGCTCCAGCTGATCCGGCACCAGCTATTCTGGTTTCATTCCACATCCTAAAGGGATTATACAGGTTGGTAGATTTGTTGGCCGCTGCGCAAAGGCAGTAATGTAGCAGAATCTGAGAAAGTTGATGAGGGAATAAAATAGCATTAGAACAGTATATAACAGTAAATAGTTATAAAACAATAGTATTAGAACAGTAAATAAAACAGTGTAGTGCATTTAGTGTATGATTAACACAAGTTAGTGCTCGATAGTTTGTGTAAAGCAATGGTCCGAGGGGCCTGTTTCCATGCTGTGTGACTATAAATTAAATTCACTCACTTTCATTGTTTTCCTGGTTTCTATTTTAACTTACTTATCGCAGGACTTGACCTTACAGTAACAGCTAATAACCATGCCTTTGAAAACAAAAATGCCTTTAATTCAAAGGACATAAGCGAGAACAAGAGTAATCCTTTGCTCATGCTTGCTCAATTAAACTTGACTGTTTATTCCTGCTCAGTTTCAACAGCATTTTGTATGTATTACTCCAGATTTCCAACATCTGCAGAATCTCGCCTGTTTAATCAGATTAGGCTTATTATTGCCACGTGTACCAAAATACAATGACAGTCTTGTTTTGCATACTGTTCCTACAGCGCAAAAGTGCAGTGCATGTAGACAATGAAGTGCAATATCATAAAGAGGTAGATTGTGAGGTCATGTCTATCTTATCATACCAGACGTCCATTCAAGAGTGAAAACAGCAGAATAGAAGCTCTATTTGAGGCTGGTGGTACACGCTTTTGTATCTTCTGCCCAATGGGACAGTGAGAAGGTAGAATGTCTAGGAGGGTGAGATGATTGATTATGCTGGCTTCTATATTGAGGCAGCAAGTGCAGGCAGAATCCATGAAGGGAAGGCAGGTTTCCATGATATGCTGTGTTGTGTGCCTAACTCTCTGTTTTCTTGAAGTTACAGGCAGAGCAGTTGCCATACCATGGCATGATGCATTAATAAAAATCGCTAAGGGTCAATGGGACCATTCCAAATTTCTTCAACTCAACAAAATCCTCCAAGTTGTCAGAAAGAACGATCAAATTCTTTCAGGCCAACATCCCCTGCATTGAGGCTGGTGTTGGAAAGGACACAATTGTTCAGATGCCCAAACTACCTTCCCAAAATAAACGTTCAATTCCAAGCTCAACATGGGAGACTACTGGGCAAACAGAGAAAAAGGCCCAAGAAATTGCTCAAAACCCTTGATAAAACGTAGTGGCAACCCCCACTGACTCCTGGGAACCTCTGGCTCACAACCTGCTGTTGTTTCCTAACTCACTCTATCATTTCGTTTGGTAAGGTGCAAGGCATCAGACCACAATCACCCTACAGAAGATAGTAAAAGCCGCCAAGAGAATCACCGGGGTCTCCCTCCACACACATTGTGACATTTCCTGGGAGCGTTGTGTGCGAAGAGCCTGAAAAATTGCTAAGGATCCCCAGCACCCATCCCACGATCTCTTAGACCCACTCACTATACGGTCAGGAAGGAGGTACAGGAGCATCAGGGATAGGACTGCCGGACTGGGTAAAAGTTTTTTTTCCCCTCAGGCTGCTACAACCGAGGTCTTATCACTAGGGCAGTCAGATGACAATGGAGAACTTGAACATGAACCATATAAAATGGAGGAGGAGGAGGACTCGGGATGCCTCTAGGAATGCCGAGTCCATGCATACAGAAGCCACAGGAAAGGGACATACCGGCCCACAAACTCACTAACCCCATCGTCCAGCTACTAGGGTATCAACATTTGTTTCAACAACCATCACAAAACCCAAGGAGTAATCGTGCAGCCCCAACAACCCCATCCCAGCAGCAGACCGCCCGCCCGCGCGCGCGCGCGAGGGGAAGGACCGCCCTCCCGTGACGTCATCGCGCGCCCTGATTGGCCGCCGCTTGGCATCGGCCTCCATTTTGTGCGCTGGTTTTTATTTCGCCTGCGTCACAGGGACGGAGCGTCTGTGTAGGTAATGTCGGGAGGCCTGGCCGTTATCGGGGGGCAGAGGGACCGAGTGAGAGTGGGTGGTTGGATGGATGTTTTCTCGGTGCGAACAGAGAAACAGATCGTCGGACTAGGGCTTCGGTGAGGGCCTTCCTCTCCACCTCGGTAACGCAGGCGGGAGGGTCGGCCTCCGGGACTTGGGAGCTCAGCGACTGCGTTCAGATGTTATCCCACCACCAAATGAATGGTGGGGGGCCTCTAACTGGGAATGGGAAATGCTGCTTTTATGTCCAGTTTTTTTTTTCGGTGGGGTGGTTAGAGGTGGCGGTTTTAACCGTTTCTCATGTTGTGGCTTATTCGCCACTGATGAACCACTGTGGATCCTCGGGCTGGCCAGATGCAACCCCCCCCCCCCCCCCCAAGTTGTTCGACTCCTTTCCCAGAGAGTCAGGCAACATAGAAACGAGCCCTTCAGCCCACAATAAATACAATAATTCTGTATGATTTTTATTGAGAACGATTTCATTCTGGGCACATTCCTCTGCTCCCTGAATCGACGCTAGCCTACTCGCTGAGGGCAATGGATAGTGTCCATTTGAACCTCTTAACTCGCACATCTGCGATGCGTGAAGGAACCCATGTGGTCGCAGACAATGTGAAAGCAAGGCATAAGCTCTGGAGACTTGGATTGCTGGAGCTGTAGGCAATAGTTCGTACTACTTTGCCTTTGAGTCGAGTTCTGACGTTCATATGTTTCAACAGTTTGATATAATTGAGTTTGGATTTGAGACCTTCCTATGGCACAGCTTATGTCCACTGATTGCTCCTCATGAGAGTGGATATGTAATTTGATCGTGGGTTCTCGTTCCAACAGCATGCTCTTGCCTTTTGTCAAGCCACATTCTTATACGTAAAGGTTTTGGAGCTTTTGTCATGGTCTTTGGTTGCTCCCCCCATCTGTCCCAAGCAGCTAAATCCTTCTGATTCCCCTGCTAATTAGGAACCAAGCACCTTTGTACTTGGTTTGTAAAAGCATTCCTTTCTAATGCCTACTGGCCATAATTTCACACATTCCTCCATTGATACTCAATTTAACACTCTTGTCAGCTGTACTAAGTTCTATTGTTTTCTTCCAGTCCTTCCTGGCCCAATTTCCTCTAGGGGTATGGTGCTGCATGACGGCCTGAACTCCTTTCCCATACTATTGGTTTGAATAACACATATCCTCTGTTGTATTTACTAACTTCTGTCTGTCTACATCTTAAGCACTGGCTAACTGAAATAAGACTAACCCTCAAGCTTTTTTTTTGTTGTTCAGTTGATTTCAACTGTCATTTTGTCTTCGATATAGTTTTGTGGGCCTTAATCCCAAAGCAGTGTTATTTTTCATTCCTTTAAGCCATAACAACCTGTTCTGAATAGTCATAACTAATCTGTGAAGAAGACCTACCTACTTGATCATGCAAGTTTTTATTTTGTAACAACAATTTGTATTGGATTTTCTCACTGGAGATAGTTTCCATTTACCAATCAGCTACTTGTGGGTCATTTTAATCTCAATTTCTACTCGATTTTTGATTGTCATGGTAATTAAAGTGTACTTTATGTAACCTTTTTTTCTGTTATGAATGATATGAGACCATTTTGATTATAAAGCAGTTTGTTTATTGCTCTACTGATAGTAATGTCACAATAGATCTGATTTGGTCTGCATTCAACTTTTTTGGTAATTTTTTCCCTTTGGAATATCATCAGATACAATGAGCTGCCGTGTATTCATTGGTCGATTAAGCCCTCATGCCAGAGAGAGAGATGTGGAGAAATTCTTCAAAGGATATGGGCGAATAAAAGAAATTGATCTGAAGAATGGGTTTGGGTTCGTGGTAAGATTGCTTTTCAGTTGAGTGTTCTTTTAAAAAAAACAACTTATGTATATTATGCTTCAATCATTGCAAAATATGAAAACTAATACTGATACTGTTTCTAGGAATTTGAGGATCACAGGGATGCAGACGATGCTGTTTATGAACTGGATGGTAAAGAACTATGTAGTGAAAGGTAAAAAGAAAACTGCCCTGGATATTATTTTCTTTATAATTAATATTACAATGAGTTGAGTTTGACTGAAATTTTTTCTGCAGAGTTACAGTTGAACATGCAAGAGCACGACCTAGAGGAGGGCGTGGAGGAGGACGATACCAGGGTCGCTTTAGCCCACGGCGCCCACGTAGTGAGGCAAGGTAAGACTGTTTTAGATGAACAGCATATTTTCTATTTAGGCACCACATTGATGGTTTATAAAGACAATCCAATGAGAAATTGATTGATGTCCTCGTTCTGCTCATCTTGGGAAGAGTATGCTTTAAATAAAGTTACAGAGGCATTGGTGAGGGAATAAGAATGATGCCAAGAATATGATGACCTATGTATGAGGAAAGTCTGGGCCTCCAAAAAAGGCATACAAACAACCACAATTCACACCCTAAGTATGAAAAAATTTTGATTGGAGAACAAAGCTAGTGATCATTGTTATAAAATAGAGGTCCAATACTTGTTATTTTTATCTACCCAATGATTGAGAATATGGAGCTCTTTGCCTCAGAGTGTTGAAGCAAATAGATACACTTATGTGGCAGACATGAGGAAACTAATAATCAATGTTCCAGTGCTAGGAGGAGATGATAGTACAGCATGTGCTGGTTTAGCTGAATGTCCAAGATTGAATATTCTACTTAAACACTTGTTCGCCGTTTTCATTTTAAGGGGGGGGGGGGAGAACTGCACTGTTCCTAATCTTAGATTTTAGAAAGACTTATTGGAATGGCTGTTAATGACCAGGCTGTGGTGTAACATATTTCTTAAGGGGTTGTGCAAAAGCAGCCAATTAACTAATTGGTAACTCAGAGAATTTGATTCCAATGTAGGAGTCAGTGTCTTTGGGGGAGAAAAGTAAATGAATATTGAATTACTAACTATAATTGCAAGTTGTAATTATGCATTTGTTGTACACTAGTATGATGAGTTTGTACTTTGACATGCAACAACAAGTTTTCACTTGTTTCTATGTTACCCAACTAATATTATCAATTAAAATTGGGATTTTCTTACATCCATCTCACAACACGAGGTAATAAAAATATTTATGATGTGTCTCCATCATTATGTACAAGCAATAAGGGTAACGTGGGAAGATTTTGACCAAACTAAGATTGTGTACATAATTGTTTTGTATATGTGTATGTACAGTCAGATAAGCTCAGGTCAATGTATATTGATTAATCTGATGGCCTGGTGAAAGAAGCTGTGGTATCATTTGCCAGGCAGAGCAGCTGAAACAGTTTGTTGTTTTGGGTGGCTGGACTCCTTGGTGATCCTCCAGGCCCTTTTATATTGCTGCTGTAGGTGTCTTGAATAGAGGGCAATTCACATCCAAAGATGTGCTGGGCTGTTCACACCATTTTCTGCAGTGCCTGCAACTGAGGGTAATATAGTTCTTGTACCAGGTGACACAACCAGTCAGGATGCTCATGATGGTGCCCCTGTAGAAAGTCCTGAGGATCTGGGGACTCATACCAAACTTCTTCAGCCATCTGAGGTGAAAAGGTGCTATTGTACTTTTTTCACCATACAGTACGTATGTACAGTCCAGGTGAGATCCTCAGTGTGTATACTGAGGAACTTGACACTACTCACTGCCAACTACAGTCCCATTGATGTCAATAGGGGCCAGCCCCTTTTTCTGTTCCTCCTGTAATCCATGAGCAACTCCATTTTTATTTACTTTGAGGGAAGGGTTATTTTCTTGGGATCACTGTGTCGGTGTTGACTTCTCTGTCATCGTTGGAAATATGGCCTGTCAATGTTGTGTTGTCTGCAAATTTGATCTGATTGGAGCTGTGCGTGGCAACACAGTTGTGTTGAGGGATTGGGGTTGGGGGGGGGTGCCCATCCTTACCACCTGCAGCTGATCTGACAATGTCCAGGATCCAGCTGCACCAGTGTGGGGTGCAGGCTGAGGTTTTTCTGAGTTTCTTGCCGAGCCTGGGGGGGATTATGGTGTCGAATGCTGAACTGTAGAAATAGAACATCAGTATCTTGTAATTAGGCCTTTAAATTTTAAACCTGGATATCTTCACAGTTCTGTATTTCATTTAATGTAATTTGTTTCAGGAATGGACCTCCAGTTCGCACAGACAACAGACTGATAGTTGAGAATTTGTCTTCAAGAGTTAGTTGGCAGGTATGTTGCATATAACTATACTTAATTCTGTTAATTCATTTGTCATAATTAAAATTTGTTCTGAGATGAAAAATAATGAATCTGACAAAAGATCTAATGGTTAGCTGCAAGCAGGAAGTAAAGCAAGTAGGTATGTTATATATTGCTGGCGAAGACCTACATACAGGATAGCCAAAATCTGCAAAAGCAAGCACTGCAAAAATGTAACTGAAATTTGCCTTGTCTGTGGAATGAGTGGAATTAGTTAACGGTTTTACAAAGTTTAATGCAAAATGGATTTGTATGTGTGTGCATGTGTGTGTTTATGGGGCTTGGAGGAGGAAGAAGGAAGTGGGGTGGTATTAATGTGTATAATGAAAGATTAATTTTAAGCAAATTGATTGGCACACAAAGGTGCAATTTTTTTTAGATGGTGCTGTTATTTATGTTTTCTTCCTAGTGGTATCTTGGATCTTTAGGAAACTGCAAAAACCTCGGCCTGCCTTTTATGTAAAATCTTGTCAGGTGTGCTTGTTTAATATAATTACTCATTCCCAAATTTGCCTTTTAACTGTATGTGAAAGTGTTCGTAAACATTTATTGTAGTGAAACGAGCCTTTATTGTAAATGTTGTCCTTCAGTTTCCATTTTTCTGAAGCTGATGACTTAATACTGGATTTGATTCCATGGTGAGCACCTGCTCCACAATCTTATCAATCTTAAGTAAGGCTGGGTATTTAAAGGATATTTCTGCTTTGCACCCAATGCCAATCTTGACATTTTTTCGGCCATATGCATGTGCCAACTAGAAATTGTGGAATAGTGTCAGGGTTTAACTCTAATGTAGATTAGCTTTTTCTTTCTTTATTAATGCGTTGAAATCCTCCATTAGTACTGTTAAGAGCCCATGACTTCCTTTTTGGAAATAGTGGTTGGTCATTTTTAAGTATTAAAGGCAGTGAGGGTCATTTGTGCAGACAATTAGCCAAAGCTAAGCCTGAATTCTTGACTCCTGGAAGGAATGGTAGCTAGGAAAATTGATTCAAATATGTACAATACTGAACTTTTTAAATTGTCCATTTACAAGATTTTCATAATACTCTAGCTTCAAGAATATTTAACAATGACTCTGTGATTTAAGTAATTTGTCTTTGAAAGCCATTAGTTTGACATTTTTGCTTGGTTCTGTGTTGAATTGTGTACAAACCTTTTAACCAAATATTAAAACCTTTATTTACCAGCCTCTCGTATCGTTGGCCTTGTGACGAGTGACGTTTTCCTAATCGCTCTGGCTTGGTCTCTTGGTGGGCCTAGTTGAATTGCCAGTCCTACGTTTCATTCAGTTGGTGATCTGTATTATGCTGGTCTGACCAACATTGGTGGGCACTAGCTTAAGTGCTCGGGTTCGTTCCTGCGCCTCTGAAAATGCTGGTAACGAATTGTCCTAAAGTCAAAGTGTGAGAGCTGTCTAAACTAAGGTCCTTGATTGAAAGAAATTCGCTAGTAGGTTTGTTTGGAAGCTCGATTTGGAGTGAGTGAGGCGTCCTTGATAACAACACAAGATTTAGCAATTCCTGTTCCCATGGCGCCGCCAAAATCCACCTTTAGGATGGGTGATGTCCGGGAGGGCTCGTGTGGAGCAGGTGCTGAAGAGCACTATCGTGTCGTCAGTCGTGATGATACCTCTGCAAGTTCTTCTTGCATTTGCCCGGTTGAATAGCCTAGGGAATTGTGCGGGAAGGTAATAAATTTTAATGAATTAGCTTTGGCTTCATTTGTAGTGATTTTATAAAAGACAGTGGGTGTAATGCGTGTGATTTTCTAACCTAATTTATTTTATTTTATATAGGATCTGAAGGATTACATGAGACAGGCTGGAGAAGTTACCTTTGCAGATGCACACCGGCACAAAATGAATGAAGGGTGAGTGAAATAAAAGGAATTTAACTTCCATGTTAGCCAAATTACTGGTAGTTAGCATGAAGAATTTGTAAAATTGTATGTGTGAACATAGTTAAACAACATTTTACCAAATTGATCTCAAAAGTAGGAACAAAGTTACATTTGGTGATGACCACCTGTCAACTATTAGTGGATTTAGATTACACTTTGGCATTAAGGATACCAACACTTAAGTTGCTTGCTTAAAACATCTTTAACAGTATTATATTCAAATAGTATTATAATTTTTAGCCATAACCTGAGCAGTTTAACATAAGCTGTTTGTTCTGTGTACTTGTTACATTTCGAGTAGAATTTTGTGTAACAATTATATATTCTTTACATAGGGTGGTTGAGTTTGCCTCATACAGTGATATGAAGAATGCAATTGATAAACTGTCTGGCACAGAAATAAATGGAAGAAAGATTAGATTGATTGAAGAACCTAAACATCACAGGTAAGTGCTGAACAAATTTTCTGTTCTCTTATATCAAGACCACGTTGATTAGATTTGAATTTACTGAATGACTTAAAGCAGTTCCTTAGTGAGAAATTTTTCGATCATAAAACGCATGGCATACTTCAATTGATTTTGTATTAGTACTTTTGGAGAAATGGGGTGGATGCAAAACTTGTGAAGCTGTTTAGTGCAGAGATAAAATCATATTGAAAGCCAGGAAGGAATTGTTTGGTGTTCAGATGATATTTCAAATACAGAATCAAATTCAGATTTTTTTCCACTAGCGACTTTCAGGATGTGACATATTTTGAAAACTAGTTCTGCAAGGAATAATTTGGCTGTCAATTGAAATGCCTGTTTTTTAAACAGTGACTTTCAGAAAATAGCACTTGAGTATTATTGTTTTTCCCTTGCAGATCTCGCAGCAGGTCACGTTCACGTAGCCGCACGTACTCCAGGTCTCGTAGTCGTTCTCGCTCCAGGAGCCGAAAATCGTACAGTAGGTCAAAGAGTAGAAGTCGCAGTAAATCCCGTTCTCGCAGCAGATCCCGTGCCTCGGTCAGAGAACAAAAAGTTCGTTCGCCTTCACCAGCCAAATCTCCTGCATCATTGGAGCGGCCACGTTCTCAATCTCGCTCGCGTTCTCGGTCGTTGTCAAGGTCACCTTCTGGTGCAAGTGCAGATTAAGCTATGGGTGATGGGTATGTTATAACTAAGGTGGTCGTATACCCAAGTAAATGCAAGTTATAGAAAGTAGTTCATGTTAAAAAAATATGAAACTTAATTTGTTTGCTTGGGACCAGAGTGCTTGCAATTCTTGAAAGTATGTTTGAATTGTATTGTTTACATATGCAGTCCTTCAAAAAAAATTGTGTATGCCCATTTATTCCACCAAAATGTGCAATTAATGAATTTAAAGATGTCTCTTGATTTGTATCAAAACCTCGTTTTTCCTTGGATAAATAGTGTATTTCATTACATTATGTTTTTCTTTGAATAAAAGTTGCAAACCTAGTTCATTGAAACTACTCGTTTTTCCACTATGTGGATGTTTTATTGATATGGTCTAAGATCTTGAATCTGAAATTTGTTCAGTTCTTCATTTTTGAAAGAACTGAAGTCAGTAGTGACTTACCTTCCAAATAGTACTCTATTTTAGGATTGGAGTAGCTAGCAATAATGATTTATATTCCTCTTGATTTGTTCACAAGTTTAAATGTGTCTTTTTACTATTTTAAACATTTGAGTGAATTCTTGCCTGTTTGAAATTGGGGCAGAGTATCTAGTAGATCGGGGAATGTAAATGCCTGAATTAGTGATCTGAAATGAAGATGGATAAGTGAATATTGACTTTGCCCTATCAGATTGCTGTGTTACGTTAAATTATTTTGGATCGTTTAGGCTACTTTTGAACAATGTTTAGAAAGCATGAAACTAAACTCAGGCTGGTTTAAACTGAAATTTATTTTTACATATTTGGGTTGTAAAAAGATTACAAACACAAAAGTAAATCTTTTTTCTTCACTCCAGCTTTGTTACTAAAACTGCTTCAGAAGCAGAACTTTTAAGATGTCTACAGTCATGGAGAATGTGGCTTCGTTGCAAGAAGCTTGTGTGCATGTTGCTTTGTTTTATTTTTTAATTCAACATTTAATTCAATTATGTTTGTTAGGCCTTTAATGGCAGTTAAATAGCGACAAATTTGGGCATTGGGGAAGTGTTCCAATGGGGCATATCCTGGAGCAGGAATCAAGTGTCTAATGGAGTACTGGGGGGGAATGGGACCAGTTGAGTGCTGTATTCAGCGTGTCTGGTAGTGTTGCACACACTGGCCAGGTATGAAAGCTTCAGTGGATGGGTGGAGGAAGAAAGGGATAGGAACTAAATATGGAAGGGTTGAAGAGGTAGGTGGTGAGGGGGGAAGATTTGTGCCAATAAGAAGACTGAAGACCCATATTCAAATCTTTTAGGAATAGTTCCTCTGCTATCAGATTTTTGAACTGTCCATGATCACTACCTCATTTAGTGTAACAGTAATTTCTGTCTTGCACTGCACTGTTGGCATAAAACATCAAATTTCATGACATCAGTGATAATAAATCTGATCCTGAAGATTTTTGCCCAAAGTTGCTTGGTTTGGAAGCTGTAAATTGCTGAACATGGTATTCTTCACAATGACAGATTTTCAGGAGTGAAGTATTGAACTAGATTTTTCAAATGAACAAAGGTAGAAATCACCTCTTCTATGGGCATTTTACTGTTTAGAATGTGTTTGTAGAGATATTACTGCAATTTTCTTTGTCTCCAGTAACTAGCTTAGAAACAGTTCAAATTGTAAAGATTAACTTGGCAGACTAATAGTGAAGTAACATTGAAGTGGGTAGAGTAGTGGGCAAAGAAGTGGTAGATGAAACATCAGGAAATGTATGATCATACACTTTGGTAGAAGGAACAAAAGCATAGTTTTTTTTCTAAATGGGCGGAAAACTCAAAAATCTGAGTTCAAAGTAAATTTTTTATCGAAGTACATTTGTTACCATATACAACACTGAGATTCAATTTCTTGCGGCATACTCAATAAACCCATAATAGAATATTAACCAGAATAGAGTAAATGAAACACCATTTGTCTTGTTCAACCAGTGTGCAAATAAATACAAGAAGAAAGAAATAATAATAAATAAGCAATAAATATAACGTGAGATGAGTCCTTGTAAGTGAGTCATAGGTTGTGGGCCCCAACTCTTATGTCAGAATATTGTTTATTGACTTTAGTTTGGCATTCAATACTGTGACCCCCTCCAAGCTGATCGCTAAACTTTGCCAGCTTGGTATCAGCTCATCCCTCTGCAAATGGACCTTGGACTTTCTGACTACCAGACCCTAATCTGTTAAGTTAAACAATATCTCCTCCACTCTCACCCAAACACTGGCGTGCCTCAAGGCTGTGTATTGAGCCCTCTTCTGTACTCCCTTTTCACCTATGACTGCGTCCCTGTACATGGTTCTAACTCCATAATCAAGTTCGCACATGACACCACAGTGATTGGCCTGATCAGAGGGGCTGATGAGATGGCCTACAGGGATGAGTACAGTACCTGGCCACGTGGTGTGCCGACAACAACCTGGCCCTTAACACTCAGAAGACCAAGGAGATCATCGTGGACTAAGGCATGCTAGGAGCCACACTCAAGTCCCCATCTACATCAATGGAGTTGTAGTGGAGTGGGTATCAAGCTTCAAATTCCTCGGTGTCCACATTTCCAAAGATCTCATCAGGTCCCTGAAATCCAACCTGATCAAAAAGGTGCAACAGCGCCTTTATTTCCTGTGGAGCATCAAAAAAGCTCACCTCAGTCCCAGGATATCGACGGATTTTTACCGCTGTACCATTGAGAGCATACTCACCAACTACATCTCAGTGTGGTATGGCAATTGTCCCGGATCGAACCGCGAAGCTCTCCAACGTGTGGTGAAAACTGCCCAGCAGATTACCAGCACCAATTGCCCACCATTGAGAACATCTACCATAAACACTGCCTAGGCAGGGCAAAAAGTATTTTCAAAGATGCATCTCACCCTAACCATGGACTTTTTACTCTCCTCCCATCCAGTAGGCGCTACAGGAGCCTCTACTCCCGCATTATCAGGCACAGGAAGAGCTTCCTTGAGGCTGTGACCCTGCTGAACCTCATATCACAGTGCTAAGCAGTATTGCACCCATATTGCACTGTCTCAGTACTTTTATATTTGTGTGCTGTAGCGCTTTTTATTTGCAGTTATTTTGTAAATAACACTTGCATTTCTTGGTAGATGCTAACTGCATTTTATTTGGCTTTGTATCTGTACTTGGCACAATGACAATAAAGTTGAATCTAATTTCAATGATGGGGTGAGTGAAGTTACCACCCCCCCCCCCACCCTGTTCAAGAGCCAATAATCAGCTCCTTGGTCTCACTGACATTGAGTAAGAGATGGTTGTGACCTCAACTGCCAGATTTTCAATCTCTCTCATATGCTGATTCATCACTACCTTTGATTCGGCCTACAACAGCGGTGTCATCAGCAAACTTGAAAATGCAATTGGAGCTGTACTTAGCCACACAGTCATAAGTATAAAGCGAGCAGAATAGGGGTCTAAGCATACAGCCTTGTGCACCTGTGCTGATGGAAATTATGGGGAAGATGTTGCCAATCTGAACCGATTTCCAAAACAGGCAATCTACTTTGAGCTTCATCAGAGTAATAGATTATCAGGTACACAGTAAAAGAACTATTCAAAAACATTTTCAAAGATGTCCTCAACTTGAGACAGTTCAAAATAGAAAAGGTGCATTCAAGATTGCACTGAGCGCCACAGTCTACTTGTTAAGAGCATACAGAGGCTTGTGAAATTGATGGAAGGAGTGCACCATTTCCCAAACTGCCCACCTATCCCATCTGTGGCGGTCTCCATCTACAATAAACTCATCAGTTACCACAGCGCCCACAAAATCCATGTGAAACCAAGTAACCGTTGACCCAGATGAATTGTAGAAGAATCTTCACAAATACCTAAGAAAGTTGAGATACCGCCATGCTTTCTTAAAACAGTCTGGGTACATCAGACAGCGGAAACAAGAAGTTAATAATCTCAGAGAACTCTCCCAAGAGATTTGGGGAAACGGATGACAGGGTGTGAGGTATCAAGGGTGGATTGCTGGGAAGTGAAGAGGACACAGAGGATAACAATGTCTGTGCCCAGGGATGTATTTTTGCACTTTAATGGAAGCAAACAAGTTCCAAAGTGGCATGACAGGATGTTGAGATTATTTCATCAGTGGGAGAGTCACCAACAAAGGGGTATAATAACAGGGTATGGGGACAGCCATTTAAAACTGAGGTTCATAGGAATTTCTTGCAGAAGGTGGTCAGTCTCTGGGCTACCTTGGAGTGTTGTGGTGGCTAGATCATATGATGTTATTTAAAGAAATAGAGAGCTTTTTAAAAAGCTTGCAGTATTGAGGACTGGTTGAGGAGTTAAGGCCACTCCTAAGTCTGTCACAATAATGACGAATGGTGGCGTATGCTTAAGAGGACATTGCTATTTTCTTCTGTCCATTCAGCAGGACTTACAGAAACCTATAGACCCACATGACTTGATTGAAAAAACATCAGGATTCTTGAAATGACTTGCACAATCACTATAGAACAACTTGTACTGTCATGGAGTGACTTATCTTTTTAATTGCACTGTTTTGTTTTTGCACTTTTCTTGTTACTGCCTTGTATCATTGACTGCTGTCTGTACCTACGTGCCTATAAAGTTACTGCAAGCGAGGTTTTGAAATGTAACTCACCTTACACCATGGCAATGAATTTGAGTTTACTTCAGGTATCCATCACTCAGCTGAAGTTAAAGGAACCACACTAACATCTTAAATACGAGAAATTTTCAGATGCTAAAAATCCAAAGCAATACACACAAAATTCTTAAGGAACTCAGCAGGTCAGGCAGCATCTATGGAAAGGAATTAACAGTCGATGCTTTGGACTGAGACACTTCTTCAGGACTGGGAAGGACAAGGGAAAATGCCAGAAAGTGGGGGGAGAAGGAGGATAGCTAGAAGGTGATAGGTGAAGCCAGGTAGGTAGGAAAAATAAATGGCTAGAGAAGAATGAATTTGATCGGAAAGAACAGTGGACTACAGGGGAAAGGGAATGAGTAGGGCACCCAGAGGGAGTTGATATGCAGCTGAGAAGAGGTACGAGGCCTGAGTGGGGAATGGGGGAATGGGGGAATGGGGGGGGGGGGGGGAAGTCAATTTTTTTTACCGGAAGGAGTAATTGATATTCATGCCATCAGGTTGGAGGCTGTCCCAGATGGAATATAAAGTGTTACTCCTCCACCCATCATGGCACAAGAGAAGGCCACGGACTGGAACAGGAATTAAAATGTGCCACCGGGAGGTTCCGCTTTTGGCCGATGGAGCAGAGGTGCTCCACAAACCGATTTACAATAGGGCTCACCAATGTAGAGGAAGTTGCATCGGAAACACCAGATTCAATAGACAGCCCCAGCAAATTCATGGGTTAAGTGCTGCCTCACCTGGAAGGACTGTTGGGAGCCTTGAATGGAGGTAAGGATGTAAAAGGGCAAGTGTAGCAACTCAGCTGCTTCGGAGATTAATGGGGAGGGATGAATGGACAAGGGGATCATGGAGGGAGCAATCCCTCAGGAAAGCGGGAGGTGGGGGAAAAGTAAAGATGTGTTTGGTGGCAAGAACCCTTTGGAGATTGCAGAAGTTGAATACAAAAGTTCATGGGGTGGTATGTAAGGGTAAGAAGAATTCTATCACAGTTAAGGCAGTGGGAATATGGAGTGAGCATGTATGTTTGGTAAATAAATGGAGGAGACGGGTGAGGGCAGCTTCAATGGTGGATGAAGAGAAACCCTGTTCTTTGAAGGAGGAGGACATCTCTGATGTTCTGGAAATGAAAACCACGTTCTGAGAACAGATGTGGTGAAGTTGAAGCAACTGAGGAAAGGATATAGCACTTTTTTACAGGAGGTAGGGTGGAAAGAAGTATAGTCAAGATAACCATAGGGATATAAAAGATGTTGGTCAACATTGAGATGGAGATAGAAAGATAGAGAAAGGGAAGATGTCAGAGATTGGCCATGAATTTAAGGGCGAGCGTGGGGAGGGGGGGTGAAGTTGGATGCAAAGCTGATGAAATTGATGAGCTCAGCATGGGTGCATATAGCAGCACCAATGTGGTGGTGTAGTGGAGGAAGAATTGGGGAGCATTACCAGGGATGGCTTGGAACATGGACTGTTCTACGTAGCCTATGAAGAGGAAGTTAGATATGGCCCTTGTGGCTAAAGGGATCGGGGGTATGGAGAGAAAGCAGGTACAGGGTTTTGAGTTGGATGATCAGCCATGATCATACTGAATGGCGGTGCAGGCTCAAAGGGCCGAATGGCCTATTCCTACACCTATTTTCTATGTTTCTATGTCTGGAGAAAATGTGAGGAGCCTAAGGAAAAATTGTTGAGGGTGTGGACCAGTTCCACCAAACGGAGGAAGTGGAGAAAGGAGCAGAGAACTTTAAGGCCTTATTGATGGGGATAGAAGTGTATGGGGACTGGACATCCGTGGTGGGGCCAGGGAATTGACAGTTAGTGAGGAGATCGAGGGCATGAGAAGTGTCACGGATGTAGATGGGAAAGGACTGAACCAAGGGGGATAGAATGACGAAGGGTCTCGGCCCGAAACGTCGACAGAGCTTCTCCCTATAGATGCTGCCTGGCCTGCTGTGTTCCACCAGCATTTTGTGTGTGTTGTTGTTGGGATAGAATGAAGTCGAGGTATGAGGACACGAGTTCAATGGGGCAGGAGCAAGCAGAGGCAATGGTAGACTTGCACTGTGATTCGCAACAGCTTCAGTTCCACTCCATCCCCTCCCCTGAACAATTAAGGATGATGCAACTCGTTATTTGCGCAATCGTGCCCCGCCCCGGAAGTGACTCAACGGAGGATTAGTTTGCGATCTCCATTTTGTCGTCGACTTTTATTTAAGCTGCATCATTTCCCGCAGCGGCTGTGAGCAGGTAACAGTGGTGCTAATGGGTGTTTAGGTCTGAAATTAATTTAATCGGTTTCTTTCGGCTTTGATTGAAACGGGGGTGGGGTGGGGTGAGGTGAGGTATTACCCCCGTAGCCTCAGTCGTGTGGTCGATCGGAAGCTTCGGCCGAGGCTGTTGCGCGGGTGGAGTTCGGGCCCTGTGGACGATGCGAATGTGGTGGGTGCTGTGTGTCAAGTGGCATTGCCACCTGCGCCAGTGAGGTGAAGGTTGAGAAGCCTTCACTCCCCTCCGCCGCTGTCGGTGTCCGTGTCCGGGAGCGGGTCTCCCTTTTTCTAGTGATCAAGGCCCGGGTTAATTGAAGCCGCGAGGCCTTCCGCCGCCATTTTGAGCGCGGCGGCCCTGAGGTGGGGCCTGTAATGAGGCCTGTGGAAAGTACCTTCCCCACCCTGCCTGCACCTGACTCCCTTAACTCTACTATTATCTCTCCCCCACTTCGACTTTTAATTTTAAAGCGCAGATTGAGCTGAGCAGATAGTCTGTAAATGCAAGGCAGCAGCTGAGATGATTTGTGTTGTTTTTATTTCCGTGATCTCTGTGTTAATATCCGTGCGGGTAAGTGCGCGTTCCGCCCGTTGTGACCGCGCCCGCCCGTGCCCCAGCAGCTCCGTACTTTTGCCCTTTGCTCCTCTTTCATACTCTAATCCCGTTTTCTTAAAAGACTCGAACAGAACCTGATCCACCGCATAAAACTCAGACTACAGCTACTGCATCTAAAATCGACCTAATCATTTTTATTTTCCCCCTTCATAAGTTGCAGATGTGCAGCGATTTTCCTTTTTTTGTTCGTTAGCTATTTTATAAATTGCGTTGGCATGCGGGGTACTGGGTGTTTTCTGTCGCAGCCTAAACTCTACTGCAGTTCTCATGTTTTGCAGAAAACTACCTGTGACTGATTTGGGCAACAGGGCTAGTCTGTTTTCAGCGAAGTGGTAGGATGATTGTTGTCAGGTGACATCAATACAGTAATCACACCACCTCTGATTAACAGAATGATTGGTACCTCTAATGTTGAGGACAATCAAAAGGAAATTAAATAATGGAAGTCAAATTATTAGTAATTTGTATTAGTAATTCATTTCACTACTAGCAAATAGCAGTGCTAGTACAATATTTTAAAACTATTTTCCTAATCCAGGCTTTGTACTCCCTGGATGAAAAGCAGAGGCATGTGTTAATGTATTTGAAACCAGTTATTGATTTTTCATTGATATTACCTATTGTGGCAGTTTCTGTGTAAGGAAGGTGAAGTTTCAATAATTGCCATTTTTAAATGAGTTAAATACTGCAGAGACTGCTGTATAAGTATTAACATTTGTAACAAGAAATCAAGTTTTATTTTCTTCCCATGTTTTTTTCTAGGTGTTCCATTATTCAGGATGAGTTGCCGTGTGTTCATTGGGAGGCTCAGCCCTCATGCTACTGAGAGAAATGTGGAGAAGTTTTTCAAAGGATATGGGCGAATTAAGGAAATTGATTTGAAGAATGGTTTTGGATTTGTGGTACGTTTATCATTCCTGCAAGTAACATTGCAAAAAGCTTTATCTTGTTTAACTCAGTAGTTTTTGTAATAACAGTATTTGAAATGGAAGTCACATTTTCAACACAAAAAACCCATTTGACTCAACATATTCATGCTTTATTTAACTCCCATGTAATTCTCACTCATCCATGTATAATCTCATCCATTTTCTATTCTGACAGCCTTCTAGGGCAGAGGTCCCCAACCTGGGGTCCACGGACCTCTTGGTTAATGGAAAGGGTCTGGTCCAGGGCACAGTGGAGTACAATAACATTTTGACTTTGGAGTTCAGATAATTAATTTCCTATCACGCAAATCCACTTGGTGTAACTTTGTGAAAAATGAAACCATGTTTCTCTTATGCAGTAGTGTAATCTCTGGGGGAGTGTGTCAGCAGTTTGATACTAAATTAAAAAGCTCAGTGAATACCATATTTTATTGAATTATAATTGGCTCATCCTCTATGATCTACTGTAATCTTGTCACTCTGGCTACATTTTTTTGTGCTTCACTGCACATTCAGATATTCAACTTCTCACAGTACTCCTAAACTGCAATCTTACTTGTTTTGTTTTATGCCTGTTGTCCAACATCACAGGTCTTTTGTTTAAACCTGTAAATATCTGTTAACATTGTAGTTTTTGCATAGCCAGGTGATCTCACTTTTAAATATTTTACTCCATAACTTAACCAACCTGGTAAAATGGTATATAATCCCATTGAATCAAGGTATTGCCAGAAATACTCAGCAGGTTAGCTAGAGAGACAGTTAAAACAATAATGAACTGCTTTGCACGTGATGAGAGTACATATCATAAGATTGTTAATGAAAAAATATTTAATCTCTTTTAGGAGTTTGAGGATTACAGAGATGCAGAAGATGCAGTTTATGAGCTGGATGGAAAAGAACTCTGCAATGAAAGGTATAAAAATGTTTGCCATTGTCTTGGTGTGTATTTTTAATTATATTTATAAATATTAATAGTTTATTGTCTTCAGAGTTACAGTTGAACATGCCAGAGCACGTCCTAGAGGAGGACGTGGAGGTGGACGATTTCAAGGTCGCTTTAGTCCACGATGGTCCCGTAGTAGTGGAGGGGGAAGGTGAGTCCAATGTATTGTGCTCTTCGTAGTTTAAATAAGAGCAAGAAAGGGATTGGTAAAGGGGGGGGGGGGGTCATTATAGGAACTTCGAGAAATCAATGTTCATGCCATCAGGTTGGAGGCTACCCAGACAGAATACAGATTGGTTGTACATGAATTCTCTAATGACTTCTGGAGCTGGCTGTACTGGCAAATAGTTTACTAAAGTTAGAAATTTTAAATCTTAATTTTGATCATGAAACCCTTCCACTATTTGTGGTTTAGTGTGAGAAGTTATTCACTTAAGTGATAATCTTTTAACCACTGATGGTCTTTCTAAGCCTGTGCTATGGAAATGAGTTGATTGTTTTCAGAATTTTTTTGTTGCTTTAAATTAACTCAAGGGCACAAGCAGTCAGTTTCAATAAGTGGAGCCCTCTATCAATTCTCTTTCTAGAAATGGGCCTCCCATTCGTACTGAAAACCGAGTGATTGTTGAAAATCTATCTTCGCGAGTCAGCTGGCAGGTATGTTACATAAAACAGTTGTCTTTTGTGTTGTAAACTGCTCACAAATTGTAAAATGAAACTGCTAATTCCTTTTGAATTAAGTATAAATAGGGCTTTCAAGGTTGGTCAAGACTCTTTACAGTGAAGGGTACGCCTTAGATTGAAGGCCCACTCATTCAGTTTTAATCCAGTGGTAAAGATAACAAGCAAGCAATTGTTATGTAGTCATAGATAATTTGGGGTGAAACTGCAATTTACTACTGCTAAAATGCTGCTCAATTGGCTTTGGGGATGGAAAAAAAATTGTTGCTGTACCCTTCCTGCATCTAATTACTTAGCTAGATGAAGTTGGCCACAGAGTTGTAAACAAGGCTGTGGGTAGTGATACAGGTTGAGCACCCCTTATTGGAAATGCTTGGGGCTGAAAGTATTTCAGATTTTGGAATATTTGTATCATTATATAATGAGACACCTTGGGGATGGGACCAAAGTCTAAATATGAAATCCATTGCATTAATAGCTATATCTTGACGTAGTTTTATATAATATTTTTAATAGGTGTAGGTAGCTTGGCCGCTCAGGTGGGCAGTCAGTGGCTGTTTGGCATCAGCATTATTCCCGACTCGGAACTTGCGTGCTACCAATAAGCTGTCTTTGTCTTGCACTTGTTCATCACGTATGTACTGATGGCAGACATTCAGTGTATTAATTCTTCATCAGAAGCTATCTTGGCAAACGTCACTGAATTTTTCTGCTGCCTCGTGATCAACAGATGTTTTATTGTAACAAATTTTTAAAATTTTAATGCTCTGACTGTTGAATGTTCACTATTATCTTCAATTTTTAGTTCGTAGTGATATTTGTTTCATGGTCAGTATACCGTTAAGCAGTGTATGTTCACTCTGACATTGACAAATCCACTCCTTCAATACAAGATTGAGATAATCTTTATTTTGCTTTCTGTGCTGTTTCTCATTAACTTCTGTTCATTACATATGTGAGGTCATTTCTCAAAGCTAACTGTGGTGCAGAGGTCTGCCCATTGTTTGGCAATCTTCCCAGCACCTTGTGGAATTTTCCATTTGTGATGTCAAGTCAGTACACAAAATTTAGGATTTCAGAGGTTTTCTGACTTTGGAGTTTCAGATAAGGAGTGCTCAACCTATATTTGTTGCATTGGTCTACATATTATTTCAAACTCAATGCTTAGTGATTAATGATCTGCATTCCTTTACTGTAAATTGACTTGGTCAAATACAACATATCTTTCTATCATAGCTGTTTTGTAATTCCTTGTATTAACTTTTGAAAGCTCTTCTGTTGCGATTCCATGTTCCATTGTGCAAATTTTAATCTTCTGTTTAGTTTTGCTGACTTTTTTTTTGGAAGGCTGGAACCTGAATTATTCTCAGAGCTTCCAGCACCATTAAATTTGAGTATTTGCTGAGTGTCTGAGGTGATGTCAATCCTGTTAGCCCCATTGCGAGAAGAGGAATATTTCTGAAGTGAGGTGTGGGTTAATGCCCATGATTTCTCACAAGACTTCCTTTCAGGTGACTGGGGAGGGGAAATAGATTCTTGCCCACACAGAAGGCAAGTACTGGGCATATTATCTGCATTAGTGGGGAAGCTGATTAAATGCTTGCCTTCTGTGCAAGTAAATAGTGGTATTGAGGAGTTTGTGAACTGCTTACTTTGCAGTATTATTTAGTTAGATTTCTGGAAGTTCAGTCAATTTAACCTGTTTGTTAACCTTGAAAGCCTTAAGTATGACATTTGTTTGGTTTTTATGCTTAATGTTTACAAAGTTTAACCAAATATTAAAACCTTTATTTACCAGCCTCTCGTTATGTCGTGGGCCTTGTGACGAGGAGTGCCGTTGGTTTTCCTAATCGCTTTGGCTTGGTCTCTTGGGCCTAGTTGAAATGCCAGTCCGCTCCTTCGTTTGTCATTTGGTGATCTAGATCTGTGTATGGTGAGCACTTGGTTAATGCCAGTGCTCCGTGCTGCGCCCCGAAAATGGTGTCTTCCTAAAGTCAAGAGTTCTTGGCACCCTCTCTAAGATGAGGTCCTTGGTTGAAAGAAGTGGGAGAAATTCGCTAGTAGGGTTGGTTGGAAGCTCGATTGGAGTGAGGTGAGGAGTCCTTGGTACGGCGCAAGAGTAGCAATGTTTGTTCCTATGGCAATGTCAGCGTCTGCCTTTAAAGGTTGGGGCGATGTCCGGGAAGGCTCGCATCGAATGATAGCATCGGTCAAGTGGGTGGTGAAGAGCACCATCTTGTCTGCAGTCGTGGTGGTACCTCTCCAAGTGATTGTTGCATTTGGCTGGGTGAATAGCCTAGGGAATTGTACAGGAAGGTAATACAAATTTTGTATTTAGAATTGTTTTTAAACAATTTTTCCAATAATCTTGTATATTGGAAAACAACAGAACAAGTGTTTTAATATGCTGCTTTTTACATAATTGATCTGATCTTGTTTAGGATTTGAAGGACTTTATGAGACAGGCTGGCGAAGTGACTTTTGCAGATGCACACAGACATAAACTCAATGAAGGGTAAGTTTACAAGACAAATTGGTATCGTGACTGCATGAAACTGCTGATCTGAACAGAAAGTGTCTGTTGATAAAATCAGTAAAAGTGATCATATACGTTAAACATTGAATTGGGGTTTTCATAGCCTGATTTAACATGCTAAAATAATGCAAACACTGTGTTTTCCGTTGACCTTGCACCTAGAATTTGGTTTTGAATTTGAACTGTAGTTTTGTATATCAATTACTTCAGAATTACTATCTTACAGTTTTTGTATGGTTTGGAACATTTTTTCTGCTTTCTGCAGATGTCAGTGATATCTTGACTGGTTTTAAAGTTCTGTTTTCAAAGCTAGATTAACTTGATCAGAATTTTGTTAATGGTTGGTTGGGTCCTTTCCTATTTATAATATGAAATATTGAAATTCAAATCTTATGATGACACTTTGGATCTAGCTTCTCTTAGTAGCCATTATTTTTGCCTGGTGTCTATGCATGTTGCCATTTAGCTCTCCTCCCACCTCAATTATTCACTTACCTGCTTAGATATTTTTTGCGGCAATTTTGTGTACATTCTCTGATATGTTAATGAAGCAATTTTTTCTCATTTCATTTTTCATTCAGAGTTGTAGAATTTGCCTCCTATAGTGACTTGAAGAATGCACTTGATAAGTTGTCTGGGACTGAACTTAACGGGAGGAGGATCCGACTGATTGAAGAACGTAAACAATACAGGTAAATGCTGGAGACTGCTGTCTGGTATTGGAAAGAAAGCTGTGTTTGGTTACACCATATTGCATTCTTTTGGGGTGTGCTGTGAAATTTTGGTTGAAAGCTAGCATTTTGAGATACTGATTTTGTAATAAACACCAGTTTTCAAAAGAGGATATTTGATAACGGGTTGAATATTTTTGTATTAGAGAATGTCTTGAATTGCAGGTGGGTGGTTTAGTAGTACAATCCATTCTTGTGCATTGGGGGGTGATTTAGAATTTCAGGTTGGTGATTGTGCATCAGAATAAGACGTTTGGGAAGCATGTGCAATTTAACGTGGCAGAGGAGAAGTGAGGGAACAAAGGAGATGTCGATGGGGTGGAAACTTGTGGTAGGCTTTGCACTTGGCAGCTGAGAAAAGACGAAGGCTTGTTGATTGGAGGTATTTCTCTAAGAGATCTTGTAAATGGAGGATAAATAACACAGGATAGAGATGAACATAGATCTGTAACATAGAAGATTATGCAGATGGTGGAATTCTGAAATAAGGGAATATTTGTCAATGGCATTTGTTGAAAAGGGGAAGAGATAATGTTACAGATGGACCTGTTATCAAAATTGTCCAGTTCTGCAACATGCTGGAAAGACTTAGGAAAATTAATTTGCTAAGGAAATTCGATTAAAGTTGATCACAAGTAAATTAAACGGACTTTGAAGTAGAGGGCTTTATTTATGATATTGTGGGGAGTGGAACCTCGAATGGTGAGTTTTGAACTCCCAAGTAATACAGCTCCTTTTATGCATGTACAAATTGATAACGTGCAAATGTTGTTTGATTAACCTTGTGAATTAGAAAAGATGAGCTATCACAACCATCTATCAGAACCATCATGTGGTTCTCGTGATAAACAGCAACAACCAAAAATTAAACATTCAGTCCTGTGTACAAACAGTTTCTCATATCCTTGAGTCTAATTCTTACGAGAAACAACTGCAGGTGTTTATTCTAAGAATCTCTGCTGTATGCCAAAGCCATATCTATAACAAACTAAACTACAAACTGGTTTCCATTCTCAAAAAGGCAGTGTTAACCCTTTGTCTATCAAAATCTTTAACGCAGTATTTTTCTCCACTGAATTGAATGTTGAGTCCTCAAGGCAGTTATGTGTTAAGTCATATGATCAGTTACTCCTCTGGGCTTCATTTGAATGGTGTTAAGTCAAATTCAGAGGTAGGATATAATGTAACTGGAAATTCAGGATTTTTCTTGATTTGTGAGTTGATGTGTTTAAGAATTGAATTCCTCCTGTCCTGGTGCGTAAATGCTCAAAGGTACTTGACTTCTACAATTCTAATTTTCTTTTCAGGTCTCGGAGCAGGTCCCGATCCCGTAGCCGCAGTTCGTCGCGATCTCGCAGCCGAACACGTAGCCGATCTCGGTCCAGAGGCCGCAAGTCCTACAGTAGGTCAAAGAGCAGGAGTCGCAGTAAAACACGTTCTCGTAGCCGATCACCTGTGCCTGCTAAGGAGCAGAAAGGCCGTTCTCCTTCACCAGCTAAATCCCCAGAGTCGGCAGAGCGCCCAAGATCTCATTCTCGATCCCGGTCTTGTTCACGGTCAAAATCCCGATCCAGATCACCCTCTGCTGAGAGTGCTGAATGAATATTGTTTGTTACTTCATAAATTGGACTTTTACCCTAAGTGAAAATTGGTGTACTATAACTATAAACCAAGTAGGAATCGGTGAATTTCTGTCAAAGGATTACAAATTTCATTTTAAAAAGGCACAATATGTTTAACATGCAGTACTTTTGACTTGCAATTCAGTTTTGTTTAGAGAAAGTAATTTACATGCTATCAATATTGGTTTCATTAGCTAATCTTTTTTTGCCTTTCTATAATAGTGAATACAATTCCATTTTTTCTTATGCATTGCTTCAAGTAGATAGCCCACAAAATTGTACATTTACATTGATTGTGTGAACATGTTTCTGTAGTTCTTTTCTGCCTTGGTTCATGCGTCTGAGATAATTTTCCAATTGCTGGATGTTTCAGAAATTCTGTTGCAGCAAATCTTCAATGTACCACTTAAGTGTTTTAAGTATACAGGGAAAGAATGTGTTGTGTACACCCATTTTGTACATTAAATATCTACCTTGGTTTGCTGTAATTCTTGCATTTGTGCAATGGGCGAATTTACATGCTATGAATAACCTGGCCCTAATACCTGTAGCATTGATATATTTACGGTAGAGTTGTAAATTGTACTATTATGTCCATGGGAAAACATGGAATAAGAATAAAGGTAGATGGTATTCCAGAGCTGAGTGGCAGGGTGTGTTTTTAAAGTTGTGTGATACAATGCAGCATTTCTGCTTTATTTACTTCTGCCAAACATTGACAGTTCATGAGGCAATTTCAGGACACAGATTTGAAGTACAGTTGGCCCTCCTTATCCGCGAATTCAGCGAATCGAAAACCCGGAAGTGCTCTTCCATCACTTGTTCTAGCATGTACAGACTTTTTTTCTTGTCATTATTCCCTAAGCAATGCAGTATAACAACTATTTTACATAGTATTTGCTTTGTATTAGGTATTGTAAGTAATCTAGAGATGATTTAAGGTGTAAGGGAGGATGTGTGGGTTATTGTGCATCAGGATCGGAAAAAATTGGAAGTTCTCTTATTAAGTCGGGACAGGTACATCCGGTATTATTTAGTGTCAGTCAAACGCTTGTCTTAGTATATAGTATATATTTTACCTTTCTATGCATATAAAACACTTAAGAACGTATGTTTCAGCGCTGGGCTCAGGAACGGAAGTTCCAGAGTTCAATCCAGTGACAGACCACTCTAGAGTGTGCTTTCCACCATGCCAGGTTGATGTGGAGGATCAAAACCCAGTAATTAAACCACTGTTGCTTAGTCATAATTGTAGCTTTCATTGGGGCAGAGCCTTTCTCACTTTATCATTTAAATTTGTTCCGATCGTTGACCAACGTAGCCTAACACTTTTCCAATAACTGATGGCATTTCACCTCTTTCTGATCGCTTTATTATAATTTCCACTTTATTTTCAATCGTGATTATTTTCGTGAACAGAAACACTGCAGATTCAGAGCTCTACCGCCAGGTCCTAATGTCCACTGCACTAAAACAGGTTAAATAAGGTCTGGGGTACCGCTGGGTCCTAAGGTCCACTGTATTGAGACAGGCTGAATAAGGGACTTGAGCATCCGCGAGGGGTCCCAGAACCAATCCCTCGTGAATAAGGAGACGGACTGTAAATTTCTTTAAAATTAAACATAATTCCCAAGATTTGAGTCTACTGTTGGGTATCTACATTTTCTTTCAGGAAGCTGATTTATGGTGTAGTATGACTCCAGGGTGAAGATACTTTTCACAGCTGTAAACCTAAGATATAGTTTTGATCTTTCAAAAGGGATAAGACTGACCATCATTGTGTTCAACTGATGTCTAATATTTTGAGTTCCTGTGGCCAATCATAATCATTTGCAAGTGTACAAATATTTTCAATTTCTCTCGATGAACCAACACTTTTGGTTGTCATTTATGGCTTAGTAAATTCTATGATACGTGTATGTAGATGGAAAAGAATTAAAGTGAAGAGATTGTCCAGAATTTGTGTTTGAGGTTAACTCGATTTATGACCATTGTTTCCAGTTTTGCTTTTTCTGACTTGCAAGCATCAATAAATTTTGCATATGATGGACTTTGTTGAAAAGTGTAGGAAGCCAAAGAAATTCCATAGTTGTGAGATCAAAATACAGATTGGGTGACTACTTTGCAGGATTTCTTCATCTGAATATTTGTAGCACTTAGTAAAATTTACATGGCACTTGCTATTGCACCTTCCTGCGATAGTTTCTTAACAGTTAATTTATTATCGAAGTGTGTATATGTCACCATATACTTCAGGTTCATTTTCTTGTGGACATTCACAGTAGAAGAGAAATGCTATGGAATTTTTTTTAATAGAATTAATGAAAAACTGCAAAAGCGGTGGATTCTCATTAGTTGGTACCAGTACATTTTGGCCCAATTAGCCAAAGTTTCATGGGAGTAATTAAAAAGTAATTAAAAAAGACAAATTGTTGTTTAACTGAGTAAAAAAAAATATTTAAATGAAATACAGTATCAATAGTACTAAAAAGCTAAACTAATAATCATCAACTGAGGAATTTATCTAATGTATGCTACCATGTTAAACAGCAATACCAGCACAGAAACAGCCTGTTTGGCCCACAGTGTTGTGCTGAATCAGCTAAAAAGCAAATCAACACCCAAACACTAATCCCTCTTGGCTACGCCATGTTCATATCCCTCCATCTTCCTTATATCCATGTGCCTATCCAAATGTCTCTACCACAATACCAGACAGTGCATTCCAGTCATCCATGACTCACCCCTCACATCTCACTTGAATCTACCCTCTTCAATGCATGTCCTCTAGTATTAGACATTTTAACCCTGGGAAACATAATCTCCATCCACCCTGTCTATGCTTCTCATAATCTAGTAAACCTCCATCAGATATTCCCTCAGCCTCCGAAGTTCATCTGGCATCTCATGGTAGCACATGCCCTCTCAACCAGGTAGCATCCTGGTAAATTCCTTGTGCATTCTCTTCAAAGCCTCAACATCCTATAATGGGGCAACCAGAACTGTAAACAATCCAGATATGGCCTAGCCAGTTTTATAAAGTTGAATCATAACCTGATTTGAACCCATTGCCTCAACTAATTCTGTAAAGCAAGCATTCTATAAGCCTGAACCACCTTAAGACCTGTGTAGCCACTTTCAAGGAGCTATGACCTGGGATCCCAAGATCTCTGATCAGCAACACTGTTAACCTTGCCCTGTACTGTCTCCTTGCATTTGCCCTACCGAGGTGCAACGCCTCACGTTTATCTGGGTTAAATTCCAGCTGCCATTTCTCAGCCTATATCTACAACTGGTCTAGATTGTGCTGTATTCTTCGCCAGTTTTCTACACTATCCATAACTCCTCCAATCGTGGTATCACCTGCAACATTGCTAACACACCCATCTACATTTTCATCCAGGTCATTTATATACGTTACAAACATCCAAGGTCCTAGCACAGATCCCTGCAGAACTCCACTAATTACAGACGACCAGCTCAAATAAGTCCCCTTGACCACTACTCACTGCGCAAGCCAGTTTTGAAACAGCCAATTCGCTACAGATCCCATGCATCTTAATCTTCTGGATTAGCTTCCCATAAAGAACTTTGTCAAAGGCTTTACTGACCTTGTTCCCTTCTTAAATAGAAGTACAACATTAGCCATTTGCCAGTCCTCCAGTGCCTGTGCCTGTGGCAAAGGAGGATGCAAAGATACCGGTCAAGGGCCCAGCAATCTTGTCTCTTCCTCCTTAAATAGTCTGGGCAAAATCCAATCAGGCCTTGGAGATTTATCTGCCTTAATACTCATTAGGAGGCCCAGCACTTTGTTATACTTGAGCTCTAAGTGCCCTAACCTCACTGATCTCTTGGTCCTCCATACCCTTTTCCTTGGTAAATACTGAAGGAAAGTACTGATTAAGTACCTTACTCATATTCTCAGCATCCAAGCAAATGTCAACCAACAACCCCAATCCTTAAGTGTTCTTTTGAATGTAAACGAATAAAACAAACACCTAGTGTAGCATGTACTGCTTTCATACAATGCTTTTGATCATTCTATCTTCCAAATCTTCATTGTAACATTTGTGATGATTGTCAAAATCTTTAAATTCTAAGTAGTTTCTAATTAGTTAAAGTAGTGATATCATTTAATTTCATTTACAGCCATTTCTGGCGTGAATACTTGAAATCGTAGTGAGCAAGCAGTTCCTGAATTGTCTTACACAAACACGAGGAAATCTGCAGATGCTGGAAATTCAAGCAACACACACAAAATGCCGGTGGAGCACAGCAGGCCAGGCAGCATCTATAGGAAGAAGTACAGTCGACGTTTCGGGTCGAGTCCCTTCGTCAGGACTAACTGAAAGAAAAGATAGTAAGAGACTTGAAAGTGGGAGGGGGAGGGGGAGATCCAAAATGATAGGAGAAGACTCGGAGGGGCAGGGATGAAGCTAAGAGCTGGAAGGTTGATTGGCAAAAGGGATACAGAGCTGGAGAAGGGAGAGGATCATGGGAAGGGAGGCCTAGGGAGAAAGAAAGGGGGAGGGGAGCACCAGAGGGAGATGGAGAGCAGGCAAGGAGTGATTGTGAGAGAAAAAAGAGGAAAAAAAAGAAAGTGGGATAATAAATAAATGAATAAGGGATGAGGTAAGAAGGGGAGGAGGGGCATTAACGGAAGTTAGAGAAATCAATGTTCATGCCATCAGGTTGGAGGCTACCCAGCCGGTATATAAGGGGTTGCTCCTCCAACCTGAGTGTGGCTTCATCTTGACAGCAGAGGAGGCCATGGATAGACATATCAGAATGGGACGTGGAATTAAAGTATGTGGCCACCGGGAGATCCTGCTTTCTCTGGCAGACAGAGCGTAGGTGTTCAGCGAAACGGTCTCCCAGTGTGAGATCCTGGTTTCTCTGGCGGACAGAGCGTAGGTGTTCAGCGAAACGGTCTCCACCAGCAATCCACCAGCATTTTGTGTGTGTTGCTTGAATTGTCTCACTGCTTATTTTTCATCAACTCTCAGTGACACATTCACTGTTTTTTGAACACAAACACTTGCAACTGACGCTACGTAAAAACTTACAAGCACAGCATAGTGTCTAATGGCCAAGCAAGTGCACATTAGATAGATAGATAGATATCCCAAAAACTTTCCAAAATCTTTTAATAGTTTCAATAAACCTTCATAAAAGTGAATTATTTCCCCTGAATTATTCTGCTTCTATATATGATGACATTCCTTTTAGAATTATAGACTTATTTAAATATTTAGGTATTATCATCACTTAAAATCATTAAGACCATTATAAAGCTAATTTGGTTCCTTTAGTGGATTTTATGAAGCAATTATTTTGTAGATGGAATCCACTTACACCTTTGTTAGTTGGCCAAATTCATGCAGTTAAAATGATGATTTTACCAAAATTTTTATATATATTTCAAAATATCCCTATTTTTTTAACCGAGAAGTTTTTCAATCAGGTTGACTCTATTATTTCATCTTTTGTTTGGAATAATAAAAGACCAAGAATTGGTAAATATCTTTTACAAAAATTAAAAAAAGATGGTCTTGCTTTGCCTAATTTAAGAATGTATTATTGGGCTGTTAATATACGTTATATGTGTTTTTGGTTATATTGGGCTAATAGAAATGAACTGTTGTATGATAGTATGCACTGTTCAGGGACGCACTGAAACTTGGTGCAGCCACCATAAGAGCCCGGTGGGGAAGGACCACGGTTTAGGGTTCTTCTCCCGCGGGAGTGGGAGGGGTCGGGTGGCAGGGAGTATATCCCTTAACAATGGTGTGTAAAATTGAAACAACAGACTGCCACGTGAATGGCAAGAACATAGAATAGTACAGCACATTACAGGCCCTTCAGCCCACAATGTTGTGCTGACCCTTAAACCCTGCCTCCCATATAACCCCCCACCTTGAATTCCTCCATATACCTGTCTAGTAGTCTCTTAAACTTCACTAGTGAATCTGCCTCCACCACTGACTCAGGCAGTGCATTCCACGCACCAACCACTCTCTTGAGTGAAAAACCTTCCTCTAATATCCCCCTTGAACTTCCCTCCCCTTACCTTAAAGCCATGTCCTCTTGTACTGAGCAGTGGTGCCCTGGGGAAGAGGTGCTGGCTGTCCACTCTGCGAAGAAGTGTGGAAATATATAGAATATACTGGAAACATCTGTAAAGGATTGAGAGTCATTGAATGGTTTATTGTACATAATTTTATTTTTGAATAGAGTATATTTTGTTGATTTAAAAAATCAGCGCTGGACTTCGGAGTGAAGGTTCCGAGTTCGAATCCAGCCGGCCCAATTGCACATTTTCCATCGGAGCTGGGTTGAGCATTGAGCAAGCAACTCGGCCTGTTTGCTTCTTCCCCAGCAACAAATGATGGGTCACCAGTGATCTGAAGGCTCTTCTCAACCACAGAAAGAGAGCCGTTAAATCAGGAGCCGTGGAGGAATTGAAACATGTGCAGAGGGAGCTAAAGGAGAGGATCAAGGTACAGGAGAGAGCTGGAGAACTACCTTGGGCAGAGTAACACACAGGAGGTGTGGAGAGGCATGAAGAACATCACTGCCTTCAAATAAGCCTAGCTGTGGAGCCTTGGAATGCAGCCATGACTGAGTTAAACCAATTCTTCAATAGTTCTGACAATTGTCCTCCTGTTCACACCCCCCTCAGCACACCAGCTCAGGCTCCCTCAGAACTAACACCCCCTCCATCCAGAACAACACAGGCTACCACAGTCTACTCCCCTCCTTGCCCTGCACCTGCCATCCTCACCTCCACGTACCAACTGCTATTGTCCCAATCCTCACCTCCTCCAGCCCCCACCTTCCACCAACTCCCCAGTCATCACGGACTCACCTTCACTGCTGAGCAGGTGAGAAGGGCTCCGGGGAAACTCAGACATGGCAAAGCCAGATGGTGTGAACCCCAAGGTCCTGAAGGAGTGTGCTGAGCAGCTGTGTTGAGTTCTCAAGCGCATTTTCAATCTGAGTCTCAGTATGGAAAGGGTCCCGACTCTGTGGAAGTCATCATGTGTGGTCCCAGTACCCAAGGCCCAACCGAAAGTCTTGAATGACTACCGTCCAGTGGCCCTGACCTCATACATCATGAACAGAAGCTGGTCTGGGCTCACCTCCGACCCCTGGTCAGATCAGACTTCTATCCCTTGCAGTTTGACTACCAGGAGCACATTGGAGTCGTTGATGCTATCATCTACTGCTGAACAGAGTCTACTCCCATTTGGAAAAGCAGTGCAGCACTGTGAGGATCACGTATTTTGATTTCTCAAGTGTCTTCAATACTATACAGCCCTCATTGCTGGGGAGAAAGCTCCATTCAGTGAAGGTCGGCACTTCCATTGTCTCCTGGATAATGGACTACCTGACTGGCGGACCACAGTTTGTGCAGCTTCAGAGCTGTGTGTCAGACATTGGGGCCCCACAGGGGACTGTACTGGCTCCCTTCCTGTTTACCTTGTATACCTCAGACTTTAGATACAACACTGAGTCATGTCATTTGCAGAAATTCTCTGATGACTCAGCAATAGTTGGGTGTATAAAGGGAGGATGGGAGGATGAATACAGGGCCCCGGTGGAGGACTTTGTCAAATGGTGCAAGCTGATTCATCTGTAGCTCAATGCCAGTAAGACAAAGGAGATGGTGATGGACTTTAGGAAGACTAAGCCTGCACTGCTCCCTGTTACTATTGATGGTGAGCACGTGGATGTGATGAGGACCTACAAGTACCTGGGGGTACACATGGATGACAGACTTGAATGGAGCACCGACACAGAGGCTGTGTACAAGAAGGGCCAGAGTCGCCTCTACCTCCTGAGGAGACTGAGGTCCTTTAGAGTACGCAGGCCTCTCCTTCACATGTTCCACCAGTCTGTTGTAATCAGTACAATCCTCTAAGCGATGGTGTGCTGGGGCAATGGCATCAACACGGTTGATGCCAAGAGGCTCAAGAAACCGATTAGAAAGACTGACCCTGTTATTGGAGTCAAACTGGACATACTGGAGGCGGTGGTAGAACAAAGGATGCTCCGGAAAACCCTGGCAATTCTGGACAACGTTTTTCACGCTCTCCATGCCACCTTGGCTGAATAGAGCACCTTCAGTAATAGATTAAAACAACTGGGCTGCTCCAAAAAGTGATATATGAGATCATTCTCTATAATGAGCCAACCTGTAGCCGGGGAAGTGATGACCCCCTCCTGTTAGACTGTTATTAACCTCTGTTTACCACACCCTGCTATTACGGATACCCTATGCAATATTACCATCACTTCTTATCTGGATGGTGTGAATGTGCACCATTACTGGATAATATTACAGTAATTCTTGCACTACCATCTTATCAGTGTGAACTTGGAAATATTGTAAATCTTAGCATTTTTGACTTGTACATCTTATTTTTAAGATAACTTTTTTATTCTTTCTTCTAATATTTGCATATCTGTACACTTGCAATGCTACTGTGACACTAATTTCTTTTGGGATCAATAAACTATCTATCATTTTCATTTTAAAATCTTTTTTATTAATTATATTGAAGATTAACAAAAATAAAGATACATTAAGTCAATATATCATTATGTACAATAAGGAATTAAATTAGTAAATAATTGATCAACAAAGCTAAGCAATATATCAATAATAATAAGAGAAAATAAAGTGTTAAGAAAATTTTTTTGAAAGGAAAAGGAAAAAAAAGAACCCCTACTAACTAAAAATGGCCCTACTAACTGAAAAATAAACCATACAAGCTTCCATGAAAAAAAAATCAATCGCCAACTCAAATCCACTTAAAGAAAAATTCTGAAGGAAACCATATTAATTAACTCAAATCAGATGATTTGGGCAATGAACCAAATTTGCGGGCGAATGAACCCCACCTCTTCTCAAAATCAAATCGAGTATCAAAAGTTCGACTTCTGATTTTCTCCAAACTAAGACATAACATCACCTGAGAAAACCATTGTATCAAAGTAGGAGCAGAAGCATCTTTCCATTTCAACAAAATAGCCCTTCTGGCCAATAATGTAACAAATGCAGTTACATGTTGGTCTGATGGAGAAATACCATGAATATATTGAGGGATTATACCAAATAAAATTGTCAATTTATTAGGTTGTAAATTAATTTTTAAAACTTTAGAAATTGTTGAGAAAATAGATTTCCAAAAATGTTTCAGTACAGAACATGACCAAAACACATGTGTCAATGTGGCTGTCTCGGTTTTACATCTGTCACACTATCAACATTAGGAAATATTTTAGACAGTCTCTCCTTAGTCAAATAGTAACGATGTACAATTTTAAATTGAATTAAAGAGTGATTAGCACAAATCGAAGAAGAGTTAACCAACTTCAAAATCTGCAACCAATCTTCTGTTATCAGGGTCATGTTAAGCTCTCTCTCCCACTCTTGCTTAATCTTAAGTGAAGGGTAATGGTGCTGTTGTAACAATAAATTATAATATTTCTCAATAAAACCCTTCACTAAAGGATTCATTTTTACAATAATATCTAACAGGTCAGAGTCTTGTATATATGGAAAATTACTTAAGTATTTTTGTAAGAAGTGTCTGACCTGAAGATATTGCAGGTAATGTGAATACGAGAGAGAGGATTTAGTTACTAATTTCTCAAAAGACATCAATCGGCCATCTTGAAACAGATCCGTGAAGGAATAAAATCCTTTATTCTTCCTTTATTCCTCCAAAGAAGAAAGGTAAGATCACTTAATGAAGGTTTAAATAAATAATTTTGATAAATTAAACTAAAAATTTTAAATTTTTTGAGATTAAAAAAATTACAAAACTGGAACAAAATTTATAATGACTGTTTAATCACAGGATATAAATTTAAATGAGTAATTTTGCCAGTTGTACAGGTGGAGAAGCTCCTAATAATGAGGTTAAGTGAAATTGTTTCACAGCATTCAATTCCAAATCAGCCCAAGGCTATGCTCAGTAAATACTGAACAGTACATACTCCTGCAGCCGAGAATGTGCCAGTCGGCAGCATTCTCCCATGGTCATCTCCATGTGCTGGTAGACCATCAAGTTTCGGGCCGACCAAAGAGCGTCTTTCACCGAGTTGATGATCTGCCAGCAGCACCGGATGTTGGTCTCCGTGTGCGTCCCCGGGAACAGCCCGTAGATCAGAGAGTCCTCTGTTGGGGGTGAAGCCACTACGCCACCAGCGAATAAATAATACTGAGAACGTGAGTTGTAGTCCTTGAAAGTGAGTCATTGTGGAATCATTTCAGAGTTGAGGTGAGAAAAGTTATCCATGCTGGTTCAGGAATCTAATGGCTGAAGGGTAATAACCATTCCCGAACGTGATGGTGTGGGACTTTCAGATAGCAGCAAGGAGAAGAGAGCATAGCCTGGATGGTCCAGGTTCATGATCGATGCTGCTTTCTTATGGCAGAGCTCCTGTAGATGTGATGTATACTGGAAAGGGATTGCCTCTGATGGACTTTCTGTCGGCTTTTCCATTCTTGGGCATTAGTGTTTCCATACCAGGTGTGGTTCAACCAATCAGGATACTCTCCACTGTGCAGCTATAGAATTTTGTCAAAGTTGTAGATGACATGCCAAATCTGTGCAAACTTCTAATAAAGTGGAGGTTCTGTTGCGCTTTCATTGTTATGGCACTTATGTGCTGATCACAGGACAGATCCTCTGATATGATAATGCCAAGAAACTGAGAGTTACTGACCCTCTTCCTTGTGAGGACCGGCTTATCGACCTTCGGTTTCTTTCTCCGGTCAATAATCCAGACTGGTTTTCGCTGACATTGAGTGAGAAGTTATTGTGGCACCATTCAACTAGATTTTCAATCTCCCACCCATATGCCAATTCATTACCACTTTTGATTCAGCCAACAACAGCGGCGTTGTCCGCAAACTTACATACATATGACATTGGAGCTATACAGTACTTAACCACGCAGTCATAAGTATAAAGTGAGTAGAGCAGGCTAAGCACACAACCTTGTGGTGCACCTGTGCCGATGGTGATTGTGGAGGAGCCGAAGTTGCCAATCTGCACTGACTTGGGTCTGCAAGTGAGAAAATTGAGGATCCATTTGCACAAGGAGGTATCAAGGCCTAGGTCTTAGAGTGTAATGATTACATTTGAAGATGATAATATTGAATGCGATCATACTTGTAATTTAGTCCTTTACAGTGCATTCCAAAGGGGATAGTAATAGGATTCTACGCCTTCTCCCACTTATTGATCTCACTGAGGTTTTTGCATCCAGCAGTTGTGAAAAAGGTTGTTGTATTACAGTTCCGACTAAAAGTAGCTTGCTTCACTTAGAATGGATCAAATACAGCTTAGTGGATGAACTCTGCAGTGGAAACCACTCACTTTCATAGTGAAGCATTGGGTATGTAACTTCATGGAGCTACCATACCCATGACTGATGATGAAGTTTCTACTGGTAGCTAAGTATAGTTACATCTTCGATCTATCATTTCCCAGAAAGACTGCCACATTTCAAGAAGTACCTTTTACAGAGGAAGAAAAAAAAACTCTTTGCAATGTCAATTCACAATTGGATTTTACAACACTGCAGAAAACCTTTGTAGAACTAAAATCGTAATGGTGCTCTGCAATTTGGTTTATTGACTGTTTAAATATGAAGCAGAGTCAGTTATCCATTGGGAGGGTAACATATTGTGGAACTTCACAATATAAAATAAAAAAATATATATCGAGAATGTGAAGAACAACCATAAGTAAACTTGCTACTTTGGTTAAGGTGAAAAGTGTACTTCACATTGTTCCGATGCGAATCAAGTGGAAAATTATTTAAAATATTTTCACGTACTTTTACAAATGATCTTAAAATCACTAGTGGTATAAAGAAAGTTATTTGCTGTCTCCAGCTTTTGATTGTGTCTTAAAAGCCACCTATGATTAGCTATGAGGTATACCCTGCGAGCATGATTCAAAACTGATAGTTGAGGGTACTGTACATGAAAATCATTTCAAACATTAATCTCACAGCTTTCTATTATGTTAAAAAGAAACCTTCACTCATCAGATGATTTTGCTATTACTAGGAAAGTTATTTTTCATCTTCATTGATAATATACATTATATTTTTACATACAATATATCTATTTTGCTATTGTTTTTTAATCTGGTAGTTACATCCGTTAGATGCAGTTTTATCAATACAGTCCTAAAGTAAACTTCTGTAGCAGAAACTTATACAAGAGTTATGATACTGTGGATTCAATACCAGTTTTCAGGAATATGCAGTTAGTCAGTGAAAGACAAAATACCTACTTGTACTTATGACATTTTTTGGCAACATATGTTTGTTATTCAATCTTTTAAGCCTTTCCATTCACCATTCAATTAGATCTTGAGTGTTCTGTGATACACCACCATAAGTTGTAATACTTTTGATTAACAGAAATTCCTCAGGTTTTAAATTTGTAATGGACTTTTGAAGTTTGGGGAACAGTTTTACAAGCCTTGCAAATTGCAGTCTTCATTAACAATTCCTGAAAACTGAATATAAGTTAACAAATTTTTCCTATGGCTTTAATACTTAAATTCAAGAAACCTCCTTAACTACACTTCAAGGAATATAACTCCATTTTGTTCTTCTAATATGTTATATCTTCTAAATATCTTCATAATATAGTTCATAATCCAGGCAGTAAATCTACAATGCATTTCCTTAGTGAAAATCTTCCTACAAAGCTACGCATGGAACTACTCTCAGAGTTCCAGGGTGACCCAACCAGCCTTTCGTTTGGTTCTAACATCTACACTGTTTTCTCTTAAGTTACTGAATGTGGGGAAGTGTTCCAATACCTCTGGTGTGCTCCTCATGTGCATGTTGAACTTCTCTCAGTATAAACATCATATACATTGAGGTCGTGCACATATGCACAATTTATCCCTGGTTAAAGTGAATCTTCCAATGTGGGCCAATTTAAATTCCTGAATGCAACTCCGCAAATAATCAGACTTCAGTAAAAGATTTGATACTCATAGGTGTCTGACTCAACAGCAATCAAAGTCAAGATACAATAAAATGATTACACTTCTACGTGAGCTGAACACATTAAATAGTTTCCACACCGTGAGTGAAGTTTTCCATAGATAAACAGACAAGTTGAGGTATGGAATGTATTCCAAGTATAATAAGCAGATATCATTGGAAAAGACAGTCACCCTTCACTTCCCATTGCAATGTTCAGACACAGTTTTATTCATTTGCTAGTCTATTCGAACATATGTAGAGAAGCCACTCACATATAGAGATCCTGGATGATTCAAGAATCACAAGGTGAACAATGATTATTATACCCTAGGCAAAGTTATCTGTGACATAGATCATCCAGTTATAAGGTTACATGTGACTGATGAGCATTCTTTTGACCAAACTACAATAATTTAGTTATCACTTCTTGATCAGCTTATGTCAGTATCCGATAGTAATAAACATCTTTAATTTCCTGCAACCCCTCCCCCCACTTCCTTTCATCCATTGCTATTCCACAGCCTTCTTATAAGGTTCATTTAGGATTTAGGGACTGTCCTGCTTGGCATGTTATGTTAACCCAAGCCTTAAATGCCATGGCTGTAGTAACTACAAAGACTTCTGCAATCCTATGACATTAATGAAGGGAACCTTATTCCCTGGACCTATCAGTATTGTTTTTACTACTAAGCTTGCCAGCTCAATTATACAAGTTAGCACTGACTTGCTTAATAAGTTAGGGTTATTTGTTCTGCTACAGCATGCTTTATTTTGTCAATGTACTGAGTGCCACCCTTTCAAAAGGGGCTTTACAGTCAGATGATTTCATTCCTTAAATGCTTTATCAATTAATCATTTAAGAGGGTCTAACTTTATGTATCTTTCCTTAGGGCAATCTGTACAGAAAATAACTCCTTGTATAACTTCTGTAAAATTTGTTTAATTTATGTATTTCTTTTGAATGATTTGTCTTTAGTGTAATGTACCTGTGATGTTGCTGCAAATAAGTTTTACATTGCACCTGTGCATACATACACTTGTGCATATGATAATAAACCCATATTGATTTTGCTTGACTGAAGGAAAGAGAGAGAGATGTCAAATTACCAGGTGAACAAGTAGTCTTTAGGGAATTGCAAGTCTGTGTCTGATTTGATGCTTTCTTGCCTGCTTGATTACTCGGTGGAGAGTGCTGATGGGAGAGAGGGATCATTGCCTTGCTGATGGGGGAGGGGGTCGTTGCCTTGCTGATGGGGGAGGGGGGTCATTGCCTTGCTGATGGGGGAGGGGGGGATCATTGCCTTGCTGATGGGGGAGGGGGGATTGTTGCCTTGCTGATGGGGGAGGGGGGTCGTTGCCTTGCTGATGGGGGAGAGGGATCATTGCCTTGCTGATGGGGGAGGGGGGTCATTGCCTTGCTGATGGGGGAGGGGGATCATTGCCTTGCTGATGGGGGAGGGGGGAATCATTGCCTTGCTGATGGGGGAGGGGGGTCGTTGCCTTGCTGATGGGGGAGAGGGATTGTTGCCTTGCTGATGGGGGAGGGGGGTCGTTGCCTTGCTGATGGGGGAGAGGGATCGTTGCCTTGCTGATGGGGGAGGGGGGATCGTTGCCTTGCTGATGGGGGAGAGGGATCATTGCCTTGCTGATGGGGGAGGGGGGTCGTTGCCTTGCTGATGGGGGAGGGGGTCGTTGCCTTGCTGATGGGGGAGGGGGGTCATTGCCTTGCTGATGGGGGAGGGGGGGGTCATTGCCTTGCTGATGGGGGAGAGGGATCATTGCCTTGCTGATGGGGGAGGGGGTCATTGCCTTGCTGATGGGGGAGGGGGTCGTTGCCTTACTGATGGGGGAGGGGGTCGTTGCCTTGCTGATGGGGGAGGGGGGTCATTGCCTTGCTGATGGGGGAGGGGGGGGATCATTGCCTTGCTGATGGGGGAGAGGGATCATTGCCTTGCTGATGGGGGAGGGGGGTCATTGCCTTGATGATGGGGGAGGGGGATCATTGCCTTGCTGATGGGGGAGGGGGGAATCATTGCCTTGCTGATGGGGGAGGGGGGTCGTTGCCTTGCTGATGGGGGAGAGGGATCGTTGCCTTGCTGATGGGGGAGGGGGGATTGTTGCCTTGCTGATGGGGGAGGGGGGTCATTGCCTTGCTGATGGGGGAGGGGGATCATTGCCTTGCTGATGGGGGAGGGGGGAATCATTGCCTTGCTGATGGGGGAGGGGGGTCGTTGCCTTGCTGATGGGGGAGAGGGATCGTTGCCTTGCTGATGGGGGAGGGGGGATCGTTGCCTTGCTGATGGGGGAGGGGGGAATCATTGCCTTGCTGATGGGGGAGGGGGATTGTTGCCTTGCTGATGGGGGAGGGGATTGTTGCCTTGCTGATGGGGGAGAGGGATTGTTGCCTTGCTGATGGGGGAGGGGGATTGTTGCCTTGCTGATGGGGGAGAGGATTGTTGCCTTGCTGATGGGGGAGGGGGTCGTTGCCTTGCTGATGGGGGAGGGGGTCGTTGCCTTGCTGATGGGGGAGGGGGGAATCATTGCCTTGCTGATGGTGGAGGGGGGTCGTTGCCTTGCTGATGGGGGAGGGGGGAATCATTGCCTTGCTGATGGGGGAGAGGATTGTTGCCTTGCTGATGGGGGAGGGGGTCGTTGCCTTGCTGATGGGGGAGGGGGTCGTTGCCTTGCTGATGGGGGAGGGGGGAATCATTGCCTTGCTGATGGTGGAGGGGGGTCGTTGCCTTGCTGATGGGGAGGGGGATTGTTGCCTTGCTGATGGGGGAGGGGGGAATCATTGCCTTGCTGATGGGGAGGGGGATTGTTGCCTTGCTGATGGGGGAGGGGGGAATCATTGCCTTGCTGATGGGGGAGGGGGACGTTGCCTTGCTGATGGGGGAGGGGGGAATAATTGCCTTGCTGATGGGGGAGGGGGGAATCATTGCCTTGCTGATGGGGGAGAGGGATTGTTGCCTTGCTGATGGGGGAGGGGAATCGTTGCCTTGCTGATGGGGGAGGGGGGTCATTGCCTTGCTGATGGGGGAGGGGGGAATCATTGCCTTGCTGATGGGGGAGGGGGTCATTGCCTTGCTGATGGGGGAGGTGGATTGTTGCCTTGCTGATGGGGGAGGGGGATTGTTGCCTTGCTGATGGGGGAGGGGGGTCGTTGCCTTGCTGATGGGGGAGGGGGGAATCATTGCCCTTGCTGATGGGGGAGGGGGTCGTTGCTGATGGGGGAGGGGGATCGTTGCCTTGCTGATGGGGGAGAGGGATTGTTGCCTTGCTGATGGGGGAGGGGATCGTTGCCTTGCTGATGGGGGAGGGGGGTCGTTGCCTTGCTGATGGGGGAGGGGGATTGTTGCCTTGCTGATGGGGGAGGGGGATTGTTGCCTTGCTGATGGGGGAGAGGGATTGTTGCCTTGCTGATGGGGGAGGGGGTCGTTGCCTTGCTGAAGGGGGAGGGGGATTGTTGCCTTGCTGATGGGGGAGGGGGTCGTTGCCTTGCTGATGGGGGAGGGGGATCATTGCCTTGCTGATGGGGGAGAGGGATTGTTGCCTTGCTGATGGGGGAGAGGGATCATTGCCTTGCTGATGGGGGAGGGGGGTCATTGCCTTGCTGATGGGGGAGGGGGGAATCATTGCCTTGCTGATGGGGGAGAGGGATCATTGCCTTGCTGATGGGGGAGGGGGGTCGTTGCCTTGCTGATGGGGGAGGGGGGAATCATTGCCTTGCTGATGGGGGAGAGGGATCATTGCCTTGCTGATGGGGGAGGGGGGTCGTTGCCTTGCTGATGGGGGAGGGGGTCGTTGCCTTACTGATGGGGGAGAGGGATTGTTGCCTTCCTGATGGGGGAGGGGGGTCGTTGCCTTGCTGATGGGGGAGGGGGTCGTTGCCTTACTGATGGGGGAGAGGGATTGTTGCCTTACTGATGGGGGAGGGGGGATTGTTGCCTTGCTGATGGGGGAGAGGGATTGTTGCCTTGCTGATGGGGGAGGGGGAATCATTGCCTTGCTGATGGGGGAGGGGGGAATCATTGCCTTACTGATGGGGGAGAGGGATCATTGCCTTGCTGATGGGGGAGGGGGGTCGTTGCCTTGCTGATGGGGGAGGGGGTCGTTGCCTTACTGATGGGGGAGAGGGATTGTTGCCTTCCTGATGGGGGAGGGGGGTCGTTGCCTTGCTGATGGGGGAGGGGGTCGTTGCCTTACTGATGGGGGAGAGGGATTGTTGCCTTACTGATGGGGGAGGGGGGATTGTTGCCTTACTGATGGGGGAGGGGGGATTGTTGCCTTACTGATGGGGGAGGGGGGAATCATTGCCTTCCTGATGGGGGAGGGGGGTCGTTGCCTTGCTGATGGGGGAGGGGGTCATTGCCTTGCTGATGGGGGAGAGGGATTGTTGCCTTGCTGATGGGGGAGGGGGGAATCATTGCCCTTGCTGATGGGGGAGGGGGGTCATTGCCTTGCTGATGGGGGAGGGGATCGTTGCCTTGCTGATGGGGGAGGGGGATCGTTGCCTTGCTGATGGGGGAGAGGATTGTTGCCTTGCTGATGGGGGAGGGGGTCATTGCCTTGCTGATGGGGGTGGGGGATCGTTGCCTTGCTGATGGGGGAGAGGGATTGTTGCCTTGCTGATGGGGGAGGGGATCATTGCCTTGCTGATGGGGGAGGGGGGTCGTTGCCTTGCTGATGGGGGAGGGGGGGATTGTTGCCTTGCTGATGGGGGAGGGGGGATCGTTGCCTTGCTGATGGGGGAGGGGGTCGTTGCCTTGCTGATGGGGGAGGGGATCGTTGCCTTGCTGATGGGGGAGGGGGATTGTTGCCTTGCTGATGGGGGAGGGGGAATCATTGCCTTGCTGATGGGGAGGGGGATTGTTGCCTTGCTGATGGGGGAGGGGGGAATCATTGCCTTGCTGATGGGGGAGGGGGTCGTTGCCTTGCTGATGGGGGAGGGGGGATTGTTGCCTTGCTGATGGGGGAGGGGGGTCGTTGCCTTCCTGATGGGGGAGGGGGGATTGTTGCCTTGCTGATGGGGGAGGGGATCGTTGCCTTGCTGATGGGGGAGGGGGTCATTGCCTTGCTGATGGGGGAGAGGGATTGTTGCCTTGCTGATGGGGGAGGGGGGAATCATTGCCCTTGCTGATGGGGGAGGGGGGTCATTGCCTTGCTGATGGGGGAGAGGGATTGTTGCCTTGCTGATGGGGGAGGGGGGAATCATTGCCCTTGCTGATGGGGGAGGGGGGTCGTTGCCTTGCTGATGGGGGAGAGGGATTGTTGCCTTGCTGATGGGGGAGGGGGGTCATTGCCTTGCTGATGGGGGAGGGGGGTCATTGCCTTGCTGATGGGGGAGGGGATCGTTGCCTTGCTGATGGGGGAGGGGGATCGTTGCCTTGCTGATGGGGGAGAGGATTGTTGCCTTGCTGATGGGGGAGGGGGTCATTGCCTTGCTGATGGGGGTGGGGGATCGTTGCCTTGCTGATGGGGGAGAGGGATTGTTGCCTTGCTGATGGGGGAGGGGATCATTGCCTTGCTGATGGGGGAGGGGGGTCGTTGCCTTGCTGATGGGGGAGGGGGGGATTGTTGCCTTGCTGATGGGGGAGGGGGGATCGTTGCCTTGCTGATGGGGGAGGGGGTCGTTGCCTTGCTGATGGGGGAGGGGATCGTTGCCTTGCTGATGGGGGAGGGGGATTGTTGCCTTGCTGATGGGGGAGGGGGAATCATTGCCTTGCTGATGGGGAGGGGGATTGTTGCCTTGCTGATGGGGGAGGGGGGAATCATTGCCTTGCTGATGGGGGAGGGGGTCGTTGCCTTGCTGATGGGGGAGGGGGGATTGTTGCCTTGCTGATGGGGGAGGGGGGTCGTTGCCTTCCTGATGGGGGAGGGGGGATTGTTGCCTTGCTGATGGGGGAGGGGATCGTTGCCTTGCTGATGGGGGAGGGGGTCATTGCCTTGCTGATGGGGGAGAGGGATTGTTGCCTTGCTGATGGGGGAGGGGGGAATCATTGCCCTTGCTGATGGGGGAGGGGGGTCATTGCCTTGCTGATGGGGGAGAGGGATTGTTGCCTTGCTGATGGGGGAGGGGATCGTTGCCTTGTTGATGGGGGAGGGGGATCGTTGCCTTGCTGATGGGGGAGAGGATTGTTGCCTTGCTGATGGGGGAGGGGGTCGTTGCCTTGCTGATGGGGGAGGGGGATCGTTGCCTTGCTGATGGGGGAGAGGGATTGTTGCCTTGCTGATGGGGGAGGGGATCATTGCCTTGCTGATGGGGGAGGGGGGTCGTTGCCTTGCTGATGGGGGAGGGGGGGATTGTTGCCTTGCTGATGGGGGAGGGGGGATCGTTGCCTTGCTGATGGGGGAGGGGGTCGTTGCCTTGCTGATGGGGGAGGGGATCGTTGCCTTGCTGATGGGGGAGGGGGATTGTTGCCTTGCTGATGGGGGAGGGGGAATCATTGCCTTGCTGATGGGGAGGGGATCATTGCCTTGCTGATGGGGGAGGGGGGTCGTTGCCTTGCTGATGGGGGAGGGGGGGATTGTTGTCTTGCTGATGGGGGAGGGGGGATCGTTGCCTTGCTGATGGGGGAGGGGGTCGTTGCCTTGCTGATGGGGGAGGGGATCGTTGCCTTGCTGATGGGGGAGGGGGATTGTTGCCTTGCTGATGGGGGAGGGGGATTGTTGCCTTGCTGATGGGGGAGAGGGTTGTTGCCTTGCTGATGGGGGAGGGGGTCATTGCCTTGCTGATGGGGGAGGGGGTCGTTGCCTTGCTGATGGGGGAGGGGGAATCATTGCCTTGCTGATGGGGAGGGGGATTGTTGCCTTGCTGATGGGGGAGGGGGGAATCATTGCCTTGCTGATGGGGGAGGGGGTCGTTGCCTTGCTGATGGGGGAGGGGGGATCGTTGCCTTGCTGATGGGGGAGGGGGGTCATTGCCTTGCTGATGGGGGAGGGGGGATTGTTGCCTTGCTGATGGGGGAGGGGGAATCATTGCCTTGCTGATGGGGAGGGGGATTGTTGCCTTGCTGATGGGGGAGGGGGGAATCATTGCCTTGCTGATGGGGAGGGGGATTGTTGCCTTGCTGATGGGGGAGGGGGGAATCATTGCCTTGCTGATGGGGAGGGGGTCGTTGCCTTGCTGATGGGGGAGAGGGATCATTGCCTTGCTGATGGGGGAGGGGGGAATCATTGCCTTGCTGATGGGGGAGGGGAATCATTGCCTTGCTGATGGGGGAGGGGGGAATCATTGCCCTTGCTGATGGGGGAGGGGGGATTGTTGCCTTGCTGATGGGGGAGGGGATCGTTGCCTTGCTGATGGGGGAGGGGGGTCGTTGCCTTGCTGATGGGGGAGGGGGTCATTGCCTTGCTGATGGGGGAGGGGGATCGTTGCCTTGCTGATGGGGGAGGGGGTCGTTGCCTTGCTGATGGGGGAGAGGGATTGTTGCCTTGCTGATGGGGGAGGGGGGATCGTTGCCTTGCTGATGGGGGAGGGGGATCGTTGCCTTGCTGATGGGGGAGGGGGGTCGTTGCCTTGCTGATGGGGGAGGGGGATTGTTGCCTTGCTGATGGGGGAGGGGGATTGTTGCCTTGCTGATGGGGGAGGGGGAATCATTGCCCTTGCTGATGGGGGAGGGGGGATTGTTGCCTTGCTGATGGGGGAGGGGGGTCGTTGCCTTGCTGATGGGGGAGAGGGATTGTTGCCTTGCTGATGGGGGAGGGGGGTCATTGCCCTTGCTGATGGGGGAGGGGGGATTGTTGCCTTGCTGATGGGGGAGGGGGAATCATTGCCCTTGCTGATGGGGGAGGGGGGATTGTTGCCTTGCTGATGGGGGAGGGGGGTCGTTGCCTTGCTGATGGGGGAGAGGGATTGTTGCCTTGCTGATGGGGGAGGGGGTCGTTGCCTTGCTGATGGGGGAGGGGGGATTGTTGCCTTGCTGATGGGGGAGGGGGGAATCATTGCCTTGCTGATGGGGGAGGGGGTCGTTGCCTTGCTGATGGGGGAGGGGGTCGTTGCCTTGCTGATGGGGGAGGGGGGAATCATTGCCCTTGCTGATGGGGGAGGGGGATTGTTGCCTTGCAGATGGGGGAGGGGGTCGTTGCCTTGCTGATGGGGGAGGGGGAATCATTGCCTTGCTGATGGGGAGGGGGGGTCGTTGCCTTGCTGATGGGGGAGGGGGGAATCATTGCCCTTGCTGATGGGGGAGGGGGATTGTTGCCTTGCTGATGGGGGAGGGGGGAATCATTGCCTTGCTGATGGGGGAGGGGGTCGTTGCCTTACTGATGGGGGAGAGGGATCATTGCCTTGCTGATGGGGGAGGGGGGTCGTTGCCTTACTGATGGGGGAGGGGGTCGTTGCCTTGCTGATGGGGGAGGGGGGAATCATTGCCCTTGCTGATGGGGGAGGGGGTCGTTGCCTTACTGATGGGGGAGGGGGGAATCATTGCCTTGCTGATGGGGGAGGGGGTCGTTGCCTTACTGATGGGGGAGAGGGATTGTTGCCTTACTGATGGGGGAGGGGGAATCATTGCCTTGCTGATGGGGGAGGGGGTCGTTGCCTTACTGATGGGGGAGGGGGGAATCATTGCCCTTGCTGATGGGGGAGGGGGTCGTTGCCTTACTGATGGGGGAGAGGGATTGTTGCCTTACTGATGGGGGAGGGGGAATCATTGCCTTGCTGATGGGGGAGGGGGTCGTTGCCTTACTGATGGGGGAGAGGGATTGTTGCCTTACTGATGGGGGAGAGGGATCATTGCCTTGCTGATGGGGGAGGGGGGTCGTTGCCTTACTGATGGGGGAGGGGGTCGTTGCCTTACTGATGGGGGAGAGGGATTGTTGCCTTACTGATGGGGGAGGGGTCGTTGCCTTCCTGATGGGGGAGGGGGGTCGTTGCCTTGCTGATGGGGGAGGGGGTCGTTGCCTTACTGATGGGGGAGAGGGATTGTTGCCTTACTGATGGGGGAGGGGGGATTGTTGCCTTGCTGATGGGGGAGGGGGGATTGTTGCCTTGCTGATGGGGGAGGGGGATCGTTGCCTTGCTGATGGGGGAGGGGGGATTGTTGCCTTGCTGATGGGGGAGGGGGATTGTTGCCTTGCTGATGGGGGAGGGGGATCGTTGCCTTGCTGATGGGGGAGGGGGGATTGTTGCCTTGCTGATGGGGGAGGGGGATCGTTGCCTTGCTGATGGGGGAGGGGGGTCGTTGCCTTGCTGATGGGGGAGGGGGGAATCATTGCCTTGCTGATGGGGGAGGGGGTCGTTGCCTTGCTGATGGGGGAGGGGGGATTGTTGCCTTGCTGATGGGGGAGGGGGATCGTTGCCTTGCTGATGGGGGAGGGGGGATTGTTGCCTTGCTGATGGGGGAGGGGGATTGTTGCCTTGCTGGTGCTGGTACATGGGAGGGGGACTTTGGGATTCTTACATTTAACTGTTATTCATTATTTGGGGCACTCCTCTGTTTTCGTGGATGGTGGTGAAGAAAAAGCATTTCAGGATGTATATTGTATACATTCCTCTGACATTAAATGTACCTTTGAAACCTATTGTTATGGTCATTATTAATAATAAAACCTGAGTGAATGTAACACCTTAGTGCCTCAGTATTATAAAAGAGTTGAAGCAGGTACTGTTGTGTTTTGTAACTCCAGAGAGTAATTGAAAGAAAAACATGGAAACCTGAGGATAATGTGTCTACTTTGTTTTGCTTTAGTGAGGCACACATTTATGACGTGGTATGCCATTCATGTTCTTCTAAATATAACCCATAATGAATTATGTAAACAACAAAGAATGCTTAATCAAACAATATATTTACAATATTACTGAAATACTAAATACACAACATTCCTCCCTGTTTAACTATAAACCCCAGCCCAGTACTGTATATAGAATGCATCTGAACTATATATAAACATACAATATATATACTGTATACAGTGTATTATATAATACAACTACTACATACACATTCACAGCAAGGTAAATTCTAAATTGTCTCATTCTGACCTAAAGATAAAATCACTGTGGAGGATTTCTTGTGCAACAATGTCTTTCCTGACTGGGGTGGTGGGATGTGGTCACTTTGTTGGGCAAGTGAGACTTGTGGCTGTGAAATAATCTCAGGTTCTGGGCCTCCTCCACGGTGGTTGTAGGAGTTGACTCTGGGATTCTTACACATCTCCTCTGTGTAGGAGACTAGTCCAATTCTGTCCTTGATCTTCCCAAGTACACACTTCTGATCACCTCCAGTCCCTCACCAGGACTGCTTGTCCAGGGGTGAAATATTAAACCTCCTTGTTTGGGGGGCCCTCAATTTGTCTCAGCTGTTTGTCTTGAGACTGGGTTTGAGGAGATCCAAGTGTGAGCGCAAGGGATGGCCCAGGAACGGCACAGCTGGAGAGTTGCTGGTTGTGGAGTGTGCCGCATTGCGATACTCAAGGAGGAAATTGGCGAGTTTCTGATTCAATATTAGTGCAGTGTGTTCTGCTGACAATGCTTGCAGTAGATTCTGGACAAACCTTTCTGCCAAACCATTCGTAGTTGGGTGATATGGTGCTGAGGTAATATATCTTATTCCATTCATTCTCAAGAATGACTGAAACCGTTCCACAATAAGCTGAGGTCCATTGTCACTGACTAAGTGTTCTGGAACACCAGTCCACGAGAAGAGGCTTCCCAGCACGGCAACAGTGTCCAAGGCTACTAGCAACATTTCTGGCCACTTCGTAGCTGCATCCACTACTACAACAAAATTAGTCTCCATGAATGGTCCAGCAAAATCCATATGAATTCTTTGCCAGAGCAATGCAGGTCATTCCCAGGGATGGAGCGACACTGCTCTTGGCATCTTCTGGGCATGTTGGCATCCCAGACAGTGCATGGCTAGGTGCTTAATCTGCTGATCTACTCCAGGGTACCAGACAAAGCTTCAAGCCAACACTTTCACTTTGGCCACTCCGAGATGACCAGCATGTAGCTCGTCCAATACTTTAGCTGTTAGTTCAGTTGGTACAACATCTCTCAATCCCCATATAGGCCATCCCCCATCAAGGGTGTTTATCCTGGCACTAGTAAAAATGGGGAACTGGAATTTCTGCTGCACATTCCAGCCATTTTGGGCAACCTTGTAGACCTGAGACAGTGAGGAGTCTTCTCTGGTTTCCCTTTGGATCATCTCTGCCATAATAGGGAGACTATCGGTTTGCATTAGAGAGAATATGTCAAGAGAAACGTCTTCTTTTGTAAATTTTTCAGGTATTTCCTTTTCCAAGGGTAACCGGGACATCCATCAGCATTTCCATGATTAGTGGTCCTCTTGAATTCATTCTTGTAATTGTGTCCTCCAAGAAGCAGAGCCCATGGCTGAGTTTGGCATCTGCTGCTAGTGGAATACCCTTCTATGGATTGAAAATGGACATTGGTAGTTGATGATCAGTAATGAGGGTAAATGCTCTCCCATACTGGTTGAAAAGTTTTACGCCCCAAACCAGAAAAGGCCTCCCTGTCAATCTATGTGTAATTTTTCTCTGCAACAGTAAGGGAACATGATGCAAAGGTCACTTCCATCACTCATAACATGTGGCATGACTGCACTGATACCACAAGGAGAGGCATCACAGGCAAGCTTCACTGGCCAATGTGCATCATAATGTGTGAGTACAGTGTCTGATGTCTCCATTTCCTTTGCGTTTTGGAAAGCCACTCCACACTGCTTTGTCCGTTGCCATTTCCTCCCGATCAGTAATGAGTTCAAAGTGTGGAACATAGGAGTCAGGTTTGGCAGGAACCGTTCATAGTAACTGACAAATCTTAAAAAGGACCGCAACTGTGACACGTCCTTTGGCCCTGAAGTGTCCATCACTGCTTGAATTTTCTCAAAGTTTAAAAGTTTAAGTACATTTATTATCAAAGTATTTTTACCTTGATTCCCACTACCTAAAAGTGCTCCTCACAACATGCGCCTCAAATAGCCTCTGACAACCAAGTCCAACTCCTGGCCTTCTTGTGTGGCTTAGCCTCTAAGCCCGGCAGAACTGTTTCTACAGACAGGAAAAGGGGCAAAAGTGGGTCCTGGTGCCTTAAAACCAGTGCTTTGGGTAGATGGAGCTCATCAGCCTGGGAAGGCAGTCCATCTAAGAGATGGAAAACTCTGATTTCAAACTTCCACTGCCTTGCGGCCATACTCACTCATGGGAAAGGCTTTGGGAGTAAACCCTGAGGACAAATCCGGAGCTGGAGTCCCTAAGGCAGTCCAACATTGCCTTCAACCTCGTTCTGGCAACTCCTGCGACAACACCGGTGCCAAGCTGTATCGGCCCTTGCCCTTCCCTTGGACAGCGTCGGTGTTGTGGAGAGGGGAGATTCACAGCATGGGCAACTGACGGTCTTCCATACAACCTTGCCCAGTCCTGCGCCCTGGAGAGGGTACAGATCCAGGGTCTCACGAGACTAACAGATGCCACCACCATGTATACATTATGCAATCTTGTGATTTGTCTTCTGACAGGCAGCTACCAAACAAAGAAACCCAAAAGACCCCATTTTAAAAAAGAAGACAGTTAAATACCCAATGTAAAAAAAATCACACCAACAACAAAAGAAAGCAAGCAAACAGCTCCCAGAGTGAAAGTGAGTCTGCAGACATGAAGCCAGGCATTAATGCAGCCAGAGCAGGCCACAGGCCAAGTAAACACTGTGGAGCAGCAAACAGAACCAGTCTGATCCTTGGCTCTGGTCCCGACATCCTGCCTTTTTGATCTGGTTGTACAAACGCTGGTTTGTTCCTCACTCTAGGACCCAGGCTCTGTAGGTTCGAAACACTCTGGGCCTGGGCCTCACTTCCATGTTTCAACCTGTGCCTGACCTTTACAAATCGGCCTGATGCTTAGATCGACCAAACCTCGGGTCCTTCCTTGCTCTCAGTTTCAGTGGACGGGCCTCACCTCCGCTCACCTCAACTCTACCTCGACCTTGCACTCACTCACCTGTCTCTGCCTTGACTCCATCTCTCCTCTGCTCACCTCATCTCTACCTTGCCTCTATTTTTGAAGTGATTGTTTACCAGAAATTTTGCCAGAAGAAGTGTTAATAAAATATTTACTTGTAGTCTTTGTTTTGTTTTCTACCGATAAGTAGTCACTGGGCTTCACCAGTGCCGTCATAAACCAGAAATACACTTGTGTAATCCTTGTTTGTCAATGACCTGACCATAATAAATGATGCTTGGTTTGAAGAATTCGCACTTGTCATGTTGTGCACTGAACCTGTAATCTGTACTAACACTGTCTTGGGATTTTGGAGATGTTCCTTGTCATCCTTACTGGTAATGATGATGTCATTCCAGGAAAACTGAGTGCCTGGGCAGCCTTACAGCAGCTGGTTCATAGCTTTCTGCCAGAGTGCAGGTGCAGAGGATACTCCAGAAAGAAGCCTGTTACAGTGATAAAGCCCAATGTGAATGTTTATGGTGGGAAACACTTCGGATTCCTCTTCCACTTCCATTTGGAGGCAGGCTTCAGCTACGTCCATTTGCTGAAGTGTTTCCCTCCAGAAAGGATTGCAAAGTTATCCTCTCTCCTGGGCAAAGGGTATTGATCCACTTTCACAATTAGGTTGATGGTGACCTTAAAATCACCACAAATCCTGACAGACCCATCCTTCTTGGCTACTGAGATCACTGACATTACTCTTGGGCTCCACTCAACCTTGGAAAGAATTCTTACAGCCTCCACGTGATTTAGCTCACTGGCGGCTTTCTCACAGATGGTATAAGGAACCGGATGGGCTTTGTAAAACTTAAGTATGGCATTTTCATTTAACGCTATGTTACCCTTTATATTTTTGAGTTTTCCAATGCCATCCTTGAACACTGCTGTGGCATCATCCAGTACCTTTCTCGATTTGCTTTCAATTTACTCTATTGCAAGTGGTGAATGGATCACCAATTAAGTTGTCTCAGCCAAACACAGCCCGACAATACTGACCCTCCTGGTTTTGTCAGATACAAGCCCAATTGTCTTGTTGGTTGTTGTATTTCACTGTTATCAGTAACATTCCCACAGGAGTTATCTTTTCTCCAGTATAAGTTCTTAGTTGGATATTTTCAGTTCAGTATTTTTGAAATGCTGTTCAAACACATTTTAATTAATTTGCTGTCATTTTTGGTGTAAACCATATTGATTAGCTCTTGTTAGTTTTCATGTTGTAACTCTCAGGGCGACTTAGTCCTTTGTCACTCTCATCACTGTCAGATTTTTTTTATCAACAGCATGCAGATCAGTGCTCTTTTTGAAACTGCAACTTCTTAACTTTTTCCCCCTCTGCATTCCATTAGTTTTGTCTGCCCAACATGCTTTGAATACATCCTATTTTGTGGCATTTTCTACAAGATTCACTTTTAAGCCTCCATTGGTCTGGTGTATGTGAGCCCCTAATACAACAGTAACACAATTTATTCAGCCAGGCTGGTTCATGTTTAGACGTTGCAATTCTGTTTTATGCTCACTTTCATTCCTGACTGCAACTCAGTTGCATGTCTAGCTGCTGTTTCCATTGATACAGTGATTTCAACTGCTCTTTTAAATGCGAGTTGCGCTTCAGTTAGGAGCCATATTTGAATCCTTTCTTGTAAGATGCCACAAACTACTTGATCTCTCAGTGCATTATTAAGCCCATTATTGAACTGACAGTCCTCAGACAATTTCTTCAATTCAGCCAATAAGCTGTAATAGACTTGCTTTCCTTTTGATCCACTTATGAAACCTAAAGCATTCTGCAATCAACATGGTTCTAAATGTTCCCACATTGTTTTCACAATATCAACAAAGCTCATTCTGGCTGGTTTGATTGGCACAGTTAGATTTCTAAGCAAACTGTATGCTTTTCCATCTATTACACTCAGTAATTCTGTCATTCACTTTTCAATGGCTATTTAATTTGCTTCAAAATACTGCCCAATTCATTCAGTATAAATTAGCCATTTATCTGTTGTGCAATCGAATGCATCTACCTTTCCAATGAAGCCAACCATTTCTGCTCTTTTTTATTATGATGATTATTATCACCTGGTACTCACTGTTTATGACCCCGTGAATTTTTTCCATTGTCTACACTTTTTTTTAAACTTGACCATCTCTCTCCCATTTCTGAAGAAAAAAAATGTGCTGCACTATTTTTTAAAACATGAGCATCTCGCTGTGCTTCAACAGACAGGGAGTTGTCTCGGGACCACTTTAAAATTTCCTCGATGCCACTGTTATGCTTTGTAACTCCAGAAACTAATTGAAAGAAAAACATGGGAGCCTGGGAATAACATGTCTACTTCATTTTACTTTTGTGAAGTATGCATTCTTGACATGGTGGTGTAATGCATATGCCATTCACATACTTTTACATATAGCCTGTAATGAATTACACAAATAACAAACAACGCTTAATCAAACAATATATTTAGAATATTACTCAACTATTACTGAAATGTTAAATACACAACAGATATCACCTATTTTCAAACACAAAGAAGACATTATTATTATTATTTACATCAGGGTTGATACCTGCTGTATCTCCAAACATTAATGGAATCATAGTGCAGAAATAGGTTCTTTGACCCATCTAATTCATGCCAAGCTGTTACTCGACTCATCGACACATACCTGGGCCATACCCTCCATGTACTTACCCAAACTTCTCTTAAATGTTGCAAATGAACTTGCACCCTCCACTTCTGCTGGCAGCTCGTTCCACAATCGTGCCTCCATCTGAATAAAGAGGTTACCCTTAAATATTTCATCTTTCACCCTTATCCTATGACCCCTAGTTCTAGTCTCTGCAAACCTCAGTAGAAAAAGCCTGCTTGCATTTACCCTATCTATACACCTCATAATTTTTTACACCTCTTTCAAATCTCCCCTTATTGTTGCTTCAGGAAATAAAGTCCTAACCTATTCAACCTTTCCCTATAACTCAGATCTTCAGGTTTTGGCAATATCCTTACAAATTTATTCTATAATATTATGATAAAAAAGCTTCTTAGTATTTCAAGTAACACCGGAGGCTAATCATCCAATCATGCTTGAGTCATGTCTTAGGTAGAGATAACCAATTATTCCCACTCTCACAATCATAAGAATCAGCAGCAGAAGTAGTTCATTCAGCTCCTCCACACTGTCCCACTATTCAATAACATCACAGTTGATTTTCTGCCTCGGCAGCTCTCTCCTCCCTGTCCCTTGGTTCCTCTAACATCCACTTCTGTTTAAAATGCAACCATTAACTGAACATTCCCCCTCTAGAGTAGCGGTTTCCAAAAGTTTACCCTCCTTTGAATGACGAAATTTCACCTCAATTTTGTCCAAAATAGCGTACCTCCCATTTTGACATTTAACCTAATATCTAGATTCCTCAGCCAGCAGAATCATCTCTTCATAACCACCCTACTGAACCCTTGAAGAATTTAGTATGCATCTTTCTTTTAAACTCTAAAGAATAGAAGCAGTACTTCTTAATCTTTCTTCCTATGACAGACCAGTACCTAAGAAGCCAACATGTGAATTTTCTTTGCACACCCTCTCTTTTCAATGAAGAGACCAAAACTGCACACAGCTCTCATCTCTCACATTGGATCTACAATATTGTACAACGATACCTTTACATAAATTTCTTGCAGGAAGGCCAACATATCATTTTCCTTCTTACCTATTGCACTGGCATGTTAGCTTTCAGTGACATGTACAAGGATACTGAGCTCCTTTAAATATTAACATTTCCCAGCTTCTCTCTGTTTAAGCATAATTCAGTATTTCTGATCTTTGCACTTAAATGAACAACAACAGTTTTTTTCAAACTGTGCTCTATCTGCCAGGTTGTTGTAGATTTTCATAGCTTCTCTGTTTTCACTACTTAAATTCCTGCTGTGCCCCAGTATCAGCAAATGTGGCAATGTTAAGTTTGATCTCCTGAGCCTAATCATTGCTAATAGATTATGAATATCTGGACCTAAGCACCAATCTCTGTAATACCCCGCATGCAACCAGAGAAGGACCCATTTATAGACCTATATTCTCTGTTTTCTGTCTGTTAAACAATCTAAATCCACATGAGTATCTTACTCCTAAATCCATGGGTTCTAACTTTGTTCAGCAGTCTCCTGTGTCAGAACTTATTGAAAGCCTTCTTAAAATCTAAATAGACCAAATTAAAAAAACCAACCTCAAAGAACACCAAAGATCAGTTAAAAACTATTTACTTTTTATAAGACCATTTTAAATCTATTAAATCATATTATAATTTTCTACTTTTCTTGATATTACATCTTTGAAAGATCCCAGCATCTTCCCAACTGATGTCAACTAAGAAGCCATAGCTCCATGTTTTCCCTCAACCTCCTTTCTTATACGGTGGAGCAACATTTTCTATCCTCCGGACTCCAGGATTCACTTCAGAATTAATAGAAATATAGAAGCTGATAACCAGAGCCATTGCCAATTATTTTAAAACTCTCTGACACTGGTTTTGGGTCCTCAGGAATGATTAGTTTTATTAGCTCTCATTTGAACGGAACATGGAATAGTATAGCGCAGAACATGCCCTTCAGCCCACAATGTTAAGATATAACACATAAGACAATAGGAGAAGAGTTAGGCCATTTGACCCATTGAGACTGCAATGCCGTCCATCATGGGTGATTTATTATCCCTCTCAACCCCATGCTCCTGCATTCTCTCCATAACCTTTCACGCCCTTACTAATTAAGACCCTTACAACCTCTTTTCTAAGTATAATCAATGATTTGGCTTCCACAGTTGTCTATGACAATGAACTCCTAAAATTTACCATGCTCTGGCTAAATAAATTCCTCCTTATCTCTGTTCTAAAGGGACGTTCTTTCATTCTGAGGTTGTGCCCCTCGCCCTAGACTACCTCCCCACTCTTTTGGAAATATCCTCTCTACATTCACTCTATCTAGCCCTTTCAATATTTGACAGGCATCAATGAGATGTGCTGACCTATAATGTTTCTTTACCAATATTAATTTGTTAAACTTACTTTCTTCATCCAGAAATTTTGATTATTTTCCTCTGCCTATTCCTTATTTAAACTTTAAGCTCTCCCACGTCTAGATTCAAAGTTTCAAAGTATATTTATTATCAAAGTTTGCATGCAGTATACATCCCAGAGATTTGTCTTCCTGCAGGCGGCCATGAAACAAGGAAACAGCATGCAACACAAACAACGAAAACATCAAACACCCAACACGCAAAAAGGAACAAATTGCGCAAATGGCAAAGAGCGAGCAAATAACACGCAGAATATTAAACATCAAACCACAGAGTCCTTGAATCAATCTAGAAACGTTCAGTTTAGTTCAGTCCAATTTTGCGCTGTGTCATTCATTGACCAGACCCCAGAGCCAGTCCGCGTTGAAGTGCCTCAATCGATATCACGCAAAGTAGCAAAAAAACAAAGAGGTACAGACACCTATAATACATATAACATGAACTGCAAGGTCCTCTAAAAATGGGGCAATCCATATATTGCGCCAATCAAATCTTGCCCAAGAACCAAGACACCTGCACCTTCCTCCAGCTGCAGCGAGCCAGAGGTAGAGGGAGACTGGGCAAATGTTGAACACCCGCTCGCCTTCTGCTCTCGTCCTCATTGATTTCAATCTAATTTGTGGGATCAGCGGGTAATGGAGCCAATCATGGGTTTGTGCTCCGCCATTAGCCCTCATACTCCATTCTCAACCACGCCAAATTCTCTCGGAAACAGCAAAAGCGCCAGATCACTCAGTCGGCCCAAAATCACGTCATCAAAATGTAAACTACAGGCTCCAATCATAGACAAATTAGTAATAGAAGAATGATTTAAAAAAGGAGTAGAAGAAGTAGTTTCATGAACTATCTGCAGGACGTCATCGTTAGTCATGTTGGTTGCAGGCACACATTTACTCACATTGGTCCTGTTCTTCTCACAGGTGCACAGAAACTCCTACATATTCTCTTCTGTCCTTTCTCATTAGGTGAACAAATATTCCCCTCTGGGCATTTAACCAATTCTATTTTAAAAGTTATTATTGAATCTTCTTGCACATGTACATTCAAGTACATCATAATAATATGCAGCTTAAAAAGAAGTCACATCTGTCTTCTTCACCAATTACCTGACACTGAGTCTCCTGGGTACAGACTTTTCTGCTGCTGCAGTAAACAGTTTCATGAGTCTGAACATGCCAGTTAAACACTGGTTTCTCTACTTATTCCATACAATCAAAGTCTTTAATCAGAAACACGAGTTTTGGAGAGACTTATGGTAAGATGGCGGCATGCTCAGATGCAGCGGCTTCTACGGGGCCAGCCTAAGGTGTTACTGTCTTTTTTAAACTTTTTTTTTTAGGATTGCAAGACCCAGCTGGACATTAAGAACTTAAAGTACTGCAGGCCTACAACATCAGCGAGTTGCTCATCGGTGAAAAGTCTGAAGGAGTTGGTGTGCGAAGGTGATGTGCAGTCTAGCCATGAATAACCATCTTATTTGCTTTTCTTGTGATTGCAAGACCCTGTTGGACGTTGTTAATGTGGAATGCTGCACGTCTAGTTCATTGGTTTATTGGTGGATGGGGGAGGAGCAGTCGTAGCAAGGACTAGGCCTAAAGCTATGATGTCGCCCGTTTACTCACTCGGGAGAGAGGTGTCAGAGTCGGTGCACTCCAATGGAAGCGGTGTGGTGCTGTGTCCATGCAGGAGCCAATACTGCCTTCCGGTGTTCACTCAGCAGAAGACAATATGTATCATGTTTGACTGCAGACTGCTGCAACATTCATGGACCGAGGGACATGGACTATATATATTTTTTGTATGACTGTATCTTACTGCTTTGTTATATAGTATGTGCTTACTATCTTATGTGTGCTAAACAGTATGTGCCTTGTGCTGTGTATGACTGTTGGTACTTTGTTTTGTACCTCGGCCTTGGAAAAATGCTGTTTTATCTGCTGTTTTATACTCATGGGTATTCAAGTATGATTGAATGACAATTAAACTTGAACTTGAACTAGTGAATTACATAGAAGATAGAAATTTACAGCACATTACAGGGCCTTTGGCCCACAATGTTGTGCCGACCATGTAACCTACTCTAGAAACTGCCTAGAATTTCCCTAGCACATAGCCCTCTATTTTCCTAAGCTCCACGTACCTATCTACCATCAAGGCTCTTAAAAGACTCTATTGTATCCGCTTCCACCACCGCCGCCGGCAGTGCATTCCACACACCCACCACTCTCTGTGTGAAAAACTTACACCTGACATCCCCTCAGTACCTATTTCCAAGCCCCCTCGTATTACCCATTTCTGCCCTGGGAAAAAGCCTCTGGCTGCCCACACAATCAATGCCCTTCATCATCTTATACACCTCTATCAGATCACCTTTCATCCTCCATCGGTCCAAGGAGAAAAGGCCAAGTACATTCAACCTATTCTCATAAGGTACACCCTCCAATCTAGGCAACATCCTTGTAAATCTCCTCTGCACTCTCTGTATAGTATCCATATCCTTCCTGTAGTGAGATGACCACAACTGAATACAGTACTCCAGGTCGGGTCTGACCAAAGTCTTACATAGCTGTAACATCACCTCATGTCTCTTGAATTCAATCCCACGGTTGATGAATGCTAACACACCATATGCCTTCTTAACAACACTGTCAACCTGCGCACCTATGGACCTTTCAACCTATGGACTTGGACCCCAAGATCTCTCAGATTCTCTACACTGCCAAGAGTCATACCATTTATATTATATTCTGTCTTCAAGTTAGACCTACCAAAATGAACCACTCACACTTACCGGTATCTAGGTTGAAGACAATCTGCCACTTCTCAGCCCAGTTCTGCATCCTACCTCTGACAACCCTACAGACTATCCACAACACCCCCAACTTTTGTGTCATCAGCAAACTTACTAACCCACCCTTCTACTTCTTCATCCAGGTCATTTATAAAAATCCCAAGGGGAGGGGTCCCAGAACAGATCCCTGCAGAGCACCACTGGTCACTGACCTCCATGCAGAATACAAGCCATCTACAACCCACCCTTTGCCTTCTGTGGGCAAGCCAATTCTGGATCCACAAAGGAAGGTCTCTTGGATCCCATGCCTCCTTACTTTCTGAAGGAGCCTGGCATGGGAAACCTTATCAAATGCCTTACTGAAATCCATATACACTACGTCCCCTGCTCTACTTTCATTAATGTGTTTTGTTACGTCCTCAAATAATTCAATCAGACTGATAAGACACGACCTGCCATTGACAAAGCCATGCTGACTATCCCTAATCAGATTATGTCTCTCCAAATGCTCATAAATCCTACCTCTCAGGATCTTCTCCAACAACTTACCCACCACTGAAGTCATTCTCACTGATTTATAATTTCCTGGGTTATCTCTATTACCTTTCTTGAAAAAGGGAACAACATCTGCAACCCTCCAATTCTCCGGTACTTCTCCCATTCCTAATGATGACACAAAGATTATCGCAAGAGGTTCAGCAATCTCCTCCCTCACTTCCCACAGTAGTCTGGGGTATATCCCAAACAGTCCTAGTGACTTATCTAACTTAATGCTTTTCAAAAGCTCCAGCACTTCCTCTTTCTTAATGTCTATGTGCTCAAGTATTTCAGATCAGTGTGAAGTGGTTCATTTTGGTAGGTCAAATATGATGGCAGAATATAGTATTAATGGTAAGACTCTTGGCAGTGTGGAGGATCAGAGGGATCTTGGGGTCCGAGTCCATAGGGCACTCAAAGCTGCTGCGCAGGTTGACTCTGTGGTTAAGAAAGCATACAGTGCATTGGCCTTCATCAATCGTGGTGTTGAGTTCAAGAGCCAAGAGGTAATGTTGCAGCTATATACGACCCTGGTCAGAGCCCACTTGGACTTCTGTGCTCAGTTCTGGTCGCCTCACTACAGGAAGAATGTGGAAACTATAGAAAGGGTGCAGAGGAGATTTACAAGGATATTGCCTGAATTGGGGAGCATGCCTTATGACAAGAGGTTGAGTGAACTTGGCCTTTTTTTCTTGGAGTGACGGAGGATGAGAGGTGACCTGATAGAGGTGTATAAGATGATGAGAGGCATTAATCGTCTGAATAGTCAGAGGCTTTTTCCCAGGGCTGAAATGGCTAGCATGAGAAGGCACAGTTTTAAGGTGCTTGGAAGTAGGTACAGAGGAAATGTCAGGGGTGAGTTTTTTACACAGAGAGTGGTGAGTGTGTGAAATGGGCTGCAGGCAATGGTGGTGCAGGCGGATACGATAGGGTCTTTTAAGATATTCCTGGACAGGTACATGGACCTCAGAGAAATAGAGGGCTATGTGTAACCCTAGGTAATTTCTGAGGTAAGGACATGTTTGGCACAGCTTTGTGTGCCGAAGGGCCTGTACTGTGCTGTTTTCTATGTTTCTATAAAAAGTAGCAACTCAAAAGGGTAACCCATCATTGGTTTCTCAAGAAAATTTAGGAATGGTTACATATAGCTGCCCTGTCATTAATGTCCACATTGCACGAGAAAATGAAAAAAATCAGATGCTTTCCTTTATACTTGCTGTAACCTCTCATGCTGCTCCTAGTAACAGAGAGAGAGAGAGAGAGAGAGAGACAGAATGTTATAATGGGCCAAGGTAGCCAAACAAAGGAAAGCAAAGAGTTGAAATCAGGCAGTTTACCTCCAAAGGTCACTAGTAAATTGACTTGCTTATCAAGATTATTCCAATCTCAGTTAACAATTATGGCTTGTGAAACTACCTAGAGCTGTGTTGGTAAAATTCCAAAATAATAACTGAATGATGAAGAAAACTTTATAATAGTACACTATTTGATGGTCTTTGTTTTTTTTAAAATTGACGGTCTTTTTTTTAATGTGTTCTTTCGGGCTTCTTTGTTTTGTGGCTGACTGTAAGGAGATGAATCTCAAGGTTGTATAATGTATATGTACTTTGATAATATAGGCTTAAAGTAAAAGAACCCTTAGGGGAAAGTGATCATAATATGATCAAATTCACCCTGAAATTTGAGAAGGAGAAACTAAAGTTAGATGTATTGGTATTACAGTGGAGTAAAGAGAATTATAGAGCCATGAGAGAGGAGTTGGCCAGAATTGATTGGAGAAGAACACTGGCAGGGATGACGGCAGAGTAGCAAAGGCTGGAAATTCTGGAAGCAATCGGAAGGCACAGAATATATACATCCCGAAGAGGAAGAAGTGTTCTAAAGAAAAGATGACACAACTATGGCTAACACAAGAAGTCAAAGCCAACCTAAAAGCCAAAGAGAGGGCATAAAATAGAGCAAAAATTACTGGGAAGTTAGAGGATTGGGAAGTTTTTCAAAACCAACAGAAGGCAACTAAAAAAAGTCATTAAGAAGGTAAAGATGAAATACAAAAGTGATCTAGCCAATAATATTAAAGAGGATACCAAAAGTTTCTTCAGATACATAAAGTGTAAAAGAGAGGCAAGAATGGATATCAGACTACTGGAAAATGATGCTGGAGAGAGAAGTAACAGGGAACAACAAAATAGCAGACAAACTGAATAAGTATTTTAAGTCAGTCTTCACTGTGGAAGCCTCTAACAGTATGGAGGAAGTCCAGGAGTCAGGGGGCATGAAGTGTGTAAAGTTACCGTAACTAGAGTGAAGGCTCTTGGGAAACTGAAAAGTCTGAAGGTAGATAAGTCACCTGCACCAGATGGTGTACACCCCTGAGTTCTGAAAGAGGTGGCTGGAGAAATTGTGGAGGCATTAGTAATGACCTTTCAAGAACCACTAGATTCTGGAATGGTTCCGGAAGACCGGAAAATTGCAAATGTCACTCCACTATTCAGAAGGGAGAGTGGTTGGGAAGATCACAAACAAGAGAAAATCTGCAGATGCTCTAAATCCAACACACACAAAATTCTGGAGGAACTCACCAGGCCAGGCAGCATCTATATGTGTGGTGGTTGGGAAGATGTTGAAGTCAATTATTAAGGATGAGGTGTCAAGATATTTGGAGGCACATGATAAAATAGTCCACAGTCAGCATGGTTTTCCCAAGGGAAAATCTTGCCTGACAAATCTGATGGAATTCTTTGAAGAAGTTACAAGCAGGATAGAGAAAGGAGAATCTGTTGATGTTGTGTACTTGGATTTTCAGAAGGCCTTTGACAAGGTGCCACACATGAGGCTGCGTAATAACCTATGAGCCCATGGAATTACAGGAAAGACTCTAGCATGGATAAAGCAGTGGTTGACTGGCAGGAAGTAAAGAGTGGGAATAAATGGAGCCTTTTCTGACTGGCTACCAGTGACTAGTGGTATTCCACAGGGGTCTGTGTTGGGACCGATTCTTTTCACGTTGTTAATGATTTGGATGGTGGAATTGATGGCTTTGCTGCAAAGTCAGCAGATGATGTGAAGATAGGTGGAGGGGCAGGTAGTTTTGAGGAAGTAGAGAGGTACAGAAGGACTTGGGCAGATTAGGAGAATGGACTAAGAAATGCCAGATGGAATACAGTGTTGGGAAGTGTATGGTCATGCACTTTGGCAGAAGAAATGAAATTGTTGACTACTTTCTAAACGGAGAGAAAATACAAGAATCTGAAGTGCAAGTGGAGTTGGGAGTCCTTGTGCAGCATTCCCCATAGGTTAATTTGCACATTCAGTCTGTGTTGAGGAAGGCAAAAGGTAGCATTTATATTAAGTGAAATAGAATATAAAAGCAAGAATGTAATGCTGGGACTTTATAAAGCACTGGCGAGGCCTCACTTGGAGTATTATGAGCAGTTTTGGGCCCCTTATCTCAGAAAGGATGTGCTGAAACTGGAGAGGGTTCAAAGGAGGTTCATAAGAATGATTCCAGGAGTGAACGGCTTGTCATATGAAGAGCGTTTGATGGCTCTGGGCCTGTATTCACTAGAATTCAGAAAAATGAATGGCGACCTAATTAAAAACTATCGAATGCTGAAAGACCTTAATAGAGTAATATGGAAAGGATGCTTCCTATGCTGGGAGAGTCTAAGACCAAAATAGAGGGACATCCTTTTAGAACAGAGAGAGGAGGAATCTCTTTAGCCAGAGTGGTGAATCTGTGGAATTCTTTGCCACAGGCAGCTGTGGAGGCCAAGTCTTTTTGTATATTTAAGGCAGAGCTTGATGGATTCTTGATTGGTCTGGGCATGAAGGAATACAAAGAGAAGGCAGGCGAATGGGGCTGAGAGGAAAATTGGATCAACATGATGAAATTGCGGAGCAGATTCAATGGGCCAAAAGGCCTAATTCTGCTCTATATCTTAAGGTCTTATGGTCTAAAAAGTACTACTTCCTCTTCTTCTTCTTCTTCTTCTTCTTCTTCTTCTTATTATTATTTTGAAATACTAGAATAAATTCTGGTTATTGCCAACATGAAAAATTCTACTTCTTCAGAAGGCTAAAGAATTTTGGCATGTTCCCATTGACCCTTACCTATTTTTATCAATGCACTATAGAAAGAATCCAATCTAGATGTACATACAGTATTATGCCTTGGTGTGGTAACTGCTCTGCATATGACCGCTAGAAACTACAAAGCGCAGCTCAGCACATCGTGGAAATCAGTGTTCCCTCCATGGACTCTGTTTATACTTTTCACTGCCTCAGTAAGCAGCCAGCATAATTAAAAACTCGCCTGCTCTGGACAGTCTCTCTTCTCCCTCCCATCAGGCAGAAAATACAAAAGCCTGAAATTATGTACTGTTCCACCAAGATCAAGAACAGCTTCTATCCAGCTGCTATCAAACTTTTGAATGGATCTATTGTACGATTAGACTATTGACCTCCAAATCTATTTCATTATGATCTTGTACTTTATTGTTTACCTGTGCTGCACTTTCTCTGTAGCTGTTACACTTTATTCTGCATTGCATTGTTTTATTTGTACTCTTTCAATGCATGGTGTAATGATTGATCTGCATACCAGTGTGCAAGACAAACTTCTCACTGTATCTTGGTATATGTGACAATAATAAATCAATACCAACACCAATGTTGCATAAAGGGATGTTTCCTTCTTTACAATGCAACCTTAAACACACACAGACTTTCTGGAGTTAGACGGCACTGGCAGGCCTCAACATCCCTTATCAATGGTTGATTAAATTATGCTACCCAGTGGTGCCTATTGGAAAGTCTGTGAGGGTATGAAACAGATTGTGATACTCCTTTTTTTATATGTCATATTGCTGTTAGTAAGGAATTTGTACGTTCTCCCCATGACTGAATGAATTTCCCCCAGGTGCTCCAGTTTCCCTCCCACTTTCCAAGGATGTATGAGCTGGGATGAGTAAGTTATGGGCATGCTATGTTGGTGCCAGAAGCTTGGAGGCACATGTGGTTTGTCCCCAGCAGATCCCTAATGCAAACACCATGTTTCACTGTATTTTTTGATGTACATGTGACAAATAAAGCTAATCTTTAAATGAATAATATCTTCCTATTGTTTCCCTAAAATTATAAACCTTCCTGGAATTTCATAGGATTTCTGCCTTTAGCTGGTCCATGAACATTATGCTGCTAATTAAGAATAATAGGGAGGGTCTTAATGTGATAGATCAGCCCCCAAACTTAACCTAGAATTGTTAACCTGACCAGACAACATAGCACATACAAATTGTGTAGTCTAAACTCGTTACACTTTGCCAAAGAACACTGAGAAAATGCATGAGAGACACTGAAACCACAAAGGTAATATAAAGCTGAACAGGGTGTCCTGAGAGTTTATTTATAGGCTCACAGAGTATGAGAAACACTGGTGGGACATGACACTGAAGGCTCTAAGACTGCAAAACAAAAGAGGCACCAAGTGGCTTTTGCACTGAAGTATGAGAAATGGCACCTGAGCAATTACAGTATAAACAAATCTTTTAGCATCACCAGGTGGAGGTTGAAGAAACTGTGGCTACACTCTCCCTCCCTGAAAAAAAAAGCAAGAGATGCCTCCAATAAATATGGGTCATAGCTGTTGTCACTCAGCAATATGTCACTTAGTATCAATGACTGTTGAGACACAACTGAAGCCTATTGACATAATTGTGGTGGGTACAGGCGGGCAAAGAGCAGAAAAGATAAAGCTTGATTAGTCAATATTTGCTGTAACAACTTCACTGTGCATTTTCAGCAGAAGTTGATGCCACCCTCTCTCACCCAGACAAGAGAGAACAGCTCACCACCTTTCTGATCTTGAACCCACCCATTCAATCCTAACCTTGCCTCAGCAATGGAACTTTATGGACCACTTCTTGCACTACTGTGGACTTACCTTTGATTGTATCTTTGTTTTTTTTAAACTAAACTCATTTGTTTGCATAGTCCTATTTCCACTGTATGGAACAATTTATTGATAATCTGTGTTTTGTGTGCAGTCTGTATCCATATGCTTGTGATGTTACTGCAAGCAAATCTTCATTGTACTCTATCTCACCATACTTGTGCACATGATAATAAACTTGACTTGACTCTTTTTAAAGAATTAGGGTGCCAAAGAACACAGAAATTCATGAGAGACTCTTAAACCACAAGGGTAATATAAAGCTGTACAGGGTGCTCTGAGAGTTTATTTATAGGCTCACAGAATATGGGCATCACCGGTGGGACATGACACTGAAGGATCTAAGGGTGCAGAACAAAAGAGGCACCAAGTGGCTTTTGCACTGAAGTATATCAGTGCTAATCAACACAATGGAATACAGAGCCTCAGCTAGTATCCACCTACCAAGGGCTGACCATGACATACATGTTTCCCCCAGTCATCTCAATACCTCTTTCTCTGAGCAAAACCAGTGTAAGGTTCAGAAAGAAGAACAGCCTTTTCCTTGCAAATTCCTGGGTTCCATGTTATCTTCTCAATGAACAACTGGATAGTGTCTCATTGATGGGAACGGAGAATGAATGCCCTTTTTCAACAATGATGACATTTTCAACAACTGAACCCTTGCCACCATCCACTAGGCACCACTTAGCTGAGTGAAGCCAATACATATCACTTCCCACTCTTTTGTTTTCATTCTCTTTTCTTATTTCTCTCTTTTTGCTTTACCCTCTACTTTAGTGTTCTTCCTTTCCCTATCCTTTCACAATCCCCTCTCTCTTTGAAATCTAAACTGATCCCTCTTCAGTCGTAGCTTCCAGCATTGCATACAGATCAGGGGATGAATGGAGAGGGGCAAGATTGCAATCAATAAAGAAAGCAGTAGGGAGTTAAATTGAAAGAGGAAAATGTTTGGAATACTAAACATAATGAAGGATAGATGAGAAAACTGAACAAGGAAAATAGTGGAGATTAAGGCAACAACATGGTGGATAAAGAAGGGTGAGAGATGACAGCAGTAGGTCAGGAAAGGACAAATCAGGTGAAATTTTCACTGAGAGAGGCACAAGGAAAGAGAGTTAAAGGGGAGAGCTCAGGGACTGGGACAAAGAACAACAGGCAACAGCATCACAGGCGGTGAGAAAACACTTCTGAAAAATCAAAGGGAAAAGATGTAAAAATTGTAGACAAGAGAAGTATCAACCATAAAGTTATTAGATTAAGGAATGGACTGAGGTGTACATCAAGATAATAGATGCATCTTCTTGTAACAGCACAGTTCTCCTGCTATCAAGTTTACTTATCATGACTCTTAGTAAATCCTGAAATAAAACGTGGTTATGTTTTGATAGCAAAGCTGTGGGATTATGTTAGGTGGTCCCTTAGGGTTGTGAATGATTTGCTTTCACTCCTCCTCAGTGCATCCTGAGGTGAGACATGCTGCCCTTATCACAAATAGGGTAGTTAAAAATCATAAACATAAGAGATTCTGCAGATGCTGGAGATCCAGAATAACACATACAAAATGCTGGAGGAACCCAACAGGTCAGGCAACATCATTGGAGAGGAATAAACAAAGAATGTTTTGGGCCAAGTGGAATAGGCAGATAGGTTGTTTGTGAGGTGGCTGAATTCTAGTGTTGAGCTTCTTCCTGCTCATGATGCATGCACAGAGTGGTTGGTGAAATCCGAATGCTCCTTCGCTACTTTAAATGGTCATAGGATGTCATATTATTTTAGTGATGACGTACCAGCAGCTGCCCAATTTAGCCTAATGACTTATTCACTCCTCTTTGGTATGTCCTCAAGTCTGATCAAGTTCAACTTACACTGGTTATCAAATTTATTTTTATTTCTGTTAAGTCATCTGGAGGCAGTTCAATATAGGAAATATAAAATACATCCACAGATAAACTAAATTTAATTCTTCTGCCAAATAATACTGGCTAAGTACTGCTTAAATTCTTGCCTAATACACCAAAGCATAACTAAGTTGTTCGATAGGCTATTTTTTTTATGATCTATTAAATCAAGGACCAATGTGTTTTTAGTGTTAATTTAAAGAAAAAACATGTTACATAAGTGAAATGGCCAATATTTATCCCTCACTCAAATTTACTGAAAGAAGTATAACTGGGTGTTTGTGGAACTACAAAAATATAGTTCTGATTCAACAAAGCTGAGTGGATGAAACTGTGGTTGAAGTCAGGGATTTTGCATGAAGATATGAAATGGAATCTTTTCTCATGGAGAAAACCACAAATAACAGAAATTTAATGATAAGAAGGATCCATGAACGTCAACTGGCTGTCAAACGACATGACCGACTCTCCCTGGACTCCCATGAAGATCAAGAAAGGCCCAAATTCGGCTGGGCATCAGTGGCACAAGCAAACATGTGGCATGCAAGAGAGTTCCTAGAAGCATGGTTTTCCACAACAATTCTGTAACCAGACATGTAGACATCAATCCTAGTTATGAGCCAATGTGGGCAAAATTCCAGATCACAGTGCATAAAGTTTGCCACACAACCAACTTCCTTGTTACATCACAATTGAGTTTCCCTGATGATGACCAATCAGCTGATTGGCAAGTATATTACAGCCAAGCATTCGGAGGACATCACAATTAACAGCACACTGATGATGTCTCCTTGTATGGTGACGAATGTTTGCAAATAAATTGCCAAGATCGGAGAACAACTCAACCCAAACATTGACCATCTGAGCTACATATTATCCAAATTATTTCCAATAAAAAGGATTCTATATGTGCAGGTGACTAAAATACAGTTGCCTGATACAATAAGACAGTCAAAATATTATAACAGCTAATAAATATCAGACTTCAATATCAAAGAACTTGCAATGATTCAAAGCCCTGAGTAGACCAATCTGGAATACTGCCTCCAGCACCTTAAGGAGAATACCTGTATATTGAATTGTGTAGTGTGGTGATATGAGTGAGATATTTTCAGGATCTTGGAAAGTATTGCAAATTTTTATTTCTGCTGATTGGTGAGTGGGATGTTGATGTTGAATGCCAGAAATTAATTTGAATGGACACAGATGGCCAAGTCCTTGATGCTGCAAGCATATTTAGTACAGAAGAACAATTACAAAATGAAAGTTTTAATTAAGTGGGAAAGAAAGGAAAAGGACGAAAAAACAAATTTGAAATTTTACATAAATATCAGTGCATTATTTGGCAGCATATTGTGACAATCCATTCAGATGATTAATTTAATTTAAATTCCACAGCTGCGATAGAGGGGTTTGAAAACACACCTCTGGGTCGTTCGTCAAGGCCTTGGGCTTTCTAGTCCAATGGCCACCATGCTCTATAATTTGAAAATTTCAGTATGCTCTGCCATACAGTACTTCTATCATTACATAGATAGTATTGACTAGGTTGTAACCTGATACAGAATAACACATCCAGATTATCTGAGATGACATTGTTACATAAAAGAACAAAGCTTGAAGTGCATTAGTGAAGATCCGTAACATAGTAGTGTTTTGTAACGTATCCCGTGCTATAATTCTTACACTTAAGGCTTAGTTTCTAAACAAAAGACAAAGGAGCGGGGGAGGGGGGCCTTGGGTTTCTAACATTTCTGTCATTCATTCTTTGGGGTGTTTCTTCTGTTTAGTTGAAGTCTTTGAAGAGTAAGGATTTCAGGATGTGTACTGTAATCATTCTCTGATATTAAATGGAACCGTTGAACCATTATTAAAATCCAAACTGATTTTTATAATGGTCTCAGATGTATATACAGTCCTAAAGTGATGAAGGAGCAAGGTGAACCATTAATATAGATAGATAGATACTTCATTGATCCTAAAGGAAATGACAGCATTACAAGTGCATAGATATACAAATATTAGAAGAGAAGTGAGAAATTCTCTGCAGCATAAACTCAGATACTTGAAATTGTTTGCTTTCTATCAGAGAGGTTGATTCTCATTAAGACCTTGCTTTAAAGAACAATTTTATGATCTTAAGTTCCAGTAAAACATTTCTGCACTAGATTTACTAGCAATTTCAGCAAATGCTTACAATAAGCCCAGAAGCTAAGGGCAGAATCAAACACTAAGTCACGTAGATTCACAATCCACATACCTATTAACCCATGAATTTGCTAGCCCTTTTTTTCTACTTAAACAATGGCATAGAATTTCACAGCCATTGAGGACCTCAGCAAGGCTATTGACAGTCTGGCCCCAGGGAAAGCTCCTGGCAATGATGGGATTCCTCCAGACCTGATCAAACACTGCAAGAACACTCCTCCGACCTTTACACGTGGTCCTCCGTCAGTGCTGGAAGGAAGGAGCTGTACCACACGATATGCACAACTCCAAAATTGTCACTTTGTACAAGAACAAGGGTGATAGGAGCAACTGCAACAGCTACAGGGGTATCTCCCTCCTGAGTATTGTCGGCAAAGTCTTTGCTCGTGTAACTCTGGCATGTCTGCAAACTCTGGCAGAATGGGTCGACCCTGAGTCCCAGTGCGGTTTTCACACAAGGAGGTCAACTGTCGACATGATTTACTCACTCCGTCAACTCCAGGAGAAGTGCAGGGAACAACAGAAACCCCTCTATGTTGCTTTCATCGACTTGACCAAGGCATTCGACCTTGTCAGCAGGGATGGGCTCTTTCAGATTCTCCTCAAGATTGGCTGTCCCCTGAAACTCCAAAGTATCATCAAGTCATTCCATGTTGACATGAGGGCTACTGTTCAGTACGATGGCAGCTCATCAGAACCCTTCACTATTCGTAGTGGAGTCAAATAAGGATGTGCGTTGGCTCCAACATTATTCGGCATCTTCTCTCTGCTATTGAAGCATGTGTTTGGGACTTCAACAGAAGGCATCTACATGCACACCAGGTCTGATGGGTAGCTGTTCAACCTTGCGCGCCTGAGAGCAAGAACAAAGGAGTGAAAGATCTTAATACGTGACATGCTCTTTGCCGATGACGCTGCTATAACCTCGCACACTAAACAGCAACTACAAACTCTCATGGACAGCTTCTCTAAGGCATGCCAGGACTTCGGACTTACCATCAGCCTAAAGAAAACAAATGTCCTTGCCCAGAATGTAGTGGAGACACCAGTTATTACCATCGACAATTACGTTCTAGAAGTGGTCCACAAGTTCACATCCTCGGGGTCGACCATTAGCGATACTCTCTCCCTCATTGCTGAAATCAATAGGCGTATTGGCAAAGCAGCATCGATCCTTGCTCAACTCTCCTCGTGGGTCTGGGAGAATCCGAAACTCGCTACAAAGACCAAGACTGCAGTGTACATTGCATGCATTGTCAGCACCCTCCTGTATGGTAGCAAGACTTGGACCATCTACTCCAAACCGGAGAGGAAACTCAGTAGTTTTCACCTGCGCAGCCTTCGCCGCATCCTCAGCATCACCTGGAGAGACAAAGTCCCGAACTCCGAGGTCCTCTCCCACGCTGGACTTCCCACAATGTTCACGCTTTTAAGCCAAAGCAGACTGCGCTGGCTGGGCCATGTCCGTCGTATGAAGGATGGTAGACTGCCAAAGGACAACCTCTACGGAGAACTAGCAACAGGCAAGAGAAACATTGGTGGACCCCAGCTTCGCTTCAAGGATCTCTGCAAGCGTGACATGAAGGCCTTAAAAATCAACACAGAATGCTGGGCGGATACAGCAGATGACCGCAACAAATGGCGAGGTACTCTTCAGCAACATCTAGAGCAAGGTGAAAGAGTGATCCTGAGTCAGTTTGAGGAGCGGAGAGCTAAACGGAGAGCACAGTGAACAGTGGACAACAATTCCACGACCCCCTATACATGCAGCAACTGTGGCAGAGCCTGCCATTCCAGGATCAGCCTCAATAGCCACAGTTGACACTGCTCGACAAACCAGTGACTACCAGAGGTGCTGTACACATGGTCGACCAGGACTGATAGAGGCCACATCCACGTCCTTTTTATGTGGTGAAATCCATTGTATCATAACTATTACATCTGGTAAATGGATAGGTGAATGTACTGGATTGCAGTAAAATTCCAGTTCTTCTCTGATCAGAGGTGCACATCAAGGCTACAGTTTTAGCTGCAGAGAGTAGTCGGCTCTATCCAATGCATCATCTGCATATCCATTATCGGTAGTATCCACAGGACCAGCTGCCTCGAGACAGCAACATCCTTCATCAAGGATCCCCACCATCAGGGCCATGCCATCTTGCAATTACAGGAGGTACAGAAGCCTGAAGTCATATGGCAGGTGGTTCAAAAACAGCTACTTGTCTTCAATCAGTCGGTTTTTGAACCAACCAAATCACTACAATTTAACATCATGATGACCATTCTGGTCACTCTGCAGTGAAATGGACTTTTTGGTTTTTTTTGTTCTAATTGTGCTTTATTCATGTAAACATTGTGCCGCTGCAAGTGAGTTTTTCATTGCACATGTACATTTATGTACTTGTCCATATGACTTTGACTTTAATCTGGTATCTAAATATTTGGAGGTCTTGATGGTTGACATCTGGCTCACTCACTTGTCCAGACTATGGGACTAGTGTGTAGCTGGAACCAGGACTGGGAACATGAGTAGGTTTGCAACTGGAACTTAAGTGTTTATATAAGAACATAAGACATGACAGTAGAATTAGGCCATTCATCCCTTTAAGTCTGTACTACCATTCCATCATGGTTGATTTATCATCCCTCTCAACCCCATTCTCCTCCCTTCTCCTCGTGACCATTGCCACCTTGAGTATTCATGAACTTAACAACTTTGCTTTAAATATACTCATTGACTTGGCTCCACAACCACCTGTGGCAATGAATTCCACAGATTCACTACCATCTGGCTAAAAACAATCCTCCTCTTCTCTGTTCTAAATGGTCATCCCTTTATCCTGAGTGTACCCTCTTATTGTAGACTCATCTACTGTGAGTAAACATCCTTTTCACATTCCCCTCATTCTTCTAAACTCCAGCGAGTATATACTCAGAGCCATCAAACTCTTCTCATACGTTAACACTTTAAATCCTGGAATAATTCTCATGAACATCTTCTGGACCCTCTCCAATGCCAGCTCATCTTTTCTTAGATAAGGGGTTCCAAACTGCTCACAATGCTCCAAGTGAAATCTGGCCAGTGCCTTATAAAGCCCCAGCATTACATCCATGCTATTATATTCTAGTCCTCTGGAAATGAAGGCTAACATTGCATTCGCCTTCTTTACCACTGCCTCAACCTGCAAATGAACCTGTAAAGAATCTTGCACATGGACTCCCAAGTCTCTTTGATCCACTGAATTTTGAATTTTCTCCCCATTTAGGAAATAGTCTTCATCTTTATACCTTCTACCAAAATGCATGAATACAATATTATCTGCTTGTCCTTCCTCAGTCTCGCTACACACATCCACTCATATACCAACTACCCCATTCTCAGCGCTATCACTCCAGTTCCCATCCTCTTGCCAAATTAATTTAAACCCTCTGCATCAGTTCTAGCAAACCTTCCCACAAGGATGTTGGTCCCCTCAGGTTCCGGAGTAATCCATCCTTTTTCTACGGGTCATTCCTCACCTGGCAGAGATCCCAATGATCCAGAAATGTGGAACCCTGACCCCTGCACCAGTTCCAAGGTAGAGATCACTACCTGGGAGGTCCTCCTCTTCAGCCTCTTCCCAGACTCCCTACACCTACTCCACAGGATCTCTTCCTCCTTTTATCAAAGTCATTGCTGCCTCTGGCTGCCCTTCCTCCCTTTTTAGAATATCTTCAGCCGCTCTGAGACATCCTTGACCCTAGCACCTGGGAAGCACACACCATCCTGGTGTCTCATTCTCTTGTTAGTCCCCCTAACTATCAAGTCTCCTATCACCACTTTACCTTTCTCTGCTGAGCATCAGAGCCAGTCACAGTGCCAGTGGTCTGACTGCAGCTGCTGTGCCCTGATAGATCACCCCCTCCCCCACCCCACACACACACCAGCAGTATCCAGAGGAGTATACTTGTTGCTGAGGGGAATGGCCACAGGGGATCTCTGGAATAACTGTTTACTTCCCTTACTTCTCCGGGCGCGTTCACCCATCTCCTATCTGAAGCCTGCACTCTGGGCGTGACCACATCAGTAAACTTCTCATCTATGAGGTTTTCAGCCTCTCAGATGGGTCTGAGTATATCCAGCTCCAGCTCCTTGATCTTGTCAGTCAGGAGCTGAAGTTAACCATATAACATATAACCATATAACAATTACAGCACGGAAACAGGCCATCTCAGCCCTTCTAGTCTGTGCCAAATGCTTACTCTCACCTAGTCCCACCGATCTGCACTCAGCCCATAACCCTCCATTCCTTTCCTGTCCATATACCTATCCAATTTTTTTTTTAAATGACAATATTGAACCTGCCTCTACCACTTCTACTGGAAGCTCATTCCACAGCTACTACTCTCTGAGTAAAGAAGTTCCCCCCTGTGTTACCCCTAAACTTTTGCCCCTTAACTCTCATGTCCTCTTGTTTGAATCTCCCCTACTCTCAATGGAAAAAGCCTATCCACGTCAACTCTATCTATCCCCCTCATAATTTTAAATACCTCTATCAAGTCCCCCCTCAACCTTCTACGCTCCAAAGAATAAAGACCTAACTTACAGCTACAGCCTTTCTCTGTAACTTAGCTGCTGAAACCCAGGTAACATTCTAGTAAATCTTCTCTGTACTCTCTCTATTTTGTTGACATCTTTACTATAATTCAGTGCCCAGAACTGTACACAACACACCAAATTCGGCCTTACCAATGCCCTGTACAATTTTAACATTACATCCCAACTCCTATACTCAATGCTCTGATTTATAAAGGCCAGCGTACCAAAAGCTTTCTTCACCACCCTATCCACATGTGATTCCACCTTCAGGGAACTATGCACCATTATTCCTAGATCACTCTGTTCTACAAAGTTGGGTGCACTTCCTGCAGATGTAGTCCTCAGGGTACCCTGCAACTTCACATCTTACAGGAGGTGCATTCCACTACGTTAACTACCATCCTGCCTACACTTTGGCTCTAACTTCTTAAATGTAAGTTCAACTATCAACTAAATGATTCCAAACGACTCAGCATCTGTCTGTTCTCTCTGAAGCCTGTTGAGCCAATGCCTGACCACTCTAACACTGACCCACTCCAGCAACGGTTGCTCCACTTACACCTCATTTCTTGTTATTGACCCTTGCTAAATTACTAATAACTCAAGCAATCTCCTGCTTGGGAAACAGGTCCTGGTTGCCTTTTAAATCCGTATATCTCAGTTTATTCTGGCATACCAAAATAACAGATACACTGGGTTATATTCTGTACTCTCACCAGAGCTCAGTTTACTTCCTCTAAACTTAGAGAATTCACTGAAAAACATGGGTGTGTGAGAATGTTAATGAGAAAAGAATGGTAGGATTTTCCAACAGTTTGGAAAATATTCTAATCCAACCAAAGTGTGCTGGATTATTGGAACTGTACTGTATATACTTCAATTTTTACAAATAAAATACATTTTCATAGGAAAACAGATCTACAATGTTTGGAGACTGGCATCTAAATTATGGTATCCATCCCAGTTTAGGCAAGCAACATCTACAGTTGTTATATTCATAGAATACCTTATATGTAATCTGTCATAATTATCTATCATAATTTCTGACTCACAGGCAAAACAAACCAGTAAGAGTGGATGTATAATTACTTGTCTCAAGTTATTGAATCAAAATCTTTCTGATTGCCACCCTGCTGTAATCACTCCATCAGCAGATGAATCAGCATTCCTTCATATCAAACCATACTTGGAAGAAACTTTGAATATTTTAAGGACACAAAATGTACTCTGGATGGGGAACTTGGATGTGGGTTTCAGCAGAAGAGAAGCTGAGGCAAGGAAGGATATGGGAAAATCCACAATGCAGGAGCACAATACTTTAAAGAAGACAAATCATTGCTTACCAAATTGACTCCTTGGATAGCAACTTTTTAACTTGGCAAGTTAAGCAGACTGGCCTATAATCTATTGACTTTCGGAGACTGAGAAGTCCTGTCATTGAAGAATACACGTTTCTCACAAGGCTTGACAGTGGGAGAGGAAGAAGTATTTCCCTTGGCTGAGATACCTAGAAGTAGGGGATCAACCATTGAGATGAGGCAACATTTCTTCTCCCAGATACTGTAAATCTTTGGAATTCTCCATCCTGAGTTACTTTTTCAAAGGAAATAGTTTTTTTTTTGGTATTTAGGGAATCAAGAGATATGGAGTCAGTAGTTGAAAGTGGTACCGAGGTAAAACATCAGCTATAAACTTATTCAATGGCAAAAAAAAAGCTGAATGATCTGCTCCTATGAATCAGGACACATTCTGATCAAGTCTGAACTTCTAAGAACCGGTACATATGTACGAACAAAAATAAATCTGAGATTTCAGAATAAAAAAAAATCTGCTGGAAGAACTCAATTTGCCAAACAGCATCTGTAATGCAAAGAAACGTGTCGGGTCGAAACCCTCATCTGGTCTGAAGTTTCGAAGTTTTGAGGTCCTAGAAAATAGTAAGTCAGAATTAGAGACAGTGTATTTGATGACGGTTACATCCCATTTAGGACTAAACGCTTGCCTGGAGCTTGGTAAAAACACCAAAAGGTGTTGTTGGGCGAAAAAGCCACGGTAGTTTGAATTAAATAATACAAATATTGTGAGCGAAAGGTTGAAAGCTGGACGGAAGGAACTGGAATTTGCTTTAACGCATTTTATACGAGCTAGGTAGGAGGAAGGTTTGGACAGTAGGGAATCTGGCTACAAACTTGCTAAGTGTGTGATTGCTGTACAAGACGTTATGAGGCTCTGCACTGTTGGGGTAGGTACAACAGTTTCCCAGAGATGATGAGAGAAAATGCCCGCCATCGCTCACTTGCCCCGGGGCCAGCAGTCGCTATGGTGACGGGGCGGGAGGGGAAAACTCGTTAGGCACCCGGGAAATGACGGCACAATTGCCGAGGTGGGATTGGCCGAGGCCGGCGGGGCGTCCCCCATTTTGAGCTGCGCAGGGCTGCGGGGAAGGTTGTGATTGTCGAGCGGCTGAACTGAAGACCAGCGCAGGTAGTGTCCCGGCATGGGCATCGCTGCCTTCCCAGGGAGGCCCCGGATCCAGTGGGCCCGCTCTCGGGCAGGGCTAGGGTCGTCTGCCTTTCCTTGCGTAGGAGGTCCGTCCTTCGGTGATGACCACTGGGCCGGACAGAAGGGTCCCAGGCGTCAACGATCCCCCTTCTTCACCCGTCCCAACCCCAGTCCCAGCCCCACGTTTTTTAATGGACGTGGGGGAAGGGGTCGTCTTGTTATATTGCCTTTGTTATTAACTGGATGGGAATTACTGTAACCTGGTTAATTTTCAGTCCTGTCCCCTCAGTAAACACGGGCCTCCTAATATTTGCAGCCTACAGCAGTAAAATTCTCCATCTGCTCAACTCCACGCGCTGATATCTCCCTTCTACTCCAGTTTGCAAGCCTGTCAGTAAACGTTTCCAGAGCGCTGCCTTTAAAAGACTTTACCATCTTCTTGAATGATGAAGATTGGTACTGGTCTATTATTGTCAGATGTATCAAGATACAGTGGAAAACTCGCCTTTAATACTATTCATGCCCAGCGCATTGATGTAGAATAAGGTAAAACTATAACATGCAGAATAAAGTATAAAAGCTACAAAGAAAGTGCAGTGCAGATAATAAAGTGCAAGATCATAATGAAGTAGATTGTGAGGTCAGAAGTCCATTTTATTGTTTCATCATAAGCTTTATCTGGGTGCATTTTCAAAGTGATGCTTTGAACTTTTAGAAAGTACAATGGAAGTATAAGTACTTGAAATGTTCCTGTTTTTCCAAAGTTGTAGGTCAGTAAAGATGAATGCCCGGGTATTCATTGGCAGACTGAGCCCATATGCCACTGAAAAAAATGTGGAGAGGTTCTTCAGAGGATATGGACGAATTAAGGAAATTGATTTGAAGAATGGATTTGGATTTGTGGTAAGATTCTCTTAATTTTAATGCAGAAGTTAGTACTATTCTGAGTACATGTGAAGTAATTGAATTCAGTCAATTGCCCAGTTTTTCCTTAACACGATGTGACTACTGGGTTATTAGTATAGCTAAATTGATTTTGACAAATACTGAATTTTGGATGCAACTAATGATTTTATAATAAATAAAACTTGCCCTGCACACCTCCTTTGAGCCTACCTCTCACTGTAAATGTATGCCTCTCATAATCATGTGAACACTGATAAGATCTCCCTTCACCCTCTGCTGCTCCAAAGAAGACAGTCCAGGTTTGTCCAATCTCTCCTCATAACACTTGCCCTGTTATCTAGGTAGCATCTTGGTAAATGTCTTCTGCACCCTCTCAAGGGCTTCAACATTGTTCCTGGAGTGAGTAGAATGGAATGCAGCCTAACTAGATTAAAAAAAAACACTATGACTCAGCTTCCCAACTCTGAACTCAATACAGGTTCCTTGACTACTAAAGGCAAGCATGCCATGTTCCTCCTTTACTGTACTATTAACTTGTATAGCCACTTTCAGAGAGCAATGGATGTGTACCCCAAGATCCTTTCACACATCATCATTGTAAGGATCTTGTAATTAACAATGTATTGTCTCTTTACATTCGCACCAGTTTAAAAACTCCCGATTCCTTATTGATACATACTGTGAATAGTTAGGACCCAAGCCCTAATCTCCACAACACTCCACTAGACATTGCCTGTTAACACAAGAAAGATTCATTTATTCTGATTGCTTAATTTCATGAATGTATATTGCCTCAATCCCACATGCTTTCATTTAACCTATTTGCCTCTAATGTGGGATTTTATCATGTAATCTGTGCTTTTTAAATTTAATTTATTCCAATCACTGTGTTAAAATAATCATCATAATTTCAGGTCAGACTACTTGTGTGCACTTCAGTGAATAAGAAGGGATGAACTTATTTGTATTAAAGAGTTAGTTTATTGACATTAACCAAAATGAGTTAAGGCATTTACAATTAAATGCTCCCCAAAGTCCAGCAGAGTCAAATAAAATTGTAGATGGTCATAACTGATTGATTCTTGCTGAGTGTATGAAAACCACCTAATAAGCTCGGGTGCGAAGTCAGCTGTGGATTGTCGCATGCTTAGCATGTAGCTAAGTTCATCGACGTTAAGTCCTCTTACCTCTAGAATAATAAGAACAGAAAATACTGGACATATCAAGCAATTTGGGCCACATCCATGGGGAGAGAAGGAACTAAAATATTCTGATGAAGGGGCTTCTTTGATCTATCAGCTCTGTTACTCTTATCACAGATGATGTCTGACTTGCTGGGTATTACCAGCATTGTGTTTTTATCATAGATTTTTACCATCTGCAGTTTTTTTTGGGATGATCACTTTTTAAGTCTTGGGCTTTGATACAAAAATTCATACTTGTGTGATGGCCCTGTCTTCTGCTCATTGAGTCCAGGATATCCGCCATTTTATATCCTATTCATCAGCACTATCTTTTTGACAGGCAACAGGTTTAAAGGAACCAAAGCAAATTGTACATGTATCTGAAATGCATCATCAAGCTGCTGGCTTAAAGTGGAGGGAGTCTTTCAACGTTTGAACTGTTTTGAAACAGCCACAATCTTGAAACAACTGGCAGCCCAAGCTTCAATGCTCACATATCTTGATTCACAGAAGAAAATAATTTTTTTGACGGTAGAATAATTTTTTGGTAAAAGGGCTGTTTGAGCAAATTGCTGCTCCCTTGACAGAGCCTTGGTTGGATTCGTATCACTTCCTTCAAATTTAACAGAAATGGACCATTAATGAGGAGACACAAGAGTTCAAGGAACCAAAAAATCTGTCTACTAATTTTTCAGCATCCTTACTGAATGGAGCACAATTAATACAGAAAACAAAAGGGAAACACTGATTAAAATATTATTACAAGTGCAGTTTACTTACAAAGGCATAAATGTTTAAATAAAGCTATACAAATGAATCACGTTGGCATGACCAGCTACTTGAATCAATAATGAAGAAAACATGCAAGCTGTAAAGCTGTGATAATTCAAAGTACCATCAGGGTCTTGTAACTATTTTAAACAAACAAATCTTTTTGAAAGAAATACCAATTAGAATCAGAATATTATCACTGATATATGTCATTAAATTGTTGTCTTTGTGGCAGCAGTACAATGCAATACAAAAAAAAAACCTGAATTATAGTAAGTATATATATATATATAATAAATAAATAGTGCAAAAATAGAAATTAAAACAAGTAGGGTGGTAGTCTTTGTGGGTTCAATGTCCCCAACTTCTCTATAGCACTATCAGAGTCTATATAACATCTCCACAACTCCATGCTACAAAGCCAAGATCAGAGCTACTCCATGCGTCAATATTATGTCTAACAATTTACAGCTGCAAAGGGACCTTACAGGAAAAAAATGCTGATGCCTCCAGTCAGTTTGTAAAATATTAACATTTTTATTAATCACTTGGAAATTATTATCCTTGTGTGGGAATGAGCACAGATGCTAAACGGTTCTAACCAATCTTCATCGTAATGCAGGCATAAAACTAATCAGTCATTTCTAATCACTTCCTTTTCTGTGCCAGCGAGCAACTCACTGATGGTGTAGACCTGCAGTACTTTTAAGTTCTTAATGTATAGCAGGATTTTGTGATAATTAAAAATATGTTTAAATACAACAATAGCACCATTTTTTGACCCTGTGGAAGCCACAGTGATCGAATGCCATCTTACCAGAAAGATCGTAGTTCTTCTTTTCCTGAAGAGGAGAGAGCTACTGAGGTGACTTTTCGTGCAACCATCGTTACCCATTATGAGTTCAATAAACATTTTACTTTCATTCTTTCATTTTTGAAAAAAACTCAGTATCATCACCATAGCTAATTAGGAACATTAAACCACTAAGAAATAGTCAATGGTAATATATAGTCTATAAAATAAGCTAATTATATTCAGACTTAGAAATTTGATTGCAGAACTTGCATTAACAAAAGTGGCAAAGTTAAGTGAAATGTCACAATAAGGAAAATAGACCAGGTTCTTATTTAAATATGATTTTTTTAAAAAATCATTCGTTGTGGAAAGGCAGATGAGGATAGGACCCTTGCAGAGAATGGGAAGGTCCCGGGGAGTGTTGTAGACCCGAGGGACCCAGATGTACATGACTCCTGGAATGTGGTGCAGCAGGTAGACAGGATGGCAAAGACAGCTTTTGGCACACTGGCCTTCATCAGACAGGACACTGAGTATAGAGGTAGGGATGTTCCATTACAGTTTTACAGCGGTGAGGCTGCATTTACAATATTTTGTTCAGTTTTGGTTGCCCTGCTATAGAAAAGGTACCATTAAGCTGGAAAGTGTGCAGAGGAGACTTCCAAGGATGTTGCTGTGATTCAGGACACTCATTTATGAAGAGAGGTTGAGCTGGTTGGGACTTTTTTCATTGTAGTGTAGGAGAATGGTGGGGAGGTAATCTTACAGAGGTATGTAAGATTGAGGGGCATACATAAGGTGAATGAGCGGTCTTTTTCCCAGAGTCGGGGAATCAAGAACTAGAGGGCCTTAGTTTAAAACCGTATGAACAGATGAAGGCTATTTATTCTCCCTTTTGAGGTGGTGAGGTAGTTTTCTGATCACATTTTTATAAAAAAAGAATACTTCCATTAATTATGATTTTAGATCCGCAGTAATAACAAAATGTTAAAAATATTCATGGGTCAGATTGCATGTGAAAGAAAAATATTTTAAGGTTTTGTATCAGAAACAGGTTCATTTCCTTACTACATGGAATTTGTTTTGCGGCAGCAGTACAGTGCAAATACAGTTACTATAAATTACAAATAAATAAGTGTTTAAAAAAAGGATTAATAAGATAGTGTTCACAGATTGTTCAGAAATCTGATGGTGGAAGGTAAGAAGCCATTTTCAAAGAGTTGCATTTGGGTCTTCAGCCTCCTTTACCACCTCCCCGATGATAGTAATGAGAAGGGGGTGATGGTTCTTATTGATGGATGCTACCTTCCTGAGGAACTGCTTCTTGAAGATGTCCTCTACTGTGTGGAGGGTTGTGCTCGTGATGTGAAGGAGCTGGCTGAGTCTACATCCCTCTGCAGCCTCTTGTGATAATATGCATTAGAACCTCCGTGCGTGGCTGTGACATAACCAGTCAGAATGCTCTCAGCCATTCATCTGTAGAAATTTGGAAGAGTATTTGGTGATGCACCAAATGATCTCTCACTCCTAATGAAGTAGAACCACTGGAATGCCCTCTTCATGATTGTATCAATGTTTTGGGCCCAAGACAGATCTTAGAAGTTGACAATTAGGAGCTTAAAAGCTGCTCATCCTTTCCAGTGCTTGACCCCTCAACGAGGACTGGTGTGTGTACTCATGACTTCTCCTTCTTGAAGTCCACAATCCATTCCTTGGTTTTGCTGGCAGTGAATGCAGTGTTGTTTTTGTGACACCAGTCAACCAGCTGATCTATCTCACTTCTGTACACTTGCCTCATTGCTGTCTTGAGATTTTTACCAACAATAGTGGCATTAGTGACAACTTTACAGATAGATTTTGAGCTGTGCTTACCCATACAATCATGAGTGGAGAGAGAGAGAGAGTAAAGCAATGAGCTAGCACACATTCTTAAGGAGTGCCTTTATTTGTCAGTGAGGAGGAGGTGTTAATCACCAATCTGTACTGACTGTGGTCTCCCAATGAAGAAATCGAGGATTGAGTTGCAAAGAGAGGCAGGAGGCCCAGGTGTAGAAAGTTTGTGATTAATACCTAAGCGATGATGGCATTAAACACTTAATTGTAATCAATGAACAGCAGTCTGATGTATGTTTTACTCTTGTCTAGATGCTCCAAAGTAGAGTGGAGAGCCAGTGAGATTATGTCCACTGTAGACCTGCTGCAACAGGTCCAGGTACTTGTTCAGGCAGGAGTTAATTATGGCCAGAATTAACCTCTTGAAGTACTTCATTATGATAGATGTGAGTGCTGCAGGGTGATAGTTGTTCAGGCAGCTCACCCTGCTCTTCTCAGGCACTGGTATCATTCTGCCTCTTTGAAGTAACAGGAACCTTAGACCACATCAGTGAGAGGTTGAAGATGTCAATGAACACTCCAGTCAGGTTTACAGGTTTGCAGTATCCGACCTGGTGTACTGTTGGGGCCTTGTATCTTGTAAGATTTTATCGTCTTGAAGGATGTTATGATACTGGCCTGGAGGAGGAATTCACAGGGTCATCAGATTTTGTGGGGATTGTGCAGTGTTGAAGACTTTACCTTCATCTTTGATTTGATACTTTAACTCAGTTTCTTTTCCCACAGATGCAGTCTGATCTGCTGTGCATTAAGTGTTTTCTGTTTTTGTTCTATATTCTCAGCATCTGCAGTTTTGTTTTAAATTTCATGTACAAATGTATTGTTCTGTCCTCAGGAGTTTGAAGATTACAGAGATGCAGAGGATGCTGTTTATGAACTAGATGGAAAAGAGTTGTGCAATGAAAGGTAATAACTCCAGTCTCATTATCTAATCCCTATAAGGGTGATGCTTATTCTGCAATGTTGCTAGCTACAAATTAAGCATTTTGTGTATGCAGAGTGACAGTTGAGCATGCCAGAGCACGCAATAGAGGAGGACGAGGACGATATCAAGGTTATTTTAGCCAAAGCTATCAATATAGTTCTGGAAGGTATGTTTATTTTCCTGTTTTTTCTAAATTGGAAATGCAAAATTTTGAATGGAATCAGTATAAAATTGGATAATAAATCCAACTCATTACATTAAACAAATCCGGACACTTCATATGACAAGCTGATGAATCTACTAGAATTTAAAGAAAGTAAGCTTGTATGCTATTTACAAGTGCTGAAACCTTTTATTGTCTGCTGTTTATATTAAGTCCATGTTAATTTGTTAGTTAAGTAGAGATGTTGTTTGCCATCAATAGTTGACTTAGTGTGGTGCTGAGCCTTTGGAACTGGAAGGTCATGAACTTCTGCTTTCAGCACTTTGTGCCATTATCTTGAAAACCTCAGGGATAGGAGCATAAAAATGTTTTTTATTGAAATGGCTGATAGAAACTGTAGTGTTCTCGCACAGATGTAAAAAAAAAACAACAAAAAAACTCTGAACTAAACACCAAGCATAAACCAGTCAATGAGGCGGTCCCAGTAAGATTAACCGTTTACTGTTCACTCTTCCACATTAACGTATGGTGAAAACTGTTGATAAAACAATACAAAATATATACAGTATTTGTTTCCTTCCTGGCATCACATTTACATTATAAATACTTGCATAAGTAAAACTACAACAACATTAAAGTGCAACATACAGTCAGAATCTACCTACGCCATCGACTGGCTTTAAATACATCAACACAAACTATCCGCAACTCTTTAAATAACAAAGAACATAAACTTTATCAACCGTCATTACTTTTAACAGAATCAGCGTTAACATTTTTACTTCAACATATCGATTATCTTATGAACTTACGGCGTTGCTTCTCTGATGTTTCTAGTGCGTAGAAAGAAAACTTTTCTCGCGCTGATCCTGCACACATAAGCCCCCTCCTTCCCGTTTCTCCAAACCAGTATTTTCCCACAGGACGTGGCGAAACCGGGTGTGACGTCATCACATGTCGCGATATATCACAGACAACAAATTTACTTTAAGCAACCTTAACTTTAACTAGAAAATGATTACAAACGAATTACTAAAGCGAAAATATAATAAACTAAACAAATGCCTTAAAGGCAACACACTCCCCGCATGACCTTCGTAAGGTCACTATGAACATAATACAAAACTTCAGTCTCTAAATCAGTCCTTAGGAAGAAGTAGCATGACTTTTGCAACTGGCCTTTGGTAAGTTTTCACATCACCTTGGTCAGAAGTTTTCAACTTGCCTCGCAGTTTCCTGCAGGTTACACATTTGTGGAGTACTGAATTGATCAGTGTTTCACCTCCCAAGATCCACAGTCCCGCTGCCCTTATTGCTCTTTCCGTCAGGTGACAGGTCTGATGCCTTACCTGTTCATGGTGATGGCGAGTGAGTAGTAAGGACACATGGCTTACTCACAGGGCAGGATTACTGGGCTCTTTTCTGCAGCTGGAAGGTGGGAGTGTATTAACCGGCCTCCAATGCAAATGATACAGTTTTTCAGGATTGGGTTGAATTTCCTCAAAGGGCTGTCCTTTGGTATTGGTTTATTAGCTTGGAGAGCCGAAAACTCCCTTGCAAAAGCTGCTCTTTGAGTTGCTTTTTAGATGACGTCCTTTGCCTGGGCCAATTCGTCCGCAGTGTGAGGTAAGTTACATTTGTGCCATCCCTTGCATTTACTATTTCGGGATGAGTGTTTGTGAGATCTGGCCATGTGAATGAGGAACGCAAGTCCTCTCACTAAAGAATTCAAAGTGGAGAACCGCTGAAAGCGTTCGTTAGTACGTATTGATTCTTCGAGGTAGGTGACTCCTGTTTGTATTTGCGGCCGAATTTCCGAGTCTCTTTCGGGTTCGATCAGCTCAAATGTCTCGCTCATTTGAGTTTTTTCTATTGGTGGCTGATACAGAAAGGGGGGTCCGGTGAACCAGGATGTCTGAGCCAGGCGGGATGCAGGTAAGGATCTCGATGCGTGGTCTGCAGGGTTATCCTTGGTACATACGTAATGCCATTGTTCAGGCTTTGATGACAGGCGGATACGTTGAACTCTATTATGAATGTATACATAGAAACGTTTTGATTCATTATAAATATAACCAAGCACTACTTTGCTATCTGTGTAGAACTTGATATCATCCAGCTCTAGGTCTAGCTCATCCTGGATAAGATCTGCCATTTCCACAGCCAGAACAGCTGCGCACAGTTCAAGCCTTGGAATTGTCGGCTCGGACTGAGGAGTGAGCTTCGCCTTACCAGTTACAAATCCTACTTCAACTTGACCATCCTTCCCGACTATTTTCAAGTAAGCTACAGCACCGATGGCCTTGGTAGACGCATCCGAAAAAACACACAATTCTGTGCGCTGCCTCGGTGGGTGAGGTCGCAGTGTACCTACGTCGGATATGAAGCTGTTTTAGATCTTGAAGTGAATCTCTCCAAGCCTCCCATTTGCTTAGCTTGTCTTCTGGTAGGGGAGTATCCCAGTCGGAGAGCTCAGAGGTAAGTTATCTGAGAAAAACTCTTCCCTGGATCGTAACTGGCGCCAGTAGACCCAAGGGATCGAAAACACTGTTGACAGTGGAGAGAACTCCACGGCAGGTAAATGGCTTGATCATGGTCGGCACGGAGAACGTGAATGTGTCAGTCGTAATCTCCCAAAGGAGACCCAAACTCCTTTGTATGGGTATGGTTTCTCCATCTAAATCTAGGTCTTTGATTGCCGGAGCACAGTCATCGTGTGGAAAGGCCTCCATTACTGCCTGACAGTTTGATGCGAACTTATGCAAGCGGAGGTTTGACTCAGCGAGTGAGGCTTGTGTACGTTGGAGCAGATCAATTGCTTCGTCTTCTTTCTGTAGCGATATCAAGCCGTCGTCGACATAGAAGTGCCTTTCTACAAACTTAACGGTGTCATCGCCGTGCTCCTGTGCGTCCTCTCTGATGGCTCTTCGCAGCCCATAGATGGCCTCGGCAGGTGATGGACTATTGCCGAAAATGTGGACTTTCATCCGGTACTCAATGACTTCCTTGTTAATGTCATTGTCCTTGTGCCATAAAAAATGGAGGAAATTGCGATGGTTCTCCTGTACTAAGAAGCAATGGAACATCTGCTGGATGTCCGCTAAGATTGCGACCTTCTCCTTCCGGAAGCGCAACAGGATCCCGAGAAGGGTATTGTTAAGGTTGGGGCCTGTAAGGAGCGCGTCATTAAGGGAGATACCAGCGCACTGAGCACTGGAGTCAAAAGACCACCCTGATCTGATTGGGCTTTTGTGGGTGGTAAACCCCAAACGTTGGGAGGTACCAGCACTCCTCACCTTCTCTCAGTGGTGGTGATACTTCAGCATGTCCATTAGCGAAGATCTTCTCCATAAATGCTACGTATTGTTGCTGCATCTCAGGTTTCCTTTTCAGGGTTTTTTGCAAGGATGTGAACCACTTGACTGCCTGCTCTTTGTTGTTTGGCAGTCGCTGGCGTGGTTCTCTGAAAGGTAGTGGGGCGACCCAGTTATTTGCTTCGTCTCTGAAGACCTTGGTGTCCATTATTTTTAAGAAAATGGTGTCTTGTGCTGATGGAGCAAGTTTATTATCATGTTCAGTTTGAGCGAAGACTGACTGTCCCAGCGTCTTGTCGGTTACTTTGATACACATGAAACTTGTGAAGGGTTGAAAAATTGAATGGCGGCCACTCTCTAGCACATTGGTCTTGAGTGTGTTAACTGTCGGTTTGTGTACATTGCCAAGGCACACCTCTCCTATCACCACCCAGCCCAGATCCAGGCGTTGGGCAAAGCGGGTGTCGTGTGGTCCATTGACCTGCTGCCTAACCTTGTGCACCTGGAGAACATCTCTTCCTAATAGCAGGAGTATTTCTGCTTTTGGATCCAGTTCTGGGATGTGCTTGGCAATGTGGTGGAGATGTGGCTGGTGCAGCACTGCACTTGGTGTTGGGATCTCAGTGCGGTTATTCAAAATTTCATTGCACTCTAAGAGTGGAGGGAGACAGATGACAACTTTACCATCCAGGGACTCTAGCTGGAAACCTTCTGCCTTCCTTCCATAAGTTTCCACGCTGCCTGAGCAAGTTCTAAGGTAGTATGGGAACTGATTACTCTCAATGTTGAACAAGTCAAAGAACTCTGGTCTGACTAGTGAGCGATTGCTCTGGTCATCCGGAATTACATAGGCTTTGATAGCCTTGTCTTTGGCTCCCTTAGGGTACACCTTAGTGAGGCAGATCTTTGAGCAAGAACGGCTTGACTGACCTTGACCGCAAACTTCTGTGCAGCTCGAGCTGACAACAGTTGTCCTGGAGTGAGCTTCTCCCTCCCCGCCGTCCTGTTGTGAGGGTGAAGGAGCTTTGTCGGTTTGCGGTAACGGGCGGGGATGCATGGCCCCATCGTGATTAGTGCTATTACATTCTGGGCACTTCACGGAGATCGTACACTCTCTAGCAAGGTGAGAGGTAGAGGAACAGCATTTAAAACATTTTTTTCTCCTTGAGAAGGGTCATCCTCTCTTCAAAGGGTTTTTTCCTAAATGTTCTGCATTTTTTGAGGAGGTGGGGTTTGTTGTGCAATGGACAATTCTTGCTAGGGTCATTGTTAGTTGTAAAGACTTCAGTTTTACGCACTGAGACAGGTTTATTGATGTTAAAGTTATTCGAAGTGAATTGAACTGGCTTGGTGTGAATTGTACTGCTACCTTGACTCATGGAGCTAGGGTCGTTTCGCTTCTTCGCCTCCTTGCACACAAACCTAGTGAAATACTCAAAGGGAGGAAATCAACCATTGTTCTCTTCCTTGTACTCTGAGCCAACAGACACCCACCTTTCCTGCAGCCCAAATGGAAGTTTGTCCACGATTGGTCTAATCCTGTATGAAGTATCTAGGTATGACAGACCAGTTAAATAGCCATCTTCTTTGGCGCCTTGAATCTCCATGAGTAGATCTCCGAGCTCTCTTAACTTAGTGTGGTCCTTGGCTGACACCTTAGGAAAATTTTCCAGACATCGAAATAGTGCTGTTTCAATAATTTCAGGGGCCGCATAGCACTCCCGAAGTCTCTCCCATGCTTTGCGTAAGGCTAGCTTGGGGTTGTTGATGTACACTGAACGTATGCGTCTCACCTGTTCACATGATTCTTTTCCCAGCCATTTCGTCATAAGATCCAACTCTTGGGTTGCACCGAGCTGGACTCCGTGGATAGCGTTGGCGAATGAGGAGTACCATGCACGGTAATTTTCAGGTTTATTGTCAAACTGGTATAGTCCTGAAGTGACGAGATCTCGTCGTGCTAAATACTGTGCCATGTGTTCAACTGCAAGTGGCATGCTGGCTGGGGGAATATGTCGGCGGGTATATGACTGAGGGTGTACATTTGTTAGGGAATTTGCTGTTCTGAATTCAGCCTTTGCCTCTCCTCTCACCAAATCTGGTAAGTTTGGTGTCGGGAAGTATTTGTCATCAGCCGTTTCATTCTTGAATTCGTCGCAGAGTTGCAAGGGTAAATTGTCGTCCTCAGCTGGATGTGATGCAATTGGGCCTCTCTGAGACTCCTCATGAGGTGGGATGTTAGCATATAAGTACGGAGAGGAAGAATGAATCTTCAAGTCCATTTGAGATCGGACATAGTCGCTTTTGCGTTCCAATCTGGTCCTTTCTGAAGTAGATTTTATGTCATCCAGAACATGCATTTCTTCAGCTTTTTCTAATATCTCTGCTTCCACCCTGGCAGCTTCGGCTTCTCAGTGTAGCGTCAGCACTTCTAACTCTGACTCTATCCTTACCCTTTCCAATTGGTTTTCGGCTTCACTGGCAGCCGCTTCGTTTTCTCTGGCAGCCGCTTCCTTTTTCAATTTTGCTTCCTGTTCGGCGTACAGCGCTCGCACTTGGCGGCTTCTGCTTTAGCTCTTGCATGGGCAGCCTTACTTGTTGATGCCCTACTGCTCCTGGTGCTGGATGGCAACGACTTGATGCTGGATCGTGATGCCATCGTAGCACTTGAAACACCTGGTAATGCCGCCTTTTCACTGTAGTGTTCTCGCACAGGTGTAAAAAAAAAACTCTGAACTAAGCACCAAGCATAAACCAGTCAATGAGGTGGTCCCAGTAAGATTAACCGTTTACTGTTCACTCTTCCACATTAACGTATGGTGAAAACTGTTGATAAAACAATACAAAATAGATACAGTACTTGTTTCCTTCTTGGCATCACATTTACATTATAAATACTTACAAAAGTAAAACTACAACAACATTAAAGTGCAACATACAGTTAGAATCTACCTACGCCATCGACTGGCTTTAAATACATCAACACAAACTATCCGCAACTCTTTAAATAACAAAGAACATAAACTTTATCAACCGTCATTACTTTTAACAGAAACAGCGTTAACATTTTTACTTCAACATATCGATTATCTTATGAACTTACGGCATTGCTTCTCTGATGTTTCTAGTGCGTAGAAAGAAAACTTTTCTCGCGCTGATCCTGCACACATAAGCCCCCTCCTTCCCATTTCTCCAAACCGGTATTTTCCCACAGGACGTGGCAAAACCGGGTGTGACATCATCGCATGCCGCGATATATCACAGACAACAAATTTACTTTAAGCAACCTTAACTTTAACTAGAAAATGATTACAAACGAATTACTAAAGCGAAAATATAATAAACTAAACAAATGCCTTAAAGGCAACACAGAAATTCCATAATGATTGAAGACCTAAATAACTGCTGCCTAGTTAGTAAGTATACTGATGGCATTCAATTTCCAGACCCTCAATTGGGTAAATTTATTCAAATAGACCAATCAATGTTTGTGTGTTGTCATCAGCCGTGATCTCAGCCTTTGTATTGTGGGAAGAGAAAGTTGGTCAGTGTTCCTAAAGTAAACCTTGGACTTATATAATCTACAGAAAATAAGAACTACTTTTGAGTTATGAACGTTCTTAAAATGATTAATGATTTTAAAGTGGGAATTGCAGAGAAGCAGGGAGTTTTGTTTTTCCCTTCAACATGTCTTTCCTGACCCTCCTATATCCACAAAAGACTACCTGTTGATATCTTAAAGTACAGAGGATAACATATTATCCATTTTAGAAGTGGACCGCCAATTCGCACAGAAAACAGAGTTATTGTTGAGAATCTATCCTCCAGAGTTAGCTGGCAGGTATGTTGCATGTAATATCTAATTATATACGACTCAAGTTTTCTGTAATTATTAAACCAGTTGAAAAAGAAATGGAATGAAGTTAGCACTATTTAATTGTAAAAGCAGAGGCTTTAAGATAACCTAAGAGTCATTTTACAGTGCAGGACACAGTGTAATATTGTCTCTGCCAGATTTCTGACAAATCGTCTCAAGTGATACTTTCAAACAACACTTGTTGACAGTGCTAACTGAATTTAAAACAATGTTAATAAATAATTGTTCACTGCATGTATCAAAGAAATATGGTGTAGGAGAACAAAAAGTTGATCTCAACATTTTGGCATTATATATGTAGCATAGTTCCTTCCAAGAAAGCTACTGACTTGCAGTTGAAGCATCGTGTGTAACTAATAGAATGGTACAATAAATAGCTTAAGCTGCTACCATTCCTAAACTGGATTAGTAGTTTCTGTATTTATAAAGCTACCAATTTTCATCAAACTAATGTATGGACACTCTGAAAGGTCCACATTAAATATGTAACCTTTTTATTGTGAAAACGACTCTTAATTAAAAACCTGTCATCAACAGTTGATTGATAAAGGTTGTAATTTTTCAAAGTGTTTCTATATTTTGAAAAATTACAAGGCACACCAGTCAATGCTAAAGTCTAAGTTTGAGTTGGTGCTTTAACTTTTTTTTTGCTATGAGGTCAATATAATTTTTTTGAAAGCAGTGAGACAGAAGCAGTTGCTTAGAGACCTGAGATGATTTTGGAATTAGTCCATTGTTGAATTCTTTTCCATCTTAAGCATTTAACAAAAACAATCTTGAGAGACCCAAAGGCTTTTTCAAGAATGTATTTTCATCTTGATCGAGATAAATGGATAGCTGATCTGGATTAATTTGGATGATGTTTGCCAGTGTATGCTGCTAGGCTGGAGTAGAGAAAAAAAACTAAGCCAAATGACCTGGTTAACAATATTATTGGAAGGTGAAAAATTAAGTGGTTTGCTTATTGAGATTTCTAGACCTCATAGCACAGTTGCTTGCTGACACTTGTGTAAACTTGCTCAATGGTTAGTTGGAGAATATACTGGGAGATCCAGTACTTCTGAAGGGAAAATTTGAGTTAAGTAATTAAGTTCAGTATCATGGAAGGAAAGCTGAAACTTCTAATTATTTTTGTCATGTAATTTATTTTGTGCTATAACTAGCATTGCCATTCTGTGCATTTTTTGCTGCCCTTTTGACCTCTTTGCAAGAAAGAGAAGGCATTCCATATAGAACGGATGTGAACTGTATTTAAGAATGGATTCTCCTTTTAGTTGCTGTACCAAATTAAGTGCTGTACCTATTATTATGATTAGTTTAACTTTAAATGCAAATAACTTTTGTTTGCCTACTAACCTTGAAACTAAAATGTGTTCACTCAGATTTTGATTTAAGAAATTTAACCAAGTGTTAAAACCTTTATTTACCAGCCTCTCGTGTCGTTGGCCTTGTGACGTGGAGTGCCGCTGGTTTTCCTAATCGCTGTGCCTTGGTCTCTTGGGCCTAGTTGAAATGCCAATCTGCTCCTACCTTTGTCAGTTGCTGATCTAAATCTGTGTTGTGTGGCCTGACCAACACTGGTGGGCACTGGGTTTAGTGCCGTTACCTTGCTGCATCCCTGAAAATGATAACAGTGCGTCCTAAAGTCGCGAGTTCTGAGAGCCTGCTGTAAAATGCGAGGTCCTTGATTGGGAGAAATTCGCTGATAGGGTTGTTTGGAAGCTCGATTGGAGTAAGGCAAGAAGTCCGTGGTCACAGCACAAGAGTAGCAATCCTGGTTCCTATGGCAATCCCACAGTCTGCCTTTAAGGGAGGGTGATGACCGGGAAGGATTCCATCGAATGGGTAGTGTCAGTCAATCGGGTGGTGAAGAGAACCACCTGGTCTTCGTTCGTGATGGTGCTTCTGCGAACACTTGTTACATTTGGCTGGTTGAATAGCCTAGGGAATTTTACAGGAAGGTAATACACATTTTGTAATTGGATGTCTTTTTGCTTGCTTTTTAGTGGTATACATTGGAAATAGACACATTTTGTGTGAATATGCTTTGATTCATATAACTACTTTGCTCTTGCATAGGATCTGAAAGACTTCATGAGGCAGGCTGGAGAAGTTACCTTTGCAGATGCACACAGGCACAAGATGAACGAGGGGTGAGATAACGATAGTTTGATATTGTTTTAGCTTGTTGAGCTATTTCGGCTTTTTTATAAATGCAGCAGGAGGCAAGAACTATAAGATTGGCACTAATGCTGCTATGAGAAACTGGTTTGTAGTTCTATATCGACATTTACTGTTCTACATTTCACTGTAAATGGACCTAAAAATAGAGTTATAGAATGATTTCAGTTGTTTTAAATAAACGACTGGGTTGTCGTATTTTCTTATCATGCTTGTAAGAAAATCTTAACATTTACACCATTTACTGCTATCTTGGGCACTCTGAATAGTCTTGCACTTTCCTCAGAACTAAAATATCAAGCATGGAGTATTAAAACATAAAGGAGTTAATAGCTCAGTTAGCCTGACAATACTGGAAACTATTATTGAAGAGAAACAAGGTACTTGGAAAATAACAATAGGATTGTGCAAGGACAGTGTTGACGTATGAAAGAGAGATCATGCTTGATAAATCTATTGAATTTTCTTGATTGTAACTAGCATACAAGTGTCAATCAGTTAATGTTGTGCATTCAAATTTAAAAAGCTTCACAATAGATTACTGAACAAAGTGCATGGTATTGGGAGTCAATCTTACTGTAGTGTGGATTGAGAATGTTAAAAGACAAAATAGGAATAAAATTTGTGTCATTTTTGAGTTAAAATTTTTTACTAATTGGATGCCACAGCAATTGATCCTTTTGGTTAAGTGCACTAATATCAATGTCAGTGATTTGGTGTGATAAGAGTATCATATCCAACTATGGAACAAAATCAGATGGTGATGCGGGCTGTGCGCATGATAGAGAGGGACTTCAGGGGATGTAGACAAAATGAATAGAAAATAGAATATGCATAAGCAAAATGTGAAGTCATCAACTTTGTAGAAAAGATAGTGAGACTTTTTTAAAATCCTGAAGAATTGAAGGTTGTTGGTGTTCAAATGGATTTGGGTGTTCAAATCACAAAGTTAATATGCAGGTTCAGCAAGTAAGTAGGAATATATGCAGTATGTTGGCCTTTCATACAGATTTCTGTGCAAGAATAAAGACTCCCTTGCTGAAGCTGTGGTGCTATACAAAGAAGAATATACAGTCGGCCCTCCTTAGCCACAGATTCCGCGTGCGTGTATTCAACCAACCGCGAACCGCGAAAACACGGAAGCGCTCTTCCAGCACTTGTTGTTCGAGCATGTACAGACTTTTTTTTCTTGTCATTATTCCCTAAATAATGCAGTGTAACAACTATTTACATAGCATTTACTTTGTATTAGGTATTATAAGTAATCTAGAGATGATTTAAAGTATACGGGAGGATGTGCGTGGGTTATTGTGCATCAGAATCAAAAAAAGTCGGAAGTTCTCTTACTAAGTAAGTCGGAACAAGTATATCCGGTATTATTTAACGTCAGTTAGTCAAACGCTTGTCTTAGTATATAGTATATATTTTACCTTTCTATGCATATAAAACACTTAAGAACGTATGTTTCAGCGCTGGGCTCAGGATCAGAAGTTCTCGGGACTCGGGACAGATCACTCCCTAGTGCGCTCTCCATCGTGCCGGGTTGATATGGAGGATCAAAAACTCAAAACCCCAAAACCTAATAATTAAACCACTGCGTTGCTTAGTAATAATTGTAGCTTTCATCGGGGCAGAGCCTTTCTCACTTTATCCTTTAAAATTGTTCTGATCGTTGACCAACCTAGCCTAACGCTTTTGCAATGACCGATGACGTTTCACCTCTTTCCGATCACTTTATTATTTCCACTTTATTTTCAATCATGATTATTTTCGTGAACAGAAACACTGCACGTTCAGAGCTCTGGCGCCAGGTCCTAATGTCCACCACTCTGAGACAGGTTAAATAAGATCTGGGGTTCCACTGGGTCCACCGGATTGAGACAGGTTGAATAAGGGACTTGAGCATCCGCGAATTTTGGTATCCACGAGGGGTCCCGGAACCAGTCCCCTGCGAATAAGGAGGGCTGACTGTATTGCAGTAGAGAGAGCAGCAAAGATTGACCAGATTGACTTGTATGAGGAGAATACTTGATACTGGACTAATATTTTCTACAGTTTCACAACATTCTTAAATGTTTGGCAGGGTAAATGCAGCTGAGGATCCTATCAGTTATGGTCAAAGGGAAGTCATAGTTAAGAAAATCACAAGATCACAAGACAAAAGAGCAGAAGTAGGCCATTCAGCCCATCGAGTCTGCTCTGCCACTCCACCGTGAGCTAAACTATTCTCCCATCTAGTTCCATTTTCCGGCTTTTTTCCCATATCCCTTGATACCCTGACTAATCAGATACCTGTCAATCTCCTCCTTAAAAGCCTTCAATGATTGGGCCTCCACAGCTGTATGTGGCAACGAATTCCATAAATCCACGACCCTCTGGCTAAAAAAATTTCTCCTCATCTCTGTTTTAAATGGGTACCCTCTAATTCTAAGACTGTGACCTCTTGTCCTGGACTCGCCCACCAAGGGAAACAGCCTTTCCACATCTACTCTGTCCAACCCCTTCAACATTCGAAAATAACGTCTGAAGCACTGGTGTGGAAGATTCTGTTGTTGGAGCAGGTAATCATAAAGAATGAGAAAATGAGAGCAGGGTGGGAGATTTCATTCAAGATAATTGGGCTTGCATTTGATGTCAGCTTCATATCTGTGCCCCTTAGATGGAGGTGCTGATGGGAAGTCAAAATAGAGAAGGGATATAATGCGCTTTTTCCCCCCCCTTCTGGTTGGATAGAAGAAGGCTCACTTCGTCAGAAAAAAATGCCAGATATGAGGCAGAAATGAAAAGAAAATTCTTTGCCCAAGTGGTAGTGAACCTCCACCCAAGAGTGACGTTAGAGCTTGCTATATTTGAGATGAATTGAAAGGTTTTGGAAATTAAGGGAATCCAGGGATGTGGGATAAATGCAAGAAAATGGTGCCGAGATAATCAGAATCAGGTTTATTATCACCGGCATGTGACGTGAAATTTGTTAACTTAGCAGCAGCAGTTCAATGCAATACATAATCTAGCAGAGAGAGAAAAAATAATAAATAAGATAAAACATAATAATAAATAAACAAGTAATTACGTATATTGAATAGACTTAAAAATGTTAAAAAAACAGAAATACTGTATATATTTTTTTAAAAAGTGAGGTAGTGTACAAAGCTTCAAAGTCCATTTAGGAATCAGATGGCAGAGGGGAAGAAGCTGTTCCTGAATCGCTGAGTGTGTGCCTTCAGGCTTCTGTACCTCCTACCTGATGGTAACAGTGAGAAAAGGGCATGCCCTGGGTGCTGGAGGTTTTTAATAATGGACGCTGCCTTTCTGAAACAACATTCCCTAAAGATGTCCTGGGTGCTTTGTAGGCTAGTGCCCAAGATGGAGCTGACTAGATTTACAACCCTCTGCAGCTTCTTTCGGTCCTGTGCAGTAGCCCCTCCATACCAGACAGTGATGCAGCCAGTCAGAATGCTCTCCACGGTACAACTATAGAAGTTTTTGAGTGTAATTGTTGACATGCCAAATCGCTTCAAACTCCTAATAAAGTATAGCCGCTGTTTTGCCTTCTTTATGACCACATCAATATGTTGGGACCAAGTTAGATCCTCAGAGATCTCGACAACCAGGAACTTGAAGCTGCTCAATCTCTTCATTTCTGATCCCTCTATGAGGATTGGTATGTGTTCCTTCGTCTTACCCTTCCTGAAGTCCACAATCAACTATCAACCATTATATTGTTGAATGGTAGAACAGTCATGGGGACCTTGAATGGTCTACAATTGTTTCTGTCGCCTATGAAGCCTATTCTGTGTGATTACAAATTTAAAAATGTGTCGTTTTTTTTCTAGAATTGTTGAGTTTGCCTCCTATAGTGATGTGAAAAATGCTCTTGAAAAGCTCTCTGGCGCAGAGCTCAATGGAAGAAAGATCAGAGTGATTGAGGAACGTAAGCAACGCAGGTAATCGTAAAACATTTTGAACAAGCTTTTTATTGATTATCAATCTCAAATATAAATTCTTAAAAATTGATGAAGAGGAGGTATAAAAGGAGCATCTGCACTTAAGTTTAGATTGGATGCATCTGATATGAAAACTAAAGGAGGAAATTACAGGAGATTGTAACTTCTCAAATATTTGTAGATTTCTGGAATGATATCTGAGGACTTGAGTATGTAAATGTTATGCCATTATTGAAAAGGGTGCACAGAGATAAACTCAATAACTATCCCTGATTATTGTTTCATTAATTTTCTGTACCTTGGATTACCTAATCCAGTTGGGATTTCCCCAACCACCGGGCCACAAAGCATGTGCTACCGGGCCGCGAGGAAACGATATGATTTGGCGATATGAAATGATATGAGTCAGCTGCACCTTTCCTCATTCCCTGTCACGCCCACTGTTGAACTTGAATGCACGCAAAGTCATTATCCACGTGAGGTCATCAGTCGCCTAAACGCAGTGATAACCCTCTTGCCAGGGATCACTGGTTGGCTTCGGGTAACCAGCCGCCTCGTACGGCCAGCAGGAAGTGCTAATGCTACTGGCCTGGAGCGCGGACAGATGGGTGCCACCTCCAAACCTGTTTAGCACACCGAATGTTCGTGGGGAACCCGGTGCTAAAATATTTGCAGACGACCTAATTCGGGCTCAGGGTTTCGTAAGTAGCAGAGCAGCTACCTTGCTGCGTTTTACTGAAAGTCATCCCTCGAGCCAAACTTTTGTCGGCCGATAGATGCTACCTACTTTACACGTGCCCTGTTGCACTCCTCGCTCGGTTGCTCATTCTCTCCGGACTGCGACCGCCGTGGCCCCGGCACGGGGACCTCTGGCCCTTACCTTGTCCTCTCACTGGTGTGTTGCAATGATTTTATATGTTCATACAAGGAAAATACGTGCTGTGCTTATAATGTGCTTAAACATTACTTAAAATGTTATGATGCAATTGACATCACTATATTCATGCAAGGAAAATATGTGCTGTGTGTTTAATATTAAATTCGTTAGATACACTCAATTTCATTTCTAAATGGGTTTATTAGCCACTTATAAGTGACTTATAGTTGACATATTCCGGTTGTAATTACCCCCCCCCCCCCCGTCGGCCGGTCTGCAAGAATATTGTCAATATTAAGCCGGTCCGCAGTACAAAAAAGGTTGGTGACCCCTGACCTAACCCATTTAGAGCTAGAAAAATTCCAGTTTCTGTCTTGAATATACTTAGCTTCCTAGGCCCTCTGATCAAGAATTACAAAAGTTCTGTCTGGATGAAAATTTTTTTTTACTTCAGTTTCATTTGCTGACTCCATATTTAAAGCCTGAGACCTTTGGTACTACGCACCTCAGAAAGGAGATACATTATCTTTTTCTGTCAAGCTCTTGAGTATTTTGTATAATATAATGAGATCACCTGAACATAAGGATAATTCTAAACACAAGAATAGAATCCCAGGAATCAATGTGGCAATTCTTCGTTGCCCTCTTCATCAGAAGCATATCCTTCCTTGAGATTAGACAAGCTCTGCTGCATATGTATGTGATGCATCTTCATTGCCTGCTATCTCTAACTAAGTGTACATGGGCTCCCTGGGTTGCCAATGTCTTGATTTATGGAAATAAATTTTCCCATACCTGCAGAATTTTTCAAACTAGTACAGGTGGCCCCTGTTTTTTGAACGTTCACTTTACGACAGCTCGCTGTTACGGAAGACCTATATTAGTACCTGTTTTCGTTAACCAAAGAGGATTTTCACTTTTACGAAATAAAGACGCCTGCTTTATAAATGTGTTTACCCCGAGAAAGACTACAATGACCATGAAGCCTTGTGCGGGCAGTTGATTGTGCATGCGTGTACGTGCGTATGCATTATGTGCCGATTTTTTTTTTCTCCAAATCAGTTTTGACTCGCTGTCTTCCCGATTTTGATAAGTGAGACTACACCGTACGTACAATATTTCTAGTTTGTATAGGCTGTATATTTATCTTATCATATTCGTACTTTTACTATATGTTAGTGCTATTTTAGGTTTATTTGTTATTTGGTTTGATTTTGGAGGTTATTTTTTGGGTCTGGGAATACTCAAAAATTTTTCCCATATAAATTAATGGTAATTACTTCTTCGCTTTACGACATTTCGGCTTACGAAAGGTTTCATAGGAATGCTGTACATTCGGATAGCGGGAGAAACCTGTAATACATTTATTTATTGAGATACAGCGTGGGGTAGGCTCGTCCGGTCCTTTGAGCCATGCCACCCAGCAATCCCCCAATTTAATCTTAGCCTTATCAGGGGATAAATTAAAATGACCAATTAACCTACCAACCAGTACATCTTTGGACTGTGGGTGGAAACTGGAGCACCCAGAGGCCATGGGGAGAATGTACAAACTCTACAAGATGGGCAGGAATAATAAGCTACAGAATATATTCCGCCAGTTAAATTATTGGATAGAGTTGGGGGTCTTAACTAAAGCGTCAGTAATATCTTTGCTTGCATTGACGCTGCTTGACCCACAGAGTCCTTCAGTAGTTTATTTCTTGCATCTGCTGTCTTTTGTCTCCTAAGGAGACTGGTATATACACAGGCTGTGAAATAAGCAAACATGGCAGATGAAAGTTCATGCTGAGAAATGTGAAGTGTTACATTTTTAGGAAGAATGAGAAGAGCTGTTAGTATAACTTAGAGGGCACATTTGTTAAAGGAGCGCAGGAACAGATCAACAGGTGTGTGTGCATAATGCAAGGAAACTGCAAGTGCAGGTTGAGAAGAGGTTGAAGAACCATTTGCAATCCAGGACCACAAATAGAGGCATTTTTTATTTAAATAATGTAAACTTCATTCATGGAAAGAGGCAGATACACACACACTTTTGTAGGCAGATACAGTGTAAGCTTGATGGGTCCAGCCCAAAATCTATTTGGCCACCACCACTGGGACCTGAACCCTGATCCCCATGATGCAGAGCCTGGACGATTCCCAGTGTTGGCCTCTGAAGTTCCTGGTAACTCTGGGAAACCAAAGACTCATCTTGGCTACTAAGGAATTACAGAGTTATGTCCATAGCTGAAGCTCTGGGTACTACCAAGCAACGGTTAACAGCTGTGGCTACCAGACTGTAGAGGTACACTAAGGATGCAGAGGCCAAGCGTATAAATGCACTCTTTTCCAAAGAACCAAGAAAAGTATTTGCACGGTTGTTGCTCTGGTAATATCCATTTCTTCATATTTGCTACCCGTTGCTGGACATCTGCTGTGTTGGTGACTAGTTCTTCCTCTGGGAGGTTGCAGAGGCTTGCTTGTGTTCTTTCAGCACTGGGCACAGGTTTTCTCCCATGTACTCTTCCAGTACTCAATTGCTGTTTCAGTTGGTTCAGCAACGGGTGGCAAAGATGAGGAGCTGGACATTACCAGGGCCTGACATGATCCATGGCTATTGGCTGAAGAAACTAACAATATTACATAAATGACTGGCAGCTCTAATGATCCAGCTGCTTGAAGCAGGCTTCCACCCTGAAAAGCTAACTCAAGGAAGGATTGTACTTATAATGAAGGGTCCTCACAATGGAGCAACCTCATCAAACTACTGGCCTCTAACCTGCCTGTCAACAACATGGAAGCTCCTATCAGGCATCATAGCCACCAAGCTGAAGGAACATGTGTGTAAATTCCTGAGCCCTGCTCAGAGGGGGATTGGTAATGGAACCAATTACTGGTAGACAAAGCAGTCATGCGAGACTCCAAGATCAGGCAAAGCAATCTAAGCACAGCCTGGATTGACTACTAGAAAGCATATAACTCAATGCCCTACACATGGATCCTGGAGTACCTGTTTCTATACAAGACCAACAAGACACTAAGGACCTTCAGGAACTCATTGGGCCATTGGAGGACATTGCTAGAAGTTAACTCAAAGCCAATAGCACAAGTGACCATCAGATTTGGAATATACCAGAGCGATGCACTCTCCCACTGCTGTTCTGCATGGGCTTGAGCCTCCTCGGCCAGACCATCTCAGAGTAGATTGGGGTAGAGGTTCAGAAATGGAGTGACCATCAGCTGCCACCTATACATGGATAATATCAAGTTGTATGCCAGAAATGAAAGAGTCATTGACTCACTAATCCACCTGACGAGTGTACAGCAGAGACATCGGGATATCACTTGGACTGGAAAAGTGCAGCTGGTTGCTAGTGAAAAGGAGCAAACTCATCAAGACTGAAGGAGTTGAGTTACCTAAAGGCCACATACCAGATGTACTGGGCAGCTACACGTACCTGAGGATCCTGCAGGGGCTTGGAAGCCACAATGAGGACACATGGAATGTTGCAACATCCAAGTATCTCCAAAGAGTGGGACAGGTCCTAAAATGCCAGCTGAATGGGAAGAACAAGATCAGAGCCATCAAGACATTTGTCCTACCGGTCATCAGATACCCAGCCACAATAGTATGTTGGCCAAGAAATGTGCTGAAAGCTGCTGAAAACTACTAACAGTACATGGAAGATTCCATCCAATGTCAAGTGGCTGTACACCCGCCAGAATAAAGGAAGACGGGGAGTTAGGAATGTTCACAGTACTGGAAGGAATATGAAACATCCCTGAATATGTCAGGAAGATGGCCACTAAGGACAACCTGCTAGGAGAATACCTCAGACAGCAGGCAGGGGATATGGAAGTGGGTGAAGCAGAGCCAGATGACCAGAGGCCATGTCAGGACAAGCCACTGTACAGGATGTACAATTGCAAGATGTTGGAGGTGGCTGACACGAGAAAGTCCTACTAATGGCTGGAAATGGCAGGGTTGAGGGACAGCACAGAGGTACTGCTCTTGGCTGTATCAGAACAGGCGCTGAGCACAAGAGCAATAGAAGCAGGGCTCTATCACACCAGACAAGTCGTAAGATGCTGACTGTGCAAAAAATCCGCTGAAACCCATCCAGCACATAGTAACGGTGCAAGATGCAGGCAGGGACAGCATACACTGAATGGCACAACCAAGTTGTAGGAATTGTGTACAGGAACATCTGTGCTGAGTATATATTGGACACTCCAATGTCCAAATGGGGGAATAACCGGAGAAGGTAGTAAAGAATGACAGAGCTAAGATCCTATGGGACTTCCAAATACAGACTGATAAGCAAGTACTGGCCAACCAACCAGAAATAGTAATACAGGACAAGGAACATAAGAAAACAATCGTATAGATGTGGCGACCCCACATTTATTCATGGGATAGTCATGGTGGATTTCAACATGCAGGTCGATTGGGGAAAATCAGGTTGGAAGTGGATCCCAAGAGAGTAAGTTTGAATGTCGACGAGATGGCTTTTTAGAGCAATTAGGGGATCAGCTATACTGCATTGGGTGTTATGTAATGAACTGGAGGTGATTAGGGAGCTTAAGGTAAAAGAATCCTTAGGAGACAGTGATCACAATATGATTGACTTCAGCTTGAAATTTGATAGGGAGAAAGTAAACTCTTTACATAGCAGTATTTCAGTGGAGGAAAGGAAACTACAGTGGTATGAGAGAGGAATTGGCCAAAGTAAATTGGAAGGAGATGCTGGCAGGGATGACAGCAGAGCAGCAGTAGTGTGAGTTTCTGGGAAAAATGAGGAAGGTGCAGGATAGATGTATTCCAAAAACAAAGAAATACTCAAATGGCAAAATAGTACAACCGTGGCTGACAAGGGAAGTCAAATCTACAAACGTTTGTAATATAAAAGCAAAAGAGAGGGCATATAACAAAGCAAAGATTAGTGGGAAGATGGAGGATTGGGAAGCTTTTAAAAACCTACAGGGAGCAACTAAAAGAATCGTTAGGAGGGAAAAGATGAAATATGAAAGCAAGCTAGCAAACAATATTAAAGTGGATAGTTAAAGCTTTTTCAAATATGTAGAAAAATAAAAGATGAGAGTGGATATAGGACAGCTAGAAAATGAGACCGGAGAAAAAAATAACAAGAGGACAAGGAGGTGGCAGGTAAACTTAATGAGTATTTTGCATCAGTTCTTCACTGTGGAAGACACTAGCAGTGTGTCAGATGTTGAAGGGTGTGAGAGAAGAGAAGTGAGTACAGTTACTATTACAAGGGAGAAGGTGCTCAAAAAACTGAAAGACCTAAGAGTACATAATGACCAGATGAACTGCACCCTGAGGTTCTGAAAGAGTTAGCGTTGGAGATTGTGGAGGCTTTAGCAATGACCTTTCAAAAATAATTGTACTCTGGCATGGTGCCAGAGGACTTGAAAATTGCAAATGTCACTTCACCCTTTAAGAAAGGAGGAAGGCAGCAGAGAGGAAATTATAGACCAGTTAGCCTGACCTCACTGGTTGGGAAGATGTTGGAGTCGATTGTTAAGGATGAGGTTATGAGTACTTGGTGACACAGGACCAGATAGGACAAAATCAGCATGGTTTCCTTAAGGGAAAATCTTGCCTGACAAACCTGTTAGAATTCTTTGAGAAGATTACAAGTAGCACTGATAAAGAGGATGCAGTGGATGCTGTATATTTGGACTTTCAGAAGGCTTTTGATAAGGTGCCACACATGAGGCTGCTTACCAAGTTAAGAACCCATGGTATTACAGGAAAGTTACTAGCATGGTTAGAGCATTGGCTGATTGGTAGGAGGCAATGAGTGGGAATAAAAGGATCCTTTTCTTGTTGGCTGCCAGTGACTAGTGGTGTTCCACAGGAGTTGGTGTTGGAACTGCTTTTTATGCTGTATATCAATGATTTAGATGATGGAATAGATGGCTTTGTTGCTAAGTTTGCAGATGATACGAAGGTTGGTGGACGGGCAGGTAGTGTTGAGGAAACAGGCTGCAGAAAGACAGATTCAGAGAACGGGCAGAGAGTAAAAAATGAAATACAATGTTGGAAAATGCATGGTAATGCACTTTGGTAGTAGAAATAAATGTGCAAATTATTTCTAACTGGGGAGAAAATCCAAAAAACTGCAATGCAAAGGGACTTGGGAGTCCTTGTGCAGAACACCCTGAAGGTTAACTTGCAGGTAGAGTCAGTGGTGAGGAAGGCACTTGCAATGTTAGCATTCATTTCAAGAGGTCTAGGATACAAGAGCAGGGATGTGATGCTGACGGTTTATAAGACACCGGTGAGGCAGTGTGCTGATATTGCAGAAGATTCAAAGGAGGTTCACAAGATGATTCCAGGAATGAATGGGTTACCTTACGAGGAATGTTTGATAGCTCTGGGTCTGTACTTGCTGGAATTTAGAAGGATGGGGGCGGGGGGTATCTCATTTGAAACATTTTGAATGATGAAAGACCTAGACAGAGACATCATGGAAAGGATATCTTCCATGGTGGGGGAGTCGAGGACAAGAGGGTACAGTCTCAGGATAGAGGGGCGTCCATTTAAAACAGAGATGCAAAGAAATTTCTTCAGGCAGAGGGTAGTGAATTTGTGGAATTTATTACCACAGACAGCTGTGGAGACCAGGTCATTGGGGTTATTTAAGGCAGAGCTTGATAGGTTCTTGATTGGCCACAGCATCAAAGGTTACAGGGAGAAGGCTGAGCAGTAGGGCTGAAGAGGGAGAAGAAAGGATCAGCCATGATAAAATGGCAGAGCAGACTTGATGGGTCGGGTGGCCTAATTCTGCTCCTATGTCTTATGATCTAATCCCGAATGACAGTAACATCAGGAAGAAAGAATATGAGAAACTGGAGAAATACTAGGGCTCTTAAGAACAGATAGAAAGGATGTGGAAGGTTAAAGCCAGAGTGATCCCATGGTTGATACGAGTACTTGAAGCTGTGACACATGGACTGGGAGAGTGGCTCCAACAAATCCCAGGAACAACATCTGAGATCTAGGTTCAGAAGAGTGCTCTACTAAGAACAGCAAGGATACTGCACTGAACCTTCAAGTTCCCAGGCCTCTGATAGAAGACTGGAGATTGAGGGAAAAATACACATGCACACCACCCATAAAGGGTTGGGGGGGGGGGGGAAGAAATCAAATACAAAAAAACAGAATATCAATATAAAGGCTTAGTATTGGCTACATCAAGTTTCAGTGCATCCATCAGCACATACTTCTGTAGCCTGGACTGTGCCAGACTGCAGCATTCCCATACTGGCATCTTGCCAATGAGTTTCAGGTAGACCAAAGACTCAGTTAAAGACCTTCCATTAGTACCTGATATGTCGCTGGGAACAGTCCATAGATCGGAGAGGCCTCTGTTCTGTAGTTACTGGGGATGGACTAGGATAATATCCTCTTTACAAACCTGTAGTCTGCAGAGTTGGGGTGAGCATCTGTTCCCGACTGTAGTTATCCTAAGAACATAAATAGACGCATGGAGTACGTATACAAAGACCACTTGATGAACTGGAGTAAGTGCATATGGAGTATTATGTCTAGCTTTGGGTGCCATGCTTCAAAGATGTGAGGTCTTTGGACAAGGTTAGAAAAAGATTAAACAAAATGATTTCATTTAGAAAGAAAACAAGCAGACAATCTGTAGATGATGGAAATCTGAGCAACACACAGAAAATGCTGGAAGAACTCAGCAGGCCAGGCAGCATCTATGGAAAAAAAGTACAGTCGACGTTTCAGGCAGCAGCTGAGTAAATGTGAAAGGTGGGGGAAGGGAAGAGAGAAACACCAAGCGAAGAGTGAAACTTGGAGGGGGATGGATGAAGCAAAGAGCTAGGAAGTTGATTGGTGGAAGATAGAAGGCCATGTAAGAAAGAAGAAAGGAGGTGGGGGGGGGGGGGAAGGAGCACCAGAGGGAGGCGATGGGTGGGCAAGGAGGTAACATGAGAGAGGGACAGGGGGTGAAGGGGGGTGAGTGGCCACTGGGAGATCCCACTTGTTCTGGTGGACGGAACATAAATGCTCGGTGAAGCGCTCTCCCAGTCTGTTGGGTCTCGGATGGTGGAGGAAGCGAAGCCCCTTTCTTTGAAAAAGGAGGACATCTCCTTCGTTCTAGAATGAAAAGCATCATCCTAAGAGCAGATGCGGCAGAGATGAAGGAATTGAGAGAAGGGGATGGCGTTTTACAAGTAACAGGGTGGGACAAGGTATAATCCAGGTAGCTGTGAGAGTCCATTGGTTTTTAATAGACAGTGGTGGATAAGCTGTCTCCGGAGATACAGAGACAGTGAGATTGAGAAAGGGAAGCTACTTGTATCTTCCCTTCTTCCACCATCAATGCTGCCCTCAACTGCATCTCTTCCATTTCACACATGTTTGCTCTCACACGTCCTCCCACCATGCTACCAGGGATATGGTTCCTCTTGTCCTCGCCTACCACCCCACGAGCCTTGGCGTCCCACCACATAATCCTCTGATACTCCTGCCACCCTTAACTGGATCCCACCACCAAACACGTCTTTCCTTCGCCCTCCCCCACCCCCACTTTTTGCAGGGATCGCTCCCTATGCGACTCACTTGTCCATTCGTCCCCTCACTGTTCTCCCTCCCGGCACTTATCCTTGCAAGCGGAACAAGTACTTTACCTGCCCCTGTACCTCCTCGCTCACTACCATTCAGGGCCCTAAGCAGTCCTTCCAGGTGAGGTGACACTTCACCTCTGAGTCTGTTGGGGTCATATCTATGTTCGGTGCTCCCGGTGTGGCCTGATGTATATTGGTGAGACCCAACGTAGATTGGGAGAGGGCTTCGCCGAGCATCTACGCTCCATCCGCCAGAACAAGTGGGATCTCCCAGTGGCCACCCATTTCAATTCCATTCCGATACGTCCATCCATGTCCTCCTCCACTGTCGGAATAAGACCACACTTAGGGTGGAACATCTTGTATTCCGTTTGGGTAGTCTCCATGCCTCCACCACACCCGCCTTCACCATTTCCCATCCCCTTGTCCCTGTCTCATGTTACCTCCTTGTCCATCCATCGCCTCCCTCTGGTGCTCCTCCCCCATCTTCTTTCTTCCTTGGCCATTTGTCTCTTTCACAAACCAACTTGCTTCATCCCTGTCCCGCAAGTTTCACCTATCGCCTGGCATTTCTCTCTTCCCTCCCCCCACCTTTCAGATCTACTCCTTAGCTGCTTTTCTCCAGTCGTGCCGAAGGGTTTCAGCCTGAACTGTCGAATCTACTTTTTTTACATGGATGCTGCCTGGCCTGTTGAGTTCTTCCAGCATTTTGTGTCATTAAAAGGGAAATTCACTTAAGTGGAATGTGGAGATTGTAAGAAGATCTGAGAGTTATTTTAGGATGGTATAGGAGTTGGACGGTTCCCATTGGTCAAGAAATTGGGGGCCATAAAACAAAACTGAAGGAGGAATAAAAGAGAAATAGTGAAGAAAGGGAAAAACTGAAGAATCAAAGTGAAATAGTGGGAAAAACATATAGTGAGTGGTTATGGTCTGAAACACATTGCCATTGTAGTGTTCAAAGGGGAATTGGATAAACATCTGAAAGGAAAGAATATAATTTATAGAGTTGGGAGAGGATCAATGTTTGGGATAAACCAAATTGCTCTTGCTTAGAGCTGATAAGGCTTTGGAGCTAAAAACCTGTTAACTGGTTTACCCTTCTGTAATTCTGTGAGCTTGTAGTACCTTGCTGTATTGTGTATTGGATTTTAATTAAGATTTATAAAATAGAATAGCTTTTGAATATTGGTTAACTTAGAGACAACAGGATCCTTTGGCTAGAGTGATCAAATATGTATATTTTGGTTTAAGCAGTTGACACTTGGGTAGATCAGTACCAATTCAGGAACATATTGGTTGATGTTAACTGGATAAAACTTAAACTTTTTGTAGGCCTGTATCTAAACTGAGCTGTTGTAAAATAGAATTTTGCTTTGACCGTTCAAGTGTACTGTACTTTTTTTCAGGTCTCGTAGTAGGTCTCGTTCTCGTAGTCGAAGTTCTTCCAGATCTCACTCCAGGGGCCGCAGGTCCTATAGTCGTTCCAGGAGCAGGAGCCGGAGTAGGAGCCGGAGCCACAGCCACAGCCACAGCAGGTCCCATTCTGATAGCAGATCACCTGCTCCTGCTAAGGAGCAGGGAGGTCATTTGTCAATGACCTCTGGAGACCATAGAAGGTCACGTACACGATCACCTTCTGTTGAGAGTACAGATTAAACTTGTTGATGTGGATCTGAATGGGTGAAAGTTGATGCAAAGGGGAAAAAAAAGGTCTAAAAATGCACATCTTAAATTTGTTAACTGAAATTGTTACCTTTAATGAGCTGCATTCATTTAACTTGTCACTTACAGAAGAAAGTTACTCATTTACTTTTTAAATTTCTCTGGCAATGGATCCAGTTTCTTTTTTACTTTTGTTATTAAATGTAAGGATGTAAATTACATTTTTCTTATGTACTGCTTTTAAATAAAGAATGTACATAGTTACTGAGGGTTTTGTACATCTCATGTTTCTGATCTTTTTACTAGGGACCAAATCTCTCTCATTGGTACTGTTTATTTGATTATAAAATGGACAGTGTCAGATCCAAAAGCAAGAATAATCTAAAACAAAATGGCCAGTACTGGAAATTTTGGAATTTTAACTCTCCCCAGTTGAAGATTCATAGGTCACACTTTGCATTTCTTGAGTGACTTGCTATGTATTTAAAAATTCTATACCAAACTTGTCTGAAAGTCACTTTAGTATATGTGTCCTGCACACTGCCACTGCTATCTACATTCAGTTGCTATGATTTGGATTTTTAATTTACAGTGGGTTATAATTGTTATTCTAAACCTCTTAATGCCTGGCTTTCTTACTTTACAACATCTGTAGTAATTTGCTTGTGCTCTACCAAGGTTTAGAGCTATCGGATTGCAGAAACACCGATCAAGCCTGCTACTGTACACTTAGCTCAATTAATGCTGCTGGATTTGATAATGCTTGTCTATATGTCTTATTATTTCAGCTGTTCCACATTAGTAACAGCATTATAGTTTTCCTATAACTCAGGCCCTAAAGTTCCTAGCATCCTTTGCATTTTTCTCTGCACTCTTTCAAGCTTATCTTGATATCTCTCCTGTAGGTGGGTGACCACAATTGCGCACAGTATAGTACTCCAAATTTGGTCCCTCCATACAACTTCAACATAACATCCCAACTTCTGTACTCTATACTCTGATTTTTGAAGTCCAGTGTCATAAAAGCTTTCTTTATGACCCTATCTACCTGTGACACCATTTTCAAGGAATTAGGATCTGAATTCCCAGATCCCACTGTTCTGCTGCACTGTTCAGTGCCCTGCTATTCACTAGTTCTATCCTGGTTTGTCCTCCCAAAGTGCAATATTTCACTGTGCATTAAATTCCATCTGCCATTTTTTCAGCTGGTCCAGATCCCACTGCAAACTTTGATAGATTTCTTCATTATCTGCAGTTGCTACTAATCTTGGTGTTATTTGCAAATTTGCTGATCTAATTTACCACATAATTATCCAAATCGTTAACATAAATGACAAACAACAGACGCAGACCAATCCATGGGGCACACTGCTTGTCCCAGGCCTCTAGTCGGGCAACAATCTAATACCTCTCTGGCTTCTGTTAAGTCAAGGTCTAATCCAATTATCATCTTAAATCACTAAAGTAGTTGATAAAGAACAACAAACTGAGCACCAGACAAATACAACCATCTACTTAAATTCTCTGGCTTCACCAGCTAGGATAATGTTGAATCCAATTGACATTTCATCCGAACTAACCTGAACCAACCTCCCACATCAAATGCCTTGCTGAAGAGAATATAAACAAAATTTTCTTCTTGATAACCTTGAAAAACAGATGGGTTAGACATGACATACTATGCATAAAGCCATATTGATTATCCCTAATCAGGCCCTTCCTATCCTAATGCTTATATGCCCTGACCTTTAGAAGTCCTTCCAATGATTTACCCACAAATGATGTCAGGCTCACTGGCCTATAAATTCCCATCTTATTCTTGAAAGCCTTGAACAATGGAACAATATTGGATATGACTCAGTCCTTCAACACCTTGCCTATGGCTAAGGATCTGCCAAGGCCCTTAAGGTACAAGGAGACACCATGTTAAATCCTGGGGATTTATCCATCCTAATTTGCCTCTGGACTGCAAGCACATCCTCTTCTGCAATCTGGATATAATCCATGACTTCACTATTTGGCTGCATTTTTATGGACCCTGTGTAAATACAGATGCAAAATATGAAGATCTCCCAGTTCTCCTTTCTGCTCCATCCATAGATACCCCACTGATCTTCAAGAGGACCAATTGCCATCCTTTTGCTCTTTCAAGATGGCACTGGCAATATATTGTAGGCAGCTCTCAAAACTGAATGAATGTGCAGGGCTGGCACATTCTTAAGACACTAGTGGATGAGTACACCTCCACAAAATCTTTGTCTTCCCCAACCAGAAGCCCTGGATGAACCAAGATATCCATAATCTGCTGAGGGCTGGCTTAATAGTGTTCAGGTCTGGCGACCAAGGAAAATACAAGAGTTGAGGTAAGACCTCTAGAAAGCAATCTCAAATGCTAAGTGACAATTCTGGACCAAATTTGAATCCCAGGAGGATGCTCGACAGCTGTGGTGGGGCATCTCCTACAAAGCTAAACCAAGCATCAAGCTGTATATGGCACAAGATTTTGCTCCCAGATGAGCACAATACCTTTTATGATTACTTTGGCCAACAGAACATGGAGATACCTTCATGGAGTCCCACAGCCCCCAGTGATCCTAGTCTCTGAGGCCAACATGAGAGCATCCTTAAGAAGGGTGAACCCATGGAAAGCATCCGGCCCAGACAGTGTACATAGCCAAGTACCGAAGACCTGTGCTAATCCACTAGATTGGATACCCGTCGTATTCTAACCTCTTACAATGACAGAACTGTGTGGCAGAGTCTTTAAAGTGGAAAAGTCATTGCACTGGGGCAGCTCCACTCTCCTGACCTCAGAAGTCCAGGCCCAGCGATATAAGTAGTCATCACAAATTGGGGTCTTTCTTGGTTGCAGTGGATGACCATGACTTTTTCTGTGCCTCATCATGCCCTTCCGTCTCCACAACATGTTGCAAAATTGCCTTCCTGGCCGTTGGATAGTACTGCCACCCAGCCCACCAGAACTGACTTCAGATGCTATGACAGGCATATTCCTATCTCTCCAGGGTACGAGACCCACCAACTACCCTCACCTGGTTTAGCCCACCTGTTGAAGTGGAGTACTGGGGTGTGGCCATTGTCACATGCAAACAGCTACTTGGAGCCACAGCTGAGAGCTGAGTGTCTGGTGGAGCCAAAAGGTAACTGGTAGCATCATGGCATGGTATGGAAACACCAATCTCCAAGAACAAAAGCCTACAAAAAGAAGTTACAGCCAAAACATCACAGGAAAAGCCCTCCCCACCATTGAGCACATCTACAAGGAACACCACTGCAAGAAAGCAGCATCAATCAAGGACCCCAAGCATCCAGGCCATGCTCTCTTCTTGCCGCTGCCATCGGGAAAGAGGTATAGGAGCCTTATGTCTCATACCAGGAGGCTCAGGAAGAGTTATTAATCATCAGGCTCCCGAACCAGCATGGATAACTTCACCTACCTCAACAATGAACTGCTTCCTCAACTGATCAACTCACTTTCAACAACTCTGCATCTCATGTTCTTAGTTTTATTTATCTATCTTATTTATTTAGTATTTGCAGTTCTTTTTTTTGCACTTTGGTTGTCAGTCTGTGTTTGTGTGTAGTTTTTCATTGAATCTATTATATTGCTTTGTTCTACTGTGAATACCTGCAAGAAAATGCATCTCAGGGTTGTATAGGTTACATATATTTAACTTTGATAATACATTTACTTTGAACTTTACAGAAACCCTTGGGATTCTCTTTCACCTTGTCTGCCACAGCAACCTCATGTCCTCTCTTTATCACTCTTTTTATTAAGTTTCAAATCGATAATCGTGACAATGATAGTGATACAAAGAGATCGGGATTACATTAATAACGGTTAACATGTACATAAACAGACTCTGAGTAACGTGTAATCTAAGCCTCTCAATCTCTTAGTAACTAAACATGAAAAAGATTCAAAGAAAAAAGATTTTATAAGAAAAGAAATCCTAAACTAACAAAAAAAACCAGAATAAAAACAAATCAAAACAAAAGCTGGACTGCCCTGCTTCATCGGTTAAATTGTTATTTGTCATTAACTCCGCTCCTCTATAAACGAACAAAAAGTTATTGAGAAGGATTCAGAAAAGGTCAGCTTACATCGTATGAAAATGCTGAATAAATGGTCTCCGAGTTTCTTCAAATTTAACCGAAGGGTCAATGGTGCCACTCCTAATTTTTTCCAAGTTTAAACCATGTCCTCTTCTTGCCCTCTTGATTTATTTTTTCAATTTTCTCTTGATTTTCTTATACACTTCAATCACCTCAATTGATCCTAACTACCTATACTTTATATGGGCCTCCTTTTCCTTCATCAGGATCTCAATATCCACCAATAAACAAAGTTCATTTGTAACTGTGGAGGTTGCCGGGATTGTAATGCTCAAGTTCTGTTTCTTTAACCAGTGGTCTTCAAGGAGAGACTTAGACCAGGTGGGCCCCAAGTGCAGAGGAGACTGGAGATGAGGATGGAACTAAACAAAGAATCTTTACTTGTGAATTGGTTAGTAGAGAATACATGCTAGGACTCAAGAATCACTACACACAGGGTAGGTAAACTCAGGACTGAGCAAAGATGAATAAAACAGAGGAATCTTAAATAAGCAACAAGACACAGGTGCACTGATAACTAAAATAAGACATAGGTGAAACAATCAACTAACGGGTGTAGGAGCATCGGAACCTGGAGGACTTTGGGGCCCCCAGGTGGTCAGACCGATGCATGACAGGAATCCCCATACCTTTTCCATGGCTGGCTCCTGACATCCCAGGGCGACGGTGAAGTTTTTGATCAGATCTAGGTCCAGAATGTCACGGGGGTGGGGAGAGACCCACGAAGTTTCACGAAGTGTGGACTGTATCCCTCCCAATTCACCAAGTACTGGAACAGCCATGACCCAGAAAGGAACGCAGAAGCTAATGGATGGTGAATGCTGGCTGATCATCAATGATGCAAAGAGCTGTGGGCAAACTCAGGACCTCGCCAGTGGACTGCACAGAAGGAGCTTTAGGTGGCAAATGTGGAAGGTGGGGTTGACATTTATGGTATATGTCCACTAAAGATGGTAAATAACTGGGTTGATCTGATGGAGAACTTTGATAGTCTGATGTAGCATGACACTGGTTTCTGAGATTCAAACCACAGAGGGAAGTTACTGATAGAGAGCTAGGTAATTTTGACTAGGAGGGAACGAAGGCTGCAGCCGACTCTGATGTTGGCTTGCTACTGTTGTCACAGAGAGGCCTTCGGCAGGGCTGTCTGAGCTTTCCTCCATTTTTGCCAGCAATGGCAAGCTAGCTGTTTAGCAGACAGGACTTCCACCCCAGACTCCTTCTTGGGGAACAGAAGTGGGATGGGGGTGGGGGTGGGGGTAACCAAAATGGCACTCGAAGGGAGACATACCAGTAGAAGAGCAACATAATGTATTGAACAAGCTTTGTCCAGAGCAAGTGATCACTCCAGGTGGATGGATGACACCTCAGGTTCTTCTCCAGGTCCTGGTTGGACCTCTCTGCCTGCCCAGTGTACTGGTGGGTGAAATCCGAATGAGAGACTGACCACAGCTTCAATAAGTCAACAGAAGGCCTTTCAGAACTGGAAGACAAACTGAGAGTCTCAGTCAGAAACAATGTCCTGGGGAAAGTTGTGTACTCTAAACATGTATTGCAGCTTGTTGGCAACTTGGCCATTTCCCAAGTTGAGGGAAGCCTGGTATGGGCACAACATGGCAAGCCTCAGAGAACTGGTCCCCCACCACCATAGTCCCAGTGTTACCTTGTGATGTTCGCAGACTGGCAATGAGGTCCGAGGAGGTACAGGACCAGGGATGGGAAGAAATGGACACTGGGTGTAGCAGCTCCTGTGGATGTGAACTGGGTTCCTTGTTCCTGTCGTAGATGTGCCAGGCTGTCACATAGGAATTGACATTCCAATTCATACCCAGCCACCAGAACTGAATGTACTCTTCCATTTGAGCAGTCCTCAGATATCCCGTGATATGTGATGTGTGCCCTCATTGTAACACATCTAATTGGACAGATTTAGGGACAAAAAGACACCATGGTGTGCTGCTAACTGGTTCTGCCTTCTGCTGTGCTCTCCTGATGATGATCTGAACCTCCCATCAGAATGGTGCCACCAGCCTGGACCCTGGGAGGATACGACAATGACCAGTTTCTTTTGGTTCAAACTGCCTGGAGAGGGCATCCAGCTTCTGATTCTCTGAGCCTTTGACATTTGTTCTTTGACATTCTCTGAGGTAATGATAAAATCAAAATAGTTATTAAAAAAAACCATGCAGCCTGGTGTGAACTTAACCACTTTTCCTCTTGAGTATAGGCCAGGTACTTGTGGTTTGTCCAGACAACGGATGGATGTTTGGCCACCTCTAGCCAATGTCTCCACTCCTCATCATTCCCTGTGCCATAACTCCTCTCTGCAGGGGAGAGCTATTGGGAGAAGAAAGCACAGGGTTGGAGTTTCTGGTCAGATGGGGTGGGGTGGGGGGAGGATGTGAATGAACAGCCCCAACCATAACATCAGAGGTGTCTACTTCAACAGTGAATGGCAGCTCAGGGTCAAGGAGAGCAAGGACAGAAGCCTTTGTGAAGCGACACTTCAATTCTTGAAGAGTCACCTCAGCTTTTGGGGTCCAGCGAAATTGGCCAGCAGTCAGTCAGAGTGGTAAGAGGTATCTGCTGGAGTTCTTTGATGAAATAACAGGTGGGATAGGCAGTCAGTGGGTGCTGTTTACTTGGATTTTCAGAAGGCTTTTGGCACCGTGCCATACATGAGGTCCTTAACAAGGTAAGGGCCCATGGTATTACAGGAAAGATACTAGCATAGATAGAAGATTGGCTCTCTGGCAGGAGGCAAAGTGTGGATAAAAGGGCCTTTTCTAGTTGGCTGCTGGTCACTAGTGGTGTTCCAATAGGGGTCGATATTGGGATTGCTTCTTTCCGTGTTTTATGTCAATGGCGATGATGATGGAATTGATAGCTTTGTGGTCGAGTTGACAGACAATACAAAGATAGGTGGAAGGGCAGATAGTGTTGAGGAAGCAGAAAGTCTACAGAAGGACTTGGACAGATTGAGAGAATAGGCAAAGAAGTGGCAGATGGAATATAGCGTAAGGGAGCGTATGGGCATGCACTGGTAGAAGGAATAAAGGCATAGACTATTTTCTAAACAGGGAGAAAAATCAAAAATCAGAGGTACAAAGGGACTTGGGAGTCCATACAAGATTTCCTGAAGGTTAACTTGCAGGTTGAGTTGGTGGTAAGGAAGGCAAATTCATTTCAAGAGGACTAGAATATAAGAGCAAGAATGTGGTCCTGAGGCTTTATAAGGCATTGGTCAGACTGCACTTGGAATATTGTGAGAACGTTTGACCCCTTATCTAAAAGATGTACTGCCATTAGAGAGGATCCAGGAGAGGTTTCCGAGAATGAAAGGGTTAACGTATGAGGAGTGTTTGATGGCTCTGGGCCTGTAGTCATGGAATCTGATTGAAACCTGCCGAATATTGAAAGGCCAAGATAGAGTGCATGTAGTGAGGATGTTTCCTACAGTAGATGAGTCTAGGTCCAGAGGACACAGTCTCAGAATAGAGGTATGTGATCTTATTGAGGCCATGATAATCTATACATTTTTTGAAACCTCCAATCTTTTTCGTGATGAAGAAGGTGGCTGCACCAGTAGGGGGTGTAGAAGGATGAATGAAACCGGACACTAGGTCATCACAGATGTACTCCTCCATGGCCACCTTTTCTTGCGCCAATAGGGAGTAGAGTCCTCTCTGTCCTCTAGGTTCCAGGCAACAATTTAATTGTTCAGTCATAGATTCAATGAGATAGGAGTGGTGTGGCCCTTTTCCTACTGAAAAGCTCTACCAGGTTTGCATAGTCAGGAAGAACTCGGGATAGATCAGGAGAGACTGGAGACACCTGGGAGAGATGGGTAGGCATGGTAGGCATGTGGCCCAACAGCAAGAAGACCATCCTTGGAGTGCACTGGTGGACCAGTTAACTTGTGGTTTGTGGAGAGCTAACCAGGGTTGTCCTGAGATCAGTGGAAACTCAGGGGAATGAACATGGTGAAACCGGATAGCGTTGGTATGCTGTTCTACATGTAGAAGATTAGAGCAGTGAGGTGGCAGGTCCTTTCAGGGCCTAGAGGTTTCCTGTCCAGAGCTGTGGCCTTGACTGGTTGGTTGAGATGGACTAGGGACACTCAGGAATGTTTTGCTAAATTGAGGTCCATGAAATTGCCTGTTGCACCAGAATCCATAAAGGGCCCCAAGATCATGTTGTTTTTGGCCCCAAGAGAAGGGGGTAGATCTGGGAGGAATGGTAGAACCTATTATACACCCCTCTCCCCTGGACTGGTCTAGATTTTTCACGACAACTCAGGACAGGCAGGACAAAAATTGCCAGGCTCACCACAGTAGAGGCAACACTTACCCTTCATTCTCTGATCCTGCTCAGCTGGAGGAACTAAGGTTCTACCTGGCTGCGTTGGCTCTTCTAGAGGGCGTTGAAGGGGGCTGGGGAGTGTGCATTACCACACCAAGTACAATGAGGCTGGAGGGGCTCAGGGATTGGCAACTCTAGAGGACACACTGGAGATGATTGCCTATATCTGGATGGAAGAATCAGTGAGTCTAGAGATCCTGAGCTGGGTCTCTGGCTGCCAATTCATTTTTAATTTCACCTGATAACCCATGGTGGAATATGGCTATAAGGGTTTCAGTACTCTGACCTCTCTCCCACAAAGGTGTGGAACTCAGTCGTGTGGTCAGCCATGTTATGGGTGCTCTGACAGGGTTGGAGGTGTTGGTTGGATGCCTCTCATCTGCTGATTGGGTGGTCAAACACGTTCTTCATCTCTCCGATGCAGAGGGATATATCTGCACAACTTGGAGAGATCTTCTCCCAGAGCACTGTAGCTCAGGCAAGAACTTTGCCAGAGAGGAGAGAGATGATTTAAGTCATTTTGCAGTGGTCATGGAGGAGCTTGGTGGGTTTCAGTTCAAAAGCCAGAGAACAGTGTGTGAGAAGCCCTGTACATGTCCCTTGGTTGCCTTCAATTGCTCCAGATCCACCATGGGAAACTGGAAAAGGACAATGTCTCTTTGTTGGCTGGAGACTCATGAGTTGGGAGGGCTGTAGCAGCAGGGGTTTGCTGGCTCAGCTGGGTGGTCTCAGTAAAGCATCTGTAGAGTGGTTAAGATCTGCTGGAACATATGCACATCTACCTACCATGATTTCCCAGCTGGCCAGCACTGATCGGAGATGCTCACACTTTGTTGTGTCCATGTTTGGGCTCAGTCTTGTTGTAATGGTAGGGGTGAGGTAGGGGAATGGGTTGCCAGGCTGGGTTTGAACTGGGTTTGTTCAAGTGAAGTTCTGCGTCTTTAACCAGTGGAGTACCAGGAGAGACTTAAACCAGGAGGACCCAAGCACAGAGGAGACCAGAGACAAGGATGAATTGAGCAAAGAATCCTTACTTGTGGATTGGATGGTAGAGGCCACAGGCTAGGACTTGAAAACCACTGCACGCAAGGTAGGTAAACTCAGGACTGAGCAAAGATGAATGTAACAAAGGGAATTTAAATGAGACCAACAAAACAAGGTCCACATGCACTTATAACTAAAACAAGACAAAGGTGAAAATAATCAAGTAATAATCAGAGAAGGAGCATCAGAGTCTGGAGGACACTGGCAACATGAGGTGGTCCAAGGCAAGACATTCCTAAAGCTTTTAGTCTTGCCTTTTATTCTAACAAGGACATACAGTTCTGATTCTGTACTTCCAATATTTCACTTTGACGGCCTCCCACTTATCAAACATTTGAACAGAAAACAACCTACCACAATCCACGCTTACCAGATAGCTTCTAATGACATTAGAATTGGCCTTTCTCTGGTTTAGAATCTTAACCCAATCACCATTATATAGGGACCATTCCAGTAGAGAAACCCTGGTCCACTCTATCATTTCCACCAACCATTACTTTTCTTACAGCACTTTCTGATGCAACTGCAGGTGATGCAACACTTGATCTTTCACCTCTTCCCTTCCGACTCTTGAGGGACAATAGTTGTCTTTCCAGATAAAATTTGGAGACATTTATATCCTAATGATAGAGATTATTCTTTTTTATCACATGTTCACAAAAAATATTCGAGAATCAATTACTTTATAGCTGATCCCCGATTTTTGTCCAAAGTCCAGAAATAGCTCTCTCGGATCATGTGCCTTTAAGCTTAGCTTTTGAATTGAATGATGTCATTATTGCTAATTTGCCTTGGCATTTTCCAGAAAATTTATTATAAAGTCTGGACTTTGTCAAATTTATTGAGACTCAGATAAAAGATTTTTTTCTTTTTAATAATACGGGAGATGTGCCGAAATTGATTATATGGGATACATTTAAAGCATATTTGTGTGGTCAGATAATTTATTCAGCTAAGCTTAAGAAACAGACAAAAACAGAGTTAGATAAGATTTCCAAACAAATCAAAGACTTGGATAATATTTATGCAATCTCTCCTAACATTGATTTATTTAAAGAGTTGAACTCCAATCACAATGTAATTTATTATTAACTTATCCTATTGAAAGAAATTTGCTTAAATTGAAAAGTCAATTTTATGTGTTTGGAGATAAAAATAATAAGCTATTAGCATCTCAATTAAAAGCAGCTAGAGCTAAAAGACAAATTTTAAAAATTCTTAAGGGAGATGGTAGTTTAGCATGTAATTATGAAGATATTAATAAAATTTTTCAAGACTTTTATATTGAACTTTATAAATCTCAGTTTCCAGTTGATTCTTCTAAAATGAATACCTTTTTACAAAAGATTGATTTTCCTCGAATTTCTGTTGAAGATCAACAAACTCTTGATGCTCCTATTACTGAAAGTGAAATTCAGAAAGATAGTTTTTCAATACAATCTGGTAAAACTCCTGGACTGGATGGTTATTCTGTAGGATTTTATAAAATATTTGAAAAACTGTTTTCTTCATATATATTGGAAATGCTTAAAGATTCTTTTTTGATAGGGGAGTTAACTCACACATTTTATGAAGCTTCTATTTCTTTAATTCTTAATAAAGATAAAGACTCTACTGACTGTGCTTCATATAGACCTAGTTCATTATTAAATGTGGATGCTAAAATTCTTTCAAAAATAATGGCTTATCGGCTGGAGAATATTATAGCTAAAAGTATCTCTCAAGACCAAACTTTTGTAAAGGGCCGTTATTCCTTCTCTAATGTTCTGAGACTGTTAAATGTTATATATTCATCCTTTTCTAAGACTCCCCAATGTGTTGCCTCTCTTGATGCTGAAAAAGCATTTGACAGCGTTGATCGGAAAACTTATTTGATGTTTTAGAGAAATTTGGCTTTGGTATTAATTTTAATAAGTGGATTAGAATGATATATAAAAGCCCTATTGCTACTGTTACTACTAATAATTGCTGATATCCAGTTTTTCGGCTTTCACGGGGTATGAGACAAGGATGTCCGTTAAGTCCTTTGTTATTTAATTTGGCGCTGGAACCCTCGGCTATTGCACTTTGTGAAGCTAAAGATATTCATGGAATTCTCATAAATGGGACTGTTCATAAGATCTCCCTTTATGCTGACGATCTCTTAGTTTATATTTTGAATGCTGAAGAATCCATTCCTAGTTTATTGATGTAACACTTACCCAACAGGCTGGTATATGTCTAGGGGAAAAGGAGATCCAGCCACTCACCAACCCCACCTCCCATACACGCAGGTGCTGTGACAATCAAGTTTATGCCACGCATACACACACAATATCAAACTCACACCAAATACCGTTATGGAATACACTTCAAAGATTTTACTAAAACTAAAAGAGTACTATGCAATACAGTATATATGAAGGAAAAGAAAATAAAGTAAAAGGCGCCAACTTATCAAAGTTCAGTCAGTTTAGTGCACATCGTTGGAGCTCAACCATCGAACCATTCGACCCCTTGTCACTTTCCTCCGACCTATACGTCCTCGCACCTGGGACCACCCCTGGTGGTCGACCGAGCAGTGCAGCGCACGTCCACCTTCCTCGGCATACCCTTCCCGCCTCCTCTGAAAAGACCACGAAACCCCCAAGCTCCCAGCCTCACAAGACAAAATAACATTCCCCATTGGTTAACAAATGAATACAATCCCCATATCAGCAAGTCCAAAGCTAAACAACTGTGAGAGAAAACACTTATCAAACATAAAAGCATTCCTACTCTAGCAAACCAAAGAAGCCATTTTGATTAACATACACAGTACATTGTACATTGAAGCTATTAAACGATTTTGGAAAGTTTTCGGGATATAAACTAAACCTTCATAAAAGTGAATTATTTCCCCTAAATGATTCTGCTTCTATATATGATGACATTCCTTTTAGAGTTATGCACTCATTTAAATATTTAGGTATTTTTACTAAAAATCATAAAGACCATTATAAAGCTAATTTAGTTCCTTTAGTGGATTTTATGAAGCAATTATTTTGTAGATGGAATCCACTTACACTTTCGTTAGCCGGCCGAATTCATGTAGTTAAAATGACGATTTTACCAAAATTTTTATATATATTTCAAAATATCCCTATTTATTTAACTAAGAAGTTTTTCAATCAGGTTGACTCTATTATTTCATCTTTTGTTTGGAATAATAAAAGACCAAGAATTGGTAAATATTATTTACAAAAATGAAAAAAGAGCTGGATGTTTTGCTTTGCCTAATTTAAGAATGTATTATTGGGCTGTTAATATACATTATATGTGTTTTTGGTTATATTGGGCTGATAGAAATGACCGACCGCCTTGGGCTGATTTGGAATTGAATGCTGTGAAACAGTTTCACTTAACCTCATTATTAGAAGCTTCTCTACCTGTACAACTGGCAAAATTACTAATTTAAATTTATATCCTGTGATTAAACAGTCATTACGAATTTGGTTCCAATTTTGTAATTTTTTTAATCTCAAAAAATTTAAAATTTTTAGCTTAATTTATCAAAATTATTTATTTAATCCTTCATTAAGTGATCCTACCTTTCTTCTTTGGAGGAATAAAGGAGTTTATTCCTTCACAGATCTGTTTCAAGATGGCCGATTGATGTCTTTTGAGAAATTAGTAACTAAATCCTCTCTCTCGTATTCACATTACCTGCAATATCTTCAGGTCAGACACTTCTTACAAAAATACTTAAGTAATTTTCCATATATACGGGTTCTGACCTGTTAGATATTATTTTTAAAATGAATCCTTTAGTGAAGGGTTTTATTGGGAAATATTATAATTTATTGTTACAACAGCACAATTACCCTTCACTTAAGATTAAGCAAGATTGGGAAAGAGAGCTTAACATGACCCTGATAACAGAAGATTGGTTGCAGATTTTAAAGTTGGTTAACTCTTCTTCGATTTGTGCCAATCACTCTTTAATACATTTTAAAATTGTACATCGTTACTATTTGACAAAGGAGAGACTGTCTAAAATGTTTCCTAATGTTGATAGTGTGACAGATGTAAAACCGAGACAGCCACATTAACACATATGTTTTGGTCATGTTCTGTACTGAAACATTTTTGGAAGTCTAGTTTCTCAACAATTTCTAACGTTTTAAAAATTAAGTTACAACCTAATAAATTGACAGTTTTATTTGGTATAATCCCTCAATATATTCATGGTATTTCTCCATCAGACCAACATGTAATTATATTTGTTACATTATTGGCCAGAAGGGCTATTTTGTTGAAATGGAAAGATGCTTCTGCTCCTACTTTGATACAATGGTTTTCTCAGGTGATGCTATGTCTTAGTTTAGAGAAAATCAGAAGTCGAACATTTGATCCTCGATTTGATTTTGAGAAAAGGTGGGGTTCATTTGCCCGCTTCTATCTTCTGATTTGAGCTAATTAATATGGTTTCCTTCTGATTTTTCTTTAAATGGATTTGAGTTGGCAGATTGATGATTTTTTTTAATGGAAGCTTGTATGATGTTGTGCTCCCAATGGTGCTTTTTTTGGGTTTTTTTCAGTTAGTAGGGTTTTTTTAAGTCGGTAGGGGTTCTTTCTTTTTCCTTCTTTTTCTTTCAAAAAAATATGCTTAACACTTTTTTTTTCTTTTTATTATTGATATATTGCTTAGCTTTTTTAATCAATTATTTGCTTATTTAATTCTTTATTGTACATAATTACATATTGACTTAATGTATCTTTTTTTGTTAATCCTCAATAATAATTAATAAAAAAGATTTTAAAATTAAATGAAACTCTGGTCCACTCTATCATTTCCACCAACAATTACTTTTCTTACAGCACTTTCTGATGCAACTGCAGGTGATGCAACACTTGATCTTTCACCTCTTCCCTTCCGACTCTTGAGGGACACTAGTTGTTTTTCCAGAAAAAACAGTGATATACTTACACTTCTTTCAATGTAGTATACTGTATTCTGTATTCACATGAGAAACCTCATGAAGATAAGATAATCGCTTTGTAAAGAGCCTATGTTGAGTCCAAATGAGTTTCCTATTGCTCACCACTTTAATTCTCCACACCCATTCTGAGCTACCTGTGACCTCCTGTATTGCTACAATCAGGCCCAACACGTGCCTGAGGAATATCTTCCATATAGGAACATACCAGCCTTCTGGACTTCACAATGAATTCTACAAATTAAGGTTGCTCGATTTCTGCCTGTATCCATCATTCATCTGTGAAACTGTCTGACTTGTATGTTTTTTCCCTTTTCTGTGTTTTAACTCCTATATTCTTCTACATTCTTACTTTCTAAATGTCCCATTCAGTCAAAGACCAGGTAACCTTATTCATAGTTTATCCCCATTCGCCTCAGTTTGACCCTGTCAAAGGCATCCATCCTTCCCCCACCCACTTCACTCTCTCTGCAGCTTGATGTGCTTCTTGTCTCTCCTGCCCATTTTGTCCTGAAGCTGCTGCTGTCTCCTTTTCAGTTCTGACAAAAGGTATTCCGTCTGCAACATTAATCAAGGTTCTCTTCCCACAGATGCAGCCTGATCTGCTGAACATTTTCAGCATTTCCTGTTTCTGTTGCTGAAACCTGAAAAAAAGACCAATGAACTAACCGAAGAACTGATGAAGCTATTCACTTCAGAGATGCTACAGAAAGAATTGTTGTATAGCTATTGCGCACGTACGGGCAGTGAAACAGGCCTGATCAGAACAGCTGAAATCTGAGCATTGGCTCTTTGGTTGCCTATAATATAAATAAGATGCCCAGTTAGTTCCAATATTCAGCTGGAGCATCTGTATTTAGAGAAAATCTGTGACAGCGTCACAATGAGTCCAGATGAAGCTTTTCCAGCATATTTTTTTTGTTGCATTATCCTGGCACTTATATTTTGATAATGGAAAATAGCAGTTACCCAGAAAATGATGGAATATTCTGATGAAATGAATGATATGACAAGACAGCCTGAACTTGTTAGAATGCAGTATATGTAGTTTATTGGTGTACTTCTGAAGGACCTGGTAGTACTAGATATAAAGAAAGAAAGATATTCTTTTCACCAATATAATTAGTTTCAACAGGCACAGCAAAATCACTGCCTTCAAACAATTTGGAATTAGCTTTCTAGATGTTAGTTCAAAACTGCACACAAATTTTCCCAATAATCATTTTACCATGTTACTCACCACAGCAATGTTTTCTTTCATTGTTAAAATTGATAATAATCTGCATGTTTTTATATCTTTTTGTTAACATTATTGAGTGGGTTGGAAGTTTAACCATTTGAAAACTAGTGTCTCTCATTTAGACTGGGATAAGCTTAAAATTGCTGAGGCACTACACATTCATACAGCAAGTTTGCACTGGGTGTGAAGACCCTAGGTATCTGATTTACTCTAGAATCAACGCCCATACTAGAGACTTGATTACTGAAGTGCAGATGACTTCTCAGTGCATGAGATATTTTACTGCCTGTGATGCCATCTTTCAGAAATGCCTTCATGTCCTCCCAGGTAGCCAGGCACATGGCACATTTTGAAACGGCAGGGAAGTTGTTCAATATTAATTCCTCAAATAATATGACTGAAATAGATTGTCTGATCAGTTTCTCTTTGTTGTGGACTGCTTGAATGTTGGCAATGAGCAATGTCTAAGCTTCAGAATTGCTTATTTGTTTTGGAGTATCATAAGTCTAGAGCTGCTCTATAAGAATTGGAAATTCTATTTTTCCTAACAGGATTACCCTGTGCATGCTGTAATGTAACTGGGGATATAAAAAAATCTTTTAAAAATTGTCATTAAAAAAAATTGGATAGGTATATGGACAGGAAAGGAATGGAAGGTTATGGGCTGAGTGCAGTTTGGTGGGACTAGGATGGACTATAGCAGCAGAAGACCACAAACATACACTTTGTGGCACTTTATTAGGAACAGGAACATGGTTTAGAGGTTAGCACAATATTTTACAATACCGGCGCCTGGGTTGAATTCCCACTGCTGTCTGTAAGGGGTTTGTACATTCTCCCCATGACTGCATGGGTTTCCAATGGGTTCTGAGGTTTTTCCCACAGCCCAAAGATATACCAGTTGGTAGGTTAATTGTCCCATGATTAGGCCAGGATTAGATTGGGTGGCAGGGCTTGAAGTGCTGGATGGGCCTATTTGGTGCTGTATCTCAATGAATAAATAATAATAAAGTGGCCACTGAGTGTATGTGAATAAAAATACACTTCATAAAACAGTTGATGTGAATTCCCTCAATGCTCCATGTTATGTTTTAAGATCATTGTTGAGTCACGAGGTCTGTCAGGTTCAGGAAGCGTAAGATGTTCCATTGTGTTCTCCAGAGTCAGGCAGATCATTTTGGAATCTAAAAAAAAACCCGAAGATATACTTTTAGCTATTTGGCTTGGACTAGATCCCCAACATTAACCAAAGAATGTGAAGGCATGGTCTCTTCAATATGATGCTGCAAATTATCTTAGAAAATCTGTCACCTGTTGATTAATTCAGCTAAATTATCACCAGATATTTTGAGTTGATGAACTTGATGGGTTCAAGGTGGCATATTAAGTTCTGACTTGATGTTGGGTTCTATCAAGAGGTTCTTTCTTTCTGGTTAACCTTAAGCCTCCCTCATCTCACTCAAAGTTGAGTGTGTCAGTGATGGGTATCTTATCACTTCCTCTTAGACGTAATAGGCGGCCTGATGGATCATGTTATTTGACTCTACGGCGAGGGTGAGAGTAAATGTCTGTATCATTTCACACTGAACTGTGAAAAGGACATTGTCTTGAATTGAGGTTACCCCCACAGTTTCTTCCTTTGTCTGGTTAACCACAAGAAACTTGATTCACTGAATGTGCACTGCTCTCAGTGTAAGTGCCAAACTAATAACAATGGCTTTTATAGGAACCATGTTAACAATAAACATAAAAACAGAAAATGAACTCGGGACAAATGAAATCAATTGAATTGCCTCTATTTATTAGGAATTCTTGTTAAACTGATTTTCTAAATTCAAATTTAAACTCTGTAATTGCAAGTTTGAAACCTGGCTCCATAAATGACCAATCACAGATGTCCCAAACATTTGACCATTTCCATCTGGTTAACCTGGCAGAACAGGTGAGGTTGATGTTGTTCCCAGTGGAAGGCCTTGAACTTGCTAAATGTTCTCAGCAGTTCTGCCCAATCTTATTCACCGCAATGGAGATTTCACTGCTTCAATGAGGGTAGTTAAGAATATGAGAAGTCTCAGTTTTAAAATTATTTATAAGACCATAGACATAGAAGCAGAATTAAGCCCTTTGGCCCATTGATTCTGCTCTGCCATTTATTCATAGCTGTTTTATTATCCCTCTAAATCCCATTCTCCTGCTTTTTCTCCATAACTGTTGAAGCTTTTACTAATCAAGAACGTATCAACTTCTGGTTTAAATATACCCAATGACTTGGCCTCCACAGCCAACTGTTCAATGAATTTCACAAATTCACCACCCTCTAGCTAAAGAACTTCCTCCTCATCTCTGTTCTAAATGGGTACCCTTCTATTCTGATGCCATGGTGTCTAATCCTAGTCCTAGACTCCCCCACTATAGGAAATATCCTTTCCACATCCACTCTGTCTAGGCCTTTTAATATTCAATTGGTTTCAACAGGATCACCCTGTATTCTTCTAAACTCCAGTGAATACAGGCCCAGATCCATCGAATGCTCTTCATACATTAACACTTTCATTCCTAGAATCATTTTTGTGAAGTTCCTCTGGACCCTTCTCAATGCCATCACATCCTTTCAAAGATAAGGGGACCATCAATGCTCACAATACTTCAAATAACACATACAGATTTTGTGCAGATTTTCTCTTGTTCATAATACTTCAAGTGCAGTCTGAGCAATGCCTTATAAAGCCCAGCATTATATCCTTACTTTTATATTCTAGTCCTCTCGAAATGAATACTAACATGGCATTTGCCTTCCTTACCACCGACTCAACCTGCAAGTTAACCTTTAGGAAATCCTGCATGAGAACTCCCAATTCCCTTTACACCTCTGATTTCTGAATTTTTTCCCAAATTAGAAAATAGTCTACACCCTTATTCCTTTTACCAAAGTGCATGACCATACACTATATTCCATCTGCTACTTCTTTGCCCATTCTCCTAATCTAAATCCTACTGTAGACCCCCTGCTTCCTGAGTGCTATCTGCCCCTCCACCTGTCTTCGTATTATCTGTGTTAGAGCGTATTCTGGAGTTATGGTATATATCAAGTACTAATTTCAGACATGAACATGGATTTAAGATTAAACTTGCAGCTCTGAAAAATGGTTTTCCTGGTGCTACATTTTGGGGCTGATTGCAAGCAAAGTAACACTCCACTTGATCATAGATGCCTGCATATGCATGAATGCAATCCAGAGTCAGTGGGAATTAACATTCATTTTGGGTGTCTGGAGTGTGGGTGTAAAGATAAAATTATATGTAATTCAAAGGAAGCATTATAGATATATTGTAACTATGGAATTATCCTGCTGTTACTTTAGATCTTTAGCATGTCATATTGGGTTATGCAGACCGCTTCTTCCAAAAGTGTCTCGAATATGATGCCTGCTGCTTGTTTTACTGAATAAAAACTTCTATATCCAGCAGCTGCAGTGAATCTCCAGTGACTTTCCTCACAGTCACAACATTCCCAAGCCTGGTCACAAAGTTATCATTTCCATCAACCAAATGATTGACATATGATGTGCAAAGTAACAGTCCCAACACCGATCCCTACACAATATCAGTGGTCACCAGCAGTCAACCAGAAAGTGCCCACTTTATTCCCACTCCTTGCCTCTAATTTCCTGTCTTTTGCTTTTTTCCTTCTTGAAGAGTAGTGACATTTGCAATTCACCAATTCTCTGGAACCATTGTAGAATCTAGTGGTTCTGGAATGATGCTAGTGATCTGTATTGGTTGTGATAGATTTAACTACTTAAAACTTCATTGGAAGATTTCATTTACATTTTGAAAATGTCTTCACAATGTTACATTTTTATTTATTAACTATTATTAATAGCTTTGTAAATCTTTCTCAATGTCAGGGCCAAATTGTCTCATAAAAGTTTATCTGAAAATGTGCACAGTGGCACAATAAGTAGAACTACAGTCTCACAGCGCCAGAAACTCTGGTTTGTTCTTGGCCTCAGGTGGATTGTGTGGGTTTCCTCTCGGTGCTCTGATTTCCTTCCATGTTCCAAAGACGTGGGTCAGCTGGTTAATTGGACATGGCTGATTGCCAGTCTACAGTGTAGATGAGTAGTTAAATCCAGAGGGAGTTAATAAAATGCAATAGAATGTGATTAATTTAGGATCAGAGGTAGGACTGATAGAAGTGCTTAGATTTCATTAGATGATATGAGGTATTAATAGAGGTGACAACCAGCATCTTTTTCCCAAGCGGAAATGGCTAATACAAAGGAGTATAATTCTAATTAGATTAGAAGAAAGTATGTGGGGATGTCAGATGTACGTTTTTCACACAGAAAGTGGTACTGTAGTTGCATGGAACACTGTGGTAACAGTGCTGGTAGAGGCAGATACATTAGGGACATTTAAGAGACTTTTAAGATAGGCTCATGCATAAAAGTGAAATGGAGGGTTCCTGCATGAGGAAAGCATTAGAATGATCTTGGAGTTGGATAAAAGATTGGCACATCATGGGCTGAAGAGTCCACTGTCCTGTGTTCTAGAGTAAATGGGTGCTTCACAACTGGCATGGATTTGATGGACTTAAGGCCCTGTTTCCATCTTGTGTAATTCTTTTGACAAAGGTTCTAGGGAGAAGGTAGGAGAATGGGATTGAGAGGGAAAATAAATTAACCATAATGAAATGGCAGAGAAGACTCGATGGGCTGACAGACCTAATTCTGCTCCTATAGTTTATGGTCTTATGGACTTTATGAGTTCATACAATAAAAATGTTGTATTGATATAAATAATTGTGGATTTGTTTCATTGTGTGGGACTTCTTATGGTAAGTATGTAGAAAAGACCTTATCTTGTCACAGACTCTGTTCCTATTCATGTCTTGTTCACTTTCAGTTTCTCTCTTCTAGCCTTGAAAAGTTATTGACCAAGACGTGCTTCCACAGCCATGTCTTTCATTGAATTCACTGTTTTTATTCCTCTTCCTGACCAGAGCCTGGAGTTCAGCCAGATTGTTTATAATCTCAGCATTCACTGGCTCCATGAACACAAGTTTCTGCAGATGCTGGGAATCTTGAGCAACACATTCAAAATACTGGGGGTACTTAGCAAGTCAAGTAGGATCTACGAAAAGAAATAAACAGTCAACGTTTCAGGCTGAGACACTTCATCAGGACTCATCAGAACGGTATCTTGCATTTCTCATTCAATTCCTTTCTATCAGCAAGACCACTACTACCTACCTCCAACTTTGCCTCAACTCATCTGCTGCTGAAATCCTCAATCATGCTGTTGCATCAACAAACACAATTGTCCTAATTCCCTGCTTCTAGCCTTGGATTATGTGCCCCCATCCCAACTCCACCGCCTCCTTCCTCTAATAAAATGTCTGGCCTGTGGCCAGACGTGTGTGGAGAGCAGGAGCAACCAATATAGATTCTTGGGAATCAACAGGAATGCACATTCTACCCAAAGTTTCAATGAACCAAAAAAATTGTCCTTCATGACATCATCCTCCTTGTCCAATCAATTGGAATTCGCCATCACAGGATCTTTGTCTGCTTGTAATGGAATGGATTTCAGAATAGTTTGGTCTACGATTTTTTTCTGTAGTAATGAGGAGTAAGCCACTTTAAAAGTAAAAGAATGTCTAATGCAACAAAAGCAAATGATTACTGGCAACATTCTATTAAGGATTATACTAAAACAGGTTAGAACCTAGGTATGATGCTTATTTAGAACCTGCAAGGGTTAAAAAACTATTATGGGGATCATATATAGGCCTCCAAATAGTAGCCAAGATGTGGGGTTGAGGACACAAAGGGAGCTGGAAAAGGCATGGAATGAGGGTAATGATACAACTGTAATGAGGGACTTCAATATGCAAAGGGATCGGGAAATTCAGGTTGGAGTCAGAACGCGAGAGAGGGAATTTGTCGAATGCCTATCTAAAAAGATGGCTTTTTAGAGCAGCTTGTGCTTGAGCCTGCTAGGGGAAAGGCTATCTTAGATTGGGTATTGTGCAATAACCCAGATCTTATTAGGGAGCTTAATGTAAAGGAACCCTTAGGAGGCAATCGTAATATGATTGAATTCGTACTGCAATTTGAGAGGGAGAAGAATAAGACACATGTATCAGTATCGTAATGGAATAAAGGGAATTACAGAGGCATGAGAGAGGGGCTTGCCCAAGTGGATTGGAGGAGGATACTGGTGGGGATGACATCAGAGCAGAGATAGCTCACTCGGTACAGGGTAGATATGTCCCACAGAAGAGGTTGTTCTCAAATAGCAGGGCTAGGCAACCATGGCTGACAAGGGAAGTTAAGGACTGCATAAAAGCCAAAGAAAGGGCATATAAGGTGAAAAGGGGGGTGAAGGTTGATATTGGACCACTGAAAAATGATTCTGGTGAGGTAGTAGTGGCGGACGAAGAAATTGCAGATGAACTTAATGGGCACTTTGTATCAGTCTTCACTGTGGAAGACACTAGCAGTGTGCCAGGGGTCCGCAAGTATCAGGGAGCAGGAGTGAGTGCCATTGCTATTACAAAGGAAAAATTGCTGGGCAAACTCAAAGGTCTTAAGGTGAATAAGTCACCTGGACCAGGTGGACTACATCCCAGAGTCCTGAGAGAGATTGCTGCAGAGATAATGGATGCATTGGTCATGATCTTTCACTTAATTCTGGCATGGTCCTGGAGGACTGGAAGACTGCAAATACCTCTCCTCTCTTTAAGAAGGGAGGAAGACAAAAGAAAGTAAGTTATAGGCCAGTCAGCCTAACTTCAGTGGTTGGGAAAGTGTTGGAGTCTATTATTAAGGATAATGTTTTGGGGTACTTGGAGACCAATGATAAAATAAGTCGAAGTAGGCATTGTTTCTGTAAAGGGAAATCTTGCCTGACAAATCCGTTAGAATTCTCCAAGGAAGTAACAAGCAGGGTGGACAAAGGAGAGGCAGTGGATGTTATTTACTTGGATTTTCAGAAGGCATGTGATACGGTGCCACACATGAGGCTGCTTAACAAGATAAAATCATGTGGCATTACAGGAAAGATACTGTTATGGACAGAAGAATGGTTGATAGGCAGGAAGCAGAGAGTGGGAATAAAAGGGGCCTTTACTGGTTGGCTGCTGGTGACTAGCGGTGTTCCTCAGGGGACCACTACTTTTCACATTGTTTGTCTGTGATTTAGATAATGGAATTGATGGCTTTGTGGCAAAGTTCGTGAATGATACAAAGATAGGTGGAGAGGTAGGTAGTGCTGAGGAAACAATGCGATTGCAGCACGACTTAGATAAGTTGGAAGAATGGGCAAAAAAGTGGCAGATGGAATACAGTGTTGGGAAATGCACAATAATACATTTTGGTAAAAGGAACAGTAGTGTGGACTATTATCTAAATGGGGACCAGGCTCAAACATCAGAGGTGCAGATGGATTTAGGAGTCCTCGTCCAAGACTCCAGGTTAATTTACAGGTTGAGTCTGTGGTAAAGAAAGCAAATGCAATGTTGGCATTTATTTCAAGGAGAATAGAATATAAAAGCAAGGAGATAATGCTGAGCTTTATAAGACTCTAGTCAGGCCTCACTTGGAGAATTGTCAACAGTTTTGGGCCTCATATCTCAGAAAGGATGCATTATCATTGGAGAGAGTCCAGAGGAGGTTTACAAGGATGAGTCCAGGATTGTAGAGGTCAGTTGATGAGTATGTTTGGCAGCTTTGGGCTTGTACTCACTGGAATTTAGAAGAATGTGGGGAGATCGCATTGAAACCTACCAAATGTTGAATGGAATAGGTAAGGTGGATGTGGAGAGAATATTTCCTATGGTGGGGGTATCCAGAACTAGAGGGCACAGCCTCAGAATTGAGGGAGGAACCTTTTAGAACAGAGGTAAGGAGGTTTTTATTTAGCTAGAGAGTAATGAATCTGTGGAATGCTCTGTCACAGACTGTGGTGGAGGCCAAGTCCATAGGTATACTTAAGGCAGAAGTGATTGTTTCCTGATTGGTCAGGGCATCAAAGGATACACCGAGAAGGCAGGTGTATGGGGTTGAGTGGGATGCAGGATCAGCCATGAATGGCAGAGCAAACTCGATGGGCTGAATGGCCTAATTCTGCTCCTATGTCTTATGGTCTTAAACCGTGCAAGCAGAAGCCTGTGCTGATTTGAGGGTCACCTTTTACTTGGCCAGTAAATTCCAACGGCACAAAGCTAAGAGTTTAAATTTTGTTCGGTTGGGCCATGCTCTCTTGCTTTACACTAGTGATTGGAAAAATTGAGATTTGCTGATTATTGAACAAAAATTAAGTCAAGATCGCAACTTATAATCTCCATAAAGTGCAATAAGGTTGACATAACTATGAATGCACTGTCAGTCCCATCACATATTAGCATTTACCAGCAGGGACACTTGCAATACTGTACCAATAGCCCATTGCTCAACCAAATGGGATTGGTCAGTACTCCATCACTATATCATGAAAGCATATGGAGCATTCTTAAAATACGATGAATGGAAGTCTAAGTTCCTTGTATTGTCAGATTGGAGAAAGGATGAACGTGAACAAACATTGAATAGGCCCTTGGAGAGTTTTGCTGTTTCTATTGGTTCAAAGCAAATACAAGCTCTATCAATGAAAGATCTTCAGCGATGGAAGGTGTTCTTTATTTGCCCAATGAATGTTCAGTAATACATTACTAAGGCATTATTTATAAAGCAGGAACTCTTACAAGTGGATCCATCTGAATGCTTAGTAGAAAAGAATATGCTAATCACCCATTGGTCTCCCTTGGTTTCATGTAGTTCTCTGCATGATAGAAGGAAGCCATTCAGCCACTGAGCCTGCGACGAATCTCAAAACAATTCCATTTGGCACTTACATCCATCAATATAGATTCCCGGCATCTGGGCCATGACATCTTCTTGCAGCTACCATTGGGCAGGAGGTACAGAAACCTGAAGTCCCATACCACCATGTTCAAGAACAGCTACTTCCCTTCAAGCTTTCCATTCTCAAATCAACTAGCTCAACCCTAATCATTACTTCGGTAAAGCAACATCATGACTGATGCACTATCAATTACTCCAAAAGACTGGAAGTAGAGTAAATACTGAAAGGCTTTTATTAACAGTAAAATGGACCACGTCCATGCTGTATGTCTGCCCTGGACAGTGGGAGGAGCAGTGACCCAATCGCCTTTATTCAGGGGTCTGTGGGAGGAGCCACAGGAGCAGTCAGCAGAGGGGCATTTTGTATGATATATGCTTAATTTATGTTTTTCTTGGAAATGTTGTGCCTCTGATGCTGTGTGCCTGTGATACTGCTGCAAATAAGTTTTTTCTCATTCCTCTAAGAGGACCACAACCCTGTCATAGGGTTTGGAGGCTTGCGTGCCTCAATAACTCTGAGACCTATGTTGGCTGGAGTCAGGGCCTTGAGCTTTGGCTCTTGGCATGGTCACTCTTGCCAATCAAAGGGTAGAGGCCAGACTAAGAGTGGTCTGCTGGTCCTCCAGATTCAGGGGTTCAGCTCAGGGCCAACAACCTGAACTGGCCAAAAAAGGTGGTTACAGAAACAGCAACGAAGAATCCTTCTATATTTGTGTGCAACTGAAGACCCTGAACCACACCTGGGGCATAATGAGAAAATGGCCAAGGACAGATAGAGATAGAGGACATTCATTGCTGCCCTAAATGCCAGTGGCACAACGGGCAATAAGTAGGTTTTCATTGCATCTACATGTACTTGTGCATATGACAGTGAACTTGATTTTGACATTCCCACCTTTTTTCCCTTATGTGCCTGTTAACTCATCCCAAATTCTACCATCATACAGCTACACAAGGGGTTATATACAGTGGTCAATTAAATTACCAACGAGCATATGATATAGGAGAAATGAAAGCACCTGGGTGAAACCCACATAGATATGGGACAAATGTGCAAACTTCACTCTGACAGCACCAGAGGTCAAGAGTCAACTGGCTTGCTGGAATTTGAGAGAGTAGCACCACTTACTGCACCTCTTGGCAATAAGCAGAGCTAGCATGGAAGGAGAAACATCAGAGCACAAGAACTAAAATGTGAAAGGATTGGAATCTGAGAGATTGGCCATGATTTCTGTGGTCAAGAAATCCCCAAACACTAGCTGGTAGTTTATTTCATTTTTATTGGCAGTGAGTGGAGTTTTAAAAATAATAACAGGTGCTAGGTAGGGGAGATTTAAGTTACGTAATTATCTCCTTAAATGAATGGGTTTACACTGGAGTTTAGCAAACATTGCAAGGCCCATTGTTAAAACAGATTTGGACGCAGGTGACGCAGATGCTGGAAATCCAAAGCAACACACCCGAAGTCCTGGAGGGACTCAGCTGGTCAGGCAGCATCCATGGAAATGAATGAACAGTTCACGTTTTGGGCCGAGACCCTTCTTCAGAAGCCTTTTCTATGCAATAAGGAGATATCACTGCGAGGTACGGTGCACAACAGACAATGGAATGTAACTGGCACCAACTCTTGTTCATCTGAGAGCAGGCAGTGAATGAATACTGGGCAGGAGGGCATCTTGTATATAATCGCAGCCCATAATTGGGTAGTTTATACTTGGGAGAAATTAATGTCGCATCTCTGACTAACTTCTCCTTCACTTCCATCATTCTCCTCCACTTAGTGTTTTACTACTCTGCACGGCGCAATAACAGGTCCTTGTGTGCAATGGCTCACTGGTTGGAAGGTCAAATGGAGTCTTGCATGAGGGAAATGTCAGGAAGTATCCTCTAAGATATTGGAAAGGATACAGAGGACATTCACTGAAAGAGTATGAGGAGTAAGGGACTTTAGTTCTGTGGGGGGAATGGAGAAAGTGTGGCTGTCTCCTCAGGAAAAAAAACTGATAAAATCCTTCAAAATTATGAGCAATTTAGATAAAGTAACTGAAGAGAGACTGGTTCTACTTGCAGAGGAAACAAATGGTGCTGTTTTAGTTTAATTAGAAAAGGACCAAGAGGGAGAATAAAGAGAATTATCCTCCCTGAGTGAACTATTGCCATAGGGGCTGCAATGCCTGAAAGTCACTCTCCCTCCTCCTACCCTTTTATTCTGGCTTCTTCCCTCTTCCTTTCCAGGCCTGATGAAGGCTCTTAGCCTGAAATTTTGGTTTTTTTCCCTCCATAGATACTGCCTGACCTGCTGTGTTTCTCCAGCATTTTGTGTGTGTTGAGATAGTAGATTCAGTAGGGGATTAGATATTGAGATTAGAAAAGAAAATATTTCTCAATTATGCAAAAGATCAGAGTAGTGTAGCTATATGAACGCTCCTTTAAAAAAGCCAGCTGTATAAATCTGTGAAGAAAGTCTGGTTACTTACCATTTTGTTTATGTTTCTTTATTCTTTCATAAGTTCGGTAGATCATTACAAGAACTAATGCTTCTGTAAGCTGAAATACCAAGAAGATTATTGGAAATAAATAAAGCGCACCAATCTCCTCTTGAGAGAAAGTAACTTTCAGGATGGTGGAACAGAGCTGAATGTTTTGGAACCCAGTTTCCATAGAAACTGTCCGTGTGCACCTGTAAAAGCAGAGGAGACAGGTTGAAAGTGGGTTTCAATTTATTTATTTATTTTATTTACTGAGATACAGCATGGAATAGGCCTTTCCAGTCTTCGAGCTGTGCCACCCAGCACCCCCCACCGATTTAATCCTAGCCTAATCATGGGGCAATTTACAATGCCCAATTCACCTGCCAATTGGTACGTCTTTGGACTGTGGGGGGAAACCGGAGTATGTGGAAGAAACCCCTGCCGTCATAAGAACGTGGAAACACATGATAAAATAGGCCAAGGTCAGCATGGTGACCTTAGGGGGAAATTTTTTCTGATAAATCTGTTGGAATTCTTTGAGAAAATAGCAAGCAGGATAGACGAAGGGGAGTCAGAAGATATTGCATACTTAGAACTTTAGAAGGCCTTTGGCAAGGAGTTGCACATGAAGCTGCTTAACAAGAGCTTACAGTATTAGAGGAAAGATATTAGAATGGGTAGAAAATTGGCTGACAGGCAGGAGGCAGAAAATGGGAATAAACGAGACCTTTTCTAGTTGGCTACAGGTCACTAGTGGTGTTCCACAGGGGTTGGTGTTGGGACTACTTCCTTTCATGTTATACGTTACTGATTTGGATAACGCAATTGACGGCTTTGTGGCCAAATTTGTGGATGACACGAAGATAGATGGAGGGGCAGGTAGAGTTGAGGAAGCAGGAAATCTGCAGAGATGGACTTAGACAGACTGGGAGAATGGGCAAAGAAGTGACAGATGGAATATAGTGTGGGAAAATGTCTGGTCATGCATTTTGCTATAAAGGCAGTCTATTTCCTACATGGGGAAAAAAATTCAAAAGTCAGAGGTGAAAAGGGACTGAGGAGATCTCGTACAGGATTCCCTAAAGGTTAACCTGCAGATTGAGTCGGTGGTAATGTAGGCAAATGCAATGTTTGCTTTCATTTCAAGAGGATTAGAATATAAAATATATAATGGTTGGTGTAAGCTGTGGCTTGATAAGACATTGGTCAGATCACTCTTGGTGTGTTGTGAGCAATTTTAGGCCCCTTATCTAAGAAAAGGTGTGCTGACTTTGGACAGGGTCTAAAGAATGTTCATGAGAATGACTCAGGGAAAGAAAGGGTTAATGTGTGAAGAGCGTTTGATGGCTCTGGGGCTGTAATCAGTGGAGTTTAGAAGAATGAGGGGTGGGGGAAATATTAATTAGATTCCCCCTTCATTCTTCTAAACTATTAAAGATTGTAAGGCCAAGATAGAGAGGATGTGGAGAGTATGCTTCCTATATGGGGAAGTTTAGGACCGGGGGTGCAGCCTCAGAAAACAACAATGTCCATTTTGAACAGAGATGAGGAGAAATTTTTTTAGCCAGACGGTTATGAATCTGTGGAATTCATTGCTACCGATGGTTGTGGAGGCCAAGTCAATGGTATATTTAAATCAGAGGTTGATAGGTTCTTGATTAATCAGGCCATTCAGGTTGATGGGGAGAAGACAGGAGAATGGGGTTCAGAGGGATAATAAATCAGCCATGATGGAATGGCAGAGAAGACTCGATGATCTGAACGGCCTAATTCTTCTCCACTTTCCTATGGTTTTACCTGTAAACACAGCTGTAAGATTATGATTAAGTTTAGGGATAGCCCCTTTGGGGATTACCTGATCTATCTATCAATAGTTGTGCTTATTTTAGAAATGTTTAAAAATGATTGTGAAGTTAATTGGCAACTGTAAACCTCCCCTTGTGTAGGTGGGTTGAGAGTTGATGAAGGGCATGTGAGAATGAAAGCAGATTGTAGGAAAATAGCTGGGGCTAGGATGGATGGGATTGTTCTGTCAACCAGCATTGATTTAATGGACTGAATAGCCTCCTTCTGTATTATAATGAAATATGAGAAATTAGTCTCCTTTTTCTTTTAAAGAGTCAAGGACTCTCTCCATCATCAGGTGCTCAGAATTTCCCTTGGTGATATTAACAGCACTGTGAAGTTTTCTAGCATGTAATGGCTTCAATTTTATGACTGGGCATATTTCTTTACGAATGTACTGATAGCCTTAATACGTACTTTTACTCTAATTCTTATCACACTTAACTGCGTGCAGAATCAAGTTTACTTCTTGACTTTAGGATCATAAAGAAAGAGGTACTGAAGACAAGTATTTTGATTGTTATGACAAAACTATTTGTACTCTAATAAATCATATGTTACCTTTTAGATAATCTGCATAAACTTGAAAGGGCATATCCTAAAGTGAATCCAACAACAGGCATCAGTGCTGTGGTGACAATGAGGCGAGGGATGAAAATAGTCCACAAAGTAGCCCCAATCAATGTTACTGACAAGATGACAATTATTATTGCAGCAATGAGAAAAATGAACAGGCCAGTCTGAAAGAGAAACAGTGAGATTATTACAATAAAATACAATCCGTCAGTGGCTCAGAAATCGGGAGTGCACTTCAGTGGCTGTTAGCCACAAGGTGTCCCTGTCTTCAACTCAACTCAGTACTCGAACTTCACTGAAGTCATATTTGAACTTTCTATAGAGGGTCACATTTGCAAGAATGAAAATTTAATTTTAAAAGTGTTGTTGGTGATACTAGTGAGCAATCATATAACTCTTCTGGGTGCTACCTTATCTATTTATTTCAAATTTATTTATGGTGACATTGGAATAGAACCGAACAATTGTCAAAATGCCCACTTGTATTATCAGCAGGAATTTCTTGGTTAATGCTCTCCAGAGAACAGATTTAGTCCATGTGGTGGTTTTAACATGTGATAAAATCATTGATCCTCAAAATGTTATTTTAAAAAGTTTGTTCAAATTTATATTCTTGATCTTCTCCTTCGAAGGAGGGACGAGTGCATTGCATCTCATCATATACTCTTCCTTTGAGAAAAGTATGGGAACACATATCATCCATGCTTAATTTGAGAATGCAGTGATGCATCTTATTATATCTTGAATGGTAATGATTATTTAAGAGTGGAAAGAATCTAGAGCAATCTACCTTTGGTGTTGGATAGCTTTTATTTTGGCAACAACAATTTTGGCAATTACAGCTTCTGTTATTGTTTTCCTGTAGGTGTGGAATGATGAAGCATTATGAGGGACCCCACGCACCCCTCATACAAACTCTTCTCCCTCCTGCCGTCTGGGAAAAGGCTCTCATGACCAGACTAGGTAACAGTTTCTTTCCCCAAGCTATCAGACTCCTCAATACCCAGAGTCTGGACTGACACCAACTTACTGCCCTATTGTCTTGTTTATTATTTATTCTAATGCCTGCACTGTTTTGTGCACTTTATGCAGTCCTGGGTAGGTCTGTAGTCTAGTGTAGTTCTTTCTGTGTTGTCTTTTACGTAGTTCAGTGTAGTGTTTGTACTGTTTCATGTAACACCATGATCTTGAAAAATGTTGTCTCGTTTTTACTGTGTACTGTACCAGTAGCTGCGGTTGAAACGACAATAAAAAGTGACTTGACTTGATCTGTCTGGATGATATGTAAACAGGAACTTTTCACTGTATCTCTGCACAGTGATAATACAATTACCATTGACATCCATTACAAATTGACAGTTCAGTTAAATGCAGCAGTCTCTTTAATATAAAACAGAGAAATTCACTATTTTATTATTTAATCAAGAACACCATCACCAAGTTCATGGAACTGATGATTAAGGGCAGAGGTAAATTGTATATCAAGAACTCAAGGAATGAACACAAATAGCATAAAAGTAAAAGTCCATAGTAAACAGGTAAAATACGGTTGCAAACTGCAACTTTTCCAGGGTTGAGCTAGGACATTATTATGCATAAAACCTGATCCAAATTCCATAGCCTCCAACAGGGCCACAACCTCGTTGTGGCTTGGAGGCTTGAGTGCCTCAAAGCTGTGTTGGCTGGATCAGGGCTTAATGCTTTATCTCTTGGTAGGGTCATCCATGGCAAACAGGTCAAAGGGTAAGAGGCGTGGTCCTCGAGGTTTGGGGTTTAAGTTCAGGACTAACAATCCTGACTGATAAAACAAAATTGTTATCAGAAAATTGATCGTCAGAGTGGACTGAGGCAGAGTGGGTCAGCTTTGGCTCAATCAGGCTTCGGCGAGAACAGGCAGAGGCGAGGTTTGAACGGGGCACAACTGCAGAAGCGCGTGACAGTCGGCCCGTGAAGCAGCTGGAGAACTTAAATAGCGAGCAGAGGCTGAGTACGAGCTTCACTCCAGGTGAGGTAAGGCCGGGTAAGCTTGTTTAATTAATCTAATTAGCTTAGGAGTAGGTAATGGAGGCAGCAGTTAGGGCAGTTGAGTGCTCCGTTTGCAGTATGTGGGAAGTCAGGGTGAGCACTGTTGTCACTGATGACTACACCTGCAAAAGGTGCATCCAGCTGCAGCTCCTGACAAACCGTGTTAGGGAACTGGAGCTGGAGCTGGATGAACTTCAGATCATTCGGGAGGCAGAGACAGAAATAAACAGGAGTTTCAGGGAGATAGTCACCCCTAGGAGTCAGGAGACAGGTAGTTGGGTGACTGTCAGGAGGTGGAAGGGGAATAGATAGGAAGAGCAGAGCACCCCTGTGGCCGTTCCCATCAACAATAAGTATACCGTTTTGGATACTGTTGGTGGGGACGATCTACCAGGGACAAGTTGCAGTGGTTGCGTCTCTGGCACTGAGACTGGACCCTCAGCTCAAAAGAGAAGGAGGGAAAAGAGGAGAGCATAGTGATAGGGGATTCGATAGTTAGGGGGACAAATAGGAGGTTCTGTGAAAGAGATCGAGAATCCCAGATGGTCTGTTGCCTCCCTGGTGCCAGGGTCTGTGATATCATGGATCGAGTTCTCAGTATTCTCAAGAGGGAGGGTGAGCAGCCGGATGTCGTGGTCCATGTAGGGAACAATGACATGGGTAGGAAGAGTGAGGAGGTTCTGAAAGGTGAGTTTAGGGAGCTAGGTGCCAAGTTAAAGGACAGGACCTCCAGTTTAGCAATCTCAGGATTGCTACCAGTGCCACATGCAGGTGGGTTTAGAAATAGTAAGACAGCGCAGATCAACACGTGGCTGAAGACATGGTGCAGGAGGGAGGGCTTCATATTTATAGATAATTGGGCAGTTTTCCAGGGAAGGTGGGACCTGTTCCGGCGGGACGGTTTACATCTGAACTGGAGGGGGACAAATATTCTTGCAGGTAGGTTTGCTAGAGAGGCTCCAGTGGATTTAAACTGGATATGAGGGGGGAGGGGAACCAGAGTGTAGGAACAGATGTATGGGAGAAGGAAGAAAAAGAAGACAGTAAAGCTCTTTGTACTGTTAGAGATAAACAGAGAGGAAGAGGTGGAGAATTTCTTAAATGCATTAATTTTAACGCTAGGAGCATTGTAAGAAAGGTGGATGAGCTTAGAGCATGGATTGATACTTAGAAATACAATGTTGTAACTATTAGTGAAACATGGTTGCAGGAGGGGTGTGATTGGCAACTAAATATTCCTGGATTTCGTTGCTTCAGGTGTGATAGAATTGGAGAGACAAGAGGGGGAGGTGTGGCGTTGCTTGTCAGAGAAAATATTACAGCGGTGCTCTGGCAGGATAGATTAGAGGTCTCGTCTAGGGAGACTATTTGGGTGGAATTGAGGAATGGGAAAGGTGTAGTAACACTTATAGGGGTGTATTATAGACAACCTAATGGGGAGCGAGAATTGGAGGAGCAAATTTGCAAGGAGATAGCAGTTATTTGTAGTAAGCACAGGGTTGTGATGGTGGGAGATTTTAATTTTCCACACATAGACTGGGAAGCCCATACTGTAAAAGGGATGGATGGTTTGGAGTTTGTAAAATGTGTGCAGGATAGTTTTTTGCAGCAATACATAGAGGTACCAACTAGAGAAGGGGCAGTGTTGGATCTTTAGTTAGGGAATGAAATAGGTCAGGTGACGGAGGTATGTGTTGGGGAGCACTTCTGGTCCGGTGATCACAATGCCATTAGTTTCAATATAATTATGGAGAAGGATAGGACTGGACCCAAGGTTGAGATTTTTGATTGGAGAAAGGCTAACTTTTAGGAGATGCGAAAGGATTTAGAAGAAGTGGATTGGGACAATTTGTTTTATGGGAAGGATGTAATAGAGAAATGGCGGTCATTTAAAGGTGAAATTTTGAGGGTACAGAATCTTTATGTTCCTGTTAGGTTGAAAGGAAAGGTTAAAAGTTTGAGAGAGCCATGGTTTTCAAGGGATATTGGAAACTTGGTTAGGAAAAAGAAAGATATCTATCATAAATAGAGGCAGCATGGAGTAAATGAGGTACTTGAGGAATATAAAGAATCTAAGAAGAATCTTAAGAAAGAAATTAGAAAAGCTAAAAGAAGATACGAGGTTGCTTTGGCAAGTAAGGTGAAAATAAATCCGAAGGGTTTGTACAGTTATATTAATAGCAAAAGGATAGTGAGGGATAAAATTGGTCCCTTAGAGAATCAGAGTGGACAGCTATGTGTGGAGCCAAAAGAGATGGGGGAGATTTTGAACAATTTCTTTTCTTTGTTATTCACTAAGGAGAAGGATATTGAATTGTGTAAGGTAAGGGAAACAAGTAGGGAAGTTATGGAAACTATGACGATTAAAGAGGAGGAAGTACAGGTTCTTTTAAGGAATATAAAATTGGATAAATCTCCAGGTCCTGACAGGATATTCTCTAGGACCTTGAGGGAGGTTAGTGTAGAAATAGCAGGGGCTCTGACAGAAATATTTCCAATGTCATTAGAAACGGGGATGGTGCCAGAGGATTGGCGTATTGCTCATGTGGTTCCATTGTTTAAAAAGGGTTCTAAGAGTAAACCTAGTAATTATAGGCCTGTCAGTTTGACATCAGTGGTGGGTAAATTAATGGAAAGTATTCTTAGAGATGGTATATATAATTATCTGGATAGACAGGGTCTGATTAGGAATAGTCAACATGGATTTGTGCGTGGAAGGTCATGTTTGACAAATCTTATTGAATTTTTTGAAGAGGTCACGAGGAAAGTTGACGAGGGTAAAGCAGTGGATGTTGTCTATATGGACTTCAGTAAGGCTTTTGACAAGGTTCCGCATGGAAGGTTAGTTAGGAAGGTTCAATCGTTAGGTATTAATATTGAAGTAGTAAAATAGATTCAACAGTGGCTGCATGGGAGATGCCAGAGAGTAGTGGTGGATAACTGTTTGTCAGGTTGGAGGTTGGTGACTAGTGGTGTGCCTCAGGGATATGTACTGGGTCCAATGTTGTTTGTCATATACATTAATGATCTGGATGATGGGGTGGTAAATTGGATTAGTAAGTATGCAGATGATATTAAGGTTGGTGGCATTGTGGATAATGAAGTAGGTTTTCAAAGTTTGCAGAGAGATTTAGGCCAGTTAGAAGAGCGGGCTGAATGATGGCAGATGGAGTTTAATGCTGATAAGTGTGAGGTGCTACATTTTGGTAGGAATAATCCAAATAGGACATACATGGTAAATGGTAGGGCATTGAAGAATGCAGTAGAACAGAGTGATCTAGGAATAATGGTGAATTGTCAATGCTCTGTCATTGGAGTGTTAGCTTCGGCTATACCTTTGTACCTTGCTCAAGGAGATGGCTACCTACACCCATACAGACAGACATAGGTGTATTTAATTAAATTCCTTGCCTACAGTTATCTAGGAAGAGGCCCTAGTTGGCTGGAAGGAGGGGAGAGGAAAGTGGAGTTTCCAGCCTATACTTTTAGTTTTTGCTCTACTCAGGATTTAGACATTACCAGCAAGACCAGCATTTATTAGCCCATTCCAATTGCCTCTGAGAAGTTGATTTCTTGAACCTCTTCTGGTGAAGATGCTCCCTAGTGCTGTTGAGTAGGGAGTTCCGGGATTTATCACTATCAATGAAGATACAGCAATATTCGGCATTTCCAGATCAGGATGATGTGTGGCCACAAGGGAACATGACATTCTAGTTCAGCTTTGGTGCTTTCCCTCGAGTTGAAAGTTGTCACAGAGGTGCGGCTTGAGTAACATGGGTGAGAAACTGCAGTGCAATTTGTAAACAGTATAAAGGATATTATAAAGGATAATTTTTATATTATAATATAATATAATATAATAATATCCTTTATATTATATTATAAAGGATATCCCGATTCAAAGAACGTATATATTAGTGACACACATTATTAGCACTTTAGTTTCCTAGAACTGTCTAAGAAAATAATTCTAATTGTAATTCAAAATGTACAAAGTATTAAAAAAATCAATAAGTATCAGGGAACAGGCAGACTATTATTTAGATGGGGAAAGTATTCAAAAGACAGAGATGCAAAGGGTCTTGGGAGTCCTTGTGCACGATACCTTAAAGGTTAACCTCCAGGTTGAGTCAATGGTGCAGAAGGCCAATGCAATGTTGGCATTCTTTTCTAGAGGTATAGAATATAAAAGCAGGGATGTGATATTGAAGCTCTGTAAGGTACTTGTGAGACCACACTTGGAGTATTGTGTGCAGTTTTGGGCTCCTTATTTTAGAAAGAATATACTGACATTGGAGAGGGTTCAGAGAAGATTTACAAGAATGATTCCAAGAATGAAAGAGTTACAGTATGAGGAACGTCTGGCAGCTCTTGGGCTGTGTTTCCTGGATTTCAGGAGAATGAGGGGGGTTCTCATAGAAACATTCCGAATGTTAAAAGCCCTGAACAGATTAGATATGGCAAAGTTATTTCCCATGGTAGGGGAGTTTAGAACCAGAGGGCACGACTTCAGGATTGAAGGACATCCATTTAAAACAGAGATGCAAAGAAATTACATTAGTTAGAGGGTGGTAAGTCTGTGGAATTTATTGACATGCGTGGCTGTGGAGGCAAAGTCATTGGGTGCATTTAAGGCAGAGCTAGATATATTCTTGATTAGCCAGGGCATCAGAGGTTATGGGGAGAAGGCAGGGAGTGGGGATGACTGGAAGAATTGGATCAGCCCATGATTGAATGGTGGAGCAGACTCGATGAGCTGAATGGCCTACTTCTGCTCCTATATCTTATGGTCTTGTGGAACTTGTATCACCTTTAAAAGAGCTTGGAAGGATACCAGGGCCATAGAAAAGTTCCACTACTGTTTCATTGGGATGCTGTATAACGTATACACTCAGTGACCAATACAGGAGATACATTTATGTATGTTTGTGGTCTTCTGCTGCTGGTGCCCATTCTCTTCAAGGTTTGACGTGTGTGTGCAGAGATATTCTTCTGTACATCACTGTTACAATGTGCAGTTATTTGAATTACTGCCAGCTTCCTGTGAACTTGAACCAGTCTGGCCATTTCCCTCTGACCTCTCTCATTAACAAGGCACACAGAACTGCCACTCAATGGATTTCGCACCATTCTCTGTAATCTCTGGAGATTTTTGTGTGTGAAAATCCCAGGAGATCAGCAATTCCAGAGATACTCAAATCACCTTGTCTGGCACTAACAATCTTTCAATGGTCAATGTCACTTAGAACATTTCTTCCCTGTTCTGATGTTTGGTCTGAACAACAGCTGAACTTCTTGACCATATCTGCATGTTTTTATGCGTTGAGTTGCTGCCACATGATTGGTTGATTAGATATTTGCTTTAAAGAGAAGGTGTACCTAATGTAGCCGCTGAGTGTGGAATTAAAGTAACAAAAGAATATATGAACTCATTATTTAGAGCACCACAAATTACAATGTGATTTAATAGATCTGGAAAAGATTAAAAATATAAAAGTTTCCAGTAGATGAGATGTCAGTAATTAGTTGTTATAAATATAAAACACTTAGGGCAGAGAGAAGGAGAATCTCCTTTACAAGGAACCATTTGAACATAAGGAACTATGCAAACATTCAAGGTAGTTTAGGGTTAGTAAATGAATGGAAATGGACTGAAGGGATTTTGTAAGAGGGTGTTTAAAAGGAGCAGATTGATTAATGTGCATTGAAATACCAAAACAGACTGCTCAAGCTCTCTGCTCTCACTCTGTGCCATATTGTTTGTGAACTTTGTACATCTGCATGCATGGCAAGATGAGGGGGCAGTGGGTTAAGGGCTTTGGAGCAATTGAGTCGCACGCACCAAGAAATCTGATGAGGGCCACAGGAAAGTTCAATTAACAGCCAGGAGATTATGGAAGTCAACTATCACTTTTGACAGAATATAAATTTAAGTGTTAAACATGGCAATATCGTACCTTGGTTATGATCTTTGAATACTTTGGATACCTGTGATTCAGAAAGATGCCAATGCTGCAAGGAATGAGTGTTGAGATGAGGGTTAGAATAATCTTTCTGTATGGCACTTTATTAACCAATGACAGGCCCTTGCAATAGAGATAAAGAAGGAGGGGCATCATGCCAAGTGCCAACGTTGTAGAGCATGTGGTCATCACAATACTGCAAGGAAATAACAACAGAAAAACCTTAGCAAAGATCAAGAATAAGCAATTAATTGTTGCTTGTAAATGACAATGATACTGTTTTTAACGATGGTGAGTTAAATGTACCTCCTCACTGATCGTGCAATCTAGGTTATCAGGATTCCCTGTAAATCCCGTTTAATACCAGAGAATGGATTTAAAACCAGCCTATATCTGTGAGGTGATTTTAAGTCAGTCCACCAGTGTATTTTAAGTTTTCTCCAAATCTCATCCACGTAGACACCATGACATCTGCAGCACTGTGGCACAACTAGTAGAGCTCCTGCCTTTCAGCATCCGAGTTCATTCCGGACCCATGGCATTGCCTCTGCAGAGTTTGCATATTCTCCCTGTGACTGCATGGATTTCTCCAGTTTCCTTCCACACCCCAAGAACATGCAGGTTCATAAATTAATAGGCTGTGGTAGATTGTACCTAGCGTATAGGCGAGGGGCAGAATCTGGGAGCAGGTGATGAGAATGTGGGGAGAACAGAATGAAATGAGTGTATGATTATTGTGTATTTCAGTAGTTGAGGATTGGCACAGACTCAGAGAGCTCTGGGACCTGTTCCCGTACTGTATGACTCCACGACATCTGGTGGCATGCTTTTACTGGGGTGAGGGGCTACCTACTTAGCAAAGCAGTTAAAGAAGAAGGCAAGATTCCTAAGGGCAACATTTCAATTGGTCTTTCTGAGATTAGGAACTCTAGTCCACACAAGAGAATCTGAGTCTCCACCGAGCCAATGGAAGGAGAATTATGTACTTCCAATCCAAGTACTTCGGTGAGGAAGTTAAAGATTATTAGGGTGAAAATACTTTCAGAGGTGTTGCTAAACTAAGTCCTTGCTTTCCGAAATGAGTAGTACAAGTGTGTACCAGATGAATAGTAGAAACTAGGCACAACAAAAGGTGATTAAGTGGATGCTTATTGAATGCAATAAGTTTACATGGGCAGTTTCCACAATGGATGTGGACATTGGAATTTCGAATGGGAATATCAACGAGAAGCTGAGTGAATCACTATACCTGTAACCTGAGGATAGAATTACATTCATGCACCTGATCTAATTGTATGTCTCTTTTTCTATTTCTCACAGAGACCATACATGAGCCTAAATTTTATGTGTGATACAGTGGGCAACAGACTATAAAGGCAAGCAGTTTCTCAAGGCACTGAGTGATAATTGAATGCCGTGCTACTTGGTGAGTAATGCTGCTAATTGTGTAGTTATATTGACTATCTAATTGTCATTAAATGCTGCCTTGAACAAATCTTCCATGGTTTAAATAACCTTGAAAATATATATTTGGCATTTGTTTTGAGTTGAGGAAAGGCAAATATTTCTTTTTTTATACAGCGATAGTGCTAGCAATAAAAATAATTAAATATCTGTTGCTGAGGTGTCAGGGACTATGTCAAACTGCTATGAATTTATAAATAATACAAGAAAGGCTGACTTTTTAAAAGAAAAATAGCATCATTTCAATCTACTAAAGGGTCTGTGACCTGAAATGTTAACCCTGTTTCTTTTACCATAGGTGCTGGCTAACATGCTGAGTTTTTTTCCAGCATTTTCTGTTTTTACTTCAGGTTCCAGCATCTATGGGTTTTGTATTTTCACTCAGAACTTAAATGGATGAAAGCAGCCTTTAGCGAAAGCACAGTAGGCTTTCACACAACATCTTTTAACAGTGGTTTGCTTTTGTCAAAGATCATTTATGTGCCCCTGAAACTCCAGAAAGAGTTGGGTTCTATTGACCAAGTCAAATCGAGTTTATTGTCATATTCACAAGTATGGTGAGATAGTTACTTTCAGCAGTCACAACACACAAAACATAAATTATACAAATTAGTGAGGAAAGGACTATGAAAAAGGAGACCAGCTATTTCATACCTGAGATTCATATCTCCGTCCACTGCTAGTGAGAAGATATTGGAAAGTGTTCCACCAGGACAGCATCCACAAATCAGGACAGAGATAGCTTCGATGGAAGACAGTCTGAAAATCCTCGCAAGGCTAAAGGCTGTTAAAGGCATAATTCCATACTGAGAAAACAATGCAATCAGAACTGCTTTTGGCTTTAAGATATATTCCTTGATCCTTGATATTTCCATTGTGCAGCCCAGAGATATCATTGTGATGAACAAAATAATGATAGAAGTGACACTTATGGCTAGATCTGTTAGCTTTCCTATTGCTCCATCCCTCCATTCCAATGTTGCATTTATGCCAGGTGTGGAGTTACCATTGCTAACCTCTGCCTGAAAGTGTTCCATGCCAGTGATGTTCATTTTGACCTCAGGAATTCTTGCATTACTCCAAAATCTTGTTCGCTTTGTAGCTGAGAGGCTAATGCCCTCCAGGTATGAAGTAGTCAGAGTGTTAGTCACATTAAGGGCTGGCTTTGCAAAGTATTTTGAAGCATTTGTATCTATCTTCTGACGTCATGACTGAATGAACTCTCTATACTTGACTTGAGTATTAATGGAGTGTTGTTTAGAACCTCTATTCAGCCTAGTGTTTCAATAGTAACAATAAGGTAGTCATTCAGTTCTTTTTTCAGATGTATACTTAAAGAACACAGTAACACTTTAAATTTAATTACTTGGGAATTATAAAAAAAAGCAAACATGTATTTGCCTGTCATCATTCCAATTATTTTATGCATGACTCAAATTTCCAGGATTCCAGGAAACTGAACAAAGAATATTTTTGTCAATTTTGCAAATCATTCTAGATTTGCATACGTTATTTCCTGTTCCTGTATTTTCTAATGAAATTGTCTAGTTGTTCCATTTTAGACTGCGCTCCATGGTACATCGGTAGACATTTGTTACTCTTGTGTGACATATTAAACTTCCTCAAACTCTTAATGAAGTATAGCCATTCCTGTGTAAACATAACATATAAATGTCAGTCACAATATCTGCCAGTAGAAACAATTTTCAATTCCTAATGCCCTGTGGTACAAACAATATAACAAGTTTTATAATTTACACTATACTTTATAACTGTGAAGCAATCAGATATTGTGTAAGTCAGAATTCAACTTGGTCTCAAAATACTTAAGTTCAAAGTAAATTTGTTATCTCATATGCAACCTCGAAATTCATTTTCTTGCAGGTACTCACAGTAAAACAAATATAATAAAATCCATGAAAAACGACACACAACAAAGACTGACAGACATCCAACATGCAAAAGGGGTCAAATTTTACGAAAAATAAAACACTGTAAACAAGTAATGCTTAGAACATGAGCTGCAGGGTCCCTGACAGTGAGCCCACAAGCTACTGTGTCTGTTTAGCCTAGGCAAGTGAAGCTGATCCAGGATTGCAAAGGCTGCAGGGCATCAGTTGTTCTGAACTTGGCAGCACGGGACCCAAGAATTGTGCTTTGCACAACTTCAAGAACAGTGCTCTGTAGTTGGAAATTAGTTTAATCTGAAGGGACTAATAATGGTACCCATCTTTGAACTGGCAAGTCTCTAAGCTGTTAATATCTATGCTTAAACATCCTGATGAAGTGTTTCAGATCGAAATGCAAACAGTTTATTCCTCTCCTTGGATGCTGCCTGACTTTCTGTAATTTATTTTTTTATTGAAGTTCATCATCAAACAAACAGTTCCATAAGATGTATTTCAGACATTGTACATATATATCACAAATCTCCACAAAGTATTTATCTGGGGTATACACTTATAGAAAAGAGTGGAAAGAAAAAAACAAGCAAAAGGAAAGAACTATGTACAAGTAGGGAGTGATCTTTTTTTACAACATATTCATTGATTTGTGAGAATAAAATCAGGCCTATGAGGCATTATGTAGTTAAACCATTTTTCTCAGTATGAATCAAATTGTTCCAGCTTATGATTAACAGATGCTGTTATCTTCTCCATTTTGTAAATGTCCATTGTAATTTCCATCCATGCATTTAAAGTTGGGCTCTCCTGTGATAACCATTTCCTAGTAAGTCTTCTTACCAGCCACCAACAGTATATTCATTAAATATTTATCGCTTTTCAACCATTCTTGAGGTATATATCCAAAATATATGGTCTTACTCTCCAAGGGTATTTCACATTTAAAGATGTCTTGTAGGGCATTGTGTATCCCCCCCCCATAGTTTTTGATAACAGGGCGGTCCCAAAAAATATGATAATGATTTGCATTTTGATTTCCACAATTTCTCCAGCAAACAGGGAGGTTACTATCATAATGGGATTTCTGAGAGGGTGTAATAAAATATCTTATCAAGTTTTTCCATCCAAACTCCCTCCATTTCTGTGAACTGGTACACTTCCATTGATACCTCCATATTATTGTCCATTCTTCCTCAGATATAATTATCCCTCCTTCCTTCTCCCATTTTGTTTTAATGTATGAAGTCGAATGTGTTTTAAGATTTGACAACCCCTTATACATGCTTGAAATGATTCTACTACCGTTATCTGAATTATATGCTTTTCTAAATAGCTCTATCAAGCATGTACTTGCCTTGGTTACATTTTTCAGTGTCTTATTAACATATTGTCGCATCTGTAAATACCGATAAAAATCTTGTTTTTCTAATAAGTGTTTCTCTTTAAGCATTTAAAAACTGAACAGTGTTCCTTCTTTCATTATGTTGCAAGGAACTGTTATTCCTTTAGCTGTCCAGTCCTTAAATCTAGCATCCAATTTATTTGGTGTAAAATCCGAATCATACGCACACCATTTAAGAATTGCAATATCTCCCTCTAGATCATATATGTCAAACTCAAGGCCCGCGAGCCAAATCCGGCCTGCGGTGGAATTATCTTTGGCCCGCGAGATAATATCTAATCACTATTAAAGCTGGCCCCAGTAATCGAAGCGCCTATGGCGTATGATATGGCTAATGCTGAGTTTATTCAGGTACCAGGTTTTCAGGGTTTTTAGTGTTTATTCGGCAGTCTTCTTCATAAGAAACGGAATTTGTAAAGTGAAACACTTTGTAGTGATAGCAGAGACTGAGACACATGAGAGCAGGCTGAAAAAACGGAGGCAACGAAAGCTGCGTTTGCACGCGTCCGACTGATCCGGCCTGCATGAAGCTGCATTTTGCTCAATCCGGCCCATGACCTAAAATGAGTTTGACACCCCTGCAATTCTTTTATAGCAGTTTTCCATATTTTAAGAGTCAAATTCACCCATGGGTTATCAATAGTATTTATGTACCTTTGCAGGTTGTTATCAGCCAAAATTGCCTGCATGGGGATGGGAAGTACCCGCTCCTCAATGTTTTTCCATTGAGCGTCATATGATGGGTTGCACCAACATATCACAGCTTTCAACTGTGCTGCAAAATAATAATCTCTAAGAGAAGGTAGGCCCCATTCCCCCTTTTCCTTTGCTAATTGCAAAGTTTTGAGCCGAATTCTAGGCCTTTTACCCTGCCAAATATACCTTGATAACATCTTGTTCCATTCATTGAATTGATTTTGATTACCGGTAATCTCTATTGGTAGGGTCTGAAAGAGATATAACAGTCTGGGCAGTATATTCATTTTAATAGACTCGAACTGAGACCGAAAAAAGGAATCAGGTTCTACCTTGCCATATCTTCCTTAATTTTTTTTTACATAAAGGCTGATAATTACATTCTGATAATTTTGCCAAATCTTTTGGCATAATGATGCCCAAATATTTGAAAGACTCTGTGTGCCATGCACAGGGATATCTACTTTCAGTTTCTCTTGGTGGGCTATAGTAATATGAAAGTAATTGGGTTTTATCTATATTGATCTTGTATCCTGATAATTGACCATATTGTTTAAAGGATTGCATCAATTTAGGTAAAGAGTATGTTGGTTGCCCTAGATAGATCAAAATGTCATCCGCATAACAAGCCAATTTATGCTCTGTCCCTTTAATAGTAATTCCCCTGATATCTTCATTTTGTCTGATGTATTTGATAAATATCCATTGATTTTAATCCTAGCAGTAGGGTTGTCATATAGTGTCTGTATAGTTTTAATAATTGTGTCTTGGAAACCAAATCTATGTAAAACTCTGTAAAGAAAATTCCAATTAACTGAATCAAATGCCTTTACAGTGTCCATGCTTATCACTATTGCTTCGATTTTATTTTTTTGTATATGATCCATATGTGAAGTGTCCTTCGTATATTGTCTTGTGTCTGGTGTTGTCGTATAAAACCTGTCTGATCATTACGTATCAGTATGGGTAGAAACTCCTCTAATCATTTGGCCATGATGGAGGTAAATAACCTATAATCTACATTAAGAATGGATATTGGTCTAAATGACCCGCATTCCATTTTATCCTTGCCTTCTTTCGGTATAGCTGAGATTATCGCTTCCTTCCAACTGGGTGGCATTTGTGCCTTTTTTAGAACCCAGTTCAGTGTGGGGAGTAAAACAGGAATTAACTCATTTTTAAATTCTTTATACCACTCTGCCGTATACCCATCTGATCCTGGTGACTTGCTTAATTTAAGCCTACTAATTGCAGCTTTTAATTCAACTTCAGTTATGTCAGCAGTCATCGTTCTATTTTGTTCTTCACTTAAAGTGGGTAACTCTAGGGAATTCAAGAAGGTGTCAATTTGGTTTTGCTTCCCCCTGGAACTTTGGAATATAGAGTTTTGTAAAACACTTCAAAAGCTTCTTGAATTTCACTTAGCTTATTTTTTATCATTTTCATTCTTGGGTCCCTAATTCTATGAATTGTATTTTCTGCTATCTTTTTTTCAGTTTCCATGCCAGTATTTTCATAGATTTTGATCCACTTCCATAATGTCTGTTTCAGAAACATTAAATTTTTCCTGATTTCTTGCGTAGCCAAACTATTAATTTCATTCCTAATTCTTTTAATTTCCCCTAATGTGTCCTGTGCCAAATTCAATTTGTGTTTTTTCTCTAGTTCCTTCAGCCTATTTTGTAATTCCTCTAATGTTTTATTGCTTATTTTTTTCTTATATGGAGATATCGCTATAATTTTCCCTCTTAAGACAGTCTTCAGAGTATCCCATAAAATGGGAGGTGAAACCTCTCCATTATCATTAAACTCTAAGTAGAGACCAATTTCTTTTTTAATTTGTTCCTTAAAGTATGGATCATTGAGTAGACTTGAATTTAGTTTCCAAATAGTATTCTTTGGTTGTAGGTCAAAATCAACAGATAAATATATAGATGGTCACTTACATCTATTGTCCCAATTCCACAGGTGTTTATTTTGCCTTTGTCTTTTCCAAATGTTATGAAATAGTCTATTCTTGTATATACAGAATGGGGAGCAGAATAATGAGTGTAATCCCTTCTGTCAGGGAAAAGGTCCCTCCATATATCAATTAAACCAACATCCTCAAAAAGTGTATTAACTTTCTTATGTAAGGATTTTGTTTCATAGGTTTTTCTATTGGAAGAGTCTAAGTTTGGCTGTAATTGTAAATTTAAATCTCCCCCACATATCAGGAGACCTTCTGTTTCTGCTACCATAATATCAGTAATTTTCTGAAAGAAACCAATATCACTTCCCGGGGGTGCGTATATATTCAACAGAGTAACTGAATTTCCGTCTATATTCCCCCTTACCAGAATATATCTGCCCTCTTTATCTCCCATTTTGAATACTTTTTCAAAATTTAGCTTACTTGAGATAAGAGTAGCAACTCCTCTCCTATGTTCTGATTTATGTGAGGAGAAAAACAAATTAGTGAAGCCCATTCTCTTTAGTTTTCTATGCTCATTATCACTTAAATGAGTTTCCTGTAAATATACTACATGGGCTTGTTCTTTTTTCATTTTAGATAAAGTTCTATTATGTTTGATTGGATTTAATAGCCCATTGACATTAAAAGAAATGAATTTTACTTTGTCCTTAGCTATCTGTATTTATCTGTCAATGTATCATTGAAATTAGCAGAATAAAACTTAATCAATCTACTCCCTGAACAAATAAGAACCAAGAAATGCAAATAATAACAAAAATGGCAACGATCGTGTGATTCCAAGGCTGAGGTCTCTAGTAGATGACCCTGTGTTGAGCTAGAGGAAATGTCTAGCTGTGAGGGATAACCCCTCCTACTTGTGAGTTGAGGGCCCCCATTGCAGTATTCATAAAAGTCAGTGAACAAATCCATTACACAGAAAAGATTTCCTTGTGTACTCCTCCTATATATATACACACACACACACACATATATATTACATACATACACATATATGCACACATATATATATTCTCAGTTTGGTGGGGAAAAAGGAGTAAGTGAGCAAATAAAGAATAATAACTAAGTAATATAAAATCCACATTATAATAAGTATTTCTCGAGATAGGTATATCACCGTCTACTTTTGCTTCCGTTTAGCTTCTCAACATTTTAAAAGTTAGCCAAACCTTATGGCTCTTCTGAAAGGGGTGAGGACCATCTTTGGAAAACTCCCGGTCTCTTCCTGATGTACTTCTCTCGGCCTTGTCCCGTCTCCTGCCTTCTTGATTCTCGCACTATTTCCCAAGCGGAAGGGGATAATTCCTCTGCCAGGCTTTCCCTCGGTTTGATCATGCTGACGGGCAACCCTCTGGCCTTCATGTCTGTAGTCGCCTCTTCCACTGTCTGGTACAACCGCGTCCCATCTCAATAAAACACTTGAAGTTTAGCAGGGTACCGAGTTTGAAATCTAATCCTTTCTTGCTTTAGTATTCGCTTTACTTCAGAGTATTCTTTATGTTTCTGCAGGACCGCGGGGGGGGGAGTAATCTTGGTCAAAATATATTAATTTATCATCTAAAAACACCCTCTTCTTACTCCAAGCCCTTCGTACAATCTCTGCCTTGGTACTGTACAGAAGGAATTTAGTTATTATTGAGCGTGGCTTATCTGCTCTATCTCGGGTAGGCTTTGGGACGAGCACACGATGCGCTCTCTCAATTTCCAGCTCCATAGTCGAGGGAAGCTCCAGTGCATCCCGCAGCAACTTTCCGCCAAACTCCGTCATAGACAAGCCCTCCCTCCGCTCCTTCGGGAACATTGTATATTCTGATATTTTTCCGCCATGATCTTCCCTCCAGGTCAAGCAGTTTATCTTCTTGGTGATTTAATATTTTTATCATCTTACTCAGTACCTGTTCCACGTTTTGAACGCGATCTTCCACCTTCTCAATTCGAGTCTCTGCCACCGCTATTTTTTGATTGATGTTGGTGAGCTCTGACTTAATATCATGTAGCTGCTGCTTTATATCTTTCTGGTACTCCCTTATCTCTTTTAGAATTTCGATCATATTCACCGCTTCACCTGAATGAGGCCCAGCGCCCTCTCGCCAGCACGCAGTCGGGTAGGAGAGCCGTTCGCTGCACTCCTCTTGGCCACAGGCTCCGCAGTGTCGTTTTTTAATTTCCATTCCTTTTCTCCATTCTTGCCCCTCTTTTCAGTTCAAATATTTTTCAAAAAATACTATATTTGATGGGTTAATGGGGCTTAATACGCTTTTTTCTGGAGGAGCTAGTGACTTAAGCTGCCATTCTCAATGATGACGTCACTGGAAACCTCTCTGCGCCTGGCTTTCTGAATACCTCCAGCATTTTGTGCATGTGGTTAAACATTGTTCCTTCATTTGCTGAGCAGGTCCTCCAAACTCCACAAAGCACTCTCTCACCCCCCTCCCATTACTAAAGCATCCATTCTTTCATCCCCTTTCCCACGGCTGAAGGAAGATTGCCTGTATTGTGGTATGCCCCTATAACAATTGCCTGCTGAAGATTCACCTGTTGTACAAAAAGCCTATAACTGCAAAAACTTGCATTTAGTTCGCTCCACAGAACTGCAATGGTGTAGCATTACACAGGGAAACTTAACAATGCCCTTTTGTAAATTTTGCAAATGATCTGAATCTTTATGCAGCTTTCAGAAATGTGTGGACAAACACAATACCAATGAGGACATGAGGAGGCTTCTGAGACTCTCAAGCTTACTCCAGCTTTTAATAAGACTGACTAGTCTGATTGTGCCCTCGGCTTCACGTTCCTGCCTACCTGCGAAGATCTTTCGCTTCCTTTCTTATCAAGAATCTGCCTTAAAAATATTGTCCTTCTATTGCCCTCTGAGGAGGAAAGTTGCTGAAACTCATGACCCACTGATGGAAAATAAATTCCTTTATCTCTGTCTTAAGTGGGGGTGATTCCTTATTTTGAAAAAGTGACCAATAATTCTAGGTTCTCTGATAAGAGAAAATATCCACTCCATATCCACCTTGTCAAGACCCTTCAGGGTCTTAGATGTTTCATTAGAATGCCCTGTGATATTGTTTTACCAATATTAAACTCATAGACTCTCAGTGTTGTAGGGCTGGAAGAAGGTACAGAAATAGTTTGACTACAAGTTCAACCGACAGTCAAACTACTTGCCTTTATGTCCATGCAGCAAGTTGAAACTGTTGATAAACGTTGAAGAAATCAAAAGGACAATGAAAATGACAGTGAAATGCGATGGTACATGGTATTATTGTAAGAAGGTTACAACGGGAGATAGACAAGGCATGTAAAAAGGGCTTTACTTTAATCATGGGGGATTTCAAAATGCAGGTAGATTGGGAAGATCTAATTTTACTTTGCTCAGTTTTGGTCACCCTTCAGACCTTTCAAGCTGAAAGGTCTGAAGGTAGATAAGTTGCCTGGACCAGATGGACTACACCCCAGGATGCTGAAAGAGGAGGCTAAAGAGATTATGGAGCTTATAGTAAAAATCTTTCAAGAATCACGAGATTCTGGAATGGTTCCAAAGGACTGGAAAATTGCAATTGTCACTCCACTCTTTAAGAAGGAAAGGGGACAAAAGAAAGGTAATTATAGGTCAGTTAGCCTAACTTCAGTTGTTGGGGAGATGTTGGGAGTCCATTATTAAGGATGAATTTTCAGGATACTTTGGAGGCACATGATGAAATAGGCAAAAGTCAGCATGGTTTCCTTAAGGGGAAATCTCGCCTGACAAATCTTGGAATCTTGCCTTGGAATTCTTTGATAAAATAACAGACAGGATAGACAAAGGAGAGTCAGAGGATATTGTTTACTTGGATTTTCAGATGGCCTTTGACAAGGTGCCACACATGGGGCTGCTAAACAAGATGTGAGACCATGATATTTCAAGAAAAACACTAGCATGGATAGCAAATTGGCTTTATAGGAGGCAAAGAACACGAGCAAAGGGAGCCTTTTCTGGGTGTTCCGCAGGGTCTATGTTGGGACCGCTTCTTTTCATCTTATATGTCAATGATTTGGATCATAGAATTGATGACCTTGTGAAAGATACAAAGACAGGTGGAGGCGCAGGTAGCATCGAGAAAGCAGGGAGTCTGCAGAAGGACTTAGACAGATTGGGAGAATGGGCAAAAAAGTGGCAGATAGAATATAGTGTAGGGAAGTATATGGTCATGCACTTTGGTAGAAGTAATAAAGGCGTAGACTGTTTTCTAAATGGGGAGAAAAACAATGATAAAAAGGGCTTGGGAGTTCATGTGCAGGACTCCCTAAAGGTTATCTTGTAGGTTGAATTGGTGGTAAGAAAGGCAAATGCAATGTTAGCATTCATTTCAAGAGGACTAGAATATAAAAGCAAGGATATAATGCTGAGGGTTGATGAGACATTGGTCAGATTGTACTTAAGAATATTGAGAACAGTTTTGAGCCCCTTATCTAAGAAAAGATGTGCTGACATTGGAGATGGTCCAGAGAAGGTTCACAAGAATGATGCCAGGAATGAAAGGGTTAACCTATGAGGAGCATATGATGGCTTTCGGTACTCACTGGGGTTTAGAAGAATGTGTGGCGGCAGGTGTGGTGGAATCTTGTTGCAACTTATCAAACATTCAAAAGCCAAGATAGACTAGAAAGGAGGCTTCCTATAGAGAGAGTGTCTAGGTCCAGCCTCAGGATAGAGGGATATCTCTTTTGAACAGAGATGAGGAGCAATTTCTTTAGCCCAATGGTGGTAATTATTCCGCCATCTCTGTGCTTACTTCTTTGGCAAGGACTCTCCACTCTGTACAGATAACCCCTTCTCCTGCTTTGAACCCTCCTCCTCTGATCTTCTGCCTATTCTGGACCTTTTCATTGCCAATTACTATCAACTATCTCAACTTCACTACTCCTCTCTCCGATTCCAGCCTCACTCCTTCCGAATTCTCTGCTCTCACTCCATCTGCACTAATCCTAACCTCATCATTAAACCTGCAGATAAGGGGAGTGTTGTGGTAGTCTGGCAGACTGATCTCTACCTCTTTGAGGTTCTGTGACAAGATGCCTCCACTTACTTACCCCTCAAACAGGATCCCGCTAAGGAGGACCAGGCCATTTTCGCCCACACCATTACCAACATTATTAACTCTGGGAATCTCCCATCCACTGCCACCAAACTCATAGTTCTTGCACCTCACACTTCTCGTTTCTACCTCCTACCCAAGATCCACAAATCTGCCAGTCCAGGTGGACTCATTGTTTCTGCTTGTTCCTGCCTCACTGAACTCATATCTGCATACCTTGACTCAGTTTTATCCTCCCTGGTTCAGTCCCTTCTTATCTATTTCCATGACACTTAATATGCTCTTGATTTTTTTAATGATGTCACATTCCCTGGCCCCAAGCATGTTACTTTCACAAAGCCCTCAGTTTCTTTCTGGACACCAGACCCAACCAGTTCCCCTCCACCACCATTCTTATCCATTTAGCGGAATGTGTCCTCACTCCCTCACTCTCAATAATTTTTCCTTTGGCTCCTCCCACTTCCTTCAAACAAAAGGTGTAAGATGGCTATAGCTTAGTAGCTTAAAATTATTACTCCATTTCACTTCTTACCTCCACACTCTTTATCTCCTTTTTTTAACTCCAGTCTGTTAAATGTTTTCCTCTCCTACCTGCCTGCGAATATGCCTGTCCTACAAAGGCCACAAAGTTCCCTAAATCTGGGGGAAAAAAGTCTCTGCAACTGCGACTGTCTCTGGTTCCTCTGTCGAAATTGCCTCCATTTTGGAACAGCACCGACAAGAGACTGTATCTGAACTTCAGTCTGAATATAAGTCTCCTTTCAGTTCGTTGGAGTCAAAATCGGATAAAATTATTGCCGGAGTGTAAGATCATGCCGAACGTCTATCTCATCTCAAGTCAACTTCCAAAGATTTAAAGTGTCGCGTTCAGCAGCTGGAAACCGTCTGTTCCAATTTGACTGAGCATAACACCAAGTTAACATCCAAAATAACTGATCTCAAAGGCCGGAGTAGACGTCATAATCTATGAATCTTTGGTCTGCCAGAGGCTACCGAAAGTGGATCTCCTGTTGAATTCTTTTCTTCTTTACTCTGTGAGGTTTATGTGAAGGATATTCTTCTGACTCCACCTGAATTAGACAGAGCTCACCTTACATTTCTGGCCAAGCCTGAGCTGGGGTCTAGGCCACGCCCAGTTATTCTGTGTTTTCATCGATTTCAGGTGAGAAACCTTTTGATCGTGGAAGCATGTCGGAGGGGAAAATTGGATTTTAGGGGTCATTCCATTCGAATTGTTAAGGATTATGCTCCTCAAGTTCTGAAGCTGCGCGCCAAGTATTAAGAAGTTATGAAAGAGTTTTTCAATCGTGGATTCAGGCCCTCTCTGCGTTATCCAGCTCATCGCTGAATAACTCTTAGTACTGGACAAAAAAAATAGTTTAACTCAGTTACAGAAGCTCAGAAATTTATTGAAAGTCTCTCCGCCACTTCGACTCCATCAGACTCAGTCTGATCATTTAAAATGGCCGATAAGTACTTTAAAAAAAAATTTATTTTCTGTTTTTTTTATTTTCTTTTTAAATTACTGTATTTTTTCATAGTTTCTCGTGAATAGGCTACTCTGGATTATTATTTTGAATTAAGTTTAATACTTTTTGATGGTACTGTTTCTCTTTTCTTTATGTATAATTTTGATTCGTAGTGCACAAGTTCTTGTTTCATTTCATTTCATTTTTCAATCTTTTTATTGATTTTCAAATAAAGAATATACAAATTGGAGGAGTTTAGCAAATAGATAATATAAAAGACATATAAACAGCAATAATAAAAACAGAAAGTATATAATGTCAAAATCAAATAGGTAAAATATTATGCTGTTATATATACAATGGTAAAAAAACCTACAACTCCTCATAGCAATCATAAAAAAAATTGGAAATTTTATTAATAAAGAAACCCCCCCCCCACTAATTAAACCAAAACAAAAAAAAGAGAAAGGAAAAAAAAGGAAAGAAAAAGAAAGATTGGGCAGTCCAATTGAGGATAAAATTAGAAAAAAAGAGAGAGAAAATAAACACATCCTTCCAGTCATCTCCGAACCTTCATGGATAAGGATTTTCCCCAAAGAGAATAAAGAAAAACAAATAAATAAAAATAAATTGAATCATGTGAAAATATTGAATACAGGGTCACCAGACTTGTTCAAAATTAAAGGATGTATCAAATGTCCAGCTTCTAATTTTCTCCAAGCTTAGACATGACATAATGGAGGAGAGCCAATAGAAAACAGTAGGTGGGTAAGATTCTTTCCAGTGTAGCAAAATAGCTCTCCTAGCCAGTAAAGTTGAAAAAGCTATCACATGTTGGGTGGAAGCAGACACTTTGCTTGCTTCTTCTGGAATAATCCCAAAAATTGCCATAAGTGGATTAGGTTGAACATCCATATCTATAACTTTAGATAATATTCCAAACACATCCCTCCAAAAATTACTTAAACTTACACATGACCAAAACATATGAGTTAGAGTAGCCACTTCTGCGTTACATCTGTCACAAACAGGGCTTATATTAGGAAAAATATGCGCCAATTTATCTTTGGACATATGGGCCCTGTGTATTATCTTAAACTGAATTAAGATATGGCGTGCGCAGATGAATCATTGACTAAATAATAAATTTTACTCCATTGATTCTCTGAAAGTGAATGTTGAAGTTCTACTTCCCAGGTGCGTTGAACCCTATCATTAGGCGACATGCGAGCATTCATTAAGTGTTTATAAATGATAGCTATTAATTGTTTTTGAAAAGGTTTAAACTGAAAAATAGCATAAGCCAAATTTAAAGAGCAGGCCAAGGGGTAATTTGGTAAAAAATCACGTAAAAAATTCCTAACCTGTAAATATCTCAAAAAATGTGTATTAGAGATAACAGATTTATCCATTAACTGTGAAAAAGACATTAAACAGTCTTGTAAAAACAAATCTAAAAAAGTTTTTATTCCCTTAATTTTACATGTTAAAAAAGCCTTATCCAAAGTTGATGGTTTAAAAAAGAAATTAGAATAAATATTACTAGAAAGTAGAAAATCATTTAATTCAAAATATCTATGAAATTGAAACCAAATTTTTAAAGTATGTTTAACAATAGGGTTAAGAGCTTGTCTACCTATTCTGGAGAGCGAAAACGGAAGGGGAGCTCCTAATAAAGAAGCTAACGAAACCCCACTACTGAATTTTCCTCCAGCTGTAACCATGAAGAACGATCTTGGTCATCTATATCAAAAATCCAAAAAGTAATATAATGAATATTAATTGCCCAATAATAAAATCTAAAGTTTGGTAAAGCCAGTCCTCCATCTTTTTTTGATTTTTGCAATAAAAGTTTATTCACTCTAGAGCTTTTATTATCCCAAACATCAGATAAAATCAAAGAATCTATTTTATCAAAAAATGTTTTTGTAACAAAAGAGGGAACTGCTTGAAATATATATAAAAATTTCGGTAGAATAACCATTTTTATAACATTTATTCGAACTATCAATGACATCGACATAGGTGGCCATTTCGAAAGTGCCAGTTGAGTATATTCAACTAAAGGGAAGAAATTATACCTATACAGGTCTTTAAATTTTTTTTTGTAATTTTGATACCAAGGTAAGTAAAATGGTTTTTGGCAATATTAAAAGGTATTTGATCATAATAATCAAAATAACTATTAATAGGAAATAATTCACTTTTATATAAATTAAGTTTATATCCAAAAAAGTACCAAATTCCATAAATATAGATAACATAGAAAGAATAGATTTCCTAGGATTTGAAATGTAAACTAATAAATCATCCGCGTATAACGAAACCTTATGTAATTTATCCCCTCTCCTAATACCCTGCACAGAATTAGAATCCCTAAGAGCAATAGCAAGTGGTTCTAAAGCCAAATTAAATAATAAAGGACTGAGGGGACAACCCTGATGGGTACCTCTATATAATCTAAAGTAAGGAGACTTTTGATTATTAGTTAGAACCGCAGCTACCGGGGCATGATAAATCAATTTAATCCAGGAAATAAATCCTGGACCAAAATTGAACCTCTTCAAAACCTGAAATAGATAAGACCACTCCACCCTATCAATGGCTTTCTCTGCATCCAAAGATACATTCAGATTCTTTGGCTGAGGGGGAATAAATGATATTTAACAATCTTCGAATATTAAAATGTGAATACCTATTTTTAATAAATTCTGTTTGATCATTTGAGATAACATTGGGAAGATAATCTCAAGCCTATTTGCTAGAATCTCAGAGAGAATTTTAAAATCTACATTCAGTAAAGAAATAGGTCTTTAGGACACACATTCCAGTGTGTCTTTTCCTTTTTTTGGAATCAATGAAATTAGTGCTTCATAAAAAGTTTTAGGAAGGTTCCCAGAGGATGTAGAATCGGTAAACATTTGATGAAGATGTGGTATAAGCATTTCATAAAAGGTCTTGTAAAATTCTACCGTATAACCATCAGGTCCCGGAGCTTTACCTAATTGCATAGAGGATATAGCCTTGGCTATCTCCTCTTGTTTAATAGGTGCATCTAACATATCAACATCTTGAATCGAAATTTGAAGTATGTTTAACCTTTGCAAAAATCTATTCATAGTAATAATACTATCAGAGAATTCAGATTTATAAAGATTAGAATAAAAGTCCATAAATATCTTATTAATTTCATAAGGATCTAAAGTTTCTGTTCTATCTGGTTGGCGAATTTTCAAAATCTGTCTTCTGACCATCCCACCCTTTAACTGACCCGCTAAAAGTTTAGCAGATTTTTCCCCATGTATATAAAATGAACTTTTAGATTTAAAAATTTGCTGTTCAATGGGAAAGGTCAGAAGCAAATCATACTGTGATTGAAGTTCGACCCTTTCTTTATATAGGTCCTCAGTAGGTTTAACTGAATACACTTTATCTATCTGTTTAATTTTATTAATAAGCACTGACAATTCCGCTTTAGTTTTCTTTCTCAAAGGCTGCTGAATATGATATTATCTGTCCCCTAAGAAAAGATTTCAAGGTGTCCCATATAACCAGATTTGCCATTCCTTCGTTGTATTAAATTCAAAAAATATAGAAATTTGCTCCTTAATAAAATTAACAAAAGCTGGATCCTGTAACAATACGGGGTTCAATCTCCACTGTGAGATTTTCAAAAATCTATCCAAAAGCTTAAGGGTTAACTTTAAAGGCGTGTGACCTGAGAGTGCAACGATGTCATACGCACATTCAACAATGGAATTTGACAGACGTGTATCTAAAAAAAAAATCAACTCGAGAATACTTGTGATGGACGTGTGAGAAAAAAGACAAATCTTTATCATTGGGGTGTTTATATCTCCAAATATTGACAAGGCCATATTCTAATAAAAAAAAGTTAATACAAGCTGCCGCTTTATTAGGAAGTGATGGATTCGTTGATGACCTGTCAATCGCCGGATTTAAACAACAATTAAAGTCACCACCCATGATCAGCTTATATTCATTGAGATTCAGTAACTCTGAAAAAAGTTTCTTAAAAAAGTCAGAATTATCTACATTAGGTGCGTATACACACACCAGAGCTACCTTTTGCTCGCATAATAAACCAGTAACAATTAAATACCTTCCAATCGAATCAGTAGTAGTATTAAAGTGTACAAAAGGGATTTTGGGACTAAGAAATATAGAAACGCCTCTTGTTTTACTATCCGACAGCGAATGAAATAAAGGCCCTTTCCAAAAGCGGAGAAACCTGTCCTCATCCTGTTTTCGTATATGATTTTCTTGCGCAAAAATAATATCTGCATTAAGTGTTTTTAATTTCTTAAAAATCTTTTTACGCTTAATGGGGTGATTGACACCATTCCAATTCCAAGATATTATATTGATTTTATTAACATCCATGTTTAAAATTGAGTTTAATATTATATAAAAGAAATGTTACGCAATTACAGATTAAACCAAAAGGCGCGGGTATGACCAGAAGGAGTGACGCATTTACGAAAGAGAAATTCATCAAAAGAACTGCCCAATCAAGAAAAGAACCTACTCTAATAGACCCCTCCCCCCTCCTGCCTCCCAAAAGATAGAAATTAAGGAACCAATAGGCTGGTCCCATGCTAACTAATAACCTTTAACCCTGTTCTCCATCTTGCAGCTCCATATAATAAAAAAAACAAAAATCCCATGGAAAATAGCCATAATAAAAGGCACAAACAGAATTCAACTACTATAATGTTATGTCTAACATTAATAAAAACATAATCTACAACGGCCATCTTAGAATCAGCTAAAGTAGCTTAAACACATATTCAAAAAAAAGGAATAAATCCAGCAAATAATGTTACAAGCAATATTCTTTCTCTCGAAAAAGAAAAGTAAATGAGTATATATATATATATATATAAAACAGACCTAAAACTATAAGTATTGAAACAAATAAAAGAAATAAAAAGATTAATACACATCAGGTCCTACATGGACCATTAAAGTACAATACTATAAAGGTTCCCTACAAGACAGTTACATATGTACTAATTATTAATAAGGTAAAAAAAATTAAATCAGCCATGTCCCATACCAAAGAATGAAAAGGTATAGGATGTACTTAACTCAAAAGCTCCATAAACAATTCATACAGCAGATACTTCAAAATTGCCTATTGAGTAATCGGAATAACTTTAATATTTTATTCAGTAGGCTTAACTTTAAGGTTTTAAATATACTCCCATCCCTCCTGAGGAGAGTAGATTCTCAATGATTGAGATTTTTCAGGAAAAATTATCAGCTTTGCTGGAAAGTGAAGGGAGGGATTTAAATCTAATTTATACATTTCACTCATAACTTCTCGATATTTCTTTCTTTCGGCAAAGATCTCCGGAGGATAATCTTTGACTATACGAATCTATGTTGAATTAAAGAATAATTTCCGTTTCTTTCTGGCTTCTCGAAGAATAGCTTCTTTAGTCATATAATAATGCAAAGAAAGTACAACTGCTCGAGGACGTAATTCGGGTGAATGCCGAGAAAATGGAATTCTGTGAGCTCTGTCAGTTAAGGGGCTAGTTTCGAGGGTCTCATTGAAATGTGAGTACAGCATATCTGAAAAGAATTTTAACAGATCGCCAGCTTCAGTATTTTCAGGCAGTCCCAGAATACGCAGATTCCTCCGACCTCTACTATCTAAATCAGCCATTCTTTTCTTCGTTTTAGATAGTTCCGAGGTAATTTCATTGATTTTCTTTTCCATCGAAGATATCTTCATTCCTTGATCTTTAATAGTTGCTTGAATAGATCATGCTCACTCTCGATTCGGGTTGTAGTCTGCTGAAGTGTTTGAACTTGAGAGTCCAAGTTTTTCAAAGAGTCTTGAATCGTAGAAATAGCTTTTTCGAGCTTCCCGTTTGAACCGGCCAGCTTATCAATTTTAATATTAAGCGATCCAAACTCCGATTCCATGTCTTGCATTGAAGAAAATATTCCTGCTAGTGTAAAGATTCCTCCGTTTTCTTGGTTTGTTCCGTTTGCTCCATTTCGGGGAAAGTCTTGCCGCTTCTCAGTTCAATACCAGAACGACTTTTTTCGGCCATTGTAATTAAGTCGTGAATCCTGCAGTAGAAATAATAAATCCTTCAGTAGAAGTAGTAAATCATCAAAGCTAAAAGGGATCTGTTAGTGGGATATAAAATATATTAAAAGAGAGAGAGAGCCACTAGGAATGCGACCAACTCCATATGCTACAAAATGGAGAATACAAGTTATCTAGTTTTTGAATTGTTAGTTAAACGGAGCTTACGATGATGTTACGAAACTGGACGTTGGTTTTTGGGGTGTTTTTTTCTTCTGAAGAACTTACTGCTGTATTTTGGTAGCTTTCTTGTTTTGGGATTTCCAACACCATACATTGAACTTCTAGTTATTCTTTGTTACTCAGGACATTCTTTTGTCCAGATTCTCTTGTCTTATATTTTTGCCCCAGAGCTGTTATCTGAATGTTTGATCCTGTTTATGCCTACTACCCTTTATGTTTTTTTAAATGACAATGTTTAGCCCATTGAACTTCATAAGCTGGAATGTTAAGGGATTGAACCATCCTGTTAAAAGAAGGAAGGTGTTTTCACATCTTAAGCAGTTCAAAGCTGACGTTACTTTTTTGTAAGAAACTCATATTCGTAGCTTTGATAATTCTCATCTTACGTCAAGGTGGGTGGGACAGAACTTCCATTCTTCCTTCCCGGCTAAAGCAAGGGGGGGGGGGGGTCTCTATCCTTATTAATCAAAAAGTTCCCTTTGAGCTTCATAACAAAATATCTGATACAAATGGTCATTTTATTATTGTCTCTGGGAAATTGTATAATACTAGGGTAGTATTGGCTAACCTGTATGCTCCCAATTCAGATGATGTGAAGTTTTTTGAATGTTTTTTCTCTTTATTGCCTGATTTGAGTTTATATTCTCTGATATTGGGTGGTGATTTTAATTGTTGGTTAGATCCAGTTTTGGATCGATTGTCCTCTTTTCCTAGACGACCTAGTAAATCTGCATTATCTATTCATTCTTTACTTTCTAATTATGGTATCTCTGATGTGTGGCATTTTTTCCATCCTACTGAAAGAGATTAATCCTTTTTTTCACATGTCCATCATACTTTTACTAGAATTGATTATTTTTAATGGATAACCAGCTGATTCCATCTGTTCGCTCTTGTGATTATCAGAGTATATTGAGTTCAGATCACACTCAAGTTACCCTGACTATAAATTTTTCTGGTCTCCCTCAAATGAATAAACATTGGCGTTTTAATCCGACCTTGTTATCGGATAATGATTTTGTAAAACTTATGAAGGACCAGATAACTTTGTTCTTAAATACTAACACGTCATCTGAAATCTCATCCCAGGTTGTCTAGGATGCCATGAAAGCATATTTGAGGGGTCAAATAATTTCATATACTATGAATCTGAAAAGAAAGACCCACTTAGAGTGATTAGATTTGATCAGTCAGATCAAAGCAACAGACCAACTATATGCCCAGACCAGAAATCCCGAACTGTACAAGAAGTGAGTAGAACTTCAAGCTAAGTTTGACCTTATTTCCACTCAACCAGTTGAACATTAACTTCTTGAAAGCAAGAGCTGATTTTATATTCATGGTGATAAATCTGGTAAATTTTTAGTCAACCAATTAAAACGCTCCAAAGCTAAACAACAAATTACAAAAATTCGAGTGGGAAATGGGACTATTACTTTGAATCATTCTGAAATTAATGACACATTTAAGAATTATTATTCTCGACTTTATACCTCTGAATCTCTAAATGATAATATCTCTGTTGGGCATTTTTTAAACTGTTTAAATATTCCTTTGCTCTCTTCTGATTTTAAAGCAAAACTTAATGAGCCATTATCACAAGAAGAAATATCCTCTGCCATTTCTGCGCTGCAGTCAGGTATATCTTCTGGACCTGATGGGTTTTCTGCAGAATTTTATAAATCATTTTCCTCACTGCTTTCGCCTCAGTTATTCTTAGTTCTATCAGATTCGTTTAAACATGGTAAATTGCCAGCATCATTTAATGAGGCATGTATCATTCTTTTAGCCAAAAAAGGTAAAGATCAAACAGAGTGTTCTTTGTATAGGCCGATTTCTTTGTTAAGTGTTGATGTTAAAATTTTGGCTAAAGTTTTGGCTCGTAGATTGGAGAACATTGTACCCTCTATTATTTCTGAAGATCAAACTGGTTTTATTAAAAATCACCTTCCTTTTTTAATATACAGTATCTATTTAATATCTTATATTCACCATCAGTTGGGACCCCTGAATGTGTTATTTCTCTTGATGCGGAGAAAGTGTTCGATCGTGTGGGGTGGAATTACCTTTTTGCGGTTTTAGAAAAATTTGATTTTGGACAGTTTTATTTCATGGATTAAATTGTTATATTCATGTCCCACCACTTCTATTTTGACAAACTCTCAGCAATCCCAGTCTTTTAGCCTTAAATGTGGCACCCGACAAGGATGCACTTTAAGTCCCTCACTTTTTGATTTGACCATAGAGCCACTGGCGATTGCGTTCGTAGGTGTGCTGAAATGACGGGGATTTGGAGAGATGGTGTTAAGCATAAAGTTTCTCTTTATGCCCATGATCTTTTATTTTTTATATCAAATCCGTCTACTTCCTTACCCCCAATGTTTTTACTTCTTAATCAATTTAGTCAGCTTTCCAGTTACAAACTTAATTTACACAAGAGTGAACTCTTCCAAATTAATAGAGAAGCACAAGCATTAGTATTTCATGACCTCCCTTTCAATGTAGTTAATGATCAATTTACTTACCTTGTTATTACAGTATCAAGGAACCTCAAATTTTTTTCGAGAAAATTTTGCTAATCTTTTAAATTCTACAAAACAGAGTTTGACACAGTGGTCACCCATATCCATGTCTCTGGTAGGTCGAATTAATATTATTAAAATGTATATCCTTATTAAATTGTTATACTTATTTCAGTCTTTACCAATTTTCATTTCTAAAGCTTTTTTTGATTCGTTAGATTCTATCATTTTGTCCTATCTATGGAAGGGCAAACATTCTAGAGTTAATAAAGCTTACCTTCAAAAATCTAAAAAAGGAAGGCGATATGACCTTGCCTAACTTCCGTTTATATTATTGGGCAGCCAATACTTGTTGTCTTACTTTTTGGTCCTTCTTTCATAATCAGTCTGACTGCCCAAAATGGGTGGCAATGGAGTTGAACTCTAGTAAGGATCTCTCCATTTCTGCACTTCCTTGTCACTTGCCTAGACTAATTGTTAATCCTCTTATTAGACATACTCTGAGAATATGGGCTCAGTTCAGAAAATATAATGGCCTTCATGGTTTCTCTCTTTCTAGTCCTGTTTTACACAATCATCTTTTCCTACCTTCTGTGCAAGACTCAGCATTTCATGGTTGGTACAGGAAGGGCATTAGGTGCTTTGAAGATCTTTCATAGATAATCACTTTGCAAATTTTCAATAACTGTCTGTAAAGTTTAACCTACCTAATACTCATTTCTTTAGATATCTTCAAATTAGACATTTCATTAACCTCTTAATATCAAATTTTCCTGAGATGCCCAAGAAAAACGTTGTGGACCTGTTTCTTTGAGTTAATCCACTGGGTAAAGGCTTAATATCTTCTATTCATGATAAGTTAGTGACCTTGAGGCATGCCCCTTTTGATAAAATTAGAACTGCCTGGGAGCATGATTTAAATATTTCTTTATCTGATGTGGTTTGGGATTTAATTCTTAAGTCAGTTAACTCAACCTCTTTATGTGCTCACTGTTGCCTTTTGCAGCTTGTACATAGGGCTCACATGTCTAAAACCAAATTATCGCGGTTTTATCCTGACATTAGTCCCGTTTGTGACAAGTGTAAAGGGGGCGAGGCTTCTCTTATTCATATGTACTGGGCTTGTCCTAGTCTAGAGAAGTTCTGGAGAGAAGTTTTTTATCTTTATCACATATTCTTAATTGCCACTTAGAACCTAACCCTCTGACTGCTCTTTTTGGCACCTTGGGTGAGGCAGACATGTAGATGAGTATGTATTTGAGTCCGACTAAACGTTGAACACCATCTTTTGCCTCTCTTTTGGCTAGACAGTTAGCTCTTCTCAGGTGGAAAGATGTTGCCCCTCCCACTCGTGCTCAATGGCTTAGTGATATTATGTCCTGTTTAGACCTTGAAAAGGTTCATTATTCATTTCTCAATTCGGACATAAAGTTTCATAAGGTGTGGGGACCTTTTCTTGAATACTTTCATAACTCCTCTTTAGATTTAGTTTATTCTTTTTTTCTGTACCATACTCCCTTACTTTCAGCTTTTTTTTGTAAGTTTTGCAGTTTTTTTCCCATGGGAATTACATTACAAGTTTGGTAGTAGGCATTAATTTTATATATATATATTTATAGCTCTGTGGGTTCAAACGCTCCAATTAATTTTTCTTTTACATATTGTAATGGTTGGCCTGGGGTTTTGTAGTGGAGGTGGGGTGGGGAGGATACTAACTTTGTATGATTTTATTTTGGGTGCTTTTTCCTTATTGTTATGAATTATATATTAGATACATTTATTTTGCACTGTATTAATCTCCATTTTGTTGATGGGTTTTTTTTGTAGTTGTACTGTAGGAACTCATAAAAAATTAATTTAAAAAACAAACAAAAGGTGTAGCAATGGGTCCACTATGCCTGCCTTTTTGTCGGCTACACAGAACAGTCCATGTTCTAAGCCTACACTGGTGTCACTCCCCGACTTTTCCTCCAGTACATCAACAACTACATTGGTGCTGCTTCCTGCACCCATGCAGAGCTTGTCGACATCATCAACTTTGCCTCCAACTTCCACCCTGACCACATATTTACCTTGTCCATTTCCAATACCTTCCTCTCCTTTTTTAATCTCTCTGTCTCTGGAGAGAGCTTATCTACCGATGTCTATTGTAAACCCACTGACTCTCACAGTTACCTGGACTAATACCTCTTCCCACCCTGTTACTTGTAAAAATACCATCCCCTTGTCTCAATTCCTCCATCTGCGCCTGGGTATGAAGACTGCACAGCTAAAGTTCTAAAACACTGAAACTCATATTCAAACATCTCTACGTACATTAGGAAAAATGCCAATTTTAAAGTCAGGGTAAATTTGAAAAGCTGTTTGATTTTTGAAAGGGACTGTTGTCACTATAAGCAGTCTCCTTTTACTTAGAATGCATTCCAGTCAAACTGTACTGCAACTCATGTTGAGACTCAAACTAGGGTTTTGTTTTGGGATGTGTTGACAGTGCATTGCTGTTCTGTCCCTCAGGAAGCTGGAATTGGCATCTACAACTGCCTTACTAGAAAGATAATGATGACTCAGGAAATGCCAAGTAAAGGCTGTTGCTTGGAAACCATTCAGATCCATCTCCTCTTTGTGGGAGAATGATGGGAGAGTGAAAGTGGGATGGGGGAAGGGAGAGGGAGGGAATTACAGAAGTTGGAGAATTCAATGTTCATGCCAAAACATTCTGGTAATTCCCTCCCTCTCCCTTCCCCCATCCCAGTTTAACTTTGCCTCCTCCTCCAGCTGCCTATCACCTCTCTCATGATTCCGCCTCCTTCTACTACCCATAGTGCTTTCCCCTTACATTCTTTCTTCACCTCTCCGGCCTATCCCCTCCCTGCTTCCCCTCCCCCACCCCTTGATCTTTCCTCTTACTGGTTTTTCATCTGGCACCTACCAGCCTTCTCCTTCCCACCCTCTGAAAAGGACCCCTGCCCCCTCCCTCTTCAGTCCTGATGAAGCGTCTCGGCCCGAAACATTGACTGCTTGTTTCCACGGATGCTGTCCGACCTGCTGAGTTCATCCAGTTTGTTGTAAGTGTTGCTAAGGAGATTTAATATCTTCAAGTTTAACAAGTTAGGGAGAGGTTATTAACTCAGGCTCTTTACTTAAATTCTCACTCTAATGTATTTAACTTTTCAATATAGTTGAGTGGGGTGTATGGAGTGTTCAGGAAGGGGCAGCACCTTTGGTGAAAGGGCTTGTGGTGTCCATTCTGGGGTAGCTCGCTCACCTTTGGTCCCCACCGGACACTCAGCTCTCACCTGTGACATAAAGACGACAAAATCTATAGATGCTGAAAACCAAGGCACACACACAAAATGCTGGAACTCAGCAGGCCAGGTAGCATCTGTGGAAATAAATAAACAGTTGGCACTTCAGGCTGGGGAAAAAAGATGAGCAGTTAAAGCAAGAAGATGGGGGGAGGGGAGGAAGAAGTACAAGGTAGCAGGTGATAGGTGAAACCGAGAGGGGGGAGAAGAGCTGGGAAGTTGACTTGTGAAAGAAATAAAGGGCTGGAAAAGGGGCAATCTGACAGGAGAGGATAGAAGACCATGGAAGAAAGGGAAGGGGAGGAGCACCAGAGGGAGATGATGGACAAATAAGGAATAAGGTGAGAGAGGGAACCAGGAATGGGGGAATAGTGAAGGGGGGACTAATACTAGAACTTTGAGAAATCAAGACTCATTGGTGTTGCTCCTCTAACACTACTGTATCTGGTGCTACCAGTGAGATCCAATTTAGTTTGGGAGACTGCTTTGCTGAGCGCCTACCTTCTGCCAGAAAAAGCAGGATCCAATTCTCATTCCCACATGTCAGTCCATGGCCTCCTGTACTGCTGCGATGAGGGCACACTAAGTTTGGAGGAACAACACTTTATATTCCAGTTTGAAATGCCAACTACTTACTCTTTTCCATAGATGCTGTCCGGCCTGCTGAGTTTCTCCAGCGTTCTGCGTGTCCCACCTGTGGCTCCAAGTAGTTGTTTTCATGCCACAGCAGTCACACCTTGTTACTTTGCTTTGACAACCAGGTTAAACCAGGTGAGAGTAGCTGGCAGCCTCGTGAGATAGGGACATGCCTACCCTTGCATGTGAAGTCATCTCCAGCAGACTGGATGGATGAGAGCTACAGTGAGACCCAAAGGCCAGGAAGGTGGTACTACAACACTCTGTGGAGAGTGAAGGCTATGACAAGGCATAGAAGACGTCATGGTCATCTATTGTAACCAATGAAGACCCCAGTTTTTGATACTTGTTCATACCACTGGACTTGGACCTCTGAGGTCAAGAGACTGGAACTGCCCCAGTGCAATGGCTTTTTCACTTTAAAAAACTCTCCCACAGGTTTCCTGTCATCGGAGGGCACGATAGAGAACCAACAATATATGAGTAATTTTGTAAATCTATTGCTTGACTAAGCATTCTTTGTTTACATAATTCATTACAGGTTGTATGTAAGAAGTATGAGAATGGCATACGTTATTATGCCACCACGTCATATGAGCGCCTCACTAAAACAAAAGGAAAAAGAACTAGGCAGGCAAATATTACGGCTCTTGTATTTTTCTTTCAATTAGTTTCTGGGAGTTACAAATGTAACATTCAATTCTTCACCAAACAAATGGAAATAATTTCACACACTTTGAATTCTTTAACTTTTTATATTTGTATTGAGAGCAATTTCAAATGTTTCAAAATATTAAAGACTCACAAATAAAAGGTCAGATATGGCTTTCAATTGATTTGTTAATATCTTTACCTCAATTTTCGTTCATCCTTCATGAAAACCGGGGTGTTTGCTCAGGTAAGTTATTTAATTGTCCACCCCATTATGAGAATGATCCCATCATCACCAGCCAATTGAGAGAGCTGCTGAACACAAGCCAGTGACTGTCTGTGAGCAGTTGTACTGCAGAGAAAGTGATCAGAAGTGCCCTGAAGGATGGAAGGATGAGAACCAGAGGCCTGGTAAAAGAAGCAGAGGTAACGTGACAAATGCACACAGTGAAAGGTTAGTAGCTGGAATTCCTTGCCTGAGACAGCAATGAAGGAAGAGTGTGTAAGATACAAGAGCAGAAATATGTTATTCAGCCCATCAAATCTACTCTGCCATTCAATCATGGCTGATTTTTCTTTCAATTTCATTCTCCCATCCTCTCCCTATAACCCTTAGCCCCCTTACCAATCAATAACTTATCAATCTCTGCCTTAAATACACCCAATGATTTGACTTTCACAGCCCTCTGTGGCAATGAATTACAGATTCACTACCCTGTGTGCGAATAAATTCCTCCTTATCTCTTTTAAAGGGACATCTCTTTTTCAGAGGCTGTGTCCTCAGATTCTCCACTCATTATTCACTTTATCCAGGGCTTATAAAGTTTGGAAGGTTTCAATGAGACCACCCCCACCCAACCTTCTGAACATCACTGAGTGCAGGCTAGATTCATCAAATGTTCCTCAGTGGTTAAGCTCTTCATACCTGGGATCATCCTTGTGAACCTCCTCTGGACCTTCTCCAGGATTGAACATTCTTCCTCAGATACAAGGTCCAGAATGTTATAAAAGCCGGCTGCCATTTGGTTGGCTCCTTAAAAGAGAACCCGATCATTATTTGAAAGAAAGTAGATCAAGTGGCTATAGAGAATGGGCTAGTAAGTGAGAATGTCATATTGTTTTGCAGTCTGTCAGTCTACATCGACCATCAATCGCCCAGTTACACTAATCCTACACAGATTCCATTTTAGTCTCACTACATTCCCAGCAAATCCCGCCACACTACCGCCCACCCAACCCCTAACCAAAGTTACGCTTTGTATTTAGACCTCAGGCCAACTTCTAGCACCATGTTATATTTGTTCTTGATAAAAGACAAACTTGCGTGGGTAATAAAAAGACACAAACGCATTTATTTGGACTCTCTTCTTGGCTTCGAGCTCCCAGTTCACCAACACCAGTGAGTGCAACGTGATGGGTTCGCCTGGAACTGGAGGTGATGTTGGTGAACTGGGAGCGCGTGCTAAGGTGTGGAGCTTGAAGCCTTTGTGTCTGAATAAACATGTTAGTTTTGTTTTAACCCACGCAAGTCTGTCTTTTATCAAGAACAAACATGACATTGTCAGAGTCGACATGAGGTCTAAACAAGGAGTGTAACTGAATATCGCGAGCGACTAAGAAAGAGACACTAGGTTCCGATGGAGAGACGTTGTCTCGAAGTTCACCAAAAAATTGAGGTGAAAGCCTGAAAATGCCCTATGCAGTTTGCTGGCAATCTAGCTGATAATTGGAACAGCTTCAAACTGCGATTCAACATATATTTAGCGGCAAGCAGAGCCTGCGGAGTGGAGGAGAGAGTGGAAGTCTCTATATTACTGCACGTAATTGGCGAAGATCCTTTGGACAACTACAACAGCTTTCAAAATAACAGGACACATTTGACATTGGTCACACTGATGACAAAATTTGAGGAGCATTTTGTCCCAAGTATAAACATTACGTTTGAAAGCTATACATTATTTTCATGAAAACAAAAACAAGGTGCTGGCTTTGGCCAAAACGTAGCTGAGCCTCACACACTAAGTCCTGTGAGTTTGGAGATTTGAGAGACATACTAGTCAGAGACCCAGATACTGGACTTAAAAGAAAGCCTACCCCGTGATAAAGGTTTAACGCTGGAAAAGGCTGTGGAATTCAGGGCAGCAAAGTCCACACAAACACAAGCTAAGGCATTGTGCAGGGCAGAAACAGCAGTCCATGCTGTGAGCACAGAGGGGCAGAGCTCAAAGTGACAGCATAGCAAAGAGGCTCAAACAGTAAATGCAGCAAATGTGGAGGTAGGCACATCCCAGGGAGGTGTCCTGCTTATGGAAAGTCCTGCAATAATTGTGGGAAGAAGAAGAATTTTGCAAGGTGCTACAAAGCTGGGGCTACCAAGAGACAGGTGCACACAGTTGCTGAGGAAATGAAGGAAGTTCTAGTAGATTCTCTATAGACTGCTGGTGCTGGCGTAACAGATCTTTCCATTGAATGAGACAGTAATTCCATTCAAGGTTGACACTGGAGCCCAGGTAAATCTTACCTGCAGATGATTACAAGACTCAAAATAAAGAACAAGATTTACCCAGTGAAATTAAAAGTGACAGGCAATACTGGAGAGAATGTTCCAGTAAAAGGAGGCTGTATAGTTATCTTCAAGCACAAGGGTCAGCATCTAAAGGCGCAGCTACTGATTGTTGAAAAGTGAATGCAGTCAATATTAGGTCTGAAGAAGACGGAGAGACCACACTGACCCAAAGGTCAGAACAACAGCAACAGATCAACACAAACTAACAGGAGGAGTTCCTATCTATGATACGCTGCCAACGGACGGAGTTCTGTGAATTGAGAGTCAGTTGGAATTTATGCAAAGGCTCATTGATCACATGGAGGTAGATCAGGGCTCCATTGTGAGACGAGTGAAACAAATTATGGTTACACAGCAGGAACAAAAACAGATGAACAGATAGGATCTTGGCAGAAGGATGTGAAAGAAATGAACATGTAAATCAGAGTTCTCAAAAGAACACTGCTATTAATGCAGCAAGTGAAAGCAAGGCACCTGTGGAACAAGCAGCAACCCAAAAGGGATCACTAAGCCACCACAGAGATGAATTGAGAGTGGATGAGTGGATGGGAGACTGCACTTGCTCACTACAACCGAAGTTAGGCAACTATCTGTTGGAAAGCTCATTACAATTGACATTAATATTAATAGCTTTGCTGGACAGCATTATTGTTTCTTGCAGATCAGACATCGAGTTTGCAGTGATAATTGATTTATCTTCTGACTTCCTAAAGCCTTTTTTTAACCATCTGTAACACAATGCTGATGAGCAATAGAAAAGTGAAATATCAGAAAATGCCAGAAATACATAACAGGTCAGGCAGGATCCGTGGAGAGAAAAATCCATGTTAACATTTCATGTTGATGACCTTGCATATTAACTTCATTTCCTCCAAAATCAGTAACTGGTTTGTTGAATATTTCTCATATTCTTCTGCTTTCATTTCAGACTTGTAACATCTGCAGCATTTTATTTTTAAAGTCGCAGAACACTACCGCACAGAAACAAACCCTCTGGCCCATACTGAACTATTACCCTGCCCAGTCCCATTGACCTGCGCCTGGATCATAAGACTAGTGGATTACTGGTGCCTCGAAGAACACAGGTTCAACTTCTTTTGAAAAGATCAATTCTATCCAGGTGAAAGAAGCCCATTTGAATGGCACTGCATCTACCTTCTCCACATGCACCCCCGTGGCTGCTGTGTACACCATTTGCAAGATACAGTATTGCAGATCACCAAGCGTCTTTGACAGCACCATCCAAAGCTACAATCAGATGGACAGAAACATGGAGATACAATGAAGTGCCAGTTGCACATTCGAACTTCACCCCATGTCCTGCAGCCGTTCAAGGTGGCGGCTCCCTATCATTTTCTCAGTGATAGTAAACGTTGGGTAATAAGTTTCAGATGCCTAGAGCTATTGAGGAAAGTAAGTGAACATTTGGACCATTATAATGAAATAAGTGCAGTATAAAGCTATCTTTTAAAGCTGAGTTAAAATTGGGCAATATAATGCAGGAATTTTCCAAGGGAATTCCAGGGAAATGAATAATATGCCATGAACGCAAGATGACCTTTGATGATTATGATGTGTCAACCAGGTTAATAAATGTAATTGGCGGGTCAAGCTTACATTTAGAAAACACTGCAGCCTCGAACAGTTTGCTTCAGAAACAAACAGAATGAAAGAGGGATTGCTTCAGAAACTGCTTGGTCAAAAAGTATCTGTGTTATAATTCCCTCTTTCCCTTCTCTGTCCAACTGACCAATCAAAGCAATTATGCCTGCCCATGTTTTTCTGTTTGCTCCTGATTTGTAATTTGCAAAACAGAAGAAGGTCATTCAACCCATTAGGTCCATGAAAACTCCCAGTAGAATGATTCAATTAATTCTATTCCCCTCTCCTTTCCCTGTACAATGTACCCTCTCTCACATCTGGGGTTGAAAGGGTGAACAGTTTTAAGTTCCTTGGCATACACATCACCGAGGATTTATTTCACCAGCTGTGTGGTGAAAAAGCACAACAGCGCCTCTTTCACCTCAGATGGTTGAAGAACTTTGGCATGAATCCGCAAATCCTAAGGGCTTTTACAGGGGCACAATTGAGAGCACCCTGACTGGCTGCATCACTGCCTGGTATGGGAACTGTACCTCCCTCAATCGCAGGACTCTCAGAGAGTGGTGTGGACAGCCCAGCGCATCTGTAGATGCGAACTTCCCACTAATTCAGGACATTTACAAAGACAGGTGCGTTAAAAGGGCCCGAAAGATCATTGGGGACCTGAGTCACCCCAACCACAAACTGTTCCAGATGCTACCATCCAGGAAATGGTACCGCAGCGTTAAAGCCAGGACCAACAGGCTCCGGGACAGCTTCTTCCACCAGACCTTCGGACTGACTAATTCACCCTGTTGACTGTCATACTGTACATACTATTTATCACAAATTACTATAAATTTCACAATGCACACTCAGATGGAGATGTAGCATAAAGATTTTTACTCCTTGTGTATGTGAAGGATGTAAGAAATAGTTAATTCAATTCAATATGTCAATCAACTTCCCTTTCATTCCTATGTTATTTAGCTACTCTTGTTTAAAGTTTAAAGTTAATTATTCTGGACGTACATATATGTTTCCATGTATCACTCAGAGATTCATTTTCTTGCAGGTAATCATAATAGAACAAAGAAATACAATAGAGTAATGAAAAACTACACACAAAGTCTGGAAAAAAAGCAACGTGCAAAAGCAGAAAACTGCAAATAAAAGTAAATAAATATTCTGAGAACGTGAGTTGTAGAGAGCTTGAAAGTGAGTACTTAGGTTGTGTTCAGTGATCACTTCAGTGTTGAGGTGAGTGAGATTGTCCACGTTGGTTCAAGAGCCTGATGGTCAAAGGGTGATTCCTGACCCTGGTGGCAATGGAACCAAGACTCCTGTACCAGGCATGGGTGAGAGAGCACAGGTCAGGGTACTTTTAGCTTTCTTCAGGAACACAGGGGTTTTTTATAGGATATGATGGATAAGCAGGAATAGGGTACTAGGATGGCCAAAGAAGAAAGGATGAAGTGTCGATTAGGGTATGTGTGTGTGCGTGAATGGGTGAAGGGATTTAGAATGTAAGTCTATCATCTGATCCACACTCCGGAGCAGAAGGTGGCGGTAATGCACCATTAAGCTGGGTGCCAACTGCCGTAAAAGAAAAAGAAGAAGAAGAAGAAGAGAAGACTCCTGTAGTTCTTTCCTGATGCCAGTAGTAGGAAGACAGCAAGGCCTGGTTTGTGCTGTTTTTCATGACGGTTGCTGTTTTCTTGTGGCAACCCTCCTTGTAGATGAGCTCAGTGACGGTGAGGACTTTTCCTGTGATGGACTGGGCTGAACCCACTAATCTTTGTTGTGGATTCAAGATTCAATCCGATTCAAGATTTCCTCACTTGCAGAGCTCAGTCATTTCACATTGGTTAGAACATCTCCTCCACAATCACCATCAGCAAAAGTGCACGCTTACTCCCCTGTGTTACTTGCGTTGTAATACTCAATTTGGTGATTTGAAGTAGCTACTTTAACTATCGGAATATCCTTGGGAGGTGGGAGGAAGCCGTCAGAATGTGCAAACTCCACACATACAGCACAGTTCAGGACTGAAGCTGGATCAGTGGAGCTTTGAGACAGCAGTACTAACTGGGCTGCTGCCCTACCATGCCACCTCTTGTTTCTGGAAAATAAAAACTTGAAAACCAACTATCAAAACTCTAAACATGAGAAAGCCTGTAGATGCCGAAAATCCAAAGTGATGCCACACAGAATGTCGGATGAACTCAGCAGACCAGGCAGTATCTATGGAAATAAATAAACAGACAACTTTTTGGACCGAGACCTTTCTTTGGAAAATTCCGACTGACTAGACAGAAATGTCAAGTAGTGGTTTGAACAAGCACAAAGCACTTCTCCAGTAAGAGGTGCCAATTAGCTTTAATTAGTACTGGCCAGTGTTAAGCAGAGTGAAACACTTACTGTACAGGACTGTGTTTGCAGTACAGCCTGTGTCGCTTTGTGATGAATTTCAGGCAAGAAGAACTATTTATCAAGATTATTTTAATTCCAAATCCATTCTACATGGACCAGTACTAATTTGTCCTTTTAAAGGTGTTTTTGTCTATTTCTTAGCCTACATTCCACCCTCAGCCACTACCTGTTATCTTGCCTGGTGGTTTGTCGTGTGAATAGATTCCTGTTATGTCAGTTCAGTTCAGATTTCCGGACAGAAATTGTTCAAGTGGACAAGAGTGAGTAAATTAGGAGTGGGAGTGGGCCATTCTGCCTTTTGAGCCCGCTCTCCCTTTCTAAAACTGAACTGGATGTAATCTCATCTCCACATTTTAGCTGTGGTAACCCTTTCAATACCTTGCCTGTCAAGTGTGTCTGTATTTCTGACTTAGAAAAATTTAAAGGGTCTGTGGAATTAGCCAGCAACCACCAGCTCTGATAGTGCTGTCTGCCACCAGTAGTGACAGCGCGGTGAGAGTCCTGTTCCATTTAACACCAGTCCACCGGCACCTCCCAACGCAGAAGGGCATTTTGTCCAGAGCAACTAAAGCAGCAATTAACTCATGACTGAAGCAATGCAGAAGGAGGCCATTGGGCCCATTGAGTCAGTGTTGCCTCACTGTAGAACCATTTCACCAGTTCCATTCTACTCTTTCCATTCCTGTGTCGACCATTTTCTTTCAGGTGTCACCCAGCTCCATTTGACAATAAAATACTGCAGTCATTCCACACCTGACAGAGAAGAATATATTAGAGTTACTGAGCAGCACAAGCACCCTCTGTAAAGACAAGCATTACAAGAGATTTTACTCACATCTGTACTGCACCTTGTATCCATTGTGCATTAAACTGGTGTCTGCTTACTCTCAATATACAACATGGAATGTGGTACAGTACTGCACAGCACGGGACTGTCAGTGCATTAGGTTGTGCAGACCTGCTGTATATAATCCACAATTTATCAACCCTTTCCTTCTATATACTGTAGCCCACAACCATCCATTTTTCTTATATCTTTAGGCCAATCTAAAAACTACACTCAGTGGCCACTTGATTAGGTGTGCCCTGTATCTAATAAAGAAGCCACTTAGTGTATGTTCATGGTCTTCTGCTGTTGTAGCCTGCCCACCTCAAGGTTCGCCATTTGTGCCTTCAGCGATGCTCTTCAACATGCCACTGTTGTAACACGTGGTTATTCGAGTTACTGTCACTTCCCTGTCAGTTTGAACCAGTCTGGCCATTCCCCTCTGATGTTTTCACCCACAGAGCCGCCGCTCACTGGATGTTTTGTTTTGTTTTTGTTTGCACCATTCCCTGTAAGAACTAGAGACCATTATGTGTGAAAATCCCAGAAGATCAGCAGTTTCTGAGATATTCAAACCACCCCATCTGACAGCAACCGTTCCACAGTCAAAGCCACTTTCTTCGCCATTCTGATGTTTGGTCTGAGCAACAACTGAACCTCATGACCATGTATGCATGCTTTTATGCATTGAGTTGCTGCCACATGATTGGCTGATTAGATGTTTGCATTTACAAGCAGGTGTACAGGTGTACCTAATAAAGTGGCCACTGACTGTATCTGCTAATGGGGATGGGTATAGCTTCTCTCTACTTACCTTGTTCAAGCTAAATTAATCTTGTCTAAAGTGTTCTCAACTTTCTTTGTTCTCAGGAGAACAACCCTGTCCTTTCCTATCCTGTTTGAGGCTGAATATCCTCATATTGGAAATTACTGCAGCACAAAAGATTGTCATAATTTTGCAACTTAAGGGATAGTGGATTTTGACATTTTCCAAAACTGCTACTTGGAGTGAAAAGCATAGGTGCATTTATAATAGGCTTTTTTTCAGCAGTTTAGCAACAAACAGTATGATCCCCAGGTTCCTATCAAATCTCTCCTCTTTCATCTTAAACCTATGCCTTTCAATTCCTGATCCCGCAATCCTGAGAAAAAGACAATATATTCACTCTGCCTGTGCCCCTCATGATTTTACACACCTCCATAAGATCATCTCTCGCCTCATCTGTTTCAAGGAATGAAGTGTCACATTCAACCTCTCATATAACCAAGTTCTGACAAGTTCTGACAAGTTCTTGTGATTCCCATCTGCACTTACCTATAGCAGAGTGATTAAAACTGAACACAGTATTCCAAATGCTGCCTCACTGATGCCTTGTATAACTAGTACAGCATTTCAACGTAAGTACTCTGTGCTCTGACTCATGAAAGCTAGCGTGCCCAAAGCCTTCTTCACCGCCATGCCTACTTGTGACTCCACTTTTATGGAACCGTGTACTTGTGCTCCTCGGCTCCTCTGTTCCACAACACCCCCAACGTCCTACTGTTCACTGTGAACGTCCTACCCTCATTTGTCTTCCCAAAATGCAACATCTCCCACTTATCCAAACCAAACTCCCTTCACCATTCCTTGCCCCACTTTCCCATCTGATAAAGATCCTTCTGTAAATCCTGATAACCACCTTTACTCTCAACGACACTTACTAAATTTGTCATTTGTATCACTGATTTAGATAAATTCTCATTCAAATCATTGATATACAGAAGATGACAAATAGTCACGTGTTGAGGAACACCTCTCATCATGGGTCTGCAGTCTGAAAAACAACCTTATACCATCACAACACAAGTGAATCTGCAGATGCTGGAAATAAATAAAAAACACAAAATGCTGGCAGAACTCAGCAGGCCAGACAGCATCTATGGGAGGAGGTAATAATGACGTTTCGGGCCGAAACCCTTCATCAGGACGATACCTTCATCAGGATATACCATCACACTCTATTTCCTACCACTAGACCAATTCTGTGTCCAACTATGGGATCTAATTTTCCAATTAGAACCTTGTCAAAATCCATGTAGATCATATCTATTGCACTACTTGCATCAACCTTCTTGGTTATTTCAAAAACTCAATCAAATTCATGAGACATGATCTCTCTTATTCAGAGATGTGGTACCTCTCCTAATCAACCCATGTCTTTGCAAATGCTTGTACTGCACCATTTTGCCACTCCTGCTATTTAAAGTGAACTCACTGTTTTACTCTCTTTTGCACTACTTACACAGTGTATGTTTGCGGTCTTCTGCTGCTGTAGTCCATCCACCTGAAGATTTGATGTTTTGTGCATTCTGAGATTTTCTTCCACTGCTGTTGTATGGTTATTTGAGTTAACTTCCCATCAGCTCAAACCATTTTTGGCCATTCTCCTCATACCTCTCTCATTAACAACACTGCCACTCGTTGGATATTTGTCGTTTCTCACACCATTCTCTGTAAACTCTAGAGACCGTTGTGCATGAAAATCCCAGACGATCAGCACTTTCTGAGATACTCAAACCACCCCACCTGGCACAAACAATCATTCCATGGTCAAAGTCACTTTCTTCCTCATTTTGATGTTTGGTTTGAAAAACAATTGAACCTCTTGACCAGGTCTGCATGATCTTATGCATTGAGATGCTGCCACACGATTGGTTGATTAGATATTTACATTAACAAGCAGGTGTAAAAAATGGACCACTAAGTGTATTTTTAATATATTTCTTATTGTAAGTTATATTTTTTTTTATCAATTTCACTGTTGCTGCTGCAAAACAACAAATTTTACACCATACAGTTTGTCAGGGATATTAAACCTATTTCCGATTCTGATTCTGAATCTTGCAGCTCCCCTCTGACATTCCTCAGAATCCTTTGAAGGATATTTAGTTATTATCAGCTAAAACTGATAGATTCAGGCAAATTAAAAAATGAGTGCAAGAACAAAAAGATGCTGAGGAAGTTGCAGAGTTAACTTCCTTTCACAACTAGCAGCACAGAAGGTATGTAATTTGATTCAAATTCATGAGTCAGGATTGTTTAATGTCATTCCCAGTATACATGTGTGAAGGAGAATTAAAGGGTTTTTATTCTGGATCTGATGCAGCACAAAAAATGGAGTGAGCTGCCAGCACCAGCGTAGCATGCGAGCTCAATTCCACCATTTAAGAAAGGTTTGGATAGGTACATGGATATCTGGGATATGGAGGGCTATGGTCCCAGTGGAGGTCGATGGGAGTAGGCAGTTTAAATGGTTTTGGAATGCATTAGATGTGCTGTACTTTTCTATGACTATGAGAAGTCAAAGTTTAAAACTGATAATATACCATTCAGAGGGGATTAACACGTTTTGATCCCATTAATGTGGTCATACCTCTCTTAATCCTTGGTTCTACCCATAAAGCCTCACCAGACGAGCTCTCCAATCTGTCCTGTTTGAGCACTGCCGTGACATATTCTCTGACTAGTAATGCCATGCCTCCCCCTTAATCCCTCCTGCTCTATCACTTCTAAAACAACAGAACCCCAGAACAGTGAGCTGTCAGTCCTGCTCCTTCTCACTAATGGCTACAGCGGCATAATTCCACATGCTCAGCCATGCTGTGAGCTCGCCTGCCTTTCCTACTGCTTGGATTGAAATACATGCAACTCGGAACATTAGTCCCTGTGGTGAACTACATATACCTGTCTGGACACACCCCCTGCTGACTGCTCCTGTGGCTCCTCCCATTGACTGTGGCTCCTCCCACAGACACCGGTATAAAGGCGATTGGGGCCTGAGCCCTGCCCTCAGTCTCCAGGATGTAGTATGGTGGTCAATTGCTGCTTGTTCTTTCTTCCAATCAATAAAAGCCTATATCTCGCCTCACGTCTCAGGGAGTTATTGATGGTGCATCAGTCCCGCTATTCTCAACCTTTTGATTCCTGACTTTGTGTGCAAGCTTAACAGCATCTGTCTCCACAAACACTCCACCGTCTGTCTTGGCACTCAGGTTCCCCGCACAGGACTAGTCCCTCTCCAGTTCAGGTGCTGACTGTTCCTTCGGACAAGTGGCCTTGAGCTCTTCCACCTTCTCTCTGTAGGCCAACTGGTCATTATTGGTGATGGGCCCCACCACCGTCGTGTCATCAGCAAACGTGCACGTTTGACTGTGTGTGTGAGCAGAGTGTGCTGCAGTGGGCTCAGTGCTCAGTGCAGAGCCCTGTGGCGGGGGGTGGGGGGCGCGGTCATCTGTTGATGATGATGGAGAGAGGGAGGATCAGTTGTGCATCCCGACCATCCCAGCTCCGTTGGTTAGGAAGTCCGACGCCCAGTTGCGCAGTGGTGTCGTTAGACGGAGGAGTAGGAGTTTGTCCACCAAGGTCTGTGGGACAGTAGTGTGGAATGCAGAAATGAAATGCAGAAACAGCATTCTGACACAAGTGGAAGGATGTTTAGGTGTGGCATCTGCCCAGCTGAGACCCCAGAATGAACGGACTGAAGCTGTCTTTAAAATGGCCGGCACAGGGAATCTGGTAGAAGGAAGAGCAGCAAGGAAGACATGAGACATAAAGCAAGTGTCATGTATGGGAGAAGGCAACGGGCATCTCTTCCCTACGGCGCAGACTGCCACAGACTGCAGGATGTCATCGACCATCTCACATTGTGTTCCAGCACCTGGCTACCAGCCCTGACCTTGATGTGTCAGAGCTGGTCAGGTACTAATCAAGGGAAAGCTCCAGGGGCTAAGGCTCAGGTCAGAAATTTTCAAAGCGAGTTATCTCTCAGGTTCTTATTTTATGACTTCTTCCCTTCCTTTCCACTCCTGTAGAAGGACCTCGACCTGAAATGTTGACCATTTGGTCAGTTCCATAGATGCTGCCTGGAGTTCCTCCAGCATTTTGTGTGTGGTTCAGCAATGACTTCTTCCACTGATGATTCATTTCTCATTGCTACCATCAAGGAGGAGGTACGGGAGCCTGAAGACAAACACTCAGTGTTTCAGAAACAGCATCTCGGAGGTGCAAGCTTACTTTGCTTGCTCTCTGCAACGGTCTCTCCTTTCTCCCTGGCACTGAGGCTATGAAGTCTGACGGTGTGCTCCATGCCTGCTAATATGGTGAACTGATAAGCGAGGCTTTGGGCCTGCTCTGGGCTGCTCCGGGTTGGTTCAGTATGTTGTTGCCCGCTTCAATTGCTTGCATGATTTCTGTCTTTTTCCCCTTTCTCTTGCACATCGGGTCTTTTATTTTTATTTTTTTTTTAGGTTTCTTGCTTTGTGGCTACCTGTAAGCAAACAAATCTCCAGGTTGTATAATTTATACATTCTTTGATATAAATGTACCTTGAATTTTTGAATCTTACTCTCCGCCATCAGATTTCTGGATGGAAAATGATCCCACGAACACTACCTCACTATTTTTGCTCTCATTTTGCACTATTTATTTAATTATTATATATACTTATTGTAATTTATAGTTTTTTGAATTTGTATTGCTGTGTACTGCTGCCCAAAACAACAAACTTCACGTGACAAATGCCGATGATATGAAACCTGATTCTGATACCCGAGCATCACTGATGATATGCTGCCCTCTGCTGGAAATAATTTCATCTGTAAAGCAATGAATAAACTGGGCAAATCTCAGCTCAATTTTGCTGTCACTACTTCCTTGAGAAGTCAAACTTACAATTGAGCTGATGAGCAATCGGGCCAATTCAGAGATGAAATAAGAAAGAAGGTGATAGAAAAATCCGATTTTAATCTTTGTATTTTGAATTGTGCTTTAAATCAAATTTCATCTGTTCTAAATCCTTTGAATCTATTAAAAGCAGAAGGATTTATGTGAGGAATTCAATTTTCTTCATAAGGTAGAACTTTTCCGTATCTTCCTTTTCGTGATGACTGCAATTTTACACAAAGTCTGAGCATGGGAACTTGCTCTCCTCTAGACATGGCTTGTAAGACTGGGGTGTTGCAGTGACCCCCTTCGATTAATTCACACAGTATTAGAGTTGGGGCAGGTGCAACTGTGTGTCATGCTGATTTTGTGATGGGTTAATGACATGATAGTGATTTCTGAAGTCATTTTACATTTCTCCCGTTTTCATATCCATTCAAATCCATCCACAATGCCTGAACATAACCCTAGTGTTCCTTCTGCATTGCCCTTCTGGTGATTTGCATTGTGCCTAATAGAACTCAGAACACCCTGGTCTACTCTGTAGAAATTGAACCCATGTGCAGCTTAGCCCTAAACCTTCAGCAAGTCCTTCACCAAACTTACTGGCCATGTATTTACTGATTCAAGTCTAGGAATGGCTTGGTTCTTGTTTTTGGATAATTTCCATGTCTCAGCCCTTGGCTTTACACACCTCTCCAGTCCAACATATCCAACATGGCACACCTGCATGACAGTTAATCACTTACCTTCACTCACAAGGTACATGAAGATTTTTTTTGCATATTTTCCTTATTTTTCTTTATATTTTTGTTTGCAGTAACTAGCGATGGGTATTTTCAATTTATTTTTAAGTTTAATTTTTAACATAACTTAGTTTAATTCCTTTCAAATGCTTTTAAATATCTCTGAATATCAGAATCATTAGTAATGCAGTGAACTGTCATGGTGTGTCTAGGAGGGGGAGGAGCCTTCAATTCTATTACATCGAATAGCCTTCCAGTCTGTGTTGATGAAGATTCCACTCTAACTAGCCCCCATCAATCTGCCTGTTTCCTCTATTCCACACATTTTCCTGTGTTTGTCAAAATGCATCTTAAATATTGCTGTTTTATCGGCCTCTACTGTATCACATTCATTGGTAGCACATTTCAGGCACCTATCACACAAAAAAACACTTGCTTCACACATTTCCTTTAAACATTCCCCTTCTTAAAGCAATGCTCTCTAGTATTTGCTATTTCTACCCTTTCTAAAGTATTGTGCAAATGACGTAGGTACATATATATATAGCTAGGCTGCCTAAGACTTTTTCCAGAGTACTGTAGTAATTTTATGCATTGTGTTGTACTGCTACCACAAAAAAAACAAATTTCATGACACATGTGAGTGATGATAAACCTGATTCTGACTGAGAGTGGGAAGGGAAATCATGGTTAGGGAGAAGGGAGGGAGTGGGAAGCACCAGAGAGACATTCTGTAATGATCAATAAAACATTGTCTGCAATCAAATGACCTTGCCTGCTGTCTCAGGGCTGGGTATGTTGGCACCTGCATCACCTATTCACCCCCGCTCCTGGCACTCCTTCTCTACCACCTGTCCCACACCTCTCCCATAGCTCTCCAGCCTCGCCATTCCTAACATCCTTTGCTCCCACCAGATTTACAAACTCGTTCTCCACAAATACAGTGTGCAAGTGTCTGAGGCACCACAGCTCAGACTAAGACTGCGCTTATGCCTCTCATAATTTTATAAACTTCTATTAGTTTGCCGTTCAGCTTCTAAAGCTCCAGTGAAAACATACTTATTTGTCCAGCCTCTTCTTGGTACTTTTAGCCAGCATCCTGGAGAACTGTTTCTGCATCCTCTCCAAAGCCTGTAGTGTGTTGACCAGAATTGCACACAGTGCTCCAAATGTGGTCTAATCGAAGCTTTATAGAGCTACAAGGTGACTCTGTGACCCTGATACTCAATGGTCCAAATGATGAAGGAAAGCATGCAGAATGCCTTCTTTACCACCCCAAGTACTACTCTCAGAGAGCTGTGGATCCCTTTCTACGTCAGTGCTCCTGAGGGTCCTGCCAATTGCCCTCTTGCACTTGACCTTCCAAAATGCATGACTCCATCTGCCATCTCTCCACCCAAATGTCCCACTGATCTTTATCCTGTCGTATTCCTTAACAGCCTTCCTCATTGCCCAGAGGTAGGGGTTATCCACGGTTGCCACAGCAGTCATGGGGTGCTGTGGAATTAGAAAAATGCAGACAGTGAGATGTATCAAATACAGTTTGACTCATATCTGTCAAAACCACGGATTTGGCAGCATATCAGATTCGGCAATTGCGCTCGGGAATATGCACGTGTCAGCTAATTATTATTTCATTGTGATAGTATTTAACTCCATCCATTGCAATGTAGTATTTGTCGAGACTTGAACCCAGGAGATAGCTGTGCTTTCTGCATTGCCTGAGAAATTGGACTGTTGGGTCAACTGCCTCTGAAGACTAGCAGTATTTGTTCTTTTCAGCTGCAGTGTTTACTTTGTTGTCCATTTGAGTACTTTAGTCAACAACCCTGTTTGGCCTAGAGTTTATTGTTTTCTTTTCCCTTTAACACTGTTCTCATTAAAGTCTGTGAACTATCGACCTGCTTCAGTGTCTCTCACTCCGCGCTTGGGCCATGTCCACACTGGGTGACATTATCATGTTGACTACACGGTATCAATTCCATGCAATGTACTTTGAAGCACATTACGATGTTTTACCTACTTAAACGTGCTATATACATGAAAGGTAGTTTTGTTTTCACTGGCCCTTGTGTGAAGCACCCTCCATTGCTTCTTCCTTTCCTTTCTGCAACACCGTTCCCTTGTTCTCTCAGTTCCTTTTACAGTGAGCACTGGTTGTGGAGGTCAATGGACAGAAGAGGGAACTCTCACAGAGGGAAAAGGCTGTTTGGAAATGTTTTGCTTTCAAAGCATCAGAAAGTGGTAAAACTCATCCAAGGTTTCATTCACTCCACAAGATAGCAGCCCACCAACTGTTGCTCGTTTAACTTGCTTTATTTTTATTTTAACTACTGCTTTTATTTTTATTTGAACCACTTTATTGCGGCAGTTGAAATAGAATCAGAATCCGGTTTATTATCGCCTGCAGATTGTTGATTTGCGGCAGGAGTACAGTGCCGTGATTGTAAAAGCACAGCTTTGGTGGACAGGGCATGTCATACACTTGAAGGATTCCCGAATCCCCAAGCAGGTGGGCAAGAGGAACTGAGGCAGGCCCCGTAAGAGATTCAAGGACTCCATGAAAGCTAACACTGCACGTGCTGGACTTGTACTAACACAGAATGCGAAGACCAGAGTGGCTGACGAGTCTTGGTTAGAATCTCTCACAACAGCCTGGAGGCAAGACAGCAGGCAGTAATCGCTGCCTGATACAGAACGCAAGCAATAGCAGTGGCTCACTTCCAGATGTAGCACGGCCTTCATTGTTCTGACTGTAGACGTCTATGTCACTCACAACTTGGACTTTTCAGCCGCCTACAAACACACAACAGAACTGCACAAATCTAACTGTTGTCGTCAAATATGACAGACAGCTAACCACAGTGCAACACATAAAATATTTAAAATATACTGTAAATTACAATAAGAAATATATAAAAAATTAAATAAGGAGTGCAAAAAGAGAGCAAAGAACAGTGAACAAGAGAAAATCTGCAGGTGCTGGAAATCCAAGCAACACACACAAGATGCTGGAGGATCTCAGCAGGCCAGGCAGCATCTATGGAAAAAAAATACAGTTGACATTTCAGCTCGAGATGTCAACTGTACCTTTTCTCATAGATACTGCCCGGCCTGCGGATTTCCTCCAGCATTTTGTGTGTGTTGCAAAAACTAGTGAGGTAGTGTTCATGAGTTTACAAATCATTCAGAAATGGCACCATGGTAGCACAGCGGTTAGCGTGATGTTATTACAGCTCAGGGCGCTGGAGTTCAGAGTTCAGTTCCGTCTGTAAGAAGTTTGCATGCTCTTCCAGTGAGTTGTGGGTTTCCTCCAAGTCTTCCTGTTCCCCCCCCCCCATTCCAATGACGTACTTGTTTGTAGGTTAATTGGTCATTGTAAATTGTCCTGCGATTAGGTTGGGGTTGGATAGGTGGGTTGCTGGCCAGTGTGGCCCATTGGGTGGAAGGGCCTATCTGCACTGTACCTCTAAATTAAAAAAATATCTGACAGGGGAGAAGAAGCCGTTCCTAAAATGTTGAGTGTGTATCTTCAGGCTCCTGTACCTCCTCTCCAATGGTAGCGATGACAGGGGGCATGTCCTGAGTGGTGGAAGTGCATAATGATGGATGCTACCTTTCTGAGGTATTGCCTTTTGAAGATAACTCCACCGTGAACGGTTCCAAGCCTGACTGTGAAAGGAGGAGGGTTGGGCATTCAGATAGCAACCCCATCCATAAAAATCCAGAGTTACAGAAATGTTAACAGGAGCTCCGAAGACTTCATCTCTTGGAGAGCTAGAGAAGATGGGCTACACCTGGGGACAACTTGAAAGACTGGCCAAGGGCAGAGGACCCTGGTGAGCTGCTGTCAGCAGCCTATGCCCAGTATGAGTAATGGGATTAAAACAAAATGTCCTCAGTGGTGGTGGGGAGGGGCTAGTGCCCGCATTGAAACTGGCTGAGTTTACAATCCTCTGCAGCTTTTCTGATTGGTGCCTTCATACCAGATGATGATGATGCAACCAGTTTGAATACTCCCTGCAGCACAACTGTACGAGATTCTTCGGTGATATACCAAATCTCCTCAAACTTCTAATTGAGTGCACTCGGTGGCTACTTTGTTAGGTACACCTGTTCAATAATGCAAGTATCTAATTAACCAATCATGTGGCTGCACTCAATGCATAAAAGCTTTCAGACACGTCAAGAGGTTCAGTTGTTCAAACCAAACATCAGAATGAGGAACAAATGTGACTGAAGTGATTTTGACCATGGAATAATTGACTGTGTGGTTTGAGTGTCTCAGAAACTGCTGATCTCCTGGGGTTTTCACACACCAGTCTCTAAATTTTACAGAGAAATTGCATGAAAATAAAAAATGTCCAGTGAGAGGCAGTTCTGTAGGCAAAACTGCCTTGTAATTGAGAGTGGCCAACTGGTTCAAGCTGACAGAAAGTCAACAGTAACTCAAATAACCATGCATTATAACGGGTGTGCAGAAGAGCATCTCTGAATGCACAACACATCAATCCTTGAAGTGGATGGGCTACAGCACCAGAAGATCATGAACATAAACTCAGTGATCACTTCATTTGGTAAAGATGGTACTGAACAAAGTGGCCACTGAGCATATGTCTAGCTTTTTCTACACTAAGCCTTTCCATTGATTTAACATTAGCCTAATCACGGGACAATTTACAATGACCAATTAGCCTACTAACAGGTACATCTCTGAACCATGGCTGCACAGAATGATATACTGTAGCTGAAAGCAGCCCAAACCCGCTCTTCCATTTTGCAGAGAAGAGCTTTGATTATTTGAAGCTCAGCTTATACACTTCCTGAATACTAATCAAACTCAAACTTATAATTACTAAATGCAGATGGAGCCTTAAGTATTTCCTATCCAGAATACTGAGGGGATTAAATATTGTATCTGGCACCGATGTGATGCCTTTCAGAGTCAACTAGCTTGCTTTTTGCTCACCCTGTTGAAAGAAGTGTGCATGATGGCATCCCAACATCAGGGAAAATATTAGATTCGGTAAGAATAGGACCTGGCCCTGCTGTGAAGCTCCCCAAGGTCGCACATCATGCAACACTCATCATTTCCCTTTCAGTGAAATCTAGAGGACTTCATCTTACCATACCCCAGGGAAGGAATTAGATTAAATAAAACCAGGACATATAAACCAGCTGAAGAAAGATAAACATTTTTACTCTGTACACACACACCTGAAGATCGGTACTTTGCCACTTGCAGCAGAGGGCAGTGATTGATGAAGCAGTGTTAGGCAGTGAGGGTGATGAAACTATTGGTAATAGTCATCATTACTGTGAAGAAAAAGGCACTAGCAAATAACACTACCGTGGGCAACATCCTTCAGATGGTCCATGAAACAGTTTCTTTCACTTCTTTTACATCTTCTTTTTCTTTTAAATGTGGTACCAGAACCAGTTGGAACCTGTGATCTACAGTTTGATGGTGTGTTTTTGAGCCAATTGAGTGATCTGTTGATTTGCTGAGGAGATTCTTTCCCTCTCACTCGCTGCTCCTGTAGGAAGGTCCCTGTGTTCGAACGATCTCTCTCCCTTGATGCTTCGTACTGAAGTTCTGGGTCTGTGGTTTGCGGATTGGCCTGTAGTTCCTGGTCTCTCCTGTTGTTATTTTGGGTGAATTTGAATTGCAGTGGCCTGCAGATAATTTATACTGAGCTGAACTGAATATGGACTCTTCGATTTTGTGTTTTATATTCTGATTTTTCGCTCATTCTTTCTTATTGTTATTTTCGCGATTTGCTTTCTGTGCGTGGGGGTGGGGGTTGCGTGGTGTTTATCTTTGAACAGAATCCATAGTTTTCTTTGTTTCATGGCCGTCTGTGGGGACGATGAGTCTCAGGGTTATATGTTGCATAGATGCTTCGATAATAAATGTATTGAGGGCAATAGTTTGGGAATTCTGGGGCAGAAGAAGACATGCCAAGATGGAGTGCTACCTCTTGGATGTCTCCAAGAGGCTGCAGAAGATCCTTAAGGGGGAGTGTCAACAGCCAGAGATTGTTGTACAAAGAACATAGGCAGGATGAGGGATGAGGTCCTGCAGAACATGTACAGAGAGTTAGAAATGAAGTCTTCCAGGGCCGGGATCTCCAGATTACAGCCAGAGCCTCATGTCAGTAGGATGAGAAATAGAAGGACATGCCAGACAAATTCATGGTTGAGGAGCTGGTGCAAGGGGCAGGGATTCATGCTTTTGGACCATTGGGATCTTTTCTGGGGCAGTGGTGACCTGTTCAAGAGGGACAGTTTGCATTTGAACCCGAGAGGGACAATATCCTTGCCGGGAGATTTGCTAGTGCTACACAGGAAGGCTTAAACTAAAAAGGCAGGGAGATGGGACTCTGAGCAGAGGCCAACGAGTGCAAGTCTAGTAACCAGGTTAGGCAGGGGTACAGTAAAGACAGGGAAATGAATTCTTGGTTAAACTGCATTTATTTCAATGGATCTGGTTTAATGAAGTAGTAGGTGCTTGGAATGTATTGCTGGATGTGTTCAAAGTAAATATATGTACATATACATATATCCCCGAGATTCATTTTCCAGCAAATCTATATAATACCAACTGTAACAGTATCAATGAAAGATCAAATAGAGTGCAGAAGACAACAAAACGCAAATATAAATAAATAGCAACAAATATCTAGAGCATGAAATAACAAGGTAAAGAGTCCTTCAAGTGAGATTATTGATTGTAGGTCCATCTCAATGGATGGGCAAGTGAGTGTAGTTATCCCCTTTTGCTCAAAAGCTTGATGGTTGAGGGGTAGTAAGTGTTCTTGAACCTGGTGGTGTGAGTCTTGAGGCTCTTGTACCTTTAACCTGACGGCCTGGGTGGTGGGAATCTCTGATGATGGATGCTGCTTTCCTACAACAGCTTTTCATGTAGATCAATACAATCAATGCAGTTGTAGTGGAAGCTGGTACAATGAGGACGTTTAAGAGACTCATAGATAGGCATCTATTTGTATGAAAAATGGAGGGACAGGGTCTGTGTAGGAAGGAAAGGTTTACTGATCATGGAGCAAGATTATATAGGCCAGCACAACATCATGGGCCCAAGGGCCTGTAATGACACTGTTCTGTGTTCCATGTTGTATGTGTTGGTGTGAGATTTTAATTTCCCCTGTATTGACCGGGCCACTCAGAGTTTTAAGGGAGTGGATGGGGTGGAATTTGCAAAATGTGTTTAGGAGTTTCCTGAGTCAATATGTAAGAAGGCCCTTTATGGGAGGGTGCAACACTCGACCTCCTGTAGAGGAGCCAGGAACTCACGTGGAAATTAGAGAGCACTTTGGCTCCAGTGATCACAATTCTATCAGTTTTAAGACACTGATAATTAAAGATAGGACAAATCAACAGATTAGAGTCCTAAACTGCAGCAGGGCTAAGTTTGGATGAAATAGGCAGGATCTAGCAGAGGTCAATTGGATGAGTAAAGAAAGGAACAAATGGCAAGTGGGAGGCTTTTAAGAGTTTGATATCAAGAGTCCAGAGGCAGCATGTTCCTGTCAGGGAGAAGGGTAAACCTGGCAATTTTAGAAAACCTTGGCTCAAGAGATAATGTGTTAGAAAGCACACAATAGGTTCAGGAAGTCAGGGATAAGTGAATCCCTTGTTGACCATAAAGTCATTAAGGTTAGCCTTAAGAGGAAAATTAGGGTAAAGTAAGGGTATGAGATGATTGGTTAAGAAAAATCCAAAGAGGTTATATAGCTATATTAAGCTTAAAAGAGGTTATACAGCTATAAAAGGCTGGGGAGAGTGTGTGTCCCCTTGGAGATCAGTAGGGCAATCTGTAGCTTGAGCTGCAGCAGATGGATGGGATTTTTAACAAATATTTTTCCCAGTGTGGTAAACTATGTATACCTGTCTGGACACGCCCCTCTGCTGACTGCTCCTGTGTCTCCTCCCACAGACTCCTGTATAGAGGCGATTGGAGGCACTGCTCCTCCCTCAGTCTCCGAGATGCCGTGCTCCCTTTTGCTGCTAATAAAAGCCTATCATTCACCTCCGGTCTCCAAGAGTTATTGATGGTGAATCACCCAGTGTCTACTGAAGAGAAAATCTCAGATGCTCAAGGGATAAGGGAACAAGTGGAGATGTTTTGGAGGACTTTCCTGTGTAACCAGAAAGGAGGTATTTGCAGCCTTTCAACACATAACACGGCCTGAGTGCATGCTGGGACTTCGTTTGAGGCTAGATTGGAAATTGTGGAGGCCCTTGTGGAGAAATCTGCTTCATTGTTGGCTACTGGTGAAGTTACTGAAGAAAGGAAGATGGCTAATGTTGTTGCATTGTTTAAGAAGGGTAAAAAGAACAAGCCAGGGGACAACAGGCCAGTCAGCCTGACATCTGTAGTGTGGAAGTGAATGGAAGGAATTCTGAGGGATGAGATCTACCAGCATTTGGATAGCCAGAGTCTGATTAGGAGGAGTCAATGTTGCTTTGTGTGTGGAATATTTCTCTTGACAAACCTTTCTAAAGTTTTTTGAAGAAAATAATCAAAAATGTAGGTGAGGGAATGGATATTTGCATGGAAGACTGATCAGGTAGGTTATTGTACATTGGAATCCAGGGAGAGCTAGTCAGATAGGCTGAGAGGTAGGAAGCAGAGACTGGAGAATTGTTGTTTTTGGGCATATTTATTTACGTAGAGGGAGGCCAGTAAATGGAATGAGCTGCCAGTAGAAGTAATTGAGTCAGGTACATTACATAGTGTCGTTTAAGGAGCACATGGATGGATGGGTGTGGCTTAGAGGGATAGGGGCCAAACACAGGAAAAAGGGACTAGCTGGGTGGGCACCATGGCAAGCATGGTGGATTCCTTGGCAATTGTCCAGTCTCTGCTTCCTACCTCTCAGCCTCTCTGACTAGCTCCAATGTACAATAACCTACCTGATCAGTCTTCCATGCAAACCTTGTCGAAGGCCTTGCTTAAGTCCAAGCATACAAATATCCATTCCCTCACCTACATTTTTGATTATTTTCTTCAAAAAACTTTAGAAAGGTTTGTCAAGAGCAACCCCTAACAAACCCGATTAACCTTATCCTAATCATGGGACAATTTACTATGACCAATTAACCTACCCGGTATGTCTTTGGAGGAAGCTGGCGGATTTGGAGAAAACCCACACATTCTATGGGGAGGATGTACAGAGATCCCTAACAGACCCCTAACCTCTAACTCTCTAAACTCCGGAATGGCCCGAGCTGTAATAGAGCTGCTCTAACTGTAATGCTACCGTGGGCAAAAAGCCTATTTCTCTGCCCTGTGACTCTATGACCAAATAGTCTGTGATGTGGCAATGTGTAATACCTCCAGGATGAATCCTTTGTTTAAGCTGCACTGGGATACATAGCTGAGGGAATGGACGGACTGTACATTTGCCGTGGTCCCGCCAATATACTCCCTTACTGAATCAGCTCCCCAAAGTTAAAGGTGCGGGAAAGTGCCCAGAAATGGCGTATGGAAGTAATTTGCTCGGGGGCAAGGCCTACTATTAATGCAGTCAGAAGGTCCCGAGAAAAATGTTGGCTCTCAGTCAGGGAAGACCCGTTCCCATGGTAACTCAGCTCGCCTTTGAGAGCGGCTGATAACACGCAGCAGCTGGGCTGCTGACAGACTTTGATTGAGGTTCTGGTACATGCTCCGAGCGTTGGAAAGGCCATGACTGAGAAAGGCATCAATAAATCCAAATTCTTACTTGAATGTTTTGGTGTTTGCTGGAAGTGCCCCGTATAGTGATCCCAGAGGGTTCATACAGCAGCAGGGGGCAGGCATTCCAACTGAGGAGAAAATCCACCAGATGAAAGGTATGAATCAACAACTGAAAATCCTCCAAGGAACTAATCCTGTGCCAGAGCAGGTAGCCATGATATAACTTCGATATTAGCCATTGGCCCTACCTTCACCTATAACCACCTGGCAGGCTCAAATATATTGAATGTCAGTTTTGGTTGGGCTTCACCAGCTTGTACAGACAGACCTGAGGTTAGATTACGTGAACGATAATACTATACCTGATCTTGTGGTGTCTAATCATGTGTTACTCACTCACATGTCTTTTATGTATTTCAGGGATCACCAGCAATGAAGAACATTTTTATGGTCCATCTGAATCAAACTACAGAAAGTAGTTAAAAATCAGCCGCATTGGTCGTTCTCAAGCAACATGTAGATCAGGCAAGGTAACATACGTGGCTTTCAGACGATAGAAAGCTAGATGAACAATTGTGTAAATGTTATTAACACTTAGCATTAATTTAGTTACACACACAAAATGCTGGTGGAACGCAGCAGGCTAGGCAGCATCTATAGGGAGAAGTACAGTCGACGTTTTGGGCCAAGACCCTTCGTCAGGACTAACTGAAAGAAGAGATAGTAAGAGATTTGAAAGTGTGAGGGGGAGGGGGAGATCTGAAATGATAGGAGAAGACAGGAGGGGGTGGGATGAAGCTAAGAGCTGGAAAGTTGATTGGAAAAAGGGATACAGAGCTGGAGAAGGGAGAGGATCATGGGATGGGAGGCCTAGGGAGAAAGAAAGGGGGAGGGGAGCACCAGAGAGATGGAGAGAACCAAATGCAGTGTATCTCACCAAAATATAGAAGGCTGCACCGGGAGCACCGGTGCGTCTGGTGCTCCCAGTGTGGCCTTCTATATATTGGTGAGACCCAACGCAGACTGGGAGACCGTTTCACTGAACACCTATGCTCTGTCCACCAGAGAAAGCAGGATCTCCCAGTGGCCATACATTTTAATTCCACGTCCCATTCCCATTCTGATATGTCTATCCATGGCCTCCTCTACTGTCAAGATGAAGCCACACTCAGGTTGGAGGAACAACACCTCATATTCCGTCTGGGTATCCGCCAACCTGATGGCATGAACATTGATTTCTCTAACTTCCATTAATGCCCCTCCTCCCCTTCTTACCCCATCCCTTACCTATTTATCTATCTATTTATTTATTTCCTTTTTTTCCTTTTCTCTCTTTTTTCTCTCTCTGCCTCTCTCACAATCACTCCTTGCCTGCTCTCCATCTCTCCCTGGTGCTCCCCTCCCCCTTTCTTTCTCGAAACGTCAACTGTACTTCTCCCTATAGATGCTGCTTGGCCTGCTGCATTTTGTGTGTGTTGCTTGAATTTCCAGCATCTGCAGATTTCTCCGTGTTTGCGGTAATTTAGTTGTTCAGATTATGTACTTTGGCTAACATGGTGGGGTCCAAACTGATGTTTCTAACACTATGAGTCTAAAATCTGGCTATGTGTCCAATAAAGTGTTCACTGTGGCTGCATCAGCACCTGATATCCACGATCTTTCCAGAACCACGAGGCAGAATGAGGAAACTGAAGAATAGGGTGTAACAAAGACAGAGGACTGATTTTCAGAACTCAGTGTGATTTTGAATGGAAAATCACTGAAATTCCATTAATAATGTAGCTATTAGGATTATGATAGTCAAGTTCGTTGTCATGTGCACAAGTACGGTGAGGTGCAGATACAATGAAAATCTTGCTTGTAGTAGCAAAACAGGCATGTAGGTTCAGTCAACATATAAAGCATAAATTGTACACAAGTTATTCCAGACAGTAAGGGAGAAAAAGAAAGTTCTGTGCAAAACAGATAGAAATATAAAAAGGATGCACTCAGAGACAGGTCCATAGTAGTACAAGAGATGGACTGCAGTGTTCCATTGCTGAGAGAGGGTTAGTGTTATGCTGCTCGGTTCAAAAAATTGGTGGTTGTTGGAAACAACCTGTTTCTGACCCTAGTGGATGGGCTTTCAGGCTTCTGTGTGTCCTGCCTGATGGTAGCAGCGAGTAGAGGGCAAGAAGTGGATGGTGGGGATCCTTGGTAATAGATGCCACCCTCCCTGGGGGGGAGGTCTGTCTCCATGATCGACTGGGCTGTGTCCACTACTCTCTGGAGCCTCTTGCTTTTCTGTGTGTTGGAATACCCTTACCAGGGCATCATGTAACCAGTCAGGTAGCTCTCCATGACTCCTTGTATCCATCATTAAAACAATGATTTACTGGTGAGATATCTGAAACATCTGTTATCCTCTATTCTTTTAGAGACACAACATGGAACAGACCCTTCTGGCTCACGGAACCGCACTGCCCAGCAACCCACCTCTTTAAACTGAGCCTAATCACAAGGCAACTTAATTAACCTACTAACCTGTACATCTTCAGAATGTGGGAGGAACAGTGGAGCACCAGGGGAAAACGCATGTGTACACAGGAAGAACTTACAACATTTCTTGCAAAGGAAACTGGATTTGAGCTCTGAACTCCAGTGCTCTGAGGTGTAAAAGCACCACGGTAAAGGCTACTCTTCTGTGGTACTCTAGACCAGTGACCAGCAGCAACGCGTGCGACAGTCCCTGAAGGGTGCAGAGAAGTTCCTGGTTTCTGGAGACCGGGGTTACAAGTATTACCCTCAATAATAATGGTCAGTTAGACACTGAGAGGATCTGTATTTACTGACAAGTACCACTATTGGCTTAGTTCACAAGCACGCGAATTTACACAACTGGATAGAATGCACTCCCACTAGGCTTCCAGTCAAAGTAGAAGAAAGCTAATACTCAGGAAAAAGAGTCTCTGCTGGCCAGGCATTCCTCGTCATCCCGATCTGATCTCCATGTGCCCGACATGGGGCCCTCCACATCCACGCTGGTTGGCTTTTGGACAGTTGTTGCTGACTGTGCTCCCCAAATCCTCATTCTTATTCTTTTCCTTATCTGATCAAGCGATGATGTTTCAATTTCATTGGCTTAAGGTTATCTGACCGACCCGTGTCAGCTTCTCTTTGGAGGTGGCCCAAGGCCACAAGCAGTTTTGCTTTCTGGCTCTCCCTTTAGACTTGTGATCTAGGTAATATATTTTGTTCTGTCCAGCATAGATTAGTCCAAACCAGGTCAGCCAAGCACTGAGCCCACACAACCAGAACACAGGATATTTTTCCTGCAGACCTGCCGTTTTACGTAATAAACAACTTCTTATCTGAGAGTTCTCTCAGGTTTAGCAGATCATTAGCGGAATAGGACCAATCAAGTGTGACAGTGGAAAAGTGTGCATGGAACCAGTGGAAATAGCAGAGGTACTTAATGAATACTTTGCTTCAGTACAGTATTCACTACGGAAAAGGATCTTGGTGATTGTAGAAATGACTTGCAGTGGACTGAAAAACTTGAGCATGTAGATATTAAGGAGGAGGATGTGCTGGAGCTTTTGGAAAGCATCAAGTTGGATAAGTCACTGGGATCGGATGGGATGTACCCCAGGCTACTGTGGGAAGCAAGGGAGGAGATTGGTGAGCCTCTGGCAGTGATCTTTGCATCATCAATGAGGACAGGAGGGGTTCCGGAGGATTGGAGGGTTGCGAATGTTGTTCCCTTATTCAAGAAAGGGAGTAGGGATAGCCCAGGAAATTATAGGCCAGTGAGTCTTACTTCAGTGGTTGGTAAGTTGATGGAAAAGATCTTGAAAGGCAGGATTTATGAACATTTGGAGAGGCATAATATGATTAGGAATAGTCAGCAATGCTTTGTGAAAGGCAGTAGATGTAGTGTACAGTATATTGATTTTAGCAAGGCATTTGATAAGGTACCCCATGCAAGGTTTATTGAGAAAGTAAGGATGCATGGGATCCAAGGGGACATTACTTTGTGGATCCAGAACTGGCTTGCCCACAGAAGGCAAAGAGTGGTTGTAGACGGGTCATATTCTGCATGGAGGCTTGTGACCAGTGGTGTGCCTCAGGGATCTGTTCTGGGACCCCTACTCTTCGTGATTTTTATAAATGACCTGGATGAGGAAGTGGAGGGATGGATTAGTAAATTTGCTGATGACACAAAGGTTGGAGGTGTTGTGGATAGTGGGGAAGGCTGTCAGAGGTTACAGCGGGACATTGATAGGATGCAAAACTGGGCTGAGAAGTGGCAGATGGAGTTCAACCATAATAAGTGTGAGGTGGTTCATTTTGGTAGGTCAAATATGATGGCAGAATATAGCATTAATGGCAAGACTCTTGGCAGTGTGGAGGATCAGAGGGATCTTGGGGTCCGAGACCATAGGACACTCAAAGCTGCCACACAGATTGGCTCTGTGGTTAAGAAGGCATACGGTGCATTGGCTTTCATCAATCGTGGGATTGAGTTTAAGAGCCAAGAAGTAATGTTGCAGCTATATAGGATCCTGGTCAGACCCCACTTGGAGTACTGTGCTCAATTCTGGTTGCCTCACTACAGGAAGGATGTGAAAACCATAGAAAGGGTGCAGAGGAGATTTACAAGGATGTTGTCTGGATTGGGGAGCATGCCTTATGAGAATAGGTTGAGTGAACTTGGCCTTTTCTCCTTGGAGTGACAGAGGATGAGAGGTGACCAGATAATGAGAGGCATTGATTGTGTAGATAGTCAGAGGCTTTTCCCCAGGGCTGAAATAGTTAGCACAAGAGAGCATGGTTTTAAGGTGCTTGGAAGTAGGTATGGAAGAGATGTCAGGGGTAAGTTTGTGGAATTGGTTGCCAGCGGCGGTGGTGGAGGTGGAAACGGTAGGGTCTTTTAAGAGACACGTACAACACGCTGGAGGAACTCAGCAGGTCGGGCAGCATCGGTGAAAATGAACAGTCAACGTTTTGGGCTGAGACCCTTTGTCAGGACTTTGACACCAGCATCTACAGTGTACTTTGTGTTCTTTTAAGAGACTCCTGGATGGATACACAGAATTTAGAAAAATAGAGGGCTATGGGTAAAGCCTATGTAGTTCTAAAGCAGGGACAAGTTTGGCACAGCTTTGTGGGCTGAAGGGCCTGTATTGTGCTGCATGTTTTCTATGTTTCTATGTTTTTATTGAACTCCTTGTGTCCATGTTCAACTGCTCTGATTAAGTTATCACAGAGCAAGTATCAATTCACCAAACAGTTCATAAAATGGCGGCTACAAGGAGAGTCTCACAAAATGGCCACCTCCATTCCTGTCAACACATGGCAAGAACAAAGACTTTTGGTTCTGTCTACTTGCACCACCCTTGCCTCATTCCTGTTCACTTACTTGCCGACTGTAGTTCTTTCTGGCCAACACTGGTAACAAAAGCTTGAAGGTCAGGAAGGCTTAGGAAGTCTATTCTCAGCATCTTTGGCAGCAGCCTCAGGTTCTGGGAGAGGGAGAGAAGGACAGCAGAATGAGACAGTGGAAGGATGTGTGTGTCCACCAGATGGAGTCAAGCTACCCTCCACTGCTCAGAACTGATGACCCCAATGGACATAGGTAGAAGTCTCAGCACTTGCTTCTGGTGAGGAATCTGGTCTCTTTCACAACTTCACCGATAGAGCACTTCTCTGGTGTAAGTGCTTAGATTCTTACTCTGTGCCATAACAGTGGATGTGACAGCACTGATCGTTTCATCATTCTACTGGTGTTTAGTCTAACTACTTCTTTCCCTTTTTAAATTGTGTGATTCAGAAGCTTCCTCCAGTGATGTACAGGATCTCAAGTATGAAGGACTGAATTACTTGCTCCATGATTGTGTGATATTTTGTCCTCTTTGAAGCTTGGAGACCTTAGCCTTTTATATAAGTTTGTCTTTCCTCAACTCCCCTCTTCACTTGATTACCTGGAAATGAGGAATTCTTTCCACTTAGGTGGTTTAAAGGATTTAAACACTGTAATGGTGGATAACTTCCTAGGAAATGATTCCTGGCTTGACTATGATTCTGGAGATCATAGAACATAAAACAGTACAGCACAAGAACAGGCCCACTGGCTCATGATGTCTGTAAGGAAAACATTGCCAAATTAAACTAAATCTGTTCAGCCTGTGCATCTTCCATATCCAGCCATTCTCTACATATTCCTGTCTCTATCTACCAACCTCTTAAATGCCTCCATTGCATCTTCTTCCCAGGTAACTACCACCGTCTGAGTAAAACAAAAACTTGCCCTGCACATCTCCTTTAAACTTCCCCTTCTCATCTTAAATCCACATCCTGAATGTCTTTCCTTATCCTTCAACCGGTTGGCAAACCTTTCTGAGAGCGTGTGCCTACAATGGTGATAATCTGCTAAAAATTCCTTTGCATGACGTGGTAGTTTTCAACATTGACTAATGAATTAGTAAAAATAATTTGCTTTTTTACATGTATTCATTGCTTAACTATTAATTAAAGTTTAAGAGATTGACTAAAGTAAATGAAGTACTTTAGAAAACCTGTTCAGAAATTATTAATACTAACCTTTTTAAAAGACAATTGAAAAATAACATAATTTCTAAATAGTATTGTTATTGTAACAGTTTGCTATTCAAATACTAATTTTTTTTAGACCAGGTCTGCAAGAATTTCAAAACCTACTATCCAACATCACATGTTCTTGCACACTGTCTTGCTGAATCCAAACCAGCAAGGGATGTTTCCTGTTAAAGCATCTCACTAATCTTGGGTTGTAAAAAATCTTGGGAAATACTCCATACTGCATGCTAATAAAGTTACCGCATGTGCCATCTTGGGCATGCATGCCATAGGTTCATCACCCTTGTTACTCAAACATTTTTTGGTTACCTGCAAAGTTGCTGGAATATCACCCCCAATCTGATGAGATACGTCTGAGGTATCACCACCATTGTGATGGGATATGTCTGAGGTATCACCACCATTCTGATGGGATATGTCTGAGGTATCACCACCATTGTGATGAGATACGTCTGAGGTATCACCACCATTGTGATGGGATATGTCTGAGGTATCACCACCATTGTGATGGGATATGTCTGAGGTATCACCACCATTCTGATGACATACGTCTGAGGTATCACCACCATTGTGATGGGATATGTCTGAGGTATCACCACCAGTGTGATGAGATACGTCTAAGGTATCACCACCATTCTGATGAGATACGTCTAAGGTATCACCACTATTGTGATGGGATATGTCTGAGGTATCACCACCATTCTGATGGGATACGTCTGAGGTATCACCACCATTGTGATGGGATATGTCTGAGGTATCACCACCATTCTGATGAGATACGTCTGAGGTATCACCACCATTGTGATGGGATATGTCTGAGGTATCACCACCATTCTGATGAGATACGTCTAAGGTATCACCACTATTGTGATGGGATATGTCTGAGGTATCACCACTATTCTGATGAGATACGTCTGAGGTATCACCACCATTGTGATGGGATATGTCTGAGGTATCACCACCATTCTGATGAGATACGTCTGAGGTATCACCACCATTGTGATGGGATATGTCTGAGGTATCACCACCATTCTGATGAGATACGTCTAAGGTATCACCACCATTGTGATGGGATATGTCTGAGGTATCACCACCATTGTGATGGGATATGTCTGAGGTATCACCACTATTGTGATGGGATATGTCTGAGGTATCACCACCATTGTGATGGGATATGTCTGAGGTATCACCACCATTCTGATGAGATACGTCTGAGGTATCACCACCATTGTGATGAGATACGTCTGAGGTATCACCACCATTGTGATGAGATACGTCTGAGGTATCACCACCATTGTGATGGGATATGTCTGAGGTATCACCACCATTGTGATGGGATATGTCTGAGGTATCACCACCATTGTGATGGGATATGTCTATGGTATCACCCCCAATCTGATGAGATACGTCTGAGGTATCACCACCAGTGTGATGAGATACGTCTGAGGTATCACCACCATTGTGATGGGATATGTCTGAGGTATCACCACTATTGTGATGGGATATGTCTGAGGTATCACTACCATTGTGATGAGATAGGTCTATAGTACGAAGGGTCTCGGCCCGAAACGTCAACAGCGCTTCTCCCTATAGATGCTGCCTAGCCTGCTGTGTTCTACCAGCATTTTGTGTGTGTTGTTGTTTGAATTTCCAGCATCTGCAGATTTCCTCGTGTTTGCTCGTAAAATATTTGCACCTGAAGGACTTTGAGAAATAAAATGCAAGTGATACTTGGTATTAATTTTGCTGATACCATAGGAAAGTGCTGGGTTTAATCTCATTTTTGCGCTATATATGATTGAATTTCATCTATTTCAGTAAGATTTAGGAACACTCATTAGCACAATCATTAGCATCATGCTAAGGTCTGTTTATTTACTGTCATTGTCTCCACAATGGATGAACATCAGCAGTAGACATGAACATATATCTGAAGCTGAACAGCAATTGCAGTTTCAGAACAAAAATGAGTAAATCCATTAATATTTATCTTCAGGTCTGAACTGCTCGATTGCTGTGTGTATTTTATTTAAAGTTGAATTGTTCCAAAAATATTTAAATTCCTGAATTTACCTCATAGTTTACTGTGTTGCAATCAGGATTTTGGATGGTTAGTTCTGTTCACTTATACAGACACCTAATCACCTAATCCCACACTACGGTATGGTATTACCATTATATTGAATTGTGATTTTTAAAGCTGCTGAAATTCAGTCAAGAACAAAGCAACAGGTGTAGGCAACAGTCCCTTGAACCTGGACCAGTGGCCAATGAGATTGCATTTGATCTGTGACCTAACCCCGCATACCAGCCTTACCCCCACACTGCTTTGATTTTACAAAGATCCATCAATCTCTGATTTTAAATTAACAACTGACCCAAAAGAACTTGCCATTTGAGGAAGAAAGCTCTACACATTTATCACCAACTGCATGTAGAACTTCTTTTCCCAACATTTCTCCTAAAAGAATTGCTTTTGATTTGTTGACTATTCCCATATTCCCCTGTCAGCCAGTGGAAAATATGTTTCCTGACCTACACTCTCAGCTTTCCTTAAAATATTTTGAAAACTTAATTAAATAATTTCCTAAATGTTATGGAATATAAATCCTTGTGTGTGCATTCTCTAATTTTATTTAAACTTTGGGTCCAAGGTTTTGTCCTAGGAAATATGCAACAACCTCCTTCCAAGTCCAGCGTGTCTGTTGCTCAGGACAGCTCACAGCTTCTATCCCTTTTAGTTACAGAGCACAGAACAGTACGGCAAAGGAACAGGCCCTTCAGCCCCCGATGTTGTGCTGAACTAATTAAACTAGCAATTAAAAACTGAACTAAACTTGTCATCGTGTCAATACACGTCCATTTCTCTCCATTCTGTGAATCCTCATGAGCCTCTTTAAGAGCCACTTAAATACCTCCACCATATTTGCCTCCACTCCCACCCCAAAAGTGAATTTCAGGCACCCACTAATCTGTGCAAAACAAACTTGCCCCTGAAATGCATGTCCTTTAGTACTGGACATATTCATCTTTGGGTTAAAAAAAATAGTTGCTGCCTAACTAAATCCCTCTAAATGCTATAAACTTCCATCAGGTCTCTTCTCAGCCTCCACCACTCCAGTGAGAGCAACTCGAGTATGTCCAGCATCTCCTTACAACATGCCCTTTTAATCCAGGTGGCACCCTGGTAAAGCTCTTTTGAATGCTCCACATTCTTTCTATAATGGGGCAACCAAATCCGAATGCAACACTCCAGATCAGAATCAGAATCAGAATCAGACTTTAATCGCCAAGTACCTATGCACATACAAGGAATTTACTTCCGGCAGATGTTGTCTCTCTGCTCATAACAATAATAATGATAAATATAAATGAAAATATAGATTATAATAATGATAAATATAAATGAAAATATAGATTATAGATACAACCTTACCAGAGTTATAGAAAGTTACAACATAACATTCCGGCTCTTGAACTCACTACCTAACTAAGGCAAGTGTAGCACAGCCATTCTTTGCCCTATCAACTTGTGCAGCCCTTTTCAGGGACCTATGGACTTGGACTCCAAGAGCACACTGTATATTAATTTTTATCTTCTGGGTATAAAGGTGTACATTTAATTAACCCTTTTAATTACTTTCTGCTCCAGCCATTGGGATTTAATTATTTATGTAGATAGGATTTTAAGCCTCTTATGAGCCTCACTTGCTAACTTTTCATTATTTAATAAGTACACTAAACTTCTTTAGACTCCTAAGTGAATGACTACACGATTTCCTTCTTTAAAATCAATTTTCTGCAATTTAGTCAATTTTCTGAATCTACATTATACAAAGATGCTTTCCAGCTACATTGCCTACAATGACACCTCCTTTGGGTTATTGATAATCTTGTGTGAATAGCTTTCTATTTTACCATCTGATCTGTAATGGAAAAAGTGAATACTTTTACCAGGACACAGTTTCTTGCATATCGTGTCCCACCAGTCATCGAATTACCCATTGCACTATTATCCTTTAATGCTCAATATTATCCTAATCAGGCCATTAGTTCACCTTGACTTCCATAAACTCCAGTTTTATCTAGCAATATAAAAAAACCATCATATTAAAGTTCATATAAATAACATGCATTGACTTTTACCCCAGCTTCAAAAATCCAGGCAAAAAAATCCATCTTTTTACCAATTTTGGTTGTCTGATCAAAAATGGTCACGGTTGTTCAGATAATAATCCTTTATTATAAGGTCAGGTGATATCCATAGAATGGGTATTAGAATAACTGATCCATATACAATATTCCTTGGCTTTCCTTTCTCACCTTTCCAAAATAGCACAGTGACCTGCAAGATTTTCCAAATTAAAGGAATGTTTCTAGAATTGAGACAATTTTGAAGGATAACACTCGAGACATCTGCAGTTCTCCTATTGCATTTCCTTCAAAAGCTGTACAAGGTATGTGCAGGCACTTGAGAAACAGTGAGGTGTTCTGCTAAGAGTAGAAAAGGTTAAGGGAAGAAGAGCTGAAGTGCTTGTAATTGTGAAAGAATTTGACAGAGAAACTTGTCTGGAAATTCATCCTGGCTGGGTTGTGCTGTCAGCTGCAACTTGCTGACAGCTATGAGGTGAAAACAGATTCAAAATTAGCTTTCAGAAGGGAATCAAACATATACTCAAAGAAAATAGTTGTAGAATGGTGGAGAAAGAGCAGGGGGTTGGGACTTAAAATCTGCAAAGAGTTGCGCAGGAGTGGTGGAGTGAATGACTCCCTTCTGTGATGTATGGTCCCTGGCCCTTCAAACTGGTATTTGTACAGATTGTCCCTATGATTACCACTGTTGTGTGAAATCATGGACTGCAATTCCATCATTCACAACATTACGTTTAATTGGATATGATAAGAATATTGTCTATGAATTGCAAAGGGACAGGTAATTTCAGAGAGGCTAGAGAATTATAAAATGTATATGTTGTTCTCTTTGACTGTTTACTTATCCATCACAAAACATTGAGAGAAAGGCAGCTTAAGACATGGCTTTATCTGTAACATCAGCGCACTCATTACGTTTGATGTTATTTCAATCTGCTCATCTGATTTGACTTGAAAGACAATAAAATGTGATAGTCAAGAAGCAAGAGCTGATACAAGGGCCATGATATAACAGAGAAGATAGATTGTATAGTTTGTTGAGCAAGAGAAAGGCATTATGTTATGCTTAGTGAATCAGTCAGTATAAAATTTCACAGAAACTTCAAAGCATCCCTCATGTATGGCTCATCAAATTGACAGCTCACATATTCGATGTGGACTGGTTTATTCCAAAGCTTTGCTTTCCCCTTCAACTTCCTTTGAACCTGGAGCCAACAACAGGCTTTTGATCCTGGAGCCCAAATTCTGATTGAATGGCTATATAACTCTTGATAAATAACACAAATGGGAATCATATTCCGACTGTGTATTGCTAACTTGAAGCATCAGGAAAATGCCACAAAACTGCATTGCTACCAACTGTCAATGCACCCGTTATTCCTTACATTTTCTTTTGTGTTTATTTGTAGTCTCAAATGGTAGAACGTAGGGGATAGAAGTTTGTCCTCGGTCCTATATGTTAGGCATGAGACGTAATGGTATACACATCGAACACAGCTTCTCAAAACCAGCTCCATTAATTTTGTTAAAGTCCATTGCATTGTAAGCCTTTCATCTGCAGCTAGGATTGAATCTGTACCTCTAAAGTCTCTGGAACTCCACTGGCCACATCCTGTACACTCTAATTCCATGGGTGTGGCTTCCTTACTTTCTATTGCTCTCTTAGCATATTGAACTAAGAACCTTGTCCCACACTCTGGCTTCTTTGGGAGGCCAAGTTGCATCCTACACTCAATATCCCACAAATAGGCGTGGATCTTCCTGTCACCTAAGTTCTGCTTTTTGGAGCCTGCTCTAACTTCTTTTCAGCGTTCTTCTCAGCCTCAAGGGCCCATCATGCTTTATCTCCACTCAGCTTGTGATCTAAATTTATACCCTACTGCTTCCAGGGGTTCCAAACCATTTTTATGCCATGAGCCCCTACCACTAACTGAGGGGTCCCATGTAGCTTGACAGTAGCAGCACGGGACATTTTACTGTCTCAGGCGTGTTGGAAAAGCACAATTATTGTTGAGCCACAGGACATTTGGAAGCAAAGTTCATCAATCGCATCCACCATTCAGATCTAATGAGCCTAGGCACAAAGCTGTAGTGCACTTTGTAGGTAGCACACATGAATCTAGCAGAGAAGCTGGTGAACTTTTAGAATGGTGGGCTTGAAGCCAGTTAGACAGGCTACAGTTAGACAACACCTGACCGGTGTTGAGGTTCTTGCAGCTGCACCCATTCTGGCAAGCGGAGAGCACTCCATCACAGTCATGACATGTGCCCTGTTGATGTTGGACAGGTTTCGGATCGTCAGGAAAATGAGTCACCAACTGTAGGACAACCAGCCTCTCGTTCCAAGGGAAGACTGGAGAACTGGGTAGAGGCTGGCATTCCCTGTGGAGAACTGCACTGGATGCCTTGCTGAGCTGGACGTAGGAAGGAAACATGCAGAATAGCAACCACTTTGCAGGGCTGATTTGACAAGTGGGGCTCACTGCTCCTGCCAACATTCTTTTGTAAACTATCACAACTGAACACAGGTTCATCATACACATTCAACGTTACTTGCAGAATGGGCAGGACATGTACTGAGCTACTAGAAGGAGTGGGTGAGAAGATCGTTCAGCAACATCTCCTCAATATGTTCATGGAACTATTCTCCCACCTGGACCTCAGATAGGGACACTGTGTGAGAGCATCTACTCTTCAGTCTTCAGGGCCTCAGCTACCATGCACTGTAGTTACAACGGCAACTTCAGAGCAGGCAAGGACTACATTGCCAAAGCTACCAAGGTGAAGCTGGCAACGAGAACACTATTGACCTTGGAGGACAGCCTTGAACAGCTGCACGTGTGGTAAGTCTGATTGCGACTGCGCTTTCCTGTCTTCATATAGCTGGCTGATGGAAAGCAGTAAGTCAATAGCAGAGTGGGAGAGTAGGGAAGGCAACTGCTATCTTCTGTAGGGACAACAGAAATTCCTGCCTCTCAGTTAAACTTGCAATGCCAGGTGAAGAACTGCTGTGATAGACTGGATACTGTAAAGGGGCAATGTGCAGGCTGGCCACTGACTGAGTTGTAGGAAAGCTCTCATATTGGCCATGGTACCACAGTTGGATTAACAAACGGGCGAACAGGGGTCAACCACCACTTTCACACTGAGAAGAAGGGACTCAGATCTTTGCAAAATGCTGTGCCAAATTGACGCCCTTTGACACTGGGCAGTCTGACAGGTTTTAATATGTCTTCCAGAGTCTGCCCACGTCCTTGAGAAGAGCAAGTTAACTACAAGAAGAGCGGTTTAGCTTTAACCAGTTCTACTCACCCTCAGATATGGTTCTTTGCGGGTGCATCCAGCCGGGGAACAGTGCCGTTCCCAGCAGCTGGAAGCTGAGATTATTACGACAGGTCAAAGTTAGTGTACGGTCTACATTGTTAAAAGGGCATGCACAGTCTTGACAACCTTCTGGGTTACTCTTCAGTAAAGCAAGGATGATTAATCATGGATCTGATAGAGTTGGAAGAGATTTTGATGAGTTAAACTGAGAAAGACTATTTCCACTGGCAATTCATGATGTGGCATAAACTTGGGAAATTCATCAAGGGAGAATGGATGTAATGACTTGTTTAGAGGAACAATTAGAATTCATTGCAAACTACAGTGAAAGAAGATCGAGTATGATGGAAATAGATGTACAAATGAAAAATAAATTCAGAGCAAAGGAAATAGAATAGGATTAAATGAGAACTCCTTGGAGTGACAGACCAAGTCATCCATCATAGAATTCTTTGAAACCAGCATAAGCACTGCCTTTTCCAAACTCTCCCTTTTCCTTACAATGTCAGTGCTAATAAAATGTGCAAAAAATATTCCTTTGCAAAAATAGGAACACACAATAAATTTTTCATGAAATAGTCAAGGATGATTCTCGAGCTTTTAAAACTCATGAAGTATGGTCGATGGTATCTCAGCCGGCATTAATGTGTTTTTGTGGCAACAGCTTGAGTGCCAGTTTACAGTCAGCAGCCTGTGTCCTGCAGGTGGCGCTGATTATTCAAGTATTTTTTCATCCTAATTAATTAAAGCCTTGGAGATACACAATTAGATACAGTAACAAGAGTTTTCATTTACTTATGGAAGCAGTATGTACTAAAACATTTTACATTACTTATCAAGATTTCTTTTCAGTGAACTGTAACTCACTGCTGCAGAAATTGGTTTTCTGACTTTCAATATTAATTTGGAAATCTTATAACTGGAAGAGGTAAAGATGCTCAAAAGATGCCCAGAGGCAGTAAATTATTACTGGCTGTTGAGAATTAAATTATGAACTGATGTGAGCATGTACCACGATGAGTGTTAATCTGTACGTTGGTACACTTATATGTTTGTGTGTGTGTTTTTAGTATGTGCCTGTTGCTGGGAAATTGCTTATACTTTAATGGGTGAACATATGTGTCCATCCATGTTGGCATGATGTTCATGGGTGTTAACACATACATGTGTGTATTGGCATGTGTGCATTACAATAGACAATAGATAATAGGTGCAGAAGTAGACCATTCGGCCCTTCGAGCCTGCACCACCATTTTGAGATCATGGCTGATCATCTACTATCAATACCCGGTTCCTGCCTTGTCCCCATATCCCTTGATTCCCCTATCCATAAGATACCTATCTAGCTCCTTCTTGAAAGCATCCAGAGAATTGGCCTCCACTACCTTCCGAGGCAGTGCATTCCAGACCTCCACAACTCTCTGGGAGAAGAAGTTTTTCCTTAACTCTGTCCTAAATGACCTACCGCTTATTCTCAAACCATGCCCTCTGGTACTGGACTCTCCCAGCATCTGGAACATATTTCCTGCCTCTATCTTGTCCAATCCCTTAATAATCTTAAATGTTTCAATCAGATCCCCTCTCAATCTCCTTAATTCCAGCGTGTACAAGCCCAGTCTCTCTAACCTCTCTGCGTAAGACAGTCCAGACATCCCAGGAATTAACCTCGTGAATCTATGCTGCACTTCCTCTACAGCCAGGATGTCCTTCCTTAACCCCGGAGACCAAAACTGTACACAATACTCCAGGTATGGTCTCACCAGGGCTCTGTACAAATGCAAGAGGATTTCCTTGCTCTTGTACTCAATTCCCTTTGTAATAAAGGCCAACATTCCATTAGCCTTCTTCACTGCCTGCTGCACTTGCTCATTCACCTTCAGTGACTGATGAACAAGGACTCCTAGATCTCTTTGTATTTCTCCCTTACCTAACTCTACGCCGTTCAGATAATAATCTGCCTTCCTGTTCTTACTCCCAAAGTGGATAACCTCACACTTATTCACATTAAACATCATCTAATCTCCCCCGTTCCGTTACGTTGGATGTATGTGCTTACCTGTTTCAGTATGATTACATGTGTTAATATGTATAATGCATACATTTGTTGGTATGATTATGTATGTTTGCATTGAACTGAATTGACTTTATTACTTATGTCCTTCATATACATGAGGATTAAAAATCCTTACATTATGTCTCTGTCTAAATTTGCAATATGCAATTTACAGTAATTTACAATAAATAGTATGTACAACAGGAGAGTCAATATAACATAGAAATACAGTTGTGTCAGCATGAATTAAGCAGCCTGATTAAGCAGTCTGTTATTATACACATTAAAGTGAGTGTTATTCTTTGGTGTGAGTGTGTTACTGTGTGTATGAGGAGAATGTATGCGCCTATCATTTTGAGTGTGTGTGTGTGTTAATGTGAGTGGGTTAGTGAGTGTCCATTCTCCCTGTGGATTCTGCATAACAAATGACTTAGTGGGGATCTCAAATTTCATTGCGATTGTATGTTCCTACTTCTAATTCATGATATCAGAACAACTGCAGCAGGGAGGACTAACAATACCAACTTCACTTTCAAAGTTCAAGCAGTTCAAAATGAACTTATTATCAAGGTACATGTATGGCATCTCAGCAACCCTGAGATGTGTTTCCTTGGGGACATACAGTACTGTGCAAAAGTCTTAGGCACATATAAAAAAATCCAGTAAAGCGAAGATGCTTTCAAAAACAATGAAATGAAAAGTTTCTAAATGTCAAAAATTTTAATATAAAGAGCAGTAAACAGTAAAACAGAACTAAATCAAGTCATTATTTGGTGTGACCACTCTTTGCCTTTAAAACTGCATCAATTCTCTTGGGTACCCTGTCATGCGGTTTTATAAGAAAATCAGCTGACAGGTTGCTCCAAGCCTCTTGGAAAACTTGCCGCAGTTCTCCTGCAGACGGTGACTGCCTTGCTTGCTTTGTTCTCTCCAGTTAATCCCAAACAGCTTCGATGATGTTGAGATCAGGTCTCTGTGGAGGCCATACCGTCTGAAACCGTATAAAAATCTACAGTGCCTGAGCCTTTACCACAGTAATCTACTCAGTAAACCCAATGACTGAATCAGTGAAAGACCTCACCCAACAGGGTGGGCAACCTATGTGCAAAAGACACCAAACTGAGCAAATGCAAAAGAAAAAAAACACCAATAAATAAATAGCCAATAAATATTGAGAACATTTGATGAGGAGTCCTTGAGAGTGAGTTTTATTTTCGAGGATGGTTTAGCACTTGGATGTTTTCAGATCTTCAGAGATTAAGTTTGCAGAATCAGCTCAGCCTTCACTTCATAGTGCTTGCTGAAACACTTGTTGATTTCTTTTTTTTAATCCGGGCTGTGTATTTCACACTAGTTCTTAATTTTCCAGCAACCTAGACCATGTTTCTCTGAGTCTGAAACATCCAGTTCCTTAGGCAAAGCTGAGAAATTGCAGTAATTTTGATCTTAGAGTCCTTCAAGTGACAAAATGTATTTGTCAGGGTCTTCTCAAAGGAAAGCCAACATTTCATCGGCTCAGAAGATAGTATAATAAACAGCTAATAAAAACTGGCTCTTTTGTGTAGTGTTGCTGGCAGCACACAAAGTGGAAAAACAAGCATCACAGGTGTCCAGCAACAAGAGCTAGGTTTTACAGTGATCCCTGTCAAAAAGAGAATGCAGACAAATTCTCCGAGTGCCTTCAAATCATAGCCAGGCCAAACATTGAAGCCAGCTGTACAGCTAGTTTCTTGCAATCAAACTTCAAACCTTTACCGAACACCTTGCTTTAACCCTCAAACTCTGAAATGTTTCCCTGTGTTTCCTGTACCCAGCAACTCACCCTTCCCCCTCCAACAACCAAATGTCAAAAGGGGCCAAATATTTCTCCTTGCTCCCACTCCAAGTTTGACTGATGCTTCTAATGGATGGACTTGAAGTAAATAGAGAGAGACAGATTTGTTTCATTTAGGATTAAAAGCTTGGCAAGTTTGCCTAAGAAAGAAATATGCAACAGATTATAATGATGGTTTTTGGGCGGAAGTTTGATGGAAAAAAGATATATTTCTGTTAAAAATTCTCTTTCAATTTTGGTTGAACTTCAGAAAAGGATTTGAGTCTGACTTGATATATTTAATGCATGTTGTAAAAGAAAAAAAGTTAATAAATGTGATGGATCTATACAGCATATTAGGTGTACCAGTACTGCTCCCAGGTGATCTAACTTTAGTAATCAGTCTCCAAAAATATCTACAGTATTTGGTCTTTCTCAAGGTCAGTGATGACACAAGACAAAAGAAGAGTAAGTTTATAGAGTCCTTGTATGACCACTTGATCATCCAAGTGTTATTTTTAAGTGTGTTTGCAGTGTAAGAAATGTGACAATCCACAGAGAGCAAATTGAGGATTGTAAGGAAGCAGAAAGCGGAAGTTTAATTAAACTGAAAGGAATTCAGAAAGAGAGAGAGAGGGCAAGGCACAAGAAAAGTAACAAAAGAAAATGGGCAATCTTGGCTTTGTTGCTCAGCTGAATGCATTCTGCACCTATTAAACACACCATCTGGGCCCAGGAGAGGCTGAGCTGTTTCCCATTAGATATGGTCTTGAACAAACACAGGGTTGAAGCAATCTGAAGTTGGTGGAACCTCTTAAACAGGTGGGCTGCAATTGCTTTGGGCTCTACTGACAACAGATATAGTAATGCATTCACTCACAGTTCTCTGCTGTTATTTTAACCAGGCCAGGGCCAGGATGCGCCAGGGCAACAAATCACAGAATTTCAATCAAATCGTGACCAAAATTGTTGGTAATCCGTACTGTTCAATTTCAATGCACAGAGGTGTCGATTTGTGCTTCTTGTCACCATAATTCTTCACCCTGGCTTTTGATTCCTCCCGTCTCTGCGGTATGTATTGCACTGGCTTTTGAGGCTGATGGCTGTGAATTCCAGCTCGACAGCACCTATTGTTTCTGTGTTACCTGTGTTACTCTGCTTTGCACGTGTGCAGTTTCAATGCCAAATCCAGAAGCCCACAGTACCTGGTGGAAACTGGGAGAGTGGGACAATCCTAAATGGGGAAAACCTGCAAGGGCAACCTAAATCCCAGTGATCCAGCTGGTGCCACATGTAAAGCAGACAGGGAGAGGCCAGCATTTCATAGCAGAATGAGGTAGAGTTTAGTGCGAGAGCCACCATAGATAGATAGATAGATAGATAGATACTTTATTCATCCCCATGGGGAAATTCAACATTTTTTCCAATGTCCCATACACTTGTTGTAGCAAAAACTCATTACATACAATACTTAACTCAGTAATAATATGATATGCATCTAAATCACTAACTCAAAAAGCATTAATAATAGCTTTAAAAAAGTTCTTAAGTCCTGGCAGTTGAATTGTAAAGCCTAATGGCATTGGGGAGTATTGACCTCTTCATCCTGTCTGAGGAGCATTGCATCGACAGTACCCTGTCGCTGAAACTGCTTCTCTGTCTCTGGATGGTGCTATGTAGAGGATGTTCAGGGTTTTCCATAATTGACCGTAGCCTACTCAGCGCCCTTCGCTCAGCTACCGATGTTAAACTCTCCAGTACTTTGCCCACGACAGAGCCCGCCTTCCTTATCAGCTTATTAAGACGTGAGGCGTCCTTCTTCTTAATGCTTCCTCCCCAACACGCCACCACAAAGAAGAGGGCGCTCTCAACAACTGACCTATAGAACATCTTCAGCATCTCACTGCAGACATTGAATGACGCCAACCTTCTAAGGAAGTACAGTCGACTCTGTGCCTTCCTGCACAAGGCATCTGTGTTGGCAGTCCAGTCTAGCTTCTCGTCCAACTGTACTCCCAGATACTTGAGCAATGACTGATACATTGATACATGACTGAGCAATGTGATTTTCATGCGGGGGTTTCTGCCTTTGGCTCATCCTAGGCTGCTGATTGGCAAACCCCTGAGTTTGGAACTACCCTGGGGGGGTTACAGGAACACGACAAACAAGGACAGTGAAATTAATCTTCCTCCGCATAGCACAATAAGCAAATGCAGAGATTCTTATGGATTGTAGACTTCATGCCAGGAATCAGTGACAGTACTTAGATTACCAAAGTCAGCTAGATTGCACTCCCTCAACATCGGAGTTAGCTGTAACAATGTCACAAACACATTTGCAGGCCAAATAAAGGTGGGGGAGGGTGAGTTGCGAGGAGAACACATAGAATCTGTGAAAATACACAGATAGATTAATAGAGATACAGATTGCAAACGCTGGAGCCCAGAGCAACAAACCAAAAAGCTGGAGGAATTCAAGAGGTCAGGCAGCATCTACAGAGGGGAAGTGGAAAGTCATCATTCTGAGCCTTCACCCCAGAAGAAGGGTCATAACCTGAAATGTTGAATGTTCATTTCCTTCCTCAGGCTCTGCCCAAGTAGGTTAAAGGGATATTGACAAGAACATAGCAGAGGAATGATGAGGTCATCCACTTTTGACGAATGTTTGTGTATATGCAGGGACTATAGAATGCATGGGTGTCCTGTCTGTACATGAAACATTGAAAGATAGTTGGCAGATACAGTGAGTAATTTGGCAAATGAGTGGGAGGTTAGATTTTATTCCAAAAGGATTGGAGTAGAAAGATAGGGGAACCCTGCTGCTTTTGGTGAGAAAACACTGCAGTACTTTGAACTGTTTTGGTCTCCTCAGTTAGTGAGAAATGGAGTTGGACTGGAGGTAGTTCACAGGGTTACAGCGTGGTGAGGGAAGTTTGAGCAGACTGGGTGACCCCCTGATACTCTGAGGAGGATGCTGAGAGGAGGATGAACATGAAAAACAGCAGTGTTGTTTCAGAATAAGTGGTTGCCCACTGAAGACAGGACGAGAAGGAAGTTCTTCTCTCGGAAGGTTGTGAACCTTTGGAATTCTCAGCCTTACAGAATTGAAGGGGCGGGATCATTGAATATATTTAAGGATGAGAAGTACAGGTCATTATCATTAAGTGCCATGTCATATGAAGTGGGCGATTATGATTGTTCTTGGAAAATGTTTCTACAGAAGTGGTTTGCCATTGTCTTCTTCTGGGCAGTGCCTTTAAAAGACAAGTAAGCCCAGCCATTATTAATACTCTTCAGAGGTTGTCTGTCTGCCGTCAGTGGTCGCATAAACCAGGACTTGTGATATGCACCAGCTGCTCATACAACAATCTACCCACTGCTTCCATTTCTTTATGTGACCCTGATTGGGAGGCTTTGCAGGTGCTACACCTTGTCCAAGGGTGACCTGCAGGCTAGCGGATGGAAGGAGTGCCTTACACGTCCTTTGCTAGAGATTTATCTCCACTCTGCACCTCTAAGGGAACTGAGAGTTAAGGGAGCAGACAGGAAAGTGGAACTGTGGATAAAATAGGATTAGTGATGATCATGTTGAATGGCAGAGCAGGCGTGAGGGGCCACAGGACTTATCTCTACTCCTAATTCTTATCGTCTTTTGTTTCAGTAAGATCCAAAGGCTCAAGGAATGATTTCCATCCAACGTGCAGCCACAAAACACATCCCTTTGGAAGCTGCATGTGTGGCTTTGATTCCTAATAGAACTGAGTCTAGCCGTTACACCAGTGTCATCTGGAAGTGCATCAAGGAAATTCTCAGCACAATTGCTGAAATCGTGGCGAGAGGGTCACACAAAGAATCCAGCTTGTGATGTGCACCAGATCAAATCAGGTTCACAACAGCAGCTGGTACCCAAGTTACTTATCGTCAATTATTTTTGATTCTTTGAGCACTTTATAAAGGGGTACGTGTTAGTGGACCTTTGGTCTGTCTTGCTGGAAAGTGGCCAAATGAAAGCAAAGCAGTAGTTACTTCTGGGAAGCATTTATTCATATCAAAAGAAGAGTTTAAGTCTTCTTAGTGGATGGAATGGTTTCTCCATCCACTTGGACCAGCTGAGCTAAGCAGGAGTCTGGGCTGTTTTGCATTAGATATGCTTCTATTTTACCCGACAGTAGAAATAGTGTGACGTTGATGGAACCTTTGAAACAGGTGGGTTGAATTGTATGGTTAGGGTCAATAATAAAAGGAAAGAGAAATCCGAGAAAGGGAAACGAGGCAAGAGAGAAACTATAGCATATAGTTAGGCACTCATTGCAGGGACAATGAAAGAAATGACGGCAGTATAAGAAAATGGACTAGATCTTGAACGTGCTCAAATCATGGCTGGTCTTAGCCACTGGCTAAGTTAAAAGATTGAATAGACTGATAGTAAACACTATAAATAAACTGCATAGGGAATATTCATTAGAGTGACGTAGCATCTGGAGAGAGGAAAACAGAATGAACAGGTCGACGACCTTTCAGCACAGTTTGGGATTACAGCTCCAGGTTTTAAACAAGTTCAGAATCAGGAAAGGGTGAAAGGGAAGAGAGGACAAGAAGCAAGTGGAAAGCCAGTGAGATTAACTGGATGTCAGAATGCAAAGTGAATGGTGACGGAGGAAGAAACAAAGGAGGGGAGCAGAAAATGGGAATAAAAACTGCAGATTCTGGAAATCTAAAACAAAACTGAAAAGTGCTGCGAGTGCTCAGAAAATCAGGCCGCTTCTGTGGGAAGAGAAACAAAGTCAACGTTTCAGATCAAAGACCTATGGTGAAGTATGGGGCATGACATTTCTGATAGGGTTAAACCAGGGTAAGCTGTAAACCGTTAACCAGGTTATCTAGTCAATGACTGAATCTAACAGTTAGAGAATGAGAACAAAGACAAAAGAATGTGGGAGTAGCAAAATGCAGAACAGGAAGACCTGCCTAGCATCAGAATCAAGTGCATTATCACCAGCATGTGTCATGAAATTTGTTAATTTAGCAGCAACAATACATAATATAGAAGAAAATAAATCAATCAGCCTATTACAGTATATGCATATTGAATAGTATCACATCCTTCAAATGTTAAAATCCAAACTGGCCTAGGTCGTTATCTAAAGGGCAATGAGTTGTCTTACCCACTCCAGTAGGACTGGATGGATGATAGCTGAAGCAAGCAAAGAACCAAAAACTTATCCATCCTCCATCAAGCACTGAAACATTAATCCTTTACCAAAAATGGCCTATCCAGTAATTAATGGAGCAATGTGTAGATCATCTTTTCAGCCAGTCTCCTGAGAAAGAGGCTGACTTGCTTCCTTTTTGGTTTTCTGCATTCTGATCTGGCTGGTAAATCAAACTAAGGAACTGCAGACTTCTCTAAGGATGGGACAGGTGACGACGGGCTGCCCTCCTTCCACTGTTTATGCAGTGCCTCAGCGGGCTTCTGGTGCACGGATGCAGGATTCCCAATATGAGCTCAAATGCTTCTCCACATTGAACAGTCAGGTATCTGGGATTCCCAGGAATCATTAAGTTTGCCCTCTTTCAATGAGTCTTTGAGCACATTTCTGAATCTTTGCCCGTACCCGCCTGGCAAATTCTTTGCGTGACAGAGCTCGAAGTGGGAGACGCAAGATGCTGGAATCTGGAGCAACACACAAAATGCTGGGGGGACTCAATTGGTCAGGTAGCATCTGTGGAGGGAAATGGTGAGTCGAAGTTACTGCTTGAGACCCTTCATCTGGACACTTTAGTCCAAAAACGTTATTAGTTCATTTCCGTCCTTAGATGCCGCCTGACCCACTGAGTTTCTCCATTGCTGTGTGTACTGCTGTCTAATGTAGGAGTTAGGTGTTAGGTGTCGGCATGCAAATGGAGCATCCTGCCAACTGAACTGACTTGGTTCAACCATTCCTTTATTTATTTATTTTTATTATCGCTAAACATGTCTAATCAAACCTACTACATACTAAACGTAATGCAACGGGTCAGAATGCTCAGCACCCAGTGAGATTTTTATCTGTTGTAGACCTGTTATGCTCTGAGGTAATTCTAGCCATGACCAACCACTCAAAGCACTTCACTACAGCTGAGTCATTGGCTGCCCTCTTGAAGCAGCTCGAAACCCATAGACCTCAGCAGTGAGGGGTTGATGTCTTTGAACACTCTACCCAGTTGGCTGGCACAGGTGCTCAGTACCCTGCTTGGCACCTTGTGAGGGGTCACCTTCTTGAAGGATGTTCTGACATTGACCTCTGAGACATAAATCATAGAGTCGCCAGATGCTGTGGGGATTTGCACTGCAATAGCATTATCCTCCATTTCAAAGCGTGCATAAGGGACATTGAGGTCACCTGGGAATGAAGTATTGCTGCTGTCAACGCACACCCCATGGCTGATACACTAATGCCCCTTATCAACAAAAGTTTAATACTGGAAAATGACCTTGCTGCATGCTGATTGGTGCACTATATGGTTATGTGGTATATACTCAATTGCTGAGACATATTCCTGCACCAGCTCAAGTTGATTTGTTCAGTACTGCAGGATGATAAAAGCATCAAAGGGAAAGAATGCATCCTGGGTATTGGTGAACAACAAATGGACGCAGCACCTCTGTAACTGATGAGATTTAAAAATAGAGTAGTACACAGGGGAAGCTCTGAAGGAGGATAAAATAGAGTGCATAATTTAGCTGAAGACAAAAAAATAAAGAGAGGGAAATAAAGAGAACATTTTGGAAAAATCTAATAAGTAAAATTTATTTTAAAATTGATATTTTAAGTTTTCCAACAACAGTTCATTATCTGATTAAATGAGCCTTCAATTATTCATTATCTGACCACAGAAATCTATTGGCATTTACAGAAAAAATATCATATCATTAAATTTGGATTTAGATTTTTAATTATATGAGATGACTTCCTGTGGTAAGTTTAATGGGCAGTTATTGTGTAAAGGCAGCAACAATGAATGTTCCATTGAGTTTGGGGCTGGAGTTAGTATTACGCACTGCAAATCATCCAGCAACATCCAATGGGTACATTTCAACAGAGTCTCTCGTTGCATCTCTTTGGATGTCACCTTGGCAACCTGTTCAGAACCAATATCTGGCATGAGGATTCATCCCAAAGAACCAATATTTGGCTTGAGGATTCATCCCAAAGAAACAGGCCTTGGGAGGGACTACAGAAAATACCTTAGCAGAACAATCCAAATATGATTAAAAAGAGAAATGGATTGATTTAGTGACACCATTTATAATTTGAAGACAATTCCCATGATGTTCTGTTGCTGGGACCGAGAGCAAGAAAAGAGCTGAGGTTTGATTGATTTAAGTGCTGAGCTGAATTGGAAAGGTCAGGCATAGACCAAATTGGGGTGGTGGTGCTTGGTCCTGAGAGCAAGGAACGATCTGAGGAATGGATGATTTAAGTGCTGGGCCAGATTGAAAAGATCAGGGTGAGGGACAGGCCAGTTCAGCTCGCTGCTTCACAAGGTTTAATCGTATTCACACTGAACGCCAGCTCACTGCTCTGTGAGGTTTACTCGAGCCTGCAACTAACGAGCTTCTGAACTGGCTGTAGTGAGGCCCCACTTTCATGAACTTCAGTTCTGAATGCTATTTGCTGACTTTTATAGTTGGCACGATTTGTTATTTTCCTCTCTGCACATCGGGCGTTCAATGGTCTTCTTCGGTTTCTTTGTTTCTTTGTTTTGTGGCTGTCTGGAAGGAGAGAAATCTCAAGGTTGTATGAAGCGTATATACTTAGATAATACATGTACTTTGTACTTTTCAGCATAGCCACAGTGTAGGTATTGCAGAGTCCTTAAGCAACAGATTAAGATCCCACAAGCAACAAGGAGTAAGATTACTGGATCTTCTTTTAGTGAAATCAGTTGAGAGTGAAATATTGATGTGGAGAATTCCTCCAACTCTTCTGCATCGAGCTGAGGCCATCTCTTGCAAAAGGCAGCAGTAGAATCAGGCTAGTACGCATGTAAAGGGCTTTTGAGCATGAACCCACATCCTTCTGATTCAGAGCTGAAAGAGCTCAAAATAAGAGTAATATAGCCTAACTACCTGGCTTGTGATTTAGTGCTAAGTTCAAGATGCCCAGTGGAAGTCCATGAAATGGTGCCATGAACAAGTTCACAGGGACTTGTTAGCAAGGCCAGCATTTATTGTCCATTCCTAACTGCACCCTGACATAACTGGTTTACTGGGACTTCGCAGTGAGCAAAATTAAAACGGAGTGTTGGGAGCACACAGCAGGTCAGGCAGCATTTGTGGGAAGAGAAACAGTTAGCACTCCAGGTGTTAGACCCTTTGCCAGAGGAAACAAGATGGCTTTCAGTTGCAGAGAATGTGTTTCTTCTTCCACAGGTTCTGCCTGATCTATTGAGTGTTTCCTGCATTCCCAGTTTTTATCTCAAATTTCCAGCGCCTGCAGTTTTTTCATATTTTCATTTTAGAGCACATTTAAGAAACTACCACACCGGTGGTTGTGTATGGGGAAGACAAGGTAAGAAAGCCATACTTCCTTCCCTGCCATTAATTAATCACTTGCTTTTTTATTATATTCTGGTTGCGTCATGATAATTCTTACTAATGCCAGTTTTTGAATTCCAGATTCTGTTGGTTATTTAAAGTTACATAGAGCTGCTACATGGAGATTTGAATTTGAATCATTATTCCAGGTCTTTTTATAATAGTCTGGCACATTATAATCTAGACAAAAACTGTGGGTAGAAACATGGATCTGACATTGACAACCTATTGGGATGTAATCAGCTAAAAGGTGAATGTGCACTATTATACCACATTTGCTAACACTATGCTTTTTCAGTGGGAGTAATATATTTCTCCTTCTAGTCCCCTGTTCAGTTTACTTTCATGAAGCTGACAGTCAGTAAAATTAACCCCTGGACTGCTGCCCCTTCTGAAATAAAACATGTTTTTAAGGCAGCTGTGTTTTTTTTAAATGAAAGAATCTCCTACACCTGCAATAAGCCATCCGTTGCAAGGATTCTCAGTATTAACCCCAGTGACCTAAGCATTTTTGGAAGGATCCACAATCCATATCAGAGGTGCAAAATGTAGCCGAAAGGGCAGAGAGAAGAGACTTCTCTTCATAAATATCCTTTGTTATTAAATGCTCAGGCCTTTGCTTAAAACAGATGGTCTTTTGTCAGCCTGTCTGAGGATTTTAGCAAGCAGTAGTTTACTGAAAGCAGTGACTTGGATGGAGTAGGGTGGTGGTGGTGGTGGGGTGGGGGGGGGGGGGGTGTCATCAGAATTATTGTTTTTGCAATTTCTTTTTCAAATAAGAACAAGAAAGAACTTGTAGTCATGTAGTGAGTTTTAAAATACTTTACTGCCGACAAAGTGCTTTGCCCAGTTATAAAGTAGCTGAGAAGCTTGCGGTAGCTGTTTAAGTAAAAGACATTAGGTTCGTGATTCTGTGCCTGACGGCAGTCATTCGAGTCAGGTGTTGGGTGAGGGGCCATCGTTCAACAGGACATCAGAGAAGTCCCACGCTCATCTTCGAGAGATGAGCAAGAGATTTCTCTGTGAGAGGACACACACAGTCTCAGTTCGTCTTTGATGAGAAGTTTGAACTCATCAAAGGATGGCATAGAACCATAGAACACTACAGTACAGTACAGGCCCTTCAGCCCTCCATGTTGTGCCGACCCATATATTGCATGTCAAATGATGCAAGACTGCATTGAATTTGAAGTACACATTTCAATAACGGAGCAATAGTACTGGAACCTGAGCTGTATTATCACCGAGTTTCTCAGTGCCACTTCATTTACTAAATTTCAAAGTTCAAAGTAAATTTATTCTCAAAGTAAAAATATGTTACCATATACAACCCTGAGATTCATTTTGTGGGCATACTCAATGCGCATTGAACCAGTGTGCAGAGGGAAACAAACCATGCAAATACAGAAAGAAGGAAATAATAACAAACAAACAATAAGTATCAAGAACATGAGATGAAGAGTCCTTGAAAGTGAGTCTGTAGGTTGTGGGAACTTTTCAATGATGCTGCAAGTGAAGTTGAGTGCAGTTATTCCCTTCGGTTCAAGGACCTGATGGTTGAGGAGTAATAACTGTTCCTGAACATAGTGGTGTGATTCCCGAAGCTCCTATACCTTCTTTCTACTGGCAGCAGTGAGAAGAGAGCATGACCTGGGTGGTGGTGGTCCCTGATGACGGATGCTGCTTTCCTGTGACAATGCTCCATGTAGATGTGTTCAATGATGGGGAGGACTTTAGAGTGATGGACTGGGTCATATCCACTGTTTTTGTAGGATTGTCTGGACAAGGACATTGGCATTTCCATACCAGGCTGTGATACTCTCCACTATACTCCATAGAAGATGGTCAAAGTTTCCTTCATTAAACAAAAATAGATAATGCTGAAAACCCAGAATCCTGTTTGGCAGCCAGGTTTATCTTCTTACCTCTATTATTTAGATAGTTGCTTACCAAAATAAAATGTTTGCAAATATTTTTCAGTGTTTGCCTCTGATTTACCGTAGTGCCTGGCACCTGGACAAGATGTATCAGTGTTTTGGGCAGGATGAGCTCACTGTGACTAACCTGTGTTTATTCAGCTAGGCTCTACAACTTCCCACAACATTTTAGCAGATAAACAATGGAAATATCTAGCACTTATTTCATATAAATCAGCCAAAGTTTTGTGGAAATATCGATATCACAAACCTTTGAGCAGCAGCTGGTGTTGCCGTAGTGATCTCATCCTGTCTACAGAATCATGTCCCTCCTTCATGGAATTTGTAGCTGTACAGGATTAGCTCAACCTGATGTTGCTTCAGTCACTCTGGTGAAGTACAGTGGGAGGAAGCAAACTGTACCTTTGCTAAATCGATGACACCGTAATATGCTCCCCCATTATTCAGCCAATCTTAGTGGTTCTATCGAACATGAATCTCTTTGCCCTAGTCTCCGCACACATAACCTTCAGTTGGAAATCCCGCTAAGGTTCATACCACAGGACACCACGAAAGCTGAGGAGCAGTGAGGTAATAGTGGTTAGCTGACACTACATCTGCTTTGTAAAAGCTTACTGACTGTGCAGAGAGGGAAAGAGTGAGCAAAGTTTCCTGTGGAAAGCATGAGTGGGAGCTAGAGTGATGATGAGAAAAGCTGAATCTTAAGCTCACAGAGGAAACTATAGAGAGACAGAAAAGAGTACAGGAGAATGCAGTCTTATCCAATGTGTGAGTGAATTTAGCAAAGGCATCAACATCAATTTACAATGGAGTATTGTAAGCAGCAAGACCAAGACAATATTTATTGCTGCTCCCACCATCACCATCAATAGCTTGTGGAATGAGCTTCCAGTAGAAGTGGTAGAGGCAGGTTCGATATTGTCATTTAAAGTAAAATTAGTTAGGTATATGGACAGGAAAGGAATGGAGGGTTATGGGCTGAGTGCAGGTCGGTGGGACTAGGTGAGAGTAAGCATTCACTAGAAGGACTAGAAGGACCGAGATGGCCTGTTTCCGTGCTGTAATTGTTATATGGTTATAATATCCTATGGGCCACCATTAGCCTGAATGGTTCACCAGTCACATAAATACCATGGCTGCACACACAGCTCAAAGGCTGGTATTCTGTAGTGAGGGACTCACCTTCTTTCTGTTATCTCCTCAAACAAAGAGCGAGATAGAGTACTGTCCACTTAGCCTTGGTGCCAACAACTCTCAAGGAGCTCAGGACCATTCATGGCGAAATAAACTTTCTGTGGCAGCTTATTGATCATCTTAGTGTTCATTTTCTCAGTGGCTGCAGTGTATATCAAAGTTCAAAGTAAATTTTATTATCAAAGCACATTTCTGTCTCCATATACAACCCCGAGGTGCATTTTCCTGACAACATCAATGAAAGATCAACCAGAGTGCCGAAAACATCAAACTGTGCAAATGCAAATATTAAAAAATAGCAATAAATAACAAGAACATGAGATAACAAGATAAAGAGTTGTTAAAGTGAGATCATTGGTTGTGGGAACAACTCAATGGATGGGCAAGTGTTATCGCCCTTTGTTCAAGTGCCTGATGGTTGTGGGGTTGTAACTGTCCGTGAACCTAGTGATGGGAGTCCTGGCACTCTGGTACCTTCTACCTGATGGCAACAGCATTGCATTTTCTACCCAAGGATAAGTACCACACTAGCTGTAGTTTCTTCTCAGGCGGTTTCCTCAACCTGACCTGAAAATTAATTTCCATTATTTAAACATTGTGACACCCGAATCCTGGCACTCCCTACCCAACAGCACACAGAGCGTGTCTTTACTAGAAACATAGAAAACCTACAGCACAATACAGGCCCTTCGGCCCACTAAGTTGTGCCGAACATGTCCCGACCTTAGAAATTACTAGGCTTACCTAGAGCCGACCTAGTAAAGTTTTTGACCCCTTCCTGTTCCTAATCTCCACCCACAGAGACTCTGTAGACAATCCCTCCATGGCGTTCACCTTTTCTGCAGTGCCACAGTGCCACGGCCCCACCTCTTTTGCTTCCCTCACTGTCCTTTCTGAAACATCTAAAACCTGGCACTTGAAGTAACCATTCCTGTCCCTGAGCCATCAAAGTCTCTGTAATGGCCACCACATCATATCTCCGAGTACTGATCCTTGCTCTAAGCTCATTCGCTTTGTTCACGACACTCCTTGCGTTAAAATAGACACATCTCAAACCTTCGGTCTGAGCGCATCCCTTCTCTATCACTTGCCTATCCTCCCTCTCGCACTGTCTACAAGCATTCTCTATTTGTGAGCCAACCTCCTCTTCCCCAGTCTCTTCAGTTCAGTTCCCACCTCCCACCAATTCTAGTTTAAACTCTCCCCCGTAGCCTTAGCAAACCTCCCCACCAGGATATTGGTCCCCCTGGGATCCAAGTGCAACCCGTCCTTTTTGTACTGGTCACGCCTGCCCCAAAAGAGGTCCCAATGATCCAGAAATCTGAATCCCTGCCCCCTGCTCCAATCCCTCAGTCACGCATTTATCCTTCACCCCATTTGATTCCTATAATCACTGTCTCGTGGCACAGGCAGTAATCTCGAGATTACTACCTTTGAGGTCCTGCTTCTCAACTTCCTTCCTAACTCTCTGTAGCCTTTTTTCAGGACCTCTTCCCTTTTCCTACCTATGTCATTTTTACTAGTAGGACTGTGGTGGCTCAAGAAGGCTAACTTCTCAAGGACAGCGAGGATTGGGCAATAAATGCTGGCTATGTCAAGATGCCATGATCGCAAAACATAGAGGTTTTCATAATCAAATCGGTCGTTACAAATAAAATCAGAGTCACAACTCAAATGAAAGGCCATTTAATTATCAGAAACTTTAATTCCTGCCTCCCCCTGTGCTTTCCCTTAGCCCTATTTTCCAACAGTGAAGTTCCATCTCAGTCCTACAAAATGGTGGAAGGCTTTTCCCTTGCAACTAAAGAGGTGACAGGTGGTTGTGTTGGTCACCCGCGAGCAGGCTGGACTGAGATTGCAGGCTTCCTGTGGGCTGCATAGTCAAGGCCAGCCTCGAGGGTGCAGGTGAGGCAATGACAAATGCTGACACCTCGAGGATGGGAAGACTCACTGGTGCTCTCCTGTGCTGGACTTCAAATGGGCCTGTAGCTTGGTGAAGGTCAGACTGCACTGTTGCCATTGCAGCCTCCAAGCTTGTGTTAACAGGCAAGCCCAGGTCTACGATGGCAGCAGAGTGTGCCTGGGAGGCTGTAATTCCAGTTGTCCAAACGTGTATCATGAGGACTGTGTTGCAAAGCAGACGATGCTTCTCTCATCTGCTCTGTAGGTCTTCCGTAGCTCTGTTTATTTGGTTGGTCAAACATAGAGCCACAGAGCACTACAGCCCATCCAGTCCATGCCAAACTGTTATTCTGCCTAGTCCCACGTGGATCATAGTCCTCCACAGCCCTTGCATCCATGTATTTATCCAAACTTCTCTTAAATGGTGCAATCAAATCCACATTTGCCACTTGTTGGCAGCTCATTCCACACCTGTACCGCCCTCTCAGTAAAGAAGTTCCCTCTCAGATTTCTCTTAAATAGTTCACCTTTCACCCTTAACGTACAACTCTGGCTAGCAATTTCATCCCAACACTTGCTCGTGAGTATGGCGTGTACGTAAGTTGGCCGCCTTTAAGCTGGGGAGGACCTACACAGGACTTGGCAAGACAAAGCGTATTGTTTCACACACATCCCTGAAGGTGGAGCACAATGTAAGCTGCAACCCACCATGAGAAACGTATATAGCTAAGACTCTTGCTCAGTATTGTATTTGGCAACGTGGAGTGGAGAATGAATTTGCAAGCCTGGCAGGAGCAAGGGATATTGGGAATGGCGAGAGTGGAGTGCTGCAGGAGGGGTGTGGGACAGGTGGTAGAGAAGGAGTGCCAGGAGTAGGGGGTGGTGCAGGTGCAGATACACCCAGCCCTGTGACACCAGGCGAGGTCGTTTGATTCCAAAAATTGGTTTATTAATCATTACAGAAAGTCTCTGTGGTCCTTCACACTCCCTCCCCTCTCCCTTCTCTTTTCCCAACCATGATCCCCCTCTCCCTGCCCCCTTCACGCTCTCAGTCCACAACGGAGACCCTTATCAGAGTTAGGTTAATCATCACTTACCGTGAAATTTGTTTTTTTGTGTGGTAGCAGTACAGCACAATACATAAAGTTACTACTGTACTGTCTTATACACCCTAGCTATATATACGTGCCTAAGAATTTTGCACAGTATGCATCTTTAATTCAATAACTGGTATCTGATTCAGCATTTTGTTTTCTTTCTGCTTCCGTAGCTTTATTAGATTATACCTAACAATTGCAAGCAATTTCTGCATATTCACATCACAGATTCCTTTCAGAATGGTAATGATTCCATGAGGTTTCCTCGGAGTCTTAAATATTGCAATCTGCTCAATCCTTTGTGCTCAGTTCTCTAGATTCTTAGCGTCTGGAAAACTTTTCCATGTTTTGTTTGGTGACTTTACATGCATTTTTGTGGTGTGAAGCCTGGAACTGCACACTGTTCTAACCAAGATACGACATACATTTAACATCTCTTTGAGTTTTACTGCTGCTTTGGAAATGAATAACCTCAAACGTTTCTTCAGCTTCAGTTGAAACTTTTACCAACTGCACTCCTAGTTTACCCTGTTTGGTTTCCTCCCGTCCACGGGTCAAAATCTCTCCTCATCTCTGCGACTGAAATCAACCAACTCTTAACTGCAGACTGAGCCAATGAATAGCCATCTGATTGATAGGTACCTGGCTTGCAAGCCTATGCTAGACACCGATACACCTACAGCAATAACCTAAGACTGGAAAAGGGAAGAGACTATAAGGGCCAAGTACAAGTAGAACATGGAACATAGAGCAGTACAGCACTGTAGAAGGTCTTTCGCCAACAATGTTGTGACAATCTAGTTAAACTAGTAATTAGGAGCCTACTAAATACAACCCTTCTGCTTACAAAAATCCATATTTCCTCTATTCTCTGCGTAAGCAATGGGCAGAATCAGAATAAAATCAGTTTTAATACCACTGGCATAAGTCATAAAACTTATTGTTTAATGCCAGCAGTACATTGCAAACATAATTTTTAAAATCTATAAATTACAATAAGAAATATAAATTTAAATTAAATTAAGTAAGTAGTGTAAACGGGAAACAGGAAGTATTGATGTGGTGTTCAATGACCATTCAGAAACCTGATGGCAGAGGGGAAGAAACATTGACTGTGTGTCTTCAGGCTCCTGTACCTCCTCTTTGATGGTAGCAATGAGAAGAGGACATGTCCTGGGTGATGGGGGTCCATAATGATGGCAGAGGACATTGACTAAGATTTAAAACGAAGTGAATTGCCATAAGAAGGCGAAAGACAAAGAGAGGTAAAGAATTCAAAACGAAGTTGAAGTCATGAGACTCCTCAAATCTAATCTGCTACTCAGTAAGGTGCTGCCTGATTTAGTGCCCCATCCAGTTTATTGTCCAAACCCCTTATCCTCGGACTCACATGTTGTACAAAGTTCCTCATGTTATCAGCCTTAAATACCCAATGAAGTAACCACTGCCATGCAAAGTGAAGAACTCTGAAACCTTACTGAACCCTTCAAGTGAGGAATTGGCTTGACAATCCTGTGGGAATAATGAGCGTGCAATGAGTGCTGTACTGTTTCCAAACCTTCTTGACAAAAGTCAATCTGTGGCTCTCTTTGGAAAGACACCTGCAAACATTCGAGAGTTGCCTTTTTTGGCCTGCTTTTATATATGTCAAACAAATGGTACAATTTATACAGGGATCAGATTAAATCCAAGTTAGTTCGATGTCACATTTTCCACTCTGAACATTTTTCAAAGAGTGACTATCTCATTAAATAAAGGGAAAACACTAACATTGCAAAATAGTTAAACAGGCCAGATAAAAATAAAGAGGGGACCGGGGTTTCTTGAGATCTGCAATGAAACGTCATGAATGTTAAACAGAAAAACCTCAGGGAAGCCTGACATTCCTACTTCACATCACAATAATCCAGTGTTTGGATACAGCTGAAAGTGTTTCTTTCAGTGGATCAGGGAATATGTCGGAACACTGACCTTGCTAATGAGATGAGATGCACCTTCAGCTGTTAGTAATTAAGTCAAATGTTTGGTTTGTGGAGATGTCTGTCGCTGTTGCTGAATTGTTCTGATGTATGTTTAGAGGGCAGACGGGGTTTCACTGGTGCGGTGGAGTGGCGCACCTGTGTCCTTCAGTACTTACTCCCGGCTTTTTTAGTCTCCCCAGGGTCCTAGCACCTGCTAGTTCAATGTTGGCAAAGACAAAACTCCAGAAAAAAGTTTGAAAAGAAAATCAGAGTTGGAAGGGTCTAAAATCCCAATGAAAAAGTTATTTCAGTGTCAATGTAACTTCGAAAGAACAGCTAGATAAATAAATATTCAATAATTAGTTCCACGAATACCCTTTGCTTGCATATTCATTATTTAATTTACTGTTAAATCGTAATTTTATTTGCATTCAGCTTTGTCTGAACTTAATGTTATTTCTTGTTTGACCAAATGATGTGATAATATATTACATTGGAAGAGTTAGTACAGATTTCCAAAAAATAAAACAATGCCAAGACAGCATTAGAAATGAATATTTTTCTCCGAATTTCATACTTTTCTTAGCACAATAGGGCATTCAGCCCATTGAATCCATGCCTATTTTCAGACCTTTCTTGTCAGTCTCATTTCCCAGTAACCTACTCTGTCTCACATGCCCATCAGCTCATTACAATTCTCCTGCTAACCCCCTACACTCAGCTACTTTGCAGTAGCCTTTGTGATGTGGGAGGAAACTGGTGCACCCAAGGGGAACTCATGTGGTCACATGGTGGACGTGTAACCTCTGCACGGACAGCACCCGGGATCGAGTTCAAACCTGGACTGCTGGAGCTGTGAGACAGCAGAAATGCCTGTTTTGCCACTGAGCCAAATTTTCTGATAAAATGTGTTTAGCATCATTTTAATAATGGCTCTTGTTTCATTTTTATATAAGTTGATTGCTTCAACAATTAGAAGAATTTCAGATATAGGCTATTTCCTAATCCTGTGCAATGCCCAAGACTTTTGGTGACTTTCTTTTATGGCAGGGTGATACCTTACCATAAACCCTGCTGAACCTATTAATATTATAAATCCAATGAGTCTAATGTTACCTTGTCCAAATACTTAAGGTATTTTTATAAATTTGTCCTCGGTATCCTTTCACCAGGCAGTATAATTTACAGCTGATTGTTCTGGTGTGAAGCCCATGCACACAGTCGATCCAGCCTCTGGGCAACTGTTTTGATTACAGTCTAACTAACTGCTGATCTGATCAATCCCCCTTCTCCCCCTCTCTCCTGCTCCTTCTCATCCTCCTGTCCTCCAATTTTAGTCTACTTTCCCGTCTTCCACACAACCCCCTTCCACCCAACCCCCTTCCACACAACCCCCTTCCACACGACCCCCTTCCACACGACCCCCTTCCACACAACCCCTTCCACACAACCCCCTTCCACACAACCCCCTTCCACACATCCCCCTTCCACACAACCCCTTCCACACATCCCCTTCCACACGACCCCTTCCACACGACCCCTTCCACACGACCCCCTTCCACACGACCCCCTTCCACACATCCCCCTTCCACACAACCCCCTTCCACACAACCCCTTCCACCCGACCCCCTTCCACATGACCCCCTTCCACACGACCCCCTTCCACACATCCCCCTTCCACACATCCCCCTTCCACACATCCTCCTTCCACACGACCCCCTTCCACACATCCCCCTTCCACACATCCCCCTTCCACACGACCCCCTTCCACACATCCCCCTTCCGCACATCCCCCTTCCACACATCCCCCTTCCACACATCCCCCTTCCACACAACCCCCATCCACACATCCCCCTTCCACACATCCCCCTTCCACACAACCCCCTTCCACACAACCCCCTTCCACACATCCCCCTTCCACACAACCCCCTTCCACACAACCCCTTCCACACAACCCCTTCCACACATCCCCTTCCACACAACCCCCTTCCACACAACCCCCTCCACACATCCCCTTCCACACAACCCCCTTCCACACATACCCTTCCACACAACCCCTTCAACACATCCCCCTTCCACACAACCCCCTTCCACACAACCCCCTTCCACACATCCCCCTTCCACACAACCCCCATCCACACAACCCCCATCCACACAACCCCCTTCCACACAACCCCTTCCACCCGACCCCCTTCCACACATCCCCCTTCCACACGACCCCCTTCCACACATCCCCTTCCACACAACCCCCTTCCACACAACCCCCTTCCACACATCCCCTTCCACACGACCCCCTTCCACACGACCCCCTTCCACACATCCCCCTTCCACACAACCCCCTTCCACACATCCCCCTTCCACCCGACCCCCTTCCACCCGACCCCCTTCCACACGACCCCCTTCCACACATCCCCCTTCCACACATCCCCCTTCCACACGACCCCCTTCCACACATCCCCCTTCCACACGACCCCCTTCCACACGACCCCCTTCCACACATCCCCCTTCCACACGACCCCCTTCCACACGACCCCCTTCCACACGACCCCCTTCCACACAACCCCCTTCCACACAACCCCCTTCCACACATCCCCCTTCCACACGACCCCCTTCCACACGACCCCCTTCCACACGACCCCTTTCCACACATCCCCTTCCACACAACCCCCTTCCACACATCCCCCTTCCACACAATCCCCTTCCACACATTCCCCTTCCACACGACCCCCTTCCACACATCCCCCTTCCACACGACCCCCTTCCACACAACCCCCTTCCACACATCCCCCTTCCACCCAACCCCCTTCCACACAACCCCCTTCCACACATCCCCCTTCCACACATCCCCCTTCCACACAACCCCCTTCCACACATCCCCCTTCCACCCATCCCCCTTCCACCCAACCCCCTTCCACACATCCCCCTTCCACACAACCCCCTTCCACACGTCCCCCTTCCACCCAACCCCCTTCCACACAACCCCCTTCCACACATCCCCCTTCCACACAACCCCCTTCCACACATCCCCCTTCCACACATCCCCCTTCCACCCAACCCCCTTCCACACAACCCCCTTCCACACATCCCCCTTCCACACAACCCCTTCCACACTTGCCACCCCTTGGCTCCATTTACCAACTTCACACACACACACTTCCCCCTTCCAACCCCCATTTGATTCTGATTGTCTTTCCGTTCTCACCTCCTTTACTTATCCGAATCCAAGTCTGGTAGCATTTTGTGTTTCTGTTTCTCTCTGCTTAGCAGCTCTCTCTCATCTTCACATACTTCCCATCCACCTTGCTCCATCTTTGGTTTCCCTTTTTTCCTCTCTCTGTCTGCCTCCATTTATCACTCGCCTGCTTTACAGACTTCCTCCTCCATTCCTTCTCCTCTCTGCTACCTGGCACTACCTACCTGTCATCTTACACCCCTCCTCAGTCCACCAATCACTTTGGAATCATTTCTTGCTGCTTCCCTTGTCCTCTCTAAGCCGAACCTCTTGCTTCTCCACTCTCAGTATTGCAGCAGCCTTCCAACCTGAAACGTCGGCAATTTCTTTCCTCCTATAGATGTAGCATGTCCTGCTGAGTTCCTCCAGCACAATACTTGTTGCTCCATTTACACACTTCTTGATCTTCCCTGCACTGGATATTGCAAAACATTTTTCATACTTGCCCATTAAGGTGAACAGTTCTTTTTAACTTGTGCACTGGAAGCATGTAATGTTGCAGTGTATGCTTCCGGCAAGGGCAGGGAGAATGGCAACATAGACCCAAGTGTCAAACTCCTCTCATGAATAAAGGCCACAAGAGTGAAATACTGCAGGGCATTGGCATCTGGGGAACTGAAACCTAGCATAAGTTAATCGCTTCAGGGGACAGAGGGAAAAGCTTAAGGAGAAATAAAGCAACTCCAAATGAGGTTGCCTGCATAACAACAGTCACTGGACTTCAAAGTAGTTCATTGTACATGGAACGCTTTGGGTCACTTCTAAAAGATGTGATAAGGAAATTTAAAAATGTAAATCTTTCCCTTTGGAGAAAGAAGTCTAAAGGAGCACTGTAAAGATACAATCTTTGTTGCCGAGCTTCTAAGAATGTATTGTACTAAACTAGTGAAGAATTAATTTCTGTCTCTTTGTTATTCAGCTTGTCAAAGCAAAAATGGTCACTGTTGGTAATGGATTCTCTAAAAACTTTTTGCTCAATGATTTGCGAACACCCAAAGGTTGGCTGCTGCTAGAGATAAAAGAATTTGCCAACATAAAATAACATTTGAAAAAGGGATGGTCATTTAATTTGTTCAAACAGATCATGGCTGATTTGTGGTAACTGCCCTTCCTTGCCACATTTTCCTTAGTAATCCATTAATAAAAATCTCAGCTTTAAAATTAGCACTTGGGTTTGCATCAATTATCACCTGTGGGAGAGCATCAAATCTCCATCACACTCTATCACAGGGTGTTTCCTACCTCCACTAGTGAAAGGGCTCTCTCCAATTTCTAAACCTCAGATCCAACATTGACCAGGTGGCAGAAATTGTTCCTTTATGTATAACCTAATAGGCTTCTTCTATATCTCAGGGAATTAAATGCCACTCGATGGAATCCAGGCATCATAATGGAAGATTTACTCACTATGTTTCCCCTATCCTTCCTGAAAGAAGAGTTCAAAGGTCACTTCACATTTGTCACACTTTTGTCTCTTTTGATATTGATAAATTAAATATTTGTTCTCCACTTACCCCGCTAATGATACCACCTGAGTTTTGAATCACTGGCTGACTGGGATATATGGTCTTCTGTTCTGTCCTCTAAGTTGTTTGAAATGGCACTAAGAGGACCTCCTCCTCACTGGACCAACACTTGCTCTGTTAAGTCTGTATAGCAGCTGGTGTAAGTTGTCACTCATGTACAACCATCTAGACCATCCATGGTCCTTATTAGGAAATTGTAACCTTTGAACTCTTGTCTTTGACTCCATGGAGGTCCTATCCAAAATGGTGAAAAACCGAATGTATTGGAGATCCAAAGAGATTCAGTGTTGTGTGTAGATCACTAAAAAGTGTCACAGTCTGCTTCAAAAAATCATTCAAATAAAGTGAACAGAAATGCTGGGCAACTCACACACAAAATGCTGAAGGATCTCACCAAGTCAGGCAGCATCTAAGGAAGGGAATACATGGTCACCATTTTGAGCCGAGATTCTTCATCAGAACTGAAATGGCTGGAAATTCTACTCTTTATATTGAAAGCATATAAAATAAAAGCTGAGTTTGTTTTTCATTGCACCAAGTGTGTGTATGCACAGGTGCAAAGAAGACTTTCTTGGAGTGGTGATGGTCTGCTTCCACACCTCGGAAATGGCGTAGAAGCAAGCCATCTACCACTTCAAAGGACTGTCTCGGGAGAGGGAGGATAACTTTGCTTCAATTTTAGATTTCAGTTCTTTGAGGATCATTATCAAATGCCTTCAAGTTCAAAGAAGTAACATCCTGAGATATTTCCTATACATTCTGATAGGGTATCACCTGATGATAGATCAGGCTTTATGTCAATATTGTGCATCCAAATTCCACTACGGCAGGGGTCCATGGCATAAAAAAAGATTGGGGACCCATGCACTACAGAGAGGGGATATCAGAATCTAGCCCAACAATTCCGTACATCTCTGAGGGAGCCTTTCAGATGAGCCATGAAACTAAAATCGTGTGTGCCCTTTCAAATAGAAGAGTCCCTGCAACAAATATTTTGGTATCTTTGCAAATATCTGTTACTCAGTCAAGGCAAATGATCACATTGCTGCTTGGATGGAGATGCAACCATAGTAGTGTCTGCACTTCAAAAATATTTCCTATGTAGTGAGGCACTTTAGAGTGTTTCAACGGAATGAAAAATGTTACGTGTTATATAAATGACACATTTTCTGTACTAAACTAAAATTCTCTTTAATGCATTTAGAGCTTTCCCCCCAAATTTTTGACAATTAAACATCTCTGGCAATTATTTTCTACCCCCCCCCCCCCCCACAACACCCCAGCAGCCTCTCCATCCCACAAGATGTCTGCATTCCATTCTCCAGGCTGTCCCAGAAAATTGTGCAATTGGGGTGGGTAGAATCGAGGTCAGAGGATGTAATTTTAAAGTTAGGTTGCAGGGCAGATTCAATTACACTGGCTGTAATCGGAAAAACACTGCCTCCTCAGTTGTTTGAAATAAGACTTTAACCTCTAACAGTGGGCCATTGTAAGTGTTTGGGGAAGACTGATTGCTCAGTCCACCTGCAATCAAAATGAATAGGAAGAACCGTCAACACCAATTGCTGCTTACTCTGATATTCTTCCTCTGTTGTTTCTGTCTGCACCAGCAAAACGTATTGTCTATTTACACGCGCGCGGACGCTTGGTGACATGTACCTGGTTTCCAAAACGGTCATCGCAAAGAAGAGTTACCTCAGGAAAGTCAATGGCGTCGATCAGAACCCTGGTCCCCAATCACCTTGCCCCGGATCAAGGCTTCATTGTATGACAGCTGTCACACAGTGACACCAAGTTAAAGGAACCCATGCATGGGCCTCCACCCCCCACCCCCCACAACAGGAAGGCTGGGAGCTGGAATGTCAGCACACTTGTGGGCGATCACAACAGTGACAGACCAGAACACTGCTCTGCTATCCTAACGTGGGGACTTTGGCAGTTACATTGGGTGAGGTATGATGGGAAAGAGATGGATGGGTCAGAATCAGAATTATGTTTAATATCACTGGCATAAGCTGTGAAATTTGTCTGCTACACCGTAATCCAGAGAGGCTAACCAGAATATAAAGCTCTGAATCCATGGGTTGTGTTTGGGCATTAAAAATGATCTAGTCTGAAATTCTAGAAATTATCTCCTGTGGGATAATGGAATGTTTTGGGACTGTCCGGTTCACTCTAATGCAGAACCAGCACACCACCATCATTATCACATGCACTCTAACTCTGGAAATTATGGGTGAGGCTGAGGAGAATTTCCTGCTCTGACCTTGAGAACCCCTGACCTTTATCCCAGAGGAAGTAATCTTGGGAAACTATGTGCCAGGTTGGACAGGACACAGAGCCTTAAAGCAGCTGGCAAAGAGACTGCAGGGAAAGCTATCTCCAATGGAGACCTCTTGCTAACTAAGTCTTAGTGCATCATAGCTAACTCAGGGGCCATTCCACTGAAGGCCAAGAGCGTAGGAAAGCACAATAAGGGCAAAGAAGCAGTCAGCACCTCCAGGGAGTATTTTGAGGACCTTCTGAACAGCACCTCTATTCTTGACATGAATATCCTTGACTTTATTCAGGTCTGCTACCACTTCTGACTGACACGATGTCAAGAAGGCCATATGCCTGGAGAGCAGACATGGCTCCTGCTGGAGTTCTAAAACCTAGGGGATAGATGCTATAGACACAAATTCACAATCTTTTCTGCCACGTTTGGGAAGCAGACAACAAGGGGACCCCAGAGGTTCCATTGATTGTAATAACATAGGGGTCTGCCCAAGGAAAAATCATGGTCAATCTCAATCCCCTCATTCCGAGGGGCAAAGATCCGTTCCTTGAATTACAGTATTCCCTTGCTCCATCATGGCAAGGGATTCTCATGCGAACAAAGGAACAATGCAGGGTCCCTTTGAGAAAGGTAAAACACTCACCAATTAACAGGAGTACCTGATCTATGACTGCACAAAGTAGAGATGGGCACTCATGTTAGCACAGAGGGTGTATCGGGCGTCTTCATTGGGAACATACAGTATAAATGATGCATTACTACTTTAAAATGCCAAAATGCCCTATATGCGACAAAGTTTGGGGGTTCCGCATCAGCTATTTGAGAACCCACATCTGCAGTAATGTAATCTGTAACACTACAGGCTGCTTACAACTGGAAACAGGGTTAACAACAGATTACACTGAACTTTAATTCTCACCTTAACACTCAGCGCATGAGGATCCTTCATTGCTATTACACAGGGGTAGATTCACACCTGTCTCAGGGAGGTGAAAATAAAGCAGGCTAAGTTTTGTACGTTCGATTCCGAAACTGAATGAGGGAAGATACAAACTGGTAAGATTGGGGTATATTAATTTAATCTCTATTAACTCCAAGTGACAATAGAAAAGACATTTTACAGTGATGGGTATTTATAACTTTCCCATCAAAGCAAGTTGAATTTGTAAAGTTAAAAATGAACTATTACCGTATATAACAATCTCATGAATTATTGAGACTTGTGACTTCTACCAAAGGCATAGTAGCATAGCAGTCAGTGTAACGCTATCCCAGCACCTGCAGACAGATTCAGTTCCCACTGCTGTCTATAAGGAATTTGTATGCTCCCTCTGTGACTGTGTGGTTTCCTCCTGGTGCTCTAGTTTCCTCCCACATTCCAAAGACATACTGGTTAGTAGGTCAATTAGCCACATGCGTATAATTGTGTGGCATGGACTCATTGAGCCAGAAGGGTCTGTTACTGTGTTATTACTTCAAACAAACAAATAAATAATGCAACACAAGACTAATGGCTTCCTCTCAGGTACAGAAAGTGACTGTAAAATAACACACTGCTGATGACACGCTTTTCCTTGGCCACCAAAGCCATGGTTATTCCAAGATGCTTTTGCTTGAGGTCATAGATAAATAATTAAAGAGAATGTCCTGCTTTCCCTTGCCAGAAAGAATGTAGTAGTAGATAAGTCAAGTCAAGTCACTTTTATTGTCATTTCGACCATAACGGCTTGCACAGTACATAGTAAAAACGAGACAATGTTTTTCAGGACCATGGTGTTACATGACACAGTACAAAAACTAGACTGAACTACGTAAAAAAAAACAACACAGAGAAAGATACACTAGACTACAGACCTATACAGGACCGCATAAAATGCACAAAAAACAGTGCAGGCATTACAATAAATAATAAACAAGACAATAGGGCAGTAAGGTGTCAATCCAGGCTCTGGGTATTAATGAGTCTGATAGCTTGGGGGAAGAAACTGTTACATAGTCTGGTCATGAGAGCCCGAATGCTTCGGTGCCTTTTCCCAGATGGCAGGAGGGAGAAGAGTTTGTATGAGGGGTGCGTGGGGTCCTTCATAATGCTGTTTCCTTTGCGGATGCAGCGTGTAGTGTAAATGTCTGTGATGGCGGGAAGAGAGACCCCGATGATCTTCTCAGCTGACCTCACTATCTGCTGCAGGGTCTTGCGATCCGAGATGGTGCAATTTCCGAACCAGGCAGTGATGCAGCTGCTCAGGATGCTCTCAATACAACCCCTGTAGAATGTGATGAGGATGGTGGGGGGGGGGGTGCGAGATGGACTTTCCTCAGCCTTTGCAGAAAGTAGAGATGCTGCTGGGCTTTCTTTGCTATGGAGCTGGTGTTGAGGGACCAGGTGAGATTCTCCGTCAGGTGAACACCAAGAAATTTGGTGCTCTTTACGATCTCTACCGAGGAGCCGTTGATGTTCAGCGGGGAGTGGTCGCTCTGTGCCCTCCTGAAGTCAACAACCATCTCTTTTGTTTTGTTCACATTAAGAGACAGGTTGTTGGCTCTGCACCAGTCCGTTAGTCGCTGCACTTCCTCTCTGTAAGCTGACTTGTCATTCTTGCTGATGAGACCCACCACGGTCGTATCATCGGCGAACTTGATGATGTGGTTCGAGCTGTGTGTTGCAGCACAGTCGTGGGTCAGCAGAGTGAACAGCAGTGGACTGAGCACACAACCCTGGGGGCCCCACGTGCTCAGTGTGATGGTGTTGGAGATGCTGCTCCCGATCCGGACTGACTGAGTTCTCCCAGTCAGGAAGTCGAGGATCCAGTTGCAGAGGGAGGTGTTCAGGCCCAGTAGGCTCAGCTTTCCAATCAGTTTCTGAGGGATGATTGTGTTGAATGCGGAACTGAAGTCTATGAACAGCATTCGAATGAATAATTTATGAATGCGGGACATGTATTAAATTTTGTATAAACTGGAAAGTATAGCTGGTCTCCGTTCACTCATGTGGTCTACATGTTTGGTAATATCTAATCATCTTCTTCCCTACTCTTGTAACCTTAGTGCCTCTCAACAGTGGCTTTGGCCCTTTACTGAGGATATCTCAAAGAATGCACGTAGTCTGGCCACAGTTCTTTCGATAATATCCAACCATTTTGTGCCCTTTTTCTGCCTTTCCTTACAGACATGCTTATTGTTTATACGTTTTGATCTTTTCTGTCCTCTATTAATTTTATTCTCCTGCTCACTCAAAAAAAAACACATTAGCAAATCATAATGAATATACCCAAGACCTGTGAAGGAAGTTGACGTAGTAAATGATGACAGTACAAGATGGGTGAAATTAGCTTGGTTGGTCATTACACATCCTCCCAATTTTTACTCCATTTGGCTGGAATTGAAAATCAGTTGGAATATTTAATTAACTGATCCTATACGGATTGTTGAACACAATCAAAATTACCCATGCTAACTTTGTATATTACAAATCCCTCTTCTCAAAGAGCACTTAGTTTCCTTACTATTTATTACACCTCTCTCCTCTTTACCCGCCAAGAGGACCACAACCTTGTCGTAGGCTTCGGAGGCTAGCGTGCCTCGCTGACCTGGAAAGCTATGTTTGCTGGAGTCAGGGCTTTATATTTTTGCCTCTTGGTCGGGTCACCCATGCCAAACAGGTCAAAGGGTCGAAGCCAGACTAAAAGGGGCCCACCAGTACTCCAGGTCTGGGGGTTCAACTCAGGGCTAACAACCCTGACTGGTAAAACAAAACTTAGGGAAACAGCAATGAAAAATCCAGCAATGGTATTCCTGAGTCTCCAGCTGGGATTTACACGACTGACAGTAGTGAAAACTGAGAGGAAGCTACTGACGTGATGAAGGAAGCCCTGAACACCGCCAGAGTTGAAAGACCTTCATTGCTGTCCGAGATGCCAGCAGTGTAACAGGCAGTACGTAAGTAAGTCTCCCCTTTATGATCTCTCTGGGAGACAAACTACCCACTGTCTTGTACAGCCCATACAACTACTCCTCCTCCCACCCCAGCTTTTGTAATAATACTATCCCTTTCTCTCACTTTCTCCTTTGCATCTGTTCTTAAGATGAGGTTGCCCGTTCTACAGTATCTGAGATGTTCTCATCTATCAGGAAAAGTGTCTTCCTCCCCATATCCCTTTATTTCCAACTCCACCCCCCCCCCACCACCAATCCCTTATCACCCAGTTTCTTTCCCCTCCCGCACCTGCTCATTACCTATGTACTTCTCCCACTGGGTGGCCTGTTTTTCCCTCAGTGGCTCCCATCTACCTACCTACCCGCCCTCATTTGCTTCTGTTCTTAACCTGCTTTTCTCGTCGTGTTCCATCATCTGCAGCCTTCTGTTGTCTCTGCTTATCACCTCCTAGACTCTGCTGCAATCTTCGGCCTTCCCCCCTCCACCCGACTCATCAGCCAACCGACAGATCTAAGTTCTCTCTTGCATCCGCCCCCTTCACCTCTTTATACTGGCCATCTCCCCTCTACATTTCATCTTAGATGAAGAATCGGGACACAACTACCCCCTTCCTTCCATGGATACAACCTGACTCGCTGAGTTCCCCAAGCAGCTCATACTTTGTTTAGTGTTCTGTGCTTACTATCAGTATCGTGCACGCAGTGGATTGAAATACCACAAAACCTCACTCCCCACTGTTCGTGTTTGTAATTTTGTTTTCTCTCTGAATATTCCCATAGATTAGAAAATGAAAAAAAAGCAGTTGAGACTCCCCCCACCCCCCACCCATCTGCCATGACTCAGTTGGTCATTCTGTGGTACTGAGCCAAGTGGAACAGAAAGATTCCACTCTGTTCTTAGGGACGCTGACCTGCGCAATAAGACGCAGAGTAGTGAAGTAACTTGGCTGTTGGAGCCAAGGGCTGTTATTGGGGAAAGTGTTCAACACCTTTTGGAATGGAGAGGGAGGGAATAAATGTCAAAAAGACTAAAAGTACAAACAAACAGGAGGGAGGAAAAGATCGAGGTGTTTAGTCTTCTCTCTCTCCTTCTTATTCCTCACATACATCAGTGGTTATATCATATCAAAGGGACTGTTATGTGTGCAAATTGATTGTTACATTTTCAATGAAGCTTGGGAGCAAGTTGGGGCCATTAATTACAAAAGAAGCCATAAGCATTTATTAGAAATATATGTGAAACAGATTTCACAGGGTGAGAAGTGGGGAATTGGCATCAGGCATTAAAAGATTGAGTAAAAACCTTTGAATACATTATAGTGACTACTGAAAATCAAAACTGCATGTTGATTTGGCCATGAGGAAAAAATACTTCAGATATTTAACCCTTAATTTGCCATGGTTAAGAATATGTAGTTGAGTTTTTTGGAGGTTGCATTTCTGATTTTGACTCTTAATGCAGTTTGAATTAAGGTCCTCGAGCCATTAACTAGACTGGTGTCAATCTGAAAACTGATACTCATTACACCTTTTCTTTTAATTTATTAATTTCGTTTGAGGGAATCTAACTGTCACTGGTAGGCTAAACATTTATTGTCCAATGTTAACTGCCTTTGGGAAAGACATGTTCCTTTTCTGGCGAAGGATGGGGGTGTTCCAGGATTAGACCCAGAGAAATGAACGATAGCAATTTATTTGCAAATCAGGATTATGTAATGAGTATTTTTGTGACTGAAACAGACTTACTTTAAAATTCAGGAAAATGTCAAATATTATTAATCTGGAACAGATATCTATATTGTGATGGAGGTTACTGTTGGTGAATTCCGAATTATCTTCAAGAAATAGCTTTGCTTCTAGATTTGACTATTTGAGGTCAATGCCCATTCTGGGTCCTGGGGGCATTTTGTACCCATATTCAAGTATGTAGGGGCTCCTTGGGTGATGAAAGACTTGTCTTATTGAAATCTCTCTCAAATATTTTAAAACATTATTCTCGGTTAGTAATAATAATAGTGCTCATTATATTTATCAAATACTGGGTATTCAATTAGTTTAATTATGGTGGTTATTCAACTAAATTAAAGAATTACAGCAAGAGTACATAGAACAATATGATACGGGCTACACTAGAGAAAGGATGCTTCTGAGAAATTGGCTTATGGACAGATCCCAGGAACATTTAATAACCCATGATTGGCCAGTAGTAGGCTGTCCTCAATCTGAGATACTGCTTAAGAAGAATCAATACATTAGAAGTACAGTGGAAGTACTGACTGGTAGTTCAATACTGGGGTATAATGCCTTACTAATGGTGCTACAACCATTCTGGCACTTTAGCAGAGAAGAAGTACTTCACTGGATCATTTCCCTTAACAAAATATTTACCAGAATATGATAACGAATAATGCTCAAAGTCAATAGCTTGTTTAGAGAACTAAAAGGGGAATTCTTCCCTTGTGATTGGGAAATACTCCAAACAATAAACAGAAGAAAAACCAAAATATAGTGAATGCCGAAAACCTGATGGAAGCTCATTAAACCGAATGATTCACTTTCTCTTTCCATTCTATTTCTGTTTTCTGTTTACAGCCTCAATGTAATCATAGACAGTAAAAATGTAATCATGTATCATGTATGGTCTGCCTGCATGGCATGCAAAACAAAGATTTTCACTCTATCTCGGTACATGCCACACCATTATTACATACGGATTGTGAAGCATTTCCAGTGTGACCTACCAATAAAAAAAACCGGATCAAAAGCAACATATCACACAGTGGCTGGTAATCTGAAATGATGGGTAGAGGTTTCTGTACATGCTGGACAGATCAGGCAGCATCTCTGGAGAGAGGAGAAAGATAAAGTTTCAAGCCGAAGTATTAGAGCAATAAACTGGAGCTCATTTCATAACAAAAATAAGGAGGAAGAAAGAAAGGGTTCTTGGCACTTGCGCTCTATTTGTGGATGAGTTGTAGCGGTGGGACGTTTAGGGACAGTGCCACGGGGAAGGGTACTTGAGCGGTCTCAGGAATATGCCCCCCCCCGTGAATGTGGGGGGGGATGAAGTAAAAGTCAAATTTACTGTCATATTAATAAGTAGGTATATGTCTTCACAGGTGCAAGCAACATCACGGACACATAGCATCAGACCTTCACAAGAAAAACATAAACGTGAGTTATGTAAGAAAGAACACAATTACAACAAAACAAAAATAAAACAAATTCCAAAGTTTGCAAAGTAATCCTGGTGTTGCCGCACAGAGGTAGAGATCAGGTTCGTTCAAGCTGCTCAGACGGGGTGTGTGTGTGTGAGTGTGGGGTGGGGGAAGGAACGCTTAGCGCTCTGCACCTCGGCACTCAGCTCTGAGCCCTCTCCCCTCCCCTTGCACCACACACTCGCTTAATAAAACGCCGGACGCTCAATTAAGCCGGCACAAGAGCTCCCGATGGGGTCGAGCCGCGGGCCCCTCTGTACAATGAGGATGACCCTCAATGGCCCGAATAGTAAAGAATTAATTTCCTATGACACAGTGTAAACAGTGGAGAAGAATAGCGGGTGCAGGTGTGCCGCATTGAAGGGAACCGGCTTGTCCCGCGAGGGAGGAACTTTCACACGAGTTTCACTTTTTACCGATGAGCTGTTCCTCAGATCGATTTATGTCAACACCGAGCGCTGGTGTCAGATCTTGGCAAACATTCACACTCGCCGTCAAACAGAAAGAAACGCTCTCTTTCATTCCCCCATAAAGCCGCTACCCACCTCACACTTCATCAGCGGTCCAGCGCACAGGGTTCAATTGGTCAATGCCTGGACCCGTTTCATTGGGGAGAGATCGCTGGCTCTTGCCACCAGTCTCTTGTGCAAAGACTTTCCTTAACCTGTTACTCGCAATTTACAACAAAAAAATCCCCCATAAGTCCCAAAGCATCCATTTGATGCCTGCTCTCCCTCAAATTAATCTCCGTGCAAGTCATAATAAAGGTGATCCTAACTAAAAGTAAAAAAGAGGGTATACAGGGTATACAAAATATAACGTTTAATCGTGGAATCGAAATTATGGAAATCGTGCTGTTTTGACCACTTTTTTAATAAACAGATTATGCTAAAAATCAGCGTGAGTGGAACTTACTGATTTATACAGAAATGGCAGATATTCTGCAACAGGAAAGAAGCCAGTAGCGGTTCTTTAGTCTAAATTGGCTGTGACATTGAAACCCTCTGATAGCAATTGTTAGGTATTCGCGCATTCGGCGGGATACCTCGTAAAACACTTTGGAAATAAAACACTTTCGCTGATGCTGAGAGTTATACTTTAATTGTTTGGCAGATTTAGGCAATTTTTTAACCAGTCCGATGTATTTATTAAATGAATAAGTACTGATTAAATAAATAAACGGACACCCTTGCAGACCAGTATTAACGCATTTCAGGAATAAAGAAATTGATCAGATTACCCAGAGTTTGGATATTTCCAGGAACAGTAACTCATTCCAAATACCGCACACCCCACCGCATTAATAAAATGAAATATCGCGCTCTCCCCTTCCCTGAGGTCCTATACGGAGGGCTGCGTATACTAAAGGTGTAAAAAAATTGTCCTTAAACGTTACCATGGCAACCCAAATAACTTAAAACAAATTGTAACACCTTCGATTGAAAGCAGATGCTCATGTGTTGTAAGAATCGCCTAAGCATAGCATTAATATTCAGTTAAAATTGCAGTTAAATATGAAGCGAGCAGGCAAAGGACTGCCCAGTGGAGCACGGAACCTGCTGCATATCTGGACGAGCGATTGCCTTGACTCCTATTGCAACAATGTTTGTACACCTGCATCAACAACCGCGACTGGTCCTCTGGGGCAAATAAACATGTACTCCTTGGGGGTGCGGTTAATTCGTACCCACTTGAAGGACGGCTATTATGCTGAAGTCCTTTCTGTGAAATGTCCGGTGGACCAATATGTGCGTTTAAAAAAAATGCTTTTGACAGCTGGAAAGTAAACATTTCAAGTTAACATTGTGGGGGTTTTTTTTTTTCGCTTTGTGATAGCGGCTCTGGTACAAAGTTTCCCTGCGCCTCTGGGGAAAGGTGGAAAACGCTAAGGAAGCGGGGTGGGGGGATGACAAGAGCAGCAGCTACCAATTTGTTGGAGGTCATAACCTTAAAACAGGACAGTGTGCTGAGATGGAAAAAGCGGCGCAAGGCGGGAAGTAGCAAACGGTGTCAATAGTATGCAACCTTCTGCTCACTGTATAAACTAGTTATGGTTTAATAGCTTGGTGCATCTGGGGGTACTAGGCACCGCTCGGCAACAGCGAATAATGCCCTTGCTTTGATGAAATTGTCCGTTTTGAAAGTTGCTGCAGATTCTGTCAGTAGCTACATTATTTTGCAATGTTTTTTAGGTCAACGATGAAATATGTTGTCTATCTGAGAGCTTCTTTTATGTTTGGGGTTGGGTGTATGTGTTTAGCATTTGGTTTTTTTCTCCAGCAGATATACATATATATACACGATACACGGCTGGGTTTAAAAGCATCCACGCCACTTAGTTGCGGCGTGTCAGCAGGGGAGCGACGTGATCTGAGAAAAATCATACGCAGAAATGCACCATTTAAAATCGCTCAACGTTTTGAGATCATCGCGAGGGAGTCTGCCAGCCGACCCTGTTCGCCGTGTTTCCAAAACCGATGCAGCTTTGTGGTTGATACTTCTCTCGTTTCATATTACGAATCCTTACTAATTTTCCGCTGTAATTAATGCGATCCAATCTTCTGGCGAGCTGACACAGTCCCTTCCATTCCACAACATTCCCTAACCCATTCCCATATGCAGAGATAAATTGCACTTTACCAGTTAGTTCATTAAATGCCACCCCCTCCTTTGCTAGTAAAAACTTTACTCCTTGGAGAAACACATGTAGGAATCATTAATCTCCAGCCTAATTGTAGTCTGAAACACACGAGTTTTCTCTGAGCCCACTTTCTCCCTTCTATAAACCACAGGCAGTTTACAAATATTCGGTCAAAATGTTTTCTATCGGATGTTTTTAAAGATTACATTTTTTTTAGAAGGCCGTCAATCGAGTTAGAATGTAACACCAGGGGCTTCAAAAGCACCTTTTGGTCACAGTTTGCAGCCAGCTTCACTACCCTCCTCCTCCATCACACCTGCAACGCGAGATCAACTTCTGCTTACCAGACACAAAGACAGCTACTGCGTCAACATCTGTGCAGAAAGAAAACGAGGGCAAGGCGTACCTTAGGTCGCCCTCCTGATCGTTCCATCTACTGGGCAGTATGCGAATATTACCGAAACTTCCATAAATTGTTCCAAAGTGAGAAACGAAAAGCGCAACAGGAGACGAGGAAAGGGTTGCAAGGGAAATTCGTTGTTCCCAGTGATTTTTTTTTGTGAAAAGTTGAAATATGAACTATATACGCACGCCAGAAAATAAACTTACGACCAAGATCAGAATTATCAATGCAAACACTCTTAATGCTTTTCAAAACATTTTAAAATGTCAAAGTTAAACTACAATTGCATAAATTGCAACGGGACACATTTTATAGAGACTGGAACAGTAACGCGACTAATATTGCATTCCAAGCATTTGAAAGATGGATCATTTGTTTCTTTTCTCGCAATTGGAAATAACTTATTCAATTATAAGGAAGTCCCGCCCATCCACACATTGATTGGCTTACTTTAATTCCATTGTTGGAAAGCGGAGCACCCACCGCAGGTGTGATTGGTGGACTGTGCTGCCAGTCACTACCATGTGTCATTCCGCCTGGGATGAAGGTGCCTATAACGGGAACCGCATGGAAGTTAGTGCGCTTTATTACTAGGAGCGGGCGCGTTTAAGAGTTTTCACTGCAGGGGGTGGGGGAAAGAAAAGACCAGATGAGTGGTTGTTTAACACATTTTTGGCGTACTTAAAAAACCGAGAAAGCTAGTCTCAAACACTGGCAGCGTTTGTAAATCCTCAACGAGGGATTCCGAGCCTGGGAATCTGATTGACATTGCACAAAAAGGCTTGTGCGAACTTTAAACAAAATGTTCAGAAAGTTTTCTATTATCGTCCCCTCACACTTGATGCTGTTGTTCGTGGCTCTACCATTCTCCTGCTCCCAGAGATCGGGTGGACCAAAGGTAAGTGCATTTAGACTGACAACTTTTTCATCATTTTGTTTAAAACCACTCTTGTTTTCCTTTCCCCGTCTAATCTGGCGCAGTCTTCCTCTCTTTTACTCATTACGTACCTAACACTTCAAATGTCAGTTCGCCATTTGATGACACCTGTCGACCTTCTAGGGACGCAGGTATATAGCAACGGACAAGAAGTTATAGAGATACGGAATATGCTTGGAGCGGGCAGGGGCCAGTTGGATGCAACACAAGAATCACAGGCATATAGATTATACTTGTATTATGATTAGAGAAGGAATGGGAACTTCCTGAAGAAACACCGGAGAGACGTGTGCCGGGACTTAAGACAGATTGTGACCAGGACAGAATTTGAAAGCTTTGATGGAAGGTGCAAGAGCTTGTGCTATCTCCGTTAATCGGGTTTCGGGTCGAGCTGGGCTGTGGGGGCGATGGGGGTCTGAATACTACCCCGCCCCCATTCCTCCCATTCTCTTCAGGCGTTCTATTCGCCCCGTTCGCCTCTACTCCGACGAGCGCGGCAGCCTTACCCCGAGAGGAAGGGTAAGTAAGATGAATTTGACCAAACCGGTACCGGGTTTCAGAGAGCGGCAGTAATTTTCAGCATCGCATTCTGCAAGTCCATAAATCAGCTCGACACATGCAGATAAGTTAAAGTCTTAAACAAACATACACACTGCGCCCGTGTACTTCTCGGAAAGGCCACTTTTTCAACATTTTGCTGCGGCAACTAATTTATTCATTCCTTCTTTTGGAGTATTTCATAAGCGCATAGTGCTACGGAATGATGCAATTTACTAGACCGCAATTTCACATGACATCAAAGTTAACAAACAGCTGGGCGTGCGCAACAGAGAAATTGTAAGCTGCATTTCTTTCACTCCTGATGGAAAGTCAACTTCTTTTAACCCCACGGCTCTCCCAACAATACCAAGAATGAAAGATGTTGGTTTAAATAATGGATAGATGTTCCCATTCTTCATTTGGTGACCCGCAGCTGCTTTTGGATAAGAGTTTCTATAAGCGAAGAGGTTAGAGCATCTTCAACGGGGTTCTGTGGAGATGCGGTCATCTCATGATTACCTTAAAATGCACACAGGCATGGCAAAAGAAATGAAGTAGCTCTGCTGGAAAGCAAATTCACCAGCTAAACTTCATTTTGCGTGAAACGAGGGTAAAGCCATTTCAAGCGCACACACCTAGAAGTGATTTTTGCAAAATCGTTTAATAACCGCAGTGGTACAGCGGTATGAAATGAAGAGCACCTTCAATCCAGTGTTTTGTTCTCACTGATGTGTTTTGCTTGAAATGATGGATATAGATAATTCCAGCTACCGGTACCTAAAATGTAAATCCCGGAGGGGGATATGAACGTGTGAAGGACATAAAGGGACAGATTATGGTGTTTCTTTCTTGCGTTATACCGATGCACAAAGTGCAAATTAAATGAATTGACTCCAATAAAGCACGCTGGTCATTTCTGATGAGTGCTTGATGCTTTTTGGGACGCTGGAGAGCTAACGTACAGTTTATAAGGACCGCAGGACACACAGGGAACAGTGTAAGGGAGGGGGGGGTGAGCTGTGGCAGTGGGGGTGGGGCTTCAGTATGAAGTTACCTCATTGAGACAGGTCATGATTAGACGCAGTTATAGGTGGAATCAAGAAATTGTAAAGGATTTAAGATTGTGTAGTGGCCCTTAGTAACAGCTGCTAAATGGGTACTTGCATTGATTGGGCAAAATCTAACAAAATTTTGGAGATTTTAACTTTTATTTGGGATAAACTCAAGTTGGAATAGTAGAGAATTTCTTCTGCCCCATGGTAGGTTTTCTGCAACACAATATCCCAAACCCAACGAAGGGGTCAAGGCTTATTAAATTTAGTAATGAATCTGGAGCGAGAGCTCTTGGATTAGTGTGATTTTCCTGTTAAGAGGTTATACAGGGATGATGTTCAATTGCAAAGGGAAAAGCAAAATGATGAAGCACCCACATTTAGCTCGGGGAGTTCTAGAGGTCAAAGCTCGTTCTGTGAGGAGTTTCTGCTTGTCCTCCCTGTGGAGCCAGTGGGGCTTCCCCAGACGCTGCCATTTCCCCCCACAGTGCGAAGATGTACGGAATGGGTTAACAGGTGTCCCGTGATCAGGTTAGGGTTAATTGGGGTTGTGGCGTTGCCGGGACGGAGTGACTTGAAGGGCCCAGTCTGCATTGTATCAATAAATAAAATGTAATTAAACAACGGAAGGTTGGTAGGAGAAGCTGGAGAAAGAATTTAATGTAATCCAACACACATTTATACAGCTAAAGGAGAAAGGGCTCTTTTTGGTATCCCATCTCCCTTTTAGATGGCTGAAGAGGTCAGGGGTAAAGAAGATAAAAAGAAAAGCACACAGCCAGGCAAAAATGCTGGGAATTGGGACATGTAAGGAACACCTGTGGTTACAGAAGTCTAAGGATTATGAAAAGGGTATATAAGACAAATCGTAAGAGATACTTAATCAATACCAATTGCATCAGTACATGGGGGGGGGGGGAACACCCCAAGGAAAGTAATACTGGGTACTTGCCAAGATGCACTCAAACAAAATAACAGCAATGAAGAAAATGCTGGCACCATATTGCCATTAATTCCAAAACCAGATGCATTCCAATCCAGGATTTTTAAGTGAAGTAGGTGAGAACATTGCAGGTGGCCTAATTAAAATCTTTAAGAACTCTTAATTCAGGTGCTGTTGCTTCATACTGGTAAAGTACACATGTCATTGTTCGGTTTCAGAAAAATGGAGGAGAGAAACTAGTGAATTATCGATTAAATAATAAAATATTTGTTACCAACTAATTACTAGAATTTATAATGCAGAATAGAGTGACGGATTGCTTGTTTTAACTTTTAACAGAGCAGAACTAACATGGATGCATAAAACAGACTAACCTGACTGGAACTGGAATCAGTTTATTATTGTCACATGTACCATGATAGTGAGAAGCTTTGCTTGCCTACTGCTCATACAGATCAGGTCATTTCACCGTGCATTGTGGTAGAATAATAACATTGCAGAATGAAGTGTAACATTTGCAGCACTCTCACCAGGCTCACATACAAACTCAGCTCGTTGGCTAACTCTGCTAACAACCACGTGACTCAGTGGTGACAAGGCCACGTCAATATGCATCTTGGCTCGGTATGATTTGGGGTTCAACCAAACATGAACATTGGGAATTCCGATGTAAGGAACCTCGATTTGAGTGAATGCTGTGTAAATACTGCCCAGACACAATTATCGGTTGGAAAGAGATAACAGATTGTGCACTGTATAAAATTGTAAAGGAAGCATATTTATCAGTTCCAGCTTTAACAAACAGTTAATAGGAAAAAGAAAGTAAAAGGGCTGATTACAATTGAACCGGTCTAAATGTGCACACAAGGTTGGCGCTCATGTAGTATCTGTAATGGTAGGGTGTTCAGCTTTACTCACAGTACTGAATTCTCGTCACCAGTCACAGGTAGAACTTCCCTCCGTGGACTCCTTCATCTCATGAAGCACTCCTTGCCTTGGGTCTTGCCTATGGATCAAATCCTCCAGGCTTCCTGGTTCCTATCCTCTCCGCGTCTCCCGCCAAAAGACCTTGAACCCAACCACTGTCCATTACAAGTCTCTCTCCACTCAATTCTCTCTAGAGCCTTCTCCCAACCCACCATCCTGATTGGCTGACACAACATTCCTAAGTTGAACACCATGGCTCCTTCAGCCAAAACCAAAACATTCTACCAGCAGTACACACAGCTTTTGCAGAAAACTGCTAAAATGGAATACCTACAGCATAGCAGTAGAATTACTAACCTGGGTATTACATGTTTAGTTTTAGAGGAGGCACTGAAAGTGGCAGACAGTGGAAAAACTGATTCATATACACTGTAGAAGGCATTGATTAGTGTCTTATGAGAGATCATTATCTGGACTTGAAGCTCATGGCGCTGAGGGCAAATTAATGGTATGGTGAGGAAGTCGACTAAATAGCAGGTATAGACCATCTCCAGGTAATAAATTGATTCTTTTTAATGCCCAAAAGCTGATTTTTTAAAATAAATCAGAAAATACACAGAATCACTCGATATGGTACCCATAGCTCCACAGTATTGTAATGAATTGCATGTATACCACATATGTCTGATAAGAAAGAACAGTAACATTAGGGAAAGAATGAGAGAGGAAATTAGTTCTGCCTTTTGTAGGAACAACATATGTATGTGCATCGGTTTTTTTGAATTTGACAACACAGGTTCTTACCTGAAATTCCAAAATCTAAAAACCAGCAAAATCTGAAATATTTTTGAGCACTGACATGATGTCACAAATGGAAAATTCCACACTGCACCGGGAATCAACACATTCGAGAAGTTAAAGAAAAACAGAAAAAAAAGCAAAAAAAAAAGATGACGATCGTGTAATGAAAGTGGACGTGTCAGCATCAGAGTGAAAACATGCTGCCTAATGGTACGGTACGCTGCTCGTGAAACAAGCAAAGACCTATCAGGACAAACTGAAAATTGAAGGTAATTGTGCATAGTCAGCAAGGTTGTTGCAGAAATTTAAGAAAAGGCTCGGCTTTAAATTTTTAAAGATTTGAAAAAAATTAATGATAAAGCATCTGCTGATCATGAAGCAGCAGAGAAATTCATTGATAATTGTTGCTGATGGAAATCTTACACCAGAATAAGTCTACAATGCTGATTGTTTTTATACTTTAAGTAAAACCTAAAAATAAGCAAAATACCAATACACTGTACTGTGACCTTTTAAACAAAACACGGCATGGTAGATGGAGACTGAAAGCCTGCTGTTATTTGTAGTTGTTCAACAACTGATTCAGGTATTCATTCTCCCGATGCTGTGGTGCTGCTTTTGTCACCCTGTACACATTATAATTTAATTATATTGGTGGTCGTTAATAATTTTTACTGTTAATTACCTTTGTGTGGTGAACAAGTATAAGACAAAGGCTGCTTATCGGCAGCACATAAATTCAGAGTCGGTAATGATGGTGATCCCCAGCTGTCTCATTATATTCCAAAATTAGAAAAATCCAGAATCCGAAACACTTCTGGCCCCAAACAGTTTGGATAAGGGGTACTCAACCTGTATCATGGGAGCACGTTTGCATGTAGAGGGTTTCTGTAAGTTGTGTGCTCTTAACCCAGGGTAAGGCCTGTACATCATTTGGCACAGTGTAACCTAGCAGATGGAATAGGAAGGAACTTATCCAAGGTAAGTGGTAAGTGGTGAAAGAAATAGTAATAGATTAAGCAAATGGTAAGTTTTCCACTTAAAACATATAAAGGATAGAACTGGATACTTTCTAAAGGTTGAAGATTGAGAAGCCCAAACGTACTTGGGGGTTCATGTACAAAGATCATTGAAGTACTATTAACAGTATACTGTATAATCAACAATTCAAAAGGCATATTGGTCACTATATCTAGAAAAGAAGTTTTTTTTATTTAAAGAAAATATACTTTATTCAAAAATAAAATTATGTACAATAAACCATTCAATATCTAGAAAAGAAGTGTGTTGAAGGAATGCTGCAACTACGCAACGGCCCAATAATATCAGGCCTGTAGAATTGGAGGGAGATCAGTGCAAACACCCAACGCGATTACTGGTGTCCAGCGTTAAGTTACTAAGTTACAGAGATGAGGTTAGGGTGGCATATTAGCACAACTTACAGAATTGCCACTGTTTGTTTTCAGTAATCCTGATCTCCACACTGCTGTGTGGAGTTTCCATGTTCTTCATGTGACTGGCTTCTCCTGGGTATTCTAATTTCTTCCCACATCTTAAAGGGTCATTGGTAAATTGGCCCTAGTGTGTGTTTGCGGCAGGAGATTTGTTGGAGGGAGGATGGGGTATGTTGAAGGGCATATGAGAGAGAATATGTGGGAGGTGGGGGGGGGAATAATAAGAAAGTTTGGACTAATGGAAATACTCTGAGAGCCAACATTGACTCAATGGGCCACTTGGCATCTTGGATTGAAACAAAGTTTTGAGTATAGGAGTTGGGATGTTGAAAATGTATAAGGCGTTGGTGAAGCCTTATTTGGAGTAGGCTTCTGATGTGTGCAGTTCTGATCACCTATCCTCAGGAAATATATCAGTTAGATTGAAGTGAAAACTACAAGGGTTTTTCTGGGACTTGAGGATCTAAATTACAGGGAAATGTTGAATGGGTTAGAATTTTATTTCCTAGAGCATAGGAGGTGAAAGGAGATTTGACAGAGGTATACAAAAGTATGAAGAGTTTAGATAAGGTAAATGCAAGCAGGCTTTTTCCACTAAGGTTGGGTGGAACTACAACTAGAGGGCATGGGCTAAGGGTGAAAGGTGAATTGCTAAAGAGAGACATGAGGGAGAACTACTTCACAGAGGGTGGTGAGAGTGTGGGCCAAGTTGCCAGCAGGAGTGGTGTATATGGGTTGATTTCAACATAAGAGAAATTTGGTAAGTATATGGATGGCAGGGGTATGGAGGGCTTGGGGCCAGGTGCAGGACAATGGGACAAGGCAGAATAATAGTTAGTCATGGACTAGATGGGCTGAAGAGCCTCCTTCTGTGCTGTAGTGCTCTGATGACTCTAAATGTGAATATTGATCAGAATTTATTTGGTACAAGAGGGGTTATACAATTCAAAGTTTTTGTGATGGGGGAATGGATGGAGTGAAATCTATTTCGATTGACTGGCGAACTTAGGATCATGGGTACACATTGTTTAAAAACTGGAGTCAGGTTTTTCTGGAGACTGCTGGGGGAACTTAATAGTTCAGGCAGCATCTTTGGAGGGAACTGGATTGTTGAAGTAATCATGATTCAAGTCGATTGCCAATTTTACCTCGGTGTTTAGCAAATTTTTGCTAACCAAAGTTGTTCAGAGTAGTGGGTATATAGAGTTAGGTCACAGATCAGCCAAATCTCGTGGAGTGAAGGAGCACGTTTGTCAGCTATTGGCTCACTCCTTGCCTTTTCTTCAATAAACTGGATCAGAAAGGAGCTGCCTGTACATAGGTTTCTGAGTAAGCAATTACATGGATGCAACTGATAGAAACACTAACTTGATCACAATAATTTCCGTATTTTAACCCTGATCGTAGAGTGAATTAGGCTCCCTTTGCTCTGGTTTATCAAGACAACAGAAAAGCCTAAATTAAATTGGAAATATTCTCCATATCAGAATATTGGCTAGTGCTATTTGGCTCATTCCTTCATTCCCCTCTTGCATCTTGAAGGTGGGGAGGGGGGTGTTGCCAGTTTTATGAGATTCCATTGCATTTTCTGAAGTTTAATTCAGGATCTTTGACAGTCATGTCCAGCAAGTCCTGGCATTCGTGTGCCTTAACTGTCTCTTTCCCTTTTCATTTCCACTTTGTATGTATCTATCTGGAATCTGCTCTGACCTTCACTTAAAGCCCCCTTTCTGGACTTCAACCCCACCCAGACTTGCTCACGACTTCTTTTGGTCTGTCTTGTAACTACAGGCACTACAGTAAAGCAAGACTCTCTAGTATCTTTTCAGAATGACATAGTGCTACACAAATCCACTCTAAGTTTGCTTGCAGTGAAAAGTACTTTCCATTTTGCGACCAAGAGTTCTCTTGCTGACATTGGAAATTTGCAGTATTCTTTGAGTTGTCTTAAAAGGAAACATCAACACATTAGAAATACAAACTTAGTTTTTGTGGTAAAATATCTAGCAGCATATTTAAGCAGACCATAAAATCATTCATTATTACCTAATATATTGATAATAATTAAAATGTTAAACTATCGATTTGTGTGTCTGAATTTTTGAATTAAAATAAACAAGGATACATTCATTGCTATTTTAATTCTTTTAGCAAACCTCTTTTGAAAATTCTTATAAATTAGTTTTCTAGCTTACGATTTAATTGTGTTTGTGTGACCCCTAAATTAAAATCACTTGTGTAGTTATTGCAACTGTTTATATGCAATTGGAATTAATGTGTTTTGCTGTTTTAGCATTGTCAAACTGGAATGTAATATTTTTGCTTTCTCAACAGTAATGTATACTAATATTGAAAAAACATTCAAGACAAAAATGCAAAAAGCATTACATGCATTATTGTTGGCATAATATTTGGAAGGCTGTGCAAGAAATTTAAATCTTTCAAGGCAAATCTTCTGACCTTTTGACTTGCCTTCAGAAATCTTGCATAAGAGATTTAATGATGTGTATCTCATTGTGTTTTCCTTCTCATTGTGGGCTGGTAAGTGCTCCTAGGTCAAGGACAGAGCTTACGCGAGTGATCTAATGTATCTAGGGCTGTTTTCTGATATGGTAAATACATCTTCGAAAGATCAGGGAAATCACATCAATGGGGAACTAGCCCAGAAGAAGAGATGAGGCCTGGAGCAGATCAGCCATAGCCATATTGAATGGTATGGGTAGGGTTGAAGGCTGAATGGTCTACTCCTTCTCCTATTTTCTTGTGTTCTCACAGTAACGTTGCCAGTTGACCCCTGCTGTTACTTCTCATTTCATTCCTCTAGAAATTAATTTCTGTTTTTGGTTAAAAAAAATAGATTGATTTGCTTTATTTGTACTCCTTGTGCTTCCACTCTTCCACGAGCTGTCTTTCTGTAGGACACCATCAGCTTTGTTTACTTAAAGATATTTTGTCATGGTCCAATTGGAGACTCTTCATCCTGAAATGAAGAGTGCTTTCTGGGGACTCTTATCTAGCCGCCTCGCCTGCACAATATTATACCACGTAGGGTAGTAGAAGAGACAGTTTGAAATTGTTTAGTGCTGTAGTCAACTTCGCACAAGGATATGTATTGCAGGACTTGGTCTAATGCCACAAAGGCCCAGTGAATCTGTGCCAGCAATAAAATACCAATCCCATTTCCCCGTAATGGTTTGTAGTCTTCATAGCTGAGGCATCCTCTCACTGAAGTGAGCACATTCAAGATGGGGGCGGGGGGAAGCTTCCAACTTACGTTGTCTTAGTTAACGCAGGATATCAGCGACGATTTCAGTGAATATCAGAACAGGTTTGTAAGGCTGAATGGCCTAGAGCTGTCCCCTTGAGCCAAACACATGCCTATTAGTGTTCCTGGGTCAGCCGTAATGTTAAGTGTTTTGTGTGTTAGTTGTTAATGAGTATAATGTTCTTTTTTCTGTGGAGGAAATTAAAGGCTATGAGACTGAGAGCTTCCGCAGAGATACTGGAATATATAGAGTAAAATGACAAAAGTTGTATGTAATGTACAATGACACCGGGCAATTAATAACGTTAAATTAAAATGAGAAACTGAGAAATCCCATAGAGAATTAATGGCTCATGGGTTGAAAACAACATAGATCTTTAAATGGTGCCTGGAACTTTTCAGATGCTTAAAAAAACATGTGATTTCTAGTAATTATTTTAAAGTATATATTTTGTTTAAATTACCTGGCTTGTGTCAAGTTTTCCCAGGTGATTTTGTCCACTTACTTCAGCTTCTTCCTTTTCTGATTCCATAAGATTGCATTTCACATTGAGGAGTTGAGAGGGAATCGGACTAAACAGAACACCTGGCTCTTTGAGCTGTCAGTCAGAGTTCTGTAGTACTGGAGATCTGAGGTAATGGATCCTCCAAAGCCTTTAGTCCTACTGACTAAAATATAAAGTCACCCTTTGTGAGTAAAAGCTCTCAGTACACCTGAACTGAAACTGAATGCTGTTCAGCCCAACTTGGTTCCTGAAGGAGAGCCAGGTAAGTGCTTACCTTAAAAGGGAACCTACTCAGCTTGAGATGTAAACATTGGTTGGGACCTGTTTTTGCACATCCCCTTTAAGTTTCACAAGGCGTGCTTTTGTGCCAGGGACCCATGGAGGATACAGTTGGAAATGTGCAGAAGTAGGTTGGAAACCTCTGATTACATCTGCTGTCCTTTATATGTTAGCATGAAGGACAGGATTGAAAATCTTTACTGATTTCTTTTTGAAATATCTTTGATTTCTCATTGAAAAACAATTGTACAGAGTGCAAACCCCCCCCCCCCCCAAAAAAAAATCCTAGGCAGTAACGTTGAAAAGAAGAAATGAAGTAGGTGGGAGTTTGTGTGAAGTGTAAACACTAGCATGAAGCTATGGGCCCAATGGCCGTTTCTGTGATTTAAGCAGTGCCAAATAGTTATTATTAGTGATTCTCACCAATAAAAGCATGTAGAATGCAATACTGGCCAGGTCTTTCGTTAAAAGTAGGTATGGTCCTGCAGAGATTTTGGAAATGTTTCTCTTATACACACACATAGCACAGTAACAGGCCCACTGTACCCCTACCAGCCAAGAACTCATTTACACTTCCCATTTTATTCCCCCCACATTTCCATGAACTCTCCCTCGCTTCTTCTCACCTACACACAGGAGACAATTTACTGAGGCAAATCCATCTATCAACCAGCATGTCTTTGGGATGAAGGAGAAAACCAGGCATCCAGGTGGGGGAATCTACGTGGTAACAGGGAGAGCGTACGACAGACAGCACCGGAAGCTGGGGCTGAACTTGGGTCATTGGAGTTGAGGTAGCCGTGTCACTGTGCTGTCCTGTGTCTTTGGGAAGAACTCCAGTTTTTCCAGAAGGCTAAAAGCTGATGCTAAGGTTCTGTATGTTCTTGCTTGATTGCCATTAATTGCCGGTCAGTTTCCCGAGGGGCAAAGTATTCTCTTGATTTTAGTGTGATTTAATTGCATTGTCGGTCCTTGTCACTTCCAGTCAAATGGTGCTGAGTTGTGATTTCTGTCGATGTTGTAACTCACTTATTTGCTTTTTAGGTTCATTGGTTTTTGGGGCAGCATAGGGGTCAGGTTAGGGTTTAGGGATGGGGATGAGGGAGAATGCAAAGTCAGGGGCAGGGGCCGGTGCCTGGACTCCCAGTTGGAGCTCTCTACGCAGACTGATGGTTGGAGGACAGTGATCCTGGAGGTCGAGTTGGCAAACACAGAGGGAATCAGGGAGTCTGAGTCGGGGGTGGGCAGGAGTCACGAGGTCTGGTGACCCCTACGTCACCGGGGTAGGAAATCCATGCGAGTCTGGAAATTGAGGCCCGAAGGTCAAATCCATGATCGGCGAGTCCAACCTGTGACCAGTGGGTCCTGGGGTCAATACCCGGAGGTCAGCAAAGTCCAGAGGTAGTAAATCTGAGGGTTGAGTCTATGAGCCTGTGCCAGGGATGGAGAGTCTGAGAGTCTGGAGGCTCAACAGTGTGCTGATCTGGTGTTGGACGCATAGACACGTGCGAAGGATGGGTGGTTGGGAGGCTGTTGTCTTGTTCTGTTAAACATTGTGGGCATGATATGATGGCATAGAATGCGTGGGGACACTTGCAAACTACCTGCAGCACACCCTGAGTGTGTAGGTTGTTAATGCAAATGATGAATTTCATATTTCTATATTTCAATAAATCTGAAAGTCTGTACTTTCTCATCCTGGGACAGATGGGTCTGGTTCTTGCTGAAGCAAGGCTCCTGAAAGGTTATGCATCATTTTTGAAATGATTATTGGAGTTTTCAGCCTGACCTGGCTCTACAAAGTTTTAAGGATGGAGAGTCTAAAATCTTAGTGAAGAGGATTTTGTGTTTAGTTTGCAGGTTGGGAGAACAGGTGATTGGAGAGGAAGGTGGCCTGGTATGTGGCTGTGAAAGATGAAGATATTTGCATTACAAAAAAAAAAGAATGACTATCTTACTGTTTCCTCTGGATGCTTGTGGATTGGTTGCTTCTGAGATTCAGATAATTCTAAAGCCTAAATCAACTTTGCACAAGCCTCAAAGCTCAGCACAGTAGATTGTGTGGCACCTGTTCATTTTGGGTCGGGAGCAAAAGGAGACATCATCTACACGTTGGGTACACTTTTGATCTCTGTGCTAAAGAAAAGAAATACTTGCTTTGTCGCGAGTGTAACGTGTTTGGTGGATCGATTCCTGTGACAAAGGAGTTGTCTTATGAGGAGTAATTGGAAAAAATTGGCCAAAAGTTGGAGTTTACAATAATGAGTGGTGGTGACTTCACTGAGCTGGGCAAGATTCTGAAAGTAGAGAGGTGTTGATTCTTCCGCCTGGAAGATAACTTGAAGCAAATAGAGGAGGTCAGAGCAGGAAAAGAACTGCTCATTTAGGATCATTAATCTTTATCTTTCCTGATGGTGAGGGAATCAGAAATGGGTGGGAGAAGGAGTCCGATTGGATCAGGTAGGAACGTGGAGCAATTTCCTTTTGTACATAACCTTGCATGGACCATGTGCCAGAGTTGTGATCTGGGATTCGCACTTGACCTCCAGGTTTCAGGACTGGTAGGCTTTTTGCAGCCTTGTCATGATGCTGTTTCTGTTTTTCTTTCCCTTTAACTTTAGCCAATTTGACCTTGTGTGCTCCTTTAAGTGCGCCGGGAAGTTAGTACTTTCGCGTCAACCCCTCAGTATCTGAGCTGGTGGCGGGCCATTCTACAGTGGCGCACTTCTGTAAACCACTGGACTTCTGTGGAAATCCTCTCCTCCAACTTCTTGAGGCCCATCACTACTTTGACCTCTGTGGGACCACCTGATTTTGGGTGTTGTGGGCTTGAAGTTATATGTTGCAGCCCCCCCAAACACTGGGTTGGAGAGGGACCCTCAGCACAAGATCATCTGAAGGGATTGTATGACCTACCACTGGTATAATGAATCCACAAAGTCCACAGGAAATTGCGATGGATAGAAAAAAAGGTGTAGAAAATCAGTCTGTCCCAACTTCAGACCAGACGGCACTATTTTACAACTAAGGACCACATGACCAGTACTGTGGCTGTATTCCCATTTTAATTCTTCCACATGCGGTTTTAGAATGCATCTGTTTTACATCAGCTTCTCCCATGACTGTACATTGGCATTCTCCTGTAACCTGGAAGTTACTGCTGATCATATGTTAAAATAACAACCGTGGGCATGTCATGCACTGACACTGCATTTGCAACAGAAAGTCATGGAAAGTATACGAGCTCCTCCTTTAATAATCTGCAAGGCCTTGGATGTACAGGAACCTTTTCACAAGTTTTCTCTTCTTTTTCATGGCAGTTTTCTTTTGTATTCCCTTGCTTCAATTTTCATTTATCTTCTTGCGTCTTTTCACTGGCCCTTAACTAACAATAGTGATGGTATTTAATGTAGGATTTGGCATTTCCCTTGTCCTTCTCATAGCATGGTGTATTTAACATTTCAATTGTATTTGAATAATATTGTAAATATGTTGTTGATTAAGGATTCGTTGTTCAAATACCTCATTACATGTTATTTATAAAACTCAGTGAATTGCATAAATCATTATGGTGCCGCGTGATACGCGCACAGATCACTTAAAGTAAATGCGAAGTTAGACTCACTTTTTGGACTCCCATATCTTCCTTTTGAATCCGTTTAATGTGTTGAAGATACAAAACGTAACGCATAGGCACATTGGAAGTAAAACCAGCGGTCAATGAGGATGTGAAGTGTGAAATTTTCATTCCTAAGCCTGATATTTGTGTATGAAACCTGACCAGTTCACCCCTTCTAAGCTCACTCAATGAAAACAATGTAATGCATGCATTTCTGGTTGCCCCACTATAGGAAGGACATTGAGGCTTTGGAGAGGGTGCATAAGAGGTTTACCAGGATGCTACCTGGTTTAGAGGGCATATGTTATCATGAGGGGCTGGATAAACTTGGGTTGTTTTCTCTGGAGCAGTGGAGGCTGAGGGGAGATCTGACAGAGGCTTGTAAGATTATGAGAGGCATAGACAGAGTAGAGAGGGAGAATCTGCTTCCCAGGGTTGAAATGTCTAATACCAGAGGGCATTGTGTCATGGTCCAGGTCGGTTTCCCTTTAAATTTAGTTAGGTTGCGTTATGATCCGGACCATTGACTCTTTGTTCCCTTCTAATTATGTTTCACGTGTCCCTTGAGCTTGGCAATCACGGTGATCTACTCTCGACCCGAACCAGCAGCTTATAAGCCCCTGGCTTTAGCCGTTCGGGGCGAGAGTGTTAAGAAGCCTTTGCAAGTCGCCGTTGCTACGACAAGCCAGAGTGATCCAGCCCGCATCGGAGTACCAGCAATTCACCTTCCGTCGCCGGAGTGATCCAGCCCGCATCGGAGTACCAGCAATTCACCTTCCGTCGCCAGAGTGATCCAGCCCGCATCGGAGTACCAGCAATTCACCTTCCGTCACCAGAGTGATCCAGCCCACATCGGAGTACCAGCAATTCACCTTCTGTCGCCAGAGTGATCCAGCCCGCATCGGAGTACCAGCAATTCACCTTCCGTCGCCAGAGTGATCCAGCCCGCATCGGAGTATCAGCAATTCACCTTCCGTCGCCAGAGTGATCCAGCCCGCATCGGAGTACCAGCAATTCACCTTCCGTCGCCAGAGTGATCCAGCCCGCATCGGAGTACCAGCAATTCACCTTCCGTCACCAGAGTGATCCAGCCCGCATCGGAGTACCTGCAATTCACCTTCCGTCACCAGAGTGATCCAGCCCGAATCAGAGTACCAGCAATTCACCTTCCGTCGTCAGAGTGGGTCCGGGCAAGGTCAATCTGCCAGGGGTGAGTTGAAGGCAGAGTCCTGACTCGACGTTCATGCCCATTGTCCGTGTCTACCCCTCGAAGAGTCCCGGCTCGATGCCTGTGTGGAAGGCGGAGTCCTGGGTCGATGTTCATGCCCTGTGTCCACGTCTGTCCCCTTGAAGGAGAGTCCCGGCTCGGTGCCTGATCTGAAGGAGGAGTCCTGGCTGAATGTTCCTGTCCTGCTTGTGGGTCCTCTCCCAGCACCCTTGTCCCTACTGTGTGACACATTGATTGAAGGTGGGAGGGGGTAGGCTCAAAGGAGGTGTGAGGGGTAGGTTTTTACCCAGAGAGTGGTGTATATCTGGAATTTGCTGCCTGGTGTGCTGATAGATGCAAATACGTTAGAGGCTTTTATAGGTGTTTAGGTAGGCACATGAATGCGAGGAAGATGGAGGGATAGGGACATGGTATAGGTAGGAGGGGTTCGTGTTTGGGTGTTTTTGATTTCATTTTTAGCTGGTTCTGAACAGCATTGTGGGCTGAAGGGACTGTTCCTTTGCTGTACTGTTCTATGTAATGAAAACCTGCTACTGATTACGTGGTGCACCTTAATGTCAGTGTTTTATGTGTGACTTAAAGGTGGTCCCTCCATTGAGTGGAGTTAACAATAATGGAATAACTTACCAAGTGTGGTGAAAATAGATCCAGTGAGAGTAGGTGCGCAGCCTGGGAGATCAGATGGATCGACCCAAAGCAAGATCAGTGACGGGCTTTGCGGATGTTCTGAAAAGTGGGAGCAATGGTATTGAGACCAGGTTTATTGTCAGACGCTCAGGTACATGCATGCAGAGGTGGTAGGTAAAACTTATTTGCAGCAGCACAAGCACATGACATCACATGAGTAGTATGTAGTGTTTGTCAAGTGATCCCCGAAGGCCCTGCTACCCTTTGGAGAAACGAGCACCTAGAGCTGGATTTGGAAAAAACAATATTTGTGAGAGGGTCCAGAAATGGAGGGATAGCGGAGAGAATAGGATCAGATAGCGGAGCACCTTGTATTGGAGGACTGAGACTTTGAACGTGTTGAAGGTTCAGCAAGAGTAATGGATCGGCAGGGTTTGGTAGAAGACAGGATCAGAGTGAGGAGCTTTAGACACACTGCAGGTTACAGCGCATGAGATTCTGAGGAGAGTGCTAGAGCCTTAATAGATGCAAAGTTAGTGCTGCATTGTATGGCTTAGAAATGCACTCTATTCTGTCTTGATCGTTGAATACATACAAATGTAGCTGGACCTGTTTTGCTGCTCCTGACTCTCTGGGGTTTTATTGGTCTGTTAAATGGGATGATTGATTCAGGTAACTGCTTCCAACTTGGGTTGTCAAATTGCCGTCAGTAAGTGGGCTGCAAGGGAATTGTGTTTGCAGGTAGCGCACTTGTTTCTGAATGGTGGCTTGAGTGCGCACTGGGTGGTGTATTTGGTGCAGCACGGAGGGACTGCTACACTATCGGGAGCGCTGTCTTTTGGACGCGACACTAGGCTGTTTCCAGAACAAACATAATGTTGATCCCAGTCAGATAGGAGCCAGGGATGTTTGCTAGTGGTTTCCAACTTTGTAAAACACTGGACCACAACACATGATTATGTTCTGTGCTGGAGGCAAGGCTTTAGAAAAGGCAAAAAAGCTTTAAAGGGGATAGAAAAGAATTTATTAAAATGATTACAGGGATGAGGGGCTTTAGTTATATGGATAGCCTGAACAGTCTGTGGTTGCTGTCTTTGGAACTAAGGAGATTGCAAGGGAACCTTTATAGAGGTGTTTAAGATTATGAAGGCGATAGATTAGAGAAAGGAAAACAATGCCCCATGGCAGAAAGGTCAAGAACTAAGGAATAGAGAATAATAAAAACCTTTTGATTTCATGTAGCCAGTAGTTAGGGATCTATGGTGCACTGGGGTACTCTCAGAGGCAGGCTTAATTGGAATGTTTGAAAGGGAATTGGATAAGTGCCAAAAGGAAAAAGTTTGCAGGGCCACAGGGAGAGAACAGGCTTGGTAACCGTTGTTGGCAGATTGGCATATAGAAGGGAGATTGAAGATCTGGCTGAATGGTGCCATATCACCAACGTCTCACTCAATGTCAGCTGATTATTGACTATAGGTGGAAGAAATTGGGGGTATGAGCCAATCCCGATTAGGGTATCAGAGGTGGAGAGGGTCAGTAGCTTCCTGGGTGTTATCCTATCAGAGGAACTGTCCTGGGACCAAGATGGAAATGCCATTTCAAAGCGGGCATGGCAGTGTCTGTAATTTCTTAGAGGTTTGTGCATATTCGGCATGTCATCTAAAACTTTGACAAACTTGCACAGTGGAGTACATCCTGATTGGTTGCATCACGGACTGGTATGGAGACACCGGAGCCTAAGAACATTAACACCCACTAAAAGAGATGGATATAGCCCAGTTAATCACAGGAAAAGCCCTCCCCTCCATTGTTGCCACAAAAAAGCATCAAGGACACCCCGCCGTCTAGGTCGTGCTCTCTTCTCACTACTACCATCAGGAAGGAGGTACAGGAGCTTTAGTTCCAGTATTACTATCATGTTCAGAAACAGTTATTACCCTTCAACCATCAGGCTCCTGAACCAGTGTGGATAACTTCACTCACCTCAACACTGAAACAACCTATGGACTCACTTTGAAGGACTTTACAACTTGTGTACTCGGTAATATTTATTTATTATTATTTGTTTTTTTTGTATTTGCATAGTTTGTCTTTTGCATATTGGTTGCTTGACAGTCTTTGTGTGTAGTTTTTCATTGTTTCTATTGTATTTCTTTGTAATACTGTGAATGTCTTTAAGTAAGTGAATCTCCGGGTAGAATTTGGTGACATATATGTACTTTGATAAAAAAATTTACTTTGAACTTGAACTTTGAGACCAGCTGAAATGCTTTATACTGAGCAGGTATTGACTCAATAGGGCCAATAGCCTCGTTCCATGCTGTAACCAATCTGTGAGTGGGCAATGTGTATTCCTCACAAAGATAACCATGGAGGATACGTCAATGTCATTATTAGAAGTACAGTGTGTGCAAATTGGCTGTAGGTTTCCCTCCTTTGCAAATGTACACAACTGGCTGAGAAGCACCTCAGACTGTTCCAGGTGTATGAGAAGTATTGCATAAAAAAGATAGGTTTGTTTTTCTCCTTCTTGCCTACAGTTTACCTTGTTTGGAGATGAAGAAATAGATGGTTTATATCTGTAAATCTGCAAACAATTGATTTATCAATAAATTGATAAAAATTATTTTCCCCTAAAATACTTTATTCAGGATAAATACTGGACAGGCTGTTCCCTGATTATGAATGCCCAAATTATGGACGTCCCTTACATACAAACGAGTTTCCATAAAATGATTAAATGTACACGTTCACTAGCTCCTATGAACAGCAGCACCACTTTCTGCTCTCCACTTTAAGTCATGATTTTTTCTTTTCAATGTATTTGATCCCATTCATTGAAATACCATGGCAATATGGTTACAGTATCGCTTTCACCATTTTCTTCTGTATTTTCTGACTTGGGAACTAAATCGATGCAAGGATGTCTGTAATGAAAGGAACCCATTCATTACCTGGGGATGGCCTGTAAATACATTCAATATATGTCATGATCTATACTTGTACCTAACAACGATTCAACATGATTACCCATGCTGCATTGCTCTGTGACCCAATGTTTGCTTATAGTACATCAGCACCACGAATCTTTCAAACTTAAGCATTCAGCAGTTTTGTGTTTGAGAGGCTGTTACACGGGGTCCAGGCCTTCGGTATCCAGCGGCAACAGGACCCTAGTGTGTGGTTCTGTGCGGGTGGGTACCTTTGATTTTGTGTAGTGGTGTAAGAGAGGTGATGGTGAATTGGCCGCAAATAAAAATTGTATGAGATGTAAAAATTGAATGATCACCTATCATCCACTGTACACTCCTGTGCTGGGGAAGTATTTGCGTGTTCATAGAGCCTTTGTAGGCCACTGTGTGTACTGGCCTGAGCAGTAGAGTGGCATCGTCTTGTTGTGCGGTGTAGGGAAAGGGTTTTAGTGTTTCTTGTGTAATACAGCTGCTCTTCCTGGGTTGTCACACATTTCGTTATTTACTTTGCATTCTGCGCTGTTTACTGGAGACGGGCCGCGAGCCCATGATTGACTGCATCTCTCGCTGATCTAAAGCACCGAGGAGGATTGAAATCACCGAGGTGGGTCCGGAAGGCGAGCGAGTGTTCAGTGCTGTCTAGCAGCCTCTCGCCGGCTGCTGCCCGAGGAGGGTGCCTGTGTGTGATGATCTCTCTCTCTCCTTTGGTGGATGGTGGATTCTGATTCACGTTTATGATGTGTTCTAGTTTCTGGTTGCTGCTTTTTTTTTTTGTTGCTAGTTTGGGTGATTTTGAATTGAGGTGGCCTGCAGATAATGAACACTGAGCTGAACTGAGACATGCCTTTTGACTTTGTATCGCTCGCTTTTTTTTTGTTTTGCTGCAGTTTGCAAGATATATTTTTTTGTGCAGGGGGGAGGATTTGCTTCTTTTTCATTGAACAGGTTCCATGATCCTTAGATTTTCTGGCTGTCTGTGGGGAAGACAAATCTCAGGGTTGTATACTACATACACACTTTGGTAATAAATGTACTTTCAATCCTTTGAATTTACTTCTGCAAGACCACGTATGTCCTGATGAAGGGACTCGGCCCGAAACATAGACTGTTTATTTATTTCCATAGATGCTGCCTGACCTGCTGAGTTTACCTATTCATTTATTGAAATACAGCATGGAATAGACTTTTCTGGACCTTTGATATAGTGCAGGTTAGGCCCTTCTGGACTGATAAGGCATAGAATAGGCCCTTTTGAACTGATACAGTTTGGAATAGGCCCTTCCGGACCAGTGCAGCACGGATGGGCCCTTCCGGACCAGTGCAGCACGGATGGGCCCTTCCGGACCAGTGTAGCACGGATGGGCCCTTCCGGCCCTTTGAGCCATACTGCCCAATAATCCAGAAATCCCACCTCTCCCGGTAGTTCCGGGAGTCTCCTGCATATTGATAGCAGCTCCCTGACACCCGCAAATTATATACAATATCCTGAAAATCGATCTTTATTTATTTATTTTTTTGGAGAGGAAGAGCGGGAGCGAGAGGGAGCATTCTGATTGGTCTCTCTTCATGCTAACTAGACCTATCAGTTTTCTCTGAGGGCGGGCTTTACAGTCAACCTCAAAAATAATGACAGTGTTGCTCGCAGTGACTTTTCTATTGCCCATGTTGGGTTAAATGACTGTAAAAGACATGTTGAGGTGAGTTTAACAGGTGTCATTCGTTCATTAGCATAGCTAACGTTATTTAAACTAGCTGGCTAGCTGCTAAGGAGCTACTCTATTGATGTTCTACGTGATGAGGCCAAACTCCCTGTAGACTTGCTTAAAGTTGTAATAGAATAGAAAAAGACTCCATGATAATATAATACAAGTACATATTTTAATGTCACATTTTCTGCATATACCCAACTTAGTTTACAGATTAGGCAAAATCACTAAACAAAGTATTACATACACCCTTGGAGGTCGACTGGGGAGATGGGGGGATATGGGGTTGCGGGGGGTGGGGGTGCTACCTCCCTGAAATGAGTTTTTGCAGGGTGGGATGTCTGGTAATCCCTCAATTTAACCCTAGCCTAATCACAGGACAATTTACAATGACCAATTAACCTACCAAATGGTGTGTCTTTGGACTGTGGGAGAAAACCAGAGCATCTGGAGGAAACCCAAATGGTCACGGGTAGAGCGTGCTAACTGCTTACAGACAGCTGTGAATTCCTCCAGCATTTTGCGTGTGCTGCTCTGGATTTCCAGCATCTGCAGAATCCCTGATGTTTATACTGAGTTCAGTCATCTGTGTTTGTCCGAGGGGATTAGAGGACATTGAATACACTGGGAAAATGAGCAGGTCTCTTTGTTACTTCACTCTTAAGTACAGTGTAACAGTAAATTTGCTGATTGGTTGTAACATGTAGATCATTTTGAGAAACTGGTTCTGTGCCTCAATTGTGCTTCTTTGGGAAAATGTGTCCTTGCTCAGTTGATTCATTCTGATGGAATGACTCTATGTAACCTAGTCCTTTGCCTTTCTCCCTCTTCTCTTCACCACTACCTCCCCACTCCTTACACAAAGTAACCGATTCTGCTGTGGCATGCCTTTCCTGGCACCGTCTGGCAGGAAGGCATTTCGGGTCAGGCTTGGGACACAGGGAAGGCTTGTGCATGCTCTTGTGGGGTCCCGGCATCCCATTTGGCAAGGAGTCCATCTGAGCAGGAGAGGTCAGTGACACAAGCACGCAAAACCCACATGCAGCTGGGGCTGTGGCAACTGCAGGCCAGCATTGGAACAAACCCTTATCATCGATTTGGGCTTTAGCAGCTCCAACGTAATTCCCTTTTTTCAAATTTAGAGACACAGCTCGGTAACAGTCCCTTCTGGGCCGACGAGCCCACACTGCCTAATTACACCCGTGTGACCAATTGGCCTACTCACCCCTACGCCTTTGAAATGTGGGTGGAAACACATGCAATCACCGGGGGAATGTACCATCTCTTTACGGACAGAGGCTGAATTGAACCCTGGTCGCTGGTGCTGTAATAGAGTTAGCTAACCACCATTCTATTGTGCCTTTCCTCTGTTAAAATTCTGAGAAAGGTCACATCGGATTGAGCTGACAGCTGATTGTATTGGCGGATGATTAAGGTGGACATCTTATCAAACAAACTTGGATTTATTTTTCTTTCAAAAATATGTTTTTTATTCGTATATACACAGTAAATAATATCAGGAAATAACATTTTCTACATTCACTGTATGGTATAACTCCAGTAATCTGTATCCAAGTCTTTCAAAAATCATTTCTATGCTTTGGCACCTTGTTCACCTGTGATGTTGGGTTTGTTTCCTTCCCATTCAGCAGGATCCCAATTTCCATGCTCCTACCCAACTAACCGGAGCCTTGGTCCCTGTGCTCCCTTTAAACTCATCCAGTTCACTGAAAATATTGTTAATGATGAAACCTAACATCTTAGAAAGAAAGTGGGTTCAAAATGTTTTGGGATGCGAATTCGGAAAATATCCCATCGAACCCATCACGTCCTCTTGTGGAATGTGCGAGGGCAGGGAGACCTCCGGTGTCCCTGACAACTTCACCCGCAAGAAGTGCATCTAGCTGCAGCTTCTAACACTCTGTGTTAAGGAGCTGGGGGCTGGAACTGGATGAAGTCATGATCGTTCAGGAAGCTGAAGGGTTGATAGGCACGACATACAGGAAGGTGGCTACACCCAAGGTGCAGGTGACCATCAGGAGGGGGAAAAGAGATAGACAACTAGTCCAGAGTACCTCTGTGGTTGTTCCTTTAACAAAGGGATATCACTTTGGATACTGTCTTGGGGGGTGGGGGGGGCAATGATCTAAAAGAGGAAAGTCACAGCGGTCAGGTTAATGGCTCTGTGCTTCATAAGGGAAGGGGCAAGAAGAGGCAAGCTGTAGTGATAGGGTATTTGTTGGTTCGGTGAACAGAAAGGAGGTCCTGTGGATGAGAAGGAGATTCCCAGATGGTTTGCTGCCCCCTGGATGCCAGGGTCTAGGACACCATAAATCGAGTCCTCAGCATTCTTAGGAGGGAGGGTATCAATGACATAGATAGGAAGAGGGACAAGGTTCTGCAAAGTGAGTTCAGGGAGTTAGGGGCTATGTTAAAGAACAGGACCTCCAGAGTTGTGTTTTCAGGATTACTACCTGTGCCACATGCTAGTAGACCAGAAGTAAGAAGATCATACAATTTAATGCACGGCTAAGGAGTTGGTGCAGGAGGGAGGGCTTTGGAATTTTGGATCATTTACCTCTCTTCTAGGGAAGATGGGATCGATACAGAAGGGACGGTTTGCACCTGAACTGGAGAGGGACTAATATCCTAACGGGAAGTAGCACTGCATGGAGGAGGGATGGGAACCAGAGTGCCAGGAAGATAGTCAGTGGTTGTGGAGAAAGATGTTGTTCAGTCTACATACAAAATCAGGAGTCAAAAGCTCGAGCATGGTGGAACTAATGTTCTGAGCTGCATATATTTCAGTGCAAAGAGTATTGTAGGAAAGGCAGATGAGTTTAGGGCATCTGTGCGTGGAATTATGACATAGTAGCCATTAGTGGGACTTGGTTGCAGGAGGGGTAGGAATGGCAGCTCATTGTTCCAGGATTCCATTGTATCAGCCATGAGAGAGCGGGAGGGATTAAGGGGGAGGGTTGGCATTACTAGTCGGGCAAAATGTCACAGCAGTGCTCAGCCACGACAGACTGGAGAGCTCAGCTAGTGAGGCTTTGTGAGTAGAATTGAGAAATAAGAAAAGTATGACCATGTAATTGCGATTATCTTATAACCTATCTAACAGTTTGTGGAATTTAGAGAAGCAAATTGATAGAGAGGTGGCAGACTGTTGCAAGAAACATAAGATTGTGATAGTAGGTGATTTTAACTTTCCACATATTCGCTGGGACTCCCATACTGTAAAAGGGCTGGATGGGAAAGAGTTTGGTAAACTGCCAGATTATTGGAAGATAGCTCATGTTGTTCTGTTCTTAAAGAAAAATTATGAAAATAAACCAGGAAATTATAGTCCGGTGAGCCTGACATCGGTAGTGGGAAAGTTTTGAAAAGTATTTTAACGGACTGGATAAAAAGTATTTATATTTGGATAGATAGGGACTGATTAGTGAGAGTAAAGAGCAAAGTGAGAGGAAAGTTGATGAAGACAAGGCAGTAGATGTTGTCTACATGGACTTTAGCAAGGCCTTTGACAAGTTCCTGCATGGAAATTGGCCGAGAAGGTTCAGTCGCTTGGCATTCGTGAAAGAAGCCAGAGAGTGGTTGGAGATGGTCACCTCTCTGACTGGAGATTTGGGACCAGTGGTGTGCTGTAGGAATTGGTGCTGGGCCTGTTGTTGTTTGTCATCTATATCAATGGTCGGAATGATAATGTGCTAAACTGGACCAGCAGATTAGCGATGGCACCGGGACTGGGAGTGTAGTGAACAGCAAGGAACACTATCAAAGTTTGCAGAGGGATCTGGACTGACTGGAAAAATAGGCTGAAAAATGGTGGATGGAATTTAATACAGACAAGTGGGAGGTGTTACACTTTGGGAGGACCAAAGTTTTACACAGTGGGACACTGGGGAGTGCGGTAGAATAGAGGGATCTGGGAATATCAATCCGTAATTCTTTGAAAGTGATGTCGCAGGTGAATAGGATTGTAAAGAAATCTTTTGGCATGTTGGCCTTCATAAATCAGTGCATTGAGTACAGGAGTTGGGATGTTAAAATTGTATAAGATGTTGGTGAGGCCTAATTTGGAGTACAGTACTGTGTGCAGTTTGTGACCTACCTACTGGGGGGATGTAAATAAGTTTGAAAGAGTGCAGAGAAAAGTTTCAAGGATGTTTCTGGGACTTGAGGACCTGAGTTGTTAGGAAAGGTTGAATAGGTTAGGACTTTATTCTCTAGACTGTAGAAGGTTGAGGGAGATTTATTATAAATATACAAAATTATGAGGGGGATGGATTAGGTAAATGCAAGCAGTCTCTTTCCACTGGGGTTGGGTGAGATTACAATTAGAGGTCATGGGTTAAGGGTGAAAGGAGAAATGTTGAGGGGGAATGAGGGAGATCTTCTTCACTCAGAGGGTGGTGAGAGTGTGGAACGAGCTGCCAGTGAAAGAGTGGATGCAGGTTCTCTCTCTACATTGAAGAGAAATTTGGATAGGTATGTGGAATGGAGGGGAATGAAGTTTCTTGTCAATGGGACTAGATGGGATGAAGGGCCTGTTTCTGTGTGTCAGTGCTGTGAGTACCACCAGGTCCTGGGCATTCTGGATTATTGAGTTTTATTCAATAAATTCTCCTCCGGTGTGTCCGTCGGGATCCTAGATTATGCTCACTCCTGAACAAAGCCTTATGATGGCTGCACAGAGCATCAGTACATCCCTAACATATACTCCTGCGCCGTGGAACTGGAAAACAGAACACCTTCATCTCAGTTTGTTTTTATAAACCTTCAGACACAGGAGCATAATTAGGGAATTCAGCTCATAGAGTCGGCTCTGCCATTCGATCGGGGCTGATTCATCTTCCCTCTCATTCCCATTCTCCTCCATTCTCCTATAGCCTTTGACGTCCTTACTAATCAAACTATCAAGTTCTACTTTATATATACCCAGTGACTTGACCTCCACAGCCATCTCTGGCGAATTACACAGATTCACCACCCTCTGGCTAAAGAAATTCCTCGTCATCTCTGTTCTCAAGGATATGTCCTTCTGTCCTCATGTCATGCCCTCTGATCTGAAGACACTCTCACTATTGTATGTCCACTTTATCTAGTCCTTTCAATATATGATAGGTAAAATGATTTTAATTCAACCTGATTGCTGGCAAATAGGGTTGGGTGCAATGCTGAATCTGCACCTTGCCAGTTGGTATTGGAGGAGAATTGTGTTAGAAAGGTGTAACATTGTGACCACGAGAATTGGATATGGGGATACCAGCATTTCCCCAGCTAGCTGTGCTTAATGTTACTGAGGCAATTTTACCACACCAGTAGCATGAAAAATATATTTGAAGGCATTTAAAGAAATAAGTTTTAAAAAGAAATATACTTCGCCTGATTCTATAAAGGATGCAGATTCAGACAATACTTTTTTTAATCACTAATTTTTATTGCAACACCAACAAATTACGTTCAATACAACCAGTTGCCGACTACATTTTGACTGTTTAACCCAGCCACCCCCCAACCCTCATCCCCACTCCGCTTTCCACCCCTTCCCCCCTCTCCACCCCTCTCCCCTCCACCAACCAACTGAATAGTAGAGCATACACAGACAGAGCATTCCTATTTTAACAGAAGATCTTTTAAGTTGGATATCAAATTTGTCCACATGAAGATTGTGTTTGGTTGTGTATCATTCACTCTTGCTGATGATAATTCCAGATAAGAAATGCCCAAAAAGTTTCGAAGCCAGTGAGTACTTGAAATATCATGAGGAGGTTTCCAACGCTTAATATCTTGAAGAGTAGTAATACCTTTATCCTCCCAAGTTCTGTAGGTGAATGGTTTCCCCCAGATAGAAAATGATTATTGTTCCATAATGGAGATGATTTGCACTATATGTTTTTAAATTTTAGGAATTTTTCTGCTGCTCTAAACACTTATAGCATATGGGTTAAAATTGGACCATAATACAAATCACATTTTTTGGTAGACATACCTATAAGGAGAAAGTCCTTCAACCTTATTGGTGCTATTAGCTCTTGTTCTATATTTTTCCATAATGAAACTTTATCCTCCTCCATCCAATAGCTAAGACTTTTTAAGACAAATGCCCAGTGATACAGTTTAAAATTTGGACATGCCAATCCCCCATCCGACTTTTTGAATTGTAGAGCTGACCACTTTATATTGGGTCGTTTACCATTCCAAACATAGCATCGTAGTAAGGAGTCCAGTTTTTGCCAATATCCTGCTGGAGAGACGATACTTTTAAACACCAGCTAAAAATCTATTTATTTAACCTTGCTTTTTAACTAACATCATTTTGTCTTTTGTTTTCATGTCAATTTTTAATTTTACTTTTATATTTGCACTTTATCCCATTGTAAAGCACTTTGAACTGCATTGTCTGTGTGAAATAAGTTATTATTATTCTATATAAGTTAATGGCTTTACAAAAAAAATTCCAAGTATTTTTATAACGTTTTTGGAAATCCTTTCTCTCTCAGCTGAAGTGGCTTGTTTAGCTGGATGGTTTAAAATTCCTACAGAGTTTATTATCTGAACGGAAGTCAAACACTCTGCTTTTAGGCTCCACTGCATTAAAAAGAAAGACATCCCAGAAGTTTTGTCGGTTGTATCCCATTCAGCTGGAAAAATTAAAACAAATCTCACATATGACATTTCTGAAAAATCAGAAATGTATCACCTTCACTAGTATCATTTCACACTGGTTCTGAAGCTGGGACCTTTGACTGAAGCCTTAAATCACAATTAACTATTGACTTCAAATACTCTTTCAAAACAGAAGACTTTTCTTTTGAGTTTTGTTGTCCCTCCCCAGCCCTCCTGGTGAGTACGTAGTCTGCAGTAACCTTGCTTAGTGGACCAATCTTCATGTACTGGCTTTTCCCGTGTTGGGGAAGGGGCTGATTCTCTCCTCACCACTGTCTACACAAGTCCACTTCCTGAAAAGTAGGTAGGGATCCAAATTAGATTTATTATCCCTGATACATGACATGAAATTTGCAGTTTTGCAGCAACAGTGCAATGCAAATCTATAAAGATCTGTAAATTACCAAAATAAATAGTGCCAAGAAGAGGAATGGCAAGTATTGGTCATGGGTTCATTGACTGTTCAAAACTCTTATGGCAGAGGGAAAGAAACTGTTCTGATATCATTGAGTGAGGGTCCTCAGGCTCCTGTACCACCTCCTTGATGGCAGGGATAAGAAGAAAGCCTGCCCTGGATAGAGAGGGTCCTAAATGATGGATTCTGACACCACGTCTTGAAGATGTCCTCAATGATAGGCGAAGTTGTAGTCCCTTGTGATCCTGTGTTTCAACAGGCTCCATCTCAGGCTATGATGCAACTAGTTAGAATGCTCCCAACCCTACATCTGAAGAAATTTGCAAGAGTCTTTGGTAACGTACCAAATCTCCTCAAACTCTTAATGAAATAGAGATGCTGGCATGCTGTATTTCTGATTGAATTGATGTGCTGGGCCCATGGCAGATCCTCTGCAATGTTGATACAAAGTTGCTCATTGACGGTTGTCCACTGGATAAAGACTGGTGTGTGTTCTCCTGACTTCCCTTTCCCAAAGTCCACAGTTAGTTCCTTGATCTTGATGACGTTGAGTGTGAGGTTGGTGTAACTCCATTCAACCAGCTGATCTCTCATCGCCATCTCAGGTTCTACCAATAACAGTGGTGTCATCAGTGCATTTACAGATGGTGCTTGAGCTGTTCTTAGCCGCACAGTCATGAGTGTAGAGAGAGAAGAGCAGTGAGCTAAGCACACATCCTTGAGGTGCACAGTGTTGATTGTCAGCGAGGAAGAAATACTATTACCGATCCTCACTGACTGTGATCTCCCACAGAGGCAGTCAAGGATCCAGTTGCAAAGGGAGGTTCTGAGGGCCAGGTTTGAAGCTTGTTGATTAGTACTGAGGGAATGTTGGTGTTGAATGCTGAACTGTAATCAATAAACAGTAACCTGGTAGTCATTTATACACACTCCATCGCTGTGAAAGAACTGCAAGAAATGTCACCCTTCAATCAAGAAATATACAGTCACACTCTATTTCTAGTATTATTGAATAAATGGTTATATTGTATTTTAAATTTTAGCAATAATGTTTGATAATTTGGCCATAATTAGTGTGAGCTCACGTAAGTATTTAGTTTGCCTGGTATATGTGACTGAAACATAGAAACATAGAAAACCTACAGCACAATACAGGCCCTTCAGCCCACAAAGTTGTGCCAAACATGTTCCTACCTTAGAAACTACTAGGGTTACACATAGCCCTCTGTCTTTCTAAGCTCCATGTACCTATCCAAAAGTCTCTTAAAAGACCCTATCGTATCGGCCTCCACCACCGTTGCTGGCAGCCCATTCCATGCACTCACCACTCTCTGAGTAAAAAACTTACCCCTGACATCTCCTCTGTACCAACTCCCCAGCGCCTTAAACCTGTGTCCTCTTGTGGCAGCCATTTCAGCCCTGGGAAAAAAGCCTCTGACTATCCACATGATCAAATGAATCAAATTTAATTGTTATAAAATATTTCAAAGCCTCTTTATAAGAATGGAGATGTATAATAGATTGTATAATAGCAAGCTTCTTTCTTGGACATAGTTCAGTCAGTTGGCTCTGACATAAGCTTAGATGCAATGAAAAACGATATTGCGTTAAGTTCGTCCCATGCAAACTCAGTGCTGTAGCTGATCTACCCTAGTATTGTTTAATGGAAAAGCACAGCTTATTTTATTACCTACATAGCTATTATAAAATACTTAGCCCAGTGACACATATGGGTAAGCATCAAATGGGGTAAGCACCATGCTAGATCTGAATTGAACTGCTGTTGATACTTTGTCTCCCTGATAAAGTTGACCAGTTCCTGTGTATCAAGAATGACGTTTAAAAGTTGAGAACCTTTTGTCTCAGTGCATAATGTGCACCTCACACATGGAGATATCCTTTGAAACGAGTAATATCCAGAGGTACTTGACAGGGTGGATGTGGAGAGGATATTCCCTCTGGTGAGAGAACCCAGAACCAGGCACCACTTTTCAAATAAAGCATTGGCCGCATAAGACAAATGAGGTGTTTTCTTTCTCTCTCTGTGAGGGTGGCGAGCCCTTGGAATTCTCTGCCCCTAATGGTGGTGGAAGGAGAGTGAGTGAGAGAGAGAGAGAGAGAGAGTGAGATAGAGAGAGAATGAAAGAGAGAGAGAGAGGGAGAGAGAATAAAAACTTTTCACTATTTATTTTCCTGTGTATTGCATGGCTAAATCTAGCTGCTCTGGTACCTGTTGGGAAGATCTACCATTGGCAGTCTCCTCAAACATGTGTTTACTTGATCCGGGATGCAGAGACCAACCTTGCAGGCCACATGGTTCTACACTTGCGCAGTATCATCTGGATCAGGAGAAGTTCTGTATATGGGCACTAAAAAGCCCTGGATCCAGATCATGCCTGACAGCTCTGACAACTGGCAGAGCTCCATCTCCAGCTTTGGCTGTTAAAACAATTTTTAATGTTTTTTACATATCTCTGGCATTCAGCATTTAAAAGCTAAATGTCAACTTTTAAAATTAATCTAAAAAGCAATAATTAAAAGTATTAAACACAGTTGGGGAAAGTATTTTTCCCTTGTTTTGCATCTGTGGCCATTGGAATTGGTAGGTTTTGAGACCTAAGTGGATCTTGCACTGATGAGCGGACAGACTGTTAGCAATTTGAAGCTGTCCGTAAGTTTGGGAATTATTTCCAATTAGACAGGTAGCTGTGGGCAGTTCAAGTTGCAACATCCAGTGCTCGCTATCAAAATCTTTGCCAAAGTACATCTGAAAATAATTCAAATAGTTTAAAAAGAAGAATTCAGTATATTTAAACCCCTTTAGAATAAGTTTAAGGGGTGTTTGTAGGCTAAAAGACGTAAAAGTTTTGGAGCAAAGCCTAAGTGCGGTTTACTCCATGAGCGCCATCTTGAGACCTCGCCAAAGTACATCTGGTATTGACTTTTATCAAACCTCTTCATGTATCTGCATACAAATAAAAAGTTGATTTCTTTCCCTGGAAGCCTGTGTTTGTCCCTTTTAAAACTTGAAGAGGAAAGAGAATAAAATTTCAGTCAATAAGAGAAAGAAGAGATAAAGAGGAAAGACATTATTTGAAGACATTCTCTGATATTAAAAGGAACCATTCAGCCGTTGAACGTTGAAGAATACTCATGATGGCATGGAGCACAAAGGGACTTGCTGAGAGATCGTGTGCAGAGAGGGAGACGAAAACAAGGCTAACCTCCAATACAATTAATCTGAAAATAGTACAAATGCTCAGCAGGTCAGCCAGCATCCACGGAAAGAGAAACAGAGTTCGCATTCACATTTCAAGTGTTAATTCTGTGCGTCTTTCCACAAATGTCCGTATCATTTATTGAGTGCTTCTAATATTTTCTGTTTTGCGTGGTGAAGCATTTCAGTGATGGGGAGAGACTGAATAGGCTGGGCTTGTTTTCCTCAGAGCAGAAGAGGCTGATTGAGGGGTGACCTCAGAGATGCGGGATAAGTCTTCTGGAGAGTGATTGAATGGTTCCCTGGTATAATAAAACAGACTCTTGACCTTACAGTCTACCTTCTGGTCTTACACCGCATTGTCTACCTGTACTGCACTTTCTTTGTAGCTGTTACACTTCATTCTGCATTCTGCTATTGTCTCACCATGTACTGCCTTGATGCACTGTGAAATGAAAAAATGTGTATAAACAAGAAGCAAGAGAAGCTTTTCAGTGTACCTCAGTATGTGACAGAAATAAGCCTATTCCAATTCCAATGTACACAAAGTGATAGGTAGATAGGAAAGGTATCGAAAAGTAGAATTCATGGGTTTAGGGTAATATTTAAGATGTGAGGAAGAAGTTTCTCACCCAAAGAGAGGGTTGGAATCTGTATGAGTGGATAGTGAAGACAACAGCTCTCACAATATTTAAATATCTGGCTGAGTACTTCAGTTGCCAGTGCATAGATGGGTTGAGATCAAGTGCTAGGAAATGATCTAGTATAGATAAGCACTTGATAGTCCTCTGGGAATATGGCTATACCTGAAGAGATCTCATTGGTGTAAAATGCTAACTCTGTTTATGTCTCTCTCACACACACACACACACACACACACACACACACACACACACACACACACACACACACACACACACACACACACACACACACACACACACTCTCTCTCTCTCCCCCTCCCCCTCTCCCCTCCCCCTCTCTCTCCCCCTCCCCCCTCTCTCTCTCCTCCCCCTCTCCCTGAGTATATCCCGTATTTCCTACTTCAGTTTCAGACTTCCAACATCAGCAATCATTTGCTTTTGGAAACGTGGTCATGATTTTATTTTATGCTTTTGCTTGGATACCGCTCTTGAGTGTTGTCAGGTTGTTTGATCACTGTGCAAATACAGCTGACCTTCTCATCTCATACCATCATGGAGTTATACAAGACAGAAACAGGCTCTTTGGCCCAACTTGAACGGCCCCCTTCCATCCAATTCTGCCCTGGCTTGGTGTTTTTCTCTCAGGGGATACTGATGTGACAGAAACTGTCACCTAACAGGACAGACAAAGGGCAAACCAATAAATGGAGTCCATCAGACTTTGAGCAAGCTTTTTAACAGAGGCTAATGAGAGCTGGTGGCACAAGTTAAGACTTCACTACTTGAGAAGCAGCCATTTGGACCCCTTGTGCTTGCTTAGTAAGATTGTGGCTGAAGTTTCGCCTCAGGACCACTTTCTTGCACGAACCCCACGTGCCTTGGTTTTCTGAATATTTAAATGTTTACTGATCCCTGTTCATGGGGTTGGAGACCATAATGTTACTGTGTTAAAAGACTGGTTAAAGAAAACTGAATAGAAATGTGCATTGATTTGTATTTCTATTCAGAGGGCTGTTGCTAGTTGGGGTTACTAGGTTCTGATGAAAGGTCATAAATTTGACCATTTCTCTTTACACCAGTGCTGCCTGACTTGCTGAGTTTTCCCAACATTTTCTGCGTTTGCAGCTTGCGGGATTTCACAAGGATGGGTCTCAGTCATTTGCGCTCTATACCCATGATTAAGATGAAGTGACACCATTAGACGAATCTATATTTGGCGACAGTAGGTAGCTATTTGAGAGCGTGATCTGAAAAAAGAATCTATAAAGAGATGCGTATCAGTTATGGGACTGGGACAATGGAGTGTAATGTGGAAAACTGAAGTTATTTGTTCAAATAGGAAGAATAGAAATAAGAATGCTCTTAAAGAGTGAGAAACTGGTAAATGATAGTAGTTCCCCAGATTGGGGTGTTTTTGTACATGAGGTAAACGGGTGATATTGAGGAACACTGGGAAGTTTGGGAGACAAGTGGTACTGTACCATTTGCAGTGAGGCAGTTTGAGTATAAGAACTTATCTGCTAAGGAGGACTCTTATTGCTTCATTTATTTTCTTGTTCTTGTGAAATTAGGAAAGCAGAGAGCAGATTCATTGCACTTTACGGTAAGGTTGCTCTTCATAGAAATCCGACAGCCCTTTGCAAAGAAATCATTGAGAGGGGGTGGTGGGTCCCATCAACATTCCTCTTCATGGTTCCCATTTAAAAAATGGTTAATGAGATTAACAAATTCATTCGAAGTATTTCTTTAGCTGCCTCTCTCTATTCTGCTATTTTGGCTTCCTGGACTATTTCTAACGTGCAAAGGAAGGATGGTGTGGGTTGGGATGGGGGGGTCAGTGTTCCAGGACTGTAACACTAAAATACCAATAAAATAGGACTTGGATCTGACACTGCTGGTTCTTGGTGTCAACACAGCTCTCGTTGTGCAGTTGGGATGGCAGCTGTATCAACATTCCTATCTTTGTTAAGCTGATTTTGTTTTGACCTAGCTGTCAAATAATTGTCATCCAAGTTATTAAAAAAATTTGACAGGTCTGCATTGCAAGTCTTAGCTCCAGCACACAAGGCCGTGCTTGGCTCCAAAGTAAACAGTGTTCCACTGTCCCTGCTTCCCAGTAAAGGTGCTTGGAGAGTCTTGAATTACAGGCCAGCATTGATTGACAGAAACTCCTACAGGCATCTTTAGCTGGAAATTATCATGGCATCAGTGAAGAGACGGTTGATATTATTTTTAAGATGCTCTTAGCCTTTATGGCTACTGTGTTATAATTGTTGTTGTGAACTTTCAGCTTGTCAACAGATGAATGTGTTCATTTTAAGGTTATGTCACAATTTTTAATATAGTACAGAATTCTTTTGTTTTCAGTTTTTAATAGGAGACCGTGATCAAGACCTGGAGTGCAATGTACACTGTTCCAGTTCCCAGCTGAAGCCTCTCTGTGTGTCCGATGGCAGGACATACGAATCAAGATGTGACTTCCAGAGGGCCAAGTGCCGGGATCCAACACTGGAGATCACACACCGAGGCAGATGTAAAGGTACGTCATTCTCTACTGAGTTTGCCAGGAGCAGCTGAGGATGGTCAGTAAGTTCAGTGATGCTCAAGTATTGTAGTTGGGGTTCTCAAACATTTTTATGCCATGGATCCCTATCACAATTCGAGGGGCCTGTGGACCCCAGGTTGGGAATCCCTGCTGCAAGTGAATGGGGGGGGGGGGGGGGGCGGGAAGCTTTGCTGCAAAGTGAACGATGAGGATTAGATCATCTCGCAGAAACGTTCCACAGGCAACTTCCCTGGAACAGGAAATCTGCCTTGACACTTGAATTGGGGATTAACTGACGCTTTTAATGGTGAAATGGAGTCGAACATCAGCTCACACCCTGTCTCATTCGCACTGTTTGAAATTTCCCCGTAGCCTTGATGTTTTCCTACTGTGTATACCTACTTTCCTTTTAGAAAGTACAACTTGCTTTGATTGCTCATTGGTCACTCCAGGTTGGAACACATGCTTTTATTTTAATAAGAACATTCTCCCAATCTCTGGTTCTTCCATTTATCTAATATCTCCTGCCTCTCTTGCAGCTAGACATGTTTTCTCCCTATCTGCTCCAACGGAAGTTTTAAACACTTTAAAAGTATCCTACCATCCTTTGCAAGCAATCACAGCCTTTTTAGTCTCTCCACACAACCAAAGCCCTGGTGTCGTTCTTGCGAATTAAGTCAGTGGTAAAGCTGCTTTTTGTTTTGGTGTTCTTCATGTTACTCTGAGTATCATTTGGATATTCATTCACAACTCCAGTGTGGATATGCTTCCCACTTGTTGAATGTGGGTTGCAAGCGTGCCTGCTCAGTCAATGCGATTCTTGATGCCCAGCCTCGGGCCTTCAGATCTGGGAAACAGATCCACTCATCTGCTGCATTAGCACCACTAATATCCAAATCTTCTTCATCCTCGCCGTCCTGTCCTGCCCCTCCCCCCCCCACCCTTCTGCCTCCTCAGCAGGTCGTTGAGCTTGGCGAAATCAAAGATAATTCTCTAATTATCATAGAGATCCACCAGGAAACCCTGCAGTGTTAAGTATCAGGGCACAAGTAATTAGTGTCCAGGGTTTCTGTGAGGGACTGGTCCGGTGTGCCAATGGGTTAACACAACAGTGTGCCAACTCTGAGGCTTCACAGTGCAATATTTTGGTGAAGAGCGGATATCAAGTGATGAGCTTGTCATGGATGTTCATGCCTTCTCCCCTGTGGCTCTGGCTGGGGCCTGGGATGCCTGATTGCCCCACGAAGAGGAGGTTCTTCAGCAGCCATAAGGTGCTGAAGAGGAGAGGGCTCAGCTCCCTGACCACTCGCCCTCCCAGTAGCTACTTGTCTCTGAATGTTGTTCAGCATCATTCCTAAATTAGTAGCTCCACGTATGGGTGTGTAAGTTTGTCAGTATGTTTGAATGCTTCAGCTGGAGTCCATATCCTTGAGGAGAAATTTTAATTACTGAAGCTTTCACCTTGCCAGCTCTTGTGAGATCATGGCATTAGTTTCTGGCACTGAGCCAGGGCCCTTACTCCCACTGGAACGGTCCTGCCTCCTACCCCACTCTCAGTCCTCAAGGGCTCCTTGTTGCCTGGTGTACGCTCGTGTACCAGTGTTTCAGTGCCGTGCTCTCTGCTCTCCTCCAATGACAGTCCTGCCTGTCTGCTGGGCGGTTGCTGTTGGGTTGCCTCAGAGAGGGTCCCCTTAAGGGCTGATACACTGCCATCGTTGCTGCTGGGTTATCTGTCAGCAGCTGCTTGAAACTCACACAGCTAGCATCGTGACCCTGTGGCTTCGCAAATATGGGAGGGTTACTCACCGCAAAAAAACCTCTGCTCATGCTTTTGCCCTACGATCGTGATATAAGATCATAATCCGAGGACTCGAATATCACAAGGGCAAGACACGGTGATTATTCAATGCTCCAAAAATAGAGTTGATGAATTTCTAAAGGATAGAATCTTTCGGCGCATAGGGAGCCCATTCGCTCTCTGTCACATCCCTGACTGTCACAGCCGTCCCATTTAGACCTACCTTTCTCCTCACAAACTTCAAACAAATTAACCTTGTTAAGTAGTGTACATAACTAATTGCTTAATTGGTTTGTATTGAAGCTGATTCCATTGAGCTATCAGGTAAGATGTCCAAATCTTAAAGAACCTTTCTTCATTTCCTGACTGTTGCTTTTGCCAAATATTTCAAACTTCCAACCTCTGGTTGCCAAACTGCATGTTCGAGGAATTATTTTTACCTGCTTTCTCTACCAAAACTTCTCACTGTTTTGCCTAACCCCCTTAACCCAGACATTAGTAGGCATGTTGTCTTTTCCAAGGAAACTTTGAGCACACCCTGAATCATTTCCTCTCTCTCTGCCTGGTAGTCATGTCCAGTGACAAAATACAGGAAAGAATGTCTGTTTCGGGAGTCTGCTGTCTGTCATGCAGACAATGTAGCCTGCCCAATATAACTTCATCCTTAGTGCTGGGGTGTTGGCTTGGGAATGAATACTGACCTTGGTCAGCTTGTCCTGATGAAGTTGAAGAATTTTGCTCTTGGATCAAGCAAACCACATTTGACACTCCTCTATATTTCAACAGCAAGATCACTGCAGTGACATGATCATTTATTATCCTGTTGGTTCCGCTGCCATTTCCATTTGTGTCCAGGATCACCAGACTCCTGATGGTGCTGAGCTGGAATTGCATTTCCTTCACTTTAGGCAGATGTTATTTTTTTTAAAAAAAAGAAATGTACCTGCCTGGGGTGGGATTCTGACTTGGACTTGAGTGCAGCTATGTTGCAGTGTGCCGTTCAGTTTCTTGGGAACCTGAGGGAGAAGTGGTGCTGCTCAGGAATGAAAGCAAACTGCATTTGATGCAGTTTCATTCTCTGTGCAAACTTGGGTCAAGAGAGGTGGCCAATTACTGCAATTTCTCAACAGGTCTACTTCTGACTTGCCATTGGCACTACTATAAATCTAACCACCTTGTTAGCTTCACTTCCTCCAGTGATAGGAAGGGGTGTGTTCAGAAGGTGGGAAAGTGTGCCCAGGGCCACACAACAAGGTATATGTTCTTTGTACTCAAGATTTTTGACTGGCTGATGACGGCTAGTGCAAGCTATATTCAAATTCCTGCAAGTTCAAGATCCTGGACAAAATGTTCACAAATACAAGCTGTGCTGAAGCTGTTCAGCATCTCCTTGTGTGTTGTTTCATCGCAAGCAATATTTAGAAAACAGTTCCGACTTGCACTTGTTTGGAAGCTTTCTTTATAGGTGGATGGAGGCTTCTCATTTTAATGGAGCAGTTTTCACTATTGCTGTGACCGAGGCCAGGGGTTCATGCAAGAGAAGAGCAGATAGCATCCCGATGAATCACAATATTCTGTAAATACAACAGTAATAAAACCTGCTCTCATTTTACAGAAACAGGCCCAACCAAGTGTCGGACAGAGAGGGCACAGCAGGCACAGGAACAGGCCAAAAAACCACAGGAACCGGTGTTCATTCCAGAGTGTAACGAGGATGGCTCATTTGCTCAGGTAAGCTAACGGGAGGAGTGTGGAGAAGAGGCCTGTCTCCTCACATAAAAGAGTGTAAAGGTGTTAAAGGTTTTTGGGTTGGTGAATTTCCATCAGAAGCACCATTTAGTAGATTGCATGGACTCCGATGAGCACCTTAGTGTTTTATCACATCAACCTGTAAATGGAGGTTGTTATGTTTCCCTTGGGCTCTTTATATTTGTGTGCTTATTTTGTCTTTATTTATTTATTACTTCCTCAACTATTGTGTCTTTCTCTTACCAATGTGCCTGTGGTCGTGAACTCACTTTTGTGAACTTCAGTTCTGAATGTTATTTGCTTACTTTCATTGTTTGCACAACTAGTTTTTATTCCAACGCACATTGGGTGTTCGATGGTTTTCTTTTTTTATTGGGGTTCTTTGTTTTTGTGGCAGTCTGTAAGGAGACAAATCTCAAGGTTGTATAAAGTTTACATACTTTATTAATAAACTTTGACCATTGAAGTACAATCTGAAGATTTTTGAGATCTGCAAATCCTGTCTCATCACTACCACCACACTTCCCTTCTACATATTGTACACTGGATGAAAGTGAAGATTTTATCGCTAATACAATAAAAGTTAACCACTGATTTTAGGGTGTAAGATTTTCCTTTTTTTTCCCAGTTTAAAACCGATCAAAGATGTTTCTAACTAGATTGTGAGAACAAATGCTGATGTAATCGATGAAGTGAACACAACTTCACTATTCAGAATTAACTTACTAGTTGCCTGAACTCCTTCAACTGTTGCAAAGTTTCTAGTCTGACCCCTCTGAGTCGAGGTGCTCATGGAAGGGCTGTGTATAATGACAGGCAATGCACAAGCAAAACCCATGAGCATTTCCCCGCTTGTAAGTCGTACACAAACGTGATGAATGATCAGTCAACTCTCGAGTTTGTTGATGGATAATGCTGAGTCTTACGGAAGACATTTTTCCACATTTTTCTGTACATTCTACAGCATTTGTCTGACTTAATTCCATATTACTTTTGAAAAATGGAATATCAGATAACAAAATACTGCAGGAGTATATTAGCGAAATGCTGTAACGGTGCCAACTGAAGATCGGGGTTCAATCACATTCTCCCAGTGATCATGTGGGCTTTCTCTGAGTGGCCCAGTTTCCTCTCACGTTATGGTTTAGGGTTAGTAAGTCGTCGGCATGCTATGTTGCAGCTGGAAACAAGGTGACACGTTGGGCTGTCCCCAGCACATATTTGTATTGGTTGTTGACACACATGGCACATTTCACTGTATGTTTCAATGTACATGTGACACATAAAACTAATCTTAATTGCACTGGAGTATCAGTCTATGTCGTGACTACTCAAATCCTGATGTGGGACTTAAATTTATAACCTTCTAACCCAGAGATAATCAACAATGTCCTTTGCACACTGTATGCCAGAGGTTTTCTTTCACCATATAATTGTAATTGTTTCTCTTATTTATTGTTGTTGGGTTTGGGAATCTTTTCATTTAATTAGTTAAAGTTCAAAGTATCAAAGTACATATAGTCACCATATACAACCCTGAGATTCATTTTCCTGCAGGCATGCTCAATAATTCGAATAGCCATAATAGAACTTAATAATAACTTAATAATAGAATTTTAAGCCATTGAGACCTTGCAGATGGAGGATATCTTTCAGGAAGAATAGACGTTGCTTTGTGAGGGATTGCTCTGTTATATGAACCCGCAGATCCATCCAAGAGCAGGGAAAAACTTTGTGTTGACAAGTTTGTATCCATGCCAGTCTCTGTGGGTCCATAATCTCAAGCAGAGGGCAGGGAAGTGGTTGTTTATATGAGGTAATATAAACTCATTTCTGTGGCTGCTTTGGTGGAAATGTCAGTCCTGAGGAAGTATATTAGTGAGAAAATATTGGATGTGGTCAAGACTAAGTAAAAGAACAGTAACTTTCTAGATACATGGAGTCTCATGGTGCAGAGTCGGGCCCTCCTGCTAACAGAGGCTGCACTAACCCATTTACAATAATCCTACTTTAATTCCATCTTTCATTCTCATCACATTCTCAGTCAATTCCCCCCCCCCCCCCAATTCTACTACCAACCTATACCCATATAACCATATAACAATCACAGCACGGAAACAGGCCATTCCGGCCCTCCTAGTCCGTGCCGAACTCTTAATCTCACCTAGTCCCACCTACCCGCACTCAGCCCATAACCCTCCACTCCTTTCCTGTCCATATACCTATCCAATTTTACCTTAAATGACACAACTGAACTGGCCTCTACTACTTCTACAGGAAGCTCGTTCCACACAGCTATCACTCTCTGAGTAAAGAAATACCCCCTCGTGTTTCCCTTAAACTTTTGCCCCCTAACTCTCAAATCATGTCCTCTCGTTTGAATCTCCCCTACTCTCAATGGAAACAGCCTATTCACGTCAACTCTATTGTTACAAGAGGCAATTTGCAGTGACCTAGTAAACTACCAACCAGCACATCTTTTAGATATAGGAGGGAATAGAAGAGCCTCAAAGAAACCCACACGGACACAGAGAATGGGCAAACATTAAGGCCTAATCTTAACAAGCAGTGAGAAGATGGTGGTGCTCTCTCTTGAACTTGACAGCCCACCTGAGTCGGGTTTCTTCTTGAGGGAGCAGTGATTTCTGAGGGTGGTGTAGGACTGGGGAGTTTGGTGGTGGTATTCCCATGCCTCTATTACTCTTGACCACCCGAGAGCAGGAAGTGTTGTGGTAGAAGCTGTGGTGACTTTCCAAAGCCAGAGCCAGCACTGTGTGCTGGTGGTGCGGGGAATGACTACTTCGTGGAATATGTGTCTTCACCAAGTGTGTGAGCTGTGATTGGCCATTATATAAAGGTGCTTCCTATTCCTTTTAACAAATTAATATTAGTAAACTTGATCAGTGACAAATTATAATTCAAGAGCTGCACTGGAGTGAACAAATTTATCATTGTGATGCTGAATGTGGTGTTGGCAGTGACAGGGCCACCTCATCAAGGTGAAATGAAAGCAGCAGTATACCCAGCCTGCTCTGTGCTGTGTGTTGTTAGACTAGACTGTAAAATTGTTATTTTTGTCATAGTCTAACTTTTCCCATGCTTGCTTATATATTTATACGATCACCTACAGCACTGTGAAGAACATACAGAGTTTTAGCCCGGGAGCCTAAGAAAGTACTGCAGTAATTTTATGTATTGCTCTGTACAGTGGGCACAAAATAAAATCATGGCACATATGTGAGTGATTATAAACCTGATTCTGATATGAGTCTCCATTGTGGACTGAGAATGGGAAGGGAGAAGAGACAGAGGAATCATGGTTGGGAAAAAGGGAAGGTAGAGGGGAGGGAGTGGGAAGCACCGGAGAGACAGTCTGTAATGATCAATAACCCAGTTGTTTGGAATCAGATGACCTTGCCTGGTGTGCCAGGGCTGGGTGTGTCTGCACCTGCGCCAAACCCCACCCCTGGCTCTCCTTCTCTGCCACCTGTCCCACACCCCTCCCACGGTGCTCCACCCTCACCATTCCCAACATCCTTTGCTCCTGCCAGATTTACAAACTTGCTCTCTGCTCCACTTTGACAAATTACTGTGCAAAAGCTTTGGGCACCCTAGCTATATAAATGTGCCTAGGACTGTATATATGTGGAATTGTTCAGTGATTTTTCAGTAATTGTAGTATAGCTGATTCTGTATTTTTCTAGAAGTTTCTCTACAGCCTGTATAATGACACTGAACTTGACTATTTCATAGGCTACTTTTTAATCATTGGAATGTGCTTCAGCTCTCTGGTGAGCTAGATTTCAGTATAATATGATCACAACTTCTTTATCTCTTTGTCTTTTCTTTGTTCTCCATTTTTGTTTTCTCTCTAAAATAGAGTGAGTTGGTTACCATAATTTTTTATTATTTTGAACACCTAATAAAATAACTATAATTACCAGATTTATGCCTCATTCTTGACTTCTGAAGAATCTCCTGGATCAATATTGCTGGATGCAGCAATGTCAATCCTCATGACTACTGTCATAACACAGAATGCTGGAGGAACTCAGCAGGCCAGGCAGCATCCTGGAAAAATGAACAGTCCATGTTTTGGGCCAAGACCCTTCAGCAGGACCTGAAAGTTGACTGTACTCTTTTCCAGAGATGCTGCCTGGCCTGCTGGGCTCCCCCAGCATTTTGTGTGTGTTGTTTGGATGTAGATGGTTCGTATTCTGCATGGAGGTTGGTGACCAGTGGCGTTCTGCAGGGATCTGTTCTGGGACCCCTCCTCTTTGTGATTTTTATAAATGACCCGGATGAGGAAGTAGAAGGGTGGGTTAGTAAGTTTGTTGATGACGTAAAGGTTGGAGGTGTTGTGGATAGTGTGGAAGGATGTCAGAGATTACAGTGGGTCATCAATTGGATTCAGAACTGGGTTGAGAAGTGGCAGATGGAGTTCAACCCAGATAAGTGTGAAGCGGTTCATTTCAGTAGGTCAAATTTGAAGACAGAATATAATATTAATGGTAAGTCTGTTGGCAGTGTGAAGGATCAGTGAGATCTTGGGATCTGTGTCCATAGAACACTCAAAGCTGCTGCGCAGGTTGACAGCATAGTTAAGAAGGCTTATGGTGTGATGGCCATCATTAACCATGGGACTGAGTTCAAGAGCCATGAGATAATGTTAAAGCTATATAAGACCTTAGTTAGACCCCACTTGGAGCACTGTGTTCAGATCCAGTCACCTCACTACAGGAAGGATATGAGCAACGCACACAAAATGCTGGAGGAACTCAACAGGCCAGGCAGCATCTATGGAAAAGAATGCAGTCAACATTTCAGGCCAAAACCCTTCGGCAGGAAAGATATGGAGACTATAGAGAGAATGCAGAGGAAATTTACAAGGATGTTGCCTGGATTGGAGAGCATGCCTTATGAGAATAGGTTGAGTAAACTTGGCTTTTTCTCCTTGGCACGACAGAGGATGAAACAGAGGTGTATAAGATGATGAGGGGCATTGATTGTGTGGAGGCTTTATCCCAGGGCTGAAATGGCTAATGTGTGAGGGTATCATTTTAAGGTGCTTGGAGGTAGGTACAAGGGGGATTTCAGAAGTAAGTTTTTCACACAGAGAGTGATGGGTGCGTGGAATGCACTGCCAGTGACTCTGGTAGAGGTGGATACAAAAGGGTCTTTTAAGAGACTCTTGGTACATGGAGCTTAGAAAAATAGAGGGCTATGCAGTAGGGAAATTCTAGGCAGTTTCCAGAGTAGGTTACGTGGTTGGCACAACATCATGGGCCAAAGGGTCTGTAATGTGCTGTGGATTTCTATGTTCTATGTTCTCTTTTCTGCCTGATGGTAGTTGTGAGAAGATAGCATGGCTTGGATGATGGTGGATGTTCCCTTCTTGATCAGTACCTCCTGTAGGTACTACTGATGGTGAGGAGGGAAGATGATGGGAAAAGATTGTAGAGCATCAGGAGGTGTTACTAGATATCCAGACTGTTTGTAGCCACTGTATTTATGTTTTTATGTGATATATTTTGAAAGCTTAAAAATGCAAATACCAGAAATCCAGAATAAGAAAAGTAAATGCTGGAAATTCAAAATGGGTTGCAAATGGTTAATCAGATAGAAATGCCGCACTCTGAAACGGTAACCACTTCCCTCTCCGCAGCTGCTGCTTTACCAGCTGAGTCTTTCCAGCATCCACTGTAGCTAGTTTTCTTTTTTGTTGTTGAAGGTTATTTCCTGGCAGTTGTGATACTTACTTCTCTATCAGCCCAAGGCTGCATGTTGTCCAGATCTTGGTGCATGCGGCCATGAGCCGCATCTTTATCCTGAGCAAGTGGACCAGGACTCTGCAATCATGGGAACATCGGGACTCCTGAACCCCAATAACCACAGAAAACATTGTTGGCTAGACTGTGACTGCACAGTTTGTCTCGTGCTTCATAACTAAGGATATTCTGCCAGTAAGGTGTTTGACTGAAAATGCTGCAAAGACTTGGGGAAAAAGGAAGGTGCAGCCAAATAGTGAATGGCAGTTTTATTTATGAGGAATGCACTACTGTTACAAGCATGGCACGCTGACAAAGACTCTCACATTTAAGTTCTGCATCAACAAGGCATTGGGCTTTTTTTGACGGGCATATTTAAAAACAGTTCCTGCCTGTTCTGCCACATTGTGATGTGTCTCATGCAACACTGTGGGCCAGTTTGATGTTTGCTGTGAGATTCTTTTATATAGCGCAGGATGGTAAGATTGGGACTGTGGGGGAGTGCATTCTGGTTCAAGCCCATCGACTTCAAGAGCTACATGAGGACAGTTTGCTGTATAACGTGTCAGAGACTGCTGAAGTCATTCATCACGTTGGTTGTGTGCAGCCTTGCTGTTCCCCTTTGTTACTTTCTGTATTGATCTTCCCATAGATGTGATTGGGCAGACAGGCGATCTGATTTTGGATACCAACCTGTGTATTATTCACCTCAGTGGGGAAAGGTGCCTCATGAATTCAGTATTCAAAGGAGCAAGGCTGTCATCAACTGAGTACTCTTAGATTATGCAGATTAGACAACCACTAATAATATTTTTACCTCACCGTCCCTCCCCACTCTCTGCTATTCAACGGAATGACTCCCTCTGCAATTCCCTTGTCCATTCGGCTCTCCCACTAATCTCCCTCCAAAGCACGTATCCCTGCAGGCGGCCCAAGTGCTACACCTGCCCATTTACCTTCTCCCTCACCTCCATTCAGGGCCCCAAACAGTCCTTCCAGGTGAGGTAACGCTTCACCTGCGGGTCATGTATTGTGTCCGGTGCTCCCGATGCGGCCTCCCCTACATTGGTGAGACCCGTTGAAAATTGGGGGACGCTTCGTCGAGCACCTCTGCACATCCGCCACAAGCGAGACTTCCCGGCGGCCAGACATTTTAATTCCCATTCCCATTCCCGTTCTGACACATTGGTCCATGGCCTCTTCTCGTGCCAAGATGAGGCCACCCTCAGGGTGGTGGAATAACACTTTATATTGTGTCTTGGTACCCTCCAACCTGATGGCATGAATTTCGATTTCTCCATCTCGAAAAACAAACTTCCCTGCCCATCCACCCTTCCTCTCTACCCTTCTCTGACCTTTTACTTCTTCACACCCGCCTATTATTTCCTCCTGTGTCCCCTCCTCCTTTCTCCTATTGTCCACTCTCCTCTCCCATCAAATTCTTTCTTCTCCGGTCTGTGACCTTTCCCACCCGCCAGTCTTCACCTGACACCTTCCAGCTATTGTCTTTCCTCTCCCTCCCTCTTTTTATTCTGGCATCTACCCCTTCCTTCTCAGTCCTGGAGAAGGGTCTCGGCTCGAAATTTCGACTGTTTACTCCTTTCTGTAGATGCTGCCTGACCTGCTGAGTTCCTCCAGCATTTTGTGCGGGTTACTCTTAGATTTTGCCTATTACATTGGAGGGATGTTGGCGATTACAGTTGCAACAGAAAGGAAGTGATGTTGAATAGGGAGTGGTTAGCACCACTGCCTCACAATTCCTGGGTTTCTGGTTTGACCCTGACCTCAGGAAAGTGGCAAAGGAAATGGATGGACATGCATGAGGCATTCTCTGTGAGGGAGAAAAAATTTGCACTGCATATTTTCTTCAAACGTTCCATCCTCCCCTAAAACTGTATGCCTTCTTTGAAATCAGAGAGAAGATTGGAAGCTGAGGTAGTTGCCAGTTTGTAGGGTTGTTCGCTGAGCTTGGAAATTAGGTTGCAAACGTTTCATCGCGAGTCGAGTTGACATCAGAGTGCATCATCGGTTGGACACCTGAGAAACCAACGCTCACAATGATCGATAGCCAGGGTTACAGATCAGCGGAGACGCTGAGCTATCTGGTTGGCCGGGGCCCAGCGGAGACTAGCGGCTAGTGCGACAGCCAACCAATCAGAACAACGAGTCGGATCAATATAAATGAGAGCACTCGGCAGAAATAACACTCAATTGTGCACCAATGATGTCACCTGGTCTGGTCTGTCCACCGCTTCTGTGTCCCTCATAATTCTATAAACTTCCACCAGGTCTTCCCTCAGCCACTGGCATTCAAGAGAAAACAATTCAAATTTGCAGGCGTCAGAGGTTCTGTGGAGAAGGCAGGGGCTGAGAGCGGTAATAAATCAGCCATGATCAATTGACAGACAGACTTAATGGCCCAAATGGCCTAATTCTGCTCCTATATTTTATGATGTTATGGATGCTCCTAATAGCTCAGACCCATCCTGGTAAATGTCTTCTGCACCCTTTCCAAATCCTCTGCGTCCTTCCTATAAAGGGGCAATCAGAAATACATGCACAACTCCAAGTGTAGCCTGTGCTGTACATCAGTGTTGTTGAGGGTCCTGCCATTTGCTGCATATTTTCCCCATGGGTATGGACCCAGGAGGCTGAGTGGCGATTTACTGTGTTGTTATAAGAAATGGTGCATGACTGTAGGTTGCAGTTGAATTTTGTATGTAGATTTGGTAGTATGGTGATGTCAAAGAAATGAAAAATGTCCTGTGTATGTAACTAGGATGTTGCTATGAAAGAAGAGTTTGAAGAGAAATTTGAGAAGGTAGTGCTTGCCCCACAGGAGCACTGAAGGTTAAGTTGACGGCAAAAAGACTACAAAGTGTTGCAGTCGAATGACTGGTGATCTGCTGGAGGCAGTAGTCAGAAATTCAAGGTAATCACAAAGAATTCGAGAAGAGACTAATGCTATTGTTCTGCAAAAGGTGATTTGTGTGGAATTCTTTGGCACAAATTACTTGACCACTTAAAGCAGCCTGCACAAGGCTTTAAAAGGCCCAAGACGAGAGAGCCCAAGTATTTAAAGGGTATGGAAAAGAATAAAGAGTGGATGAAGTAGGTGACGTGTGTGAAGAGAGACTGGAGAATCATGAAATTTGAACAAGGTTGGAATGGCTGAAGGCAGCAACATGTCAGGGACGTGACTGGCGCTGCACTGAAGTGGCAACAAAAACAACCGGTGTTTGCATTGCACCTTTCAACAGAGGTGATGTGATGAGGTGCTGTACGTGAACTTTATCAGAGAGAAACTGGGAGAGAGCCAAATAAGAAAACAGTAAAACAGGTCATCAAATGTTTGCTTGAGAAAGAACATTTTGAAATGTATCTTAAAGGAAAAGTAAGAAAGGTTTGGGACTTGGGGTCTTTGCAGCTGAATTAAACTTGGAGGTAATTGAGATTGGAATTGGAAGAGAGCAGTTACCTCATAGGGTTGTGGAGCTCGAGCAGGTAACTGAATAAGATCCATTCTGCTTCATCACCACACTTATAAAACCTCCAGAGAGTTAATCTAGACACATGAGTAATGAGAAATATGATCTTTTGTCTGTCTTTCAGCTTTCTATATTTGATCTAGTTGTCCTGGGAATAAACATCGATCAATGTACTAAGAATTTGAAGATTATTTTTTAATGGTATTGCCCTGCTGGTTCTTGCCAGAATTTGTTCAAGATTGTGAAACTGGATACCTTAATTTGTCAGTGCAATTAGCTGACATTTCTAGTTAACATTTTCATATTTTTTGAATCCTAAGGAGACTTGTTTGGATATTTTTACTCTGTGCTTTTGAGAAAAGACAGCTCTTAACTGGAGTATTTCGAAGCAGTAATGTCCTTTTGGCCATGCCAGTGAGTGATTCTCATAAACAACTCTGACTAGATCATGTGAGAAGGAATGATTTTTTAGTACATAAAAAAAATTAAGACCAGGAATTTGGTTAATCTCATATATAACTGACCACCATTCAGTCCCCTAGAGGCTTTGAGTCCACTAACCAAACTTGGTGGAGCCCTTAATAATTTATAAATGTTGACTATTTTTGAAAATCATTAGAAGTATTCTGATCTTCATTGTCCAGGTTGAATGTTAAATATTTCTATGATTACCTTTTATTTTTTGGCCATTAAATATTTTTGTTTACCTGGTTTCATTTCTTTACTAAAGCACATGTGTAATATTCTCTTACCCTCACGTGAAGGAACTTTGGAGCAGGATACAACCATTCAACCCCTCGAGTCTGTTTGCTATTGGCGGGGCTCATCTTCACCTTCAACTTATAACTTATTTCATAATGTAATCTCTTTAAAACAAAGCTGCTGTGCATCTTGAGAATGTCAATGGATTCCCAACATCTGCAGCATATAAAATGGTGGATTTGATATTTCCAGTAACGTTTGGATTTGGGGGGGGGGGTGTGGGATAAAATGGAATACCTCAAGTTTTTTATCCCTCAAGCAGACAAAATGACTGGATTTACCTTATGGAATATCCTTTTAATTCAAGCATTTCAGGGGAATCATCCTTTTAAAAAGTTTAAATATTCAAACTTACTTTTAACATCAGAGTATGATACAGAATACCACCTGAAATTTGTACTCTTCACAGACATCCACGAAACAAAGAAACCCCATAAAACAAATTATAGAAACATGGAAGCTCCAAAGATCCCCTCCACTCACACAAAAAGCAGCAAAAGCATCGACCCCCCCCCCACCCAACTGTGCTAGCAGAATCACCAACCCCCCCCCCCCACCATGTAATCTTTTAAATTTCGGAATTTAACATTGAATTTTAAGAAAGCATGAATTACCCTATATTGAAGCATGGTCCGTCAATGGAAAATGTACCCAATGTGTTCCAACTGATGTCCAACCAGGTTTCATCAAATCTTGCATAGATGCCCCTTATTGTTGCTGCCCAACCCCACCCAAGGGTCCACCACACGCAGTTGAGGGAGATAAGCTAGTGCAGGTGAATGGCACTCCCCTCAGTTTCAGTGCTGTTTAAAGTCAGGAACACATCTTGATGACTCTAGAATGGCTATTGAATTATTTCCTGCTTGCCAGATTTACACAAGACCATGCTGCCTTTTGGCAAGTATGAAACGAGCGGTTTATAACCTGCTCATCCATTCCCAATGATTGAAGAGAGTCCTGCTCTTGACCTAAGTTGCCCTCTGCTAACTCTGTACCACTCATTGCACATTTCCTTTTTAGCTGTCTCAGCTCTGATTCATGAGTACAGTCAATAACAGGGCGAAGTCCTCCTATGGCTTTGCCCTCCCTGGTTTAGTGCTGTCTGTATTCAGCTGGAAAACAAGGGGCCCACTATTGAACTGTATTGCTCTACTCATCACCTGCCTCTCTGTCTTTCCCGAGTACTTAGGTTTCATATTCCATCCTGAATCATCCCTACGACCTTTGCAAAACGGTTACAACACAATTAAACCGCACCAATGATTTTTCCAGCTCCTGCAGAGTGAGTCACCCGAGTGGTTTCACTCACTGGGAGTCTGACAACTTTATTGGAAACTGCTGAAGATTGGCGACATGAGTGCATCTCTCAGGCTCTGTTTTTTTTTGTCAACTTAAAATGATTTGTTTAAGATGCAGGCAGTTGGAAAACAGTTTTGGCCACCTAGGCATATGGAAGCATTGAACGTTCCAGGGTGGAGAGCTGTTGTCTGGAAGAAAGTTGCAAGCTAGCTCCTGTCACTGCCATGGCAACGATCCATTTTTCAGATTTGACTGTCCTATTTTCCACTGGGCAGGAATGTTTGTTATCACCTCTTTCCCATTGACAGACCCTGGATTTTGCCACTCACCTACACGATAAGGGCACTTTCCAGTGGCAGTTAACCTACCAGCTTGCATGCTTTGGAAACTGGACCACCCCAGGTGAAGCCCTCCTAGTCACAGAGGGAATGTGCATTCCCCACTGGAACAGAGGCAGTGGCTGTATTACAAACATGAGAAAATCTGCAGATGCTGGAAGTCCGGAGCAACACACACAAAATGCTGGAGGTACGCAGCAGATCAGGCAGCATCTATGGAAAGGAATACAGTCATCATTTTGGTCCGAAGCCCTTTGTCAGGGCTGAGTAGGAAGGGGGAAGATGTTAGAATAAAAAAGTGGGGGGGTGGTGGGATCTAGAAGGTGATAGGTGAAACAGGGTGGGTTGGAAAGATAAAGGGCTGGAGAGGAAGGAATCTGATAAGAGGGGAGCGTGGACTATAGGAGAAAGGGAAGGTAGGAGGGGTCCCAGGGGAGGTGATAGGCAGGTGAGAAGAGATGAGAGGCCAGAGTAGGGGATAGAGGAAGAGGGGGGGGGGGGGGAAGGGAACTTTATTTTACCAGAAGGAGAAGTTGATATTCATGCCATCAGGTTGGAGGCTACTCAGATGGAAATAAGGTGTTGCTCCTCCACCCTGAGGGTGAATTCATCTTGGCACAAAAGGCGGCCAGATCAACACATCGGAGGAATGGGGATTGGCATTAAAATGTTTGGCTGTTGGGAGGTTCTGCTTGTGGCGGATGGAGTGGAGGTGCTTGATGAAGCATTTCCCCCAATTTATGATGGTCTCACCTATGTAGAGGAGGTGGCATTGGGAGCACCGGACACAATGGACGACCCCAGCAGATTTGCAGGTGAAGTGTTGCCTCACCTGGAAGGATGTTCATCTCCTCCCCCACCTCCATTCAGGACAATGCGGTGATTCAGTAAAAATTTAAGATATTATGGGCAGCTGACAGGACAGATACAGGGTAATTCCATTGATTTTGAGGAGGGTGGTTGTGGTCTGTGGGGCATAGTCCCAAATTTTGATTTGGGTTGTTGGGTGTGGTAAAGAATTGGGTGTTTTAAGACTTAAGAATTTAGGATTATATCCTGATTCTGCTGTAGAGGAAATAGACTTTTCCTTTGTAAGTGTCCAATTGAATCCATTTACCATTTCATTGGATTTCCTTAAAAAGCTTATGAGTTTGACTACGTGACCAGATTCTGCTCTAATTCTAACTTCAAGTTTGCAGATGATACCTTTGTAGTGGGTTGTAATTCAGATCATGGAGTACAAGAAGGATATGGAAAGCCTTGTGACATGGTATCATGACAACCATCTTTCCCTCAATGTCAGCAAAACTAAAGAGGCAGTCATTGACTTCACAAAGTGGGGCAGTGCTGTAGTAGCCTGTCCTGGTCCAGTCACGTAGTTGCTATGGCCATCAAGGCTCTCCAGTGCTCCTACTTCCTCAGGTGGCTAAAGAAATTTAGCATGTTCCCCTTAGGCCCATTGATTCACCATAGAAGCCATCTTATCCAGATGCATTATGGCTTGATGGGGCAACTGCTATGCCCATAACCACAGGAAACTGCAGAGTGTTCTGGACATAGATCACTACATCTTAGAAAAATGGACCTTGTCTATACTTCTCACTGCCTCAGTAAAGCAGCCAACTTAATCAAAGACTCCACTCACACCAGAAATCCCCTCTTCTCATCTCACTCATCAGGCAGAAGATACAAAACCCAGAGAGCATGTACCATCAGGCTCAAGGACAGCTTCTATCCCATTGTTATAAGACCATTGACTGGCTCCCCAGTACAATAACATGTACTCTTAACCTCACAATCTACCTTGCATTGACCTTGCACCTACCATCTACCCGCGCTGCACTTTCTCTGTAACTGTAACCCTTTATTCTGCACTCTGTTACTATTTTACACTGATGTCATGAAATGATCTGAATGACCAGTGTGCAAAACAAGTTTTTTTACTGTACGTGGGTCCACGTGACAATAACAAACCAGTATACCTTCCTCAGAAAATCTTGTGAATTCTGCCACAGAAATCATTTGTAGTCAATGTTTTTTCTTCGATTAAAGTCAGAATGTTAATTCCAAGGACTTAAGATTTTCACAATCTCTTACATGGAACCTGGCCGCTTAGATTTCAAAATAGACAACATCCGTAAAAACTACTCTATTATATGAGGGTCCTGCCGAAGGGTCTCATCCTGAAACGTCGACTGTACTCCTTCCCATAGTTGCTACCCGGCCTGCTGAGTTCCTCCAGCGTTTTGTGTGTGTTGCTTTGATTTCCAGCATCTGCAGACTTTCTCTTGTTTGTGTAAGTTCTCTATTGATATTGCTTGTGCCCACTTCAAAAATTGACTAAAAGGACTTACCCATTGCAAATTCATGCTAGCTCTTTGGTAAAATAATACATCTCTAAGAGCTCAATAGTTTTCATTACAGATTTTAAGTATCTTTCCTTAATATTAAACTCAGAGGCCCACAATTATGCTTTATAAGGATCTCCAGGACGACTTCAGTTTGTCAATTTAAGTGGTAATATTTCTGATTCTAGAGAACTTTGGAATATAATGTCTAAAACATCCGCAGTTTCCCAAGTTATTACATAGAATAGCCCAAAGAAGACCACACTTACACGTACTGTCTGTTACGCTGCTGGTGTTTAGGGCCACAATGAAGGTTCTCCATCTCTAGCAGTCTTCATCACGTCAGTAGCTTCCTCTCAGTTTTCACTACTGTCAGATATGCAAGTCCCTGATGGAAACTCGGTGATACTATCACACTCAGGTGTATAGTACTGTGCAAAAGTCTTAGGCTGCATATATATAGTTAGGGTGCCTAAGGCTTTTGCACAGAATTGTAGTCATTTTATGAATTGCACTATATTGCTGCTGCAAAAAAAATCAAATTTCATGACATATGTGAGAGAGGATGAACCTGATTCTGATATGGGTCTCTATTGTGGACTGAGAGTGGGAAGAGGGCAAGGAGAGGGGAGGGAGTGGGAAGACAATAGACAATAGGTGCAGAAGTAGACCATTCAGCCCTTCAAGCCTGCACCGCCATTCTGAGATCATGGCTGATCATCTACTATCAATACCCGGTTCCCATATCCCCATATCCCTTGATTCCCCTATCCATAAGATACCTATCTAGCTCCTTCTTGAAAGCATTCAGAGAATTGGCCTCCACTGCCTTCTGAGGCACTGCATTCCAGACCCCCACAACTCTCTGGGAGAAGAAGTTTTTCCTTAACTCTGTCCTAAATGACCTACCCCTTATTCTCAAACCATGCTGTCTGGTACTGGACTCTCCCAGCATCTGGAACATATTTCCTACCTCTATCTTGTCCAATCCCTTAATAATCTTATATGTTTCAATCAGATCCCCTCTCAATCTCCTTAATTCCAGCTTGTACAAGCCCAGTCTCTCTAACCTCTCTGTGTAAGACAGTCCAGACATCCCAGGAATTAACCTCGTGAATCTATGCTGCACTTCCTCTACAGCCAGGATGTCCTTCCTTAACCCTGGAGACCAAAACTGTCACAATACTCCAGGTGTGGTCTCACCAGGTCTCTGTACAAATGCAAAAGGATTTCCTTGCTCTTGTACTCAATTCCCTTTGTAATAAAGGCCAACATTCCATTAGCCTTCTTCACTGCCTGCTGCACTTGCTCATTCACCTTCAGTGACTGATGAACAAGGACTCCGAGATCTCTTTGTATTTCTCCCTTACCCAACTCTATACCGTTCAGATAATAATCTGCCTATTATCTGTTCAGATAATAATAAGAACCAGAGAGACATTCTGTAATGATCAATAAACCAGTTGTTAGGAATCAAATGACCTTGCCTGGTGTCTCTGCACCCGCACTACTCCCCCCCCCCCACCCACCACTGCTGGCACTCCTTCTCTGCCACCTGTCCCACACCCCTCGTGCGGCGCTCCACCCTTGCCATTCCCAACATGGACCCCTCTTAGTCTGTCCTCTACCTTTTGACCTGTTCGACATGGGCGACCCTACCGAGACCCAAAGCATAAAGCCCTGACCACAGCCAGCAGAGCTCTCCAGATCATTGAGGGACACAAGCCTCTAACCCATGAGGAGGTGTGGTCCTCTTGGAGCAAATACGATCTAGATCCATTATTTTCTTCATTAACATTTTCTTCAAAATTTGCCTGAATTCTCAAATTCTTCCTTCTGACTTTCAAATGTATTTGTTGAGCTGGTCTTGTGTCATCTTTTTGTACGGTGAAAACTACTTCAAAACACTATTGTAGCAAATATCACTGTAGCACTTATTATGCACCGAGATGCCATCATCAGTATCTCTCTCCAGTGGGCTCATTTTCCCCTTCACAGTAAATATGTTTACAAGTGCATTCAATTTTAATATTTCTTGCAATTTTCTTTTCATATTTTTGTCATTATTTGGCGACCAGTGGTGTGCCTCAGGGATCTGTTCCGGGGCCCCTACTCTTTGTGATTTTTATAAATGACCCTGGATGAGGAAGTGGAGGGATGGGTTAGTAAATTTGCTGATGACACACAGGTTGGGGGTGTTGTGGATAGTGTGGAGGGCTGTCAGAGTTTACAGCGGGACATTGATAGGATGCAAAACTGGGCTGAGAAGTGGCGGATAGAGTTCAACCCAGGTAAGTGTAAGGTGGTTCATTTTGGTAGGTCAAATATGATGGCAGAATATAGTATTAATGGTAAGACTCTTGGCAGTGTGGAGGATCAGAGGGATCTTGGAGTCCAAGTCCATAGGACACTCAAAGCTGCCACACAGGTTGACTCTGTGGTTAAGAAGGCATATGGTGCATTGGCCTTCATCAATCATGGGATTGAGTTTAAGAGCCAAGAGGTAATGTTGCAGCTATATAGGACCCTGGTCAGACCCCACTTGGAGTACTGTGCTCAGTTTTGGTTGCCTTACTACAAAAAGGACGTGGGAACCATAGAAAGAGATTTACAAGGATGTTGCCTGGATTGGGGAGCATGCCTTATGAGAATAGATTGAGTGAACTTGGCCTTTTCTCCTTGGAGCGACAGAGGATGAGAGGTGACCTGATAGAGGTGTACAAGATAATGAGAGGCATTGATCGTGTGGATAGTTAGAGGCTTGTTCCCAGGGCTGAAATAGCTAACACGAGAGGGCATGGTTTTAAGGTGCTTGGAAGTAGATACAGAGGAGATGTCAGGGGTAAGTTTTTTTACGCAGAGAGTGGTGAGTGGAATGGACTGCCGGGAGCGGTGGTGGAGGTGGAAACGATAGAAACGATAGGGTCTTTTAAGAGACTCCTGGATGGATACATGGAGCTTAGAAAAATAGAGGGCTATGGGTAAGCCTAGGTAGTTCTAAGGTAGGGGTATGTTCGGTATGGCTTTGTGGGTCAAAGGGCCTGTATTGTGCTGTAGGTTTTCTACGTTTCTATGTTTTTATTATTTGCTCTGCCTTTTGTTGTTTTTACCAGACCTTCCAGATTCATGAGCTTCCATCTATTATTGTGTCAATGCACGCATGTGTGCATAGTTTGATTCTGTTTCTGACTTCTGTTAACCATGGTTAATTGTTTCTGTTTAAGGGAAGTGGTCATGAGTTCAGAAATTCTCAAATGGCAGTGATCCGTTGCAATTGGGTCTGTTCTGGATTGTTGGCGTGCACTAAATATCTGTTGGAAACACAAGAGGCTGCAGATGCTGGAATACTTCGCATGAAAGGTCTCGGCCCAAAATGTTGACTGTCCAGTTTCCTCCATTGGTGCAGCCTAACCTGCTCAATCCATCCAGTGTTTTGTGTGTTGCTCTAATTCTGGATGCTGGTAGGTTTTAGTCTGCTGTGTGGTGGGAATGAAGGTCCAGTGTAGCAAAGGACACGAGTTGAAGGTGGAGATTTAACGGATCTGAAATGGAGGTGGGACCCTGGCTGTCCCAATGACACCCTGACTCCCCTTCTCACCGAGTGTCGGTCCCAGAGGCACACCCCGACCTCTGCACTGCTTTTGCCACATTCCGCAGGGTTCTCATCCCATCTTCTCTTTGTGCAAGAGGAAATGGTAAAAGTGGGTGCATTTGCAGTGTTTAAGAAAAATACTTTTTTGGACAGGTTTGTGGATAACAAGGTTTGAATGGATGTGGGCTGAATGCAGGCAGATGAGGCTAGCTTACGCATGCACCTTGGTTGGCATGGGTGAGTTCCTGTGCTGCATCACTCTATGATTCTATCAATGACCACAAGGCCATTTGCCTGAAATCCTGTTTTCTCTTCCCAGAATACATTATAATAATCCCTGTCTTGAGACCGTGCTTCGAGACTGTGGTACTGATAATGCATCTGATATGGTACTAGGGTTAAACTCCTCCCAGTACGGGATGGTCAAGACCTACTCCAAGCACCAGCGCTCTTAAGCCTGGCAATACTACTTGAGTCAACCACCTTTTACTGTACACAATGAAAGGTGTTCGATTGTACACAATGGATTGAGAGAGACGTGTGTCTTGTGATGAGTACTTGCAATGGATTGAGAAACAAACATAAGGTGATTTCTTGCCAACTTCGAGTCTTAAGGATACGTCTAAGCATATATTTATTCTGCCACGTTCAGTGAGAATATTCTCCCCTCATCATCCTGTGGTGGGATTATGGTATCGCAGGTACTGCAGCCCTGCAGTAACTCACCCAAGAGCACATGTCGATGTATGTCCCTTTGCTAAAAAGGACTGGTGGTTGGCTGCACTCTCTGCCCCATGGATGTCCAGGTGCAAGTACGCAACGTAAACCGCCCATTTCCATTCATCCCATTCGAATCCTGCCACTTTCCCGTCACCTGAGCATTTCCCCAAGATCGGAGCACTCAACTACAGAAGGAACAATTTACAGTTGCCCACAGTCACCTCCCAAAGTGTCTTTGTGGCGTGGGAAGGAGCCAAATTATCCTGCAGGCACCCCACTAGGTGACGGGGGTCAATGTACTGGGAGAGCACAGGAGGTGAGGATTGAACTCGTGTCCCTGGCACCGTGAGGCAGCAGCTTTGCCAGCCACCACGTGTGCGTAACGTGTACTAGCCTTGTCTGCAAGAGAAAGGCATGGAGTTATCGGTGTAAATGGAGTCAAATGTAACTTAAATGCGGTGAAGAAGGGGACTGAAAGTTGGGATGTTCACAATGGTGGCGTGGAAGAACTGTTTTAATTCACAGGGGAATTGTAGAGCTGCAGGTGAATGCAGAGAGGGAGCGTGGTACTGAGAACACGTTAGCTGTAGCGCCAAGCTGATTTCACTTTGAAGTTGCCTTTCCTGCACCACAGCCCTCCCCCACCCGCCGTCAAATCTGTCCAGATCGGCCGAGGTGCAGACTCGGTGCCTCAGTAACTGAAGTGACCCTTTTGTCTGAACAGGTGCAGTGCCACACATTCACAGGGTATTGTTGGTGTGTTACTCCCGATGGAAAGCCAGTGAGTGGATCTTCGGTTAAAAACCAAACACCAGTGTGTTCAGGTACTGTGCAATTGCTGGAGAGTTCACTGTCACTTATTCAAGGAATAATGGATACCTGTATATGCTTATGGTTGCTCCGGTAAACTCAGAACAGGCCCCATTCAGAGTGATGCCTTTCAATTGATCTATGCATTTATCTTTTCCTCTGTAATGATTTTAACTTTCACTTGTATAGATGTTCTAGTGTTCCTGCTTTTAAAGAGTGGAGAACTATTGTTGGCTGATTCTAATTTCTTCAGTTGTTAAACTCTTTCAGTACGTTTTTACCATACACAGCAGCAGCTGTCACGAGATACTCTGGAGGAACCAGTTTTGTGCTGCCATGCAGCGTATAAGGTACAATGCTCACAATTGGGTATTTCCACTCATTCTGTTTAATAACTGGTGTTTATATCTACAAGGTTTGTTCCACAATATACAAAATGCTTTTTGTTTACTCCCTTTGCCCCATCACCCCTCGTACTTCAACCTCGACATCTTAGGTTAGCAAAATCCTAACAATTCCAGCTTTAGAATTAGCATCTCTTCCAAATTTCAGCCACTGATAGTGTGTAGAAATACTTCTTCACTTGGTTCCTGAAAGCCGAGGTCTCATTTTTAGCTCTAATGCCATCTGGTCCTCCTGGAGATGTTGGAAAAGTTAGGTGAGTTTCTTTGGAGGGCTGATAGGTGTAAGATATGCACTGAGAGGTATAGATCAAGAGGATAGAGGAAATCCTTCTGCTTAATGAATAAGTATTTACTTATTTGGAGATTCAGCATGGTAACAGGCCCAATGAGCCCACACCACTCAATTACACCCATGTGACCAATTAATGTACTAACCTGTATGTCTGTGAAATGTGGCAGAAAGCTAGATCATGTGCAGGAAACCCGTGCAGTTACGGAGAAGCTCGTTGTGGACAGCAGCGGAATTGAACCCAAGCAGCTGGCGCTGACATGGCGTTTTGCCAGAGCTACATTCCTGTGCCGTCCCCACAAACAGGACCAGGCTCCATCTGGGTGTAAGTACCAGTGAACTGACCACAGCACTGCTGAAGTTATGTAAAGGTTATTGGCCCAAGGTCACTGGCAGAGGATTTGCTGGAGGAAGTGAGGGGAGACATTTCATTCGTTGTATTTATAGAGCGGATTTCATGCATTTTAAGAGTAATTTTGGAATGAGAAATTTACAGCTTTGCAGAGAAAAGTGGTCTTGTGGGATGATGCATGGTTATTCCTTTATCCACTGCAGGGATGATGAGCTGAACAGATATCTCTACCTGTTAGCAAATGAATAAAACAAAAAAGCTCATGAACCAGAAAAAGAACACACGTCTTGAAATGATGGGAAAAGGTATTTAGCAGGGCTGCTGATAACAGTCAGTGCTGGAAGTGTTTGACTATGGATTCAATGTCTTTGACAAACTGTTGGCTTCCTTCCTGCTTCAGTTTATTGAAGACATGTTTAGCTTTTTTACATCTAGTATTTAACAGAGCGTTTTAAAAAGAATAAACCAGATGTGGCAATTGCATTGTGAGACCGTGATACAAGGACCTCTTCACTCATCTTAATGGCAATATTCACTTTTTTAAGGTATAGTGGTTAGATTAATATCTCTTGTGAAGAAGGAGGAGGAAATGTGATGTAAACGTGTTGCTCACCCCCAGATCAGTTCTGATAGTGTTATTAAGGATTCTAAGGAACACCCCTAGGACTTCTCAAAGTGAGCATTGAAAGGTTTTGAAATATATTAGATAATCTATTGATTTTTAAACACAGGTTTTTTTATCGCCTATTAATTCTCTCCTTTGAGTTTAGTCTGCATGCGGGTGAGGATTATGATGTCCTCGGTTTTTTCTTCCTCTGTTTTGCTGCCTCCACATATGAAGTTGATCTTTTTTTTTCGTTTCAAAGGTTCAGTAACTGACAAGCCCTCAGGCCCCAGCAGTTCAGGCAGAAAAGGTGAGTTGAACTTCTTTGATTTGTTTCAGTGTTTCCTTCTCCTGTCCACTTACAATGCATGCTCAGGCGCTAGTTAGACTGTCGTGCAAGAAGGAGGGGTTTTGCTGCTCTTGGCACACAGTGGCAACGGACTGGTGTCCCTTCCTTGCATCGTGGCTCTCTTAGTGGAACATAACTGTTGGTTGCATGATTTTGATGTATGTGTGTGGCATGACCTTGGTACCTGGCGGAGAGGCCTCTGTGCAGCCAGTTCATTTGTGTCTGGACTGTAATTTGAATTATTGGGTTATTTCTGCGTGGAATACAGCACAGCGTACGGTGATGTGAGTTTGAAATGAATCGTGTGAATGTGAGTGTGAGTGTACATGCTGTGAACGTGCCTGTTTCTATATTAGCATTGTTTTAATAATTGCCGGGGAATTGTTTCCTTTTACTGTGGTCAGAAGCACCATGTGACCAGAAATGTTTGGTGTCTGTCATCTGACGGAACACAGGTGAAGCCCTCTGAGAAATATTGGGACTATAAATAAAAGAAAACTCTTGTCGAGCTGGACGATTGTCTGCCTCGGTACAGGTTGTAAATTTGTCCTTCGGGATGGGGAAGTGCTTTGAGGGTGAGAGGGAGGAGAATTGAAAAGAGAACTGTTAGTGCTTATCCTGGGGAGTTGGATCCGGCAGCTGGGTTGCAGTAACTGCTCTCAGATGTCAGCAGGTGACCGGCTCGCTGGAATTCTTTTCTCCCGGTGGAGTTCCAGTGGCTCCTGATGATACTGTATTAAGGGACAGTAGAGCTGGCTGTGGGATCAGACATTTCAAAGAGAACGCAGACCATTTGTACAGATTGTCAGCTCTCTCCTTGCATGAACCAGTTACCAATTTTGTCCAGTAGCGCTGGTGTAGGTGTGCTGAATTGAATATCGTACATTGGCATGTACGATATCCGAAAAGGTCAACCTGAATGAGAGAACCGAGCCAGCTGGAGAGTCAAAAACTTAAGAGCAGAGGTTGTCTTTCTCTATCAGTGGCAGGGTGAATCCACCACTCTCCGGTATCAGCAGCATTGAGTGGGAAATGAACGGGCATCGCTCCCTCCATTAATGTATCCGTGTACCCTGCTTCCATTGAAACCGTCATTGGCCGATTCTATTTCCTTCAGTCGTTAAACTCTTTCAGTACGTTGCTAACACGCACAGTAGCAGCTGACATGAGAAGCTGTGGAGGACCCGGTTTGTGCTGCCTTGCAGCGTACGAGGTAAAACGATTGACAATAACTGTACATTGCTCAGACCATTAATTTCCCTGACTGGATCTATATTGATGGCAGGTAGACTGCAAGCAAGGAAGGCAACAGGAAATAATGATGCTACCCTCTGCAAGTAAAGGACTTGCCACAGATTGTCGCAATACACAAACATGACCTTTTTTCTATTTGCTTGCACAGAGAAGATAGGCTGAAGATCCTGTTTCTTTTTCCTTCTTCTGTTGCACAATTTCCTGCATTGGGACGCAATGAAGGAATCGATTGCTCATCTACATCTGAATCAACTTACAGTCATTTATTATTTTTCCAAGCTTGCCTTCAACATTTGCCTCACTAAAGTTCTGCCCTCCTATAACTATCTTGATCCATTGAGGTTGAATTGAATAATTGCGGCCCCACTGGTTTTGACACCTGCCATCTATAGCTTATTATTATTATTGAACAATTTAGTTTCTGCTTGTGATGAAAATTGGCCTCTTAATAATTGTATTGCACAGAGCAAGGTAACTTAGATGAATGCCCCTTTGGCCTTCTGCTTTCCCCTTTCCCTTAATCCTGCTGTTCCCCCACCCCACCAAAGGATATATTCAAAACCTTTTGAAACTAAATCTGTATTCACCACATTTAAAGCACACTTATACCACAGCTGGTCCCTTTGGGCATTGTCTTGGCCGACGTTTAAATGCTATGTTGTTGATCCTCATCTTGCAAAGATGAAAGCTGGAAAAGAACCGGACAACAGCTCGTTTTGTGGTCAAAATGAAGAAAATTATCAAGGACCCCAGATGTTGTTCCCGTCTCGGCCGGGTTTTGTAAAGGTTGTTAATAATTTCCACATGCTGCTGCCGCGGCGCAGACAGAATACGGGAGAGCGAGACACAGGGCAGGGAGAGTGAGGAAGTGTCAGGCAATTCAAAGTTCAAAGTAAACTTATTACTTAAGTACATGTATGTCACCATTGAGTTTTGCTTTTTGTGACTGTAGTCAATAAATCCATAATAGAATCAATGAAAGACCGCACCAACAATGGGCGTCCAACCATTGTACAAAAAACAAAAAATTGTGCAAATACAAAAAGGATAAAATAATAATAAATAAATAAGCAAAAATATCAAGAACATGAGACGAAGAGTCATTGAAAGTGAGTCCATAGGTTGTGGGAACTTTTCCGTGATGCGGCAAATGAAGTTGAGTGAAGTTATTCCCTTTGGTTCAGGAGTTTGTTGGTTGAGGGGTAATAACTCCTCCTGAACCTGGTGGTGTGATTCCCAAGGCTCCTGTACCTTCTTCCTGATGGCAGCAGTGAGAAGAGAGCATGGCCTGGGTGGTGGGGGTCCCCGATGATGGATGCTGCTTTCCTGTGACAGTGTTCCGCGTAGATGTGCTCAGTGATGGGGAGGGCTTTACCCATGAGGGACTGGGTCTTATCCACTACTTTTTGTGGGATTGTCCATATGAGGGCATTGGCATTTCCATACCAGGCTGTGAGGCAGCCAGTCAATATGTTCTCCACTGCACAAGTTTGCCAGAGTTTTAGGTGTCATGCTGTATCTTCTCAAGCTCCTAAGGAAGCAGAATCACTTCCATCCTTGCTTTGTAATTGGTCTTACGGTCTGGGCCCAGGACAGGTCGTCTGAAATGGTAACACTGAGGAATTTAAAGATGCTGTCCCTCTCCATCTCTGGTCCTCTGATGAGGACTCTCATTTCCTCTTCCTGAAGTCAATAATCAGCTCCTCGGTCTTGCTGAGACGGGGTAATTAATTTGTTCAGCTTGTGAAGACAAGAGGTGGGCTGCTGTTCTGGTATTAACTTGAATGCAAAATGCCCCATTGGACTCTATTCACTAAGGCTCGGTTGTGATGTACGTCGAGGACATGGATGTGGGGGACCAGACAGCTGAACCTGTTGCCCTCCTTCTCTGCTTCACGCAACGGCAGAAACACCCAGCCTTTGTTATTTGGGAGGGGAAAAAGGAGTAGACTTCCGTGGGTAAAACAAAAGTGTAGATATGGTGGCATAATGGCTAATGTAATGTTTTCCAGTGGCAGGGATCAGCGTTCAATTCCCTCCATTTTCTGAAAAGGAATTGTAGCTTCTCCTTGCAACGGCTTGGGTTTCGTCCAGGTGCTCCAGTTTCCTTCCACGTTCCCAGGATGCTTGGATTAGTTAGGGTTAGTCATTTGTGGGCATGCTATGTTGGCGATACTTGCGAGTTGCCCCCAACACATCCTCGAACTGTGTTGGTGGTAGATGCAAACGGTTCTCCGTATGTTTCCATGTACATGTGACAAATAAAGCTAATGTTTAATCTTTAAGTGGAGCTGGCAGTCTCACCAAAGTTGCCATGGCCTGCAGTGGTCAGCCCCACCAGGGGTATAAGAGCTTCTACGTAAGCACCAGCTCGGAAGAAGCATTCCATCTGCAGACCAGCCCATGTTCCTGACCTTGGGAGCTCCTGCCTCTTGCTCCCTTTATACACCTGGTTCATTTCTAGGCTCCAGCTCCAGACATGCTCCTAGTAATGTACCAATAGTAAATCAGCAGATAGTGAGTATTTTGTGGCAGATCGTGATCTGCATGAACTGTTTCCTTCTACCATGCACTCTTCTCCCCACACTTCCAGCAGTCCTCCTGCCTCAGACTGACGCTGACTGGAGTTATCTCCACAGGTGAACCAGTTTGATTCTGGTAAATATTCCCTCCTTAATCCATGCTTGTTTCAGAAGAGCATTTGGTGTAAAGCAGTTTATCCCAGCATTTGAAGATTACTACTGAGGAGACTGTTTGCACAGCAAGATCTTGGTATTTCGAATGTGCTGTCTGAAAAGATGGTGGTGACAGATCCTGCAAGTTTTAAGAGGAATCGTCTGAATACTTCAGTGGGAGAAAGAAGCTTGTCTCTATTGAAAAGAATTGATCAACTCTTTAGTCCAATGAAGTGCCACAGAAATGATGGGTCAGATACCCTCCCCTGCTACTTGAGAATAATTTTCAGAAGCTGTGCAGAGTACTGCACGATACACCATTGGACTATGCTTTTAGTTGACCTTTTTTTGGGCTGTTTGTTGGTGATGGATTCTTCACACCTTGACCATTTTCTCCTCCCTCATTCAAGCTGCTGTCCCTGTTCCCTTCTGACCCCCACCCCACCCCCCTCACCTTTCATTCCCAGCTGCACGATGTCCTATAGCCTACGAGAAAGCAAGGTGGTTTCCCACCGGGCCTTCCCCAGCTCCGGTGGCAGGAGGTAGCTGACGGTGCAGCTAGAGTTGTACCCCTCAGATTTCCTGCTGCCCCCTTTTCCTGAGTGCTTCAACATCTGGCTGCCACTGGTACCTGGGCGACATCTGCACCCCCGCCCCCCTTTGTGCAGAAGAAGGGAATGTGATTGGCAGGCATCCTTAGCTCTTAGAGCCGAACGACCTTGTGGCTTCTGGCCAACTGCTCAAATGTTTCAGCCTTCAGCCAGCAGAACCCCCGCTCATCCAACAAGCTGAAACTTAATTGCTATTCTTTTCTCCTCCCGCCCCACCGCCTTATCAGTGTTTCTACTTTTTGATTTGCACTGAAGCTCTTAATCATCTTTGTGTTGTGAAAATTTATTCGTATACAGTTTCATCTTTTTGCAGTTTGTTAAAGGCAGGGTAGAGTCTATTTGTTACCTGTGTGTTCATGGTTGGAAGCTTGTGTTGTCCAAAAATGGACTGGGAATAAGTTTCAGAATTTTCCCTTGTTGTTCGTAGTTGGTTGGACAAACCAAAAGCAGGAGAAACAACACAATGTGGAGTATAAAACTGATCTTGATTTCAGAAATTGAATGAATGTTTCATTTGCTGTATGTATATTGCCTGACCTTAGAAGTTTCTTTTCACCCTGCATCCCACACCTTCTTTGTTGGGACGGGCAGTTTAGTCGACACCTCTTACCTTGTGGCAGAAAGGTCTTCCTGCGAGGGTCAATCCCATAGGGAGCTTTCTTTCCCTGCTGGGGTGGCTGGGGGGGGTTGGGAGAAAGGAAATTAGTGCTAAAGAGGGGTAAATCTGAAAGTGCCACAACACTGGACAGGCTTCCAAAAATCTGGGTTCTGTCTGCTGGTACTCTGAAGCTAGACTGGAATCCTATACTTGTGGAATTGGAGACAATGAGGTCAACCCAAAGGCTTGAGAAGCAGTCTGGCAGGCTCTCCTCAGAAAATGGCTGGGAGGCATGCAAGCAGTAGTTAGATCTCCAGCATCCCCTTCTCAGTGGCTTATCTCTGCTTGGTGCCAAGAGACTCTGACCACAGGCGAATATCATTACATTCACACGTGGGTCTCCTTTGTACCTTCCACATTCCCACAATCTTCCTGCTTTTTGGCTGCGATCCACACTGCTTCAGTTCAACAGTCCCTTTGATTCCTTCCCATTCACTCGTCTCTCGATAGCAGAGAAGCCTTGGACTGAAGGGCACTCATCGTGGGGAGCTAGGTTCAGACACTGATGGGTAGAAATGCTCCCCCTCTCCCCCTCATCTGGGTAGATGCACCGGGAGGCTGGTGGGGCTGGTGGTCTGATTCACTAGTCTGCAGGGGCAAGAGGAAGCCAGGTAAAACATAGAAACAGAGAAAACCTACAGCACAATACAGGCCCTTCGGCCCACAAAGTTGTGCCAAGCATGTGCCTACCTTAGAAATTACCTAGGGTTACCATAGGCCTCTATTTTTCTAAGCTCCATGTATCTATCCAGGAATCTCTTAAAAGACCCTTTCGTATCTGCCTCCACCACCGTCGACGGCAGCCTATTCCACGCACTCACCACTCTCTGCGTAAAAACTTACCCCTGGCATCTCCTCTGTACCTACTTCCAAGCACCTTAACATGATGAGGAAAAAGGCATTGAGGAACACTCTGATATGGTAGGATGGAGGCCTGAGTTGAATAAACTCTGATACAGATCAGCTGGGCTAAATAGTCCGTCACTAGAGATGTTTCATACAACCAGGGCAAATCGTGAGATGCATATTTGCTATTCAAGTTGTGGAACTAAGAACTCTCATCGGGACAGGGTATGAGGACCTCGGCAGGCCCCTACTGCTCAGCTTTTAATGGAAACTTCATCAGGGTTCTCACTGCTGACGAGCTAGAGTAACAGTTTTGCACCACTTGTGCTGTGTAATAGTCATTGAATTGCACTGCACAGGAGGAGGCTATTCGGCCCATTTTCTCAGAACCAGCACTGCAATAGAGCTATCTGATTGGCTCCATTTTCTCCTCTTCCCCAATCTTCCCAGGAACGCTTTCATATTGTAGGTCAGCATCCAATTTTTTTAAAATGAAAGTTGCTTTTAAATCTGCTTCCAACAACTTTTCAGCCAGTTTTATTTTCCCGGATCATAATACTGGACTGTGTAATATCCCCTTGGTGCCCTTGGGATCTTTCACCAGTTAGCTCCGCCGTCTAGTAACCCCCTTTCTGCACCCCCCAACCCCTGCTGCCAGTGGAAAATGCTTCTCACCATTTAATCTATCAAAACCCCTTCACATAATGGAACATCTTGTCTTGGCTGTGGTAATCCCGTGCCCATATTATAACCATAGACGTTAAGAGGCAATGCAATGGCAAGGTTAAGATGGTCTGTTTAAAGTTGTATTACACATGGAATTACAGAGCGCACAGAGGCAGTGAGGAGAGGGGGCTCTTTGTTCTGTCTTCAGAATAAACGCATTGTGCACCTCAGACAATTAACTCTTCTATTGACTGCAGTCTTTTAAAGCTGCTGCATCCTCACCCCCCCCCCCCCCCCGCCACTAACCCCTCTCTCTCCCTATGTCTCAGGCTCCATTCACTGCGCTACCATACGGAACTCTGAAAAGTCAGCAATAATAGGGGTGAAGATCAACATTGTTCACATTTTAACTTTTTTTTTCTCCCTGCAACAGTGAATTTGTCAATCAGATCTGAAAGGCAGAAAGAGGCTTTGAATTTTGATGGCAGGGAGCTGGAGAGCCTCCCAGCTGCATGTGTAGGCAGCTTGTGGGATGGAAAGGCCGCCCTGTCACAATTGCACAGCCTACTTTGGGATCTGGCTTTGCAGCAGGAGTGGGGGTGGGCATCATCGCTGAGACAGTGCTGCTTTATCTGAATGCACCTGCAGAAAGGAGGGAGGCAAAACGTTTTTTTTCCTCCCCCCTCCTTAGCTCATTAATTGTACCTTGGAGCTCGAGTGAGGGACAATACAGCACACCAGTAAACGAGATTTGGCAGTGAGAGGCATGTTTACTGTACAAATTTCTTTTACTAGAATAACACTTTGAGAGCAGATTGTCTCATGTGCTTCTCACTGAGCTGTCAGCACTCATTAGGGTCGACAATCTCAGCCCTACAACCACTCTCTTTCTCTTCATTTTTTGATGCCACTCTTTTATCAAATCTGCATTCATTTTAAATCCAACGTACTATTTTCCTGCTTTTTTTTTCTGATTCTCATCTCCACACACAACCAACGGGGATCATTGGCTGGCATTTCAGTGGTGAAAGCTCTTTATTTCCCGATTTCCTATCGTCATAGAGCTGTAGTCATTCCACGGTGCCAGACTTCTCACTCCTGACAAGATCAGTTTGGGTCATGTCCAGTCCTGACTGACTCACAAGTACCACTGGCTTGACATTAAAATAGGGACTTGTTAGCAACGTGAAGGACAGTTTAAGAAAAAGTTACAGCCATAGCTGAGATTTAATGAGGCTTAAAGTTCATTGGCATCAGAAGTAAAGTGAGGATTCATTTATAGCAGCAAAAATGATGAGGGAACGTGGAGAGGGACCTTATTTTTATTTTGGAAACAGAATATCATTTTAAAAGCAGAATGACTGTCTTCAGTGAAGAATTCATTGAGGAAAAGTTATGGGGACTAAAGTGAAGGAAGAGTACAAGGAGCAAGGCCTGGAATTAAAGTCTAAAGTGTAATAAGAGTATCATTCCCCTGCTAATGTTTGCAGAGTTCAGTTAGTCTTACCTGGGCATTCCAGCACGGGACTAAATACGATGAGGGGCAAGTTGTAGTAAGCTTGGAATGCATCTCTTGAAGGGGAGGTGCTGTCCAGGTCATCAAATGCTGGCAGCTTTCGAAGTGTGAAGCTGACTTGGTGAGACGTGAAGATAGGTTCCCTGCAGGGGAGAACGGGTTGCGAGGCTTTTGGGCACTGTGGTTGAGATGCAAATTGGAGAGAGGTGCTGTATCCCTTGATCTTTTAAAAACAATTCTCTACCTCCTCTTTAAGTACTCCCAGTGATCCATTCTCCACAACCCTCCAGACACCAGGCGAGAGGGCTCTGTCGCTGAGGTAAGGATGCAAGGGATGCTTTCGACTGCTGCAAGGCCGACCTTGATTGGGTTGCCAGTGAAGGGACCGGTGCACTTGTACAGGCATGCGGGGAAGCCGATTACCGAGGTGTAGGATAGTGTGGGGCTGTGATTCATAAGGGGACAGCGTCATTCATTAAGGACTTGCACAGACACATAACATGTCCCTCCAAAACTGGTCAGATTACAGCAGCTTGCCTGCTAGGTAGGCCAGCTTCAGTAGCTCCCTTGGGATGCAGCCTCTGGTAGCCCTTTGTCACGGATTTCATTGCAACGCGGTTGCCGACTCTCCAGTGCTGCCGTGGAGCTGTAGTGCTGTCCAGCAATGTCAGTGTGTAAGGCTCGTGCATCATAAGCTGCGGGATTGCCACGTCAAAACAGTCCAGCATTCTGTGTGTGCTCAGCCAAGGCTATGGCCATGGAGAGCTGTGAAACCTCGATAAAATGCCTGAGTTAGCTGATGGTACAGTAAACCAGTGGACAGGGTATCTCTCTTTTTTTTTAGGTTCAAGACATTTATCATGACATCTACTGCTCTTCGTAAGTGTCCACACATTCAATCACACACACACTTTGGGTCAACATTATGGCATTATCAATACTTCATTTTCTCATGGGTTCACAACACAGGTTTATTTTAAGGAAGCGTTTTCCAAATTGTCATCTTGCTGTCCTTCTATATGTAATCATCACTGGGATACACTATTGGTATAACCTGTCTAAAAGATACACCCTGCCATTTATTGGACCTGCTGCAACACAGAGGCAAAGGGTAGGATTGTTCAGCTAATGCGAGTTTGGGCTTTGCAGATTTGAATCCTGATGCATACAGTCCATGAGCAAGGTGAGTGGTTTCACTTCAGACTTAGAAAGGAGAACGAAATGCTCTAAAATTCTGTCTAATAATTAGACTTCAGCAGTACTGTTTCTGTGGTGCCAATCATAAACACGAGAAAATCTGCAGACGCTGGAAATCCAAGGCAACTCACACAAAATGCTGGAGAATCTCAGCAGGCCTGGTTTGGTTTCTGTGGTACCAATCAAAGGAGAGCCAATCACTTGCAACTCTTATAAACCATCCATTTTGACAGGTTTCCAACCTTGTACAACAGGGCATTCACCCAAAGGAAGTGAAGAAGGAGGAACAGGGATAAATGGTTCATTTGGTCACCTCTGGGTTCTTACCCATCCTTCAAGCCAGCTTCCCCATTTGCTCAGTGAGAAAGTGCAATTGGTTCTCTCTTGGGGAAGCCTATGTAGATGTTTAAAAGAGGTGCATTCCTGCGCCTTTCATACCAGCTTGTTACTCAGGACAAAGATTGGGCTTTCGGCAGTCTTGCTGCTCTTCCAAGAGTGTGAGTGAAAAACAGTGAAGTTTTTATTGAAAGGGGCAGAAGCCCTCTCTGACCCAGCTCTGGGGAAGCTGATGCCTCTTTATGACCAGACAGAAGGAAAAGAAGGTTGAGTAAAGAAGGCACTTGAGCACTTTGTTTGCCTCAGTTGCCACCATACCTCCACTGAAGGGACTTAAATTGGCAGACTTTGACATTGCTCACAAAGAACCTGGCCATACCCTGTGATGGCAACAGGCTTCTAAACTATCATAGGCATCACAATCCAAACTTATCCTTGCCCATGAACTTCCCAATGAGGGCTTCAGACATGGTTAATTGCTCTTTACTCATAATCCAGTGTCACAGTAGCCAGCGTTAGATATGAACGCTGAGCGTGTGGACATCACTGAGTACCCTGTGTGTTTTCAGATGCAAGTGCTTGGTTATGCTTTAAGATTATGATCGTAAAGACTGTAGAATTTGAAGTGAAATGAGGTGCTGGTCTGTGGTTATTTATCCACCATTAAATATTCTAAGGGAAAGTGATCAGAAATGGTGAAATGCTGACGATTATTGCAGGTACTGTGTGCACGATCACACCATCATTGGAATACGACTTGGAATTGCAGTGGAGCGTGATTTTAGATTCCACAATCAAATTATTATTAAGTAAGGTTGGAACGTTGCCTCCATTGTATTCCCCTTCTGATGAAATTGATAAATAAGCCTCCAGATCACTTTGATTTAACAAAGAGAAATACTAATTGTCTGTTGAAGGACCTTTTTGTAGAAGGGTAGTTGGTTTTAAGCTGTCTCCTGTGAGTCGCAGCTGAATATTTCTGAACCTTCGATTTGTCTTGCCAACTGCAGCAGTCCCTTTGTGTCGATTGTGACCTCTGACCCATTTAGATGAGCTGGCTGCTATACAAATACATATTTTTGCTGGGAGTGAGAATTCCTCAGTCTCATAACTGTTGCAGGTTTCTGATGTAATTTGTCTGCATTCACTAGCCAAAAAAAAAATGGATTACGGTTACCAAGGCATTTAATTCAGTCAATGGCCCCTCTAGTCCTTAAACAAAGATCTCTCAACACTTCATAACAGAAAATTAAAACCTGAACATAAATCAGATGTTGGCTGGAGTCCTTATATGTTTTAAGACATTTTATAGGGACTTTTAAACAGAGTACCTTGATTGAAAAGTACAACACAGCGATGATCCTGCTGGCAACAACAGAACTTGAAATTAACCTACAAATGATTTCCTTGGTACTACTTTTGCAGAAGAGCTTGTTCCCCCTTTTCAGTCCATCCCAGACAACTTTGCCAGTGTAATGCCTGTCCCCTGGTTAAAAACAAAGCCAGGATTTCACCTGGTATTCCTTAACAACCCCTTCACTCCTCTCCGATGCAATGTCTGCTGTGGAGTTGGGCCCTTCCGTTGAGAGAGAAGCTTATGGCTCGGTACTTGTCTCATTTTCAAGCTTGTTGCGAAGATGATAAGTGCTGCTACTGGACTGCATGAAATGGGGTCAGGTGAGGTCTTAGCCCCTCCCCAGCTTGGACAGCCCAATGACTGCAGCTAAAGTCTGCACGCGTATTGCTTCTAATGTTAGGTGTGGAAATGTTTATTTCATACTCTCATCAGGCCAGGCAGCATCTCTGACAAAGAAAACAATGTTTCAGGTCTGGGACCTTCCATTGATGCTGGGCAAATCCTGATGGACCATCCTTGACCAGAATCGTTAACTTTATTTTTCTCTCCACAGGCGCTGCTTACTCTTATGGCTTCTCTTTGTTTCAGATTTCCAGTGTCTGCGGTTTAAAAAAATCTACTGTACTTTCTTGCCAAATAAAAACCTACTCAATTACCTGAAGACTGGACAGTAAGGCAAGATAATACATCCCACCATAGGCATATAATCTTTGTCTGTACTGGCTAATTTGAGCACTCCACCATGCTGAATATCCCAGTTACACAAAAGAGACTGCAGATGCTGGAAATCTGCAACAGCACACACAAGCTGGAGAAGAAACTCAGCCGGCCAGGCAGCCTCTGTGGAGGAAAATGAACAGTCGACATTTTAGGCCATTCATCAGTCCATTGATGCTATCTGATCTGCTGAGTTCCTGCGGGTGGTGTGTGTGTGTGTGTGTGTGTGTGTGTGTGTGTGTGTGTGTGTGTGTGTGTGTGTGTGTGTGTGTGTGTGTGTGTGTGTGTGTGTGTGTGTGTGTGTGTGTGTGTGTGTGTGTGTGTGTGTGTGTGTGTGTGTGTGTGTGTGTCTTTTGATCCTAAATAGGTACAAGCAGTTCTCAGGGAATGGAGCTTGTTTTCAGGATGACATGTTGCAGATGAATAACAACAGGCCTTTTCAGAGGATCTGGAACGGGAAGCCTCTGAGCCATGCTCCCATCTGCGGTCTACTCCACTACTGTCACACTCAGGACCCTTCACTGATGGCTCAGGTGGAGTATACAAGCTGCGTCTGTGTCAGAGTGGCAGAAACAAAGGAAAAGTTTGTCATGTTGGGAAGGAGCGCGTTTTGAAAAAGACCTGGAAGTCTATGGTACTGATGAAAGTAAGCCAAGAGCGGCTGGGGTAAAGCAGATGGTGGCAGATCCAGCACAGCTTTGGGTCCGTCCTGAGTGACCTTTTTGAAGTTGATGAAAATGAGGAGAGGTGGAAAAACATTTATTCCTACTGCACAGTGTTAAATTTATCTGACTGGCACCCATTGCAGCTATTTCGTTTTTTTATTCAGTTGTTTGGTAATCATCTTTTTTTTAAATTGGTTTTTATATTTGCATTTGGGCGCAGGAGTCAACAACCTGGCCGCTCAAGCCTGCTCGGCCTGTTACTGTGATCATGGCTAGACCAATTTTATTCCTCTAAGTCTTATCATCCGATCCTCCTGCCTCAGAATTTTCAGTGCAGAGCCCTCTCTGATCCCACTTACGGATGCCGGAGGGTGAGGGCAGCGGCCTTCTGCTCACCTGGCTGGCGCTGTCACAGTGGAGGCTAATCTCGTCCGTTCCCAGTAAGCCACGTGTTGACAGCCTGTATCATAGTGGATGTGGTCAGCAGCTGTAGCTGGACAAATGTCTGCAACGATCTTGCAGCTTTCCACCAGAATCGGCTGCTCGGTATTGTTTTGAAATACATAACTAAACTTCAAGGAAAATCAGTTGATGTCCTTTTTAAATGCTTGTGTGGTTATCTGCCTGGATCGCTTGGAGACGTGTTCAGGAGACTGAAATGTGATCTTCTTTTGGTTCTGGGTTAACCTCGGGAGTATTGGTGATTCTTTATGTGCTCCAGTGGCTGTCTTTATCCTTGCTCCACGTGGGAAGATGAGACTTGCTAAGTTGCTTTAGACGCTCAAGTGGACCATAGGGAGAGGGATCCCTTGCAATGTTGGAGCAGGAATAGTCTTCCTAAGGTCTGGTATCACAGAAGTATCCTTACCTGCAAAGCTAATGGGAGAAGAATCTGCCATCAGAAAGGGTAATGTAAGGGGTTTCTTCATGAACTGAATACTCCGTCTGACTGGGTCATAATCCTCGCCAGAGGAACAGGATGCTTCAGCGGCCATCAAAATGCAACAAAGGCAAGCCGGATATCTATTGGAAAACATGAGCTATTGAACTCCTAACCCCGTCAGCCTGAATTTGGTGTAAAGGTCAGAACTTAAGTTTTGCACCAGCTGATTATTTATTCATATCAACCAAAGTCATTAAATTAAATTGAAAAAGTGTTCCTTCAAATTCCAGTGTGCTCGTGTCTGAATTTATTTTTAAATGGTTTTGTGTCTTGTCTAGAGTGGCATAATGAAATGTCTTCTTCATCTATATTTCGATCTTCATTGTGTATAATGCATGTCCTGTGCCTGTCTCACTCTCCTTGTGCCCCTATCCCTGTAATCGGCTGACTCTGGGAAGCGTCTGGTGTTTGTTCTGCACGTTTTTCTGAGGTGGTTCTCTGTCCTGGCTTTCTGTGCACTGTCTGCTTCGTTTTGTTGCTGCTTTAGTCCGTTCCTTTCTGTTTTGTTCACCAAGTGGCCGGGCCATGTGCAAATCCCATCATTCAATAGTGCTGGAGAGTAGATAGTATTTACCTCAATAATGGTAGTTTCTTTTCAATTCTTTCTAACATTGAACTCAGAAGACGTCTCGAAGCCTACGCCAACAGCGGAAACCCAGCCGGTGTTTGATGGAGACGGTGAGTTGGTTTTGATCATCTTTCTTTGATCTGGCGTCTTTTTCTAATTGATGTTTGATGGGCATGGTGGGGGGAGGAGTTAGCCATCATATGTTCCTTTTTAGAGAAACAATTTCTTCTTTCAATGGGGGAAGAAAATTGAAATTCATTTACTACTTGAATGAATTACAATTTTCGAGGATGGTATCAAGTTGAATAATATTATGTCAGTGATTAATTTTTCCCTGTTTCTTTTCTTAATCTGATAGCATCTGTTTTACACCATAAGACATAGGAGCAGAATTTGGCCATTTGGCCCATCGAGTCTGCTTCACCATTTCATCATGGCTGAGCCAATTTTCCTCTCAACCTCAGTCTCTTGCCTTCTGCCCTAACTTAACAAGAATCTATCATTCTCTGCCTGAAATATACCCAATTGCTTGGCCTCCACTGCCGCCTGTGGCAATGAATTTCAAAGATTCACTACTGTCTGGCTAAAGAAATTCCCCTTCATCTCTGTTTTAAATGGACTTTCCTCTATTCTGAGGCTGTGTCCTCTGGCCTCAGACTCCCCCACTATAGAAAACATCCTCACCACATCCACTCTATTGAGGCCCTTCAAATTTCAATAGGTTTCAATGAGATCCCTTCTCATTCTTCTGAATTCCAGTGAGTACAGGCTCAGAGCCATCAAAGTCTCCTCATATGATAAGCTTTTCATTTTTGTGAACCTCCTTTGAGCCCCCTTCAATGTCAGCACATCCTTTCTTAGATAAAAGGCTCAAAACTGCTCATAATACTCCAAGTGAGCCTCACTAGTGCCTTATAAAGGCTCAACATTACATCCTTGCTTTTATATTCTATTCCTCTGGAAATGTACGCTAATATCACATTTGGATTCCTCACCGGTGACTCAACCTGCAAATAAACCTTTAGGGAATCCTGCACAGGGTAGCACAGAGGCACAGCCTCTCAGCTCCAGTGAGCCGGGTTTGAACCCGAGTTCTGGTATCGTATATCTGGAATTTCTCTGTTTGCCCTGTGAGCTCACTGCGTTCCCCCAGGTGTTCCCGTGTCCCAGAAGGTTAGTTGGCCACTGCAAATTGGTTCTCGTGAGGTGGCCAGCCGGAGCATGGGATGGGAAGGCCACATGGGGAAAATAAAGAGAGATTAGTGTGCTTGATGGTCAGTGAGTTGAAGACTGGTTGCCATACCTTATGACTCTGCTTCTGTGAATCTAATCTTCTCGAGGTCCTTTCCTTTGATAAAAGATGTACAGTTTTAGAAATGCTACCATGTTGACCATCACCTTCAAGCACGGACAGTGGGGTTTTAAGTAACCAGGCTGGGATTTCCTTTGACCAATACAGCACTGAGTGGAAGGTAGTGAGTGAGTCATGAACAAATAGGCATTGCATGACATAGAGATAAGAGGTCTAAATGTCACCTTGTGCAAAACTGTGCAATGATAAGGCTTAATTTTTAAGTAACTCGGCATAGTAATGGTTTTTAATGCTTGTTCTTTTGGAATAAGCACATTTCTATCCCAGGTTTGTTAAACAAAAGGGAAGCAATGGAATGAGTGGGGAGGTGAGAGAAGTCAGAATGAGGATCACAGTGAAATGTGCCCCAATTGCTGTCTTGTGCCATTTAATGATTAATGGAGCAGAGTACCATCGAATACTGTGGTCTAGGCTGAAAAGAGCGAGGGGTAATGTGGTAATCTCCACTCTGTTGCCAGGGCTTGAGGGTATTACACAGACACCACTTGACTCACATGTCAAAGTTGAGTGTCTTTTGTTGACTCCAGTGCCTTGCAGAAGGACTGCTTTCTGCAGCGAACTAACCATTAAAAGAAAATGAGGTGAATCTAACTCACTTACAAGAACGATTTGACCCCACAATAAATTTGCCAGCATGGACAGGCAAAGTGTAGGATGTGAGAGTGGGGGTAGAGATCGCTAGTGTTGCTCAGACACAGAATCAGTATTCTGTCATTATGTAGGTCCTATCCTGTTTCATTTGAGTGACACTGCACTAACTGAAAAAGCCAGGTGTTCAATACTGAACTTTAGTGATCAGAGCACGTAGACCTGCTTGTCTTTGGAAGGACAGAGGGGAGTGGGAGTAAATGAGATAAAAATTGAATGTGAGCAGCTTAAGTCATAAGAACAAACCAGAGAAATCAGGAGTGAGACCTACTTGATCCCTCAAGGCTATCCACCTCATTCAATAAGACTGGCTGATTTCTTCCAGAACTCATCTCCTGATCTGTACCAGTTCCACATGTTCCCTGTTCAATAAATTAACATGTGAAAAACTAAGGCCAGTCCCCCACCCAACTTCCACCTTAACTGTAGGTGGGTACTTCTTATTTCAACCTGATCATTTCATTTTCCAGTGTTTCGGCCAATCCTGTAACTTGTTACACCTCTGCCAGAACCAATAGAAGCATGGCTTCTATGTTGATTTTGTGATCAGTGTTGAACCGATCCTTCCTCATCCCTAATCTCTGGACCTCCAGTGTTTTGACCAATAAATATTGTAGCTGAATATTTCCAACGCCAACTCCCCATTTCTGTAACCTACCAGCTCCCCATATTCACCTTCATTTTTAGTCAGTGGTGAAGTTAAACTTTTGATACTGAAAGTTTAACATCAAGATTTGGTTCACTATTGATTAGACAAACAATTTGGGCATTCACTCCATGAATGGGTGTGACCTTTGAACTTTGGTCTCCTAGCATTTCTGCCATTTTTACATGCTGGTTCAGGACAGATCAGCGCAGCTCAGAAGTCTGTCGGTAGGAAGAAAGAGAAGTTGCGAATTTGAACCGACCCAAGAAGGAAGAGTATCAACTTTGCAAGTCTAAGTCTCGTTGAGATATGTGTGTTTGAGTGAGATTCCGTTACTGTGGATTAAACTGCTGATTCAGGAAGCTGGGAACTAATAGGGCACATTAGCAACCAAAAAGAATTATGATTGAATTTTACTAGGGAATCGCAAAGTCCCAGAAGGTATGGGTGGGAAAGTGGGTTGGTGTGTAGGAGTGTGTTAGTGGATTTCATTGTCCTAATATCACTGCCAAACACATTCAGTTTTATTAGAATCATTTTATGAGTACCCCACATGTCTAGTAATCTACAGCTCCTGCAGTCCCTGCAAAGTACCTAAAATCCCTTTGAAGTGGAATCTGCTGGTGTGGTTTGGACACCTAACTTTTTCAGGTCAGCTGAATGACTTTTGTTGGGGATATTATTGACAAAAAGGCTTTGTGCAGTCTTCAACACTGTACTTCAGTCTGCTAGAAATTGGTGTTTCCTGTTTAAAGAAATAAACTGCGAACAAATCTCTGCTTGGTGTGGTTATGGCCCAAGGGTTGGTGTTGATAGTCTACATAAGAAACATAATAAATGGGAGGAGGAGCAGGCCATCTGGCCTTGTCACCATTCATGAAAATCATGGCTGATCTTCTACTTGATATTCTGCTACTGACCCTTTAACACTCAAATCCCTTAACGCCCAGAAACCTGCTGACTGGGCCTTCCTGGGTTAAGCTTCTTTACCTTCTCAAAGAGCATATTTCTCCTCATCTCAATTGCAAATGGCCTACTCCTTATTCTCAAAGTGTACTCTGGTCCTGTACTCCTCAGTCAGGGGAAACGTCCTCCCTCCCTGCATTTAGCCTGACAAGTTCTTTAAGAATGGTGTAAGTTCTGATAAGATCTCCCTTTATCCTTCTAAACACTAGAGAGTATAATCCCTGTCCACTCAGTCTCTCCTCATGGCAAACTCACTATTCCTGGAATCCATTTGTGCTACACTCCCTTTATGACAAGAATATCTTCAGATAAAGAGACCAAAACTTCAAACAAAACTCCAGGTACAGTCCTACCAAGATTTCAGGCAATTGCAATAAAACTTCTTGATTCCACTCCTGCAGTGAGGGATAAACTGGGCTAGGAGGAAGGGCAAAAGGATTATAAGACCATACAATAAAGGAGCAGAATTAGGCCATTTGGCCCATTGAGTCTGCTCTGCCATTTCATCATGACTGATCCATTTTTCCTTTCAGCCCCAGTCTCCTGCCTTCTCCCCGTATCCCTTCATGCCCTGACTAATCAAGAATCTATCAACCTGTACCTAAACTTGGCCATGACTTGGCCTCCATAGCTGCCCGTGGCAAAGAATTCCATAAATTCACCACACTATGGCTAAGGGAATTCCTCCTCAGCTCTGTTCTAAAAAGGTGCCCCTCCATTCTGAGCCTGTGTCCCCTGGTCTTAGACTCCCCCACCATACGAAACATCCTCTCCAGATCCACTCTCTCGAGGCCTTTCAACGTTCAACGTTTCAATGAGGTCACCCCTCATTCTTCTGAATTCCAGTGAGCAGAATCCCAGAGCCATTAAACGCTCCTCATATGACAATCCTTTCAATCCCAAAATCATTTTTGTGAACCTCCTTTGAACCCTCTCCAATGTCAGCACAAAATTCTTCGAAAAGGGGCCCAAAACTGCTCACAATATTCCAAGTGAGGCCTCACCAGTGCTTTACAAAGCCTCAGCATTACACCCTTGCTTTGATGGAATGGAAAACATATGCAACCTGATGTAAAACCTCCAAAGTGAAAAACCTCTATGGTTCAAAAGCTGTGATGGCGTTGCTTTGTGGGAATAGTCCACAGTGGTAGAGTAACGTGGTAGAAATCGGCACTGTTGCAGAAAAATCATCTGCCAAGTTTCAGTTCGTAGTTTTTCTGAATTTAATGAGCTTTTAGAATACTGTGTTTACTATGAGATTGTTGCTGTTGCTTACATTGCACTTCCCTAGTGCAATGCAATATAGACTTTTTACACACTCACTTAACCGGCATTGTGTTCGAATGCATGCAGTGACGTTAATTCACTTAAGACCGAGCAATTTGGATTTTATTCCTGAGTTCTAATTATGCTGTTGACCTATGCCAAGGCAGTGATGGTAACACGGCGACAGGCCTTGAAATCGCTGGAATTGGGAAAATTCACCTGAATGCTTTCTGCACTGGATTGGTTTCCAGTGATATCAGTGGAAATATGTGTCTGCCTGTCTCTGTGTGTGCACGCGGGTGGGTGAGGGGTGTGTATGCCTCTATGTCTACAGTATATGTGGCACGAAGTGTGTGTGTGTTTCTGCCAGGGTTTGTGTCTGTGCGTGAGTGTGGCTTGTGGTCGGTGAGCCTGCTGACACTGACCAGTGAGTTACTGCAGAACAGAGTTTAACTGGAGTCACTGCCTTCACTGGTGGAAAAGAGAGAGCTGCTAGAGAGGAAAAAAACGTGTTGATTTTGAAATTGAGCACTGCTTTGACCCTGAGCTGGTGCTGGATGCCTGACCATCCACCCACAACACAGGGACGCAGAGGGCTGTGGAGGAGTAGCTTTGTTTCCCAGACACAGCTTCTGTTTGATCTCCCAATAAGTGTTTTTGTTTCAAATTCCCCTTGAATAATTTACTTTCTCTGTGCATGGGAAAGTTATGCAGTCAACTGGGACGGCACAGCTCCCAGCTCGGCCAGGATAAGTGTTGTCAGGCACCTGGGCGCGGAATTCAACGCTGCTCTTCACTACAGAATTAAGACTACAATTAATGAAGCTCTACGCATTATCAAAGTGTTACACGTACAGGCCCCAGATGAGTGCAAGGGTTCTATGAGTCAGTGAACAAGGACATACACTTTTGGGAATTATTGCTTTTGACAAGTGGATAACAACAGCTACAACTTGTGCATTCTGAAACATATCTCACAGATGACTTTACAATGTGCCCACTATATAGAATTTATTTTTAAATGGCCCTTTTCCAATCCCCTTTTAAAACGCCCATCTGTTTAGGTCCTGAGCTGGAGCCAGTGTTGTCGAGTATTTTGACTAATCCAACTTGTGGTTTGGATCCTTTTCATGTCTCTGGGTAGATCTTGGCTGGGTAAAATACTGAAGTTGCTCAGGGTTACAGAAAGGGACAACATTTTCTTGCAGAAAATAAGGCCCTTATTTGCCCAATGCAGACACACCCTTACCCACTTGAGGAGATTGTTGAAGTTAACTAGAGTGATTTCGGTGAACGACATTGTGGGTAGAACGAGTGACCAGCGCAACCACTGTAGCTCGCTTGTCTCATCGCGTAGCTGACATGGGAGAGAAATGTGAACTGCCAAACATACACTCCTTTATTACACAGATAGAGATGTCAACATGTACACAATTCCAGTTCAGGGCCTCGGAGTTCAGAGTTCAATTCCAACATCATCTGTATGTCCTTCCTGTGAAATACCTGGATTTAATCCGGGTACTGCGGTTTCCTCCCACAGTCCAAAGACATATCGGTGGGTTAATTGGTTTTTGTAAATTGTCACTTGATTAGACAAGGGTTAAATCAGGAGGTTGCTGGGCAGTGTGGTTCGAAGGCCGAAAGGGCCTGTTCCAATAAATAAATATACCATTTTATTTCTATTAAAGATTCAAAGTACTTTTATTATCTAAGTATTATCTTCCAAAGTTACTGTTGGAGAAACTCCCTCAGTCTGTCATTTGAATTTAAGACCTTTGCTCAGCGCAAGGCACCCACCTCTCAAAGGGGCAGTGTGTTGTACTTCTGAAGCTTGGTTCTTTTAAACAACAGTTACATTTTGGAAGCAAGGCATACCCTGTTCGATATGGCACGTTAGTGTGAAGATAAATTTTAACCCCACTGATCTTTTGATGATTTGTTTTGCCTCTAATAGAAAGCAGAGGATCTTTGAAGTACTAGTATGCGGTTGTATTTTCTGATGCATTTTAAAAAATCTTCCAGAAATATTGTGTGCCGGATGACGGAATCTTATCGAATACCCAACTCTAAATCTGATAGGGGACTTAGTTCATTAACAGTGCACAGATTACACCTGGGTCCGCTGGGTACAGAACATGACAAGCATATCAAGTGTACAGAGTGAAACCTAATGCCATGGAATGCTTGTTTTGACCTCACTTGTGTGCAGCCGTGTGAGGTTGATGGCAATGGCTTTACACACTGGCGTATTGAAGTGTTGTGGCCTGCTTCAGGGTTACTTAAGAAGGGTCTGACCTTGTATGGAAGGTGGGTCTGAGATACCCATCTCCTCTAAATTGTAAACACATGTAATTCTGCAGATGCTGGAAATCCAGAGGAACAAATACAAAATGCCGACCTTTAAATTGTTTTTATGCTTAGTGATTGCCCCATTCATCTCACCTCTGTGTCTGTTCTCATGACTTAGAGACCTTGCACAGAACTGGTCAGTTCCCGCTCCCTGCTCCCTGATTCCTGCAAATGGCTCTGCTTTAATGTGCCTTTTCATTTCCACTGCAGATGCTCTCAGGTTTGTCATTTACTTTATCAGGACACCAGTTGGCTTCAACACCCTGTCGACAAATGTCAATGACATGCTTGTGCACAATGAGACTCTTAATTGCCAGGAAACTGTATCACTCACTGATCGAACGGACCACATTTAGTATGCTTGAAAGTTGAACCAGATCACGTTTTAAATTTCTGATAGCAAATAATTTAAAAATGAATTTTCAGCACAGCAGTTCATGTGCAAATGTCTTGATTTTGCTCTGTTTCAGAGATTACAGCACCGACCCTTTGGATAAAGCAACTAGTTAGTAAAGACTCCAAGCACAATGGCTCCAGTATGAGGGTTCAAGGTAGGTGAAGCATGCTAAAAAATATGCGGCAACATTTCTAAGTTACCCTGGTAAGGCATCACTGATGGTTAGTGAAGGAAAAAGCTTATTTTATGAGAAGAACATATTTCATATTTTAAAAGCAAAATACTGCAGAGACCGAAAATCTCAGCAATGAAATGCTGGTTCTACTCAGCCAGTGAGGCAATGTCTGTCCAGAGAGAGCAAAGTCAATGCTTGCAGGTCAGTGACCCCTCCAAAGAAGCCTCTTGATCTGGAGAGTGTTCCCAGCATTTTCTGTTGTTAACAAACTTGGATTTGGAAGTGGTTGGAGATTGCTGAACCCATACTGAGGGTTACTTTACTGTTACAGGGCTCGCGGTGTGAAGCTCCTTTGGCTCTGCAGTAGAGATAGCTGTCTGAGATTGTCAGCTGGGACTGATCCAATAGTACCTAGGCCTCAGGTCCCAACCTGGGTGCACAGACCCCTCGGTTAATGGTAGGGGTCCATGGCATAAAAAAGGTTGGGAATTCCTGATCTACAAATTAGCACCAGTTGACAACGTATAAACTTGCTGCAAGATGAATTCTTTACTGTTAGGAGTGCTGTTAAACAGAATTGCCATGTTTATGTCTTCCACCCAGATCAATATTTTCTCTTGAATACATAAGTGACTCTGCACATGCAGAATGGCTTGATCATGCTGGCTTCATTGCCAAAGCTGCTGACATAATAGGGCCTCTTTAGAATGATTGGATGAGATGAAGGGAAGAGGCTTGTTTGATTAATCAGTAGGGCCTGTTTCCGTGAATTATATGATGTTCTGGTGACTCTTGTGTCTAGATGTTTGTACTTGTGATCTGGATCGATAAGGTTGAGTCATAATCATTGCAGTTTCCAGATGAGTGAGAAGTAGGCCAATTCGGCCCATCAAATCTATACTGGAGTAATCTTGTTCTCTCTCCACCCCCCCCCCCCCCCCCCAATTTTCCCTTTAGTCTTTTCTCCACATATCAACTTTGCGCACTCACTCCACCTACAGCCCAGGGACAATTTAGAGCAGCCAATCAACTGACTTACAGAGCGAGGTGGGAGGAAATGGAGTCAGCACTGAACCTGGGTTGCTGACACTGTGAGGGAGCAGCTCTGCCAGCTGCACCAGTGTGGGGGATTCAAATAGAATAAATTCAGTAAGTCTGGAATAAAATAAATAGTTTCAAACTACTGGATTGTTCTCCTAAAAACCACCTAATTAGCCCAGTCAGGCTTGTATTTACCCACTTTCTCATGACACAGAAGGTGATTATTTAACCCTTTAATTCTTTTCTCAGAGTGACTTCATCAAGTCCAGTCCTCAGGTTGTTTAGGAGCAAAATCAGAAAGCACTCCCCCCCCCCCCCCCCCCACGCTAAGGATGACAAATGTATGGAACTGTCCGAAACAGTGTTTGGACATTGGTGCAAGAGTGGGGACAGTAGATTTTTGGTAGGTGACACAGGGATAAGGAACAATATATGTGAAAGGAGCTGGGGCATTTGCTAATGGATGATGGGATGGTGCTAGAACATGTAATAGCCCTCTTCCATCTTTTAATTTTGAGCTGATTATTATCTTTCTATTGCAATCCCATCACTGAATATTGGTGAAAGATATAGTTTATAGGTTGAGAATCTTTGAGTTTTACCATTTTAAGGATAATCTTTCAACCAGGACCAAAATTCCATTGTAGCAACATTGATTTCTCTAACTCCTGCTAACCACTTTCCTCTTTCTGCTCTCCCCCCCTTCCCCCTTCCCCTTCTCGTTTACCCCAGTCTTATGACTCCTTTACCCCTTCTTTTCTCCTTCCTCATCTTCGTGACCTACCGTTCACCACCACCCCCACCTCCAGGTTCCCCACCTCCCTTTTGCTCCACTGTCCTGTCCTATTAGATTCCTTCTTCCTAAGCCTTCTGCCTCTTCCTCCTATCATCTCTCAGCTTCACCCACCCACATTCCCCCCTCACCTGTCATCACTTATCATCTGCCAGCTGGTACTCCTCCCACTGCTCTCCTCCCCCCCCCCCCCCACCCCCCACTTTCTTCTCCTGGCTGTCCCCTTCCTTTCCAGTCCTGATAAAGGATCTCGGCCCAAAACATGGACTGTCTATTCCCCTCCATAGATGCAGAGTTCCTCCAGCAGTCCGTCCCACTGCAGCAGCTTGGGCTGACTCTAGATGTGAGGTCATGCTGCACTGTAACCAGCAAAGGCAGGCCAGCAGCTAACTTGAGTGTAGCTGGGACTCGGCCTGCAATGAGATATTGACTGTAAGTCATATTTCAATGACGCTGGTGGGATTCCGCAGCACTCCTCTGGAAAGAGCCAAGCGCCTGTTACGTCCACCTGAGAAGGCAGATGGGTACTTGTTTCACAGCAGTCCAGGGTCTCCTGTGTACCACATTGCATCGTCAAACCACATCATGGAGCAGAGCTCGAGCCCACGAACTTCATGCAGAGGCGCACCCGCGAGCCCTGCTAATGGAAGTGCCTGATGAAAGTTGTAATGAATAGAATGGGATGGCTCCAGGCACTTCGACCTTCAGGGTTATCCTGATAACTCAGGGAGTCTGCTTGCTGATGCAAAGACCCGGTATGTGAAGAGAGCTTTATTGAAAAGTACAGAAACCCTTTGAGGCCACTCTTCAAATATCAGCTTCAAAGCCTTTGGTAAGAACTTCATGAGTCTAATTCCTAAGTAGACACCATCCACATGAGATTGGTGTGGTGTGGGGCAGCTAGTGGCTTGGTGTTGAGGAGCAGACTAATTTTTTTTAGCTCTGCTAAAATTATATACCATTTCATCAATGGCTTTGACATCACACTGCAACCTGGTAAGGGTATTGTCCATTCATTGCTATCTTTGGAGAGAGGGCTGTTCACTGATGCATTTCATGACTGGAATGCATTCTCAATGCAATCATATTTCACTGAATTTCCCTTTAAATTTAACTTACCCTTAATTTCCTCTTAATTTTTATTCCCTGTTTGTAATGGAATTTTCATTGAGGCCCGTTATCCAAACACATCCATAGCCAGTGCAGCGTGGAAGCATTGGGTCCACCATGGGCAGCAGTCGGCGTATCATTACCTTGGACACTGTCTGTTCTTGCTGGTATCCCGAAATCCCTGCAAAGCTCACCTCCTTACAACCTTGGAACTGCCCAGATGTAGATTCTTAGCTGTGGCATTATCTGATTAAAATCACACATGCCAAATGGGAATCTGAGTAGAAAGGCACTGCAATATTTACAGCATCATTGCTTGGTGCATGGTAAGGATACAGTGTGTCCTTGTGACCTCTGGACAAAGCAGACAACTTAATGCCGATTTATGGCTTGCTTTGTGCTGAACTTCAACCCAACTGGGAACTTGGTTCACTTCATGCAGACCCCTGGCCAACAAGCAAAGAGAGGGAAGGTTTCCCTTCCTTTCATCCTTCTGGGCTGGATCTGTTCCAGGGTCTTGGAGGTGAAACAGTTGTCTGCTAATCCATTGCAACTACCAGCATAGTGGATCTTTGGCAGAACAGAAGCTTATCCTTGTTCATTTGGAGAGCAGAAGCAGTTTCACTGGCATTGGGGGGAAAAGAATTCCATGCCACTTACATCATTAAAAATTATTCAAGACATCTTTGTTCCAAAATCAGCAGTAGACTTGTCCTTGGATAGCTCAGCTAATTACCAATATGAGTTTCCAAGGTTGGAATCTTGCAGTGCTAGGTTTACACGAGAGTGATGAAAATGCCTCAGACACACAGGGCTGCAACTCTGAGCAGTACAGAATTACATTGCTCCCACAAGAATAAGCTTCTTTCCAAACACAACTTCTCAGTTTTGCTCAAGAAAAGCCTCTCTTTTGTGCCATGTCCGAGAATTAATGGGGCTTAGGGAAATGGGGAAGTTGCTCCTAGTACAATCTGCACATTGGATAACTACAGCTGCTCCCCACTTTTCTCTCAGGCTGTCATCCCTCCACTGGTGTAAAGTTGATTTGGCTTCTGGATGCCCACTTGTCTCTTGACCTGTTCTGTTCACCCCTTGCTCCCACTACCATTCTGAAGCTGAAGGTGCACCTCAGGTTTGTGCTCATCTATCTCCAACATCTGCCTTTGTTTTTTGTTTTTGATTTACAAGTCCCACCTTGGTCTTAAGACTCTCCTTCAGTCCTCAGCTCACCTCCCCATATCTGGCTGAAGAGTTAGCCACTCTTGAAAGCTAAATCTGGCTTCATCACCAGCCTTGTTATTCTAACCAATGACTCATTATATTGACCCTTTTTCACACTTACTTTCCCAAGACCTCATTATATTGGCACTGCTTCTTCAGATCATTCCAGCTTCTAAAAGTTATAAGCTTTTAATTCCTTGTCTTGGCGTTATTGAGAAAACTCAGCTCATTGTCCTAGAAACCCATGGGTATGAGAGACGTGTCCAATCCACGGGCTTTAGCCTTCACACCAGATATTGTTTTGAACCATCTCCATCCAGACATCTGCTCAGCAGCAATGGAATCCTGTAATTTTCATGTAGGACATTTTTCATGAGCATCACAATCTAGAAATCATAAACATGTTTTCCCTTTTACAAAGTTAATTATATCTTTTAAAGGGTTGGGATATTATTTTAATGTGTTTGTAATTCAGGGCCGCACAAAATACTTGTGACAAATTCCTGGTAGACGTGGTCTTTGATGGGCTCACAAAGAAATCAAGTGACTGTAACCATGAATTATCTTTATTTGTGTTGATGCACTCTGGGTTTCGGGAGATCCCAACATACAGTAATGCCATTTAGGTGCGCGGCAAGTTCTCTTCATTTGAATAATTATTGGCCAAGGCTCACACCCTTCAAAATGGTGCTCCGGAATCTGAAGGGGTAGTTAGGCCCTGATTTTAACTTCTCGTTGAAGGGCAACACCTTAGACTAAGCAGCGCAGAGACAATCATCAATATCTTTGTGCTCAGGTTTGGGACATGATCCATGTCCATCTGTTTGAGGCAACGGTGCTGCGAAGTGAGCCACCGCTATCATCACAGCAATTTTACTTTTGTTGTAAATCTCATGTAAAGCCTGTTCATGCTCTGTTTAGTGAATGCAGTTAAAGTGTGTATGGGACGGATGGGGCGTGTGGTGGAGGGAGGGAAGAAGAAAATGCTCGCAAATAAAAAGCCCAGCTTTGTGGGGCTGCTAAGGCAGCATTACATTATACTGTCCAGTGATTTGTAAATGTATGAGTGTGACAGGTTCTTTTAGTATATTTGCTTAGCAATAATGTGCTAAGGGATGGAAAACTTGAGCGATGATGCAATTACGTGACCCAGTTTGGATAGGTTATGAAAAACCAGGCTGAAATTCACACAATGAATCCTGGGACATAATTTAAAGAGCCACATTTTGGGAACAACCAAACTGAAAATAATCCATGGCCATTAAACCAGGTGAAAATATCATTAGACAAACCTAGCATTGTTACAGTAACCTGCCAGTTTGCGCAAGGAGGGGTGGTGGGCTTCAGACGTTCACAAGCGTGAATTCCTTTCCCCTTGTTTCCATTTCTTTCTGCATCTTCAAAAGTTGCATTGGCATTTTAAGGAGGGATTTGCTTCTGTAGATGAGTAACTGCCGTTATTTCCAGCATCTGAAAGCTGAGGAAGACATGCGTTACTGTTTAAGAGTTCTGAATTCAAGATGTTTGCTTTGGGGCAGTGGTTTCCATCTTGATGTTTTGAATGAATATTTTTTTCAAAAATATACTTCATTCATAAAACTTGCAAGTAAATAATGCAGTATTTTCATATGTCACAGGATATATTATCCACACATGTTATATCAGCATAACGTCATTCTTTTCTTTCACATGAGGGATGGTGTGAGCCATTTTTACTCAGGGCCCTATTTGAGTGGGACCTATATTATAGCCTCAATGATGGCTGTCCTGAATTTCAGCACGTCCCTGGCACTTGGTCCTGCAGCTGGAGCTGTGCCAGTCAGATGCCCTGACTATTTGAACAGTGTCATTCATTCATCAGTTTCCAGTCTCGGCTGCTGATGCTGGAAATCTGAAATAAATTTAGAGAAGGATAGGGATCTTGGAACAGCTCCATGTTTCTCTCCACGGATGTCACCTGACCTGTTGAATATTTACAAAGCTTTCTGTTTTTAACGTATTGGCCGCAAGTCAAGCCTTTTTGCCTTGGGTCCTCTCTAAGTGAATGTCATTGCTGTTTGAACCCATGGCCTTCTGAGGTTCTGTCCTTGGTGGTAACTTGGTGGCACTCAATCAAATGTGTGACCTTATCAGTCACTGCTTTGAAGCTATATCCAGATTTCTTTGTTTTGTTACTCTCCTGGGTCCTACAGCATGTTGGCTGTCCCAACATTCACACAATGAATGTTAAATGATAACACTTAAGGGATTGTTGTGCTTGTATTGTTTGGAGATGGAGCGGGATGGGCTTTTGACAGATCAAGCAGAGCAATAGAAACATCTTGTTAGCCATTTCCTTTGTAATGCATGGCAGTTGCTTAAATTGACGTAGGGTGAAGATAATTGCTTTATTTACAGTGAAACACTTGGTTATAAAACAACTCTCACAAACTGTTGGCAAACCTGGCAATTACAATCCAACTGGAGGTCATTTAATGGGGCCCTTTAAACAGCTTGGATCTTAAAGGAAAACTAATTGGTGCATAAGTGCTGAGTAGATAACCTGCCTGTGAACTGCTATAAAAATGATTTAGGTTGTCCCAATCTCAGTGTTTACAGCACTAAAAGGAATTTGTAGAACTGTTGGGTAGGTTGCTGCAAATTAATTTAAAATAAACAGCCCACAGTTGGACAGGCTAGAGAAGAGAAAGGACTAGTGTTTCTGGTCAAATTCCAAAGTAGATAATAAACCTGATTCTGATTACACTGGGCATATTGAATGAATTCAAATTGGTCTAGTTGTCAGTAAAAGTAAGGTTTCTTCTTAATCCTTCACCAGAGGTTTGCTTGATCACAGATTTTCCAAGTTCAAAGTTCAATGTAAATTTATTATCAAAGCATGCATAGGTCACCACATACTGCTTTGAGATTCATTTTCTTGTGGGCATTCACAGTAGATATAAAGAAACACAATACAATTAATGAAAAACTACACACAAAGAAAGATGGACAGAAACAATTTGAAAAGTAAGACCAACTGTGTAAATACAAAAGAAACTAACAAACATAATAAGTAAAATTGAGAACAGGAGTTGTGGATTCTTGAAAATGAGTTGATAGGTTATGGAAACAGCTCAGTGGTGACAAGAGTGAAATTATTCACTCTGGTTCAGGATCTTGGTAGCTCAGGGGTAATAACTGTTCCTGAACCTGGTGGTGTGGGACCTAAGGCTCCTGTATCTTCTTGATGGCAGTATCATGAGGAGAGCATAGCCTCGATGGTGGGGGTCCTGGATGGTGGGTGCTGCTGTCAAGATGTGTATCTGAGAGAAACATCAACTATTGGAGTCTTCTGTAACTAGCAGTCCGGGTTGATATTAATAAAGGCTGAAAGTATACATGAGTCTAAGGCAGAGGTTCACAAGCTCTTGCTTAGTGGTATAGGTCCATAGCATAAAAAGCTGGGAACTCCTGCTGATTTAGAGAGCTGACGAAGCTGAACGTATTGGACTGCGGTAAAGGAGCTTCTCGCTCACAGTAAAACGCTGAGAAGTGAGAATGCCCACTTCTACTGAGGTCAAGTCAAAACTGCTTGAATGGTTTGCAGGTTCAGTTTAGCATTCTGCCCTCCCTGTTGAATATGGTGACTCCTCAGAGAACCATGCTCTGTTGGAGGCAGCCTTTGGGTAAACTGTCCTCTTGGATTTGTCTGTGGGCAGCATCCAAGGTGGAAGGATTATGGATTTGAATGTCACTCCGGAGACTTGAGGACAAAAACCTTAGCTAAGGGTACGTTGTGGTATTGAGACTGCGCTGGGTGGTGCCGACTTTCAGGTGAGCCGTTAAACTGCTCTTTGAGCAAGTACGCAGAAGGTACTTCAAAGATGAATAGGGGAGATATTCCCTAACACAGGAAATTCTGCAGATGCTGGAAATGCAAAGCAATACACTCAAAATGCTGGAGGGACTCTGCAGCTCAGCAGGTCAGGCAGCATCTAGGGGAATGAATAAAGAGTTGATGTTTCGGGCTGAGATTCTTCTTCGGGACTGAAAAGGCGGAGGGAAGATGGAACAAGAGGAGGATAGCTAGAATGTGATTGGTGAAGCCAGATAGGTAGGAAAGATAATGGGGCTGGAGATGAATGAATCTGATAGGAGGTGAAAGTGGACAATAGGAGAAAGGGAAGGAGGAGGGGATCCAGGGGAGGTAATAGGCAGGTGAGAAGAGGCAAGAGGCCAGAGTGAGAAATAGAAGAAGAGGAGAGTAGAAGAGAAGAGAGAATTTTTTTATGGGAAGGAGAAATTGATATTCATGCCAGATGGAATATTAGGTGTCGCTCCTCCACCCTGAGGGTGACCTCATCTTGGCACAAGAGGAGCCGTGGACTGACATGTCGGAACAGGAATGGGAATTAAAACGTTTGGCCTCCGAGAAGTTCTGCTTTTGGCGGATGGAGCGGAGTTTTCCCTGCCTGTATCTCCTGTTAAGGATTTGGTCTTTGCTGCAGCTTCTGGTAGCAACTTGTGTACAGTTGAGCTGTTTCCTCCACTGCAGCAGCTGCACTCTAGACCACTTCATGAATTACAACTAGATGGACTTTTCTGCTGGTTTGCAGGTAACTCTGAGCAAGGGAATCACAGAAATTTCCCCCGCGCATTCAGAATGGTGCCCTAGCAAGATACACACCTACCTGAGAGGAAAGACTTGGCTTAACTTCCTAAGTAGAGACCCAGTTGGGAATGAAATGAAGCATCTGAAAGCACAGCTACTGCTCCCTTGCAGTCCTGCCCCTTTCTCCTTTTCTCAGCTGTTCACACACATTTAGGTGAAAAATCTCACCCCGTGAGTGTGTGTTTAGCAGAAGCGTAACCTACACAAAAAGAAAATGAATGAAGTTCAGGAAGTACTACAGTTGAAGAGATGATGCAGTCACTACAGCACCAATTAATTTATTGATCTCCAATGCATTTAAAGTAAATATAAATTTTAACACAGAACAAATTGATTAGAATGGTACACAATAACAAGCACGAGAAAATCTGCAGATGCTGGAAATCCAACTGTCTCCTGCTCCACTCCCTTTGACAGAAGTTTATGGGTTCAAACCCCACTCTAGATACTTCAAGTCACTAAAAGTAGACGCACTGGTCGTTAGAAATGTCGTGTGCAAATGTGTTGCCGTGTTTCCTCTAATGCAGCAGTGACTCTATTTTGGGAATGTCTCGAAAGCTGGCATCGACTTTTTATGGGCTGAATGATTTCTTTCTAAATGGTAAGAAATGGTTGCTCTACTTCCTGTATCTCAGTTGATTGGACTGTCACAGGTACTTTGGGACATCCTGCGGTCACAGTGGAGCAGCTGGTAGAACTGCTGCCTCACAACCCTTGTGATCCTGGTTCAATCCTGACCTTGGGTGTCGTCTGTCCAGACTTCGCCTGTTCTCCCTTTGAGCGGGTGGGTTTCCTGTGAGTGCAAATGTGTGAAAGTTGAGTGATAGGAATGAGGGGGCCAGCCGTTACTGGGAATTCGGTGAGAATAAAGTAACATTAGTGTATTTTGGAAGTTGATCTGCGGACTTGGTGGACCAACGGGCCTGTTCTCTTCCTGTACGACTCCGTAACAAATGACATCATGTATAAATGCAAGTCTGTTCATTCATTGCATCTACAGTTAACATCATTCAACTAATCTTTTTTTTGCTAAAGAGAACCTCCTGGATCTCTTGGCTTCCTGTTTGGTTTGGTATGAAATGAAATCAGTAATCATTAATATAAAAATAAGACTTTAAGATAGAAGCTGAAAAATGTCTGGGGACCCAGTTGTCTCTTGCTCGCTCTCTTCTGAAACCCACTCTGGATCACTTGTAATATGTCACAGGTAGCCTTCCTCGTGAGCTTAGTAAATTGGTTTAATATTATAGTCACATGTTCCCAGGTATCCATACATATCCTTTCAGTACAACAGTACATTGGGAGAGCACAAGGGAAGCTAATAACAGAATGCAGAATGTAGTGTTACAGTAACAGAGGAAGTGCAGTGCAGGCAGACAATAAGATGCAAGGCCTTCAAGAGATAGATTGTGAGGGCAAGAGTTCAGCTTACGGTGCAAGGGTACTGTTGGAAAGTCTTACAACGCCAAGACAGAAGCTGTCCTTGAGCTGCTTTACCAAGGCAGTAAGAAGTGCAAGAAGGCTGGTTTCTATCCACAACACTACAACTTCTTGTATTCTTGGCAGAGCAGTTGTCATAGCAAGCAGCGATGTGTCCAGATAAGAATCTTTCTACGGTGTGCCAATAAAAATTGGTGAAGGCTCTTTATCCTCTTGAGGAGTTAGAGAGGCTGGTGAGCTTTCTTGCGTCTGTGTGGTTAGACCAGGACAGGGTATTGGTGATGTTCAGTCCTCGGAACTTCAGCCTTCCAGACTGTTGACCTCGGCACCGTTAATGCAGAGAGGAGCACGTGCACAGCACCCTCTTCCTGAAGTCGAGGAGTTGCTGCTTTGCTTTTCTGACAATGAGAGAAGTTCAAAGTCAAGCTTATTGTCATCTGCTCAGGTACATGTATGAACAGGTCCAATTTAAAAACTTGCAGCCACATCACTTGCGTGTAGCATCATCTAAATGATATTCAGAAGAAAATTGTAAATTGATAATAAATTATACTTTTTTTACATGGAAACATAATTAGAACAAAAAAATAAACAAAGTCAATTGTGCTGCAAAATGGTCAAAGTGTTCATAATGTTGCTAAACTGTAGGATTACGGTTCTCTGGTTGGTTCAGGACCGAATATTTGAAGCAAAGTAACTGTTGTTGGACCCGGTAGTGTGGGACTGTACTTCCTGCCTGATGGTTGCTGTAAAAGGTGGCGTGGCTTAGATGCTGGGGGTTGTTTAACAAATGTTGTCTTCTTGAGGCAGCAATGCCTGTAAATACTACCAGTGATGGGGAGGGATGTTATCATGATGTATTGGGCAGAGTCCACTGCTCTCTGCAGCTTCTTGCATTCTTACGCATTTGCTTTTGCATAGGTATTGAAGGCAGAACTGTAGTCAATAAACAGTAGTTTAATGTAGATGTCCACTACTTTCTTATTAGACACCAGACAGGGTGAATTGGCATGTCCTAATTCCCTTGTCAGAGAAGTCAAGGGTTATGGGACTTAGACTTAAGATGGACAGTTCATGTTTTGGATGGACATCTTTCATCTGAACTGTCAGATCAGACGAATGGTCTTGTTCCCAAACATCACCTGTTCCTTTTCCTCCACAGATGCTGCCTGACCTGCTTTTTGTGCGTTGCTTATTTAGGGAGCATACGGATGAACATTTGATGTGACATAACTTAAAAGTCTGCAGACATTTGAGCTCAGGCCGTAGTAGCTGACATGGCTGAAGGACTTGGTCCTGTGACATCAAGTTCAGCAAATCTCCCATTCTGACAATGACTGGAGCTATAGAGAGTTACAGAATAGAAACAGGTTCTTCAGCCAACCAGGTCTGTGCAAACCTTCACCCACCCACGTAGACTAATTCCATGTTTATCCCTTTTTATTTATTCCCCCATTCTCCTCAGGCTTCCCCAGATTCTGCCACTCAGCAATGCGTTGTGGGCAATTTGCAGTGCCTAGCAATCTGCACTTGTTTGGGACATGGAGAGAAACTCTTAGAAAATCCACACAGTCACAGGGAAAATGTGCAAACTCTGCAAAAACAACAACCCAAATCAGGATTAAACCCTGTCCTTATAACTTTGCATGTCATATCAAAAGGAAGCTCCCTGTGAAAGATTCCACATCCCATTCCCATTCCAATATGTCAATCCATGGCCTCCTCTACTGTCGAGATGAAGCCACACTCAGGATGGAGGAACAACACCTTTTATTTTATCTGGGTAGTCTCCAACCTGATGGCATGAACATTGATTTCTCTGACTTCCGGTAATGCCTCTTCTCCCCTTCTTAACCCATCCCTAATTTTTCACAATAACTCCTTGCCTGTTCACCATCTTCCTCAGGTGCTCCCCTCCTCCTTTCTTTCTTCCAAGGGATTCCGTCCCATGATCCTCTCCCTTCTCCAGCTCTGTATCCCTTTTGCCAATCACCTTTCCAGCTCTTAGCTTCATCCCTCCCCCTCCTGTCTTCTCCTATCATTTTGCATTTCCCCCTCCCCCTCCCACTTTCAAATCTCTTACTATCTCTTTTTTCAGTTAGTCCTGACGAAGGGTCTCGGCCTGAAACATCAACAGTGTTTCTTCCTATAGATGCTGCCTGGCCTGCTACGTTCCACCAGCATTTTGTGTGTGTTCCAGGTGAAAGCATGCGGTTCTGCTGTTGCCAGAAATCTAGAGCAACAAACGCAAAAGGCAGCTTCCATGGAGGGGGATAAACAGTTGACATTTTCAGGTGAAGACCCTTCATTAGGACTGGAAAGGAAGGGGGCAGAAGCCAGAATAAGAAGGTGGGTGGGGGGGACAGATTACCAGATGTTAGAAAAATTGATGTCCATGCCAGCAGGTTGGGGGCTACCCAGGCAAGATGCTGAATCCCTCTGACCTGGAGCCAGAAACCTACAAGCAGCTCCAGTTGTTCTCAGCTTGACCCTGTGGGCACTACCACAGGAGGTCCATCAACTCAGTGGCTGACTTAAGGCTCTCGGCTGCCCTTCTCGGAACATCCAAGTCACTTCCTTCAAGTATACTTTGTTGACTGTGAAGTTCCTTTTGTAGGAAATGCAGCAGCCGATGGCAAGATGCCACCATCAGGAATGTGGTAGTGAGCAGGCTGCCTGCTTTAGGAATGCTGACTGAGGATTCAAAAGTGTGAGGACGCTAAAAAAAAAATTATATGAATGAGCTTTTAAATCATCAAGTGGTCCTAACACTGGTAAGTGGGATTAGTATAGATGTGTATGGGATGCTCAGCTTAGTTATGGTGGGCTGAATGTTATTAATTATTTGCTAGGACACAGGATAAATACCTGCTCTTCAAACTGATACCATGGCACCTTTTGCTTCCAACTGCGAGGACAGAGGCAGTCTCAGATGAACGCCTCATCCAAAACTGAGCATCGCTGATGGGGAATCATTTCCTCAGCTTGCACCGTGCTCAACACTGAAGCAAGAGTTGAACTCACAGCTTTCTACTTCCAAGAACCTGCTCTTGCAACATTCATAGTCATACAGAACATTCAGCCCACTAAGTCTGCACTGACTAGCAGACTCCAATTCTACCTACATTCACAACAACTCCCTCCAGATCGACTTACACAGTTGAGGCAATTTCCAGTGACAAGTTGCTCACCAATTAATTTATTTTGGGTGTGGGAGGGATCTGAGCACCTGGAAGAAACCCGTGCGGTATTTGGGAGGGCGTGCCACTCCACGTAGACGGGGTCAGAGGTCAGGAATGAGCGCAGGTCATTGGAGTTGTGAGGCGTAACCGCACCACTCTTCCGAAAATGAAACTTATTTTACCAACACATCAAATCAATCTAAGGAGCGTGCTTCTTAGGTGAATTGGTTGTTTGCTTTGTTGGTGGAAGAAGTAAATTCAAAAAGAAAGAGTTTTAAAATTAGTCAGATTTGGCATCTTTTAGCATCTTCCAGAACTTGGTTTAACATTGCAGACCCTGGCTATTGCTTTAAAGGACAAGGATCATACTGTATATTGGGCTACAGGTTATGTATTTTGGGGATTTCCATGCAAAGATACTTTACATTGGAAGGATTTATGTTGCATGCGATGCTGTTAGATGAGCCCGCTTTTCTAGCCACCTGCCTGTATCTGGACAAAGTACGTTACGTGTTGAACTGCATACACTGGAAGTCTGAACCAAACACAAGAGAATTCTGAAAATACCCGGCAGGTCTGGCAGCATCTGTATATGGAGAAACAGTTAATGTTTCATTTCAAATGGTTCTGGCTTTAAACTTCTCTCTTGAATGGTTATTAACTTAAAACATTAATCTATTTCTCTCTCTCTCCTGTTCTTTAGATTCCCATGGTTAGTGATTCAGCCTAACTTTGCCCCTATCAAGTTTCAGTGACATCGCAGTTCCCTTCGAAAGAAAAAAATAAAAGCAAAAATAATTTATCAGGTCAGGCAGCAGCCGTAGAGAGAGAAGCAGAGTTAATGTTTTAGCTTGTTACCTCTTTATCAGAACTCAAATCATTAACTGTTCTTCACCACTTGTCCTGTTGAGTATTTCCAATGTTCCAAGTACTTGGTACAGCAGTTTGAATTCCAGTTGCTGAGCAACTTTATTGAAAAGCAATCGAGTACATAATTGCAACAGAATCAGATTCCAAACACTTGCAGTAATTGTTGTTAGTGGTAATCATTAAAATAGCAAATGCTTTTTGCCATTGCTGATTACAGTTGCTTCATGTGGATTGGAGGTAGATCTGTAAGGGAAAAGAGCAGTGGTGGGGGGGGGGGGGGGGTGAAGTCAGACTATAAGACAGCTCTTAAAAAGTCATCACTGACACATCGGGCCGGATGGCCTGATGCAGTGCTTGATTCTGTGTAAAGAACTTAGTAATCCTTGGATCACAGAGGATTTTGTCTGTTGTATCTTAATGTGCACAGAGAATCTGGTCAAATGGCCTTCAGTTGGTCTAGATAACTTAATGGTGATCAAAACTTGTGACAGTGTTCAGGTGAATTCCAACAGCAGCCTGTTGATCAAATATTACCAGAATTATCACAGTGTATTTGCTTTTTTCTCTTTTGCTTCTCCCTGAAGCAAACTGCATACCAACTGAATAAGCCATCCAGGTTGTATTGGATAAATTTCTTTTCTGAGAATGGTATTCAGTGTTAACTCCTAATTGATAGAATTCAAGGAGCTTGTGCTAAATAGACAAATGGCTTATTTTTATTGCAGGCCAGGTAGCTCAACATGACATCCACAGATTTGCTTTCCTTTGGCTTCACGGATTAGTGTTAAGGAATGGGAACTCCATCTGACTGTAGCCTCGCCCTTCTTAACAGAACCAATTATTTTCTGGTCTGGTTTCAAGTCCAATATGAGCATGCTGACTCAACACCGGCATGGACTGAACCCAAGACTTGGTGATTTTTATGTTTCTGGAGAAGTTACCAACAGTCAGAGCTGTGGCGGGGAATTGCCATAATTGTCTTTAACTTACTGAGTGTCTACTCGTAGCCTTTATTTTATAACTGGTAATCAGGAGTAAATTCAGTATTTGTTTCACTATTTACATACTTAATTGCAACACTGAAGGCATCTATTTCAGTCCATCAAGTCCATGACAGCTCACAGAGCAATCCCATTTTTCCACTAATTTTCCCTATTCTCCCATGTTTCACAAAGCAGAGAACAGATACGAGGGTCTCGGCCCGAAATGTTGACTGATTACTCTTCCCCGTAGATGCTGCCTGGCCTGTTGAGTTCCGCTAGCATTTTGTGTGTGTTGAAAGAACAGATGGGCTATGTTGTGCCAGTCTTGATTCTGGTTCATATGTCAAGACATCAACAGCATTGGTGGCGTAATGGTATTACAGTGTCAGTGACCCTGGTTCAATTCTGCTGCTGTCTGTAAGGAGTTTGTATCTCCCTGTGATTGCATGAATTTCTCAAGTGCTCCAGTTTCATCCCACATTCCAAGGATAGACTGGTTAGGTTTAGTAAGTGGTGGTCATACTACGTTGGCGCTGGATGTATGGCCAAACTTGTGGGCTGTCCCCAGCATATCTTTGGACTGTGTTGGTTGCTGACACGACACAGTTCACTGTATATTTTGGTGTTTTGATGTGAGAAATAAATCTAATCTAATCAACTAAATGTTCTCCTTGTTTATCACTCCTTCCCCTCCATTCCCTTCATATTCATAAAAGCCTTTTAAACTCCACCACTCTGCCTGATTGCAATCCTACCCCTGGTAACTTATACCAGGCATTGACCACTGTCTGCATTAAAAAAGAAACTTCCCTTTTATCCTCTGTTGTTTGCCATTTCTACCCTGGGGAACAGATTCTGTCTGTCTACCCTATCTATATCTCTCATAATTAAAACAAAACTTCTATCAGGTTTCCTCTCGGTCTCTGACACGCTAGGGCATATATGTCAAACTCAAGGCCCGCGGGCCAAATCCGGCCCGCGGTGGAATTATCTTTGGCCCGCAAGATAATATCTAATTACTATTAAAGCTGGCCCCAGTAATCGAAGCGCCTATGGCGTATGATATGGCTAATGCTGAGTTTATTCAGGTACCAGGTTTTCAGGGTTTTTAGTGTTTATTCGGCAGTCGTCTTCATAAGAAACGGAATTTGTAAAGTGAAACACTTTGTAGTTATAGCAGAGACCGAGACACATGAGAGCAGGCTGAAAAAAACGGAGGCAACGAAAGCTGCGTTCGCACGCGTCCGACTGATCCGGCCCGCATGAAGCTGCATTTTGCTCAATCCGGCCCGTGACCTAAAATGAGTTTGACACCCCTGCTCTAGGGAGAAGAACCCAAGTTTGCCTAACCTTTCTTTAATCCAGGCTGCATTGGGGTAAAACTCTTCTGCGCTTTATCCTCAATCTCTGCATCCTTTTTATAATGGGGCAACCAGAACTGCACACAACGGTCCAAGCTGCAGCAAGGCTTCCTCATTGAAGTACTCAACACTTCTACTGATGAAGGCAGCCATTCCCACCACCTTATCCACTCGTAGTGAGCTATGGACCTGGATCCTGGCATCCCTCTCTACTTCAATGCTATTAAGGGGCCTACCATGAACTTTTCTCCTTCCATTTGACCTCCCAACGTGCAAGAGCTCCCACTTTCCTGGATTAAACTCCATCTCCCACTTCTCTGCCCATATTTATATCTGATCTATATTCCCCTGTGTTCTTTTGATAGTGCTTAACACAGTCCACAATTCTACCAATCTTGGAGCCATTTTCAAACTTGCTATTCCATCAAGCTACATAGGTATCACAAATCCCAGCAATGATCCTTGCAGAACATCACTGGCCACAGACCTTCAGGTAGAATAACAGCCCTACTCTCTGGACTAGCCAGTTCCAAATACAAACTTGCAGTTTACCCTGAATTATATTCTGAGTCAACCTACCACGAGGGACCTTTCCAAATGCCCTACTAAACTCCATGTAAGTAATGTCTATGGCCGTATCCCAATCAAAGTCCATTTTCACCTCCTCCAAAAACTGAACCAAGTTTGTAAGGCATGACCCGCTCAGCACAAAATGATGCAGACTGTACCTAAGTAGACTATGCCTTTCCAACTGTCCTATTCCTCAGTATCCTCCTCATTAGCTTCCCTACCTCTCACATGATGCTCACTGGCCTATGATTACCTGGATTAACCCTATTTCCTTTCTTGAGCAAAGGCACATTTATTACTCTGTTGGGACCTCACTTCTTGCTAGAGAGGACACAAATACCCTTGCAACACACACAAAACTCGGCAGGCCAGGCATCATCTATCAAAAAGAGTAAACAGTTGACGTTTTGGGCTGAGACCCTTCGTCAGTTCCTCCAGCATTTTGTGTGTGTTGCTCGGATTTCCAGCATCTGCTGATTGTCTCTTGTGACACAAATATCCTTGTCAGAGCTCCTTCAATCTCTTCACTTGCTTCTTTCAGTGTTGTGGGATATATGCCATCATGCCAAGTGCAGTTTTCCATTTTAATGCTTTTCAGAAGACTCAACACTATCTTCTTTTCAATCTCAGATGAACCCCGTGCTGTTTTCACTATCCTCCAATTTCTTCTCCTTGGTAAATACCTTCACAATGTACTCATTTAGTACCTCAGCCGCTTGCTTTGACTCTAAGCATAAATTCCCTCCTTTATCCTTGAGCGGACCTACTCTGTATAAAATACCTTGAGATTCTCCTTAATCCTGCTGGCCGGGGGCATTTCATGGCCCATTTGGCCTTCCTAATCACCCATTTGAACACTTTCCTGCTACATGTTCTTCAATGACATAGTCCTTTTAGCATTCTAAACCCATGCCTGCTTTCTATTGTTTTCTGACTAAATTTAGGACCTCTCGGGTCATCCAAGGTTCCTTTACCTTACCATCCTTGTCCTTACTTCTTACTAGAACTTGCCGATCCCGAGTTCTGCTCAGCTGGTCTTTAAATTACTGCCACTGCTCAGACATAGACTTGCCTGGTAGCAGCTGTTCCTAACCAATGCTCCTTAGCTCTTGTCTTATTCTGTTGTAATTTGCCCTCCCCTTATTTAATACTTTCCCACAAAATCCAAATTTATCCTTACTCACAGCTCTCTTAAAACGTAATAAGTTGTGGTCACTATTCCCAGAATGCTCACCCACTCTCCAGTCTGTCGCCTGGCCTGGCTCATTTCCCAAAACTAGGTCCAGCATCTTCTTCCTTCTTGTTGGAAAGTTTCCTTAAATTTCTTCCTTCCTCTCCCAGATTATTGCACTCCCCTGCACACCTAACTTCCCAATCCACATGCCGTTGTGTTGTGGAAGGGTGGAAGTGCAAACTCCACGAAGACACACCGGAGGACAGGATGGAACTTGGCTTGCTGAAGATCTGAGGCATTGGCTCTAACACTTTGCCACTCTCTTCCATTGTGTCAGGAGGATCAATGACTTGAGGTTTTCCCTTCCACTGGTGGCTGAGTTGGGACCCAGACTGATGTGGTATAACTCTACACAGGAGAGGAAGCTTTCGAGTTCACTCTCAGGTCACTGTTGGATTGTCTTGTGATGAGTGGTTTAAAAAAAGCAGATACAAGTTCTGTGAAGTTCAGAAGAATGAGGTCTATACAACCTGTGATAAAGAATAGTGTACTGGCCACATTCTGCCTTCTTCTGGGAGCAGAGAGCTGAGATTAGATACCAGCCCCTCCTGCAGTTTATCATTGGTAAAACTATAGGCCAGAATTTGGGGGTTAGCTTGCTACATATCTGCTGGGCAATATATTAAAGTCTGGCTTTGATGGCATGGTAGCATAGTGGTTAGCACAACGCATTACAGTCTCAGCGCAGCCTGTAAGGAGTTTGTACATTCTCCCCATGACTGCGTGGGTTTCCTCCCACCTGGTTTCTGGTTGTTTTACACGTGCATAATGCAGGAGAAATTCGGAAAGTCAGGCAGTATCTGAAGAAATGAATATATAGTTGATGTTTAAGGCCAAGATCTTTCATTGGGGTGGAAAGGAAGGGGGAAGAAACCAAAAAAAAAAAAGTTCCCCTCAGGTTCCTTTTAAACATTTCCCCTCTAATCTGAAATCTGTGTCGCAGCCTCAGCAACCAGCTTTCTGACATTGCGCCTGGCTCTGTGGCTCAGGAGGGAAGTGGGAGAAGAGGAGAGCTGTTAGTGATCGGGGATTCCATAGTCTGAGGAGCAGAAAGCAGATTCTGTGCACGTGAAAGAGACACCCAGATGGCATGTTGCCTCCCAGGTGCCAGGGTCAGAGATGTCTCAAATCAGTCCACAGCATTCTAAAGGGAGAGGATGAACAGCTGGAAATCAGGGCACAGTTTGGTACCAACGACATAGGTAGGAAAAGGGAGGAGGTCCTGAAAATTCAATATGGGGAGTAAGGCAGAAAGTTGAAAAGCATGACCTCCAGTGTAGTATCTCCAACCTCCAATCTCTGGACTGCTGCCTATGCCAGGTGCCAGTGAGGGTACGAATAGGATGGTTTGGCAGATGAATTTGTGACTGAAGGATTGGTGTAGGGAACAAATTTCTGGATCATTGGGGCCTCTTGGGGAAGGTATGACGTGCACAAAAAGGAAACCTGAGGGGTACTAAAATCTCTGTGGGCAGGTTTGCCAGATCTGTGGGGGAGAGTTTAAACTCATTTGGCAAGTGGAGTGACGGGGCTGAGGATGAGGCAGTTGGTATGCAACCAGATGCAGTGTGTAGTGAGACTGTGAGGAAGGACAGGCAGTTAGAGCAAAATTGCAGTGAGTGGCGTGAGTTAAAGTGTAACAGGGGGCCAAAATCAAAAAGGGTGATGAATAAAGGACTGAAGGTGTTATGATTAAATGCACGCAGTATACAGAATCAGGGAGATGATCTTGTAGAGCAGTTAGAGATTGGCAGGTATAGTGTTGTAGGCATCTCTGAGTCATGGCTGAAAGAATATAGGTGCTTAACATCCAAGGATAAATTCTGTCGAAAGTACAGGCAGGGCAGAGGAGGCTGGTAAAAAATGAAATCAAATCCTTAGATGGAGGCTACATAGGATTGGAAGATGTAGAACCCTTGTGGGTAGAGTTAAGAAACTGCAAGGGTAAAGAGACCCTAATGGGAATTATATACAGGCCTCCAACCAGTAGTCAGAATGTGGGCTGCAATTGCAATGAGATAGAAAAGACATGTAAAAGGGGAAATGTTGTGATAATAATGGGGGATTTTGATATTAGATTGGGAAATTCAGGTTGGTGCTGGATCCCAAGAGAGGGAATTTGGAAAATGCCTACAGATTGCTTTCTAGAGTGTAGCTTGGGGTTGAGCCCACTAGATGAACAACATTTCTGGATTGGGTATTATGTAATGACCCAGGTTTGACTAGAGAGCTTAAGGTAAAGGAACCCTTAGGAGGCAGTGATCTTAATATGATAAAATTCACCCTGAAATTTGAGAAGGAGAAGCTAAAATCGGATGTCTCAGTATTACAGTGGTGTAAAAGGAATTACTGGGGCATGAGAGAAACGCTGGCCAAATTTGATTGGAAGGGGGCACTATCAGGGATGACAGCAGAACAGTGTAACACTTACCCAACAGGCTGGTATATGTCTAGGGGAAAAGGAGATCCAGCCACTCACCAACCCACCTCCCGTACACGCAGGTGCTGTGAGAATCGCGTTTATGCCTCGCGCCCGCCAACAGTATCAAACCCACAACAAATACCGGTATGAAATACACTTTAAAGAGTTTACTTAGATTAAAAGAGTATTAGGCAATACAATATATATATATATACAAGAAAAAAACAAAAGGCGCCAACTTATCAAAGTTCAGTCAGTTTAGTGCACTCGGTGGAGCTCATCCAGCGAACCATTCGACTCCTCAGTGGTCGTCCTCCCGAAACTCCCACTTCGGACTCCCCGGTGGTCATCCGAGCGCACGTCCTCCTTCCTCGGCATCTCCCTCCGGACTCCCCTCACACCCCAAGCCCGCGCAACCCCTCCCCCAAGTGCCCAGCCTCACAAAAACACAGTAACATTCCCCATTGATTAACAAATGAATACAATTACCATATCAGCCATTCTAAAGCGAAACAACGGCGAGAGAAACTTTTACCAGACAAAGAAGCACTCCTACTCGTAACAAACCAAAGAAGCCCTTTTTAGTAACATACACAGGACATTGTACAACAGCAATGGCTGGTGTTTCTAGGGGAAATTTGGAAAGTGCTGGAAAGATAATCCCAAAGATGAAGAATACTCTAAATGGAGGATGAGGCAACCATGGCTGTCAAAGGAAACAAGAAAGCAAAAGAGCAGGCATACAATACAGCAAATATTAGTGGGATGGTGGAGGACTGCAAAGCTTCATAAAACAACAGAGGGCACCTAAGAAAAGCTATAAAGAGAGAAAAGATGAAATATGAAGGTAAGCGATACAGTAATGTAAAAGGAGATACAAAAAGTTTTTTCATATATATGAGTAAAAGAGACGAGAATGTATTGGTCAGCTAGAAAATGATTCTGGAGGTAGTAATGGTGGTCAAATTGAGTAAGTATTTTGTATCAGTCTTTACTGTGGAAGATACAAACAGCATGCCATAAATGTTATGAAGGAGAAGGTGCTTGGGAAGGTGAAAATTCTCAAGGTAGGTATGTCACCCGGACCAGATGGACTACACTGTAGGGTTCTGAAAGAGGAGGCTACAGAGATTGTGGAGGCATTAGTAATGATCTTTCAAGAATCACTAGGTTCTGGAATGGTTCCCGAGGACAGAAAGGTTGAAAATGTCACTCCACTGGGAAATTATAGATCAGTTAGCCTGAATTCAGAGGTTGGAAAGGTGTTGGAGTCCATTAGTAAGGCTGAGGTTTTGGGGTTACTTGGAGACACATGATAAAACTGGACAAAGTCAGCATGGTTTTCTCAAGAGGAAATCTAGCCTGACAAATCTGTTGGAATTCTTCGAGGTAATAACAGGCAGGATAGACAAAAGAAAATTAAAAGATTTTCAGAAGACCTTTGACAAGGTGCCACACATGAGGCTGCTTAACAAGATAAGAGCCCATGGTATTACAGTAAAAGTACTAGCATGGATAAAGCAGTGGCTGATTGGCAGGAAGCAAAGTGAGGGAATAAAGAGGGCTTTTTCTGGTTGGATGCCAGTGACTAGTGGTGTTCCACAGGGGACGGTGTTGGGACCAATTCTTTTCACGTTATATGTCAATAATTTGGATGAATCACAGAGTAATAGAATCATAGAAATCTACAGCACATTACAGGCCCTTCGGCCCACAATGTTGTGCCGACCATGTAACCTACTCGAGAAACGGTCTAGAATTTCCCTTTTGCACTGCTCTTTATTTTTCTAAGCTCCAGGTACCTGTCTAAGAGTCTCTTGAAGGACCCTGTTGTATCTGCCTCTACCATGGTCACTGGCAGTGTTTTCCACACACCCACCATGAAGGGATTAATAGCTTTGTGGCCAAATTTGCAGACAATAGATAGGTGGAAGGACAGGCAGTGTTGAGGAAGCAGGGAGGCTGAAGAAGGGTTTAGACAGATTGGGGGAATTGGCAAAGAAATGGAACAGATGGAATATAGTGTAGGGAAGTGTATGGTCATGCACTTCAGCAGAAAGAGTAAAGGCATGGATTACTTTCTAAATGGGGAGAAAATTCAAAAATTGGAGGTGCAAAGGGACTTGAGAGTCCTTGCGCAAGATTCCCCGAAGGTTAAGTAAGGAAGGCAAATGCAATGTTAACGTTCACTTTGAGAGAACTAGAATACAACAGCAAGGATGTAATGCTGAGGCTTTGTAAGGCCTTGGTCAGAACACACGGAGTATTGTGAGCAGCCTCTTACCTAAGAAAAGATGTACTGGCATTAGAAAGGGTCCAGAGGAAGTTCACGAGAATGATCACAGGAATAAAAGAGTTTACGTATGAGGAGCATTTAATGGCTCTGGGCCTGTACTCTCTGGAGTTTAGAAAAATGAGGGGGATGCTCTCATTGAAACCTATCAAATATTGAAAGCCTAGATAGAGTGGATGCGATGAGGATGGGGATGTTTCCTATTGTGGGGGAGTCTAGGACCAGAGGGCAAGGCCTTAGACTTGTGGGACGTTCACTTAGAACAGAGATGAAGAAAATCTTGTTAGCTGGAGAGTGATGAATCTGTGGAATCATGTGCAGGCCAGTTCATTGGTTATATTTAAGGTGAAGATTGATGGGTTCTTGATAATCAGGGCGTTAAAGGTTACAGGGAGAAGTCAGGAGAATGGGGTTCAATGGGATAATAAATCAGCCATGATGGAATGGTGGAGCAGACTTGATGGGCTAAATGGCCTGATTCTTCTCCTATGTCTTATGTCCTTTGCTTTTCATCTCCCTACCTTTGGAGAAGGATTGCAACCACCCACCCTAATGACGTTTCTCATGTGTTTTACACCTCTACAATGTTACTGTTCAGCCTCCGACACTCCAGGAGAAAATGTCCCAGCTTATCCAGCCTCTCCCTATAACCTAACCATCTGCAGAATTTTGCATTTCTGACTTTTTGGATGTTGGTGTTTCATGTTCAGTCTCACTGGACAAAGCTCGAGTGAACAGAGGATGTTATCTGGGACGGATGGGCTGTGAGGCTGGACAGGCTTCCCAGATTGATTGGTTTGTTTCCGCGGAATAGGATTTTCTAACCCTTGGAGCCGCACCACCAGCAATCCCGTGATGTAATTTACAATGACCAGTAAACGGTACATTGTTGCACTATGGGAAGAAACTGGAGCACCTGGAGAAAGCCCGTGCAGTCACGGTGAGAACGTACAAACTCCTTACAGGCAATGGCAGGAATTGAACCCGTGTCACTTACGTTTTAAAGCGCTGTGCTAACCACTACACCACCATGCTGCTGCAAGGACTTGAGGCAACTTATAGCAGCTAGTTAGACTACCTACTCTCACGTGGGAGGAAACACAGAGAGAACATTCAGACTCCGCAGGGATAGCAGCCAAGGTCGGGATTGACCCCTGGGTCGCTGAGCTGCGGTTCAGGATCAGAAAGGTGGTGCGTTGCCTAGGACTGGACCGATCAGCTGGTTTCTTGGAGGAAAGTTGTTCCCAGGGGCTCAGGCAAGTCATTTTGAAGCCTTGCCAGGCAGCAGAAGATTCAGGCCATGAACAGTGCAATTCTTCGCTAATTCCCTGTGACGGCAGTGGAGGCCATGTGTGCAAACCCCATCTTGGAGCCTGCAGCCAGAGATTTGCAAATGGCTTATAGTCTATATTGATGGGAATTTTGGCTTAATCACAAAGTGCTGCTTCATTGCTTTAGAATACTCATCTCATTAACGGTCATTTTAACACAAACCACTCCGTTTACTGTATGAGAGGGAAATGTAAATCTGCATAAATGCCTGGCATTCCAATTAATTTAAAGAACAGGCTGTGATTAAATACCTGAAGAAATTGGAATTAGCAATATAAACCTTTAAATCTGCAGCCCATTATTTACCAGCCCACTTGTCAACTGGGAGATTAGCAGACATGACTGAATTATGTGGTTTGAGCACTGTTTATACAGGTGTGTTGCATTTCCCGCTATTCCATCCTCAATTACGTACTGCAAATAATCCTCTTCTTCTGGTTTTGACATCGGCTGCATGCTTTTTTTTGGTACTTTTTACTAATTATCTTCTCTCCTGGGAACGTAATGCGGAAAAATCATACCATCCGCCAGGCAACTCCAGGAATGCACCTCGGTGGTGCGTGTAGGGGTGTAAGTTGGCATAGTGAGTTTTGGGGAGATTATCCAGTCCCAGGAGCCCAGCAATGTCCCCGTCTATGGCCAACGCTCGTCATACACAGGACGATCAGAGCAGCTAGCTGTAGGGGTCCACGAGGTGGATTCGGGGGAGAGGTGGTACTTATTCACCTGGCCGTAAATAAAAACGGAAAGTGCTGGAGGGGGTCAGCAGGTTGTGCAACATCTGGAAAGGCAGGGTGAAACAGCAAATTACTTGCTTTCAATTTAGCGCACCACATTCAGTGTTCACAATGTAGTCACTACGTTGAAACAAAATTTTTTTCCCCAATTTATTCCAATAGTGTCAACTTTAAAGAGGAAAAGGCACAGCCTTTGCAGAGAGATGCTGAGCTTTTTGCTGCCCATCACTAATTCCTCGTCCCACTCCTGCTCTGGCCTTCTGCACTGTTACAGTGAGGTCCAGTGCAAGCTTGAGGAACAGCACCTCATCTTCTCTCTGGTCACCTTGCTCCTTGTACGTCGCAATATCAGATTCTCCACATTTCAGAAAGCTCGATCTTTCTTTCTTTTTGTATCAGACTGGCCATTTTTGCCTGCCGTTCTTCTCTTTCTGTTCCCCTTTCCTGGCCTGCTGACTTTGCAAAATTAGCAGTGCTCTGGTATGAAGGCAAAAGATGTTACAGATCATTGAATCCCATTACACAGATGCTTGGATGGATTAAAAAAACACCATGCCATCATTTAAAGGGAAACAGGTTGCTCTCCATCATACCCTGACTGATTCCTTAAATCGTCTGGCATGGACTTCATCATATTCCTGTTTGTGGAGCAAACCTACAGCCAGGTTTCTAACATTACAGTGGTTGCTCATTTGAAGATACTAGATTTAAATCATTTCAAAGCACATTCAAGTTTAGAAAGCTGTCCTTAATAGGAATACAATCTTATTTTCCACGTTGTACTCACTGCCTCTTTAAAATACCAACTGCTTCAAAGATATTATCAACCTGCTTTCAATTACCTCTGTGCGTGTGTGTTCTGTGAATTGTGTGTATCCGTAAAGCAAGGTCTTAAGCAGTTGTATTGATAACAGTGCCACAGAATTAAGCTATCCCTGTTTGCCCAGGATAAAAGCTCTTCCCAAAGTTACCACATTCATGACATTAATCGAATTGTGAACATTAATTTTGCTAAAACCACGAGTGTGAAAACCTGAAGTGATTAGAGAATGCTTCACTGAGGAGTTCAACAGGAGGCAGGGAGATACAGGAGTGAGAGAAAAATAAAGGCAAAGAAAGAGTAGAAACAAGGAAGGGGGAGAGAAGGTGTGTAGTGAGGAGGAGGGGAGGGAAGGAAAATAAGGGTGGAGTCAGGAAGGGAGAATGAAAGTGAGAAAGGGAGAAGGATAGAGAGGTGTAAGGGAGAAGTCTGAGAGGGATGGATGAAGAGAGCAGGGAAGGGCTAAATGATGTGGGGAGGTGGAGAGAAAAATGGGGGTGAGACGGGAAGGGGGATTTGGATGTGGAGGTAGGTAGTGAAATGTCATAGCTTCATCCTGTTCTGGCTTGGAATTGCAAAGACAATTGTGTGCATCACCAATTTATTTTCGTTAACCTCTATCATGAAAATATTGCCATCTCTTTACATTCTCCAGCCAAAAACCCAAATAGATAGATAGATAGATACTTTATTCATCCCCATGGGGAAATTCAACATTTTTTCCAATGTCCCATACACTTATTGTAGCAAAACTAATTACATACAATACTTAACTCAGTATAAATATGATATGCATTTAAAATCACCCTCTCAAAAAGCATTAATAAATAGCTTTTAAAAAGTTCTTAAATAGTTTACTAAAATACATTGAATGGTAACTTAAGCTCAGTCCTAACCCCGGCACTTTAACATATCTTACCCCTGGCGGTTGAATTGTAAAGCCGAATGGCATTGGGGAGTATTGATCTCTTCATCCTGTCTGAGGAGCATTGCATCGATAACAACCTGCCGCTGAAGCTGCTTCTCTGTCTCTGGATGGTGCTATGTAGAGGATGTTCAGAGTTTTCCATAATTGACCGTAGCCTACTCAGCGCCCTTCACTCTGCTACCGATGTCATACTCTCCAGTTCTGTGCCCACGACAGAGTCCGCCTTCCTTACCAGCTTATTAAGATGTGAGGCGTCCCTCTTCTTAATGCTGCCTCCCCAACACGTCACCACAAAGAAGAGGGCGCTCTCCACAACTGACCTATAGAACATCTTCAGCATCTCACTACAAACATTGAATGACGCCAGCCTTCTAAGGAAGTACAGTTGACTTCCTTATAAATATAAACTTATAAATAGTAACAAGTCCATTAACCCTGGTTCAGTGAAGAGTAGCTCAGATGTCTGACACCATGCTTTCTCACCTTGCTCGGAGTTGAGATTCTGTGGCATGAAATAACCTATTTGCGTTGGCAGTTTTGGTAGGCAAAAAGTGCCATTTGGGACTGATAGGAGAGCTTTCCAGTCCCTGTGCTTTAGTCAGTTTGGTTGTAGATCTCGAAGAGTGTTTGAAAGGAATGCACAAGAACAGTTGTTAATTTTTGAAATAAAGCAAGAGTAATGGATGGACCCTGAAGAGTATAGCTTGTCACCCAAAGATTGTAGTATTCTGGAAGCACTCAGAAAACCATTAAAAACTGCATAGGTGGAGGGGGATAGCATTTTCTGGGTACAGTGTCACCTTGGCCATATCGCAACGTCCATAACTTACCACTAATAATGCTATTTCCTGACCACAACCTCTCAATGAAGCAACATCAGTATCCTATTTTGCTTCAGGATGAGCTGCCAGGTTCATAACCTCCAGGGACTGCCAGTTTCCACCTCGGATTTTTCCCATTTGTTCTCCCACTTGAGGTGCTGAATCAATTCCTTCAACTTGTCTGGTTTCCATGTCATGATCCAATTCTACGTTAAGATCTGCTCGCCAGCTTTTCCTGCCGATATCGCCTAGCACTTCCTGAACATCGCCCATTTAGTCTTGATGAAGGGATCGCAACACAAAATGTCAATTGTTCATTTCCCTCTATAGATGCTGCCTGACTCACTGCACTCCTCCGCCTCCTTTGGTACGTCACACCTCAGGTCTTTATGTTGTGTTTGAAGCCCTTCACGTTCTTCCCAGGCTGGTGGAGATTACACAGCCCGAGCTCCAGGCAGTAGCTCCAGCATCTCTAGGCTGGTGGTGATTGTATAGACCAACCCATGTAATCACTACCAGCCTGCAAGATCCTCTATCTCCATGGATCTGTTGGTGTTCTTCATTCTGGTTCTCTGTACATTTCCTATCTCTAATGCCCTACCATTGGCAGATGTATGCTATCTGTCTGCTCATTTCCAGGTATATCCCAACCTGTAGGATCTTGGAGCTGAAAATCGAACTCCGTTTCTCTTGTCTGACCTGTGAATGTTTCTTGCTTTTCAGATTAAAAAAAATTCTATCCTCTGAAGTATTCTTAACATGTTGCCTCTTTAACAGAATTTTTAGTCATCTATCTCTGTCTTAGTGGCTTTGTTTTTTTGGCTTGGTATTGGTTTCTTTTTCTGATGATTCAAAATGCTGATTTTGGGAAGCAAACTGGGATTTCTAGTCAATGTTAAAAGCAATACAAAGTGTAAGCTGTTAACCAAATTTGAACACAGTTATCTTTATGATAAATTGGAGTACAGGGTATTCTTGACTAAGACATATTAATAAATGTGGAAAAAACAGCATTAAATATCAGCTAAAATTTATTGCAAACATCAAAGATTTTTATTGCTTGTGATCTGTAGATGATCTTTATGATGTGAATATACTTGGGACAAGTTGATTATGACAGATACAGGCTACTAATTTCAAATAAATAAAGGCTCTTAGAGGATAGTAACTTAGAGAAAATCTGGCTTTTGAAAAGTTACTTACAATGTTCATTTGTTATTGTTTCCTAAAGAAGCATATAATGGAAGACAAAAAATACATTATTTTTGGAAAGATGTTTTGAAAGTTTCTTGCAACACACGCAAAATGCTGGTGGAACGCAGCAGGCCAGGCAACATCTATAGGAAGAAGTACAGTCAACTTTTCAGGCTGAGACCCTTCGTCAGGACTAACTGAAAGAAAAGATAGTAAGAAATTTGAGAGGGGATGGGGGAGATCCAAAATGATAGGAGAAGGCAGGAGGGGGAGGGATGAAGCTAAGAGCTGCAAAGTTGATTGGCAAAGGGGATAAAGCTTCTTGCTAGATTACCTGTATCCTCTATCAGTCTTTACTCTAAGGTTGGTGTAAAAATACCAGCATGCTTGCTGAGGTAGGTAGTTTTATTGTACAAGCCAAACACGTGACTGAATAGCATGTGGCATATCATTTGATGGGGCTGGGTTTTACTGTGAGGCAGACTGACTTTCCTGAGCGTGCAGCCCTTTGGAATGCATACATTTGACTTTAACTCCCTAAAATAATTACTCAGCATTGTGCCGTGTCATACGACGCAGTCCTTTAACGTACCGCTGCTATTTCTTCTGTGTTATTCAGCCACCAGTTTTGCCTCAGACTTTCTTTCTTGACCACTCTCCTCCTCTCACACTGGAGGCTCTCCAGATTTGTTTGCAGATGCTGATATTAGATAGATAGATAGATAGATACTTTATTCATCCCCATGGGGAAATTCAACATTTTTCCAATGTCCCATACACTTGTTGTAGCAAAAACTCATTACATACAATACTTAACTCAGTAATAATATGATATGCATCTAAATCACTAACTCAAAAGCATTAATAATAGATTTCTGTAAGATAAGGAATGATAAATCAAAGACCTGCTACATGGATTTGAGGTACGGATTGCCAGTTTGAGAGGATGAATGGCTGATCATGTCGTTGTGTTCCTGTGCCATTGAGTCTTGTCTGTGCCCCTGTGGGAAAGATGAGAGAACTATGTGGCACAGTTACTGCTATCTGAAGTCTCAGAATTTGGAGCATCACCCCGGCTTGGGTTAATCAGAAAACGATAAGGCCGCAAGGACAAAGGAAATGTAGATTGTATTTAAAAGTGGGAAGCAAGATGGCTGGTGGGAATTTTATCCATGTTCCTGACTCTCTTCCAAACCCTGCTTCAGACAGTCAAACAGCATGGTTAGAAATTGTTTGGTGACTCTAACATGCTGTTGGGTGAATTGCAATGGGACAATGAAGCTTGTTCTTTGGGTCCTAGTAAACTTGAGGCCTTTGCCTTAATGTTTTGTCATTTACAGGGAGAGCAAAGGAACAATCTTTGGGATTGGGGCTGGATTTAGTTGTTGCGGGAGTGCTCAGTACAGGTAGAGCTGTAGGGGTGAAGACTGGCTCTTAAGGGGTGATGTTGGGCCAGAGCGTGGGGCAGATGCAGTAGGAAGCCAGAAGGGCCTGGCTTGGTAATTAAGGGCTCAGGCCTGGAAATGTCAGGCAAGTTTAGTAGGCAAAGAGTTGATGCTGGGATGAGATTGGATGTTGGATGGAGCTGGGTGTGGTCAGAGGTGGCACAGGGATAGACGAAGAGGGGTTCAGATCAGGGTTGCAAACAGGGAACGGGGTAGGGGTGCTTCTTGATTGGCTCTATGGGGATTGAGCGAGGTGTGATGTCAGGAGCTCCGAGAAAAAGTTGGGTAAGTTCCCACCTCTTTTCTGCCTGGGTTAGTTTCTCACTTCAAGTTGAGCAGAAGCAGTTCTTGGAGTCATTGAGTGATTGCTGCCCTCTGTAACGTTGAACCAAGGATTTAGCCACACAGCAACCTTAACTACCCCTCTCCCCGACACACCCTTCTAAAATAAAGCAAGCTTCCAAACCAATTCTTCACCTAATAACTTTCTGTCCTGTTTAGCCCACAGTTGGCTGCTGAGGTGTACTTGAAAGTTCCCTTGACCTGACCCCTCAAAATCAGGAGGGCGCTCCATTGTGTTTTGATGCTCAGACAACAGCACCGAGGTTAGGTTAACCATCATGTGCCTCCTCTGTGGGATCTTACTGTGTACACATTAGCATCGCTTAAAAAATAAGTGATCCCACTTTAAAAGAGGATGCGACAGGCAGGAGGGGGAGAAGAGACTGGATAGAGGGCGTTCGGACCCAGGCAGGCCGCAATACTTGGCTACACTCTCCCTCTGTGTGAGCCCTTGTTGCTTTAACTATCAATTAAGAAAGAAACCATCCCATATTTTTGAAGCACAAAAGGAGTCTGGATTTCTGAACTAATCCTTTTGTTCTGTTAACACAACTTGAATGAGGCCCCAGAGTTGTTTTCCTTCTGCCTGTCAAATTAAAAACGCATAATTAATCAGAAATTGGTAATTAAATAGATCCCCTCCCTGTTTACAACACTTCCTTTGGAAGCTCTCCAAATTCTTTATAAAGGGAACTTTATTTGTGAAAGAGGTGCTTTATGTGGGTTTTGTTTTCATGGGTGAGTTATAAACAGTAGAAGTTTAATCACTGCTTGTGGAAACCCAGTGAACATTGTAAATCGAAGTCCCTTGTGTCTGTATTACTTCACTGGCAGAGAATTAACTACTCCCCCTCCCTTCAATCTCTTATATACTAGAATGAATTTTTCCCCTTAGATAGCTATGTAAAATTCAAAGGGATTTGTAACAAATGCCTGATCTCTGTGGCAATGCAGATCAGCCAGAGGCTACGGTCGTCTCGGTGACGTGCTCCAAGAGCTGTAAACTGGATGTGCGAGTTAATGCCAAGACCAGTGGGCAGCACGCAATGCACTGAGATCAGGTATTGCCTGAAGGCCAATGGTGGCTGGATCCCTGTTCTGGCTGGTTACTGTTTCTACAACTCCATTTTATGACAGTCACATGATTTAATGAACTATGTCTTAATTGTCTTAAGTCTCCAACCGTTTGCTCCCAGCCCCCAAACCCTGTGGATTTTGGATTTGGACCAGCAGGGAACGGATTTGTTTATCGTTGTCTCTGCTCAGTTACAAATGTGCCTTGTATATTGTATTCACTGAGGGCTAAGAAGTGTACAGGAATGAGATAGATCAGCTGGTTAGTTACGTCAGCAAGACCGAGGTACTGGTTGTGGATTTCAGGAAGGGGGCATCACTCCTCATTGAGGGGTGAGCAGCCTCAAGTTCCTGGGTGTCAGTACTGATGCATTTACAGAGTGGTTCTACCTCATTAGCTGTTTGAGGAGATCTGGCATGTCACCAAAAGACTTACAAATTTCTATATATGTTTTGTGAAGATTAGTGAATAACATGCTATATCTCAACCAGGGATAGAAGCCTCCTATCCACAGGATTGCAAGAGGCTGTAAAGAATTGTAGACTCAGCTGCTCCATCAGGGGCACAACCTTTCCATCATCGACAGCACCTTCAATGGCTGATGCCTGAAGAAGGCAGCATCTATCACTAGAGCATCCAGGACATGCCCTCTTCTCATGACTACCATCAGGGAGGAGCTACGGGAGCCTGAAGACCGACACCCAAAGATTCAGTTTCTTCCCTTCAGTCATCAGATTTCTGCCGATTTATTCAGATTCAGTTTATTGTCATTTAGAAACCACAAATGCAATGCAGTTAAAAAAGGAGACAACATTCCCCCAGAATGATATCACAAAAGCACATGACAAAACAGACTACACCAGAAAATCCACATAACGTTTGGCAATCCCCAATCCAGAGTCCGGAGAGGCTGCTGCGTATTAATATCGCGCTACTGTCTTAGTGCGTTCCCCGGAAAGGAGCTCCAAATCCACCAGACAAAAACAAGACCAAAAACTAAAGCTACAAGACCTGCACAAAACCACATAGTTACAACAGTGCAAACAATAGCATAATTGATTAAAAAAAAGACTATGGGCACAGTAAAAATAGTCCAAAGATGTTAAAGGGCTATAAGTTCAAAAGAAATCACCACACAGTTTCCACAAGTCCCCAGGGTCCCGACAGACTTGCCATCCCACGCCGGCGGCAGAAGGGAATACCCCCGCTATGGGCTTCCACGGCACCGCCCGACTCAGCCTCGCAGCTCCATTTATTTTGCACTATTTATTTTGTAATTTATAATCTTAGTACTGCACTGCTGCCACAAAATAGCACATTTTAGATCAAATAAGATAATAAACCTCATTCTTACTCTGATTCTAAACCCGCTGACTTTCTCCTCCATCTGTTTCAAACAAGCAAAGGGCAGCAAGACTCACCAACTTGTGAAAGACTATGTAACAGTCCTCTCGGTACTCCTTTACTGCTCTGTGTATTATGTACTCTCCAATTTAATATACATAAAGTCTGAACAATAATTAAACAACTTATGTGGAAAAAAATCCACTCGGCTTTGCTGTTGCTGATGTTCAAATTGGCCAGTGGCTTGTGATAAGAAAGTGAGATGGTGTGAATTGCAATTGGCTGCGTTAATCTCTGATATCCACTGCTCTGCTGTAAGCTTTGGGAGCTCGACCTTAACTGAGATTTCTTGAAACTGCTGTATTTGACCATTATTTGCTCATTAAGCCCACTGCAGGAAGTAAATTTTCTTAATTAACAACAGAAGTTGCCTTTTAATTGCACACAATTTTTAAAGGGCTGCTATTGAATCGGTCTCATCCAGAAGCTGAGCAACTCTTTGCAGAAACTAATTTCTTCAAGTTGGAAATTGTTTCAGGAAAATATTTCTCTTTTGTCTGTCTTTCTCTCTCAACTTAATCTTTCTTTCCTTCTTTTTATTTCTCTTAATTTGCACCCGTTTTGATGTTGAATTTATCCTGTCACTTTCACCTTCCTTCACCGCTGGTCTGTTCCGCTCTCATGGTTGCAGGAGCAAACTCCCTCTCCCTCGCTGGGAGAGAGACCTGGCTGAGATACCAGAGTGCTGGCTTGTAGACTGTAGTTTTGATGGACCCTGAATCAAGGATTCTTTGGGGCTTTGGGTCTTCTGTCATTGCTTGTGTGGTGCGGGTGGAGCTTCTGCTGGGGCAGGTGGGGGAGGAGGGGGGTCAATGCTTTTGTTGCTGCTCATGCGAAGCGAGGGTGAGGAGGGGCTTTCATGTTTCTATCATTCATTCCTTGTTTCGTGGATGTCTGTGAAGGGTAGGAATTTCAGGCTGTATACTGTATACATGCTCTGATAGTAAATGAATCTCTGAACTTCCTGGGCTGAGGAGGTATGTTGTTTGTCTGGACACCAGGAGTCCTGATGAAGGATTTCAGCCTGAAATGTCGACTCTCTATTTCTTTCTAGATGCTGCCTGATGTGCTGAGTTCCTCCAGCGTTTTGTTTGTGTTACCCAAGTGCCCTTTCCATTCATTGCAATAGTTTGCAAATTGATTTGAAACCCAATTATGTCAGAACATGTCTGCTTAATGTTGGCAGGGGTACAAGTGCAAAAGTGTTCTGTTCCAGCAAAGCCATGACTGGGAAGCTTCTGGGAATGCAGTGAAGTTCCCTATAAACTGTTTCTAATTAGTATCATGTTGGCATTCTTTAATCTGACTCCGGTCTTAGACGAGAAAGCAGATTCCAATAATTATATTAAAAATATGTTGAGATTGACATTAGTGAGCAAATTGCACTGTGCAGCTGGAAAGAGGCAGCTCATGTTTCTGCCATTATTTTCTTCAATTGGACTGATATACACATTGCAAAAATATTCCTGAACTAAGTCACTTTATGAATCTTGAGAACAATGGACCTGTTTTTTTTTTAGGCCCAAAGCACTGTGTATATGCCAGCAAGATGTTGTAACTATTGGAAGGAATAAAATTTAAATTAGTCTGACATGAAAGCTATTTGGCTAAAAGTACCAAAATGGGATTAAGCCTGGCAAATGGCATGTAAACGCGAGGGGAAAAAAACCGGAATTTTATGAATTGTTTTCTTTCTCTGCTTCTTCTGAACAGACAAACCCTCCTGCGACCAAGAGAGGCAAGCAGCTTTGGAGGAAACTCACCAGTACCCACGAGATGGCATCTTCATTCCAGAGTGTGCTGGCGCAGGGCTCTACAAGCCCGTGCAGTGTCACCAGTCGACTGGGTACTGCTGGTGCGTCTTGGTGGACATCGGACGCCCCATTCCTGGGACCTCCACCAGGTGAGTGCGCGTTATCTCTGGAGGTGAAGGCAACGATCCCTGTAGCTGGTGGGGAGGGATGCCAGGTGAGTAAAGCTGGGCTGGAGTGAGTCTTGCCTAGGTGGCTCCAGTACCGTGCAAAAGTCTTAGGCACATGGCATGTGAGTGATGATAAACCTAATTCTGATATGGGTCTCTGTTGTGGACTGAGAGCAGGAAGGGGACTGAGAAGGGAATCATGGTGTGAAAAAGGGGAAGGTAGAGGAGAGGGAGTGGGAAGCACCAGAGAGGCATTCTGTAATGATCAATAACCCAATTGTTTGGAATCAAATGACCTTGCCTGGTGCTTCAGGGCTGGGTGAGTCTGTACCCATGCCACACCCATGCCCTAGCACTCCTTCTCTGACACCTGTCCCATCCCTCTCCTGCAGCACTCCACCCTCGCCATTCCCAACATCCTTTGCTCTCACCAGATTTACAAACTCTCTCTCTGCTCCATGTTGACAAATGCAGTACTGTGCAAAAGTCTTCGGCACCCTAGAATTGTGGTATTTTTACAAATAAAATCTTGACCTCCTGAAGCTCAAACTATGAAATCTAGGTAAAGGAAGTTTGCAAGTTTGATGTGAACCCACTGCCTTGGAAGGCAGTGGAGGCCAATTCTCTGGATGCTTTCAAGAAGGAGCTAGATCGATATCTTATGGATAGGGGAATCAAGGGATATGGGGACAAGGCAGGAACCGGGTATTGACAGTAGATGATCAGCCATGATCTCAGAATGGCGGTGCAGGCTCGAAGGGCCGAATGGTCTACTTCTGCACCTATTGTCTATTGTCTATATCTCTGCCATGTGACGTGAAAGTGATGTTTGAATTATTTAGGCTATGTGCATGATGTGAAACACTGCAGCATTAATGTGATGTTGAGTGAACACTCTCTTCCCCTTTGTATGTTGCTAGCCATTCCTAATTCTGCCCATACATGCAGGACATACATGGGTGTGTTGGACATTTCTTGGAAACTGACCATGGGTTGTTGCTCAAGGACCTCTCAGGAACTCAATAGTCAAGGGCATCAACACAGTGGTCTGCTGTAACCTTCACCAACTGTCAGTGTGGTAATTGTTTTATACGATTTTGACCTCCATGAGTACTGCCAAATCTTAAGAAATTAGAAAATAGAACAGTACAGCACAATATAGATCCTTTGGTCGACAATGTTGTGCTGACCCATGTAGATCTGCTCCACTATCAGTCTAATCCTTCCCCCCTACATCAGCCGGAACCTACAGTTTTTTTATCTTACATCCATGTAACTATCTACTAGACTTTTAAATGTCCCTGTTGTATCAACTTCTGCTGCCGCTCCAGAGAGTGAGGCACCCACCACTCTGTGTAAGGAACCTACCTCTGCCATCTCCCCTAATCTTACCCCACTTGCCTTAAATAGATGTCCTGTGGTATTGGCCATTGCTAAAAGGTGCTGGCTGTCCACTTCATCCATGTCTCTCATAGTCTTGTGCATCTCTTATAATGGTGCAATTAAAAGGGAGCAAATAACCTTTGCAACACACACAAAATGCTCCCTGGACTGCTGACTTGCTCCAGCATTTTGGGTGTTTTGCTTTGATTTCCAGCACCTGCAGATTTTCTCTTGTTTGTGAAATAACCTTTGATACTGGTGTACTGTAAAGGCCACTATTATTGCTTATGACATAATGATCACCTTGAAACGGGCTACAAATTTAGCCTTGTCCACAGGCATCTGTTGTTTACAATGCCAGCCAAACACCTCTCTAAACTTTCTTAATAACTAGATAAAGTTGCTTTTGATTAGCTGGGCCACACAGGGCAGGGTAGACAAAGGTTCAACGTTAGCTTCAGTGTGCCCACGTTCAGTGAAGAAGGAATTAAACCAGATAGGGTTCCCATACAGAAAGAGAGAGAATGCGTATCAGTTTGTGTGTGTGTGTGTGTGTGTTCCAGGATTGTGACTGTATTCACACATACACTCGGAGATCACTTTATTAGGTACACCTGTACACCTTGTTAATGCAAGTATCTAATTAGCCAATTGTGACAACACTCAATGCATAAAGCATGCAGACATGGTCAAGAGGTTCAGTCGATGTTCAGACCAAACATCAGAATGGGGGGCTAAGTGTAATCTAAGTGACTTTGATTGTTGGTGCCAGATGGGGCGGTTTAAGTATCTCAGAAACTGCTGATAGCCTGGGATTTTCGTGCACAACAGTCTCTAGAGATGACAGAAAATGGTGTGCGAAAAGTAAAAAGGAATTCCAGTGAGTGGCAGTTTAGTGGATGAAAATGCCTTCTTAATAAGAGAGGTCAGAAGACAATGGACGATTTTAAGCTGACGGGAAAGCGACATAATTCAAATAAGCACGTGTTACAACAGTGGTGTGCGGAGGGCTATCTCTGAACCCACAACATGTGGATGGGTGATAGCAGTAGCGGATCCTGAACGTGCACACTCAGCGGCCATTTTACTGCATGCAGAAGGCACCTAATAAAATGGCCACCCAGTGTATGTGACTCTGTTTATTCACACTAATATATATGCTTCACTTGAGAAGCAGTTCTCCAATAAGACTCCAGAAGTGTGTTAGCAGAGACACTTCAAGACAGTCTGTCCCATCACACAGACAGAATCTGTTGTGAACATATTTTCCATGCCAGCTGCTGCAGTTTGTTGTATTAAAAGTATGTGGCGGATGGCACTGGATAGATTGTACTGCTTTGTCACAAAGTAGGCACGGAGCTCGAAGTTTAGATTATACCAAATGAAACCTCGCCCACTCAAACAATACTGAGTATTGAGACCACGCATAAAGTGGAGCTGCTTCACTCTTTCCTGCTGTGATATCTCAGCAGGAAAAGGCTGAAATGCTATTTCAACAGTGGCTAGATGGCCAGTGAGAAAGATGTTTCATTACAAAAGTCTTTTTATGAAGTGGTATAATTAGAGCCTGGGTGACACATGGGTTTGGAATATTATCCCTTCATCGCTGACAGTTTGGTTTGCCTTTGTCCCAGAACGGAAAATCTTCTCTTGTGGCTGATAATTAGGCTCCAAAGTAAAATGTTTGTGGACAGATCATTTGATTTCCCCAGTGGGTACAGTGGATGTTCAAAGTTGGAGAGCTGGTGTAGCAAAAGGCAAATCCTCCGGCGGAGAAGTTGCAGCTGTTGGGTGGGCAGACCTGTGGGTGCTTTAGTTCGTACATCAGCTGATGCAGGACTGCTTGGAATCGACATGAAACTCTACCAAGGGAAAGCAAATTCTTTCCTACCTGAAGGGTGCTGCACTTGATCCCAGGTCTGCGCTGGGCTGTAAATCAAGGGCAGGTTGGAAATTGGATTCAAAACTGGTTTGGGAGTAGGCAGTGGGTAATGGTGGAGGGTTTCTTTGTGATTGGAAGCTAATGACAAATGGTGCACCAAAGGGATCAGTGTGGGACTCTTAATGTTCATATTAAGTATGAATGATTGGGATGTGAAGGCGTGGTGTGGTTGATGTGTATATGGGAAACTGGAACTGCATCACCTTTTGACTGACCAAGTTTCCTGAGAGTTAGCCTGATTGACAGGTTTTGTTTCCGTTCTGGTGGGAAGGACTTTGTAAAAAGTCATGTACAGGTGGGAATAACAACCCCCCCCCCCCCCCACCCACCCGCCCCGTGCTTCTTCTCAAGTTTGTGAGTGTGAAGGGGAGTGGAGTGCACCTCATGCACCTGGATCAGTCCAGCCCCTGCCGAGTGTCAGTGGAGGCTGAGAAGTCACCTGTGCTGTCCTTGCTCCTTTAACCTTACTACCCAGAAATGCCTGCCTTTTCTCTGAAGCAAATCTTCTTTGCCTTCAACTGCCAGTTTTGCTCAAACCAGAGAAACCAGCTAACTAGGATAAACCAGTAATTCAGAGGCTTCTTGTGACAGGCTGTTCATCCACTACGTTACCCCGCTTGTAGTATAACTAGTGAAATGCTCTCGAGTTCCAGATTTTTAACATATCAGATCTATTCTCAACCAGATTAAAGAGAGGAAATAATGTCAAAAAGGGAAACACACATAAAATGCTGGAGGAACTCAGCAGGTCAGGAAGCATCTAAGCACTTAACGTTTTGGGCTGAGACCCTTCATTAGAACTGGGGAGGAGCAGGGAAGAAGCCAGAATGAGAAGCTGGCAAGTGATGGGTAAGACCAGTGAAGGGGAAGATGAGAGGATAGGGGAGGGGGCAATGAAGTGAGAAGCTAGGAGGTGATAGGTGGAAAAAGTAAAAGGCTGAAGGAGGAGGAATCTGATAGGAGAGGAGAGTGGACCATAGGAGAAAGGGAAGATGGTGACAGGCAGGTGAAGAGAAGTGAGAGTAAGATTAAACAGTGGCATTCGAAGTTGGCCTTGGTAACATTGCCAACAAATGAAATCGAGTGATTTAACAACTTAAATTCTCCCTTTCAAGACTGATGAGGTTAACAATCATCACATCATGAAACGATCAGATTTAATTCCCTGCTTTGAGTTTAATGAGCCTCTTTCAGAATTCCGGAAGCTCCTATGGAGAACTAGAAGGTTGAGAGCACCTTGTTGAATGTATAAAACCAATAGTGTTGCAGTGTAAATCAAATTTTTTTTGCAATTTTTTTGAAAATTCACTCTTTGCAGCATATCTGCTGACTGGTTTCGAGTTTGTTGACTGATTCGGGCCTGCGCTACATCGTTAACGCAGCACTACTTTTCCAGCAAGATTCAGCCCAATAAATATGTAATGTCTGCTGCTTGAATAAAGCTCCATTCTCTGCAATGAGCTCACACTCTAAAGAGACACTATCCCTTTTGATGGTATTAAACAGCTGAATTTAAACAAAATATAGAAGCTCAAAGTTCCAACTACAGCAAAATTATCCAGAACACATTCCAGCCTTTTGAATGATGTCAAGGTACAGTGGATTCCAGTTAATTGGGACACAATTTTGGCCCAATTAAACAGCTGCCCCAAGTTTCATGGAAATGCTTAAAATGGTATAAAAAAAAGACAAACTAAGTAACAAATAATGTGTTTAAATGAACACTACCAATAATACTATAGTAATATAAAACTGTATTAGTTCTCATTCATCCAGAGAATGTAATGAACAAAATCAGCATCGACACTTAGTGCAGATAATAGACTGCCTTCACAGAATACTTTTGATGATTGCATCCTCCAAATCTTTTCCATAGTAACATTCAAAATAGTTGTTGATACCATCAAATTTTTCTTAGTTCCTAACTTGTTGAAGTAGTGAAATCATTTAATTTTCACTCCCGGCCATTTGTGGCATTTCTAAGCCCGAATGCTTGAAACTGCAGTGAGAAACATAGTTTGGAGTTGTCTCGTTGCTTACTTCTCACCAACTATCAATGATTTAAAGAAAAAAAAATCACTGTTTTTGAGCAAACACACGCAACTGATGCTATTTAAAACCTGTTTGCTCTAAGCATGGTGTAGTGTCTAATGGGCGCACAGGTGAACTTGACTGACGCCAGTTGGAACCTGCTTGGCAAGCTTCCTGCCCCAATTAAGCAGCATAATGTCCCAAATAAATGAAGGGCATCCTGGCAATTTGTTTTTGTTCTTTAAGAGTTATCCCAAATAAGCAACTGCCCTGATTAACCAAAGGCCCTATTAACCAGAATCCACCGTATTTGCAATAAACTTAGGATGGCAGAAGAACTGATTTAACAACATAATCAATCTCTTCTGTTTTAGTAACTGTTACCATAGAAATAGTGTTAAATGCTCAGTGGGGATTGGCAGGCCTTGGTGGTGATGATACATGTTTCCTTCATCTGGACAGACATCACTTCACTTACAAACGAGTACTGTGCAAGAGAGATCTATTCTGTTGAGACGGGCTGAGATTAAACCAGGCTAGAACCAGTTAGGACTATAAACATGACCTTAAATCAGTACAATGGAAAGTTGGGGGTCAATTTAGGGAAAGGTTAGAGATTTAAAGGAAAGTGCCGGGGAAAAAGAACAAAGCAACAGTGAAAAGCATTGTGATACAGGAAGAGACAAGACTGGAAATTACTCGATTAAGGGTTTAATCAACATGGTTTGTGGATTGTGGACTATAATTCACATTTATGATCTGCTCCGGCTTCTGGTTACCCTTTTTTTTGTAGCTAGGATGGGTGATTTTTGAATCAGGGTGCCCTGCAGATAAGGAACACTGAGCTGACCTGAAATATGCCTTTTGATTTTTGTGTCTTGTGTTCTGTGTTTTCACTTTTTTTTTACATTGTTTGCACAACTTGTTTTTTTTCACACGTGGGGATGGAAGGGGGTTGATGTTTTTTCTCCTCTTTGAATGGGTTCCATGGTTTTCTTAGTTTTGTGGCTATCTGTGGGAAACCCGAATCTCAGAGTTGCATACTGCATACATAATTTAATAATAAATGTACTTTGAATCCTTGTATCTTAATGCCATTAAGACATCATTCTTTTTCAACTTAATGTTGTTTGTGTAAGCCCATTAGACATTATGATCTTTATTAGCAAGGTTCCCAGAGCAGTGTGATTGGATTTCTGTGAAAAATTCACTGTCAGCTGGCCTGTTGGAAAACTTTAGTTGCTGTCACTTGGCTCAGCTTCTTTGAGCTGGGATGCCAACACTTACATTCCACAAAATGAACAACACTATTCCATCTCCAGAGAGCCCCAGCTTGAAGAAAACTATGGGACAATAGAGAGTCTCAGAGGGAGCTGGATGAGCTGATGAAGAGCAGTGGGTACAGAGATGTGTCTCTGTTTAAAGGTGCAGTGCAGACTCTCCCGGGAGACAAGCAAGTATTTTCTGGCAGAAGCTGATAAGAGGGTCTCTACAGCGTGTATTACTGCTGGATGACAGTCGATAAATGTTAGCACTTCGGGAAAGGTCATGCCACAGACAGATATCCACGCCTCCACTTCCAGTTCCTCTAGACTGAAGGGTGAAAAAAAAAACAAATGAGGTCTCCTCCCCTTGAGTGTCCTCCCTAATGCAGGAGAGGGCTGCAGGCTGTGAAATGTGGTGGAGATGATCAACAGCAGCAGGCTGCAGTGATCCTGGGGTCAGGAAGCTGAGAGTAAAGTTGACCCTGGTCTTGATGGGCAAGGCAGTCCAGGCACATCTAAGCTCACAGACATTGGTCAGGGCGATGAATGCAGACTGAGGATTGGCCCTTTAAGTTTCAGGGAAAAGGGGTTAGTATAAGCTGTTTACTTCACAAGTAAAAACAACTTGAGACCAGCAAGTTTGGAAATCATTCTGGAGATGAAATTTTGGCATTGCGCTGCTGTTCACATCATTTTGAGGAGTCTTAATATGCACATAAGCTTCTAGTGCGAAGATAATCCTGTAGTCAGCATTCAGATTTCCCATTGGACACGAGGAGAGCCAGAATTGGGTGCAGTTCTGGTCTACTCAGGCTTAAGATAACTTTTTTCTTGGAGCTCAGTAAAATAAATTCCATGTCAGAGTTTAACTGAAATGGTGCATTGGTGAATTCGGTCAATTGAAGGAAAATTGTTAAGATTTGAATGTTTTGTATCTAAGTGGAAGCAGCATTTGGAACAAAATAGACCAACCAGTGAATTGAAAATAAATGAAATGCTTTCTTTAATAACACTTGCATTGTTACAGTTTACGTGATGATTAAGGGTGAGAATGAAATAAACGCACACAAGAAATGAGAAGCAATGCAGGCCACTCAGTTCTTCAAGCCTACTCCACCATTCAGTGTGAGATGGGTGCCAGTTTCCCATAGCCTAAACCCCCAGATTTTCAAAAATGTATCCGGGGTAGAGAATTCTAGAGACTGACTTCCTCTGTGTGGAGTTCCTACTCACCTCAGTTTCAGATGACTAACTCCTGATTTTGTAACTATGTCCTCATGAGGTTCACCTACCTGTGCAAACGTTTGAACTTGGCCCCCCTAGGATCCTATGCATCTCAGTAAGTTCACTCCTCATTCTTATAAACTCACATACCAGAATAGATGATACCTAGAGAAGACAGACCATTTTTATTTTAATTATTACCAAGATATATTTTATTATTAATATGTACTTGTGTAAACCATACAGTATATGCTAACACACTAATGTGCCGTCGTGCACAAGACCTGTTCTTCTTAACAAGATTCATGGACATCAGCAGGATAAACATTTAAAGTGAGTCGGGGGGTGGGGGGGATTTCAAAGGAGATGTGTTGGGTAAGTTACTTTTACACAGTGTTGGGTGTGGGCAATGCACTTCCTAGGGGACTAGTGGAGGCACATAAAATAGAGGTACTTAAGACACTCCGACATAGGCACATGAATATGCAAAGAATGGAGGGATATGGAGAAGAGAGGGGAATAGTTTAGTTGGGTGTTTAATTAGTTTGGCATGACTTCATGGGCCAAAGGGCCTGTTGGTATTTTAGTCTGCACATATTCCATGAGGGTTAGCTCTTGGGTATGCACTGGTGGGAAAGCCCTATATTCTGACCTTACCCTACCTAACCTTTTCAGTGACTGCGCCAAGTTTCAAGGCCAAACTCAGCATGTGGTCCTGAACCTTACAATGTGATGGCTGGCCACACTCTGTCACGGACGACCCCGTACACTGGAAGACCAGCCAGTTTTGGGCAGACCACAGTCAATAACCCTCCACCAGCAGGTGACATTGTACACGCTCGGTGCCCCTTGGGCACTGGCCCTGGAACACGGAAAGATGGAAAGGGAGTGAGAGTCGATCTGTAGTGGAAGTATTTCTCTTTCCTGATTGCCTCTCTTCCCAGATTATTTGAAGGAGAACTCAATCTGTGGTGCGCAGGTAGTCGACGCTGGTGGAGTGCTCTCCTCCTAACGTACGGTTCTGTTGAAATCAGCAGAGTTGAACACATGGAGTCCTGCAAGCTGATACCCCTTGAGTATCAGGAAACAGAAACTAAATTTGCCCCCACAGTTGAGCCCAGCTGGAGGAACATTTTCTAGAATGTCATTATTTATAGTCAGACCCATGGAGTAAACCCAGTTCTCTCCACTATATCTACATTAATGTGGAAAAAGTCTTAGGCACATTAGATATAGCTTGGGTGCCTAAGACTTTTGCACTATACTGTTATAATTTTATGTATTGCACTGTAGTCTACCACAAATAAAAACAAATTTCATGACCTATGTGAGTGCTGTTAAACCTGATTCTGATATGGGTCTCTGTTGTGGACTGAGAGTGGGAAAGTTTCAAGGAGAGGGGGATCATGGTTGGTGAAAAGGGGAAGGGAGTGGGAAGCACTGGAGAGGCATTCTGGAGTGATCAATAAAACAACTGTTTGGAATCAAATGGCCTTGTCTGGTGCCTCAGGGCTGGTTGAGTCTGCACCCACACCACCCATCCCTGGCACTCCTTCTCTGCCACCTGTCCCATCCCCCCCCATGGCGCTCCATCTTTGCCATTCCCAACATCCTTTGCTTCCGCCAAATTTACAAACTCACTCTCCGCTCCACGTTAGCAAATACAGTACTGGGCAAAGTCCTAGGGACCCTAGCCATATATATGTGCCTTAGACTTTTGCTCAGTTCTGCAAGTCTGCTGTCATGTTCCAAATACACAGCAGAGAGACTAATCTTCAAACGAAGGTCAAATGATGGTTCTGCATCCATCAGGTGCGGGTGCCTCCAACACCTTTCCCTTTAATCTCTTCAATCTATACCTCTCATCATTTTGCATATCTCTGTCAGATCACCCCTCAGCCTCCTGTGCTCCTCGTCTACCCAATATTTCCCCTTCTCTAAAGTCCTTTGATTCCAGCACCAGTACTGATGAATCTCCTCTGCGCTCTCTCCAACATTGCCTCATCCTTCCTATAATCAGGTAATCTGAACTGCACATATTCTGTACCAAGTACAGTCTAGCCTCTGGCGATTTAATGTCCCAGCTTCTATCTTTTGTAACCATGCACACTAAACACTGGAGGAACTCAGCAGGTAAGGCAGCATCCATGGAAATGAACAAGCAGTTGATGTTGCAGGTGAAGACACTTCTTCAGGATTGGAAAGGAAGGGGAAAGTCACCAGAATGAAAAGGTGGGAGGAGGGGAAGGAGGATAGCTAGAAGGGGATATATGAAGCTAGGTGGGTGGGAAAGATAAAGGGCTGGAGAGGAAGGAATATGGTAGGAGAGGAGAATGGATCAAGGAAGAAAGTAGGGGCACCAAGGGGAGGTGAAAGGCAGGTGAAAAGATGTAAGAGGCCAGAGTAGGGACCTGGCCTATAAAGGCAAGCATACCTTATGCCTTCTTTACCACCTTATCTATCTGTTTTGCCACTTTCAGGGAACCATGTTCTTGGACTTGCACCCTCCTAGGTTTTTCTGTTATCTGGCCTACTCTGTTTGATTTTCCAAAATTCTTCACCTTCCGCTTGCCAGGATTGCTACCTGCCGGTGTTCTGGCCAATGTACCGTACATCCTCCTGTAGCATTAGACAGCCTTCCTTACTGTCTGTCATTGCACCTGTTTTCTTGTCACCCACAAACTTACTCAGCCCACTTTCTACATTCATGTCCAGGTTGAAAATGCGTATCCCAGACAGCAAGGGCCGATCAATAAACACTCATTCATTGTTCCTCTCCTTTCACCCAGCTACTTTTGGTTCCAATTAGCCATGCGCCTGAGAAGTGCAACAACGGTACATCTTTTACACTTGAGGGTTAATCAGTCCTGTACTAAGCCAGTGCACAGTGTGAAAACAGAAGCTGAACAGGGCTGTGAGGATTAGGTGAAAATATTATTTGCTTCCCTGCTGTTTGCTTGTGTCTCCCAGGTGCACAGTTTTTTGTGTCTATTTAAGCAGTGTTTTCCAATTGAAATCTGCTGCAAATGAAAAATTATTTTGCAACCCACTGGTGTGATTAATCTGGTCAGATGTTGTTACAGGTGCCAAAACGCTTTGTTCACCCTGATGTCACTTTGCTTTGGGATAACACTGGGGCCCCACAGGAGTCAGTCAAAGTTCATGAGGTGCTAGGTCAGCGCGGTGCACTAAGTGATTTTGCAGTTTCATTTGGTCACAGTGGCTTTGTATTACTGCTCTGTACAAGGATCGGCTAATACCGATGGAGAACAAACATTCTTGTAGCAGCCGAATTGCAGGTGGCTTGGGTTATAGTGGTGCCGAGTTTGGTTTATTATTGCCACCGAGGTGCAGTGTAAAGCTTCTGCTTTGCCTGCCATACATCAAGGTAGTTAAAAGTTAAACCTGACTGAAGAGAGAATGACTGGGTTGGGAGGTCTCTTTGATTATGCCAAAGGGAACTTGCGTTTCTCAGAACAAGTGGTACAATTATTATTGTGGTTTCCTAGTCAAAACAAAAGGACTCAGCAGCATAGATCAGGTTAAACCATAAAATTAATCCACCTTGAACCACGAGGGGCATGGAAGCTAACTCTCATTTGCAATAGCACAGGACTTTGATGTAGTAACGGTCCAAGCGATTAAAAAATATGAGAATTACCAGGGTCTGATGTCGGTAGAGAGGTTAAGTTCCTGTCTTAATATTTCAGAAATCCAAATTTCAAATCCGACACATTTCCTAACTGTAATTTTAGAAGAAAATCTAGTCATTAGTACCAATGAGCATAATGCTCTCGGATTGTTATCAAAAACCCATTGGTTTACAATGTCCTTCAGGAGAAGATCTGTTATTTTCTCAGGTGAATGTAGGGTTGAGATGGGCACTGAGTAGAGAGGCTCAGCGGTCTACTCCCACACTTAATTTTGCCTTCACGTTATTCCTGACCTACAGTGGTGTGGTTGGCTCTGGGATGGTCTGAGAATCCCTTATGACAAGGCAAAAGCACCCACGCCCCACCTTACTAGTACCACAAAGAATAATTCTGTTAAAAACAATTGTGGATAATCCTGGCAGAGGTGGTCACCCGGGGTTTACTGTAAACATTAGCAGGGAAAGTGAGGACAGATACTAATCTAATTGATTAGATAATTAGCTGAGAACGTCAAAAACTGCAGAAGCTGGAAGTCTGAAGTCAAAACAGAAGATGCTGGAAGTGCGCAGAAGATTAGGCATTGTGGAAGGAGATATCGGGTTAACGTTTGAGGTCAAACATTCTTGTCGGGATGATTAGGAGGGGGAAAACCAGGAGAGTGCAAGGAGATGAGAGGAAAGGACTTGTGGAGGAGAAGAAGGGACCATGAGGGGAGGGCCAGACCAATCACGGTGCTGCTCATTACCAGGTTGGTGTGCGGTGATATGGTTAAATTTACCTGTGGCTGAGATAGGTCTCCACTCTTGTCTTGCTCTGGAGCTGCAGCAGTTTAGCGAACGTGACCTCGCCATGATCAGATTAGTAATGGATCGCAGGAGGACTGGCAGCAGGCCCACAGGTTTCTGAGTGCTGCCCTTGTTTCTTTCAGATACCAGACACCTAACTGTGACAGCAACGCCCGATCCAAGCTCATCGAGGGCGACGATCCATTCAAGGACAAGGAGCTACAAGGTGAGCCATTACTTCATACCTCACCCACACAGCAGGGAGTGATCACTGTCTATTGCAGGGAAACCACTAGCCCATCTTGCAGTCATTCAGCAGTTATGGATGATTGCCCTGTACAAGTGCCACATGTGATTTGACTAATTGACATTTAATTGGTTACAGATGCTGCCCTCCAAAATAGTGATGGTTAATTACAAGAGAATAAGAGCTCTCCACATGAAATGTTCCTTCCCTGGCAGTGCTGATGTTTTACAATACATTTTTAAAAATTCTGATCTATTGAGGGCATAAAGAATTGATTTATATGATATAGGAACTCAGCTACAAGCTACTCAGGTTTGGAGACCTTGAAACCATATCAGCTTTTGCTCAGTGTGTATCTGGTTGGTACTGATCCAAGCAAGTCAAAACAAAAAAAGACTTCCCAGGGCACAGTTGTGAAAGTATAAGAGAATGAAACAACAGTGTCTCTGAGCTTTTTCCATAATGAAACTGAAGTGCTGCAGAATGTGTTGAATAGGCAGCAATATTGAAAGATTCTGTGGAGATGAGTAGACAATCTGTGCAGTACAAAGCTAGTCTGTCAAATGAATTACTTACTTGCAAGAATATTTGAAGCTAAGCAGTTCAATTGTTCCCAGTGAATATAGTAAAACCTCAATAGCTCAGGAATGTCTTAAGTCTACCTCCTGCTCTGGCGAGAAATATTCAGTAAGACTTGAATATCAGGGAGGAGGTAACCTTTTGCTATTTCTGCAGGTTTAACACACAGCAGCTTCAAATTTCTCCGAGCCACGAGGCAGACACAATCTGAAGTTAAGTGCGCTTAATTTGGTTGAAAATCAATTTTCCCATAGATCATGCTCTATCTAGCTGTGTAATATAAGTATTCCCACTTGCAAAGGCGATCGTAACCATACTCAGAAATTGCCACTCATCAGTTAGCTGCTTAATGACATGGAATTATTTGTCAGTGTCTCCTTGCACAGATGCTGCTTTGCACATGTTCTGCTCTCTGCTATTAGGCTGATCTCCTTTGATCCAGATTTTGATTGTCTTTTCTAATATTTCCTTTTGAGACTATGTGTTCTGTGAGGCGTCTGGAGTAATTTACTGCACTTATAATACAGGATGTGGTTAGAAATTGGAGTGTGTTGGCTGGGTGGAGCAATAGCAGCACCAGTAGCCCTTGTAGCTGTTGGCCCCCTGCTGCACGTTCCCCTTCCCCCTTTGGCTGAAGCTGACTAGTAAACGTTTCTGCCTGGTTGGTACTTTGCAGTCACAGCCTGTCCACCATCTACAAGGTTCAGGTCAGGAGTGTAATGGAATACTCGCCACTCGTCTGAATGAGTGCAGCTCCATCAACACTCGAGAAGCTTGACACCATCCAGTACAAGGCAGCCCACTTGATTGGTATCCTGTCCACAATTATCCAACTCCTCCACCATCGACGAACAGTTGCAGCAGTGTGTACTACCTACAAGATGCACTGCAACAACACACCAGAGTTCCTAAGGCAGCACCTTCCAGCCCACGGCTGCTACCGTCCAGAAGGACAAGAACAGCAGATACCTGGGAACACCACCACTTGGAAACCCCCTTCCAAGTCACTCACCATCCTGATTTGGAAACATACCACCACGATTCCTTCATTGTCGTTGGGTCAGAATCATGGAATTCCCTCCTTAACGGCACTGTGGGTGTACCTACACCTCAGGGACTGCTGTGGTTTATCACCTTCTCGTGGGCAACTAGGGATGGGCGATAAATGCTGGCCTAGCTGGCAATGTCTACATCCCATAAATGAATAAATATTGAAAAAGATGTTCAGATGGAATTGCTGGGCTTGGGCAGGGTGCGGGTGGGCATTGGAAGATGGGCGTTATTTGGATTAGAGTGAGGAGCTGTGGCTGCATATGACAGCATTTGAATGGTGCAGGTTGAGGAGGGGATGGTGTGGGGGAGGGAGGCTATGTTTTTCTGCTGGTGGCCAGGTCGTACAACAGGTTTGGAGAATTACGGTGGTGGGAGGTTGAGGCAGGATGGGGATCCAGAGGTTGAAAGTTATTTCCCAATTTACCTGGCCCCTTGCTGCAGTGGGAAGACCTGTTTGTCCCGACAGTGTCCTTTGGCTATTCCCAGGACAATGTGGTCCAGGTTTCCGTTGCAATGCTCCAAGCGGAGCGTTGGCCTGAAGCTGTGCCCTGATGCAGAACGTGCATAAGATGAGCAAAGTGACTTACTTCGGGAGCGAGGCAAAAGGATAGGTTGAGAAGTGCTCATTACTACTTTTCCATTGCAGAACATTATAGACTCCCTACAGTCTATTGAATCATTGCATAGTATTGTTAAAGTGCAATTTTCTGATGTTGCGGTGAAGTTCTAACAGAGAGAGGTTTGTTTGTAATACACTCGTGCCCTTTGAGTGGTTCATTCTCAAGCTGTTACTGTTAAATGCTCTTCACAGTGGCACAGCTCTCTGAAAACCTCCCTTTTACTTCAGAGGACGCTGCACTGAGATGAATAAATATTGCTTTGCTCTACTAACCTGGGAGTAATTTCTTGACACTATTTCTGCTCCAAGTTTGAAATTGCACTTAAGAGCATGAGTTGCAGGAAGTAATTGTTGAGCTGGTTCATTCAGGCAGGGCCTCTTGTGTCCATTTCAAGCAGTTGTGTGCTGCTGGAGACATGGCTTATCGTTTTGGGTGAAGCATTAAACTGAGACCCCATGTATCCTTCCCAGTTTGTTCAGTGGATCGTCTGTTACCATTTCAGGGAAACTATCACTGGTTTCCTGACCAAAATTAGTCTGTAAACCAATGGATTAACTATCTATTTACTTCATCACTGTTTGGAGGAGCCTGCAATATATTGACTGGTTGAGCACACTTGAAAGATAATTATGGTTGAGAATGGTTCAAATTCAAACACAGCATAGAAATTGGCTCCTTGGCCCAATTTGTCCCTGCTGTCTGAGATGCCTTTCTACTTCAATCTCATTTGCCTGCATCCCTCTACACCTTCCCTATCTATGTAGATCAAGGGCTTGTACTTTCTTTGGCATGGGTGAAGTGAATTCCGCTCTATTCCAACCTATACTAGATTGAACTAGAAGGATGCTAATCCTGATGTGTTCTGGCTGCTGGGGAAAGTTGGAAAATGGGCAAACTTCAAGCAAGAAAATTTACTGACTGGATTGTGCATTCACAGATGACCCAGTTACTATCCAGATAACAATAGTATGACTAACAATAATCCCTTGAAAATTCTATTTCACATAAATAATTAACAGCAGGCATAAATGGTTATCGTAAACATAAGCATTCTTTACAGTCTAATAACTAGTTGATTTAATGCCCACAGCACCAAGTGTCCCCTCTAAAGGAAATTCTTCTTAAAGTCTGAAGAAGCATTTAATATCTGTATTTGTTTGGTTGAATTAGAACTGTAAATTTAATGGTATATTGTGTAACTTTTGGCAACTGTCTCTTCAGTTCCTTGACAAAATGCCCATGCTAGATGGGACAGGCTCCACCACGTTTAATAGCATTTGATGAATAGTTGTTTTATGGTCACCCGTGGTTTTTAAGACTTGCTCCATCCAGTCATGGAGTGAGAAATCCTAAACCATTCCCATTGCCAAAGATCAGAACTGGGGAAACAATAATTGCTCCAGACTGAATTCCGCAACCACATTAAAGGCTGGCCAAGCTCAGACACTTTAGAACAATGGCAGGGGTCAGTCTGAGTGCGTCTGTCCTAGCTGCCCTGAACTTTGCTACTTTTCCCTTCATTGTGGATTGTGGATGAGTACTTTGGAACTTGCTTCCATACTCAAGATCGCAAAGTCTTGACTGGTGCCCTGTTCACCAGACATTTATAGTTATTATTGATTTTTTTTTTGTTGCTGCTGCTACCTCCCATTTGTATTCTAAAGTCATGCATGTTTAGTTTTGTAACTCCAAAACATAAAAATAATTGAAAGAAAAACACAGAGCCAGGGATAACTGATGTCCAGTGAGGTATGCACTTATGACATGGCGTGATGACGTATGCCATTCACGTACTTTTACATATAACCCGTAATGAATTATGTACACAACAAAGAAGGTATAATCAAACAATATATTTACAATATTACTTGAATATTACTGAAATATTAAATGCACAAAGATGGGTATCTCCTTCTTTTCCTTTTTTTTTCTGGAACACAGAGTTAAGTACAATGGGGGGTATAGTCTAGCTCTGTCATAGGGAGAGATTATCAGGTGGAAAGGGATGAAGATTCAAGGATTATGCTCGAAGCATCCTTGGAAAAAGTTGTAATGTTTCTGCTGACTCCTGGCCCTTGTCCACTCACAGTGGAGACTGAGTGTCCGTGATGGTATTCAGGAGGTCGGGTGGAGGGGGAGCATGCAGGGGTATAAGCAGAGGGAGGAGTACACTTCCTTGCATTCCCACCCTGGAAAGCGCTGCTGTCCTGTCTGTGATAAGAGTTTGTGGTCAAAGGTCAAAGTACATATATGTCTCCATATACAACCCTGAGATTCATTTCCTTGCAGGAATACTCAATAAGTCCACAATAGAATAATAACCATAATATAATCAATGAAAGACCACAAGAACTTGGACCTTCAACCAGTGTGCAAAAGGAGGCAAACGATGCAAATACAAAAAGAAAGAAATAATAACTAAATGGGCAATAAATACTGAGAACATGAGATGAAGAGTCATTGAAATTGAGTCTGTATGATCTAATTACGTTTGTGGCTCTGGCGAAATGAAGCAGGTTTATTGTTTGCAAAGTAGTTCCCTTCATGATCTTGAAGGCTGAAGAGCAATTTTATATCTTCAGAGTTTCAGGGAGATATGGAACATGGGAACTCATCTATGCTGGCCAAGATGGCCACCTCCACTAAAACCCATTTGCCTGTTTATCACCCATAACCTTCTAAACCTTTCCTATCCATGTACCTGTCTAAATGTTGTTTAAGTGTTGTAATTGTACTTTCCTTCATCACCTCTTCTGGCAGATTGCCTGTTTACCCATCACTCTCAATGTGGACTTCACGGGTTTATACAATTAAGAGAAGAAAGTACCTTACCTATGCCCCCCATAACTGTATAAACCTGTAAGAGGTCTCCCCTCTGTCCCCTTTGCTTAAGGGAAAGCAGTCCTATCCTTTACAATCTCTCCCTATTACTCAAACCCTCCAGTCCAGGCAATGATTAGGGCAGCACGATAGCATAACAGTATTACATCGCTTGTGACCCGGGCTCAACTCCACCGCTGTCTGTAAGGAGTGTGTGTTTTCCTCACACTATTGTGTAGCTTTCTTCTGGTGCTCCGGTTTCCTCCCGCATTCCAAAGAAGTACAGCTTAGTAGGTTAATCGGTCACATGAGTGTAATTGGGCATTGCAGGCTCTTTGGGCTGGTAGGGCCCATTATCTCTAAATAAATAAACAATCAAATATTTCTGTGAATCTTTTTGGGACCCTCTTTCAACTGAATCATGCCATACTTGTCGTGTGGTGACCAGAACCACATACAGTAGTTGTGTCTTTGATTGATACAAAATTGTAATAGCCAGAGAAAAACTCAAAGTAACAAATACAAAACGATGGAGGAACTCCTAGAGAGGCGGCATCTATAGAAATGAGTAAAGAGTCGGTGTTTCATCAGCACCAGATAGGTAGGGAAAATGCCAGAATAAAAGGGTGGTGGGGGGTGGAGGTGAGGTAAGAATCTTGGAGGTGATAGGTGGAGAAGGCAAATGACTGGAGAAGAAGGGATCTGATAGGAGATGAGAGTAGACCATGGAAGAAAGGGAAGGAGGGGCACCAAAGGAAGATGATAGGCAGGTGAGGAGAAGAGGTAAGAGACCAGAGTGAGGAAATGAAGAAGAGGGAAGGGTCAGGGGGAATATTACTGGAAGCTGGAGAAATTGATGTTCATGCCATCGGGTTGGAGGCTTCCTGAAAGGAGTATGAGGTGTTGCTCCTTCACACCTCATTGTGGCAGAGGAGGCCATGGACCAACATTTCATAATGGGAATGGGCACAGGGATTAAAATTGTTAAAAGATTACTGGGGAGGGATGAATGAACAAGGGAATCATGGTGGGGGGAGTGGGCCCTGCTGAAAACAGAGCTGGGGGGGGGGAGGTAAAGATGTGTTTGGTGGTAGACATCTCTATTAAGGCAGCAGGAAGATGGGGTGAGTGAAGACGTTCAGGAAATAGAGGAGATGCAGGTCAATGGAGCGTCCAGTGGCGGAGGAAGAGAAACACTATTCTTTGAAGGAAGAGGCCATCTCTGATCTCCTACAAAGGAATGCTCCATCCTGGGAACAGATGTGAGAGAGATGAAATAACTGAGAAAAGGGAATAGAGTTTTTACAGGAGATAGGATGGGAAGAAGAATGGCTAAAAACCAATAATGTTGTTTCTGTGTAGCAGAGGATGTAGGCTAAAGCAGAAAGAAATAAGTGATGGGGATTTAACTTGCTTACTAGCTCAGCAACATTAACTAATGTGACCTAGGCTTGCACTGTGTGGAAGGAATAGCAACGGGATATCTCTGGCAACTTGTGCCGTGCTGATTCCAAATCCTGCGTGGATCCGTGCTGTAAGCAGTCCGGAAGGTCCACGGTTTAGTTTGAGAAATTCAGTTGGCCTTGTGTATTGGCCCATGTGGAACGTTTCTCACTGATATATGAAAATAAAACTGTCTTTTCATATAAACTCAATTATAGGTCTCTCAGTTTGGAAAGATTTTCGCAGTATGTAAATCCTGGCCAGCTATGGTTCATGGAATCTAGTATTGTGTGCTAAATGTGATAAAGATTTTTTGTTTTTTTAAAGATGTTTTAGTGTTACTTTATGACCTGTTTACTGTCAGTGATTCCTGCAAAGTGATTTTACACCAGGGTGGATAAAGTTTTCTAAGGCTAGAGACCAAGAGCTTGTAAAAGGCATTTGGAAAACAGTTCAAGAACATTTTGAGTCAAGGTATGGAACTGGTCAGAGGTCAAAACCAGTGCTGGCTGCCTCTGATTGGAAAAGCCCTGCCCTTTGTTGGAATTGTCAGTCCTCTTGGAGTGACCTGCCCCTTGGGAGACTACCTGGGGGAGCACTCTTAAAAACCATATACTCCTGATGAGCGGTGAAAAATGTCAATGTCAGTAGCTAACAGCACTCTATACAGTAAACTTAGATTATCAAATTGGTTTATTTAGAAAGAACAATACACAAATATTTTAAATAAGGAAATATAATGAAGACTTGCATGTAAAATGCAAGGTACCATGTTGTCCCCATGCAACCTGGAAAACATGGAATTCAGATAGCTGATGAGTCATATTTTGATCTGTCGGATTACTACTTATGGTACTTGTGGAGTATTATCATGGTATTAAGCCGTAGATTCATGGGTTAACGAGAGCAGGTGAAGAGAGAGAATACGAAAGATTGTGAAGCAGTAGGAAATGCCCATCAGGTCAAGCAGTGCCAATGGGGAGAGGGAAAACTGAGGCAATTATCACAGATGAATGACCTTGAGCCAAATTGCCCAGTTTTAATACTAACAGAAATTGAGTTATCTAAGGTTTTGGAATTTGACAATGAGTTTGGAAGGATGCAAGATGGGAGATGAGGCCTGTTCTTCAAGCTTGCATTGGAGACCTGCACTGAGAGGCTGGAGTGGTGTGAAAGCTGAGGAGTGGAAGACAACCACAGTGATGCCCCTCAGACTGAATGCAGGCGGCTTGTCCAGGGTTACGAGGACCATATTGTGAGTAGCATAGTTGCAGTACATGAGACTGGAGGAAATTGCTGCTTCACTGAGAAGGACCTTTTGGGTGGTGGGAAGGGAAAAGGTGCAAGAACAAGTTTTACACATCAATTTAGTACCTGCAGATTTTTAAAATTGATTTTCATCTTGTTGGCGCATGCGTGTCCAATCTTATTACAATTTATTGCTTTAGTAGCTTCTTACAGTTTCTTATTTGGTCCATACCAGCAGAAAGACTAAAACTAGGGTCCCCTTTTATTTAATCAGCTTATATACCGGTACTTCAGTTTGGGATAAGCTTCAACAGCAGGAACCCAAGTGCTGCCAGAACTCAACGAAGTTTCAGTAGAGAAGCCTGACATGTGTTTTAAAGTTAAGATTACTTTTTAGACAGGGCCACAAAAAGTTACATTTTTTGCCTTTGGTGGGTAGGTGCTGTTACACTAGAGACCAACAAAGTGTTCATGAAGTTGAATGTGTTTGCAGTGTAAGTGATAAAGATGGATTGATCTGCAGAATACTAGGAAATGTGAGATTCTATCCTGGTGTTGTGATTTTGTTTCCCTTGTGCTTGGCTGTTACTCTTGAATGATTTGCTTAGTGCAGGCAAGCAAAGTTGATATTCCATTTATTCCTCCTAATAATAACAACATGTGTCTCTGTACTGTGCTTCACAGCACTGTCCTTTTCTCGCCAGCCTCCCAGCCCCAGACTCTGCATCTGCATGCTTTGGTATCTCTAAGCTGACAAGGGTGGCATTGCCCAGGACACCCCCTCTGTCAGCTTGCTTGTTGTTGGTTGGTTGCTTCCTTTGTTGACATGCCACGCCATGTTTTCCCATTCTGGGACCCAACCCTTCCTCTACCCCCACTTCCCCTGTGTACTCTCTCACAACACCAGAGCACCAGTCCCATTAGCATCAACCCTACCATGACAGAAAAATGAGGAGAGAAACACAGGGCAGGAGCAACTGGAAAAGACAGCTGGAGACCAAATGTAAAGAGGAAATCTGAAGAGATATCTTAAAAGATCAGCCTAGCTGATGGCAGGAAATGGAGATAAGGAGAATACAGCATATTCTCATTTCATCAGGATGTAGGAGACCTTTTGACTAATAAAGTGAATGCTGGCTCATCTATTGTCTATCTCATCTACTGCTTTCTCCCATATTTCTCTGTAATGTATTCTCTCAAAAGCTCATGAACTTTTCATCCGCCAACACTAGAGCCAATTAAAAGTATCCAATTAACCTACTGATCTGCACACCTTTTGGGTACGTGTTGAAATTGGAACACCTGGCAAAGACCACACAGTACAGGGAGAACATGTCAACTGCACGTCAAAATGCCATCTGTGTCCCCATGGTACACAGATGGCATTGGAGGTCAGGGTTGAGCCTGGGTCACTGGAGTTTTGAGGGAACTATGGTGTCGCCATGGGAATAGGGAAAGACTGAGAGGTTATAGGTTGAGCGGTTGGGGTAATGCAGACTCTCCAGAAGGAGTCAAGTAGAGAGACTGAAACCCCAAACTCAGTGGCAGCTGGATAAAATGCAAGCAGTAAATTGTGAAGATGACACAAGCAAGCGGAAGAAAAACAGTTTGACACTCCGCATCAGACTACGTTAGGTCCTTTATTATGTAAAGAACGGCTCACACCTGGCTTCTATCCATTACACTCCAGGTGTAACACTTGCAAACAAACAAAACCTCTGGTCTTGTGATGGATTCTTCTTCATCAGAGCCAAGAAATCTACAGTTACATTGCCCTTTGCCTGACCTCAGGATTTCTGAGCAGCAGTTGCTTATCTGGTTGTGTTGGTTCAGATCAGCTTTCCACAGGAGCGACTAGAAGAGAGTGCACTGGGCTAGATTAACAGTCATTCATTAATATTATGCATGATATTTATTGCTTATTTATTATTGTCATTTCTTTCTTTTTATACTTGCACAGTTTGTTGACTTTTGCACACTGGTTGAACGCTCAAGTTGGTGCGGTCTTCCATTGATGCTATTATGGTTATTATTCTATTATGGATTTATTGTGTATGCCTGCAAGAAAATTAATCACAGGGTTGTATATGGTGACATAAATTTGCTTTAAACTTTGACCCATCCATCACTTGTGGGAGATTTATTATTTTAAAAGAAAATATGAATACCTCATTATCCAAATGCAATTTGATGGAAGCAGTAGAAAAAAAAATGTGTCCAGTCACTCCTACTTTCTGTCAGGGGCCCTGCTCCCAGTGTTGTCTCTGGCAGAAATCACCGTTCCCTCTTACTTCCCCCACTGCTTGACACAGTGTCCCCTGTTATTCCTTCTCCATGGTAGAGGGAACTGACTAGGCTGAAGGTTTTGCATTCAGCCAGAATATTCTTCTGTAACTGCTTAAGCTATCATGGCTTTTAAGCAATTCACAGGCTGTATTGACATCAAATATTTTATGGTTTGTAGAAAATTAGCCTTCCACTAGCAAAATATAAATTTTGGGAAATTAATCATGAAGATAAATCCTTTGAAGTGGAAAGGAATAATTGCTCAACTCTTGTAATATTTGAGTGGAGAATCAAATCACAAAGGAATAAATATTAATGAAGCAGCAACATAAAAGTGAAGGATCAGTGATTTACTAATAGAAAGCAGCAATAGAGGCTATAGAAATACTTCAGAGAAATTCTAAAACAATTTGGCTTTATGTAGCGCCTTAACTCCAGGAAATGGTAGCATATTTCTTTGCATGGATGCTCTGAGACAAAATTTGACATCTGAGCTTGGAAGACAAATGACTAAATGTTTGATGAAAGAGGTTTTAGGGTGCATTTAAAAGGAAGGTAGGTAAAAGACACAATACGCGTGGCCCATTCAAAAGGTCAAATCTGCCTAGTCGTGCTTCCCTGTTCTTTTCTCAATTTGTTCGTCTCTGTCCAATTCCATTTACCTGCTGCAGATATATAAATCAGGTGTAGGTGTAGGCTGCTGTCAGCCTGTTCTACCCTTTAATGGCTAATCTGATTGACGTTAACTCATCATCCCTGCCTACCCTGCTAACCTCTTACTTCCTTGTTTACCTTATTAATCTGTTTAATGTCCAAAGGCTCTGCTTTCATTGTCCTTTCAGGAAAGTTGTTCTAAAAATTCAGAACCCTTAGGGGAAAAAAATTCACTTTTTATGTCGTAAATGAATGACCCCCTTAATTTTATACAGTGACCCACATTTCTAGATTCTGCAACGAGAGCAAGTATTCTCTACATACTCATCCTCAATAACTTTTATGTTTTCATCATTGTTCTAAGCTGCAGTGAGTGCAATGCTAGGCTGCCCAACCTTTCCTCGTGAATCAAACCCTTGTGTTCCAGGTTGTTTGAAATGTGCTATTGTTTGTTATTATCACAGCAGAGTGTGCTTTTCAAATCCTAACCTGTGTTGCAAAAAGTCTTTTAAGCTCTTTTGTCAGTCAGGACCCAATGACCAGTTCTGAAACATTAACACCCTCTGCCCCTCAGAAAACATTCTGTTACAAGGTAGGAGGTCAGTCAGCTGATCAAGTCTGTACTCACAGAGTAATCCTGTCAGTTCCATTCATCCACTTATTTCTCCGTTGTCTATTCTTACACATGCACCAATTCTTACTACAAAACCTAAAGAAGGGATAATTTACAGATGCCAATAGACGTGCATGGCTTTGGGATCTGAAAGGGAAACCATGTGGTCACAGAGAGAACGTGCAAACTCCACATGGACAACAAAAGAGGTCTTGTGTAGTAAGAGCCTGAAATTGATGCCTGTCCTGTCTTAAACTTCAAGAGCTGAGTTCTCGTTTCTCTGTTTCCATTCAGGTTATTCATGTTCCATGAGCAATTCAAGCTTTAGAACGGTGCCAAGAAATTTTCCTTTAAGTTTTTGCTGCCACAAGTGTCAGTTTTTGATTCAGTGCAAGTGGTCATGGGCAGTGTATGCCAAGACCATGTTTTGAGCTGATGACAGTCTTGAGAAATGGCAAGAGAGTCTAATTCCACCCCACAACACCTCTCCTTTAAATTGCACCTCCAATAGTCCCAAGGTGCTTCACAGGAGCGGCAAATGGTTTTTCATAATTAGCTCAGTGACTAATGTTTAGTCAAAGTGGTAAGTCGTTAAGCCCTTGAGAAAAGGGGAAAGAAACCAAGTTTTGAGAAATTTGAGAAGGGAATTTCAGAACATCAGCTGAAGGTGCAGCCACTAATGGTGGTGTGATCAGAGTTGTGGGGATGCTGAAGAGGTCAGAATTTGAGATGAAGTTGGATTCTCTGCCAAGAAGTAATTTGGATTGGCTGCTGCTCTCTTACTGAAATCTTGAAAATTTCCATCCTTCTGTTATGCTATGATTAGGAAGATGAAGGCATCTTAGTGGAAAGACTGAAGGAGACTCTTAACTTGGTATGAAGACAGGTAGGATGAGGTTTCCTCCAGAGACACAGCTTTGTAATTGACAGATCTGGCCAGCAGTCAAGCCATTAGATGTTCAGTCAGAAGCCTTTACCCTCTTTGTGGAAATAAACCCTGCTTTGTTTGTGACTCTGCAGTTTTTTTGGGGGAAAAAACACGCTTTGTAATGCCAAGTTTAGTCCAACAATAAATTATCTTTAATTTTATATACCTTCAAGGTGATATTCCAAACTATCGTGAGACTCTATGCTTTTATATGGTATCATTGAGTGAAAAATGAAACAAAATAAATTTGAAGCATAAAATGTCTGCCAGTTGCTTTGTAAAGAAGCCATTTTTACCAGTTTAACAGTGTTGCTGTTCAAAGTGTCTTTCTCTTGTGCGTAAGATTGGTCGTGCTCTTATCATGCAGACCAGTGGTCTAGAATGGGTAAATTGATACAGAGTGCATGAAGTACAATGAAAACCCAAGTGACTCACTTCTTACTCTACAAAAGTGCGGATTAAGAAGATTTGAAATTGTTAAATATCCTGAAAAACTAAGTATAAGCTGTGTAAGTTGGAGATGACAACTTTATTAAACACAGACTAATGTCCCTCATTGCTAGAATTGATTGATAGTGATACAACTCTTTTTAATATAAAATATGCCCTAAGCTTTTTCTGATGTTGAAATATTTAAATATTTGGTGAGTTTTGAGAACTCCCTTGAAGTGGGGAAGTGATGCTGGAGAAGAAAATCGATACATTGAATAATAAGCTGGCTATCACTGAAACAAGGTTATTTCATTCCTGTTGTTAGCTGAAGGATGCCAACTGATGGAGTCTGCTTTTTATTTATATTTAAGGTCAGAGTCATCAGTTCTGTGGAAGAGTTGCTGGTCCAAAATGTTGACTGGTTTCTCTTTCCTCAGATGCTGCTCGTTTGGCTGAGTTCTTCCAGCATTCCTTTATTTTTGTTTTATTAACAATTATTTTATTGTTCCTCCAAATCAGTAAGGTTTCTCAAATGAAGAGCAAAAGTGTGTTCCTTGCAAGGCAGTCTGCAAGTTTCAACCCTTTACACTGCATATCCACAATCCCACCTTTGGTCACCCACTGCCTTCTCTCCAGATGGAAAACAAAGGCCTGTGTTAGCCATTTGGTTGACTCTTTGTATCCCCATCTCTGATGATCTTATAACTTAAAAATAAGTTTGAAAGAAAGCTTTCTAATGCCTTTGCTGTTCTCCCAGGATTTCCAGCAGTGACCCAATTTCTGAAGGCTGCTGGAATGTTGGCAACGAAAGCCTTTGAGAACTGGAATATTATGATTGGTTTGATTACAAGGGGTTGAAATGGAGCTCCCTATGCAAAGAATTGAATTTTGTTCAAACCTGTTCAGTAACTTCAGTGAATAAGCTTTCCTAATGACTAGATATTTTTCCTCAGAGCTAACAAGATTGGCTAAGTCCTAATCTGATATCAAATATGTTTTCTCTTGTGCATGTAATTGCTATTCCATCAAGTTAAACATTTAATTTAAAAAACTTTCTTTGATTCTTTATCATTCAGCGCCAAGTGATTTTTGTTTCTACACCCCCCACCCCCCCCCACCATTTGAAACTCAAATTAAAAATATATTTACTCAAGTGTTTGGCAAGACTAACTTATGACCTTGTACTTTTATCAAAGATTACACTGCCTGTAGCTCAGCAATTGGCACTTAACAGTAGGATTCAACAAGCTTCTCTTATTAGGTGAATTGGGGATTTTAGAACACTGTTTTCATTGGTCATTAATTTAGAATTGTTACACAGTGAGATATAATTCAATCAATGCATAAAAGCTCACTCTTGTTTGACATAATGGGAAATCAGCAGGATAACATTAGCACATTTCAAGTCAGTCTCATTAACCTTTCTTCTGTAATGTCCTTGCATCTGATCTGAAAGTAAATAATTGCTCATGATGCGAGTACTGGGGGAATATCTTAATTTTCTTGATTTCTTTATTTACACATCTCCAAGCGCTTTTAAAATCTTGCTCTGTTTAACTTCGCTATTATCTCATTGTAGAAATCTGTCTGGTTATAGGCACTAGACTATTGAACCATGCTTCTGAGATTGTCCTCGCTGACGTTGATAGAACCAAATTTGGAAAGGGTTCAATGGGCATATATTACTGTATTAAGTATGTATTACACACCATGGAAGGTGAATTTCTGCACCATGTTTTTACTGGATTTGGCGCAGTTTGAAATGGAGTGCACCCTGCGTTCTGTTCCATTCTCCAGGATACCTGGTGTCGATGTGAATGGTGTGGAAGCTGTAGAACTGAATGGTTTGCTGATTTTTGACCTCAGAGAGGCCAAAGCCATTTGGTTGTTGGTAGTTCTAGCTTACATGGAGCAAGACAGGTACATATTTGAATTACCGGTCCTTCTTGGGGTCACGAACACCCTTTGCATGAGATGGATTGTTTCGAAGACCGGCAGGATGGTGGGAACAGATTTGCTGCCCGATGTGCTGCTGGCATCCTCTGCTAGGTGGGAATATAGGCTGAGTTGAGCTGAGCATACTCGCATGCTTGTTCAGAGTCACTGAGACCGGCTGACAGCCACTCTTCCTGCACCCTCTTCTTCTCCAGAGTTGTTTCTCCAATGCTGTCCCATACGCTCTTCTTGTTCATTTCTGACTAATGAACAGTTTGGGTGATGATCAGTTCTCAGGACTGGAACCCTGCCCTAACCTAGAGACAGCCTGTTGAGAGTTCAGTAGTATAAGCATCTATTTATTTCCAGGAAATGAAAATTTTTTAAAAATGCAGATGCTAGGTAATGGAAAATAAAAGCAAAAATGGCTGGAAATGTTCAGCTGCTCAGTCAGCGTCTGTGGAGCTAATATTTCAGAAGTCACTCATCTTCTGATAACAGGTGTATGGTCTGAAGTATAAACAGTATACATTTCCATTTATGTTTACTGATCTGCTGAGTGTTTCAAGCATTTCCTGCTTCTGTCTGTTCACCCACTGGTCAGAGGATTCCTTTGGTAATAACTGCTCTAAATAGTTATGAACGAATGCCCACCACTGATCCCTTCCCCCCTTCCCCTGTGCACATTCACCTAACAAGTCACTTGGATACCAAGGCAAAGGTCCCACACTCAGACCTAACTTCTATAGCGTTGAATTAGTTGAATACATGTTATCCCATGGTAGCGTGATGATGTATGTGATTAACGTATTATACATATAACCCATAATTATTTAAATGAACAAGAATGCATAATTAACATTATATATATATATATAAGATTATTAAAATATAATTGAAATAATTAAATACATAACAGAAGTCTTATGACTTAAGTGTGAGAGTTCCTTAAAAATTCTATGTGCAATAAAGGTCAGATTATATTGTGGCAAAGTATGATTATCTTTATACTAGTACATTGTGACTTTTCCAAACTGATAGGGCAGTGAAAGCAGTTTAACTTAATGCATGTGCAATACAGTGTCATTGTATCCGCCTCCTTTCTTCTAATCTGATTTTCTGCATTGCATTTCTCCTCTTTTCTGAGACCTTGATTGCTTTACTGAGATGGGAGGCTGATGTTACCAGGTAGCTCCTGGAAACACTCCCATTTCGACTCACCTAAAGAATCCATTCAGCCCATCGTGTCGGCACTGGTTGGAGAACGGGTACTCTGTCTAAGGTCCACCTTGCAGCACCAGGTCAATATTTTGGCTCTTCATGAGCAGTTCTGCTTACCTTTTAAACGTGGTGAGGGTTTCTCCCTCTATCTCTCTTTCAGATTGAATCCTATGACCCTTTGGGTCAAAATAATTTCTCATCTCCCTTCCAATTACTATGAATCTATCCTGCCTACTTATTTGAGCCTTAACAATAGGTGCCAGTGGGCAATGTGACTTTATATTCAAGATGATGGGTAAACACAGGATTGATACTACCAGGAACAAAACAGCAGAACAAAGATTGAGGTTCTCCTCTTTTATACAGAGAATCCATAAAAAATTTAACTGTAAGTTTGTAGTGTGGGAATTTGTACCCAATGATTGATCTTTTGTAGAATGATTTTAAAGCAAGCTATTGTTTGTCAAATGACAAATAAGATTTTGCGTGATAATCTTTATGAATTTGTAATAGGTGGAGACTTGCTGGAGCTGAGGTAAATTGAAAAGACTGTCACCCTTGATTAAGAAGATACAGTTGTGTTTGCTAACACAGTAGTACAGTAATGGTAAAAATTAGATTTGCCTTTATGGGCTACAGCTGCCTCAGTAGTTGAACCAGAGTAGAAGGGAGTGGTGCGAAGGTGTGTATCTGTTTTGGTTTACACATCCACATGCCAAATAGATGTTACACTAGTATATTATTGCCAAGCCAAACTCGGAAAATAAAGCAGCCATGCCTACCTGCAGCATACCCTAGACAATACTGGGGTAAGGGCTGGTCTGTGATAGGTGACATTCAACCACAGGTATTCCATCTGTGACCATTAGCAACATAAGAGTGTGTCCTGATCTATTCTTGGCTGTTCAGATTCATCACCATCAATGTCCTGGGGACACTATAGTCAATGGGAAGACCAAATATGTCAAGCACCTTGCTCCATCTGCAATAAACGGAGTTCCCAGTGGCTAACCATCTGAATTCAAATCCCCATTCCCACTCTGACATGTTGGTCCGTGTTCGCTTCTGTCACGATGAGGCCACTCTCGGGCTGGAGCAGCCACAGCTCATATTCCACCTGGGTAGCCTCCAACCTGACAGTATAAACGTTGAATGCTCTAACTTCTAATAATTTCTCCCCAACCTCCCCTTTTCCCCTCACCTGGCTTCACCTAACACCTAACTTGTACTGCTTCCACTTCCTCCCACTTAATTCTGCCTTCTTCCCCCTTCCTTTCTGTCCTGTTGAAGGGTCTCAGCCCAAAATGTCGACTTTATTCTCTTCCATGTGCTGCCTGATCTGCTGAGTTCCTCCAGCATTTTGTATGTGTTACTCTGGATTTCCGGAATCTCTGGCGTTTGTGAAAGACGAAGTATCCTGTGATTCACTTCCCTGTTTTAAACCTTGACTTACCTGATTGAGCTTAGGTTCTTGGCTGCCCGAAGCTCAACACCATCCAAAAGAAAGCCAATTTCATTGGTATCCCCTTACAGTCCCAAACAGTTGCTCTCTCCATTGCTGGCTCACCATGGCTGCAGTGTAAGCCATCCACAGTAAAGCACAGCGGCTTGGCAAAGCCTCTCTGACAGCTCTTCCGAAATTCTTAGCCTCTGCTGTCAGGAAGCAGACTTGGAAATGCATTTCCAGTAGCTGCCTCCCCATGACACACACCCTCCTGACAAAAATACTGGCCATAAATCCTGCACCCCCCCACTATGCCAGTTGGTAACCTTCATACTGCAGAAGTTCAAGGGAAGGTCAAAAGGGTTGGCCACGTTTACAAGTGTCGCTCATTTCCTATATGTCAAGTAAAAGCAGGCTATTTTGGAGAAATGTGTGGTCAGTGATCCTGCTGAGGGGGACAGAGAACTACATTTCTTATGTTTTAGTGCATCCTGTCTTATCTGCTCCTCAAAAAGGCATTTTCAACTCTTGTTGCTGCATAAAGTTGGACCCCCATCTCCAGTTCAATCTGAAAATGGCAGCTAGAGTCATCTCAGCCCCATTTTCAATACAGAACAAGGGTCTGTCACAAACAGGCAGATGGCTAAGTTGCACATTGGTCCATCTTTTTGGCATGGAATTGAATTGTAGGGAGCAAAGTGAGCACCCTGCATTACTTTTGGAGAAATGTCACCGCATCTCATCAAGTGGGGCAGTGTAAACACACCCCCTTCCATATCTAACAAAATGAATGAGTGGTGTGGTGGGTTTATGTTAGAAAGTTTAAAAAAAAAGCAATAAAGCATTGTCAGTTATGCTACATCATGCATTTGAAGCCAAAATTAACCTTGAGGCTGTTTCTTAACTATTCCTTCGCAGAAATAATTTACAGAGGTCAAGCTTCCAGATTCCCCAATTGATGAAAATATTCCTTTTGTTATGAAGAACCGGGAGGGAGAATTCACTCCTCCACAATGCCCCCGCCATAAATTCAGGAATTGTGGATTATTTTTGGCACAATTATGTCATGTGGAGAGTTCATGATGATGAATTTTGAAACAATACCATTCAAAGCATTTAAGTGTCCACATCTTTTCCCATAAAGCTGATGGTGCTTATACAAACGAGGGAGCTTAGCAACAGTACAGTATTGTATTAGGTTGGCTTGTTGTGACTAGGATTGGGTGATTCCAGATGCAGTTACTACTGCTGTGGGTGAAATTATCCAGGCTGCAGAGACATTTGATTTCACCATGAGTTAAAACCCTGCATGTTAAGAGTCCATTCAAAATGTATTTAAATACAAACAAGATGTAGGAAAGGGGAAACTGCTGCCTCCAAGCAAAGTTTAAAACGAGATGCTTTTCCTTTCCTTAAAATGGAAGACAGATTTATAAAGTTTAAAAAAAAACCTCTGTATTGATGAATGACTGATTCACAAATATTGCTTAGTGGGTTTGTTTCAGCCACCGAGGCCTCAGTGAAAGAAGAAAGACTTGCTTTTGTACAGTGCCTGTTCACCCTTCAGTATGTCACAGAGTGCATTGTTATCAATGAGAAACTCTGCAGCATGAATTAGACAGGGTTCTGTCCTTTCAGTAGTTATGTTAAAGGAGATCAGTGTGAAGTGGTTCATCTTGGTAGGTCAAATATAATGGCAGAATATAGTATTAATGGTAAGACTCTTGGCAGTGTGGAGGATCAGAGGGATCTTGGGGTCCGAGTCCATAGGATGCTCAAAGCAGCTGCACAGGTTGACTCTGTGGTTAAGAAGGCGTATGGTGTATTTGCCTTCAATCGTGAAATTGAACTTAGGAGCCGAGAGGTAATGTTGCAGCTATATAGGACCCTGGTCAGACCCCACTTGGAGTACTGTGTTCAGTTCTGGTCGCCTCACTACAGGAAGGATGTGGAAGCCATAGAAAGGGTGCAGAGGAGATTTACAAGGATGTTGCCTGGATTGGGGAACATGCCTTATGAGAATAGGTTGAGTGAACTCAGCTTTTTCTCCTTGGAGTGACAGAGGATGAGAGGTGACCTGATAGAGGTGTATAAGATGATGAGAGGCATTGATCGTATAGATAGTCAGAGGCTTTTTCCCAGGGCTGAAATGGTTGCTACAAGTGGACACAGGTTTAAGGTGCTGGGGAGTAGGAACAGAGATGTCAGGGGTAAGATTTTTAACTCGGAGTGGTGAGGGGTTGGGGACGGATACGATAGGGTCTTTTAAGAGACTTTTGGGTAGGTACATGGAGCTTAGAAAAATAGACGGCTATGGGCTACAGGTAAGCCTAGTAATTTCTAAGGTAGGGACATGTTCAGCTGAACTTTGTAGGCCAAAGGGCCTGTATTATGCTGTAGGTTTTCTATGTTTCTATGAGATTTTTGTCATAAATTTCTTCAAAAGTGCAAATTGTATGTATCCTCACAAAGACGTATCATTTCTGTGTTCTAACAAAATGGAAAATAGTAGAAAAACTCAAGAGGTGGTCGTTGTGGAGATAGATAATTTAAGTTTCAGATTTCAAGTATTTGCAGTTTTAAAAAGTTCTTCTATGTATCATGTTGATGCACCATCAATAACTCTCTGAGACGTGAGGTGAGATATCAGCTTTTATTGACTGGAAGAAAGAACAAGCAGTAGTTGACCACCATAATACATCCTGGAGACTCAGGCCTCAATCACCTTTATACCAGGATCTGTGGGAGGAGCCACAGTCAGTGGGAGGGGCCACAGGAGCAGTCAGCAGGGGGCGTATCCAGACAGGTATATGTAGTTCACCACACATGTTCAGGACGTATTGAGAAGACTTGGGGAACTGTGAGCACCACTGTTGGAGGTTAATCTGGCAGTGTTGTCCTGCCTGTGCTAAGTGTTCATATTTTCCTTGCTCTGATATCTGGAATGATACTCCACAGCCGAATCTTGCAGGTCTGGTTACTAATTTCACAGATTTTATGGGATGCTTGTGACCATGTGCTCTATGTAGAAATGGGGAGCTTTTACCACATGGGAGTTGGGCATTTAGCCAAGTTGGTCCTGTTAGAGTTTAATTTTTTTTAAATTTAGAGATTCAGGGCGGTAACAGGTCCTTACAGCCCAATGAGCCTGCGCTGTCCAGTTGTACCTCTGTGAACTAAATCTCACACAAGGCTCCCACCTTGTCTTGTCTATTCTTGTTTGATCACATGACAGTTCCTCTTACAAGTGTTTACACTCAACTGCTCCTTTAATAATTGAGTACCACATCCTCTCCACTTGCTGTAAAACAGCTTCCCTCAAATTATTTATTATATTTCTTCATGCCTAGCTTACTTTTCTTGATTCCTACTTTTGACTGACTACAGGTTGTGTTCCAAAGCAAGAGAGAGCAGTTTTAACTCCTTAAAACCCAGGAGGTCATAACTAGGTAGAATTTTGTAAAGGATGTGCTGTGTTTTGTAACTTCAAAACATTAAACTAATTCAAAAGAAAACATGGGTGTCCGAAATGTGAGTCTAACTTTGAATTTAATTTAAGCCAGCCATGAACGTATCATGTGGTAGCGCGATGATGCATTTATACATATAACTCAAAGTGAATAACTTAAACGAACAAGAATGCTTAAACAATTTATATGCAAGATTACTCAAGTATTATAGAAATATTAAATACACAATAGGATGGATTAATTTTTCATAGACTAATTCCAATTCTTTATAATCAGTGTGCCAGATATCATCGTCTTTGTATGGTAAATCTGGATAAGACTTCACACAGTAGAAAATGATGTGTTGAAGTGATGGTTTTATAGAAATCAGGGGCGATAGAATATTTATTGTGGTCCTCCGTCAGAACTTTACTCCGATTGGAGTTAATAACCGGGCATGACTTTGGTTAACTGAAAACCTGGCAAAGATTTTAGCTTCAATTTTGCTTATAAAGGGCATTGAATGTTTGACGTCATTCTGAGATTTGAATGAAAATGATTATATTCATGGAAGGTCAAGGTGCAGAATGCAGCTATTTGGCCCGTTGTACCATGCTGGCTGATGAAGTGCTTTTCAGCTCTGTTCTCATGTTTGGGTCTACAGTCTTGCAGATTATGGAAAAGCAAGTGCTTGTTCAAGTAATTTGTAAATGTGACATTTTATGCCTCTACTCTGCTTTTAGGTAGTGTTCCAGAACACACTCCCACCCACCCATGCACTATAGGAGAAAATAATTTTCTGAACACCTTTCTAATCATTCTATCAATAATTTTAAATATACAGTATAGTCCTGCACTTCCACCCCCACCCTCCTCCACTATCAACATGTTGGCCCCTCTGCTTGTGGGAAAAACTTTTCCCAATTGGCTTTACCTTGTCCTTTATTCATAAGCTAAATAACTCCAGTCTAGCCAAACTCATAACTAAACTGCGGAGCAGACTCGATGGGCCAAATGGCCTACTTCAGCTCCTATATCTTACCTTGCAGTCTTTTCCAACACGTCCCATGCAGCATCCTCCATGATGTCATTCTGTACTTCCTCAATACTAATGCACCCATCCTGTAAAATGGTAGTGGGTACTTATCCAATGACCAGCCTGAAGAGCTTAGTAGTTTGTGTAGGACTTCCATCTCTTTTGGCCAATAAAGGAATGTTTCTCTGATGCCTCCTTTTACTAGCTGCTTGAACTGCTCCTTGGGGGATCTGTGGACATGCATGGATACTCTCTTTGTCGCTCTGTGCTTGGTATCCAAACTCTTGAAAACAAACTACTGTACTGGAGGTCAGAGAATCAAACAGTATCTCCGAGGGCAGGAAGTGCAGGGGGAAGGAATTGTCAATGTTTCAGGTTGGAACAATACATTAGAGTGCTTTGTATCTTGTTTCCTCTCTCCAAGTGGTCCCAGAATAAGGTCTATTTTGCGTTTTTTCTTGCTTATTGATCCTTCTGCAGTTTTCATCACTCTAAACAATATGGTTAGTTTTTATGAAATCATTAAGCTTCTTAATTGTACTCCCTAATTTGCATTGTTGGGACAGGACCAAATCTATAAAGTCAAGTCTCCACAATTTTCTTCAAATAACACTAGGGGTTTGAAGCCACTGAAACACCAATTGTCCTGCTCCAAATAATAGTGTTCCTATGGTAAGATATGTAATCCATTAGACCGATTTCCTCATACAGTGAGATCTTTGCTAAACTGTATATTAGCTCCATTTTGCTGTCTTCCATGTCACTTGCTTCCAAAGAATTTATTGACTCAAGTCTTCAATATATTCAAAGTTGGTAGATAAAACTAGAGGGCATAAATTTAGGCTGAGGCATAAGGGATTTAGAGGGGATCTGAGGGGTAACACGTTCACCCAGACACTGGTGATTGGCTGGAATACACTGTCCAAGACAGTGGTGGAAGTGGAGTTGCTGGCAGCATTTAAGAAGCGTCTAGATTCAGATGTATTTATCACCTGTAAAATGTACAGTGAAATGTGTATTTTGCGTTAATAACCAACACACCCCAAGATGTGCTGGGGGGGGAGGTGTTGGGGTAGCCCGCACGAGTCATCACATATTCTGGTGGCAATATATCCTACCCACAATGTTTGTCAGAACAACATTGAACACAATATTTGAATTGCCGAGACAAAGAATGATATCGGCCAGGTGCTGGAGAGTGGGATTGGTATGGATGGGTGATCACTGGTCGATGTGGATGTGGTTTCCATGTTGTGTCACTTAGTGACTCAATGACTGGGCTAAAGCTGAGGAGAATTCCAAATATTCACAACTCTCTTTATCTAAATTTTGACTCTTGTCCTGAGATCGGACTCTCTGGATGGATGAAAGGTTTACTCTCTGTACTTACCCTGTCCTGGAACTGTCCATCCAACACAGTTTGACTGTGATGTCCTTCACTGTGGAGAATGGGACAATGCTGAAGTTTCTCAAGATAAAATGTGTCAAACTGATTAGCTATTTAGAATAGTAGAAACTCTGGAGGTATCCCACAGAGCCCTTTTTCAGGTTAATTGTCATTCCAAAGATATTCTAATGTCTAATTGAAAAAGCTTGACACCACAGCTTTGGTGGCCTTATTCCGTGATATTTTTGGTGGCTTTATCATTGGTAACTGGCCGGGGAGCTTTAACTCTGTTTGGTGTGCAGAATACTAATGTCAGTATCTCTTGCCACTCTGTCCATGTTAAATCCATTCATGAGAAAGCTTGGGAGTTGGAACTGCCCAAGTAAATATATAGCAAGTTATAGGATTCTAACATGGTAGTGAAACTGGAGTCACAGGTATTACTTTGAGTTAATCACTTGTATGTTTCCAAGTCTAGAAACTGTATTTTAGTAGTGTCCACCTTCAAGTGGGTTTTAATTTTCCAAATGCCGTATGTTATAATGTGAGACCATTTGTGGACATTGGGAATCTATCTAATCACTGAGTCAGTCTCTGTGAATCAATTCTGAAGTACTGAGCATAACATGGATACTGTTACAGGAATCAGACACTCTGTGATGGTCATTTCTGCATGGATCAGTATCTGCATTCTTTGGTCATTAATTTTTGCATTCCCTCGAACTGATTGGGATATTGAACCTTGTAAACTAGACGTCACAAGCTTTCATATGCATTGTACAGTTAGCATTCAGAAATGATTGGTGACTTTGGGGTGAAAATTGAAGGAGTGTTGAAGCAGCACTGCATTGGTGAATGCACTGTTGTGATACACCGTAAGTGCATCATGCGTGAAGCCCAAGGCCCCCCATGCGGTCTAACAGAGCTAGCATACTTTCTGCAGTTAAATGTCTTTTCTCTGGTAACAGAATCGGTGAATAAGTGAAAGGTGGTGAGAGTGGGGCATGCTCAGGATTGTTGAGGGTTGGGAGAATCCTGCATCTGGAGTGGCTGATTGAGAGGCACGGGGTGATGGTGGTGGCCATTGACCTGCTGATCTGTTGGGTGGCAGTTGTTTTTTTTCTGGGTAGAATCAATCAGGGCACCTGGAGTGGCAGTGAGGACTCTGATGGGTTTTTAATAAATAAGTATCTGAAAGAGAATCTCGGGGGAGTGGGTGTGGTAAACACTTAGAAGGGTCCATCCTGGGAGATATCAGGACACGTTCTGCCTTGCTGCAGTTAGCTTTTATTTCATAATCTTACTGGAATTTTGTGTTAACGTAGGCAGAACCTACTTTGCAGGTTACTCAACATTAACGACCATGCCTGGGGGACCTCTTTGCATCCAGAGCAGAGGATCCAGAGCACATTCCTGGAAGTGCAAAGCACATGCCTGAATTATCCAACATGTTTAGCAGCCAGGTTTCCATAGAGCACAAAATAGTTATGGTAAATGATTGAATTTTTGGAACATTGGGTTTCTGGAGCAAACTTAAGTTCTTAAGCTAAAATTTGCAGGCGATTAGATTAAAATGAGTAATTTTGAATCCAGCAATCAGAAAGCCAAAAAAAAAGTTGGAGATCAGGAAGAAAAAAAACATAAATATGTTGGAATTACTCAGCCGGCCCATTGACGTTTGTGGAGACGGGAACCATTTTTAAAGTGAGAGCCTTCCTTCAGACATCTGGTAAACCCCAGGTTTCACTCCTTTGACTAGGTTGGAGTAACGGGTCATGCTGTGAACAACATATTATCTGTGGGGCTTCCTTTTCTGGGTGTAATGAGCAGCTCATCTGCTGTCAGAGCTAAATCACAGCAGCAGGTGAATTGTGAGACTATTGCTGGAATCCTATATCCTCATCTTCAGTAATGCCTTGCTCTGCTTCCTAGTAGTCAGGGAAATATTATAAAATTTAAATTTATTTTTTTGAATGAAACAACCCAAAGAATAGCATGTCTTACCTAGACAAACACCTTTGGGAATGAAGTTAATCCAGGATGTTCCTCTTTCGGTCAAAGATGGCTGACCTCTAGTAGAACGTAGAACAGTACAGAACAGGGCCTTTAGCCCACAATATTGTGCCAACCTTTTAATCTACTCTAAGATCAATCTAACCCATCCCTCTCGTATAGCACCCCCCCCCCCATTTTCCTATCAACCATATTCCTATCTAACAGTTTCTTAAATATCCATAGTGGATTGGCTACTACCACACCTAGCACTGTGTTTCACAGACTCGCCCCTCTCTCGTGTAAAAGAAAAAAATGTGTGTGTATGTATTGCCTCTGACACTCCCTCTATACCAAGGGTTCCCAACCTTTTTAAAGCCTTGGACCACTGCCATTAACCCCAAGTTGGGAACCCCTGCTCTATACTTTCCTCCCATCACCTTAAAATTATGCCCCCTCATATTAGCCATTTATGTCCTAGGAAAAGGTCTCTACCTATCCACTCAACCTGTGCCTCATATCATCTTGCATACCTTTATCAAGTGACCTCTCATCCTCCGCTCCAAAGCAGAAAGTCCTAGCTTGCTCAACCTATCCTCTTAAGAGCCCACCCAGACTGACAAATCTCCCAGTCCACATTTATGTCTTTCAAGTCCATTCAGGAATTCCCTGTGAAGCAATGGCCATGTAGAGCAGTTACTATGATGTTCTGGTACTTGAGGTGATGACAAGAGCTGCAGTTCAATGTAAAGGCTGAGACTACGCAATATTTGAAGTGAATCTTTTTGGTTGATTCCTCGATGGACCTCATTTGCTACCCACCAGTACACCAGGGTCTTGATTTGAAGCCCAGCAGAATGGGGACTTGTGGGCAGTACTCCCATCATCTCTCTGCATTTGCAAGACATTAATGTTTGAAAGATTTCAAAGATAACAAGACTCTGGTTAATAGTTTGATTTTACTGTGATTGGCAGAATCAGCTAAGTCTTTGTTTGCAGCAAGTTCTTGCCCAACTAACACAGAGTGTGTTTTCATTTCTTGGCTATTGCACTCCAATTTCATGTGACCTTTCAGCTTCCATACTCTCTGTTTTAAAGAGTAAAAAGTGATCTTTATTTTAAGAACAGACTGAAATAAAAGTGGAAGCAAAGCAAAGATGAGAGAATTGGAGAAGTTTAAAATAATTTTGTAACCAAAATAATTTGAAGAGCTCTAAGCTTTACTTGAAGAGATCAGCCTACTCTTCTTTGTGATCCAAATAACAGAGTGAATTGGTGCTCTGTTGGCACCTCATTCAGTCTTTGTGTGGAACTGAAATTATTAGTTGATTGAACCTGTGGGAGGAGGGATGTGCCTACTTTATAGCAAATGCCAGGAAAATTGACAATGATTTAACTATTGTCTTGTCTCTACTGATTTATCATGAATAGTTCAGAGACGAGAGTGGCAGGCTGCTTACTTGTCCTGTATTATGGATGTGCTTCTTTTTGCAGATGGTCATGAGCCTCTGGAGGTATCTACCCTGGAGGACTCTAGATGCTAGATTAGAGGGAGCATTTAAAGAAGAATCTTTGAAAGCTTGAGGAACTAGGGACTGTGAGGAATCGTACAGAAGGAGATTTGAGGCCTGGGGCAGATCAACCATGTTAACTTTGAAGAGCTGGTTTGAGAGGCATGGTGGTCTACACCTGCTCCCATTTCTGTTCTATAATCTGCTTGGCAAACTTTCATTAGAATATTCACTGATATAGAAAAGGCCTGAATGTTAGCACTGCCTCTTTCCCCACAGCTGCTACCTGATCTTCTGAGTATCCCAGTTGTTTTAAAGACATTTCAGATGTCCAGAACCCATAAATTTTATACTTTTTTATGTGAGTAATACTATTAAGCTGGTTGTAGAGTGTGTGCTTCCATTGCTAAATATTGTCATAATTTGGCCATTTCAACTGCGGATGGTTGTGGTGTCATTTAACCAGGTGAATTCTGATCATTCAGCCCAGAAATGGGCCATTTGGCTGAAGCTTCTGGGGAAGTTTGAGAAAGTTTCTGCATGCACACACAGTTGATGGGAGCAGTGATAGATCCCACTCTACTTGCAGCACACTGCCATCCCTCACCAAAATTTGTGCACTTTAAGCTAATTGCATTTTCATGGCATACACTCAGTGCCCACTTTATGAGGTATGCCTATACACCTTGCTAATGCAAATATCTAATCAGCCAATCACGTGGCAGCTACTCAATGCATAAAATTATGCAGACATGGACAAGAGGTTCTATTGTTGTTCAGACTAAACATCAAAGTGGGGAAGAAATGTGATCTAAGTTTGAAAAAAACACTTTCCAAGGGTGGAAGTGGTTAATACGGGGGGGTGGGGGGCAGCATAATTTTAAGGTGATTAGAGGACAGTATGGAGAGGGGAAATGTCAGGTAAATTTTTTGCACAGTGGAGGATGCATGAAATGCCCTGTAATGGGTGATGGTATAGGCAGATACATTAGGGGCATTTAAGAAACACTTAGGTATGTGGGTGATGGAAAAATTGAGGGTTGTTAGGGAGGGAAGGGTTAGATTGATTTTAATATAGTTTAAGAGATTAGCACAACATTGTGGGCCAAAGGGCCTGGTCTGTGCTGTTATGGTCTAAACAAGACAATGAGAACGACAAACTCAGCAACAGAGAAAAAAAAAATCAGGTGAACAGCAGTTCTGTGGGTGCAAAAGCCTTCTTAATGAGGGAGGTCAGAGGAGAATGGCCAGACTGGTTCAAGCTGACAGGAAGGTGACAGTAACTCAAGAAACTGCATGTTACAACAGTGGTGTGCCGACGAGCATCTTTGAACACCCAACATGTTGAACCTTGAAGTAGATGGGCTACAGCAACGTGCACTCAGTACAGCCGGTACCTAATGAAATTGTCACCACGTGTTACACTTTGTTCCTTTTAGGAGCTCTTCCAAAACTAGGAGGAAATTCCATGTTCTACTGCAGCCTATGTAAAGGGTTCTCACCTGGCATGTATGCAAAGGAAAATTTCTTCTATGCAGTTGGCTCCAGATTTACAAAAGTAATGTGTTCCAGAAAAGTTCTTAGTGTAACTTTGTAAGTTGAGAGAGCTGGACTAAGTATATCGTGGGAATCTTTAGTACAATGAATTTAAATATATGGATAATTTTACATGATTCATTATAGTGGAAAATAGCTTTTTAGAGGCACTTATCCTGAAGGGTTAATAGCACTCTAGTGAAATCTATTACAGAGCAAAACCTGTGTTGTGACATGCACTGATGTATTTACAAGTGCAAGGTATTGGAACTACTTGAGCCAAAGGCCAAGCCCCTTCAGGATTTAGGGGCACCCTTTCTGGAGAAATGTTTCCAGGGTTCAGAGGCAGCAAAAAGGCAGAAGTGGGAAGTTAATCCCTCATGCTGTCAGATCTTCCCCTTTATTTCATTTGAATGTAATTAATTATTGAATAAAAAATCCTGTGAGATGGGGATTGCTTTGATGTGCTTCTCCATTTTGCGGTGGATGGCAAGGAAATAGTAGACAGCTGGGTGCTATGCTGATAATATCCAGCTCCCATTTGCCCGCATTGGGTCCATGTCATTCTATGTCTTGTCTACGTAAGTGTCTGTCTAAATGTATCTTAAAAAAGGTAATTTTGGCTGATTCCACCATTTGTTCCAGCAGAGCTTTCCAGATATCACCCGTACTGTGTAAAAAGCCTTTAGCTTCAGATTCCCTTTAAAACTCTTGTATGTCACATTAAACCTATGCTCCCTTGTTTTTGATGACCCTATAATGGGAAAAAGATTTTGCCAATCTATCGGGACTTCCGTCAAGTCACTCCTCCTCGCCTCTGTTGCTCCAGGGAAAGACAGCCTAGCCTATCCAATCCCACCCCATAACCAAAATCATGCAATCCAGGAAACAACCTGGTGAGTTACCTCTTCACTCTCTCCAGTGCAATCACTTCCTTTGCATCTCCTAACTTACACCTTAAAGCCAAATTTCTCATATCACTGCAATTTTTGTCCTGATACATTGGACAACAGTCTAGAGCTCAGCAAGGGCACAGCATCTTCCCTGGGTATGTGACTTCAGTTTCTCCCAACAGTGGCTAGTTTAAAAAAAAAAGATCTATTGCTTTCCCAGCATATACGACAAATAAATTCTTCTCGGGTGTCAAGCTGGTACAGATATCAATTATAACTGGTGTTTTGATGACAAACTCTGCCATCTTCATCAGGGATGATGCCTGGGCATGTCTAGTCCAGTGGTATTTATACCCCGTACTCTATTCCTCCTGATTGGTTAGTCCTCATCCAGTCAGGTTTCTGCTCTCCCATTGTATCACAATTGAATTCCAGCTCTTACTTGGAGCGAGTCCTTCTCTGTTGTTAAAATTCTTTTCCTGCTGAAGGAAGCCATTGAAATAAAACTAGAGGAAAAGAATTCTAATGAAGACAAAAGTCTCGCTCCAAGTAAGAACTGGAATTCAAGTGTAAACAAGGTGGAAGAGTGGAAACCTGATTGATTAGTTCTCATCCAATCAGGAGAGACAGAATATAGGGGTATACATACCACCAGACTAGACGTGCCCAGGCATGACCCTGAAGAAGATGGCATTGTCTGTCATTGAAAGGCCCGTTATAATTGTTACTTGTACCCAGCTTGAAACCCAAGAAGAGTTTTAGTGGCTCCGAAATCCAGCACTGACCAAGCTGATAAACAAGTAATATTGTCTACACTTGTGCTGCATCAGTGATCACTTCTTTCAAGAGAGGGAGAGAGCAACCATTGGTACACTTTCAACAAGATTTCCTGCTGTCAACATCCTGCAGGTCACCATTGATCAGAAACTTGACCGGAGCAAGACCACCAACACTCTGGACTGAGAGTGTGAACCTTCTCCTCCTGAGCTTCTTCACCATCCAAAATTCTCACGTTGGCAATGTTTTCAGAGAGAGTGCAGCTCTAGCACTTAAGGCTGGATCTCCAGAACAAACTTGACATCCACCTTTTCCCCTCTGGAGGCCGCAGTGCTGTACAAAAGTACAAAAACACTGTTATTGCTCTGACAGCATCTTCCATGTCCAACATAGGAGAGCATAGGTTCAAATTTGTTTAATATCGTTCAACCATACATGAATACAGCCTATCGAAACAGCACAAGGTACACACAGCCCACTCAAGATAGGAAGCAAACATCCAGTCACTCAAAACTAAAAAAACAGCTTCAGGTTTAAAGTGAGAAGGAATTGGCTTTGAGGGATCTGAGTAAGAACTTTTTCACCCGGAAGGTGATTGTAATCTGAGTAGGTTGTGGAGGTAGATATACTTAGAACACTTTGGAGGTATCTGGTTGGCATCCATCTGTCTCCAAGGACAATGGGGATGATCATCATCACAAGCCTGGGTGGAAGGTGTGGAGATTCTGAGACACTTAGTCATCAAGATCCCCCTCTCAGTCTCACCAGGGTACTCCAAAGGAAAGTTTATGAAGCAACACGTTTGGTACCAGCTTGGCTGCAGGAGCTGCCAGAAGGATGTTTAATGACGTCCAGCCACCTTAGGGGCTCCACTCTGGATTTTCTGTCTGGGTTTCCTCCCACAGCCTTCATCTCTCCCAAGGCTGCCCACAAGGCATTGGGGCTATTTACCCGTAACTGGGGATCTGGCTCACGAGCACCAGGGCGTGTCCACACACCAGTGGGCCTGCGTGCTATGTGTACGGGGGCCAGACCTCTTCCCTGTCCTCTGTAGTTCAGCCTGTGTCAGAAAGGAGTTCAGTTTCTGTGAGTTGCCATTGAGGAAGTACTACATGAGGCTTGCTGTTGGAGAGGCATGGAGAGACTTACACATTCAGCTCGCCTTTTCGCAAAACCACTAGCCAACGGTGGAGGCTGAAAGGGAGAGCAACAAGCACTACCCACTACACTGCCACACTAGATGTGTCCTAGCAACCATTTTGACACTTATCTAGACACATGCATATCATCGGGGCATGGAAGGCTATGACCCAAGTGCTGGTAAATGGGATTAGAGTGTATTGTCATATAGCCAGGGTGCAAGGAGAGTTCACAGAGTAAACAGTAAAGAGTCTAAAAATAGGTACAAGAGAAAATCTAGAACATTGTAAAGATCATGCTGTAACCTGAAGTGGTGATGAGAAAAAGATACACAAGTAACACTTGTAGAGTAGCAGAGAGGCAGGGTTAAGAGTGCATGGCAGCAGCACCGAGAGCAGTGAAAGAGGCGATTGGTTCAGGAGCCTGACAGCAGCGGGGAAGAAGCCGTTCTGAAGTCTGGGCATTCAAGTTCCTGCAACGTTCTCGGAAGGTAGAAGAGTGAAGAGAGGGAATGGACAGGGCAGCAGGCATCTTTGACAATTCTAGGAGCCCTCCTGAAGCAACGCACCATGAAGATGTTGTGGATGGAAGGCAGTGATGGAGCTGTGAGGGACTGTCCTGTGTTTGGCACCATCTACAGGTTCAGCCAGTCATGGACAAGAGGCTACCATATCAAGCTAAAATGCAACCCATCAGGATGCTTTCTTTAGTGTTTCCGAGGAAGAGCTGACCGTCGCAGGTGCCTTCTAAAGTGAATGTGCGGGTGTGCTTTTCCTGCTCACCACATCAGTGTGAAGTGACCAGGTTAGGTAGCAGGTGATAAAACTTTTCACCAACTCTACAGCAGTTGATGAGGACACAGTGTTTGCCCCTCCCCCACTTCCTTGGGTCAACAGACAACTCTTTTGACTTGCCGACGTTCAGGAGGCCAGTTTGTTGTTGTGACACAAAGTTCACAATCGCTTTCTTGCATTCCATCTCCTCGTTGTTGATGACCCAGCCAATAACGAGTGCCATCGGCAAACTGAAAGACTGAGTAGGTGATGTAATTGGACATGCAGTTATAGGTATATGGGCAGTAGAGAAGGGAATCAAATACACTGCCCTGAAGAGCACCGCATGTGCTGAGGGTCAGGACGGATGAAATGTTTTGACCAACTCTGACTGACTGAGGTCTGCAGAGAGGAAATCAGGAAGCCAGTTGCAGTCCCAAGGCCAGCACTGAGAAGTTAGAGATGAGCTCAATTGGTATTGTGTTGAAGCTTGAGCCATCGTCAATGAATAGATGTCCCCACAACCAGCAATCTCACTTCAAGGACTTTTTATCTTGTTTGTTACTTCCTGTTCTCGTTATTTATTGCTATTTACTTATATTTGCATTTGCACAGTTTGTTGTCTTCTCTGCTCTACTTGATCTTTCATTGATCCTGTTTACGGTTACTGTTCTATAGATTTGCAGAGTATGCCCACAGGGGAAAGAATCTCAGGGCTGTATGTGGTGACATTTATGTACTCTGATAACAAAACTTACTTTGAACTTTAGAACATGCAAATACTTGATGGTGTGGACATAGTGGACTTTCCCTGTGCTGCATGACTCTGATCTGTAACCTTTTTTAAGTAAAACACTGAATTTAAAATACTAAATTGGAAGCTCAAGCAAATTTTGCTACACTCACCTCTCCACCTCCTTTCAATGCTCTGAAAGGACACAATGCTGTGTTAGCACCTTGCTCCCTTCTCATCACATCTTTGCATGCAAGTGCAGATTATGCTATTCCTTACCTTTCCCCTGTCATCTGGGGACCCAAACATTCCTTCCAAATGAAGCACGGGTTTACTAGTAATACCTCTGATTTAGTGTTCGGCAGTCAATGCTGACAACGTACTTTCCATATCATCGGAAAAGCCAAATACAGGTTTGGTGACCACTTAGCAGAACACCTCAGTAAACTCTGCAAGCTCAGCTCTCAGCTCCTGCCACTTTAACGTGGTATAAGCACCTTAACCTAAAGAGTTAGAGTTTCTCTCTCCGTGCCTGCTCCCTGACCTCCCGAGTGTTTCCAGTATTTTCTGCATTTGAGCTTTCCAGCAATTGCAGTATTTAGATTTTGGACTATTGTTCATATTGTTTAATTTTTGCTAATTTTTATTTTTAGTTGTTGCCTCTTGTTAATTCAGAATGTCAAGGATCACATGACAGAATATATTAATGAGGACATAGTTATAAATTTGACAGAAGGCATATAAAACTTTACCCGAGAGATTATGAAAACAAAACACACAGACTCCCTGGATGTAGGAATTCACAGAAATTTAACAGATGCAGACCTGTCAATTACTTTCCAAGTCAGAATCCTGTACACATTTAGAATAGGGCTAAAAATGCAGTGGATTCAGGGAAAATGAGAAAACTGATGTGGTGTGTGTGTGTGTGTGTGTGTGTGTGTGTGTGTGTGTGTGTGTGTGTGTGTGTGTGTGTGTGTGTGTGTGTGTGTGTGTGTGTGTGTGTGTGTGTGTCTGTGTGTCTGTGTGTGTGTGTGTGTGTGTGTGTGTGTGTGTGTGTGTGTGTGTGTGTGTGTGTGTGTGTGTGTGTGGAATTCTGTAGTAAAACTGCCTTTGTGGAGTACCTGGAACCTCCTCACAGTTGTCAATGCTGAACGAGAAGACTCGTGATTCCTGCCAGTTGCCCTGCTTTGCTCCATGTTAAACTGGAATAACATGAGAGTGAAAGCAAACTCTCTTTAAACCTGGCTAAATTTAAACAAATCCTTTTCCAGCTCTGCTCTCTATCAGTAACCTAGCAATCAAACTGGAAAAGCTTTGAAATGTTTTGCTCAAAAGTTGTTTGGGAAAACCAAATAAAAGCTCTTGCAGAAATCACACCTTGAGTGTGAAGAGTTGTCTGGGTCGGGGTTGGATCGTGAATTGAATGTTGGGGGTGGAAGCAAGGGCTTCACCTACAGCCTGCCAATGTCTTGCAGCCATTGTGCCTCTTTGTCCCTCTGGTTTGTTCAGTGTGAGTTCAAAGGAGTTTGCTGAGCGGAATTGTCATTTGTGCCCAGGTCAGTTTGTTCAGGTGCACTTTTCAGATTTGTCCTCCCAGCACAATGCCCGGCCACATCTGTTTGATGGTGTATTAGTTAATGTTTTCTCCACCAGCTGCGTTCGCTCAAGCTAAACGTGATAAAAAAGCTCACTCATTGTGGAGTGTTCCTCTTGCGTGGCAAAACACAAGAGAGGATTTAGTACAGATGACATGTTTCAAGGGAAGGTCTTGGCAGCCAGCTCTTTGTGCAGCACTAGCGTGCTACAACATTCGAGTTTGTTTGTCTTGCAGTAATGAGCTGATTGTACTTTGACAGACAAAAGTCTGAATTCAGTAGAAATTAGTTGCTGCAGTTTCTCAAACAGGTGCTACTTGATGGCCCCAGAGCTGACAGGAAACTAATGCTTGCTTGAACTGAGCATGACTCATTGTATTGAAGCAGCATTGATGCTGAGGGTACAGCTCTGGACTTGTTCTAAACTTACTGCTTGAAAACCATATGAATGTGTGCGATTCAGTGCAAAGTGTGTGTGAAAATATTTCTGCTGTCCCATGACCTGTATTGTAACAGATCCTTCCTTATACACACATTCAAACTTTTGTGGCCATTATTTAAGTCTTTCCCTTTTGAACTATTCACATTCTCTGAAGAATTCCATCATTTCCAATTATATATTATAATTTAACATTTTTTGCAGTTGTCTATTTTTTCCACCTTGCAGCAGAGACTCATGTATTATATGAAAACATGACTGAAGTTTTACTGAATTTGAAATCTCCACCTTGTATTTCATTATCAAATGCTGTCAATTTGGGTCTTTGAGCATAACTCGGAAAACAGAGAGCCTTCAGCCTTCTCCATTAAAAAAACGATTCCAGAGGTTTACGGATAAACTACAGGCCAATGCTGCCAGCCCAGTAGAGGTGTTACATTGTCAGAGGGGTTAATCTTGCACTGTAATCAAAGGCAGGTGTAAAAGACAGCGGATGAAAAGATCCCCGCAGAACGGAGCAAGGGTGCTATTCCCGGTGCCCTGAAGAATATTTAATGCTGAAGTAGCATTACTAAAATAAGTAATCCGGTTATTGATTTAATTTCTATTTATAGGACTTTGCAGTGCCAAATTTGTACAGGTTAATTCCCACATTACAGTAATTACTTGCCAATATAAAGAATGGATCCAGCTGGTGGTGGAGTGGCATCAGCACCAGACTTCGAGGCAAGTGGTCACGCTTTACATCCTGGCAACTCGGCCTTGTTTATAGAAACAAAACGGCAAATGCTACAAAACAGGCAATGCGCCACAAGGTGCGAATTTTACGGTACTTTCCCTCCTCTTGAAATATTTTGGGCACTGCTTAGTCCTGTTGAAGAAGACCTATTGATCAAGTGCAGTGAAGTGCAGCAGATACAAGCTCCCACAAACAGCAACGTGTTCTGTGATCGTATCCAGTTTTGTACTGTTGGTGGAAAGTCAAGTATTAGCCAAGTTACACAGGCATAGAGGAAGGAACATTTCCTGCACTTATTCGCAATCATGTATCATTTTCACATGTGTTTGGTTGGGTGAATTGGGTTGTAATTGAAACCACCAACTGCTGTTTTTCTGATGAACATTCTACTGTTTAATGCACGGGAGATGGAACACCATCAATCCGAGCAGTGATTCTGTTAGATTGAGTATGACTTTCTAATGGGCTGCAGCCTGTCAGCAGACGGTTCTCCTGCCCATTGATCTTATGGACATGGCATTGATTAATTTTGTTCTTGTTTTGTCAGTTTCTGGAAAACAATACAATAGTCCCTACCTTGCATCAATGTATCGAGCTAAACCCGAAACATACAGGGAAGAAACATTCAGATGTCTGGCAATGAAAACATTAAGCACTATCAATAAATATTATTGAGCACCTATAAAAATTAGTAATGATATTTAGATGATGATATCCATTAAAGTTGAGGGATGAGGAGAGAAAGCGGGAAAGGAGTGTTATAGAGTCATAGAATGCTACAGCCCAGAAATAGACCGTTCAGCCCATCTAGTCCATGCTATTAATCTACCCAGTCCCAGTGATCTGCACCCAGTCTATAGCCTTCCATACCCTTCCCATCCATGTAGCTATCCAAATTTCTCTTACATATTGAAATCAAACCAGAATCCACCACCTCTATTGGCAGCTCGTTCCACAATCCCACCAGCCTCTGAGTGAAGAAGTTCCCCCGTCATGTCCCCCTTAAACCATGATATCTAGTTCTAGTCTCACCCAATCTCACTGGAAGAAACCTTCTTACATTTACCCTATCTATACCGCTCATAATTTCCTCTCAGTCTTCTATGTTCTAGGGAATAAAGTTCTAAGCTATTCAGCCTTTCCCTATAACTCAGGTCCTCAAGACCTGGCAACATTGTTTTAAATTTTCTTTGCACTCTTTCAACCTTATTGATATCTTTCCTGTACATGGGCAGCCAAAACTGCACACACTACACCAAATTAGGTCCCACCAATGCTTTGTTACAACATCAATATACATCCCAACTCCTGAACTCAACGCCTTGATCTACGAAGGCCAGCATGCCAAAAGCTTTCTTTACGATGCTATTTACCTATGTCCTATATTTACAGATCCCTCTTTTCTACTACACTGCTCAGTGCCGTACCACTCACCACTTAAGTCCTACCCCGGTTGGTTCTCCCAAGGTGCAATACCTCACACTTATCCGCACTAAATTCCATCCGGCATTTTTCAAACCATCTTTCCAGCAGGCCCAGATCCCGCTGAAAACTTTGGTAATCTTCCTCACTAAACTACATCCCCAATCTTAGTGTCATCCGCACACTTGCTGATCCAGTTTCTTATCATCCTGATCACTGATGTAGATGACGAGCAACAGCAGACCCAGCACCAATCCTCGTGGCACTTAATCACGGGCCTTCAGTCAGAGGGGCAACTATCTACTACCACTCTCTGGCTGCTCCTGTGAAGCCAGTGTCGAATCCAATTTACTACCTCACCCTGATTCCAACCCACTGAATCTTTTTCATCAGCCTCCCATGCAGGACCTTGTCAAAGGCCTTGCTGAAGTCCATGTAGACAGCATCCACTAAGAGTGAGCCAGTTCAGCACGTAGCAACCCATTTGCGAAATGAGGTCTGACCTTCCAGTTAGTGTGAACTGGCTGGTAGGCTAAGAGCGGTATGGAACATAACCTTGTACTCACTGGAATTTAGTGAAATGCGTCGGGATCCCATTGAAACCTACTGAATGTTGAAAGGACTAGATAAGGTGGATGTGGAGGATGTTTCCTCTGCTGGGGGTATCCAGAAGAAGAGGGCACAGCCTCAAAACTGAGGGGTGACCTTTTAGAACAGAAGTAATGAGAATTTTTTTTTAGCCAAAGAACGTGGAATGCTCTGCCACAGACTGCAGCGGAGGCCGTCCGGGGGTATATTCAAAGCGGAAGTTGGTAGATTCCTGATTGGTCGGGGTTTCAAGGGATATGGTGGGTGGGCAGGGGGATGGGGTTGAGTGGGATTTGGGATCAGCCATGATGAAGTGGCAGAGTGAACTTGATGGGCTGAATGGCCTAATTCTGCTCCTAGGCCTTACAGTCTTATTCCACTGTGCTTGCTGCTGCCGTCCAGGTGAGGGGTTGCCGGAGGCGGTGTCATGTGGCGTCCGTGCTCGGTTGGGGGCTGGCCTCTTGTGACGGTGCTGCCCTCTGGTGCTTGATCTTGGCCCCAGAGGCATGCTGTCTCATTTGGCTGTATTCTTGCATGGTTCAATGATGAATAAACTTGATTAGATTTGATTTGTTCAATTAGGGTGAATTGCTTCATAGAAGGTGATGGGATATATATTCCTCTTGGCTTCCATTTTGTATTCATCTTTCCCATGGAACAGAGGAAACTACTCGGCCTATTGAATCTATGCTACTTCAAAGAGCAATTCCAGCAGTCTGCACCTATTTCCTTGTAACCTATTCTGTCTTGTCTTCCCATTAATTTGCCTCTGAATCTTTAATCTTCCACCTCCTCTCTGGGCAGTTCACAGTAACGAATTAGCCTAGTAGATGTGTCTTTTGGGAGGCGAGGGGAAATTGAAGCACACAATGTAGTCATGGACAGAGCCGGGGGTCCAGATTGAAATGCTAGAGCTGCGAGACATCAGCTCCATTTGGTGCATCACTCTACCACACGGAGCTTCATACCACTTTATAAGAAAATTGTCCTTTCTAGGATCCAACCAAACAAAGAGGATGTGGAACTTTAGAGAAGGTGCTGAGATTATGATGATTCCAATGTTGTAACCAGAGAGTCAGAATTTTTAAAAAACTTTTAAATTGGCGGAGGAGCTCTATGATCTCTGCAGTATTAGTTATTGTGCTTTATAGACTTTGAAGATTAAGGACACATTAGCAATATTGCATTGCAATATATTACGTGTAAGATTTGTGGGGTGTGTTTTTCTATGGCTGCTTCTGATCTGTGTCTGTTAACTCCATTCATGTTGTTAAACTGCTTGTTCTGCATTACTATTTAAAAATCGTTTTCCTGAGTCATTTTTCCTCTAAACAAAAGGATAAATTGAATAAGAACTCAAAATGGCTTTTTGCCAGATGTCCTGTTGCCAACGGAATGATGTCATTGATGGGCTATTATGCCTTCAAGCCCATGATGTCATTGCCTTTTATTTATTCAGTGTGCTGACCTGTTGCACGTATGCCAATTGGAAGAAGGGTTCAATTTACCCCTGTTTTTTTGTTTATTGTTCTGCTGGCAAATTGAGCATTTCATGGCCAGCCCTGTTTGGTCTGGAGCTAGAGCTGGTGGCCTGAAGTCTATGAGGTGTTGCTGCTCCTGCTCTGGCATTGCCCAGGAGTTTGAGAATTGCAACCCAGTTATCAAGAAGATATGCCTATCACTTCCCCCTGAGTCCCCACCACCTTCCCTTGCTCCTATAGTCCACTATCCTCTCCAATCAGATTCTTTTTTGTCCAGCCCTTGACTTTTTCCACCCACTTGGCTTCACCTATCACCTTCCAGCCAGTCTTTTTCCCCTCCCCACCCCAACTTTTTTACCCTGGCATCTTCCCCCACCCCCTCCCCTTTCTTCTCAGCCCTGAAGAAGGGCCTGGACCTGAAACATCAACCGTTTACTCTTCTCCATTGATGCTGCCTGACCTGCTAGGTTCCTCCATCGTTTTGTGTGTGTTGCTGAAGAAGATGAGGTGCTGGGTTTACAAGTCAGATTGATGGGTGGACTTGGAGGGGAACCTGTAGATGGCACTATCTCTCTGCCTGTGCTGCCCTTGTCTCTCCGGATGGAAGTGGTCACAGGCTGGCTTGGTAGCATTGACGAACCCTTCATTCATAACCACTCTGCATCTTGAAGATGATACAATTTGTAGCCACGGCATGCTAGTGTTGGAGGGAATTAACTTTGAATGGTGGTGGATGCAATGCCAATTTAGTGAACAGTTTTGTTTTGGATGGCTTTGATTTTTTTTTAATGGTGCTGGATCTGTGCTCAGCCAGCTGACTGGAAAGTATTCTGTCACACTTCAGACTTGTCGATGGTAGGCGAGGCTTTGGGGTCATGGCGAGGGATACCCAGCCTCTACAGCTGCTCTTCTAGCCATAGTATTCACGTGAGTGGTCCAGGCACACCTCTGGGTCTTGAGAAATGGTGCTGGCAACATGGTAATGTTAAGCGAGACAGTAGGACTCTGGTCATTGTTCACCTCTTCGGTGGCTCGAATGTTGTTCAATTATTGGGCAATGTGGGTGTGACCTTCATCAGTTGGGAGTGAAATAATCCCAACTTTGACACAGCCAAGAGGTTTCCTGAGGGTTTCTTATAGGGACTCCCGGGGATGAGATGATTGATCTTATTTTGTAGCTGTAAGGGACACAGCGGGCAGTAGATGGTGCTGACTCATTGCCCTGGTGATCCAGGTTCGATCCTGACTCTGGTGCTCTCTGTGTGAAGTTTGTACGTTCTTCCTGTGTGGATTTCCTCTTGAGTGTTTCGGCTTTCTCCCACATCCCAGTAGGTTAACTGGTCACAGTAAGTTAGTTCTACTGCTGATGGGTAGTGGGAGAATGGAGGTGAGTTGGTAGGCGTATTGGTGAGAATAGATTGCAAGAAATATAAGAGAGGGAATGGGACTGATGTGATTGTTTTGAGCTAGTATGGGTTTGATGGGCTGATTGGCCTCACAGCCTGTGAAATATAAAAATTCTTTGAAGCTAAATTCTCACCGCCTGTAGCTGTGTTGACTGATAGAAATGGGTGCTGTTAATTCTGTGTAGTTTTGTGGTGTGAATCCCCCTGGCCCCAGTGACCTCTGTAGTTGGTTTGTGAGAACAGCACAAAATTCCTTATCTATTGAATTCTGAGAGTGATGGTGATTCAGGATGTTGCCACTCAGTTTTTGACACTCTGTTCAGTTTCACCACTGACTCCCACCAACCCTCCCACTGTCTGACAAACTGTTGTCTGACTTCCAGTGCAGGCTGACCCGAAATTTCTACCAAATAACCGTCGGGATGCCTGCAGCCACTGTCTTTGGCCCCCATCACAAGTTCCTAATGTCTTCATCCCTCTCTCTAGGATCAGGAGCCAAGCTAGGCTGTTCTCAGCCTCACTGTCTCATTCATCCCCGAGATGAGCAGTAGGTTAAGCCATCCCTCACACTATCCATTTTTGCCTCCCAGGGCTAATCCTCTGCCTCAGCTTATCTATTGCTGAAACTCATTACCCAACACCCCAGCCTTCCCCACCCTACCTTCTGTAAGTTCACTGTTACTTGTATCCTACTTTGCACCGTCCTGTCCACCCATCACCCCTGTGCTTGCAGCAGAGATTACAAATAAAGCAAGGTTTTAAAATTCAACTCCAATATTCAATACCTGCCAATGCCTTCCCTTCTCGAACTCTGTCATTCCCTCCGGGCTTGTAACCCTCTAAGACAGTGGTTCCCAACTTTCTTTATGCCTTGGACCCAATACCATTAAGCAAGGGGTGCATGGACTCCAGGTTGGAAACCCCTGCTCTAAGATATCCTCACTCTCCTAATTCCTTGTTTGTTCTGAATTTAATCATTCCCTAAATCGTAGCTGCCAGGACAAGCTGTGGATCCCTCCCCGAACATCTCCGTCTCTGTCCCTCCTCCTTAAGGCACATTCAGAGATGATCTTTTCTTGACCAACCTTTTAGACCTTTTCTCCTATTTTCTCCCGTGAGACCTGGGTTTGTTTGATAAAATTGCTTCACTGCATTAGAGGTTCTAAATGACCAGAGAAGAAATACATTGGTGCAAGTGTAACAACGCAGAGGGAAAGGAAAAGATAGTTTAAAAAAATAATTATTGGTCAGGTTTCTGTTAAGTGAGAATTTCTTGAATGCTTAAGTTGATGACTGCAAACAGACATCAGAAAAGTGTGCATGAAAAATATGTAACTGCCCTTTTGTGGAGATGTCAACTGTTCATCCAAGGGGTAGATTCCAGAAAGAGTATTTATTATACAAGTCATTTGCGTTTCTGAAGCAACACACACACACAATGCTGAAGGAACTCAGCAGGTCAACAGTATCTATGGAAATGCGTAAGTAGTCGACATCTTGGGCCAAGACTCTTCTTCAGGATTGGAAAGGAATGGGAAAGATACCAGAATAAAAAAGGTGGTGGTGGGGGGAATGGAGGATAGCTAGAAGGTGATGGGTGAAACCAGATGCATAGGAAAGATAAAGGGCTGGAGAAAAAGGAATCTGATAGGAGAGTGGACCATAGGAGAAAGGGAAGGAGGAGAGGATCCAGGGGGAGGTGATAGGCAAGTGAGAAGAGGTAAGAGGCCAGAGTTGGGAATAGAAGAAGAGGATGGGGAAAGGATTTTTTTTATTAGAAAGAGAAATTGATATTCATGCCATCAGGTTGGAGACTACCCATATGTAATACAAGGTGTTGCTTCTCCACCCTGAGGGTGGCCTCATCGTAGCAGAAAAGGAGGCCATAGAGTAACATATCAGAATGGCGTCTTCCCCCTTCCTTTCCAGTTCTTATGAAGGGTTTCAGCCCGAAATATCGACTGTTTATTCATTTCCATTGATGCTGCCTGACCTGCTGAGTTCTTCCAGGGTTTTGTGTGTGTTGCTTTGGATTTCCAGCATCTGCAGAATTCTCTCGCTCTTATGTTTCTGTTCGGGTTCTGTTTCGTAGCTGTCTGGCAATTTGTACTTCCCAGTTGTGTGATTTAATTGGGAATAAGCTGACTCTTGAGTGGAATGAGTTTGACCTTTCACCCCTTTCCCCTAGGCCATAAACCCACAGAAAACACTTCTGCTTGGAAAGGAAATGATTATAAATAAATCACAGCTCTGCCGGGCAGGCCAAAGGTGAAAAATGTTACTTTTCAGCCACACTTACTGTTATTACTTTTGACCTCTCGCCTTCTGCAGGTTGCCCGGGAGCAAAGAAGTTGGAGTTCATAACCAGTGTTTTGGACGCCCTGACCACAGACATGGTGCAAGCCATCAACTCGCCTGCACCTGCCACAGGAGGAAGGTATGTGCCCAATTACTGAGCGTGGGGCGAGATGGAGAGTGCTGACCCTGGTCACCTCCTGTGTAACAGGCTTCTGGGCAGACTTTCACGTCCCACACAGTGAAATCAAAGGATGACATATCTTTTACATCCCTTTTTCAGAATCCCTGAGCACTTCTTGTCTAATTCATTCTTTACACTTTTCAAATGTAGTTTACAAATTGTGCAGAGTAAACAATTGGATAATCTGACCTCAGCTTTAGAGATGTTGCTTGAGGGATCATTTTTGGGCAGCATATCAGTGATCTATCCCTCGCTTTTCACAAACGAGCAAGTCTGCAGATGCTGGTAATCCAAGTAACACACACAAAATTATGGAGGAACTCAGCAGGCCAGACAACATCTGTGGCAAAGGGTAAAACAGTTGACGTTTTAGACCGAGACCCTTCACCAGTCATGATGAAGGGTCTCGGCCCAAAAAATTGATGGTTTATTTTTTTCCATAGATGCTACCTGGCTGCTGAGTTCTAGCATTTTGTGTCTGTTGCTATCCCTTGCCTTTTCTTACCATTGTGATGTAGGAGAAGGCCATCCAGCCCATCCCATCCTGGGCTGATGGTCAAGAGTAGTGGGTAGGAAGGAGTATGGGCTTCCTCAGCACCAACAATGTCCCCTTTTGAATCCTTTGCCTCTCACATGCAGCAGCCAGTTAATCTTCCAACATGTCTTAGGGATGTGGGAAGAATCCAGAATGGCTTCAGAAACTCAAGTGGTCACTGGAAGAATGTGTAAATTCCACACTGGCAATACTTGAGGTCAGGATCAAACCCAGATCCATGGAGCTGCAAACTCGATGCCACCATCTTCTAGGAATTGTTCCATGTCCGTGCAAGGTCTCATTGAAAAGACATCATTACGATTTAGCCAATTACCTGTTGTGGCAGGGAACCACGATATAATTCTCAAGTACACATTGTCCACATCATAATTTGAAACAGAAGAATGCCAAACTAAATCTTGGCTTCCGAAAATTAATCCAAATTGGTTACTTTCCAGCTACTTTTGTTTTGATTTCAGTTTGCCTTGACTTCTGAAGTCTATAAGCTGCCCCACCCCCTCCAGTTGGCAGATTATATGACCATGTGGATATTAGCAGATAGGGCAAACACTTTTCCACAGAATTGTAAAACCTTGTGACTCATAACATATACACAGTTCACCCTCCCAGTAGCTGGGCAGTGACAAGGAAGGGAGAAATATCCAGTTAAAGATCCAAATCAAATCAAGAAGGGAAATTACTCTTAACCACCTCCCCCCTCCCCCCCCCCAGCTTGTTGATCTAAATGTCCAGGTTATCACGTGGGCCTGAACGATTCTAAACAATTTCTACATATTCACAGGTATGATCCCTACCCCATCTTGAAGTATGTCAAACTCTTGCTGGACACAACTTAGGGAATCTGTCTCCACTACGGCCCATTCCTGAGGAATGTTATCCTGTGAGGGAGAGATGAGTTCCCCATAACTGCCTCAAAAAAACTGAATCCAGGTCATTCCCAACCTTCGAATAGAATCAGATGTCAGTCTTCAAAACATCAGCTAGATCACTATTAATGTCTGTTGTTTCTTAAGAGATAGAATGCTGCTAATTTAGTGCATTTTAGAGTCATAAAGTAGTACAGCACAAAACCCACCTGATCCTTGCTAACCAAACAACACGCACAAATTGCTGGTGGAACACAGCAGGCCAGGCAGCATCTATAAGGAGAAGCACTGTCGACGTTTCGGGCTGAGAGGACTAACGTTAGTCCTGATGAAGGGTCTCTTTTTGTAAAAAAAAAAAAATTCCTCCTCAAGTCCCTATTAAATTTTCCCTAAACGCTTCACATTCTTGACTCTGCAAGGCTGGAAAACGACTGGGGGCATTCACTTTATCGAGGCTCCTCGTGATTTTGTATGCTTCAATAAGATCACCATTTTGTTAACTAAAACATGCCTTCTCTAGGAATTAGTTTAAGGGCCCAATAGCAAACCCTCAGTTATCCTGCCATTAGCACGCCAAAAAGAGTCTGCGGCATCACACTGCAAAATTTTCAGCCACTTATACATTCTTCGCTAATTAGGCAGTGTAACAAGCCGAAATCTTGTGGTCTGCTGCCTGAAGCTTGGTGTTTGTTGATTCTGCCTGCGTTTAATTGTGGGCCAAGAGGCAGCCGCGTGAGAAATTGTTGCTTTGAAGCCAGCATCTCACTTTCTCAGACTGTAGAATTTGTGTGAGTTTTGTAGCCTGCAATGAACATAATAATTATTTACAGCTTTCAGGAATATTGACCTTGCGCATTACTATTCAGAGGAGGAGGCCAGTGTTACTTTTAATGGTGGATGGTGCAATTAACTGAGATCAGTGAGCCAGTTGCTTCCCATCACCTATCAGAAAGTGGGCAAAAGTAGCCTTGTACAGTTGGCCTTCAAATATCCATCCACTTTGGTCAACTTTAGTTTCATTATCAGTTGAAAGTTCCAACTATGCAGATTGCTGGTGAATCTGGATATAGAATATAAACTGAGGATGGCCAGCAATATTCATTAGACCAGCCAGCATCTGTTTTCAGAAAGTAATAGCAATGTTTTCAATCTGTGACCCTCTTTGCGGTCTAAGCTGTTAACTGTTACATTCCTTTCTGCCTAGATGGTGAATAATTTTAGTGTTTCCTGATTTTATTTTGTGTTTCTGGTATCTGCAGGGCTGACACTTGGAGAATATTTATTGCAATAGGGGCCACCTTTTCCGTTGAAGGCTGGTGATGTATCAGAGAGTATTTGGGCAAGGTAGCTGTTAACTTTCAGTTAATGGAGCAATCTCACACAACTGAATTTCACATCCAAGACAAAAGAACATGGAAGTCTGGTATTAAAACTGTACACAATTTAGGTGAATGCAGGCTAGACCGATGTCTATTGTTGATATAAAGTTGCGTGGACAGAAATTTCAAATTACTGGAGCAAATGAAGAGTGAAGCAAGAGTCTTTCTTCTGGGAAGGGAGGATTATTTGTGGACAACAGCACGAATTTGCTTTAACAGTGACGTTTGATTATGGTAATGAGGTCAAAGGAGTATTATCAAGCAGAATTTAACTGTGAATCATAGGTGGATCATTAGTGCAGTAAATCAAAATTTTGGGCAAAGAGGCCGCTGTGCGCCATCTCGACTGGAATGTGTGGTGGCACTTGCGGGCTGTCCCCTGCACATCCTTGAGTGTATTTTCATTGTTCAATGAAATATACAATTCATTGTATATTTCGATAAACATCTGAAAAATAAATCTAAATATTAAGTATTTTGGTGAAATGAGAGTTAAAGGCACCGGGGATTGAAGGAGGGAATGCAAGGTCTTTTGGGGCTAGGTGATAGAAGGCAGTCAACTTGCTCATCTTGTTGCTCTCAGTGGGATCTTGTGTGTAGCTTGGCTGCAGTGATGCCTTCAATTAAATGCTTAAGCAATACAACCATCCCTGCAGATCTTTTAGGGATTGTGAATAGCTTTATGTAAGTGCAAGTATTCTTTTCCCTTGTAATTAATCATGCCAGTTTTAAGACCAGGATAAACATGGTTGGGGTTTTGAAGTGCAACTCTGAAAGAGCTTCACTAATGTTTAGCTAAGAGTGTTTTAACTTCTGTGACTTGAAGGAACACCTGCACTGTTTATTTGAAGATCTAAGTCAGGAGGGTAACTGCCAAAGTAGCCTTGGCAAGCCGATACATCCTTTTGACAGTAGACAGCACAGCCCAAGTTGCAGATATTTAATGCAGTGAAGAGGCAGACTGCTTTGGCTAGTTGGTGACAAACTTCTTGAATTTCAGATTTTTTAGGCAATTTTAGGCTTTCTTTTTATTTGTTGATTGGGTGTGGATGTTGGTGGCTAACACTGCCATTGTCAACCCTTGTGAATTATGGTTGCAGTTAAGGGGCAAATGTATTGGTGTGTCTGGAGTCCTGTACATACCAAACTGGATAAGGACATCAGTGAGTCACATGAGTTTTTAAAAGTTCAAAGTAAATTTATTATTGAAGTACATATATGCCACCATATAGAAACATAGAAAACCTACAGCACAATACAGGCCCTTTGGCCCACAAAGTTGTGCTGAACATGTCCCTATCTTAGAAATTACTAGGGTTACCCATAGCCTTCTATTTTCCTAAGCTCCATGTACCTATCCAAAAGTTTCTTAAAGACCCTATCGTATCCACCTCCATCACTATTGCTGGCAGCCCATTCCACTCACTCACCACTCTCTGCGTTTAAAAAAAAAAACTTAACCCTGACATCTCCTCTGAACCTGCTCCCCAGCACCTTAAACCTGTGTCCTCTTGTGGCAGCCAGTTCAGCCCTGGGGAAAAGCCTCTGACTATCCACATGATATACTATCCAGAGATTAATTTTCTTGAGACATTTACAGGAAAATAAATAAATACAATAGATTTTATGAAAAACTCTACATAATCAAAGACTAACAAACAACCCATGTGAAAAAGGAAACAAATTATGCAAATAATAAAAAGAAATTAAATAATACTGGAACATGAGTTGTAGAGTCCTTGAAAGGAAGTCTCTAGGTTGTGGGGTCAGTTCAGTGTTGAGGTGAGTGAAGTTATCCACACTGGTTCAGGAGCCTGATGGCTGCAGGATAATAACCTTTCCGGAATCTGGTGCTGTGGAGCCTACGGTTGCTTTACCTCCTGGTGACGGTAGGATCGAAAAGGGAGCATAGCCTGGATTAGGCATCCATTGGTCTCGAGAGACCACGGGTTTGCAGGGCTCAGGCCTGGGCGGGGTTGTATGGCAGGCCGGCAGTTGCCCGTGCTGCAGGCCTGGATAATACTGTCCTTTTTGCTTCTTTCTTGTGGCAGCGCTCCTTGTGAATGTGCTCAGTGATGAGGAGGGCTTTGCCAGTGATGGACTGGGCTGTAACCACCACTTTCTGCAGGCTTTTCCATTCCTGGGCACTCCACACCAGTCAGGATATTCTTCACAGTGCCAGAGGCGCTGGCAGCCTCCTCATTCAATCTGCTACCTGACTGTTGTGTTTTTTAATCAACAGTTTTATGCATACAGGTACTAATATCTTCAATGACTTGCAATTTAAATCCATGTCTCCGGTTTAATAATTCTGGAACTCTGCCTGCTTCTCTTCTAATTTAACTGTTGCGGTATAACTTAAAACGATGTTTGGAGGTTCAAAAGCTCCGGGAGGATTGAAGGATGAGGTGGTGAACAGAGCTTTATTGTTCTAAATGTTTTAGAAAGAGGCTTTGTGAAGAATCTTAACTTTTGCACAGGAAGAATGATCATTGAGAATGATGTGATTACATACTTAAAATGTAATAAAATATCTACAATAAATGTAGCAACAGTTAAAAAGGGTCGAAATTGCAACAAATACAAAAGAATGCATATCCAATGTTAGACGCTTACCTCTGATTTCTGAGTAAGGTATTATGTTAGTGCCATTCACTAGAGGGGTATTGTTTTTGGAAAGCTTTTGACTGGTTAAGGAATTGAGAGTTGGGCACAAAATAGGCCTTGTCCTTTCTAATAGACATGGCACTCCGGAACTGATTCAAGGTCTTCTGGAGCAGTCCATTGTCCCACTGTAACTGGTCCTGGTCTTGCTGTAACTGATTCAGGCTGAAACTCTATTGGTTGTTCTTGGAAGAGACACTGGTCACCTCTGACTGATGCCACTTTGTGTTTGACCCCACTTCTGTACTGACTACTGACTCATTGTATCTGAAGTTTGGAAGACGGTGAACATCTTAGCCATGGAAGTTCAATTTGAAGGCAGAGGAATTTAGTGAGGCAAAGGATGCTGGGAGATCGGTGCTGGATTATGACTGGTGAAATACACCTTTGAAGATTTAAGGGAAGCAGAATTCTCACTCCTGCAGTATTTTGAGAAGAATTGAATAATTTACCCAATGAATTACAAATGGAATTTAAACTGCGTACCTTACAGATATAAGATCTAAAAGGCGTCTGAACGGGGGGATAAAACAGGCTGGTAGAGAGGACCGAGGTTTGCAGTGCTTTGTGAATGAGAAGCCAGCCAGAAGATCTTTACCAGCATTCATGCCAATCCCTGTCAAAGGCTTTGGAGATGGCAAACACAAAAGGATATGTTTTACCTAAGAGCAGAGCTCAGGCAATTTGCAACATACAGTGATGTGCTGAAATCTGTGTAGCAGCTGTCGATTAGGCCCAAGTATAAGCGAAGGAGACTCTGGGTTAACAGCAGCTTGCGTAACTTCAGAAACGCTGTGCCTATGACCAAAATATTGAAGAGTTTTTGTATATGAAAAAAACTATTACTGTTTCTGTATTTATTTTGGAATTGCCATTCCTGGCTTGAATCAGCTCCCTCCACACTTGCCAGTCATGGGATAACATTGTTGAATTATTACAAAAACAAACGCATGATTCAGTAAAACAAACGGCTTCAGCACACATTCCTGGCCATTTTGGGCTTAATCCTAATGGAAATGAAATTGGTAACAGATTACAAATTATTTAAAGCGCTCTAAATTGTAATCAGAGGATGGCTTCAGACCTTGGAAAGCATGAACAGGGGGAGAAAAGAGCAAAAGGTTCCTCACTGACCCAAAGTAAAATTACTCCAGCTTGGGCTGAACCACTGCCCTGGTTTTCCCCTCAGTTGGTTTTAAGCTGATTTCATTGATGTAAGCTGTATGGCATCAAGTTCGCCTCTCAGTTAAGTTCAGTTAGTGAGAACTCTCTGTAAAAAATTTACGTTGATTCTAAGAGGGCTGGGTCTGTATTTGATAACTGGCTGAACCTGCCCTTCACCTACAATGACTCATTCTGGATAAGGAGGGCCAACTAAGCTGACCCTCTGAACTGCAAAAGCAAAGCTGGCCTCTATACAGTGGGAAGCCTGTGGACGCCCTCCCTTGGCCTGTCAAAGCTCACTGTCATCAGAGGAGCTTTTGGGACAACTATGAATCACTGCCAATAGTCAGGAATAGTTTAATGCTGTCCACGTACATTTAAATCATTACCATTCAAATTATTTAAAAATGTATTAAGATACGAGCAAGTTATGATAGATGTTTAATCAAAATAAATGAATCCACCTAGTTACACTTGGCTTTTCCCAAAAGCGTGTGTGACGATATTCAACTGAATGTTGTTGAAATACAGCTAAAGGTCAGCCTGTGAAGTGAATCTGGCCCCTCACCTCTGCAACAAACACTCTGCTGCAGAAATTCAATACAGCATATGCAGGTCAACGCCCTGCAACGTCGAAGATTCATTCCCACCCCCACAGATGCTGCTCGGCCTGCTGAGTAGCTCCAGCAGATAGTTTGTCGCTCCAGATGCCAGCATCCCCATCTCCTGTGTTTCCATCCCTCCCCTCAGTGCAGTGGTGTTGCATCTTTGGACTGGATACCAAGCGCAGTGGTAGATCAGGAGATGAGGTAAACTAGTGTCTGTCCTACAGCCCATCCTGGGCTCTTGTGTTTGACCTGGTAGGTGCAAAACCTGAGATATTGTAGGGCAAAGGTAAACAAGGGGGCCCTATGGATCCATTCCTGCGTGTTAATTGACACGCAGTTAATGTTAATTGACAGTAACATCTTTGCACGTGAAAACCTTCAACAAGTCATTTTTGAAATGGATTATTATACACAAGGATGGGACATTTAGCATGGCCAGTCCAAAATCCTTAAAAGCAAGAGAAGTCTAAAATACTTTGAGGAATTTAAGGGCATGTTTGGAAACTTTGAGGTGTTCTGAAGAGAGCCAGAATATGAAGAGGACAGAGTGATACTTCTATGGTGAAGCAGCTTGCTGGAGCCGCTTGCTGGAGCCCTAGCTGGGGTTGATGTCTTTGTGCTGCCTTTCAGTGGCCACTTTTTAACCCTGCAGAGTTTGTAGAGCAAATTCACCCCAGAGCACTGAGATTTAACTAGAGGATGCAGATGGCTTGTGTGCCCTTGAAAACAGAGGAATAATGGTTAAAATTATTTAAAATATTGAGAAGATAAGCAGGGAAAGCTGGGGGGGAACAAGCAGGCATTCCAGCATGATCTTAAAATCAGAGCTGGTCTGTTAAGGAGGCAATCGATCAAACATTGGTGCAATAAAAATTTGAACACTCTCTTATGAAGCTTTGTGGATGTTGTGGCATTCAGTGAGTTTTTGAGCTAGAGGCAGGTGGAATAGTTTTTGGGAAACGTATTGAGTTATTCAGCTGAGATGTTCATGGGTCAAGATGATGAACACTGGAGCCAACCAGTAGGTGGAATAGCCTTTCCCTATAGCAAATTCGCTTAATTTTGTTCATAAATCAGTGAAGTTTTAAATAAATATTTTCATGTTCAGTGCCCTCTGGTGGAATATTACATTTAAAAACTGCTCTACAGAGTAGGCTGAAAACAGTATTGTCCCTTCAGTGTCTCGAGATGCCTGACTTGCATAGTTAAGTAACATTTTGCATATGTCCTCCTGCCAGTGTAAAGTCATCACTAGCCTAAAGGATGGAAGCTGCTTTGTTAGCAAACAATATAAAATGTGTCATTCCTGGAAGGTCCTCAGTCCAGAATATTTCTGTGGCTGCTGATGGAAAATGGTAGATAAATACAAGAGTTATGGAGTGTGACTTGTCTGAACTGTGATGCATTGAATTTTAAAATTTCCTTCTCAAGAATGATATTTATGAGTTTCCACAAAGCAACAAAAGCAATGACTTAAGTGTTTCCTGATTCAGTCCACTGCACTATGAAATGACGGTGGGGTAGAATTTCTTCTGTTGCTGTGGAATGCAGTTACTGGGCTCTCTACACTCTCACTGGGAAGTCCAATTCACGTTGACTGCATCAGGGCTACAACCTGCAGTTAGAAATGGGGCAGAAGACAGTAGGTTTCCCAGGACACCCTTTGGTGCCTCAAAAAGGCGGCATCCATCATTAAGACCCCCTCCATCACCCAGAACATGCCTTGTTCTCATTGCTACTATCAGGTAGGAGGTACAGAAGCCTGAAGGCACACACTCAGTGATTCAGGAACAGCTTCTTCCCCTCTGCCATCTGATTTCTGAATGGACACTGAACCCATGAACACTACCTCACTACTTTATTATTTCTATTTTTGTGTTACTTATTTAACTATTCAATGCACATATGTACTTATTGTAATTCAGTTTTTTTCTGTATTATTATGTAGTACATTGTACTGCTACAGCAAAGTTGACCAATTTCACGACATATGGCGGTGATATTAAACCTGATCTGATACTGAGTTGGCAGAGGGGCAGTGATGTGCGCCGATAACTGGAGCATGGAGAAGCCCGTTGGATCTTTGGGTGGAGTGTGGCTAAGCCTTGTGTTGATGGTGGAGAAATTACTGGGGAATATCCCAAAGGGTAGAATTTATGTCCATAAGCACAAGAAATTTTGCAGACACTGGAAATCAAGAGCAACACACACAAAATGCTGGTGGAATTCAGCAGGTCAGGCAGCAGCTATGGAGAGGGACAAAAAGTCAAAGTTTTGGGCTGAGATCCGTGATCAGGACTGGAAAGGAACATGGAAGAAGCCAGAATGAGAAGGTGGAGGAGGGGAAGGAGTACAAGCTGGAGGTGAGAGGTGAAGCCAGTTTAGGGAGAAGGTAGATGGGTGACGTGGAACTGACCTCCACAGTAGCGTAGTGGTTAGTGTGATGCTATTACAGCTCAGTGTGCAGGAGTTCCGAGTTTAATCCCAGTGTCTTCTGTAAGGACTTTGTTTGTCCTCCCCATAGAATGAGTGGATTTCCTCCCGGGTGAACTGGTTTTCTCCCACAGTCCAAACACGTGCCAATTGGTAGATTAATTGGTCATTGTAAATTGTCCTGTAATTAGGAGAGGATTAAATCAGGAGTTGCTGGCAGTGCGGCTCAAAGAGACAGAAAGGCCTATTCTGCTCTGTATCTCTAAATAAAAATTAAACAAAAAAACTAGTGCTGCACTTTGCCAATGTTTACCTCTTCGCTCACCACCATTCACGGCCTCAAACACTCCTTCCAGATGAGGCAGCACTTCCCCTGAAGTTTGTTGGGGGTCATCTGCTGTTCCTGGTGCGGCCTCTACTACATTTAATGGAGATTGGGGGACTGCTTTCTCAAGCACCTTCACTCCATCTGCAAAGGAAGGATTTCCCAGTAGCTAAATATTTTAATTCCTATCCTCATTCCTGTTCTGACATGTCGGTCCATGGTCTCCTCTTTTGCCATGATGAGGCCACTCTCAGGGTGGAGGAGCAACACCTCATTCTGCTGGGTAACCCCCAAACTAATGGCATGAACATCAACTTCTTCCGGTCAACAACAACACACAAAATGCTGGTGGAACACAGCAGGCCAGGCAGCATCTATAGGGAGAAGCGTTGTCAACGTTTTGGGCCGAGACCCTTCGTCAGGACTTCTTCCGGTAACCTTTTTCCCCTCCCCCCCCCCCCCCCCGTCATCTTCTGGCTGCCCTCTTAGCCACCAATCACCACCTCTGGTGCCCAACCCCCTTCCCTTTCTCCCATGGTCCTCTCTCCTCTCCTAGCAGAATCGTTCTTCAAGCCTTTGCCTTTTCCTTCTATCACCACCATGCTTTTCACTTCATTCTCTCTCCCCCGCCCACCTGCATTCCCCCTCACCTGGCTTCACCTATCACCTTCCAGCTTGTACTCCATCCCTTTGCCCCCCCACCACCTTATTCTGACCTCTTCCCACTTCCTTTCCAGTCCTGATGAAGGGTCTCAGCACAAAATGTCAATTCTTTGTTCCTCTCCATAGATACTGCCTGACCCAACTTGGGTTCCACCGGCATGTGTATATTACCTAGGATTTACGTACAATTGGAAAGGCAGGGATTTATCAGGGATAGTAAGCATGGCTTTGTACATGGGGAAAAATTCCTCACTAATTTGATTGCTTTATCTAAGCAGATTGATGATGGCAGTGATGTACTATCAAAGTACGTCTATGTTACCATATACTATATTGAGATTCATTTCCTTGCAGGCATTTTCAGGAAAAAAAAGTAACACATTGGAATTTTATGAAAAACTATGCATAGACAGACCAGGTCTTAGAAAAAGCCAGTCTTCAAAAGAAGACAATCTGTGCAAATAAAAATAATACTGAGAATACGAGTTGTAATGTCCTTGAATGTTGGTTACAGAATCAGTGCAGTGTAGTGGTGAATGAAGTTAGCCACACAGGTTCAGGAGCCTGATAATTCTAAGAAATAACTGTTCCTTGTCCTGGTGGGGTAGGAGTAGGGGCTTCTGCACCTCCTGTCTGATAGGCCATAGGTATTGCCTAAATAGACACTTAACAGTAAGGCATTTAACACTGGTAGGCCAGCCACCTAGTAGACTAGTCTAGAAGATTAAGGCACATGGGATACAAGGCAAGCTGGGCTAATTGAATCAAAATCTGGATTGGTGGTGATGGAAGAATGCTTTTCTGATTCACAGTCTGTTTCTCATGACGTGCCCCAGGGATCAGAGCTGGGATCCCGTTGCTTATGATATATGTTCAGTATGTTAACAAATTGGTTGTGAAAGTAGGTCGATGACACAAAAGTTAGTGATATTTTGAATGGTGATATTTGGATAGTTAATGTTGTAATTTTCAAAACGGAACGTAGAACAGTACAGCTCAGGAACAGGCCCTTCGGCCCATAATGTTGTGCTGAACCAGTTATATTTGTAATCAAATGGCCAACTGAACTGATCTCTTCTGCTTACCCAACGTCCATATCCCCATTCCCCTCACATTTATGTGGCTATCTAAACATCTCTTAAAAGTCCCTAATGTATCTTCCTCTACCACTGCCCTGGACAACACATTCAAGGCATCCACCACTCTGTTTTTTTTAAAAGAAGACTTTCCTCGCACAGCTCCTTTGAACTTGCTCCATCTCGTTTATTAGACATTTCAACCCTGGGAAAAAGATGCTGGTTTATCTATGCCTCTGATAATCTTATAAACCTCGATCAGATCTCCCCATAGCCTCCACTACTCCAGAGAAAGCAACCCAAGTGTGTCCAACCTCTTGTTGTAGCACGTGCCCCCTAGTCCAGGCAGTATCCTGGTGAACCTCTTCTGCACCCTCTCCAAAGCCTTGACCTCTTTCCTAACGGGGATGACCAGATCTGTATGCAATATTCCAGATGCGATCTCACTAGAGTTTTCTAACTTCCTGACTTTGAACTCAATGGCTCAACTAATAAAGGCAAGCATTCTATATGCCTTCTGAACCACCCTATCAACCTGTGTAGCCATGTTCAGGGAGCGATGAAGCTGGACTCCAAAATCTCTCTGCTCATCAACACTGTTAAGGGTCTTGCCCTTAATAGTGTGCTGTCTCTTTACGTTTGACTTGCCGAAGTGCAACACCTCATACTTGGCCAGGTTAAACTCCATCTGCCATTTCTCTGCCCATATCTGCAACTGATTTATATCCTGTTGTATTCTTTGTCAGTCTTCTACACAGTCCATTACACCACCATTCTTTGGATCATCTGCAAGCTTACTAACTTGCCCATCTACATTTTCATCTGGGTCATTTATATACACCTCAAACAGCAGAGGTCCCAGTACAGATCCCTGCGGAACACCGCTAATCCCAGACCTCCAGCTAGAATAAGTCCCATCGACCACTACCCTCTGCTAGACCCTTGCCTGTTGAATTGTGTGCAGTCCTGCTTGCTACACTACAGGAAGGATGGAGTTGTAGGAAGAGGGTGGAGAGGAGATTCACTAGAATGTTTCCTGAAATAGAGTCTTTTAGGCATGGGATAGCTTGGACGGGCTCTGTTTTGTCTGGGGCAAAGGAGACGAGGGGTGACCTGAAGGAAGTATATAAGATTATGAAAGTCATAAATAAGTCAGATAGTCATTTTATTTTTCCATGTAGGGGTATTGAAAATAAGAGACAATGGTTTAAGGTGAGAGGAAGGAGTTTTAAAAGAGAATAGGTTTTTGCACAGATGAACGTGATATCTGGAATTCACTGCCAGAGAAAGTAGTGGAGTCAGATTCAATCACTGTGTTTAGGAGATCTTTAGAGAGACATTTAAATAAGTAAGGCATAGAAGGATTCTGTCCAAATGTAGTAAAATGGAATTGGTATGAAACAGCAGAAAGGTCAGCATTGGTGTGATGGGTCAAATCGCCTGTTTTGCACCCAAAGCTAGTTGGTCTATAATCTGGCTCACCTCAGTCCAAAAATATCACTCAGAACACATTTTAAATGAATCCTTGGCCTGCCATTTCCTGGCACCTAACATTAGTCCCTGGTGAAGAAATGCTCGGTTGAGGCCCAGAAACTCCAGACCTTGTTCCAGTTTTCCATCTGGCAGGAGAACTGAGGTGTCTGGATGCCTAATTTTGCCAGATGAAGGAAGTATCTTCCAGCAGTGCCCAGTCGCCATTTTAGTACCCCCTGCTCACTTGAAAGTTATGCTTGCTTCTGAAACACGCACCTTAATAATGTGGCCCGGTTTTCAACATGCTGTGGGTATGGTTCTCTCTGAGGCATGGAGCAGAAAGTCAAGGCCACCAGCATGGGGGTTCACATAGCTAAAAGTTGTCATTTCAGAAAGCAAAACCTGACCATTGCTTTAATTCTCAGATTTTGATTTGTCCAACCATGTCATTATCAAATTCCGCCCCTCCCCCATTCCACCAAAATCAAATGCAATCCAAGAACCTCATGCAGTCGGAGTAGAAATTGACTCATTTATTCACAGCAAACTTAGTAGCAATAAAAATAATGAGAGATATCTTGCTGTTGACTCCCTAATACAAGTTTTACACGGACTTGATATCTGTCCCTGTGAATGGAGTTTGATATTGTACAGATCTGTCTTTGTAGTTTAGGGAAGGGGGAGATGTAGAGCAGAACTGGCATGATTTCCCATGGGAGCGCAGATAATTATCGGGTAAGGCACTGCGGGATATTCCGATAACACTACAGAGACTGGTGCCTGATGTAGGAGATCACAAGGAGAAAAGAAAAATATTTAAACATGGGCCCAATTTTAAAAAAAAAATTAAAGGAATGTTTACATGGAACATGCCAGAGACTTAACAGAATGCAAGGCGCTGGAATCATTTTCCAGTTTGAGCAATTACTTTGAAAGGCAAAATAGGTTTTGGAAGATAACTCAATTGTTTATTAACAATGCAGCGATCCATTGCAGTGTAAACGGAGCAGTATATGTAAAACACTTCCGTAAAAGGAAGTCTCTGTACCAGACAGCAGAACAAAACGAGAGACAGAAATCCAACTCTTAAACAATGATGCCACTCTGTAAGAATTGGGCTCTGGCTGCTGAATGAGTAGACGTTCAGAAGAGCAAGGGCTTTCTGAGGTCTCTGTGCCGCTAAACAAGACTGGAACTGATAAATAACATCCTGCCTGTTCTGAGGAGCTCCACTTTCAGGGAGTATTGGGGAACTATTGAGCTTGATTATCCAACCACCTAATTAATAAGGGGCATATATCACATCCCCTTTTTCTTTTGCAATGGTTATTTCTTGCTGAAAATGCCAGTAGGTCCATATAAATGAATACTTTCAGACCAATCTCCCTCATGGATCTTTCTGCTGTGCTCTGAAGATGCCCTTGGTCCGGACACATATGAACCTTCTCCAGCTATTGGGGAGTAAACTAATCCCCTCACTATCCACATGACTAATGAGATAAATACCTTGCCTCACTACCAACTAAGCAAGGGCTCTTCCTGAAATAACCTGGTGCTATCTCAGACCTGGGTCCACCATTTAGAACTAAAGTATAAACGGAAAACAGCCAGGAGAATTGACCCTTAGAAAGTTGATTAATATTTATCATAATTCATTTACCCATGTATTTCCATGCAAAGTGTTAATCTGTCTTGATTTTGCTCATTAAAGTGTATTTTATGTTTTTATTTCATTTTTTATTTGTTACTTTAAATCTATAATTCAATACTGGGATTTGCTCTTGAGATCTCTACGGAGTAGCTGCTCTTGGAAACAGAAGTGTCCTCTTGAGGTTGTGGCTAAGATAGATTTGTGAGACACCTTTGCCCTCTGACTAGTGTTTGCTATGCTTGGAAGGCAAATGTAGGAAACATACTCTGTTCCCTAATAGAAACTTCAGCAAAAACCTAAAATTCCCCACAGAGTTCCTTGTACATTCTAATCCCCTCTCAATCACTTCAAGTAGAAAACTTGCCAGATAAAGCAGAGGGGAATATCTGCAATTTATAACAATTACTGAAGGCATGTTTTGCATCGTTCAGTGAATCAAAAGTAAAAGTTTAAACAGCAGCTTTACCGTTCCATTTTCTGCCAACAAATTGTAAATTTTAAGCATTTCCAGGCATCAAGAAATGTAAAATATTGGCAGTTGTTCCTCGTTTAAGTAGTCTACATTCCATTAGTGCATGCAGCCACATTTTATCTGGCAGAATACTAGATTCTGCGATATATTTATTGCACATGTTTCTTATACCTTTTAGTAAATTTTTCAGCAAACATCCCACACCCATCAACCTAGAAAACCTGAAGAGCTTCAAACAAGGAGCCTAGTCTTAGCTCTCGACTCAGGCAACAATTAATCACTCAAACAGTCTGCTGCTAAAAGATGAATGAAATATCCAGCATGTGAATAAAATGTCAGCTTGAATTTTTTTCCCCAAACCCGCATAACTAATTAGTATCTGATAGTGCAGATGGTATTTTCGTGTGAAATGGAATACTGTAGAATTCATAATTTAAAAAGTAGTCAAGATATGGATACACTTGGAAATCAAGGCATGCATATATTAAAATCGGTGTTAATTTTAACTCAGTGACCCCTTTATTTGGTACCCAATAAAGTGGCCACTGACTGTATATTCGTGGTCTTCTGCTGCTGTAGCCCATCCACTTCAAGGTTCGACATGTTGTGCATTCAGAGATGCTCTTCTGCACACCACTGTTATAACGTGGTTATTTGAGTTATTGTCGCCTTCCTGTCAGCTTGAAGCATTCTAGCCATTCTCCTCTGACCTCTCTCATTAACAAGAAATTTTCACACACAGAATTACCACTCACTGGATGTGTTTTTTGTGCCATACTTTAAACTCTAGAGACCGTTGATCACAAAAATCCCTAGAGATCAGTAGCTTCTGAGATGCTCAAATCACCCCGTGTGGCACCAACAGTCATTCCACGATCGAAGTCACTTAGATCACATTTCTTCCCCATTCTCATGTTTGGTCTGTACAACAACCGAGCATCTTGACCATGTCTGCATTCTTTTATGCATTGAGTTGCTGCCGTGTGATTGGCTGTTTAGATATTTGCATTAATGGGCAGGTGGACATACGTACCCAATAAGGTAGCCACTGAGTGGATGCTTTGCTTAGTAGAGGTAATGCTGCAGAACATGGCAGTATTAACTTATTGAAGGCCTTCATGAAGGTTTTTCAGAGGTGGTTTGTGACAAAAATTCAAATATGATATTATAACTTAAGAGTTTTTGATAGAGTAACACAGAATATTTGCTGATGGGTTAAACTAAAACTAGCAGCCAACATCTCAAAATAGTCACCACTTTCATGTGAAATTTGTTTAGATTTTTAAAAAGTGAGTTAGGATGGAAAGAGCGGCAGATGTGAAAGCTGAACCCTTTGCAGGAAAGAAGGTATCTGTTCAGAAAGGGAATATGTTGGAAACCCTCAGCAGGGCCTGGCGACGTTGGTGGAAGGAGAAATAGTTAACGTTCTGGTCCAGGACCCTGAATCTGACCTGCATCTGTTCAGTCCTGCTCTCGTCCAGCTATCCATTGGGTTGACTTTGATCAGCCTCCCAGCAGTGTATAACTGCTCAATTCTCTGATATTGCTGCAGGTTTTGGGAGGTCAGTGTCAGTGGGTAATTGAAAAGTCTAAGGAGAAATATGGCACAGAATATCAAGGCAGGTCAAGCGCATTTCTTGTCTGAAGTTTGCAACTGGAAGTGTCTTTTAGGACTAGCTTTGGAAGTAAAAAGGAACAATTAATTTATCACTTCAAGACGTTTCTCATTTCTTTATGTTGAATTTTTATACAGAAGTAGTGCATTATTCTGAGCATGTCTTGAGTGTATGTACAGTAGATTAGATGCACACCTTTAGTAACAAGCAGTTTGGATGGTATTGCCATAAAATTATACATCCTGATGTTGAGATGACCCAAAAAGCATGTCAGCTCTGAAGTGTATAACTGCCCCAGAACTGTGGCACTTCATAGTATACACAAACTTAGCAATTATTGACCACTGTTTATTTTCTTCACTTTTTATTAGTTCCTTTTGCTGGCAGGGTCATCATGCTATGCAGCAGTTGCTAATAAGAAAAGAGTCACAAGATGATGTATGCAGTAATATTTAAAGGCGCACATATTTTACTATTTTTGCATAGGTATGTAATGATTTTCATTGCACATTCAAACCTCATGGGGCAATTTAGCTCAGGATTCAACCAAACCCACTGAAGCTTAAGGTACATGTCCCTATTGCAGGAGGCTGTTGGAAGCATAAATGAATTAATGCCAGATTGTAACAGAATTAATGGAACTGCAGATCTCTCCTTGCTACCAGATAGCATTATCTTTTCTGTAGTGCCTCACAGGACTGAGTGAATGGACTTAGACTTTGCGCCAGGAGAGAATCTAATGACGTTCATGGATGGTCGAACTTGCCCCTGCAGTGATCATCGGTAATAGCCACCTATCAGCTCATTAGCCAAGGTGGACATGTCTTTCCCTACCTGTGTGAGCTCTGGTGACCTTGCTGGAGATGTGGCTGCAAACATAAACTATGTCTGGAGGAAGGTTTCAGTGACGTGAAATTTCAACAACACCAATATGTTTTTAGTCAGGGATTTGTGCCAGGCACAAGAAACTGTAGATGCAGGGATCTGGAGCAGGAACTCAGCAGCCTAAGCAGGAGGTGCAGGAGTTTTTGGGGAAAGCAACTGATGACATTTCAGCTCACGGCCCTGAATCAAAACTCAATTTTCATGCCATTGGATCACAGACTATCCAAGGAGAAGCAATGCAGGCCAGGCAGCATCGATGAGGAAAGAGTAAACGGTCAACATTCCGGGCCGAGACCCTTCATCAGAACTGGAAAAAAGATGAGAAGTTAGAGCAAGGAGGTGGGCGGGGGAGGGAGGATGAAGCACAAGGTGGTAGGTGATAGGTGAAACTGGGAGAGGGGTGAAGTAAAGAGCTGGGAAACTGATAGGTGAAAGAGATAAAGGGCTGGAGAAAGGGGAATCTGATCGGAGAGGGTAGAAGACCATAAAAGAAAGGAAAGGGGGAGGAGCACCAGAGGGAGGTGATAAGCAGCTAAGGAGATGAGATGAGAGAGGGGATGGGAAGGTGGGGGGGGGGGTGCAGTTGATAATTATCAGAAGTTCAAGAAATTGATGTTCATGCCATCAGGTTGGAGGCTACCCAGACGGAATATAAGGTGTTTCTCCTTCGTTGTGAGTATGGCCTCATTGCGGCAGTAGAGGAGGCCATGGACTGACATGTCGGAAAGGGAATGGGAAGTAGAATTGAAGTGGTGGCTATAGCATCTATGGAAAAGAGTAAGCAGTCAACATTTCAGGCTGAGACCTCCAGCACTTCGTGTGTGTGTTGTTTGGATTTCCAGCATCTGCAGACTTTTTCTTGTTTGGAGGAGATTGATAGGCATCTAATTAGTCAGGGTATCAAGGGATATGGGGAAAAAGCTGGAAATTGGAACTAGATGGGAGAATAGTTTAGCTCACGGTGGAGTGGTAGAGCAGACTTGATGGGCCGAATGGCCTGCTTCTGCTCCTTTGTCTTGTGATCGTGTGTCGGGAGATCCTGCTTTTTCTGGCGGATGGAGCGTAGATGCTCAGCAAAGCCGTCTCCCAATCTATTGTCAGGTCTCACCGATTAAACAGATGGCCACACCAGGAGCACCGGATACAGTAGATGACCCCAACAGGCTCACAGGTGAAGTGTTGCCTCACTTGGAAGGACTGTTTGGGGTTTCGAATGTTAGGGAGGAAGTGTAGATGCAGGTATGGCACTTGTTCCACTTGTAAAGATAAGTACCCGGAGGGAGATCAGTGGGGAGGGTTGAATGGTCAAGGGATCCTTGAAGAAAGTGGAAAGTAGAGGGAGGGAAAGATGTGGTTGGTTGGGGAATTCCTGTTTGGGATGGTGGAAGTTATAGAGAATTATGTGCTGGACGCGGAGGTTGGTGGGCGGTAGGTGAAGACAAGAGGAAGCCTAACCCAGGTGGTGTGGCAGGAGGATGAGTGAGGGCAGATATGTGCAAAATGGAAGAGATGCAGGTGAGGGCAGCATTGATGATGGAGGAAGGAAAGTCCCTTTCCTTGAAGAAGGAGGACATTTCATTAGTTCTGGAATGAAATGCCTCATCCTGAGAGCAGATGTGGTGAAGACAGAGGAACTGTGAGAAGGGGAGGACAAGTGACACGGTGGGAAGAGGTGTAGCCCAGGTAGCTGTGAGAATCAGTGGGTTTGCAAAAAATATCAGTGAATAAATTGTCTCCAGAGATAGGGACTGAGAGATCGAGAAAGGGGAGGGAGATGTCGGATGATGTTGATGAGTTAATGACAAGCTCAGCGTGAGAACAGGATGCAGTCCCAATGCAGTTGTCGCTGCAGTGTAGGAAAAGTGGGGCAGTGTTATCAGAGTAGGCTTGGAACATGGACTGTTCCAAGGAGAATATGAGACTGTGTCCCTTCAGTTTGCATTGTGTCCCATCCCGGCAGTGGAGAAGGCAGCTGACTGACATGTTGGTGTGGGAATGGGGAGCGGCATGCAACCGGGAGCTTGAGACGGCCATAGGGGAGAGCGAAGGTACTCTGAATATTGGTCGTCTAGTCTGTGCTTGGTCTCACCGATGCAGAGGAGGCCCGAAAAAGAGAGCCAACTTCAGTAGACAAGGTTGGAGGAGATGTATGTGAATCTTTGGCTCACCTGGAAGGGCTGTCTAGTTCTTTGGATAGTAAGAGAGGAGTGTAGTGCAGGTGCTACATCTTTTGCCGTTGTTGGAGAAGTTAAGGGGATGTGGAGCGATGAGCGGACCAGGGCGTTCAAAGCCCGGAGTTCAAAGCCCAAAGTTCAAACTCAATTTATTATCAAATTTCGTATATATCACCATATACTACCAACTTGAGGTTCATTTTATTGCAGGCATACTGTAAAATACAATAAAATCAATGGAAAGCCACACACAAGCAAAGACTGACAAGCAACCAATGTGCAAAAGACAAATTGTGCAAATACAAAAAAAAGTGTAATATTAAATAAATAAGTAAATAAACCATACTGAGAATGAGTTGCAGAGTCCCTGAAAGTGAGTCCAGAGGTTGTGTTCAGTGATCATTTCAATGACAAAGTGCCACGTATGAGGCTGCAAAACAAGATAAGAGCCCATGGTATTACAGGAAAGGTACGAGCATGGATAGAAGATTGGCTGACTGGCAGGAGGCAAAGAGCAGGAATAAAGGTAGCCTTTTCCAGTTGGCCGCCAGTGACTAGAGTTGTGCTGCAGGTGTCTGTTTTGGAGTTGTTTCTATTCATGTTATATGTCAATGATTTGGATGATAGAATTGATGGCTTTGTGGCCAAGTTTGCGGACAATATGAAGGTAGGAGGAGGGGCAGGTAGTGGAAGATGTTCGCAGAAGTAACAAACTTGGAGAATGGGCGAGGAAGGGCACTGTCCTTAAAATTTGAAGGCTGAAGGTAGGGTTCATGGGGAGATTGGAGCTGTTGGGGGAAGTTTATACTAATTTTGGCAGGGGGATGGGAGCCAAAGTGAAGGGACTCAGGATAGGACAGATGGTAAAAAAGCAAAGACAGTGTGCAGGTAGACCGTCAGGAAACAGATGATGGGACAAAATTGCAGCCAGCAGTGTGAGTATCAGTGCATTAGGGATGCAGAATCAAAAAGGGCAGCAAATACAGCACTCAAATTGCTATATCTCAATGTGTAGAGTATAAGAAATAAGGTGGATGATCTTGTTGCACTTTTACAGATTGTCAGGTATGATGTGGTCATTACTGAATCATGGTTGAAGGATGGATGTAGTTGGGAGCTGAATGTCCAATACACCTTGTATTGGAGGAATAGGAAGGTAGGCAGAAGGGATGGCATGGCTCTGCTGGTAAACAATGGCATTAGATCATTAGAAATATGTTACATAAGGATTGGAAGATGTTGAATCCTTGTGAGTTGAGTTAAGAAACTGTAAGGGTAAAAGGACTATGATGGCAGTTATATACAGGCCTCCAAACAGTAGCTGGGAGGTGGACCACAGATTACATCAGGATATAGAAAAGGTGTGTCAAAAGGGAAATGTTATGATAGTCTTGGGAGATTTCAACATGCAGTTGATTTGGAAAATCAGGTTGGCAATGGATCTCAAGAGAGTGAATTTCTTGAATGCCTATGAGATGGCTTTTTAGAGCATCTTGTCATTGAGCCTATTAGGGGAGCAGCTATACTGTATTGGGTTTTATGTAATAAAGCAGAGGTGATTAGGGAGCATAAGGTAAAGGAACCTTTAGGAGACTGTGATTACAATATGATTGAGTTCAACTTGAAACTTGACTGGGAGAAAGTAAAAGCTGACGTAGCTGTATTTCAATGGAGTAAAGGAAATTAGCCCAAATTCAGTGGTTGAGTAGATGTTGGAGTCAATTGTTAATGTTGAGGTTATCGAGTACTTGGTGACATTGGACGAAGTCAGCATGGTTTCTGTAAGGGAAAATCTTGCCTGATGATCCTGTTGGAATTCTTTGAGGAGATTACAAGTAGGATAGATAAAGGGGATGCAGTGGATGTTGTATATTTGGATTTTCAGGAGGCCTTTGATAAAGTACCACACATGAGTGTGCTGACCAAGTTAAGAGCCCATGGTATCACAGGAAAGTTACTGGCTTGGTTAGAGCATTGGCTGATTGGAAGAAGGCAACGAGTGGGAATAAAAGGATTCTTTTCTGATTGGCTGACAGTGATTAGTGGTGTTCCACAGGGGTCAGTGTTGGGACCGTTTTTTAAATGCTGTATATCAATGCTTTGGAATAGATGGCTTTGTTGCAGATGTGTTATGGAAACAGGAAAGCTGAAAAAGGACAAATTAGGAGAGTGGGCAAGAAAGTGGCAAATGAAGTATAATGTTGGAAAATGTATGGTGCACTTTGGTAGTAGAAATAAATGTGCAGACTCTTTTCTAAATGGGGAGAAATACAAAAAATCTGAGATGCAAAGGGACTTGGGAGTCCTTTTGCAGAACATCCTAAAGATTAACTTGCACATTGAGCTGGTGATGTGGAGGGCAAGTGCCATGTTAGCGTTCATTTCAAGAGGTCTAGAATGCAAGAACAGGAATGTGATGCTGAGGCTTTATTAGACACTTGTGAGGCCTCACCTTGAGTATTGTGAACATTTTTGGGCTCCTTATGTAAGAAAAGATGTGCTGGCATTGGAGAGGATTCAGAGGAGGTTCACAAGAATGATTCCGAGAATGAAAGGATTATCATACAAGGAACGTTTGATGGCTCTGGGTCTGTACTTACTGGAATTAAAAGGATGCTGAGGGATCTCACTGAAACCTTTCGAATGTTGAAAGGGCTAGATAGAGGAGATGTGGAAAGGATGTTTCCCATTGTGGTGGATTCTAGGACAAGAGGGTACAGCCTCAGGATAGAGGGGCATTCATTTAAAACAGAGATGCAGAGAAATTTCTTTAGCCAGAGAGTAGTGTATTTGTGGAATTTGTTACCACAGGCAGCTATGGAGGCCAACTCATTGGGTGTATTTAAGGTCCAGATTGATAAGTTCTTGATTGGCCACGGCATCAAAGGTTATGGGAAGAAGGCCAGGGAGTGGGACTGAGTAGGGGGAATAATTGGATCAGCCATGATTGAATAGCAGAACTGACTTGATGGGTGAAATGGCCTAATTCTGCTCCTATATCTTATGGTCTTGAGGAGATGAGGGGAAGGAGATCTGAACACTGCTTAGAGAACTTCATGAGCCAAGGTCCAGTGATCATGAGTGAGATGGATTTGACGTGAATTGTAGTAGATATGATGAAATTATATTTCACTGGGGGGGGGGGGGGGTGCAGATAAAAATGAGTGGCTGGCCAGAAACAGTTGAATTCAACAATAGGGTAGATGAGGAGGTGAAGTATTTTTCAGTAGAGCCTTCTATGTTCCCGGTGTGACTTCATGCCAGTAACATGGAAATATGTGCTGTCTCTGGGCTCGCTGGTGTGACAGCACCCTGCTCTCGAGAAAGGTACAACCAACAAGGTTGGCAGATTGCCATGGAACTATGATGGAAAAGATAAATAAGCTCAAGGTTCATACAAGCTTGAGTTCTGCTTCCCTGAGGCACTCGTTTTGAGGAACTGCCAATTCACTCAAAGATAAGCAAATATTTGTTTATCTGGCATCAGATCAGCTAAAATCATGCTTTAGTTAATATGCATTTCTGAGTATGTACCTGTCTACAGAATCTGCAGCCCTTAGAATCTAATGATTCCCTTGAGTGATGATCGATACATCGGCCATATCATTGTGGACCATGAGCAGCACACAGAAAATGCTGGAGGACCTTAGCAGGTCAGACAGCCTCTCTAGAGGGAAATGAACAGTTGACATTTCAGGCCAAGACCCTCCACTAGGATTGGACTCAAACTGGAGCTGAGTCAACACTGAGTTTGTCCAGTGTTTTGTGTGTGTTGCTCCAGATGTCTAACATCTACAGTATCCCGTATCTCTATCATGGACCATCATCTTTGTCTGCTCCCCAAGCCCCTCAGAAATATGAAGTTGGATTTCCAGGATTATCTCCTTGTCTGATCTATGTGCATGCTCTCTTCCCAATATCAGGATTGCTGTCTTTCCACAATGATGTGAGATGGATAGGTCTGAAGTACGATGAGCTCACACAAATGTTGTGCTTATCACTCATCTGATATCTATTGTCCATCTCAGTTTAAGTAGGTTGAGTGCAAGGCCACATTTGCCTGCTTAAGTAGAAAGTGAAAGTTCAACAGCACTGCCCATGTGCTTAGGCTAGTGTTTATCCCTGAGCCAACACCAGCTAAAAACGATCAGTTCGACATTTAACTGACTGCTATTCATGAGATCTGAATGTGAACAAATGGGCTGTTTATTCTCCCTCCCATAAATAATTAGTGACTAAACCACTTTATTGGCAGTGAAATGCATTGGGTTACCTTATATCCTTGAATTCATTAGAGATTTGTGATTCCTCCTGCAGGAGGGGGTCCTTAGTCCATTCATTGACTTCTGAGTGCCTGAAGGCTTTAATATAAGCCAGGTCTTTTCACAAATCATAGTATCTAGTTAATGGAAAATAAACCACCTGGGTCTTCCTCTAGACAGTTATCCCTCAAAGTTCCCTTGCAAGTTGATAGGGTGGATTGAGTTCAACAGCCACAAGGTAAAGCTCTGTAAAGCTCTGGTTAGACCACACTTGGAGTATTCTGTTCAGTCCTGGTCCTCTCATAAAAGAAAGGATGTGGAAGTGTTAGAGAGCTGGTAGAGGAGATTTACCAGGATTGGAGAAAATGTCTTATGATGAAAGGTTGAGTGAGTTGGGGCTTTTCTCTTTGAAGTGAAGGAGAATGAAAGGGAATTCCCTTTCCTTCTCCCCCACTTGACAGAGATGTATAAAATTATAAGACTAATTCCAGACGACGTCCTGATAAGGTGGGTGGAGGAAGGTTTAGGGGAGATGTCAGAGGTAGGTGGTTTTGTACAGAGAGTGGTAATTGCCTGCGATACACTGCTGGGGTTGGTGTTTGAGGCTGATACATTATGGGCATTTAAGAGACTCTTGGATAAGCATGTGGATGAAAGAAGAAGAGGGGATTATGGGCTACGTGGGAGGGAAGGGTTAGATTGATCATGGTCATCACAATATCATGGGCCGAAGGACCTGTTCTGTTTTGTACTGCTCTATGTTGCATGCTCTAGGCAGCTTTATTTCTTAAGCATTAATTACCAATTGCATTCGGTACTGATGCACCATTAAATTTCTGCTGTTCTGTGTGTGTTACTGAAGGTGAAACCATATAAATCCAACCGTTTTCTCCAGCAACATCTATTCATTGTGCTGGACCGCACCCACGACTGACAGGGCCTTTGTGTTTGTCGATGCAGGTTCCCTGAGCCCGATCCCAGCCACACACTGGAGGAGCGGGTTGTGCACTGGTACTTTGGTCAGCTGGATAAGAACGGCAGCAACAATATCCACAAGAAGGAGATGAAGCCATTTAAGCGCTTCCTGAGGAAGAAGGCCAAGCCAAAGAAATGCGGAAGGAAATTCACCGATTACTGTGACTTGAATGAGGACAAAACCATTTCGCTGCATGAGTTGAAGGGATGCTTAGGAGTGAAGGAAGGAGGTGGGTAACTATGTAATGATCAATCATTACACCCGAAGCCAGTACAGTAACAGTGACCAACCACCAACTTGTGCACTTCAACATTAGCATGGTGTATAAAGCAATCCAGCCAGATATCATTTGAATGGGAATAGGCATTCCAACTAATAAAATCTCTTGTGCTTTTTTTGCTGGGTGTGGAGGATGTATCCAACCTGATCTTCAAGCCCTGCCTCCCTGCACTGCATTTTGCAAATCTTACGTTCTTATTTCTACGTTCTCACTTTCTAAATGCACCCATTCACTCATGGACCAAATAGCCTTGTTTACTGTTTATTCTCATGGTCACTCTGGTATAACTGCATCAGAGACATCCCTCCTTCCCTGCAGCTGAAGGGGCTTCTTTCGTCTCCTTCCCAGTTCTTGTGAAGGATCTGTGTCCTGAGAACTTAGCTCTGCTTCTCTTCCCAGAGGTGCTGAGTATGTCTAACATGTTCTGTTTTACAATAAGCATATCATTCCATCAGCCTAGTCAAAATTCTCAAAAGCAAACCAAAAAAACCCTACAGATGTTGGAAATCTAAAGTTAAAAGTAGAAGGGTACTCAACAGGAGAAAAATAAAGTTAATATTCTAGGTTTATGACCATTCTGATGATAGGTCACCAATCTGTAGCATTAATTGTGTTTCTCAACTGTTGCTGAATGTCCTTAATTCTGTAGATATCCTTACTCATTGCTTGCAATTTTTGTTCATTGACACCACAAACATCTCTGAAAATACTCACAATATTAGTTTTGTTGCCTCTTTTCATACTTGAGCAAATTTATCAATGCTTTCATTATCCATAAGTTACTCCTGGTGTAGGTGGGGAATAGAAGAACTGGAGTGGAGTTGATGGACATGGGAGAGAGAACATCTTGCAGTGCGGCTGTTCCAATGTTTAGATGTTTCAGACGAAATAGAGAAGAATGTAATAGAGGTGGAGTTGCACTACTGATCAGGGAGTATTTCCCATTTGCATTTAGAGAAAACATCCAGGAGGATTCATCCATGAAAGCAATATGGGTAGAAGTCGGGAATAAGAAAGGTGCAATTGCTATGCTAGGGTTTTGTTGTAGACCGTCCAATTGCTAGAGGGAGATATAGCAACAGATAACATAACAGGGTTGTTATAGAGGGAGAATTTAATGTCCCTGGTATTGACTGGACTAGACAACCAGTGGTTTAGTTGAGGCAGAATTTGTAGGATACGTTCAGGAGGACTTCTTGAAACAGCATATCGATTTTCCAACCAAGAAAGGAGCCATTCTAGACCTTGTATTTGGAAATGAGCCTGGCCAGGTGACTGGAGATTCAGTGGGGAAAAGTTTTGGCAACAATGCTCATAACTCTTAAGTTATGGATAAATATGAGACTGAACCTTGGCAGACAATGTTAAATTAGGAGGACTAATTATAACAGTTGGGCTGGCCGGTGGTATAGTGGCATTAGTATTGGACTTCGAGGTGGATGATCTAGAGTTGGAACCCAGCTGGGTCTGTGCAGAAGAAAGGCCTGGCAATCTACTTCCGTACCTTGCACTACACTATCCATAGGGTCACCGCGAGTTGATGGCGAGTCTACAGCACTCACCCACAACTATTACAACAGAATTAGACCGGAACTGAGGAGAGTAGATTCGAAACACCCATTATTTGGTAAATCCATATTTGACATGTGGGAGTCTTTTGAAAACCATCTGGTTAGAATTCGGGTTCAGCATTTTCCAGTAAAGATGAAAGATAGGAATAGCAAAATTCAGGGATCTTTAATGACAAGAAACATTGTAAATTTAGTCAGAAAGTGAAAGGAAACTGATGCAAGGCTTAGAATATCAAAATTCAGATGAGGTCCTTGAGGAATATAGAGGAAGCAGGAGTGCTAAAGGAGTACCCTTGGCAAGTAGGGTTAAGGAAAACGCTATGGCAGTTTGGATGGCTCGGAAATGGGTAGAACCAAGTGCAGAATTTATTACCAGAGCCAGAGGAAGTAGGCAAAATATAAATGAGTTTCAAGGAGATGGACATGGATGAGATTGAGAGATGGTGGGTTCTAGTGCTGTGTTCATATGTGAGGAAGTGTTGACGTTGATACGGGGGTGGTGTTAGATCTCTTGATGAATATTAAGATGGATGTCCCCAAGGGCTGAGGGGATCTATGCCGTGATACTGAGGGAGGCAAAGCTGGGGACTGGTGGGGCCTCGCCTGAATTTTTTGCTTCTGGTAACTTCCCGGAGGACTGGAGAATAGCCAATGTTGTTTCTTTATTTAAGAAGGGCAACAGAGACAAACTAGGAATTTATTCAAACTGCAAAGTAAAGTCTATTATCAGAGTACATACATGTCACCGCATTCTACCCTGAGATTCTTTTTCTGCGGGCATACTTAGCAAATCTATAGAACAGTAGCTGTAAACAGGATCAATGGACAACAAACTGTGCAAATACAGATATAAATAAATAGCAATATATAACGAGAGCTTGAAATAACAAGGTAAAAGAGTCCTTAAATGAGTGTAGTTATCCCCTTTTGTTCAAGAGCCTGATGGTTGAGGGGTAGTAACTGTTCTTGAACCCAGTGGTGCAAGTCCTGAGGCTCCTGTACCTTCTACCTGATGGCAGCAGCGAGAAAGGAGCACGGCCTGGGTGGTGAGGATCTTTGACGATGGATGCTGTTTTTCTACGGCAACGTTTCATGTAGATGTGCTCAATGGTTGGGAGGGTTTTATCCGTGATGTACTGGGCTGAAACCACTACCTTTTGCAGGATTTTCCGCTCAAAGCCTTTGGTGTTCCCGTATCAAGCTGTAATGCAGCCAGTCAGCACACTTTCCACCACGCAATGTAGAAGTTTGTAAAGTTTTTGATGTCATGCCGAATCTCCACAGACTCCTGAGGAAGTAGAGGCACTGGCATGCTTTATTCGCAATTGTATTTACTGTATATGGTGAGTCCAGGACAGGTCCTCTGAGGTAGTGACACCCAGGAATTTAAAGTTACTGACCCTCTCTACCTCTGATCCTCCAATGATTACTGGTATGGGGACCTCTGGTTTCCCTTCCTGAAGTTTACAATCAGCTCCTTGGTCTTATTGACATTCAGTGAGAGGTTGTTGCTATTACCATCACTCAGCCAACTTTTCAATTTCCCTCCTGTATGCTGAGTCATCACATCTTTTGATACAGCCCAGAACAGTGGTGTCATCAGTAAGCTTGTATGTGGCGTTGTAGCTGTACTGAGCCGCACAGTGTAAAGGGAGTAGAGCAGGGGGCTAAGTACACATCCCTGTCGTGCTCATGTGCTGATGGAAATTGTGGAGGAGATTTTTTTTGCCAATCCGAACTGACTGGGTCTGCAACTGAGGAAATCCAGGATCCAATTGCTCAAGGTGGTTTGGAGGCCCGGGTCTTGGAGTTTACTGATTAGATTTGAGGGGATGATGGTGTTGAATGCTGGGCTGTAGTCAATGAAGAACATGCTGATGTATGTATCTTCGCTGTCCTGATGTTCCAGGGTTGTGTGAAGAGCCAACAAAATAGCATTTGCTGTAGACCCGTTGCTTTGGCAGGTGAATTGGAGCGGATCCAAGTTGCCACTCAGACAGGTGATGATACGCTTCAACAGCAGCCTCTCAAAACACATCATCACTGTGAATGCAAGAGCCACTGGGTGATGTCATTGAGGCAGGTTACCATGCTCTTCTTCAGCACCAGTATGATTGAAACCCGCTTGAAGCAAGTGGGTACCACACACTGTCAGAGTAAGTAGTTGAAGATGCCCGTGAATACACAAGCCAGTTGGTCGGCACAGGTCTTCAGTACTTGGCCTGGTACTTCGTCCAGACCGGATGCTTTCCTTGCATTCACCCTCTTGAAGGTAGCCTGCAAGAGGGTGAATCCAAGGACAGAAGGATCATGGGTCAGTGAGGTTGACAGTGGGAATGGGGAAATTACTGGGGAAATTCTTATCAGCAGGATTTGCTTGCAATGGGAAAAGTATGGCCTTATTAGGAATAGTTAGCATAGCTTTGTGTAGGGGAGGTCCTGTTCCACAAGCTAGATTGAGTTTTGTGAGAAGATGATGAAGGTGACTGAGTGTAGGGCAGTGGACTTCCATAAAGAATTTGATCAGATCCTTCATGGTAGGCTGATCCAGTAAGAGTAGTGAGTTGGTAGGTTCAATTCAAAACTGGCTTGGCCATAGAAAACGATGTAACGGTAGAGACATGTTATTCTGACAGGACATCGGTAATGTTCCACCAGGATCAGAGCTTGGACCTCTGTAGTTGGTAATACATAAATGATTTTGATTGATTGGTAAGTTAGCAGGCAACACAAAAACTGGTGGAATTGCTGACTGTGAGAAAGGTCGGTGGGCCAGCGAGCACTATTTTTATGCAAATTCTAACCTAAACCATTTGACTGTGCACACATTCCCATTGACTCCTCCCAGATCCTAACACTCACCTACACCACACTCTGATGACAGTAACCAGTTACCCTCACCCACGGGAGGAAACCTGGACAGCCGGAGGAAACCCACAGCAAATCAGAATTGAGTCTTGCTATCACTCTTAGATGGAATGAAATATTTTGTTTTACAGCAGCAGTAGAGTGCAAAGACATAAAATTACTATAAAAGACAAAAGGAATACGATAATAGTGTTCAGAGATTCATAGACCATTCAGAAATCTGATGATGGAGGGAAAGCAGGTGTTTCTGAATCACTGAGTGCAGGTCCTCCTCCCTGATGTTTGTAGTATGAAGAGGACATGTCTCAGATGAGGAAGGTCCTCAATGATGGATACGACCTTCCTAGGGAACTGGCATATGATGATGTCTTTGATGGTGGGGAGGGTTGTGCCCATAATGGAGCAGGCTGAATCTATAAGGCTCTGCAATGTCTTCTGATCCTATGCACTGGAGCCTCCATACCAGGCTGTCATGCAACCAGTCAGATTGACAAGAGTCTTTGACGACATACCTAATCTCCTCAAACTCCTAACGGAACAGAGCTGCTGGTGTACCTTCTTTGCGATTGCACCAATGCCTTGGGCTTAGGACAGGTCCACTGAGGTGATGACTTAAGCTGGCTCACCCTTTCCACCACTGACCCCTCAACGAAGACAGGTTTTCCCCTTCCCGAAGTTCATGATCAAATCCTTGGTCTTACTGACGATGAGTGTGAGGTTGTCGTTGCGGCTCAACCAGCTGATGTATCTCACTTCTGTACAGCCCCTTACTTGAGATCTGGCATCAGTGGCGTCGTCTGAGACTTTACAGATGGCTGTTTGAACTGTGTGGCTAAGCACAGACGTGCGTGCAAAGAGAGCAGAGCAATGAGCTAAGCATGCATACTTGAGAAACGCCTGTGTGTCAGCAAGGAGGAGATGCTATCATTGACCCAGACTGCCTGTGGTCTGCTGATGAGAAAGTTGAGGATCTACTTGCAGAGGGAGGTACTGAGACCCAGGTTTAGAATCTTGGGGATTAATACTGAGGGGATAAAGTGCCCAACAGTGAACAAGGATGCCCAAGTTAATCTTTCTTCGCAACTGAAAGTATGTCTTGTTCTCAAGTAGTCGGGTATCGGGTTATCACACTGTGGACTATATAGCAGAGTTTAGCAAAGGCTGGTCCAAAGGTCTGAATTCAACCGTCGGGCACTTGGCAGCCAGTTACTTGATACCAGTTGGATTTGGGGCCACTTGTAAGAAGTTTGAAGTAATCCCTGTCCAGATTAGTTCATTAAGAAACTGCTGGGCTTGAACTTAGATGCTGCACAGTTTCTGTTGGAGCATTTGACACTGAGGGCAACGAAGGGAACAGGCAAAAAGATGCCAAGCAATGCTGAACAATATTTCCAAGATAAAATTATGATAGTTATTCTTAAAAGTTGTTGGAGAACAGCCAAGACAATTTGCCAGGAGAAATGTTATACATGCAAGATTTTTTTCAAAGGCAATTGGAATGAAATTTATGAGTAACAATATTTTAAAATGTTTGGATTTTGAAATATCAAAATGAGTTTGATTCCAAATCAGTAACAGAATGGTCCAAATTTGTCTTGAGAATTGATGGCTATTAAACTTATCTGTTTGTAGCACGTTTTAAAAACTTCATTAATTTTTACTTCACTGCATTTGCAGACAAAAATACGAAAAGCAATGCACCCTGCCAGCTGATGCCCTCATCTGGCTTTTCAGTTCTATGAAACATTAAATATTGCAGATCTGACTTTCTCATACAGAATATACTGCACTTTGTAATTCATTGTGAAACACAATCTGAAGCTTCTGGCAGCACGTTAAAGCATTATATAAAGGAAAAGTTTTATTTTCATTAAGTTTGCCCACCAAGTATTTTCCTTGATCATCGCCAAAGTGGTCACGGTTCAGAAACAAAGTTAGAGATGTAATGAGGGAATAGAGAATGAGGGACACACAAAATGCTAGAGGAACTCAGAACTTGATGATGAAGGGTCTCGGCCGGCAACGTCAACTGTTTACTCTTTTCCATAGACGCTGCCTATCCTGCTGAGTTCCTCCAGCCTTTGAAGATGCAAGTAAGCCAAGCATTCACCATGACAGAGGTCAATATATAGAGGAGCATCACTGTTAGAGGACTAACTGTATCCAGTATGTTAACGCACATGTATCCTCAATTGTTCAAACTAGGCTAATCTATTTATCAATTTAGTCCAGTATCCCAGTCAGGTATTCAGTCATCTTTCGTGAATATATCTGTGGGCTATATGACAGAGTTTACCAAAGGCAATCCCACTTGTCTGAATTCAATAATCTATTTATCAATAACTGCTGTCTAGTCAATCATTCAATTATTTTTGGACAGACCTACATCAGCCAATAAACTGGCACTCATAATTCGCAGCAACCAGGTTAATAGTTCAGCAAAATCAATAGTCTCCTAGCCTTGCTTGCACTTAATAGATTAGGACCTTAATTTGGTCTAATGGGCACGGGCACAGGACTTTTCCCAAGGCCACTATCCCATCCACTGTGTGAGTTAACCAAAACCAGGCATGACATCCCCGATGCAGCCTGATACCAGAGATTTGCACGCTAAATTGATATCCATCCATTTATATTGATTGTTTCTGTCAATGCAATCTAATGTCTTTTGACTTAAATATAATTTTCTCTATATGAACACTTGAGCTCACTTCCGTACATGGAGTTTGCAAATTATGGATGATGTTTGCAGAGTCCCACATTCAATCATTGTAGTTAATAATCAGCCGACGGCAGTATCGGCTAATTGACTTGCATATGAAAATATTATCCACTCCCACTGCCTCTGCTCCTTCTTTTGAAGACCTCTAATTTTTTAACTCCTGTCAGCTTATATTGTTATACCTGGCACATCTTTGTTACTGGGAGTGAAACAGCGTAAATTTTAAATTATAGACAGGGGGCCCTCGGTTAATGGGCAATATGGGAATGGTAGTTGAATACTAGAGTGCAGCTTGTTGGGTTTTGGAATAAGGTACCTTTAAGGCAACTAGACTGCTTTAGTCAACATGTGTAAGGCTGCCATTGCCTGCGGTTGTGTATGGTGAGGTGTTTAAGAAAGTGCATTAGATTCAGAAGTAAAATGTACGAAAACACCACATTAACGAGTTGCACCAGAGTACAGGGGAGAATTTTTTAAAAAAACAGTTTAATTAGTATTAGTGTAGGTGTGTGTTTGATTATTGGTGTGAGCTGTTGGGCTCCCTCTCATCTGTCGCAGGAGCGATCTCTCCCCTCTCTCCCCTCTCTCTCGTGAGAGAGCCAATCTGAGATGTTGGAGTGTTAGGATGGACAGTAGTTTCTCATGGACTCTAGATCTTGATCTCTGGCGGGGTGGGGGGCTTTGGTACTGCTTGCATGGTGGGTGGAGGGGTTGATGCTTTTGCTGTAGTAAATGGGGGTGTTGATGCTTTTGCTATAGTAAATGGGGGTGTTGATGCTTTAGCTGTAGTAAATGGGGGGGTCGATGCTTTTGCTGTAGGAAATGGGGGGGTGTTGATGCTTTTGCTGTAGTAAATGGGGGGTCGATGCTTTTGCCATAGTAAATGGGGGTGTTGATGCTTTTGCTGTAGTAAATGGGGGGTCGATGCTTTTGCCGTAGTAAATGGGGGTGTTGATGCTTTTGCTGTAGTAAATCGGGGGGTGTTGATGCTTTTGCTGTAGTAAATGGGGGGGGGGTCGATGCTTTTGCCGTAGTAAATGGGGGGTTGATGCTTTTGCTGTAGTAAATGGGGGTGTTGATGCTTTTGCCGTAGTAAATGGGGGTGTTGATGCTTTTGCTATAGTAAATGGGGATGTTGATGCTTTTGCTGTAGTAAATGGGGGGGTCGATGCTTTTGCTATAGTAAATGGGGGGTGTTGATGCTTTTGCTATAGTAAATGGGGATGTTGATGCTTTTGCTTTAGTAAATGGGGGAGTTAGGTGCTTTAGCTGTAGTAAATGGTGGGTGTGTTGATGCTTTTGCTGTAGAAAATGGGGGTGTTGATGCTTTAGCTGTAGTAAATGGGGGGGTTGATGCTTTTGCTGTAGTAAATGGGGGGGTGTTGATGCTTTTTCTGTAGTAAATGGGGGGGTTTGATGCTTTTGTTGTAGTAAATGGGGGGGTGTTGATGCTTTTGCTGTAGTAAATGGGGGGTGTTGATGCTTTTGCTGTAGTAAATGGGGGGGGTCGATGCTTTTGCTGTAGTAAATGGGGGGGTTGATGCTTTTGCTGTAGTAAATGGGGGGGTGTTGATGCTTTTGCTGTAGTAAATGGGGGGGTTGATGCTTTTGCTGTAGTAAATGGGAGGGTCGATGCTTTTGCTGTAGTAAATGGGGGGTTGATGCTTTTGCTGTAGTAAATGGGGGGGGTGTTGATGCTTTTGCTGTAGTAAATGGGGGGGTTGATGCTTTTGCTGTAGTAAATGGGGGGGTTTGATGCTTTTGCTGTAGTAAATGGAGGGGTCGATGCTTTTGTTGTAGTAAATGGAGGGGTCGATGCTTTTGCTGTAGTAAATGGGGGGGGTCGATGCTTTTGCTGTAGTAAATGGGGATGTTGATGCTTTTGCTGTAGTAAATGGGGGTGTTGATGCTTTTGCTGTAGTAAATGGGGGGGGTGTTGATGCTTTTGCTGTAGTAAATGGGGGCTTGATGCTTTTGCTGTAGTAAATGGGGGGGTTGATGCTTTTGCTGTAGTAAATGGGGGGGTCGATGCTTTTGCTGTAGTAAATGGGGGTGTTGATGCTTTTGCTGTAGTAAATGGGGGGGGTGTTGATGCTTTTGCTGTAGTAAATGGGGGCTTGATGCTTTTGCTGTAGTAAATGGGGGGGTTGATGCTTTTGCTGTAGTAAATGGGGGGGTCGATGCTTTTGCTGTAGTAAATGGGGGGGGTGTTGATGCTTTTGCTGTAGTAAATGGGGGCTTGATGCTTTTGCTGTAGTAAATGGAGGGGTCGATGCTTTTGCTGTAGTAAATGGGGGGGGTCGATGCTTTTGCTGTAGTAAATGGGGATGTTGATGCTTTTGCTGTAGTAAATGGGGGTGTTGATGCTTTTGCTGTAGTAAATGGGGGGGGTGTTGATGCTTTTGCTGTAGTAAATGGGGGCTTGATTCTTTTGCTGTAGTAAATGGAGGGGTTGATGCTTTTGCTGTAGTAAATGGGGGGGGTCGATGCTTTTGCTGTAGTAAATGGGTATGTTAATGCTTTTGCTGTAGTAAATGGGGGGGTTTGATGCTTTTGCTGTAGTAAATGGGGGGGGGTGTTGATGCTTTTGCTGTAGTAAATGGGGGCTTGATGCTTTTGTTGTAGTAAATGGGGGGGGGTGTTGATGCTTTTGCTGTAGTAAATGGGGGGGGTGTTGATGCTTTTGCTGTAGTAAATGGGGGCTTGATGCTTTTGCTGTAGTAAATGGGGGGGTGTTGATGCTTTTGCTGTAGTAAATGGGTGGGTTGATGCTTTTGTTGTAGTAAATGGGTGGGTTGATGCTTTTGCTGTAGTAAATGGGGGGGGTCGATGCTTTTGCTGTAGTAAATGGGGGTGTTGATGCTTTTGCTGTAGTAAATGGAGGGGTTGATGCTTTTGTTGTAGTAAATGGGGGGGTCGATGCTTTTGCTGTAGTAAATGGGTATGTTAATGCTTTTGCTGTAGTAAATGGAGGGGTTGAAGCTTTTGCTGTAGTAAATGGGGGGGTCGATGCTTTTGCTGTTTTAAATGGGTGTCGATGCTTTTGCTGTAGTAAATGGGGGGGTTGATGCTTTAGCTGTAGTAAATGGTGGGTGTGTCGATGCTTTTGCTGTAGTAAATGGGGGGGTCTGATGATTTTGCTGTAATAAATGGGTGGGTCAATGCTTTTGCTGTAGTAAATGGAGGGGTCGATGCTTTTGCTGTTTTAAATGGGGGGGTTGAAGCTTTTGCTGTAGTAAATGGAGGGGTCGATGCTTTTGCTGTAGTAAATGGGGCTGTTGATGCTTTTGCTGTAGTAAATGGGGGGGTCGATGCTTTTGCTGTTTTAAATGGGGCTGTTGATGCTTTTGTTGTAGTAAATGGTGGGGGTGTTGAAGCTTTTGCTGTAGTAAATGGGGAGGGGGGTTGAAGCTTTTGCCGTAGTAAATGGGGGGGGTGTTGATGCTTTTGCTATAGTAAATGGGGGCTTGATGCTTTTGCCGTAGTAAATGGGGGGGTTTGATGCTTTTGCTGTAGTAAATGGGGTGGTCGATGCTTTTGTTGTAGTAAATGGGTATGTTAATGCTTTTGCTGTAGTAAATGGGGGGGTTTGATGCTTTTGTTGTAGTAAATGGGGATGTTAATGCTTTTGCCGTAGTAAATGGGAGGGGTGTTGATGCTTTTGCTGTAGTAAATGGGGGGGTTTGATGCTTTTGTTGTAGTAAATGGAGGGGTCGATGCTTTTGCTGTAGTAAATGGGGGTGTTGATGCTTTTGCTGTAGTAAATGGGGGTGTTGATGCTTTTGTTGTAGTAAATGGGGGTGTTGATGCTTTTGCTATAGTAAATGGGTGGGTTTGATGCTTTTGTTGTAGTAAATGGGGATGTTAATGCTTTTGCTGTAGTAAATGGGGGGGTTTGATGCTTTTGTTGTAGTAAATGGGGGGGTCGATGCTTTTGCTGTAGTAAATGGGGGTGTTGATGCTTTTGCTGTAGTAAATGGAGGGGTTGATGCTTTTGTTGTAGTAAATGGTGGGGGTGTTGAAGCTTTTGCTGTAGTAAATGGGGAGGGGGGTTGAAGCTTTTGCTGTAGTAAATGGGGGGTCGATGCTTTTGCCGTAGTAAATGGGGGGGGGGTGTTGATGCTTTTGCTATAGTAAATGGGGGCTTGATGCTTTTGCCGTAGTAAATGGGGGGGGTTTGATGCTTTTGCTGTAGTAAATGGAGGGGTTGATGCTTTTGTTGTAGTAAATGGTGGGTGTGTTGATGCTTTTGCTGTAGTAAATGGGTATGTTAATGCTTTTGCTGTAGTAAATGGAGGGGTTGAAGCTTTTGCTGTAGTAAATGGGGGGGTCGATGCTTTTGCTGTTTTAAATGGGTGTCGATGCTTTTGCTGTAGTAAATGGGGGGGTTGATGCTTTAGCTGTAGTAAATGGTGGGTGTGTCGATGCTTTTGCTGTAGTAAATGGGGGGGTTGATGCTTTAGCTGTAGTAAATGGTGGGTGTGTTGATGCTTTTGCTGTAGTAAATGGGGGGGTCTGATGATTTTGCTGTAGTAAATGGGTGGGTCAATGCTTTTGCTGTAGTAAATGGAGGGGTCGATGCTTTTGCTGTTTTAAATGGGGGGGTTGAAGCTTTTGCTGTAGTAAATGGGGCTGTTGATGCTTTTGCTGTAGTAAATGGGGGGGTCGATGCTTTTGCTGTTTTAAATGGGAGTTGATGCTTTTGCTGTAGTAAATGGGGCTGTTGATGCTTTTGTTGTAGTAAATGGTGGGGGTGTTGAAGCTTTTGCTGTAGTAAATGGGGAGGGGGGTTGATGCTTTTGCTATAGTAAATGGGGGCTTGATGCTTTTGCCGTAGTAAATGGGGGGGTTTGATGCTTTTGCTGTAGTAAATGGGGGGGTCGATGCTTTTGTTGTAGTAAATGGGTATGTTAATGCTTTTGCTGTAGTAAATGGGGGGGTTTGATGCTTTTGTTGTAGTAAATGGAGGGGTCGATGCTTTTGCTGTAGTAAATGGGGGTGTTGATGCTTTTGCTGTAGTAAATGGGGGTGTTGATGCTTTTGTTGTAGTAAATGGGGGTGTTGATGCTTTTGCTATAGTAAATGGGTGGGTTTGATGCTTTTGTTGTAGTAAATGGGGATGTTAATGCTTTTGCTGTAGTAAATGGGGGGGTTTGATGCTTTTGTTGTAGTAAATGGGGGGGGTCGATGCTTTTGCTGTAGTAAATGGGGGTGTTGATGCTTTTGCTGTAGTAAATGGGGGTGTTGATGCTTTTGCTGTAGTAAATGGAGGGGTTGATGCTTTTGTTGTAGTAAATGGTGGGGGTGTTGAAGCTTTTGCTGTAGTAAATGGGGAGGGGGGTTGAAGCTTTTGCTGTAGTAAATGGGGGGTCGATGCTTTTGCCGTAGTAAATGGGGGGGGTTTGATGCTTTTGCTGTAGTAAATGGGGGGGTCGATGCTTTTGTTGTAGTAAATGGGTATGTTAATGCTTTTGCTGTAGTAAATGGGTGGGTTTGATGCTTTTGTTGTAGTAAATGGGGATGTTAATGCTTTTGCTGTAGTAAATGGGGGGGTTTGATGCTTTTGTTGTAGTAAATGGGGGGGTCGATGCTTTTGTTGTAGTAAATGGGGGGTGTTGATGCTTTTGCTGTAGTAAATGGGGGTGTTGATGCTTTTGCTGTAGTAAATGGGGATGTTGATGCTTTTGCTGTAGTAAATGGAGGGGTCGATGCTTTTGCTGTAGTAAATGGTGGGGGTGTTGATGCTTTTGCCGTAGTAAATGGGGGTGTTGATGCTTTTGCTGTAGTAAATGGGGGGTCGATGCTTTTGCTGTAGTAAATGGGGGTGTTGATGCTTTTGCTGTAGTAAATGGTGGGGGTGTTGATGCTTTTGCCGTAGTAAATGGGGGTGTTGATGCTTTTGCTGTAGTAAATGGGGGGTCGATGCTTTTGCTGTAGTAAATGGGGGGGTTGAAGCTTTTGCTATAGTAAATGGGGATGTTGATGCTTTTGCTGTAGTAAATGGGGGGTCGATGCTTTTGCTGTAGTAAATGGGGGTGTTGATGCTTTTGCTGTAGTAAATGGGGGGGTCGATGCTTTAGCTGTAGTAAATGGGGGGGTTGATGCTTTTGCTGTAGTAAATGGGGATGTTGATGCTTTTGCTGTAGTAAATGGGGGGGTTGATGCTTTTGCTGTAGTAAATGGGGGGTGTCGATGCTTTTGCTGTAGTAAATGGGGGGTTTGATGCTTTTGCTGTAGTAAATGGGGGGTTTGATGCTTTTGCTGTAGTAAATGGGGGGGTTGAAGCTTTTGCCGTAGTAAATGGGGGGTTTGATGCTTTTGCTGTAGTAAATGGAGGGGTTGATGCTTTTGTTGTAGTAAATGGTGGGGTTGTTGAAGCTTTTGCTGTAGTAAATGGGGAGGGGGGGTTGAAGCTTTTGCCGTAGTAAATGGGGGGGGTGTTGATGCTTTTGCTATAGTAAATGGGGGCTTGATGCTTTTGCCGTAGTAAATGGGGGGGTTTGATGCTTTTGCTGTAGTAAATGGGGGGGTCGATGCTTTTGTTGTAGTAAATGGGTATGTTAATGCTTTTGCTGTAGTAAATGGGGGGGTTTGATGCTTTTGTTGTAGTAAATGGGGATGTTAATGCTTTTGCTGTAGTAAATGGGGGGGTTTGATGCTTTTGTTGTAGTAAATGGAGGGGTCGATGCTTTTGCTGTAGTAAATGGGGGTGTTGATGCTTTTGCTGTAGTAAATGGGGGTGTTGATGCTTTTGTTGTAGTAAATGGGGGTGTTGATGCTTTTGCTATAGTAAATGGGTGGGTTTGATGCTTTTGTTGTAGTAAATGGGGATGTTAATGCTTTTGCTGTAGTAAATGGGGGGGTTTGATGCTTTTGTTGTAGTAAATGGGGGGGTCGATGCTTTTGCTGTAGTAAATGGGGGTGTTGATGCTTTTGCTGTAGTAAATGGAGGGGTTGATGCTTTTGTTGTAGTAAATGGTGGGGGTGTTGAAGCTTTTGCTGTAGTAAATGGGGAGGGGGGTTGAAGCTTTTGCTGTAGTAAATGGGGGGTCGATGCTTTTGCCGTAGTAAATGGGGGGGGGTGTTGATGCTTTTGCTATAGTAAATGGGGGCTTGATGCTTTTGCCGTAGTAAATGGGGGGGGGTTTGATGCTTTTGCTGTAGTAAATGGGGGGGTCGATGCTTTTGTTGTAGTAAATGGGTATGTTAATGCTTTTGCTGTAGTAAATGGGTGGGTTTGATGCTTTTGTTGTAGTAAATGGGGATGTTAATGCTTTTGCTGTAGTAAATGGGGGGGTTTGATGCTTTTGTTGTAGTAAATGGGGGGGTCGATGCTTTTGTTGTAGTAAATGGGGGGTGTTGATGCTTTTGCTGTAGTAAATAGGGGTGTTGATGCTTTTGCTGTAGTAAATGGGGATGTTGATGCTTTTGCTGTAGTAAATGGAGGGGTCGATGCTTTTGCTGTAGTAAATGGTGGGGGTGTTGATGCTTTTGCCGTAGTAAATGGGGGTGTTGATGCTTTTGCTGTAGTAAATGGGGGGTCGATGCTTTTGCTGTAGTAAATGGGGGGGTTGAAGCTTTTGCTATAGTAAATGGGGATGTTGATGCTTTTGCTGTAGTAAATGGGGGGTCGATGCTTTTGCTGTAGTAAATGGGGGTGTTGATGCTTTTGCTGTAGTAAATGGGGGGTCGATGCTTTTGCTGTAGTAAATGGGGGTGTTGATGCTTTTGCTGTAGTAAATGGGGATCGATGCTTTTGCTGTAGTAAATGGGGGGTGTTGATGCTTTTGCTGTAGTAAATGGGGGTGTTGATGCTTTTGCTGTAGTAAATGGGGATGTTGATGCTTTTGCTGTAATAAATGGAGGGGTCGATGCTTTTGTTGTAGTAAATGGGGGGGTCGATGCTTTTGCTGTAGTAAATGGGGGGTGTTGATGCTTTTGCTGTAGTAAATGGGGGTGTTGATGCTTTTGCTGTAGTAAATGGGGATGTTGATGCTTTTGCTGTAGTAAATGGATGGGTCGATTCTTTTGTTGTAGTAAATGGAGGGGTCGATGCTTTTGTTGTAGTAAATGGGGGGTGTTGATGCTTTTGCTGTAGTAAATGGGGGTGTTGATGCTTTTGCTGTAGTAAATGGGGGGTGTTGATGCTTTTGCTGTAGTAAATGGAGGGGTCGATGCTTTTGTTGTAGTAAATGGGGGGGTTGATGCTTTTGCTGTAGTAAATGGGGGGTGTTGATGCTTTTGCTGTAGTAAATGGGGGTGTTGATGCTTTTGCTGTAGTAAATGGGGATGTTGATGCTTTTGCTGTAGTAAATGGAGGGGTCGATGCTTTTGTTGTAGTAAATGGGGGGGGGGTCGATGCTTTTGCTGTAGTAAATGGGGGTGTTGATGCTTTTGCTGTAGTAAATGGGGATGTTGATGCTTTTGCTGTAGTAAATGGAGGGGTCGATGCTTTTGCTGTAGTAAATGGTGGGGGTGTTGATGCTTTTGCCGTAGTAAATGGGGGTGTTGATGCTTTTGCTGTAGTAAATGGGGATGTTGATGCTTTTGCTGTAGTAAATGGGGGGGTCGATGCTTTTGCTGTAGTAAATGGGTGTGTTGATGCTTTTGCTGTAGTAAATGGGGGGGTCGATGCTTTTGCTGTAGTAAATGGGGGTGTTGATGCTTTTGCCGTAGTAAATGGGGGGGGTCGATGCTTTTGCTGTAGTAAATGGGTGTGTTGATGCTTTTGCTGTAGTAAATGGGGGGTTGAAGCTTTTGTTGTAGTAAATGGTGGGTGTGTTGATGCTTTTGCTGTAGTAAATGGGGATGTTGATGCTTTTGCTGTAGTAAATGGGGATGTTGATGCTTTTGCTGTAGTAAATGGGGGGGTCGATGCTTTTGCTGTAGTAAATGGGTGTGTTGATGCTTTTGCTGTAGTAAATGGGGGGGTCGATGCTTTTGCTGTAGTAAATGGGGGGTTGAAGCTTTTGTTATAGTAAATGGTGGGTGTGTTGATGCTTTTGCTGTAGTAAATGGGGGGGTCGATGCTTTTGCTGTAGTAAATGGGGGTGTTGATTCTTTTGCTGTAGTAAATGGGGGGTTGAAGCTTTTGTTATAGTAAATGGTGGGTGTGTTGATGCTTTTGCTGTAGTAAATGGGGGGGGTGTTGATGCTTTTGCTGTAGTAAATGGGGGGTTGAAGCTTTTGCTGTAGTAAATGGGGTGGGGGGGGGGGTTGATGCTTTTGGTGCTGCTTGTGCCTGGGGAGGGGTGTGGGAGGCTTTGGGGTTCTAACATTTTCTGCCATTCATTCTTTGGGGTTTTTTTCTTCTGTTTTGTGGATATCTGTGAAGAGTAAGGATTTCAGGTTGTATACTGTATATATTCCCTGATATTAAATGGAACCTTTGGACTTGATTAAGTGAAGGGCTTACTTCCATATTGTAGGATTATTATTCTAAAGTAGGGCAAACTAAAATATTAAGACAAATTGTAAGTGATGTTTAAAAAGAAGAGTTAGCAGAGTAAGTGTTATTCCTGTGAAAAGCGGGTTTGGGGAATTAATAATTGAAAAGACAAGGAGTTAATAGATACATTAAACCGTGGCTGCCTGCCATTCTTCGCATAGAGGTTACTGGTCAGAGAAATTGAAAGAGAAGGAGGAACTTGAACAAAATTACAGTCAGAATGGCCGTGATTCTGAGCAAACTCTTGGAGCTGAGGGCTGACAAGTCTTCTGGCCGAGATGGACTTAATTCTATGGTCTGAAGTGAAGTGTCCAGCGAATTGTTAATGAATAGATTTTTATTTACTCAATCCCTTAGATCCTGTGAAAGATCCCTTGGATTAGAAAGTAGCAAGTTAAACTTCTTCATTAAGAAAAGGAGGCCAAGCAGAAAATGGGAAATGATGATTGACTTATTTAAATTGGTTTATAATTGACACGTGGGCTGAGGTACAGTGGAGAACTTGTCTTGCGAGACCAATAACAGAGGGCAGAAGGTGCAAAGCAGATGGTGAGGTCAGGAGTACATCTTACTGTTCAGTAAGACAGTGGGATAGAAGCTTGTCCTTGTGCCTGGTGGTGTGTGCCTTCAGGCTTTTTCTATCATCTGCCCAATGGAAGAGGAGAGGAGAGGGATTGTCTGGGGTTTTTGATATTATTTTGGCAGCTTTAACAAGGCAGTGAGAAGAGTAAATGAAGTCAATGGAGGAGAGGCTGGTCTCCAAGACAGACTGAACTATGTCCACAACAAACACGAGGAAATCTGCAGATGCTGGAAATTCAAACAACACACATACAAAATGCTGGTCGAACACTGCAGGCCAGGCAGCATCTATAAGGAGAAGCACTGTCGACGTTTCGGGCCGAGACCCTGTGTCAGGACTAACTGAAAGGAAAGATAGTAAGAGATTTGAAAGTAGCGGGGGGAGGGGGAAATGATAGGAGAAGACCGGAGGGGGTGGGATGAAGCTAAGAGCTGGAAAAGTGATTGGTGAAAGTGATACAGAGCTGGAGAAGGGAAAGGATCATGGGACGGGAGACCTCGGGAGAAAGAAAGTGGGGGGGGGGGGGGTGGGGAAGCACCAGAGGGAGATGGAGAACAGGCAAACAACTAAATATGTCAGGAATGGGGTAAGAAGGGGAGGAGGGGCATTAACGGAAGTTAGAGAAGTCAATGTTCATGCCATCAGGTTGGAGGCTACCCAGCTGGTATATAAGGTGTTGTTTCTCCAACCTGAGTTTGGATTCATTTTGACAGTAGAGGAGGCCATGGATTGACATATCAGAATGGGAATGGGACGTGGAATTAAAATGTGTGGCCACTGGGAGATCCTGCTTTCTCTGACGGACCGAGCGTAGGTGTTCAGCGAAACGGTCTCCCAGTCTGTGTTGGGTCTCACCAATATATAAAAGGCCACACCGGGAGCACCGGACGCAGTATACCACACCAGCCGACTCACAGGTGAAGTGTCGCCTCACCTGGAAGGACTGTCTGGGGCCCTGAATGGTGGTGAGGGAGGAAGTGTAAGGGCAGGTGTAGCACTTGTTCCGCTTACAAGGATAAGTGCCAGGAGGGAGATCGGTGGGAACGGATGGGGGGGACGAGTGGACAAGGGAGTCGCATAGGGAGCAATCCCTGTGGAAAGCAGAAAGGGGGGGGAGGGAAAGATGTGCTTGGTAGTGGGATCCCTTTGGAGGTGGCGGAAGTTACGGAGAATTATACGTTGGACCTGGAGGTTGGTGGGGTGGTAGGTGAGGACAAGGGGAACCCTATCCCGAGTGGGGTGGCAGGCGGATGGGGAGAGGGCAGATGTGCGGGAAGTGGGAGTGATGCGTTTGAGAGCAGAGTTGATGGTGGAAGAAGGGAAGCCCCTTTGTTTAAAAAAAGAAGACATTTCCTTCATCCTGGAATGAAAAGCCTCATCTTGAGAGCAGATGCGGTGGAGATGGAGGAATTGTGAGAAGGGGATAGCATTTTTGCAAGAGATAGGGTGGGTAGAGGAATAGTCCAGGTGGCTGTGAGAGTCTGTAAGCTTATAGTAGATATCAATAGATAAGCCGTCTCCAGAGATGGAGACAGAAAGATCAAGAAAGGGGAGGGAGGTGTCGGAAATGGACCAGGTAAATTTGAGGGCAGGGTGAAAGTTGGATGCAAAGTTAATGAAATCAATGAGCTCAGCATGCATGCAGGAGGCAGCGCCAATGCAGTGGTCAGTGTAGTGAAGGAAAAGAGGGGAATGGATACCGGTATAGACTTGGAACATGGACTGTTCCACAAAGCCAACAAAAAGGCAGGCATAACTGGGACCCATGCGGGTGCCCATGGCTACACCCTTGGTTTGGAGGAAGTGGGAGGAGCCAAAGGAGAAATTATTGAGAGTAAGAACTAATTCCGCTAGATGGAGGAGAGTGGTGGTAGAGGGGAATTGGTTAGGTCTGGAATCCAAAAAGAAGCGAAGAGCTTCGAGACGGTCTGGGTGGGGGATGGAGGTATATAGGGACTGGATGTCCATAGTGAAAATAAAGCTGTGGGGGCCAGGGAACTTAAAATCATTGAAAAAATTCAAAGCATGAGAAGTGTCACGAACATAGGTGGGAAGAGATTGAACAAGGGGGGATAAGACAATGTCAAGGTATGCAGAAATGAGTTCAGTGGGGCAGGAGAAAGCTGAGACAATGGGTCTACCTGGACAGGCAGGTTTGTGGATGTTGGGTAGGAGGTAGAAACGGGAAGTGCAGGGTGTGGGAACAGTGGTTGGTGGCAGTGGATGGGAGATCCCCAGAGCTGATAAGGTTGGTGGTGGTATAGGAGACAATGATTATTGTCCACAACACTGCAGTTTCTTCCAATTACATGCATAGCTGTTTTCGTATCGAGCTGTGATGCATCTAGACAGGATGCTCTCTATGGTGCAACAACTGAAAATTGGTGTGTCAAAGGTAACATGCTACAACTCTTTAGCTTTCTGAGGAAGTAGAGGCGCTGGTGAGCTTTCTTGGCTGTAGCGTCAATGTTGTTGGACTAGGACAGTCTGTTGGTGATGTTCACTCCTAGAACTTGAGGTTCTCAACCCTCTCCATTCCCCGTTCTGGAGTCAATGACCAGTTCTTTCATTTTGCTGACATTGAGGAAAATATTCTTGTGATGATACCATGCTACTAGGGTCTCTATCTCCTTTCTGTACTCTGACTCATCATTATTTCAGATATGGCCCACTGTGGTGGCTTCATCTGCAGACTCACAGAATCTGGCCACACAATCGCAAGTGTATAGGGCGTGGAGTAGGGGGTTGTGGACACAGCCTTGTGGGAATAATCGCAACAGAGGAGTTGCTGCCTATCATTACTGAAGCAAAGGTCGGTGATGAGACCCAGGTCTAGGGGTTTGGAGGTGAATTTGCTTGGAATTATGGTACTGAAGGCAAGCAGCAGTCAGTAATTAATAGTACAGCATAGGTATCTTTACTGTCTAGATGCTCAAGGGATGAGTGTAGGACCAGGGAGGTGGTGTCTTTGTAGACCTGTTTTGTCAGTAGGTGAATTGCAGTGGGTTGAGGTTGACTGGGAGACTGGAATTGAAGAGGATCAGCCTCTTTAAGCATTTTGTGATGGTGCCTGGCTCATTGCATGGTAGTCATTAATGACATTACCATGCTTCTGTTCAATTCCGGGATGATCTTGGTCTTCTTAATGTGGGTGAGAACCTCAGACTGAAGCAGGGAGATATCCCCATCAGCTGATCTGCACAGCACCTAAAGACACGACCCACAAGCACCATCTGGGCCATTGCTTTCAGCAAGTTACACTCCGGAGACTGATCTTACTTCCACAATGGTGACTGGGGGTTCAGATGCATTGGAGTCAGGATGTACTGTTGGTGATGATGCTGTCTGACTTTGTCTTGGGTAGCCTGAAATAGTGTAGTATGTAACCCACCCCCCGGCACAACTGATAGTTGAGCTGAGACTTCATTTTGGGCTGGTAAAGTTGTGAAGAAAACATGAAGCTAGAAGTGATTTGGATGAATAAAGTGAGTGAGCAAAGATCAGGCAAATGTGAAATAGTTCTTTTTAGCAGCAGAGTCAAATACTGTATTATCTGAATGGTGGGCAATGCAAAGTGATGGGTGTCATAATGCCTGATTTGCAAAAAACTGGTATACAAGTACATCCAGCAGTTAGGAAATCTAGTGGGATGTTGTTATTTCTGGGGAAATAATGGTTCACTTGTGTAGGAACGGTTAAGGTTTCATCAGGTCGTCTATATACAGTAATAGTCTCCACATTCAGAGGAGGATGTTAAGGCATTGGAAGAGTTCAAGAACTTACCAGATTGATACTGGAAGAGGATTGTTGGCCTATAAGAAAAGGTTGGACAGGCTTGACTCATCCTTTGGAATTCAGAAGAGTGAAAGGGAGCTTGATTGAAACAAGTAATCGTGAAGGGCTTTGTCAGATGGATTTGGAGAGGATGTTTCCTTGTGGGAAAAATCTAAAATTTGGGTCAGCACTTAAGAATGAGGTCACCTTTTTTAAAGCAGAATTTTTTTTTGTCTCCAGGGTTTGATAAACGCTTCTTAAAGAAGATGGCGCTGTGCTAGTGGCAGCTTGTTGCTGTGAAAGGGTGCAGAAACAGAATATTCAAATCGTTTAAGACGGCTGGAGGGATTATTGATGAGCAAGGGGGGGAGATGAAAGGTTACCATGGGTAGGTATGGATGGAGATTTGAGGTCACAAATCAGATCAGTCATGATCTTACTTAATTGGCAGAGCAAGTTGAAAGGATTTAGCAGTATCTTCTTACTCCTAGTATTAACTTGTCTTGGGAACGTATTGAAAAATAGGATTGCTGCAGTCTATAATAACTGACCTATCTGAAAAACAAAAGCAACAGGGCTGACTTCCTTTTATTTACACAATGTGGATCCCACTCCAGTTTTCAATCTGCCATTGGGCCTTCTTTAACATGCTGAAATTTACTAAATTGAGATTTATCTCCACTAAAGACTTAAGTATATAATAGAGAAGTCAATTATTCAATTAAGTTGGTAACTTTGAAATTTTTGAAAAAAATATTATTTAATTAACTGTTAGTGCATCTTTTAAGCTTTTTATTTCCAGACTGAGAAGGGGAAACAGTTTCTTACTAATGTCACCACTGAACTACTGCTCTGAGATGTGTACGGGTTTAAAATGTTGGTTGATCTCCATTCAGGAAAATACTTCCAAAGTCAAAGATCAGTTTATTGTCATGTGCACAGATGAACTGGAAATCTTCCTTGCAGCAGCATCACAATAGAAACATAAATTATTCAAGAAATGACACAATTAGAACAAAAACCAATGGCTGTTGTACTGGAATGTGGCCAGAGTTTTGATATACTAAGGTAGTGATTAGGGTTGTACAGGTTCAAGACCTGAATGAAGAGAAGTAGATGTTCTTGAACTTGGAGGCGTGGGACTTCAGGATTCTGCATTCCCTGCCCGATGGTTGTTGCAAAAGATGGTGTGGCCCAGCTGGTAGGCATACTTGATGATAGATGTTGCCACCTTGCGGTATCTCAGCACATAACTGTTTATGTGCTTGTAAAATCAATGTAAAACTGCATTTGCAACCATGTCAGTACAAAAAAATACTCAGCAGTTTGTGTAGAAAATGTAGAGTGAGGAACAGTTCAGGGTCCTTGTGAATGACTTTTCAACATACAGACAGTGGTGTAAAAGAAATACATAAAGGCTCATCAATATCTTTGATTCTCCTCCGTAAAATATGGCTTTTTAGACAGTCCAAGTTATTACATTTTTAAGTTCATTCATAGGATACGGCAAGGCCTGTACTGCCATTTACTGAGGGCTGGCCTACTTCAGAGAACAAACCATCTGTACTGTAGTGCGCCTGAAGTTACATCGGGAATTTCAGGTAAAGAAGGGCAGATTTCCTGTCATGTAAGGCATTCATGAAGCAGGGAGGATTTTGTGATGATTTAAAGGTTCAAAGGTTCATTTTAGTGTCAAAGTCTGCATGCACAATACAACTCTGATATCTGTCTTCTCCAGGTAGTCATGAAATACAGAAAAACTACGGGGGTTGTTGAAAGAAAAGACATCAACTCCATCAAGCACAAAATAGAAAAAGAGACAAAACTTGCAAATCTCAAAACCCCCACTCCCTCACTCACAGAACAAAATAGCAACAATAGCATCAAATCCCTGTCCCCCTTCACCACAGAGAAAACAGAAACAGAAACAGTAACATTAAACTCCTGACATCCACACTCGCAGGAAAGAACAGTGACATGAACATCAAAACCCCCAACCCCCCTCTCGCGTTCGAAAAACTAACAGATCACCCACCTGCCAATCAGCCACAACCAAGAAAAAACCAAAAAACTGAAGGACTCCAGTGTAAAGTACAGTCCAATAATCGCCTAGATCTCAGAATGGCAAAAACATCTTCCAGTCAGTTCCAGTATTATCAAAACAAAACTTTAAATTCCAGATTGACTTTTTAATTGAATTTAAGTTCCTCAGCTGATGTGGTGGGATTCCTAATTCTACAAATAACTAGTTGTAGAGTCACAGCGTAATACAGCAGGGAAACAGGCCTTTCAGCCTCAATAGTTAATGCAGACCACAGCATTCTCCCTGCTGGTCCCAGTTGCCAATGTTTGGCCCATAAGTCTCCAAGCCCTTCCCCTCCCTGTACTTATCTGAATGCATCCTAAATGTTGCAACGTACCCACCTCAACCACTTCTTCTGGCAGATCATTCCTTCTGGCACTCACTACCCCTCAGGACTCTTTAAAATCTCTCCCCTCTTGTATCTGTCCCTTCTAGTTTTGAAGTCTCCGTCCCTGAGAAAGACTATGATAATCTATACCCCTCATAATTTTATAAGCTTCTTTGAGGTCACCCGTCACTCTCCTACGCTCCAAAAAATAAGGATCCAGTGTGGCCAGCCTTTCCATATAACTCAGGGCCTCTGGTCCAGGCTGTATACTCGTAAATTAGGAAACATTGCCGTCACCGGTAAAAGTTGCTCAAAGCAAAATGCTTGCTTACTCACTGCGTGTAAAGACAGATTTAGGAAATAACTCAGTAGTCAACATGGAACAGAATGTAAAATATCATTCTTTTGCATGTAGTCACCAAAAAAGCATCTTACAGTGTGTAGACAGGACCAATGTGAAATGTGTTTCAGATTATGGGCAAGCAAAACACAGTGGCAAACACCAGATTGCTGGCGTCTCTAACTGCTTGGCCTTATTATTACATTGCTTCAGTCTAGGCCTTGTGGTGAAAGGATAAGATGCTAATTAAGTTTCATGCAGTTAGTTGAATTTGGCACTTTCAGGCAACAGTAAAGCAGAGATGGGAATTTTCCTCAACAATTTTATTGTAAATGCTCAGACTTTGATCATCAGTAATGACTACAATTCATGCAGTGATTGGTAAAACATGGCTCAAAGTCTTGACAACAAGCGGACAAGTAAAATATGTACTGTCCATTTCGTTTAACGGAAACCTGTTGAGAGGATGGAGTTTTATTCTTTTCTTTCACAATGCATAGAACAAGTGATTTGCTTTAATTCATGCATTTCTGGGAAGATAAATTTCCACATGTTTTTCATTTCTCGTAAAAAAAATTGAAAACAAAGGTGAACTTGTTTGTGTAACATTTTTCTGGTATTTGAGCATTGCAAGATTGTTACTGTAAAAGCAATCCTTTTAAAAAGGATTTTTACAGAGCAGCCCACACAAAATGCTGGACAAACTTGGCAGGTCAGGCAGCATCTTTACAAGTGAATATACAGTCAACAATTTGGGAATTCAGTGAGACCCTCCCTCTCTGCTCCCCCTCTGTGCTTCTGAAATGTCAACTGTTTATTCATTTCCATTGATGTTGCCTGACATGCCAAGTTCCTCCAGCATTTTGTGTGTGTTGCTCTGGATTTCCAGCATCTGCAGAATCTCTTGTGTTTATGATTCACTACCATTTTTACCTAAGGTTATCCATTTATTCAAACTTAACTTCCCCAGCTGCTGTGATGGCATTTTTACTCTGGTTGTCAGGCTGTCAGACCAGGTCTCCATTAAAAGCTCCTCTGCTATGGCACTGTGCAAAAGCTAGGAATTGTCTGTACTCTTGTCGGGTATAACTTGTATTATTGCTTTTTCCTCCAGTATTTAGCCACTGCTCATTAGGGGCTTTAATATTGAATATCAGCAAGCTGGTTCAGAAGTAGGAACTGTCAAGAACCTCTGAATTTCCCTCTTGTCAGGGTCTATATTGATGTTACTGAGCTTATCAATCACCATTATCAATGCCTGTGTCAATAACACTGGACAACAAAGGTGTTGCTTCCTCAGAATTTCTTTTTGTTTATGATAGACTGCTTGAAGCTGAACATAATTTCAGACTACTTGTATAATGTAGGAATTTGGATAAACAAAAAAATTAACTTTTATTGAATATATTGTGTTTAATTGCATAACAGTGCTGACGCTTTGCAATAGATCAACTAAGCTAAAAATGTTTTGTTGATGATTTTAATTTGTCATCAGTGTCTGAGGCTTCTTGCTTAAGTGTCCAACAACAATCAGGCGGCATTAATGGACTCCAGTTGCTCTGATAACGTTTCTCTGTGACTGCAATGTCCTGGTGAAACCTTCCACCGTTCGTCACTGACAGCACCAAGATTTGCAGGGAAGAAGCCTAAATGGGAAAGCAGAAAATGAATATTTAAAGCATGTTGCACTTCATGGTTTTGTATGCTTGAAGTGTGATGGCAACAAGTTGGTGCTCTAGTTTGGTGCTCTAGTAGTTGTCAAGAAAATTTTCAAACATCCTTGAATGCATTCCATGCAATTTTCTCCAGTCCCACTAGAAGTTCTTGAAGTTACCTGTCACTGTTGACCTTTTCGTATCGTGGCTCTACAAAAATGCTTTCCTTAGTTATGGCATCAGTTATTCTGACTTGAATTATGAATTGAAATAACAAATATAGGTGAAAAAGGTGGTGTGTGTTAGGGAAATTTCATGATGATTTTCACGAGCAGCAGCCCAAAATCCATGAGCTACACCCAAAAGTATTCAGGAAGCAAAATCTTTTTTTTGTCTAGTGTAATGGGTCAACCAGCTAACGTTTAAACTTATTATCTCTTTCCTTCCTAGGGAGCAGTGTGGGAGGGCTCTCAAATGGAAGGCGACAAGGAGCAAATCCCTTCAGTAAGTTGCTGCTTCTCTCATGACTCGTTGTTGCTGGTGACGGCGATCTGACTCCTGGGGATGGGTGGTTGACGAGTGCAGAGGAGAACCCACAGAGCCCAAGTCCAGGGTTGCACTGATACCCTGCTTAGTGCCCCACTGCAGCACACCGATTTGCTGTAGAGGGCTTGGTCTCGGGACCTGAACACGTGCATTGTAATTTAAAAAGACATTTCACTGGGGTGTGTGCTCTCTGTGGCAGGTTCTGCAGACGCCGTGGCAGTGAGGTGGGCATCTCATTGCTGCTTGGCTCTGTGTGGAGTCAGCTACTGAGGTAGTGCACAGCTTGCTGAGATGGGAGGGATCCAGGCTGCACACTATCCGGCATGGCCAGTGTGGACCATTGCAGGCAGCTACTGCTCCCTGTGTCACCCGCCCACTCATCTCACCTACTGTTGGGTGTGATGGATGTTTTCTCACTCTCCACCCAGAGGTTTTTCCTCAAATAGTAACGTTTAATGGCCAGTGGCCAACATTCAGCTTGGGGAAAAAAAAGAAAACCCTTCAAATCAGTAAGAGATGGACAGTCAAACAGCAAGGATGGATAGCAGTTTCCATCTCACCCAAAAGGAAATGATGAGGGAGAGTTTAGGACTCGGGTAGGCTGGGCCAAGTTGTCACCACTAGGGCCTCCAGGCAGCCAGTTCATATTGCCTTGGTGAATTATTCCACACTGATCTCCTTGACCATCTCGTTGCTGCAGGGTGTCAGCACAGAGTTGAGCCCTCCTGCAGGTTCCCATCTCAGCACGACCACCAATTCCCGTACCTCTTCCCATAGGCACTGGTTCTATTAGCGCCCTCCGGTTACTGAAAAAACACCTCGTGTGCTAAGAATGGTACTGGTGTATTTTGTTCACATACTTAGCCCTTCCAAGAAAAATGGTGTTAAGGATTTTGTAGCTGCTGCTAAATTGCCACGGTCTGCTGGGGCTGGTGAGTTAGGTGGACAGAACTAATTTCTTTCTCTTAAGTTAGATCTGTGGAAAGGATTACCCCCAAGCTTCATTGTAATGGGTGACCTTTGCACTGTATGTCGGGTATCACTTCACAGGAGGGAGAATGGGGGCAGTGAGAGACAGAAATTCTTGGTACAGGGGTGGTGGGAAACGAGGAGAGATCAGGATATGCAATGCACAAAATGCTGGAAGAACTGACTCAGCAAACCAGGCAGCCTCTGTGGAGGCCAATGAACAATCGACATCTTGGGCCAAGACCCTTCATAAGAATATCTTGTATTTAAGAGTTTCATGGAGGAGGGACAAGTGATAAAGTGCAGTACTTTAGGTTAGAGATTTTCAGTATGGAGACGCGTTGACTGAAATATTATTGTAGGTGATTGTGGGATAGGAGAGCAGTGCATTGTTGGCCCATGTGAAAAGAGAAAGAGAGTACAGGAAGTCCAATGGTGTAGTACAGTTGGGAGGATGGAAGGTCCATATGGGGAACACTTATCCACCAGTCATCCATATATTTAATCAAGCTGAAATCAGAAAATCTTTCGAAGTAACCAAAGCAACATGGCTAACAAATCTGCAACATTATCTGTTTTGGAGAAGTAATTAAGCGATAGATCAATCACACTGAATCAAATGCTTCATTCTTCCTGGTGTCTGCAACTCCCTGTTTCCTAAGAACCTACGTGACAGGGGACAGAGTCTGCAGAAATGGAAATGTTTCATTGCTGCTATAATGTTTTTGTAACCTCTCGACAGTTTGTTCAAAACCTAAACACCAGATAAGAACTGAGGGGAAAGTGAGGTTAAATTTAATGCTAAGACGGTGATTGATTAACTGTCAGTGAGAATCAATTAATCCTACTCAAGCTGTTGAAAGAACAAGAAGGAAAAAAACAAATAGGAAAATAAAAATGGATATTCAAGATCAGAATGACTTAGGAAATCCTCCATTTCCCTTGCTCAGAACATCCAAAACTATCAATGTGTTTAGGTAAAATAAAGGCTGTGTTGATTAGACTAGTGGGGAGGATGGATCATGTGGAATCCTAGGTGAACTAGCTAACTGGATAAACAAATTGGCTTGGAGGAAGGAGGCAGATAGTGGAGGGTTGTTAATCAGATTGACAGTCTGCAACCAGTGGTATTCTACAGAGATTGGTGGTGAGTCCACTATTGTTTAGCATCTATAGTAATGACTTGAATGACAATGCTGTTAAAATGGCTAATAGATTGTGGAGGACACCAAAATTTATCTGTTGATACCATTGTCCCAGCACACGACCACACTGCAGATTGTACTGGCGACAACAGACTGATAGGATGTGAGAAGGAGAGGGTCTCTGATATTCACAGTCTATTTCTCAGGGTAGGAGAGTCTAAAACTAGAGGGCATAGATTTAAGGTGAGAGGGAGGTTTTTTCATACAGAGGGTGTGAGTACATGGAGGAGGCTGTAGAATGGGTATAATTACAGCGTTTAAAAGAAGACATGGATGGGAAATAAGTAAGAGGGATTTAATCCAAATGGAACCAGCTCTTGTAGAGATTTTACCATGGATGAGTTGGGCCAAAGGGCCTTTTTCTATGTGTAGAACTGTATCACTCTAATAATCAAATATACTTAGCCTGGAGCTGTTTCATTCTTTCATACTGTTTCAAAATTAATCGTTCTGCTTCTCCCTAAAGCTTCAGCTTAAACTCTTGAGTCGGAATTTGCTGTCGTTGTGAATGGCTACTCTGAATTTTTAAAGTATCTGTGTGGCAAATTTCCAAAATGCCTGTGACACAAACTGGGCAGGACGATTCAGCAGTACTTTTTATTTATCAAGTGGGCTGCATGATTATGGAGAAGTGGAGGAGGAAGCTGGGTTAAGAGAAGTGTAAACTGGGGTGGGTGCGTTCGGTATCAGATCAGATCCAGTGAAAGGGAGAAAGAGGGAAAAGAAGATTGGTGTAAATGTAGGTGGTAACCTTCCAGATTTAATCTGGACTCTCCCAAACTCCCAAGGCTCTGGGACTTCGATTGCAAACCCACCGTGCTGCGCTTGCACACCCTAACTTGTGTCTTTCCAGTTAATCAGATGTCCATGATTTAAAGCATGCCAGCTGAAACCTGGTAAGCTGATTCCGGATGTAGGATCAAAACAGGAATGAAGGCGAAAGGGAAGTTCAAAAAAAGCCTTTAAACTCTCCATTGATAATCAGTCCTCGGAGGAATGAGTATGCAGTCTTAATAAAAATTTTCAGTGCCAGAGAAGTTAATTACAGAGCATTAATTAACAATTGTTATTAGCATAGAATATAAGATCTGGGAATTGTTATTTTACCAGATCATAGAATATTTGCTAGGTCACACCTGGGGTATTGTGCCCACTTCTGGTCATCACCAAATAGAAACGATGTTGTATTGAAGAAGGTGCAGAGGATATCTGGCAGGATGTTGCCTGGATTGGAGAATTATGGTTCTAAGCAGGGACTGGAGCAGAAGAGTCTGAGGGATCACTTGATAGAGGTGTACAAAGTTATCAAGGTTATAAAGGTTATACAATAAAAAATCTTTTTCACATGGTGAGGACGTCAACGACAAAGGGCATGGCTTTGAGGTGGGATGTTTGGAAGTGATTGGAAGGATAACTCGCCCCTCCCACCGTGAAGTTTTTTCTAAGTTGCGTCTAGAATACTTGTCTGAAGAGCTAGTGGAGACTGTATTCTCACAATATTTAAGAAGCAGCTAGTTTTGAACTTCCTATGCTTAGGAAGTTGCAGACCCAATGCAAGTAGATGGGGTTGTCAGGACCAATGGGCTGTTTCTATGCTGAACAACTTTATGACTCTATTTTGCTAGGTAAAGCAATTTCAACTTTCATTTGGTTCTTAAAGTTGAAATACTTTATCTAATTTTTCTTCAAATTGAACTTAATTTTCCATTTGCTACACTTCCAATGATGAGGCAAAGATAACAGTTCAGCAATTCAACCCTTTCAGCAATTGCTGGATACCCACATTTAATCACGCACCAACCCCATGCCTGAAGCTGTTGTATCACTGGAGTTCTGACCCTCCAAGGCCAGAACATGTAATCTAATTATGTGCACTGGGCAGAGCTCATCAGAGTCTAGCAGGAGCTCAAACAATTTGCCATCTTGCTCTTTCAAAATGACTAAATAATTTGGTTGTAAATAGCCATCTGTGGGAAAGAGTCAACATTAGAAGTGTTATGTAGATCTGGAGCTTGAAGAGTTTTGAGTGAGCTGCCAATTTATTTGAGAGTTATATTTTGACTTGGACCATTTAATTTGTCAGCACATTCAAGTAATTAACAGTTAGCTGTATTTGATGATAAAAAATGTTAACATCATAACAAAATACTGGAGGCATTGGGTGTTCCAGTGCAAGAAACACCAAGAGTCAGTATGCATGCCCAATACATAGTTTGAAAGGCAAGGAGCATATTGGCCTCTTTTTTGCAAAGGGATTGGATTTTATGCACAGGGAGGTTTTGTTATTATTGTATGAGGTGTTGGTGACGCTAAACCTGGACTGTTGAGCACAGTTTTGGGACCCTTAGCTAAAAAAGGGATATAGTACGCTCAGAGGAGGTTTATCAAGATCATTCTTGAGTGGCCAGTGTAATCCTGTCAAGAGAGGCACAGCGTTTCTGAGTCTGTGTTCCTTGGAGTTTAGAGAGATGAGGGGTGATCTTATCCAAGCAAATAAGACCCTAAGAGAACTTGACAGTGAGAACATCTCAATATCTATCCTAATGGATGAGTCAGAGACAAGGAGGCCTACCCACAGGGTGGTGAATATGTGGATTTCTCTGCCCAAGTGCTAGAAGCCAGGGTCATTAGGTATATACAAGATGGAGATAGGTAAATGGTTGAAGTTGTTTTCTGCTTTAAGATGGTGCTGGTGAAGCACAGTGATGACTTTCTGGTAGGACAGTAAACCAAAGATAACATTACTGTATTAATCACACTTTTTCTCAGATACGATCATTGCAATCAGTAGCCTGTAACTTACCCTTTGCAGTTGAGCTGTTGAATTGCCTGTACGACCTGGCATTTTCGTGGTGTGAACTGAATTCTAGAAGTTGCAGGACAGTTGTGGTGTCGCATGTGCAGGCCGAATCGAGGCGGCAGGGTCTATGCACGAGAGCGGGGAATGAGTCAGTGTTTTACCATTGCTGAGTCGGAGGCGATTTGATGCGGCAGAACTGAGGCGAAACGAGAAAAGGTGATGCAGAGTTGAGGCAGTGTGTCCTGGGCCTGGGCCTGAGAGCGAGGAAAGACCAGAGGTTTGATCAACTTGGAAAGGTCGGATACAGGCCACATAAAAGCGGCAGGGCCCAGACCCGAGGCCCTAGGTCCAAAAGCGAGGAATGACCAAGTTGGAATGATTTGAGTGTTGAACCAGGTTGAAAAGATCATGGTGTCAGGGCTGGAGGCGAGGGACGCACCAGTTCAGCTTGCTGTTCTGTGAGGTTTACTTATCTGTGTTAAACTGAGGCTGTGGCCTGGAACTAACAGGCCACCGAATCGGCAGCAGTGGTGGCTGGCTTCATGACTGCAGACTCACTTTCGTAAACTTCAGTTCTGAATGTTAGTTGTTCTCTTTTATTGTTTGCATGATTCTTTTTTTCCCCCTGCACACCGGGTGTTTGACGGTCTTTTCTTTAATGGGTTCTATTGGGTTTATTTGTTTTGTGGCTGCCTGTAAGGAGACAGATCACAAGGTTGTACATAGTATACATACTTTGATAATAAATATGGTTTGAACTTTGGAAGATCCAGGTCTATGAGGAGTTAGCCCAGAAGAGAAGTTGAGACCTGTATAGGTTCACCATGATAATTTTGAGTGGTTTGTGTATCTCTCCAATGGAAGAGAATGCAGAGGACATAGAAGTTAGCTGAATTTTTATTCTGTTATGGCCACCTTAGCCATTATAAAGAATTTTAAACAAGTACTTTTTGATTAGACACATGGAAGACGATAGAAAGGTATCTGGTGATCCAAGAGTTAGTTTGAACCCTACTGTGGAATTGAGTTTGGAATTGAATATAAGCTCGCTTTAGTTATTGTAACTGTGACGCTACTCTGTTTGTAAATCAGAGCCGGAATGAAATCTGCCACCCTTCCTTTGTCTCCGCCATGTCAGGGCCATTAGGGATGAGCCAAGGTTGTTGGTAGTGCCTATACCCTGTGAATCATAAGAGCAAAGGTCGTAAATCTGCAATAAAGCTACATTTAATCTCAATGTGCAGGAGGCCCTTTGAGCACACTAACAAATCTATCAGAAGTGAATGAAATGATCAGTAAATAAAAGAAAGTAGAAGCAGAAGGGATGAGCTGAATGCTGAAATCCAAGCGAGAAGCCAAAGTGCCTGCACAAAATCTTCTAAGGCAGACAAACCATTACAGGAATTATGTCGCTAATTTGCTACTTTTAGCTCCAAACTTAATTCTAATCACTTACCAATCATGACAATTTCTCTCTCAATCCTGCTCACCCAACCCCGAACATCATGCAGTCAAATCATGTCCATTTTATTTACCGAGGGAGTCTTCTGCCATCATCCTGGTAGAGGTGTACATTCCACCTCAGGCCAACGTCAGGCAGGCATTGGCAGGGCTGAGCACTGTGATCAGCAGTCACAGAACAGCACACCCTGACGCCTTCCCGATCGTTGCGGGGGATTTCAACCAGGCCGGCTTCAAGAAGTCTCTGAACAATACCACCAATATATCACCTGTGGAACCAGAGGAGCCAGCACACCTGACCACAGTTACCCACCATCAAGAATGTATACCGCGCCATGCCGTGCACGTACTTTGGAAAATTCATCACCTGGCTGTATTTCTACTTCTAGCGCGTAAGCAGAGACTAAAAACTGCAGCGCCCAGTGCTGAGGACTGAGGAGGTATGGTCAAGGGAGATGGACGAGCGCCTACAGGACTGCTTTTTTGTCAGTGGACTGAATGATATTCAGGAATTCAACTTCAGATCTGAATGAATATGCTACAGTTGACTTTGACTTTATCAAGAGCTGTGTGGATGAGTGTGTGCCTTTGAGAACATACCGGACATAGCCAAACCAAAAGCCATGGGTAAACCTTGAGATTTATAGTCCTCTGAGGGCTAGATCTGTGGTATTCGAGACTGGTGATCCAGAACTATACAAGAGGTCCAGTACGACCTATGGAAGGCTATTTTAAGAGCAATAAAACAATTCCAATTGAAGTTAGAGATGGAATCAGATGCACATCAGCTCTGGCGGGGTTTGCAAGCCATTACTTCCTACAAGGTGAAAACTAACATCATGAATAGCTGCGATACTTCACTCCCAGATGAGCTAAACCACTTCTATGCACACTTGAAAAGGAGAATAAAACTGCACCGGTGCAAATCCCTGTAGCATCTGTGATCTTTATTGCAGAGGCTGACATCAGAACGTCATTCATGAGGGTGAACCCTCGCAAGGTGTCAGGTCCTGAGGGGTACCTGGTAGGGCTCTGAAAACCTGTGCCAGTGTGCAAGCACAACTCCAGTCTCTCACTGCTGCAGTCGAAGGGTCCCACCTGATTCAAGAGGAGACGATCATACCAGTCCCCATGAAGAGCAGGAGGAGCTGCCTCAGTGACTGTTGCCCAGTTGCACTCATACCTACGTTGATGAAGTGCTTTGAGAGGTCGGTCATAGTCTGAATCAACTCCTGCCGAGCAAGGACTCGGAGCCACTACGATTTGCCTGTGGCCACAGTAGGTTTACAGTGGATGCAATGTCACTGGCTCTCCACTCAGCCTTGGATCACCTGAACAGTAGCAATACCTGCAACAGGTTTATTGCATACAGTTCAGTGTTCAACACAATCATACCCTCAGTACTAACCAACAAGCTCCAAAACCTGGTCCTGTGTAACTTCCTCTGCAACTAGATCCTTGACTTTCTCATCAGGAGACCATAATCAGTGCAGATCAGAAATAACATCCTCTCACTGATGATCAACAATGGCACACCTCAAGGATGCGTGCTTAGCCCACTGCTCCACTCTCTCTGGCTAGGCACAGCTCAAACACCATCCTATAACTTTGCCGATGACACAACTATGGTTGGCAGAATTTCAGGTGGTGATGAGGAGGCGTACAGCTGGTTGAGTGGTGTCAGAAGAATGAGCTCGCACTGAATGTCAGTGAGACCAAGGATCTGATTGTGGACTTTAGGAACGGGAAGTTGAGGGAGCACACGCCAGTCCTCATCGAAGGAACAGCAGTGGAAAGAGTGAGCAGTTTTAAGTTCCTGGGTGCTAACATCTCTGAAGGTCCATTCTGGATCCAGCATATTGTTACAATTACAAAGAAGGCACGACAGTAGCTGTATTTTATTAGGAGTCTGAGGAGACTTGGTATGTCACCAAAGACTCTCCAAATTTCTACAGATGTACCATGGAGAGCATTCTAACAATGCATCGCTGTCTGGTACAGAGGATCATAAAAAGCCGCAGAAATTTTCAAACTCAGCCAGATGCATCATGGTCCCACCCTCCTCAGTATAGAGGACATCTTCAAATGGCGATGCCTCATAAAGGCAGCATCTGTCATTAAGGACACCCGTCACACAAGACATACTCTCTTCCTTTTGCTACCATCAAGGAGGAGGTACAGGAGCCTAAAGGCACATACTCAGCATTTCAACAACAGCTTCTTCCCTCTACCATCATATTTCTGAATGGAAAATGAATCCATGTACACTACCTCTCTTTCTCTTTGCTCTAATTTTGCACTAGTTATTTAATTTTATATATGTGTGTACAATATATGTGTGTGTGTATATGTACAGTATATCTCTTATTGTAATTCATAAGTTTTTGATGATGTGTTGCAATGTACTGCTGCTGCAAAACAATAAATTTCATGACATATGCCAGTGATATGAAAACTAATACTGATCCTGATTGTTGAGGGTGATCCCAGTAATTTTCTGTTGCAATTCCAAGTACCAAAGAAAGAAAATGTAACAAACATAAATGCTGTTATTGGCATGAAGGGGTGATGGCAGATTTAATCAGCTCAGCACAAATTAGTTGGGCTCATCTTCTGTTATTGGAGTGGAAAATAGCAATGATAGGGATTTTCCCTGGACCTGTTCACTTTACTATTGATCTGTGCTAATTCAGACTTTGTACTCCCTCGGAGTTCAAGCGATGTCAAGAAGGAAAGCTTGTAAAAGGGGCGTTGTATTTTAGGGAGTCCTATCAGTTCACCGAATGTTATTAGCGTTTGCAGAAGGAGATTGTATATACAACAGCTCCGAGGCTCAGCTTTGTACCGGGTGACATTTATGGAGATGCCCAAAGCTTCTGCACCTTTGGTATTATATTTGACTCCAGGATTTCCAGTTGCTTAATATCACATGACTCCAGCCCTGCTGATGAGGCTCTCAACAATGCTTCAATCGATCTGAGAATAACATAATTTAAACAGCTTGTTGGCTGGCCTTGTGCATTTTACTGTGTGTAGACCTGAAACGTTTAAAATTACCCATATATGCTGACTTGCTCCATCTCATTCACTTACCACTTTTGTGTTCAGCCACTCATACTGGCTCCCAGTTAATCAATGCCTCAATTCTGAAATCCCTCCATTACTTTCTACCTCACCTCATCCAAATCCCATCAGTCCCTTGACACTGAAACATCTGCAGTCCTCCTTGTGTTTAGAGTTGAAGCATAATATGAAAGCTGGTGCAGTTACGTATTATGGACTACTAAACAATGAGTGACAGAGTTGACAGGTAGGTTAAAAGAAAAGAAAGTGTGGGGCTGGAGTTAATGAGATTGCAACAAAAGCAAGCTTAGACTCGATGGGCTGTAAGGCCTCCTCTTATGTTATATGCCCATTGAAGAAAAATATAAGTTCAAGATGCTCTGTGAACTATCTAATAGATGGATCAGGATAAATGTACTTTTAAGGTGAATTTTTTTTAAAGAAGCTAAGGTTGCTCTTCAGATCACCTTCTGAGCAAATGAAAGAATTGCCCAGTGTAGTCTGTCAAATACAGAACAAATTACTGATAGAAGAGTCTTGGAATGGTTGGGAAATGATAACCATGACACTATCAGCCATTGAAGAATGGAACAGTAAAGCATACAGTAAGTGGAAGTTTCATATGACAATGAATTGGGCACTAAAGCAGCAAAAGGGATTTCACCATATCTCCTGTGCTATCAATAAAAACTAAAGGTCTGTGAAACCTGATCTAAAATTTTAAAAGAAGATGTATGAAACAATACTAAATCACCAATTTGGTAGTATAGGGCGGCACAGTAGCACAATGCACAGATTCGATTCCCACCACTGTCTGTAAGGAGTTTGGACGTCCTATCCGTGACCGAGTGGGATCCCTCCAGTGCTCCAGTTTCCTCCCACAGTCCAAAGACGTACATGAAACGTACAAAGCAAATGCAATTGACAACCAACACATACATTTTGAACAGGACAGATGAATTTCCCATCCAGCACATTTTACTGTGGAAGTGTACAAAGGGAAGGTGTGCAATAATAGTTAGAAGAGATTTGTGGGAAAAGTATAGCAAAACTTCCATCTCCAGATGGAGACCTCCAACAGGAACTGTGTGGTCAGAGAGCAGAGATTCTGAACAGAAATTTTCATTCTTCAGCACAGCATTAAATTAGCTAGAAGCAGGTGTGTAGTTATTGATGAACAAAATATAACCAACTTAATACTTTTGTTCAATAGGACAAACTAGCCAATTGCATTTCAATTAGTCTACAAACTTTCAGTCAGCTCTCAATCCTTAATTCATGATTAAATTATTATGTATTCATGGGATATTCAACTAAGATTTTGTTAATGGAATGTGTGATAAATTTAGCAATGTTGACTTGGCCAACAGATAGAAAACAAGAGTTAACTATATAATAACCGACACTGGAATGCTCAAGAGCAATTCTATATGCCAGATGTGGGTGTGTATTCTGTTTCCATCGTAGCTGCTTATCATCTCAATGAGCAAGGAACATTCATTAGGCCTGTAGAGGAGGAAAAAATAGCACATTTAAAGAATGAGAATCAGAATCAGGTTTATTATCACCGACGTATGTTGTGCAATTTGTTATTTTGCAGCAACATAGTGCAATATGTAAAAAGTTACTATAAATTACAATAAGAAATATTTAAAAAATTAAATAGTGCAAAAAGACAGAAAATGCAAGGTAGTGTTCATGGTTTCACGGACTGTTCATAAATCTCATGGTGGAGGAGGAAGAAGCTATTCCAAGAACATTGAGTGTGTGTCCTCAGGCTTCTGTATCTCCTCCCTGATAGTCGTAATGAGAAGAGTACATGTACTGGATGGTGAGGGTCCTTAATGATGAATGCCATCTTCTTGAAGCTTTGCCTTTTGAAGATGTCTTCAGTGGTGGGGAGGATAGTGCCCATGATGGAGCTGACTTAGTCTACAACCCTCTGCAGCGTTTTCTGATCCTGTGCAATGGAACCTCTGAACCAGACGGCAATAAAATCAGTCAGTGTGCATCTTTAGAAATTTGCTAGAGCCTTTGGAGACATATCAAATCTCCTCAAACGCCTCATGAAATATAGCTGCTGTCGAGCTTTCTTCAGAACTGCATCAATAGGTTGGATCCAGGATAGATATTCAGAGATGTTGACACCCAGGAACTTGATGCTACTCATCCTTTCCACTGCTGGTCCTTTGATGAGGACTGGTGTTTGTTCTCCTACCTTCCCCTTCCTGAAGTCCACAATCAACTCCTTGGTCTTACTGATGCTGACTGCTAAGTTGTTGTGGCACCATTCAAACAGCTTATCTCTCTCACTCCTGTTGACTTTCTCGTCACCAACAGTTTTGTCATCAGCAAATTTACAGATGTCATTTGAGCTGCACGTAGCCACACAGTAATGAGTCTAGAGGGAGTGGAGCAGTGGGCTAAGCGCACTGCCTTGAGGTTCACCAATGTTGATTATCAGCGAGGAGGAGATGTTATTTCTGATCCACACTGACTGTGGTTTCCCAATAAAGAAGTCAAGGATCTAGTTGCAGAGGGAGGTACAGAGGCCCAGGTTTTGGAGATTTTTGAGTTGTAGTGAGGGGATGGATGATGCTGTTGAATGCTGAGCTGTAATCAATAAACAGCAGTCTGACCTAGGTATAGTTGTAGTCCAGATGGTCCAAGATCAAATGTAGAGTCAGTGTGAGGGCAGCTCCTATAGACCTATTGCAGGGGGACCAGGTCCTCGCTTAGTCAGGAGTTAATTCTAGCCGTGACCAACCTCTCAAAACATTTCATCATTGTAGATGTGAGAGATTGGATATAATAATTTCTTGAGTTTAGAAGAATGAAAGGCTATCCCTGGAAATGAACAAAATCTTTACAGGGCTATATAGACTGGATGCAGGGAAAGTATTTCCCCTGACTGTGGGCATGAAATTGGGAATCACAGTTTAGAATACAGGTAGATCTGAGATGAACAGGGATTTCTAAATTAAGATGGTGGTGAACTTGTGGAATTCTCTGTCACAGAGCACAGTGGAGCCAAGTCAGGAACTATGTTTAGGAAGATGGATATCTATATATGAAAAGGCATCAAGGGACTTGGGAGAGAGTGGAAATCTGGAATTGAGATAGATGATACACCTTAATTGAACTGAACAGTTGGCTTGAATGGCAAATGACACACCCTTGCTCCTAACTTTGATGTTTCTATCCTAGTGCTCTAGATTAAGCATTCTTGTAGTTATTTTATGTATCAAGACTTCAGTTATGTTGGATGAGCTTTAGAGTTTTTGGCCAAATTAGCTGATCTCTGTTATAAAACATTGCATCATTTACTAAGTAGCGGTGTCTCACCTTTTCTTGCAATCAAGTGGTCAGATGGTGAGACCCAGCACAGGCCCACAATGTGAAACATGGTGAGAGGAGTCTGTAGCCATTATAGATTGGCAAGTGACAGGCAGTGTCCGTACTGCACTCCAGCTCGACGTGTTTCCTTGCTCTTCATGAGCTCGGCAGGCTTCACTGCAGACATCGGGTTCAGTTGTCTTCCTCTGTGTATAACGTAAGGAGAGATAAGAACCAAGCCAATTAAGCTACAGATCCAAGGTCCCCCAGTTTTGAGGAGTGTTGTGAATCAAGAAATACAGTCTCAGTCTTTAAAAATGAAGAATTGTTGCTCCAAATATAAAACTTTTTGAACATTCAAAAATTCACTCAAGTAAGAAGGGACATGTGTAAACTGAGACATCAGACATCTAGGCGTTACACCTACCTTATCCTGGACAGCATTACACCGACCTTGTACTAACTGCCCTGCACAGATGTCTAGTTTTTTTCATGATGCATTCAGGGATTGTCAAATGAAACTCAGGTTCATTGTTATATACAGTAGTGTATGTATGCACCGGGGCAGTGAAGAACTTACTTGCAGCATCAACATAGGCACATAGCATCATATATGCAACATTCATAAACAAAAAATTCATTTTAGTGCAAAATGGCTAAAGTGTTCACAGTGTTGCTAAATCGTAGTGATTAGGGTTTTGTCTGTTGGCTCAAGAACCAAATGGTTGAACTAGCTCTTGGACCTGGCAATGTGGGACTGACTTCAGGCTTCTGTACTTTCTGCCTGATGGTTGCTACAAGAAGATGGCGTGGCCTGGATACTGGGGATCTTTGATGGTAGACATTGCTCTCTGGAAGCAGTGCCTTCTGTAGATAATACCAACAGTATGGAGAAGTGTGCCCGTCTTGTATTGCACAAGAGTCCATTACTCCGTGTAGTTTCTTACATTCCTGTGTATTCAAATTGACATACCAGACCATGATGCAATTGGTCAGGATACTTTCAACAGTACATCAGTACAAGTATTTTAGAATATTCAATGTCAAGCTGAACTTTCTTAACTTCCTAAGTAAACAAAAGCACTGGCATACTTCCTATATGATTGTGTTTTTGTGCTGGGCCCAGGACAGGTCGTCCAATAAATGAATGCCCATGGATTTAAAACTGCTGACTCTCCACTGTCGAACTGTCAATGTAGACTTGAGCATGTTCACCCTCCTTCCCCTTCCTAAGTCTAGTTTTTCTGAAGCAGAGCAATTGGCTTTTGTGTCGCCGTTCGACCGGGTGACCTATCTCATTCCAGTAAGCTGACTCATTGCCAGTTGTGATTCATCCCATAACAGCATTTATAGGGCATCCCTAATTCTCTCCTAGGGCCACTTAAAAGGGTAGGTTGGGGTCAACCAATTTGGTAAGTGTGGACTCCCAGTCCTGCTTTAGAAAGGACGATCCCCTCCCTAAAATAGAGAAGCAAGTGATATAAAGTTCTTTTTTACACCAATTACTGGTGCCAGTGTTACTTTCAAGAATTTAATTACTTGAAATTAAATTCACTAGCTGCTTAGTTAAGAGAACAGAGTATTAGGTGGTGTGTATAACAGGTAACCAATAACGGCAAAATATATTTATCACCAGAATGATTGTAATTTGAAAAAAACTTTGCTTTTTTTCAAAATTACTCAGGTCAGTGTCCCTAAATGCACACCAGACTTGGTGCTGAATAATTATAATTAAACCAGCGCACGCATTATGTCTGTAGCGGACAGAACCCTTCATGGACTCAAAACAAGCTAGCTTCAGTATGAGGAAATGCAATTAGCAACTGGAGTATTTCTTTCAAAGCAAATAATTTGTACTTACCTTGCAAACGAGGGAAAGAAATGTCCAAATTTTGTGCATCATGAAACACTGTGCTAATAATATTAAATTAGAACGGCTGGATGGTCGTTAATCTGTTTCCCAGCCATGGCAAAATCAGGTGTCTGGGGAAGAGAAACATGAAAGTAATTGCTTTTGACAAGATGCTTTATTCGTCACATATTTATTTTATTATGCTCAGCTGCCATTGTCTAAAGAGGAAAGTATGGCATAGATTAGAAAACTATTCCCTGCTACATTTCTACAGGGTACCATTTACTCATTACACAAAATTTCCCAGAAGCTCACCTCTGCAACATCTGGATCCAATTTGATCTCTGTCAAAATACTCTCCTGCCAAATGCCAATTGTGCTACCAGTTTTTCAGCTACTAACAGACCGAGTCCATTCACGTCGCACTCAGGACTCACTTCTTTGCCAGTCATATCAAAACATTGTTTTAAGTGGGAGGAAAAGACATGAGTGCTGGGTTCATTCTCGGAAATTCCTGCTGGAATGGGTCAGTGGTTTGCTGCTGCCTACAAATTGTTTAGGAAACCTTCGCTAGATCTGCATTCAATCCACAGAGGTTTGCACTTTTCACACACACTGGTGAATCCTGGGAGAGTGCGCTACTTTGTCAGCAACCAGGCAATTTACTCTAACATCCATATATCTAAAGCTTAGTTTTACTAACTGTGTACCCCTTACCAAGATGAGGCCATTTGATTTAAGGGCATGCCCAAAGCCATATTCTCAGTAGCCCTTAACCAGTTCTGACCTTGTTGAAGCACTGACAAAATCTCTTACCACGGATTCTGCCTGACTTCGAGTATGCCATCAATTTTTGTTTTTTCCTTTTGGATTTCCAAGCTCCAAACTTTATTTGATTATTTAACTCTGCAGCCCAAAATCAACTGATCAAGAAGATTGTTCTAAAAAGTCAACCAAAATGCACCATCTTCCCCAGCCTCTAGCTTTTTTCTTCCCCTTATTTTCCCCTGTTTTGGCATTAGCCATTTCCTCTCGATCAATATTATTAAAATCGATTGATTTGATACTAAGCAAAGCACCTGTGGGGTACTGTACACAAATTAATAATGAGATACCTCAGAGGTACCATATGAATACAAACATTTCCTATATAGAATGGTATAAGGGCAAGAAAGATTATGTATTCACCAGATCTGGGATGATTACAAATGAACTGAGAAGTATATAAAATTATGTGGGGTACAGATAGTGTAAATGCAAGCAGGCTTTTTCCCCACAGAGGTTGGTTGAGACTAAAACTAGAGGTCATGGGTTAAGGATGAAAGGTGAAGTGTTTTAAGAAGAACATGAAGGGGAACTTATTCATTCAGAAGGGGGTGAGAGTGTGGAACGAGCTGCCAGCGGAAGTGGTGAATGCAGGTTCAATTTCAAAATTTAAGGGAAGTTTGGATAGATACATGGATGGAAGAGGAATGGAGTGCTACAATCAGGGTGCAATTCGATGAGACTAGGCGGAATAATAGTTGGGCATAGACTAGATGGGCTGAAGGGTCTCTTTCTGTGCTGTAGTGTTCTGTGGCTATGAAAATATAACTTTTATATTGCCGGCCAGTGCCAGATGGTAAGCATGTGAGTAGTCAGACTAAACACTAATGCATTCTTATTTCTGTTTGCTCCCAGTAGGACGTTTGGTGTGAAGGATGCAGTCAAGTATTGAAAGGAGACAGAGCGTAGAACAAGTGCTTCTATAAGTAGGCACGAAGAAATGGCAATAATCTGAATGCAAGAAGTGTCGCCAAAAGTTTGCACTTTTTAAAAAAAAATGTATACCATTATAGATTGATTATAGAAGAAAGATGCAAGTTTCTAAACAGCTACTGATTTTTTTAAAGAAAGTTAAACCTTAGTGGTTTGGACAGAACAAAACTTGAGGAGATATTTAATTGTACAGTTCTGATGTACAGTTGGTTGCATCACTGCGTCTGTGGCATTTAGTGCTGCCCATGTCCTTAATCACATACAATGTATGTGTGGTTTCTATCATCAACAGGTTTTTCATTGACAGATTCTTTGTTGCTAATTTTAGTCACATCCAGAGGAACAAAGTATGACTAGTGAAAAAGACTGTTAGAAAAGAAGAGAGTCCTGCTCCAATGGTTAATGGAAGCAATGTCTTGTAGATGTCAAAGCTTATAAAAATATTCAGTTTCTGGCTTTTCTTTTTTCTTCGTTGCAGATATAATGCATATTGTTTCCCAACACGGTGCATTACTGATTTACTAATAAAACTATAGAACAGACCTTGGGTAGTTTATTGATTGTATCATACAAAGTACATTTAATTATTATCAAAGTATCTATAAAGTATACAGCCTTAAGAATTGTCTGCTTTCAGGCAGCCATAAAACAAGAAACCTGAAAGAACACAATATAAGAAAGACCAATATGTGTGACCAACAACACACACACACACACACACACACACACACACACACACACACACACACACACACACACACACACACACACACACACACACACACACACACACACACACACACACACACACACACACACACACACACACACACACACTCACTCACTCACTCTGTAAGCTTCAGCATTCAGAACGAAATTGAATCATAAACCTGCAGCCAGAGTAGGTCCATGATCTCAGTTTCAGTTCATCGCACAGAGGAGAAAATCACCACAAAAATTCAGACGCTAAGCCTGGAGCACAACACAGCCTCAGCATCGATGAGAATGGAGTAAAATGTCATGGAGCAGAGCTGGTCTTGACCCTCACCTCCAGTCTCAACACACTGCATTTCAGGCCATCTGGCCTGGCGTTTCTCCAAACACCAGGTTGTCCCCCTCACCAGGACCTTGGGCACCGCCGCAGCGGTACACCTTGGGCCAAGACCCCAGATTCCAGCCTTTGCTCGAACTTTCTAAATCGGCCTGGAGCTTAGATTGATCAAGCCTTGCACCTCGTTTAGGTGGACAGGCTCCAAAACAACACCACTCCATCATTTCTCTGCTCCACTCTCTCCAATTCCATCTTTATCTCAAATGTGCCTAGACCATTATCTATATGCTGCCTGAAAGCTTTATGATGAATGTGTTTCAGGAACAAGAAAAGTGCAATATGGTACATAGTATTTTCCATTTCAACCCCATCTTTAAATCAGATGTGCGCATGTGTTTCTTCTCTGACCTGATGTTAAATTAATCTGTATGTTACTTCATTTGAATGCCTTTGTGTCGGAGAGTCTTTACCCAAATTTTGGGATTAACCTTCAGTGTCACAATAATATTGAAGCAGAGAAAAATACAAAAGGCAGGAGGAAGAGGTGTTAGCTATACGGCCCTTCATCCTGCTCTATCAGAACCAGAATCAGGTTTTGTTTCACCGGCACATGTCTTGAAATAAGTAGTGAGGTAGTGTTCATGGTTTTAATGTCCATTTAGGAATCAGATGGTAGAGGGGAAGAAACTGTTCCTGAATCATTGAATGTGTGCCTTCAGGCTTCTGTATCTCCTTCCTGCTGGTAGCAATGAAAACAGGGCATGAACTGGTTGATAGGGGCCCTTAATGATGGACACCACTGTTTTGAGACATCGCTCCTTGAAGATGTCCTCGATACTACAGAGGCTAGTGCCTATGATGAAGTTAAGTTTACAACTGCCTACAGCTTATGTCAATCCTGTGCAGTAGCACCCCCCCCCCCATACCAGACGGTGATGCAGCCAGTTAGAATGCTCTGCACAGAACATCTGTAGAAATTTGCGAGTGTCTTTGACATACCAAATCTGCTCAAACTCCTAATGAAACACAACCTCTGTCAGGCTGCCTTTGTAACTGAATTGATATGTTGAGTCCAGGAGAGATCCTCAGATATATTAACACCCAAGAACTTGAAGTTGCTCACTGTTTCCACTTCCGATCTCTCTAGGAGGAATGATGTGTGTTCCCTCATCTTATTCTTTCTGAAGTCCGCAATCAGCTCTTTGGTCTTGTTGACGTTGAGTGCAAGATTGTTGCTGCGACAGCTGATATATCTCCTATATGACTTCTCATCACCATCTGAAATTCAGCCAACAATGGTTGTGTCATAGCTGATTTTACAAATTCACCATTCTTTTGCAGCTCTCTCCCTTTGCCGCTTGATCCTTGTAGAGCAAAATAACCCAAATAAATGTTTTGGTCCGGTTTCAACCCTAGACTCGAGCTAAACACAAACAGTTTCAAGACAGAGCAATGAAAATGACTCGAAGTTACCATAGGCTTATATCACAACATGCTTCAAACTTTTGTCTAACCTAGCCCATTTTGATGGGATTCAAATTCAACTTGTGCAAAGTTGTGCATCAGCAACTGGTAAATAGTACTGAATCCCTTAATCTAATCTGGCAACACACACAAAACACTGGAGCTTTCTCTTGTTTGCAACTCTACTAAAGAGCTCGCACGCCATTTATCTCTGTACAGAAACTTTGACAATAACACTGTGGCAGGCTGTTTGGCACCTGTGCCAAAGGATTTTCTTATCTTAATGACCCAAGCACCAAAGGTTGATTTAACTTGATGTTCATATACAAAAGATTGTTTGGAAATAGATTATTACAACATCTTTGGTCCTAAAATTCTTTTACTTGAGATCCTGGCATTTGTCCTAAGAATGTACAAGCAGGCCTCTGATACTGGTTCTGTCAAAGCCTGGAGGGCATCTCATTAGTACAGAATAGACAGGCAAATTTATTTGGGTACTGTGCTCACACCAGCCAGAAATATCAAAGTTTGAGTCAAATGTTGCCAATGGAATTACTAGCCAGCTAACAAAGGAACTGATCGCCATTTTTTTTAAGAGGCATTACTATTTATCGAAGGTTCAGGCTGCCTCTTTGCCAGAGAGCTGCCCAGCAGGACCTATATTTGGCCTAGAGGAAGTCACTTTATGTGTCAGTTGCCATGACTACATTGGTCCCAGGTTTAAGGAAGGCCACCCTGCCCCCTGCCTATAGCTTACATTGTGTGCAGAAGTTCTATCCATCATACTACAAAGAAAATGGCACAGACCTAGTGAAATCAAGTCTGGACACTTAACTGATTTCCTGAAAGTGGGATCACCAAACCCAAACACTCCATTGCAACCCTCTCCCGTTCATTGGGACTGTGTAAAGGCAAGCTGTGATCGCTGTCTGGATGAATTCCAAGTGACCTATTTTAACCTTAGTCATCAGTAAACTAAATAGTTAAGATCAGCTTGCTCAATCATGTTGACCTGATCCCCAAAATTTCCTATTATGTACAGGCAGTCTCCGGGTTATGAACAAGATCAGTTCCTAAGTATGCCTTTAAGTGTTAGCCTATCCTTTGATGCCTTGTTCCCTGGTGCACTTTTTACCTCTCTCGAAATGTAGGTCCTTTTAGGCATAAGCCAGTCTCATCTACATTAAATATTTGGTCCGGCAAATAACCTCCATCCTCAATAATTTTTTTCAACCTTTCAGTAAAGTCTCTCACAGCACTTACATCGGCACTCTCTGCTTCACCTTGCACTTTAATATTATGTAAATTTGCCCTCACTTCGAAACAATTGAACCAACCCCTATTCACAACAAGTTCTTTATCACAATCACCTTCACTGATTGCACATGCAGCTTTTAAATCATTGAAAAGGCTTCCAGCCTTTTCTTGCACTAAAGTAAGGCTAATGGGCATATTACACTGATTTTGATCGTCTAACCAAATTATCAATAGCCTTTCCATTTCAATAGTTAAACCACTGCATTGTTTAGTAATAATTATAGCTTTCAATGGGGCAGGGCTGTAGCTTAATGCTTTTCCAATGACCGATGGCGTTTCACCTTTTTCCAATCGCTTTATTATTTCCACTTTATTTTCAATCATGATCATTTTCCTTCTCTTTGATGCACCACCAGCACTTGCATCGGATTTACGCTTTGGAGGCATGGTTACACACACAATAAAGTCCCTGTAAATATAATTGTGCGGAGAGTGAAATAAACACGAGATGGGAATTATCGATCCATCATTTTAACTCATTTACTGCGTCTGTTAACGGAACAGAAACTCTGCCGATTCAGCAGCAGCCGCGGGTGGCGATTCCTAAGCTGCCCCAGGTCCTAAAGTTCACCCACACTAAGACAGGTTAAATGGGACAAGTGGGGGCTGTGCTGACTGGAAAAGGGGGGTCAGGGTGAATCTTGCTGAGAACAATTTAAGCCAAATACCAAGTTACACACTCAACTCACTGTTAACAACAACGTGATCTGATTTAAAATGGCGGACGGCGTTCTCCTTCCTGGAGCCAACAAATTTTTAATCTTTAATATTAATTTTTAATAGGCTTTATGGCAGTCCATTCGTAAATACGAGTTGTCCGTAAGTTGGACGTTCATAACCTGGGGACTGCCTGTATACTGGAATTTCCAATTATAAATATAGGTTGAGATGGGCAGGACCTGAAAGCAACTTAACCTTTGACCCAGGAATGGAGGTAAATGAGGCCTTACACATAGTGAACTTAAGCTGGCAAATGGAGAAGGCTATTATTTATTTAACCCACTGGGCCATAAAGATAAGAGGGAGGGCATCTTGTTGTGAAGGGTAATTGTGAAAATTGCCCTAACTGTGAGAACCAATAGGGTGAATACTAGAGGTACCTAATAAAGTGGCCACTGAGTGTCTGCTCATGACCTGCTGCTGTAGCCCATCTACTTCGAGGTTCGACGTGTTTTAACACATGGTTATTTGAGTCACTATTGCCATTCTGTCACCTTGAAACAGTCTGGTCATTTTCTTCTAGCACTCCGATTATCAAGACGTTTTCGCCCATGGAATTGCTGCTCACTGAATTTTTTTTTGTTTGTTTTTGTACTATTCTCTGTAAACTCTAGACCCTGTTGTGTGTGAGAACCCAGGAAATCACCAGTTTCTGAGATACTCAAGCCACCCCGTCTGGCACCAACAATCATCCCATGGTCAACGTCACTTAGACCACATCTCTTTCCCATTCTGATGTTTGGTCTGAACAACAGCTGGACCTCTTGACCATGGTGCATGCTTTTATACATTGAATTGGTGCCATGTAATTGGCTGATTTGATACTTGCATCAACAAACAGGTGTACGTACCTAAGAAAGTGGCCACTAAGTCGAGTACTCAGGGGATTGTGGGTTACCATCCAGATCAAAGTTTCAGTTAACTAGATACATATTCCTGGTTGCAAATCTGCCCCGTGGCTTTGAACCTGATGAGATTTATTACAGAACCAGGACATCTGTAACTAAATTGACAGCAAGCTGACAGCCTAATGTTCCATTGGGCCATTAGCTTTCTTTTTTGGAAATAAAAAAGTACAAGATTCAGAGCATGGATCTGGATACACCAATGATACAGGTAGGTACAGAGCTCTCAGTGTAGGTTAATTCACCCTCAGCTAGATCAAAGAAAAAAGCAAAGTGTTTTCCACTAAGGCCCCGAGGTATTAAAGTATGGAGCAACAAATAGTTTTGTGGCATTTTCTTTTGCTGATCAATACTCTCCAAGTGCTGAACATAGAGATAATTTTTTGGAACATAAATTGGAATTGAATCGAAATTTCAGAAACTCCCAGCCAGACAAGCCAGAAAGGAAACAACTTGCATCCGTTTCTATAGAAAGAACAACTAATCTCCATGGATTGGGCTGGTACTGGACATGATTATCCTCCTTAACATCACTGTGCCATGTAACAGTGTCATTTTCCTGGCATTCTAACTGAGTTCCTTGAAAGAAGTGCTCAGAAGCTGAAACTTAAACAGTTCTGTATATTTGCATGCCCTAACACTTCAGCAGGTTGAAAAACATTTTGGTGGCATTTCAAATATTTTTAAATGAATGTGGTGGAAAATGTCCATGGACAGTTTTGGGACACGCAGCAATGAATGTTGGGCTCTGTGGCCCTGCTGGAAGTGTGTCTCACACAAGATCTGGGAGCAGGACAAGAAGAGAGAAGAGGAGGTCCAATCTGCTGTATGCTTCATTTCCCTTTTTGAAAGTTGCCTGCCAGACTGCATCTATGCAACAGATAGAGAGAATCTCTCCCATCAGTTTAAATTAAGCTAACTTCCCGGCGGTGGAAGCACATTATGGCTCTGCCACGTCATTTGGCCATCTCCAACTCACATTCTGAAGCATGGAGAAACCGGGGCATGAACCTTGGCCTACATTGGCTCATGTGGAAAGAGTATGGCCAGAATCCAGATATTTCCTGAAGAGCCAAGGCTGTACTTCCAGGGTTTGTACTGTCTTGAATGTAATTGGCGCCGATTCTGACTGGGTGCCATGTGGCTATAGGCCCTCTAGACATTCTAGCTACTTTACTAAATGGTCACCAAACTCAAATTAAAGTGTTTGAGTCTCACGCTATTCCAAAATCAAATCTCTCTTCTCACCTCTTAAATCGGGCAGAAGATACAAAAGCCTGAAAACACATACTACCCAGCTCAAGGACAGATTCTACTGCACTCATGTAAGCTGATTAATTGGTTCCTTAGATGGACACTTGATTTCATAATCTAACTCATTATGATCCTGCACCTAATTGCTTACCTGATCTGCAATTTCCCTGTAGCTGTTAACTTTACTCTTCACTAGAAACATAGAAAACTTACAGCACAATACAGGCCCTTTGGCCCACAAAGTTGTGCCAAACATGTCCTTACCAATAGCCCTCTATTTTTCTAAGCTCCAGATATCCATCCAGGAGTCTCTTAAAAGACCCTATCGTTTCCACCTCAACAACCGCCACTGGCAGCCCATTCCACGTACTCACCACTCTCTGCATAAAACACTTACCCCTGATATCTCCTCTGTACCTACTTCCAAGCACCTTGAAACTATTCCTCTTGTGCTAGCCATTTCAGCCCTGGGAAAAAGCCTCTAACTATCCACACGATCAATGCCTCTCATTATCTTGTACACCTCTATCAGGTCACCTCTCATCCTCCATCACTCCAAGGAGAAAAGGCCGAGTTCACTCAACCTATCCTCATAAGACATGCTCCCCAATCCAGGCAACATCCTTATAAATCTCCTCTGTACCCTTTCTATGGCTTCCACATCCTTCCTGTAGTGAGGCGACCAGAACTGAGCACAGTACTCCAAGTGGGGTCTGACCAGGGTCCTATATAGCTGCAACATTAGCTCTTGGCTTTTAAACTCTGTCCTATAATTGATGAAGGCCAATGCACCGCATGCGTTCTTAACCACAGAGTTAACCTGCGTAGCAGCTTTGAGTGTCCTATGGACTCAGACCCCAAGATCCCTCTGATCCTCTACACTGCCAAGAGTCTTGCCATTAATGCTATATTCTGCCATCATATTTGACCTACCAAAATGAACCACCTCACACTTATCTGGGTTGAACTCCATCTGCCTCTTCTCAGCCCAGTTTTGAATCCTGTCAATGTCCCACTGTAACCTCTGACAGCCCTCCACACTATCCATGACACCCCCAATATCTGCATCATCAGCAAATTTACTAACCCATCCCTCCACTTCTTCATCCAGGTCATTTACAAAAATCACAAAGAGTAAGGGTCCCAGAACAGATCCCTGAGGCACACCACTGGTCACCGACCCCCATGCAGAATATGACTTGTCTACAACCACTCTTTGCCTTCTGTGGGCAAGCCAGTTCTGGATCCACAAAGCAATGTCCCCTTGGATCCCAAGCCTCCTTACTTTCTCAATAAGCCTTCGATGGGGTACCTTGTCAAATGCCTTACTATTTGTTATTGTTTCATCTTCTTCTGTTTTGATGTACCCTGTACCAATTTGATCTCTATGAACTGCATGCAAGACAAGTTTGCACAGTATCTCAATATATGTGACAATAATGAACCAACTTAAATTCCAATTCCTGGAACAGCAAAGTAGACAAACTGATTTACAGAAGTGAGTAGGTACTGGAATATAAAATTCTATGAAGGCAGTTTAAGAAGCTTACTTACCTACATATTGTGAAAAGTACTTTTGCTTGGCTTCTAATTAACTACTAAATCTTACATTAAGCAATTATTTTACAAGTTAAGTAATTGCTCAACACTTATATACATTTGAGAAGCATCACTTTTCAACTCAGCTTCTTATATCAGCCACAACATATCCTACAGATCTATTGGCTCAGGTCAGTCCTGCCAGTCTGAATTTATTTTAGATTTTGTTTTACTTCGTTATTTAATAGTTGATTAAAGTTTTGATTGAATGCAAATATTTTTGTTTGGGAAGTGTAACAGACGTGACAAACTACTTGCTTTGCATGAACATGCGTCACCCGTTGGCAACTGATGCCAACGCTGCACTTGCATTTCTTTTACTGAGGTACAGCACAGAATAAGCCATTCTGGCCCTTCGAGCTCTGCTCTCCAGCAATCCCCGATTTAATCCCAGCCTAATCAGGGGACAATTTTCAATGACCAATCAATTTACCAACCAGTATGTCTTTAAACTGTGGGAGGAAACCAAGGAGCCTAGAGGAAACCCACACGGTCAAGGGGAGAACATACAAACTCCTATCGGACAGTGGGAGGAATTGAACCTGGGTCGCTGGTACTGTGAAGTGTTATACTAACCACTACACTACCACGCTGCTTTCTGGTAGCCACTGACGAGAGGCTGAGATTGGAAGCAACCGGTAAACAGGGCGGCCTGGCTGCTGCCGACGGGTCAGCGAGCAGCAAAAACGACATTGCTTTTGAAAGCGTGGCCTCACTGACTGCGGGACACGGAAAGCACTACTTATGTTACTCTCCCCGACCACAGCCAAAAAACACTTCAAGCTTGCTCATCCCAAGGTTTCCCCATTTGGCAGCACCTGAGATTGGATTTGCCAATGCTCAGTCCAGCCTACAATTCGAGTCCGGATGAAGTCGCCAGAAACATGGTAATTTTTATAAACGACCAGAGACTAAAACGAAGAGTCAACATTCCCAGTTTCTTCCCACCACCCCAAATATTTCAGCAATATCTTTTTGTAATCTAACCTACTCAACAGGGAAAATTTGGCAGATTAAGTTGGAGGCTGTAAACCCCAGGTTTATGCTGATGTTTTCCGTACGGTAGTTAAGTGCCTTGGAGCAGTGCACAAGATTAAATATTTATCAGATTAAATGAAAGTTGTTGACTGAAACCAACTGTGACATACAAGTTGTTTGGTTTTCAAAGTAACTAAGACCAGTGTGTTAACAAATGTTGTGTTTTTTAGGAGTCTTTCGCCATTTCCTAAACTACTAAGCATCCAAACTCTCATCTGCGGTAATTGTGATCGAAGTGAAAAGACCAAACCTTTCTCATGGTTCCTGTTAGCTCAGATCATTGACCCCAGGGTTAGCCCTTCTCTTCACTGCCCCAGGGCACAATGGCACAGCATTTAAGGCTGCTGCATCACAGCTCCAGAGTCCCATGTCTCATCCTGACCTTGGGCTCTGTAATGTGCAATTTCTGTCAGTGACTATGTGGATCACACGACCCCCCTCCCCACCCCAATAGTCCGGATTACTCTCACATCTCAGCGACATGTGGATCGAAAGGTTAACTGGCCATTATAAATGGCTTCTGATGCCTGGGTGAATAGTAGCAACTTGGGGGAGCTGATAAGCATATGGAGAGAATAAAAATAAAACTAATGCAGAGTTAGTATAAACAGGTGTTTGATGGTCAGCGCTGACCCAGTGGCATGGAAGATCTGTTTCTGTACAACTCCTATCTGAGTGTAATAGCATTGTGAGATTAGCGCAACACATTATTTTTTTTAACTTGTATTTCACTGCTTGAGAATATAGCATTTCATCCAACTTTATTATTTAACTTATTTGCACTGGTTTGGTGTTAAATCTTTTATATATGATGTACAACAACAACACCGCACACCACTGGTCACAGGCTTCTAGTCTGAAAATCAACTCTTTTACTCCTTCCTTCCAACCTTAGATTCCATTCTCTTAATCACAGTGAGCAAACTTTTATTCTTTAATCAACTTTTTTTGGAAGATCATTGCTAAGGCATCCTTCACTGACTATCACTAAGTCGTACTTAGTAGCACATCAGGCCTCTTCAGAGGACTTTCACTAGTCAATCATGTGAGGTGTGATTGGAGTTACATATAGGAGAGGATAGCAGAGTATGATAGACATTAATGAACTGTTTCTGTGACAATCCAATAGTTTTTTGTCTGGTTATTATGAAGACTAGCTGCTCTTGCTTACAAATTCCAGAATATTAACTGAATGTAATGTTCCTCTGCTGGTTTGGGCCTCTGTAAACCCTCTGGAATGTAGTAACTCAACCACTGTAACCTTGTGGCTTTGCACCAACTTTTAAAACCAGCTTGTCTTCTGTTAACTGGAAACCCAAATAGTCCACATCTTGCAAGCCAGTGCATCTCCTTCAGTGTTTCTTCCCTAAAATATGCCGTAACTTCAGCAATAAGCATACAGCCATTTCTACTTTTCAGTCCATTTCTTATCTGTTCCTAAAGTCATATTAAGTATCTGAAGTTTTGAAAGCAGCTGTTTTTCAGCTGCAGCATCATCAAAGACTTTTGGAAGTTAAGGTGCTTTCATGTTTAGGCCTGGGATTCATTGTCAAGGCCAGCGTATATCAACCATGCCTAAACACCCTTGATAAGAAGGCATTGAGCCATTTTGAACCTCTCCAATCCCTCTGGAAAAGTCTCTCCCTCGGTGCTGCTGTATATGGTATTCTGAAGTTGGACCTTGTGAAAATGAAGAAGTTTTGGCATATTTCTAAATCACAATGGGGTACAACTTGGAGGGCAGCTGCAGGCAATTATGTTCCCTTGTCCCTTTTGATGGCTGAGCCTGAGGCTTTTGATAAGTCCTGATGAGCTACATTGAATCCAGCTTTTGAGGTTAACTACAGCAAGGACTAATATACTGTACTTTATCCTGACTTTTGCCTCCTCAAAGATATTGGAGAGTTGATCATGCATAGCCTCCCTTTTCTAGATCTGCATGAACCATTATTAACTGGGTCATCATCGCCTACTGTTACATCACAGAGATTGTTATTGATAATTTTTTGATTAATTTCTTTATGTAATATAGAATTGACATCACATTAAAGAATACTAAGGATTCCACATTAAGGATAAAGAAAAATTCATTAGACAGTCTGAGGTGATGTAGTTCCAATCTGTTGGCATCTCATTGTCACCAACATTCAAGTCTTCAGACATGGGGAGGTGGGAACTGGCAGAATCATGTCCATGTATCCAAGTCTGTTTTTAATGACAATTTTCATTAATATGGCATTCTTAGCCAAGCAACATCTCTGAATGCATTTGATGGGATTTAGCATAATAAAATGAAATTGATCTACAAGAGCAGATGACAAAATCATTGGTCAAGAAGATAGGATTAACAATTCTTTCATAAGGAAAGTGGACTCTCTTTGTGGACCAGTTCAGAATGCTAGTTGCTTGCATTGATGGTTTGCATGATCTGTTTCTTTTCCTCGGCAAATCGGGAGTCTGACTGTCTTTCTTTTTTTAATGGGTTCTTTTGGGTTTCTTTGTTTTGTGGCTGCCTGTTGGGAGTCGAATCTCAAGGTGTGCATATCTTGATAAGAGATGTACTTTGAACTTTGAACTTTTGAGTTTATTCTGGGGAAAGGTTTTATCTTGCAAATTCAGTATCCACTTACACATGGGATGTTAGATGCTATATACTTGGCAACAGGTCCTAGAATAAGATATTTAATGTTGCTGATCCTCAGAGCTGCCATAACCTCAAGTTCATGTACACTACCTGGACCATTAATGACTATCCTATTAATATGACCACTACCTCTTGTGGCTTTCTCATTCGCTGCCTTAACATGTCTGTTCCCCTTTTTCATGTTTATGTTCAGTGCAGACCTTATTTTATGACAGAGTCAGTCAAGAGCATGAAGCAATCACTGTGAAGTTATTTTACAGTAATAGAACTTAATACTTTTCAAGATGGACCATAGTACAACCTAGTAGCAGACTCTTTGGCTCACAATGTGTGCCAAAAATAATTAAAAACCTAACTAATCTCTTCTGCATGTACTATGTCCATCCCCCTCCATTCTCTGCACAGCTATATGCCTATTTAAGAGCCACTAGAATGTCTCCATTGTATCTGCCTCCACCATCGCAATTGGCAGTATATTCCAAACACTCTCCACTCTGTGTAAAATACAAATTGCCCTGCACATCTCCTTTGAACTTACCCCCTCTCACCTTAAATGCACATTAGAGTTTTTGACCAAGCTTGTCCACCCTCTCCTTATAACCAACCCAAGTTCATTGGCACTCTGGTCCTGCAAAACTCTTCTGCATCTCCAAAACCTCCATTTCCTTCCTATAATGGGGTGAACAAAATTGACAGCAATACTCAGATGTAACCTAACCTGAGTTCTATAACATTGCAACTTAACTTTCTGACTCTTGAACTCAATGTCTGTATAGATAAAAGGCAAGCATGCCATATGTCTTCTTTACCTCCCAATGTGCACATGACTGTGTGGCCAGGCATAGCTCAAATACCATCTACAAATTTGCTGATGATACAACCATTGTTGGTAGAATCTCAGGTGGTGATGAGAGGGTGTACAGGAGTGAGATATGCCAACTAGTGGAATGGTGCCACAGCAACAACCTGGTACTCAATGTCAGTAAGACCAAAGAGCTGATTGTGGACCTCAGGAAGGGTAAGACGAAGGAGCACATACCAATCCTCATAGAGGGATCAGAAGTGAAGAGAGTGAACAGCTTCAAGTTCCTCGGTGTCAAGATCTCTGAGGATCTAACCTGGTCCCAACATATTGATGTAGTCATAAAGAAGGCAAGACAGTGGCTATACTTCATTAGGAGTTTGAAGAGATTTGGCATGTCAACAAATACACTCAAAAACTTCTATAGTTGTACCGTGGAGAGCATTCTGATAGGCTGCATTGCTGTCTGATATGGAGGGGCTTCTGCACAGGACCGTAAGAAGCTGCAGAAGCTTGTAAATCTAGTCAGCTCCATCTTGGGCACTAGCCTACAAAGTACTCAGGACATCTTTAGGGAGCAGTGTCTCAGAAAGGCAGCATCCATTATTAAGGACTTCCAGTACCCAGGGCATGCCCTTATCTCACTGTTACCATCAGGTAGGAGATACAGAAGCCTGAAGGCACACACTCAGCGATTCAGGAACAGCTTCTTCCCCTCTGCTATCCGATTCCTAAATGGACATTGAATCTTTGGACACTACCTCACTTTTTTTTAATATACAGTATTTCTGTTTTTTGCACATCTTTTATAATCTATTCAATATACGTAATTGGTTTACTTATTATTATGTTTAATTTTATTTATTTCTTTTTTTTCTTTCTCTCTCTCTCTCTCTCTCTCTCTCTCTCTCTCTCTCTCTCTCTCTCTCTGCTAGGTTATGTATTTCATTGAACTGCTGCTGCTAAGTTAACAAATTTCACGTCACATGCCGGTGATAATAAACCTGATTCTGATCTCACACCTGGCTAGATTAAACTCTATCTACCATTTCTCCATGCATGTCTGCCACTGATCTCTATGTCTTCTATACTCCACAAAGCCACCAATCTTTGTATTGTCTGCAAACTTATTAACCCACCTATCCACATTTTCATGGAAGTCATTTATATAAATCACCGACGTCCCAGTTTGGATCCCTTTACTCACTGGTCAGTGTGAATAAACTCAATCAACCACTACCCCTGCCTTCTATGGCCAAGCCGATTCTGACTCCAATTGACCAGTTCTCCATGGATCACGTGCATGTCCATTTTCTGGACAAGCCCACTTTTCTGAATGGGCCTTGCTTTGTAAGATACCTCCAAGGGCCCACTTTTTAAAATAATTATTTCTTACGCAGAAAATGTTTGTGTTGGCAATGAGCTTTATAATGCTAATTTGAATCTGGTTTTAAGAATGTAGCTTTTAAAATGTGAGTATTGTGCAATAGAAGATGAACTGATCACATTTGCTTGCAAAAGGATGGCAGAACCCATTGGCCAGCAAAGATACAGCGAAGTTTAGGCACTTCGAGCAATGCCACATTTGCTTAATCACAGGACAATTTACAATGACCAATTACCATCTTTAGTCTGTAAGTGAATAGCACAGAGGGGAGGAACTTACCTGGCCAGAGTAGTAAAGATGCAGACACAATGGGTGACAGTAAATGTGTAGGTATTATTACTGTTGCCACCGATTTAGTTGCAATTTAATATAGAAAGCAAAAGTTGTTACAGTTACCCAATTAAAAATGAAATACTAACAGTAATTAGTTTTGCCAAATAAGGAAAATGCAACTGAACCAAAAAGTAAAAGGAAAATTCAAGCAATTTAGTACAACACAAATCCTGAAGAATTTTTCCTAAAAGGTTACCTCACACCCTACACACAAGTAATTCAAACATTTCTATTACTCAAAAAAAAAGAACATGGGTTTCAAAGAATCACATTCTATGGTTAAAAAAAACTCTTCTTGGATTTTCTTAAACACACGTGCAGGTGAATGGATTTATCTATGAACCCTCACTCATGTCCAAGATCTCAGACTTAAGCCCATGAAAATTTTAATCATTTTTCTGGAAATGATGGCGACTAAATACCTCAACTGAGGATGCTACATTCTCACGTTTAATCAGTGTGAAAGGGCTGAGCACTGCATTGCAGTTCAAAGAGCTTATTGACCACTAATCTGGAACACTTTAGCTACACTAGCATTCAAATCTTTAAAGTATGCCATTCATATGTTTCCAATTTTGCATATGCTCACTAAAAGCTTAAAATAGTACCAACAGTTCCACAGGTGATTCTGCAACAGCTGATAGAGTGGAGGGGTGAAATCCAATTATGTCAAGTATGCACTGAGGCAATTTAACACAATTGCAAGATTGTTAATAATGCTGAAAATAATCCGTGAAATAGGAGAACAGGAAATTGTAATTTTTCCATCAAACAGGGACTGCAAGGCATGATGTGAAGGATCAACTAGTCCAGCAATGAGTTTGCAAAAGAGCACGTGCAGCTTGCAGATTCAATGCTCTCTAACACGGAAGTTCCTCTTTCTTCATTCACAATTCTTCCAATGATGGCATTTGGCTCTTTTTATCTCCAGTGCCAATGTTATGTCACAATTAGTCGCTTCAGCAAGCGTGTGGGAAGTGGACTGGTAATGAGTTAACACTGCACTGTGACTGACTGCTGCGACACTGGCTTACAGCTGTAAGATATCAGGCTTCCAGCAGGAACATGTGGCATCGTTCAAAGACCATGAGGTTCACAGAGGATTTGCAACAACCCTTTGTAAAATTGCACAGCACTTTGATGATGCTGTACAGATGATGTTCCGTTAATAGTCCAGCATGCCCGGACTGCCAGACTGCTGCTAATTGGACTGCGACATAAACCAGGGCAAACAAATGTAGTATCTCTATCACCTGAGCTCATTCTAGCTTTTTAATCAAAACATTATGGGTTATGCTGGTGGCACAGTGGTTAAATTACCAGACTGGTAATCTAGTTGCTCAAAGTAATGATCCAGAGATCCAAGTTCAAATCCCACCATGGTAGCTGTGAGTTTTAAATTTAATTGTTAATCTAAACTATTAATAATGACCACAAAAATGAGCTGATTCTTTAAAAAATTAATCTGGGTCCACTGTGGTCCTTCTGGGGAGGAAACGTGCTGGTGTTATCCAGTCCAATCCTCACCACTCTATATGACCTCACTCTCAGCTTCCCTTAAGCGACCTTGAAAGTTACTCAGTTGTACCGTTATTGCTGTGTCCAAACACAGAAGAAATGAAAGCAAACAGAATAACTGGCATCAACCAAGAACTGAATTCAGACATGGCAAAGTACTTCTTCCAAACAACTGGTACTGGTGCCTAAAATGAGCAGGCTGTCCCTGAGACGAGTCTATGAATAGCCCAACAGAGTTGTGCACAGAGTTATGCTTTAGAGTCAATTGCCAGTTCTCTCAGTCACAGTGCTTAGATTCGCTATGCCTCATGTGTAAGAAGGACCCACTGAACGTGACAGCACAGTGATGAATGGATGGAAGAGAGTAGTAGTTAATGTTGACCCTGGACCACATGAAGTTTCAAGGAAACAGGTCAGCATGCTCACACAAATCAGGTCAATGTGGTCACAGGCTTCAGGTTCGCACGGCCAAGGAAATCTCCCCCTAATTACCCTCCCATCCTCTCCCTCATCTGGTTGAAGCAATGCTCTTCCATACTGAACGGCACGTGGAAGATCGTTGGTGCTACGGGTGAGACGCTTCTGTAACTGTGCAACTGGAACTCGGAGCGCACTTCCTGACTTCTTTGTAAGAAGTTTGTATGTCCTTCCCATGAGTGTGAAGGGTTCCTGCAGTGCTCTGGTTCCCTCCCACAGTCCAAAGACGTACCAGTTAGTAGGTTAGTTGCTCATTGTAAACTGAATTGTGATTAAGCAAGGATTAAATTGGTGGGTGGCTGGGCAGTTTGGTTCATTGAGGGGCCTGTTCTTTGTTGTATCTCTAAATAAATATAAAAATAAACAAATTAGCAAGTGTATTGATTATAATCTCATTTGAGGCTTCAACATCCATCAATATGAAGGGCTCATCTGTACCAGTATTGACCAACTTGGCTAAGTTCTGAGGGAGATAGCTTCCAGTCTGGCCAGTGGCAGATATCGTGCAACCCCGCATGAGGGATCAACTGTTACAATCTCATCTTCACCAGTCTCTCTGGGTCAGTGGCATCTGTCTGTTGTAGCATTGAGTGAATGACCACTGCACAAAGTTCTGTCTTTGGATCAAGGGCATCCTCCAGTGCCTTGCTTGTTAATACAAATTGGGTCTAAATGGGATGGTCCGAGATCATCATCTTGGAGTTATGTACTTACTGTTTTTCACAGGGGCACAATGTTCAGTTCCTTTCATGACACCTCAGCAACTGATGCTATTTCTTTAGTTATTTAGCTCTACAGTGCAGAGTAGACCATTCTCCCGCTTTGAGCCATGCCACCCAGGAACCCCGGAACCCAGGTGAACCCTAACCTAATCACGGGACAATTTACAATGACCAATTAACCTACCCGGTACCTCCTTTTGGCCATGGGAGGGTAACGGAGTGCCTGGGAAAACCCACGCGTTCCCCAGGGGAGGACGTACAGAGACTCCTTACAGAATGGCACCAGAATTAAACTCTGAACTCCGGAACAGCATGAGCCTTCATAGCATCGCGCTGTTACGCTACCATGATGCCCATGAGATCAGGGATCCTGGGGCAAATGGCTCATCTCTATACACCACATCTAAAATGCAGAAGTCAGGAGGTGCGACAAGAATACACACTGTCTGTCTGGATCGATGTGACTCCAGCACACCTGAAGAAGCTTAACACCAGCCAAGAGGAAGCCGCCCACTTGGTTGGCACCTCGTCAACCACTGTAAACATTGTTTCCTCCACAGTGATTGCAGTACACCGTCTTTAAAGTGCACTGCAATGACTCATCCCAGCCTCTCAGGCACCACTTCCCAAACTTACTGCCTCTACCACCAAGACGAACAAGTGCACCAGGTACATGGGAAAACCTGAGGTTTCCTTCCAGCTCACACATTATCCTGATTTGCAAATGTGTAGCTGGTCCTTCATAGACACCATGTCTAAACCCAGGAAACTCCCGGCCAACACTGACTCAGACCCCAAATCAGAACCCGAATCAGGGTTATATCGCCGGCACGTGTCCTGAAGTTTGTTGTCCTTGCCGCAGTAGTACAAGGCAATACATGATAATAGAGGAAAAACTGTCAATTACAGTAACTATATATATTAGATAGTTAAATAAGCAGTGCAAAAATAGAAATAATAAAGTAATGAGGGTAGTATCCATGGGTTCAATGGGTTCAATTCAGAAATCAGATGGCAGAGGGGGAAGATGCTGTTCTTGAATCATAGAGTGTGTGCCTTCAGGCTCCTACACCTCTTTCCTGACTGCAATGAAACAAGGCATGACCCTGGTGATGGGGGTCCTTAGATAGATAGATAGATAGATAGATACTTCATTGAAATTGCAGTGTTACAACAAGTGCACAGGTATACAAACATTAGAAGTAAGAACGAAAAAAAAAGTTACCTCAAACAGTCTTCACTGTCCCAGCGGTAGGTTGCCTCGTTATAGAGTCTAAAGGCTAATGGTAGGAATGAGCTCACCTAGCACTCTTTGGAGCAGTGACTATTACTAAAAGTGCTCCTCTTCTTGTACACAGCCTCTGTGTTGGTGCTCCACTCAAGTCTGTCATCCAGGTGCATCCCCAGGTACTTGTAGGTCCTCACCACATCCACGTCCTCCCCAGCAATAGTAACAGGGAAACAGAGCAGCAATGATGACGTCATCTTTTTGAGGCATCGCTCCTTGAAGAATACTTTGGAGGCTAGTGCTCATGATGAGCTGACTAAGTTGACAACTCTCTGCAGGTTATTTAGATCCTGTGCAGTAGGGCCTGTGCCCCCCACCCCCATATCAGACAGTGAAATAAAACAAATGACTCAGCCTTCAGAGCTTCAGGCAGGAAGTCCAGGCTGACATATTGGTACAGTGCTAAGGGAGCCTGGGCCGCTGGAGTCACAGTCTTGTTGGTCAGGTGACAATTTTACTTATTTATTTTATTTTATTGTATTTGGAGGCACAGCAAGGTTACAGCCCTTCCAGCCCAAGAAGCCTGCACCACCCATTTACACTCACGTTGGCCAATTAGCTGACAAACCCATCCGTCTTTAGAATGTGTGTGGTGAACTACATATACCTGTCTGGACTGCTCCTGTGGCTCCTCCTACAGACCCCTGCTGACTGCTCCTGTGGCTCCTCCCACAGACCCCTGCTGACTGCTTCTGTGGCTCTTCCCACAGACCCCTATATAAAGGCGATTGAGGCCTGATGCCCGGCCTCATTCTCCAGGATGTAGTGTTGTTCATTCTTCCAGTCAATAAAAGCCGATACCTCACTTCTTACGTCTCAGAGTGAGTTATTGATGGTGCGTCAATGTGTGAGAAACCAGAGCACCCAGTGGAAAACCACGGGGTCACGGGGAGAGGTGTACCGTCTTTACAGACAGCGGCAGGAATTGAACGGCGGTTGCTGGTGCTGTAAGAGCGTACCACTACGCTACCATGCCACTACAAAAGACGCCAACACTCTATTAGCATACAGAATTTCACACAATTAACACAAGCAAATACTCTTTCCAACGTTCCAACAACAGTTTTCATCAAACAACATCAGTACAAGCAAAGCAGAGTATTTGGTGAACAGCTCATCGGCATTTGTCAGAGTTCATAGGGTGCGTTTTTCACATCGCAGCAGTAACTTTCTTTTACCATTGGATCGTTCGTGCTTTGTTGTGTCCCAGTGTTGTGAAAGGCAGTTCAATAAATAAACTTTTCTCTGGCATCACAAGTACAAGCCAATGCACCTCACTATATTTACTGAATGATGCACCATCAATAACTCACTCTGAGACGTAAGAAGCGAGGGGTATCGGCTTTTATTGACTGGAAGAATGAACAACACTACATCCTGGAGAATGAGGCCGGGCTCAGGCCTCAATCGCCTTTATACAGGGGTCTGTGGGAGGAGCCACAGGAGCAGTCAGCAGGGGTCTGTGGGAGGAGCCACAGGAGCAGTCCAGACAGGTATATGTAGTTCACCACACTGAAGCTGTTTGATACATGCAGGACATTCTGTTCACAGTCCCATTTATAGAAACTGCCAGCTCCATCACTCTCCTTACGGTCCTGCCAGTGGCCAGATCCTCATGTAATTCAGGGCCCGCACAGAAACCCGTGACTTGTTGCACTGCGGGGGGGAATATGTTTGTTTAACGAGACCAATAAATATTGAGCAAAGCGAGGGAAAATGAGAATCCCTGATGATTTGCTTGCAGAGGAGACAGAGAATTAGATGTTTAACTTTCATTCAGAAGTGAAAAATGTAGAAAAGCATTGCATATTATCAAGCACTATTAAGCATTGCACTCACCTATTTCTGTCTAATGCAAACTTTAGTTATGTAACTGGTGAATTAAGGTTGGATACTTCTAACTACCCTATCCTTTGTCCCTCTCTCTCTCTCTCTCTCTCTCTCACACACACACACACACACACACTCTCTCTCTCTCTTACCGGTGACTGGTTTATTTCTGTTCTTTGGAAATCAGTTCAATTTCTCATGTCGGTTACTATTACAACTTTTCAACAGAAGCTGGCAAATAAAATAAACCAAGCCCCTTTTCTAATGCTTACAGGATGTTTCTCCTGTGTTTGCCTGCTTCTGGAGATTAGTCTTCAGTTCCCTGAAATTTGGAGCCCATCAAAGGACACTTAATGCTCCTTTTTAACACATCTTTATAGGTCTTCACAATTAACGTTGCTGTTGATATTCCTCTCCGTGCCTTGTGGCACCATCAGACAGCAACCTTGCCACTTCTTTAGCATTTGTCTGTATTGTGTACAAGTTGCTAGCTCGACTCTCATGACAAGCATGTAAGGATGTTGGTCGGATTTCAAACCTGACACCATTTGCCTCAAAGTCTGTTTGCTGATGCCACTACACCACCAGCCAGCTACACTTAATGCAATTTTATCAAAAATACTTACTTGTTGCTTTAAAGCTGAATTTGGGTTAGTAAGTAAAGTAAGTCATTTAATTCTTTTGCCCAATGATAAGGAAGAGATGAAAGCTAGGTCATTTAAGAAAATATCTATTTCAACAGGTAAACACCAAAAGAGGTAAATTATCATCATGGCTTTAAACATGTTTGCTTAAAATGATTGTTGATCTAAACAAAAGACTTCATTTCAGACTTCCTAGCCTATGCTGAAAATGGATTGGCTACAGAGTGCAGATTACTTGTTCACAGACCGTCTGTAAAGGAATACCTTGGCCAAGAAAATAAAATGTTGAGATTTGATGCACTAAACTTTTTTTTAGGAAACATGTCTTTGTACTGAAAGGCCCTGCAGTGTCCACAGGCAATTAAGGCAGAGATCACACTAGCCTGAAGTGACATAATATTGAGGCCACCCTTAAAGCACATGCTCACATCTCAAACATCTAATGCAAGGATTATGTACTTACAAACAACACACATCATAAAACATAGAAAACAATGAAAAGAAGATGTGCTTGGTAATCCAGTCAAATGCTTGATAGATCAATGAGTGATTTTATTTGGGGATTACCTTGCAAAATCCTATTTCATACAGGGGCCAAGCCATTATGGGCACAAGAAGAACAGGCTTTACACTACCAGTGCAATCAAAAGCCTTTCCAGTGTGCATTCGGCAATGGCCTGATTCAGCTCAGACCAGTGTCTTGCAAGCTTCTGTGCGTCATGCAGGATAATTGTGAACTTTGTCTAACATTTGGCAAGTCTAGGGTCACGCTTTGCAGATAAAACTCCAAATAATTGCCACACCAATATTTATATAAGCTGACAGTTCAGCATGCGTTAGTATTCAAAATAATTCTGGAATACCTGAACATAATCATGGATAATTAATATGTACTTGTAGCAAGCAAAATCATAAATTTTGCCTTTATGACAAAGGAGTTGGAGCAAAGAGGGATTCTTCTTGAAACTAGTAAAGTATGGAAGTCCAAAGTGATTCAAAGAACCATCTGCATAGGACAATTACCTCTTCTGAAAATAACTTTGTACATTGTACCTGGAGGAGTGTTGTGGAAGGCGATATCAATTACAATAAAGCTATACAAAACGTTATCTTACAACGCACATAGAGTGCTGTTAGCGATTTTGTCTAGAAAATATCATAAGCAAGATATATAATTAAAATGATACCTGAACTCAAAGGGTTAAATTTTGAAAGGCAATTATGCCAACTCAGGTTGCATTTCCTTGAATTTGGAAGGGATAACTTCTTTTAAGTTTTGAAGAGGTTAGAAGAACTGATAGGCTAGACACTGAGAATGATCTTTCACTGGTTAGAAAGTCCTGTCTCGGAAGTAAACTTTCAGGTTGGAATCAGCACCTCAGGAGTGGTTCAAATAAAGGCTTTCAGAAATTGGAAATAAAGCTTGGTCAGTTAAATTTGAGACTTATAGAATTTTGTTAACCAAAGGTATTAAGAGATGTGGAAAAGTCATGGACGTGTGTGGAGCAGGATCCCAGAACAACCCAGACACAATTTGCAAGACACTTATATAACACACACAAAATACTGGAGGAACTCAGCAGGCCAGGCAGCATCTATGGAAAACATCAACTGTATATTACAGTTGATGTTTTGGGCTGGGACCCTTCATCAGTCCATAAGTCTCAGGAGCAAAATTAGATCATTTGGCCCTCTTTAAGTCTGCTCTGCCATTCCACCATGTTTGATTTATTACCCCTCTCAACCCCATTCTCCTGCATTCTCCCTGTAATGTTTGACATCCTGACTAATCATGAACCTATATACCTCCACTTCAAATATACAGAATGATTTGGCCTCCACAGCCATCTGTGGCAATGAATACCACAGATCCACCACCCTTTGGCTAAAGAAATTTCTCCTAATCTTTGTAGAAAATTGACCTTGTTTGTCTCTTGTATACAGGTATTGCTTTGCATACTCCAGTTCCCTGTTTTTGGAGGGAATGTTCCAGAAGCGGTTTCCCACATTAAAGCAACTAACTTTTACATCTACAGAATTCCTAGCAAAGATCCTCAGGGATGCTTGGCATTAATTTTCTGAAAGAGCAGCTGAAACCTTGAAGTAAGATCAGAGCAATATAACTGAGAAATTTTCCAGTCTGTTTCAATTAAAAGTTAATTAACCTTCATACAAATAACTTACAATTTGGCATACATTGTCTGATGTTATCAATGTAGAGAATTTAGGCTCTTTCGTTTTTCTTTCAAGAGTTGTGTATCAGAGTGTCACAATTTGACAGTAAAGAATATTTATTGTTTGATGTGCAATGTGTCACCTGTACTTCCATTAACTTCTGCTTCAGAATCAAAATTTAATTGGGTCATGCTGAAGGGACGAACACCAAATTTAGGCCAAAATATAAACACGGATGAAAAAGAGCGCTGCTCTACTGGAGGTGCATTCCTTGGATGAGATCTTAAATAGTTCCCCCAGAGGAACTTAAAAGAAGAAATGGCATTCGTTTGAAGAGTGGCAGGAGAAGGACGATGTACCCTCAACCAATGTCATTGTTGCAGTCATTACGCTGTTGACTGCTCCTTTCAACGGATGCTGCCCGACCTGCTGAGTTCATCCAGCTTGTTTGTACGTCTGTGCAGTCATTACTTGACTGCTATATCCACCTTGTTTCCTAATATTACCATAGTAATCTCTTACAACTGGTCTTTCAGTTTGTCACTGTGAACGAACCAATAGAAATACCAGCCTTACGTCCGAATTGGCAATCGGTTCAGCTTTTGTCCTTTTACCTCCAACCAAGACCTATTGCATCTTTGGAAGCCATGTTTTCCTCACTCACCCCTTGAGAGTTCAGTAACATGGGGTCAAATCATATTGGAAAACAAAATTGTGAGGTGATCCTAGAAATGGCTCTCACTTGACCTAATTTGGGTAAAAGTGGTTTCAGCTCCAGTTTTGGAAGATTTACCAGAAGAATAACCAGAAGCAGCTCCACGGAAATTTCCAGCCAGTGGTTTGATCCATATGGCCAGTTCACACTGTTCTGAACATATCATCTCTTGTAATGGAATCAAGCTGTTGGACCCACATATTCTACCAATATACAAAATCTGATGTTTAAAGAAAATAAAATTTTACACTTATCAGTAAATTGAAGCCTGCAGCTTGTACAACAAAACACATTGGCAGCTTTAGCACAACTGCATCTTAAAGAAAACATATTAGTTCCTTTCAACTCATTCAATGTTGTACATTATTTATTCAATTCATTACTAAGTCATCTGAATCACACCATACTCCCAAGAATAGCCGAAGATAATATACATCTGTTCTTTGAACTGGGCCAAAGCTAATGCAATAACAATGGGGCACATTCTTAATAAATGTAGGCAGCAATCTTTTATTCCTTGGAAATACATAGTGCTGCAAACAGATTAGGGGAAGATTCATTTGACAAACTTCTCATTTTGATGTGAAGAATGGCATGTAGTCAGAAAATGACGTTCTATATATCATTATCAGAAAGGGTGCAGTAGACAGTGGTAGTAGAAAGGTGGAGCCACATTGAGTTGTTTTTTGTGGTTACGTAGTTTATTGAGGTAGATTAAACCTTCCCACTTTTCAAATTAAGGATTGAGGTACTCATTATATAATAAACAGGGAATTCAAGGAAACTCCCAGTCCCAGGAAGTGGTTGGAATTTGAAATGTGCTATTATTGAAAGATTATTGAAAGGGTTATTGAAAGGATTAGCTTGGATTCATTAAGAAGTATCTATATAAGAAGACAATAGAGAAATGAACAGATCATAACATTAGGGTATGTAGTGTTAGAGGAAGCTCATGTTGTGCTTGGGCCAAATGGTCTGTTTCTACAATGTTAACAGCAACAGACCAGGATGCCTTAACACCACAGTAACTCTCATCACCAGACCAAACGTTGCTTCCCAGTAGGTGGCTTCTCTGGCAATTACTGGCCATTAGCTGTTCAACTCTCCAACCACACCAGACTCTCATGTGCGCCTTTGTTGAAATGAAGGCATTTGCTCTGATGCGGAGGTTTGATGCAGGAGAATCTGGTTCTTCCTTCACAGAACCCAGTGATAAATAGGGGTCTGATACTCTACACATCCAGTGAGACAGAAATGCTCTTGAGTTATTTTACCTCACAATATTAATAAAATGATGTCTTTCTAATAAAATCTTGTTTATTTTTTCCACTCCTTTTTCACATTTTCTTATGACACTGGAGAAAGCCATTCTCTGTTTGTAATGAGTTTTTCAGGCTTGTGCGGGTGCCACAGAGTGTTGGGCTCTGAGGATTTTAGAGTACCTGAATAGGTATATTGTTGTTTAGCGACAGTCGCTAATTGTTGAGAGTTCCTTGTGTATTTTTCTCAAGCGACTTTCTCTTTCTAATGCAGTCTCCAGTTTAAGATTGTGAAGTTTATTTTGATAGGCTCAGGGATTCTGGGTTACTTGTATTACTTAAGCGGATGCCTGATTAGCACTAATTGCAGGATCCTTATTTTGAGATTGATTCGTCTTGCGGTGTCGCTTGGTCAGCTGATGCTCTGTTGGAATCCCTATGAATAAATAATTTCTTGTTTTGGTCTCTACATGGGATTCTGTCGTTCTTCCGCACCTGGGTTCAGTCGTTGCCAGTGCACATCGTCCCATTAAAATCATTCTTCCACATTTCTCTGTAACCTGTCCTCCCACATCCCCATTGACTCACCCTGGTACCCACCTTTGATTTCCCCCAGTACCCCTCTACAGCAGGAGGCAATTTACAGTGCCCCTTTAACTACCAGCCCATCTTTGGGAGGTGTGAGGAAAGTGGAGGACCCAGGAAGAGCCCACATAGTTACAGATGAAAAATACATTCTGCTCAGAGCATCAAGGTCACGATAGAACCCAGGTCACTACATATACACCAACTACTGTGTTCTTGTGCCATCTTAAACTTCAATCTTTTCCTAACTATTTTTAAAATTTTTAATCATAGTCTGTGTGGCTGTTTAGGATTAGGCCTGAAAGATAAATACACACTAGGGCCAAAATGTTACATGGGGTTTGCCTCAAATTTCTGTCCAACTCTGGTCAAGGATGTTTATGCTGTTGGCTCAGTACCAGCTTATTACGGGCATGATGAAAGTGAGGGAGCAAGTTGGTAGAATAGAGCATGATTTAGCCCAATACATTGATTGTCCAGCGAAACTTTTACCAACAATCACAACTAATAAAAATGAATCTACAATATTCTGAACAATATTCTTTAGACAAGGGTCAATTTCAGTTCCTGTCCTCATATGACAGCCACTAAGGTGGACAGCAAACCACCTGGATCTCCATAGCAGGAGATGTGCATTCCTAGGCATTGCTGGCAGAGCCTCTACTCAAACCTAATGGGAACTGATAGCCTCTATGTATTGGCAGCAGAATGTTGGACAGCAGGAGAAAACAGCTAGAGAGTCAAAGCACAAAGTCAATGATGGGGTGGGGGGGATAGATTGCTGCCGGGGATGGGGAAGGAAGTGCAGGGAGAATGCATTTTTCTTTGAGGGCCCAGAGAAACTCTGCTTATCACAGACAAGAAAAAACAATAAAGAAAATCCTCTCTGGTTTCTGGACCTGTTCTGATCTCAGTTGCTCTTCCCAGCAGGCTATTCACTCAACACAGGTTCCTTGTTAAAATTACATCCACATACTGTAGTTAAAGTCCTTTTGTCTTCTAGGGAATATCAACCTGGGAAACCAGTGCTGTAATTGACACCTCAATTATTACACTCTTGTAAATGTCAGATGCACAGTGAATGGTGTACATTTTTGTTAAAAGAATCAGATGTCTGCTCGGTTTTTTCAGAATTCAAAACCACTAAAGGTTTCTATTACCATTCTGATACTACTTATGCCACAATTCATACATAGCATGTTAATATGATGCATTTAGTCTGGATTTCAGCAAAGCAAAGTGGCGTATGGCATTTATGCAGTTAAATCCATTTGGCTATGCTGCCGGTATATTCACATTGTCCAATACAAACAGAAATCTATCAACAAGTTGGGAACTTTTCACTGAACACTCTGCAAACTTGGTGCCTGTGAGCAGCAACATGGGCTTCACACCTTTAACTTTGCCAATTCCTTGGATTTTATTTGTCCAGATACACTGTTGGCTCTATTTGTAATTAAATCCTCTGTTAGTTACTTTTAGACCATAAGACCATAAGACATGAAAGCAGAATTAGTCAATTTGCCCATTGAATCTAGTCCGCCATTCCATCATGGCTGATTTATTATCCCTCTCAACCTATTTTCTTGCCTTTTCCTTGTAACCTTTGATGCCCTAACTAATCAAGAATCTATCAACCTCTGCTTATCATCTCCACAATGATTTCACGTCCACAGCCATCTGTGGCAATATTCAGTAGGTTTCAATGAGATGCCCCCTGATTCTCCTAAGCTCCAGCAAGTATAGGCCTAGCAATATCAAACACGCTTCTTATGTTAACCATTTCATTCCCAGAATGATTCTCGTGAACCTCCTTTGGGCCCTCTCCAATGCTAACACATCTTTTCTTTGATAAGGGACCCAAACCTGTTCACAATACTCCAAGTGTGGTCTGACCAGTGACTTACAAAGCTTCAGCATTACATCTTTGCTCTTACATTCCAGTCCTCTCAAAATGAATGCTATCCATCGATGCATTTGCCTTCCTTACCACCAACTCGACCTGCAAGCTAACCTTTAGGGTATCCTGTACAAGGACTCCTAAGCCCCTTTGTACCTCTGATTTTGAATTTTCTCCCCATTTAGAAAATAGTCTATGCCTTTATTCCTTTGACCGAAGTGCATGACCATACACTTCCGGACACTATTTTCCATCTACCATTCCTTTGCCCATTCTCCTAGACTAAGTCCTTCTGCAGACCCCATTTCCTTAATACTACCAGCCCCTCCACCTACAGTATCTTTGCATCATCCACAAACTTGGCAATAAAGCCATCAATTCCATTATCCAAATCATTGACAATCATTGAAAAGAAGCAGTCCCAACACTGACCCCTGTGGAACACTATTAGTCGCTGACATCCAACTAGAAAAGGCTCCCTTTATTCCCACTCTGTGTCCTGCCAGTCAGTCAATCTTCAATCCATATCAGTATTCTATATCCAATCAGTTCACCTGAATGCTGTCCAATGAGCTTCTCCCAGAATTGCCTAATTTCACCACAGAAGATATTTCAAGCTTGGTTTATTTTAAAACCAATTCTGTTGAGAAATTAAATTACAACAGGAATTTCATGACTCAACTTAAATTTGTCTGTCTGGACTAACCGCATTTTGCATTATTAAACATTGTAAAACTTTCTTTTGCCTTCACACAAACTCTGCATACAACATTGATATTACAGACTTATTTGTGTTTACAACATGCCTATATGTTGTTCAGTCCGGGCAACACACACAAAATGCTGGAGGAACTCAGCACGCCAGGTAGCATCTATGGAAAAGAGTATAGTTGACATTTTGGGCTGAGACCCTTCATCAGGGCAAATCACCTGGGAATCCCACTGGTCGAACATGTCTTTAAAACAAATGCCACACTGCAGACTATTTATTTACAACCACTCAATGGCGTCAGACACCACTGTGGGAAGATTATTAAACATAAGGGTAAAATCTAGTGGAGATACATTGGGAAATAGTCAGCTTGTCTCTTTCTAGATCATGTATATGGATTTGCTAGAAGAAGCCTACTCATGGAAACTATCGGTACGTAGTGTTAGCGTCCAGCCAACAGTACTCAAGCTATTGCTGCAAAGCCCATTCTTTAAACAGAACCAACAAAGAGCACTGGAATAGTTGTCATCAGATCTTCTTAATTTCAATATATGTTGGAGCCATTTCTGGACATCAAGTGTCCAGATAGCCTCGTCACATCCCTTCCTGGGCCCACCTCTACAAGGTCCACCATCACCCTATCAGTTCCAGAATAGCAGGCTGCCTTCAGTGTCTGCAACTCGCTGGTATATCACACCTTCACCAAAGTACAAATGTCCCAGTGTGAATGAAAGGGAAATCATTTTTATACTGAGCTAATTTTTGTTTTACTTCTTATTCGTCTTTTAAGATGTGGTAAGTCAGCACTTGCTCTTCAGAAGACATTGTGAGCAGTTTTCTGCAATTGTTGCAGTTCTTTTGGTCAAGATACTCCCACCCACTGCTAAGGTGATGGTGTCTAACATTTAAACCAAATGATGACATATAACTTGGAGAGGTGATGTCCCCGGACATCAGCTGTGCTTATCCTTTGTAGTAAGGTCCTGTCTGGAGGAGGGGAGTGGATAGGTGGGATGAAATGCCAATCAAGTGAACAACTTTTGTCCTTGGTAACAATTTGCATCCAGAACAGTTTTCATAACTGATGAATTCCCAGACCGAAGCTCTTTGGCTGTCGTAGAGGGCTCTGAAAATGAAAGCCTATCTTTGACATTCAAACAGTGGAGAAAGTTTGAAATAAATAAAAATATTAAACTGTACAAAACTGTATTTAGAAACACAAGCATAAAACAATAAAGGCACATTTAAACAAACATTTACATACTGTTCTGTGAAATGCACTGGGTTTATATCTACTGGAGCAAAGAATGAGAGGCAACTTGATTGAAACACACAAATTCCTGAGGGATCTTGACAGGGTGGAAGTGGAGATGATGCTTCTTCCTGTGGGGACACTGGAGAACCAAGGTGTAGGTTTAAAAATAAAAGATTCTCAATTCAACAACAGATTAAGGTGATGTTTTCTCTTGCAGAGAAGAGGTTCCCTGTCTGGGGTCTGTGGATCGCTTGCTTAATGGTATTGGTCCATGACATAAAAAAGGTTGGGAACCCCTTTCTTAGAGGGTTGCGAGACACTAGAATTCTCTTCCTCAAAATCGCAGTGGAATCAGTATTGTTTGTATACATTTTTTTAAAGGCAGAGATAGGTAGATAATGGATCAACAGTTACCATGGGTAGCTGTGAATTCAGAGTTAAGCACACAGTTAGATCAGCATGATTTTATTGAGTGAGTGAACAGGCTGGAGGAGTTGAAGAGCCTGCTGCTGCTTCTAATTCATAACTTTGGATGATACTCATGCTTTGTTTTAATGGATTGCTATGCTTAAGCCTAACTAGGAAATTTCCATTGTCCTGGAACATATTGTCAAGGAAGCACGACACTTCAGTCTGTACTCTGTATATTCTGCAAAATCGCTCAGTCTAGGGCTTAAATGCCTAGACATCTGCTGGCTTCCGAGTGAAAGGTCTGCACAATATGCTGTTTAAAATTAAGTGTTTCTTTCAGAGTGTTTTTGTTCCATCAAGGTTGCTTGATAAACTATGCTTTGATTGTTGCTTGAGTTTTAACAATCCTTACACTTTATTTTAGCCCAGCTAAGTTTTCACATAATTTTCAATTAGAAACATTAAAGAATAAAATTCAAATAGCAAGGTGAGTTTCTCAAAACCATGAATGGTTCGATACACCTTAAAAGAAATTAAAATGGCAATTTTAAATCATTATTAGAATTGATGTGGTAGGCAGCAAGTTGTTCTTCACAAGATTGGGTATCCAAGCCTATTATCAGGACATCCAAAGCACCTTGGGATTAATTATCTTCTATTAGTCACAATTGAGTAAGTGTGCTTGAAGACCAAATGAAAAATTGGAAGGATTAGCTACATTGCATCACAAGTGCAAGTACAAGATATGAATTAATATTAAATATTCAAACTGTTCTGGGTAATATCCATCTTCTCAGATCCAAGGCCAGGATTAAACAAATAGAGGGACTTGGATCTTTCCCACGTGCCATTTATCCTTGCATGTTATTGCAGCAAATTTTTAATTGTACATTGAGCACTAACAATAAATCTGCATTTTCAGTTTTGAGAGCTTCAATTATACTGCAGGAATTGGTTGATTGGTTAGGCCACCTCTTGTACTATGAGGGGTGCTTGATAAGTTTGTGGTGGAGTTTGTAGAAGGAGTCAGTTTTAGAAAACCTAGCACATTTATTTTTCAACAGAGTCCCCTCCTACATTTACACACTTAGTCCAGTGGTCGTGGAGCATATGGATCTTGGACCTCCGGAAAGTGTCCACAGCAGGGGTGATTGATAAGTTCGTGGCCTAAGGTAGAAGGAGATGAGTTATAGAGCTCTCATTACATGGACATGCAGTTCAACTCTTTGAGCGATTATGCAGAAAGTTTGAAGTTAATAACTCATCAGGGGTGATTGATAAGTTCGTGGTCTAAGGTAGAAGGAGATGAGTTATTAAATGTGCTAGGTTTTCAAAAATTGACTCTACCTTAGGCCACGAACTTATCAATCACCCCTCGTACAATGGACGCACCTTTGACTGTGTCTTTGCTTTCTTACACACTTTCTTCCCTCAGTCTCATCACTGTCTTGTATAAATCATGTCTAATTTATATCATGTGTGCTGCCTGTACCTGCATGCCTGTGATGCTGCTACAAGTTTTATATTGTACCAATAGCCCACTGTGCTTGTGTACGTGACGATAAACCCAGCTTAAATGACAGAAGAGCATAAGCCACAGATCTGAAATGAATTTCTGATTCCTCATCATTTTTTCTCACTCCACCCCAACCTCAGCCCTGGGGACATATTTGACTGTACAAGAATCAAAGCATAATGTTCATCATGGATTGATAGGACACAAATAAATAAAAAGGCATATTTAAAATTTGAAATATTGGAAACACTAGACTTACCAGCAGCATGGTGGCGTAGTGCAATGCTTTAGATAGATAGATAGATAGATACTTTACAGCGCTAGTTGTAAGATGAGGATTCCCTCCATCGTCGATAAGGTTCTCCCCGTGACTGTGTGGGTTTCCACCAGGTGTTCTGGTTTCCTCCAACACTCCAACAACATACAGTTAGGGTAGTGAGTTGATGTTGGCACCAGAAGCATGCCAGCACTTGCAGGCTACCCAGCACAGTCCTTGCTGATGTGATTCGATGCAAATGAATTGAATTGATGTTATTACTTACATCCTTCAAATACATGAGGAGTAAAAATCTTTATATTACGTCTCCATCCAAATATGCAATGTGCAATTATAGTAATTTATAATAAATATTAAGTACAACAGGATAGTCAATATAGCATAGAAATACAGTTGTGTCAGCATGAATTAAGCAGTCCGATGGCCTGGAAGAAGTTGTCATGGAGCCTGTTGGTCCTGGCTTTTATGCTGCGGTACCGCTTCCTGGATGGTAGCAGCTGGAACAGTTTGTGGTAGGAGTGACTCGGGTTCCCAATGATCCTTTGGGCCATTTTTACACACCTGTCTTTGTAAATGTCCTGAATTAGTGGGAAGTTCACATCTACAGATGCACTGGGCTGTCCGCACCACTCTCCGCAGATTCCTGCGTTTGAGGGAGGTACAGTTCCCATACCAGGCAGAGATGCAGCCAGCCCGGATGCTCTCAATTGTGCCCCTATAGAGAGTTCTTAGAATTTGGGGGGCCATACTAAACTTCTTTCATCTGAGGTGAAAGAGGCGCTGTTTTCACCACACAGCTGGTACGTACAGACCACTTGAGATCCTTGGTAATGTTTATGCCAAGGAACTTAAAGCTGCTCACCTTCTCAACCCCAGATCCATTGATGTCAATAGGGGATATCCTATCTCCATTCCTCCTGTAACCCACAACCAGCTCCTTTGTTTTTGCAACATTGAGGGAGAGGTTATAGGCTTGACACCATTGTGTCAGGGTGATGACTTCTTCTCTGTAGGCTGCCTCATTATTATTTGAGATTAGGCCAATCAGTGTAGCAACGCAGTTCACTGTATGTTTCGATGTACATGAGAGAAATAAAGCTAATTGATCAGTCAGTTAATCAGACCATGGTCTACCACGATCTGCATATACCTTCTCTCCCTGAAGTGTGAAAGTCGATTGACCTGAACACTTTTAATGGTTGATCATCTACATCCCTCAGATGCAGAAAATTCCAAACCAGAGCTCAGTCTTACATGGGCACCTCTTCTCCTGGGATCCTTTTCAATCATAGGAAACATCCTTTTGGCACTCATTCAATCAATCCCTCTCAACATTTTGAATTTGATCAGCTTGTAATCTCCTAAACTCTCTCTCCTTGGGTCAACGACCATCCCAGAAGCCAATGCAATGAACTGAGGCTGACCTAAAAGGCAAGCGTACCCTCCAATGTAAACAATAAACAGCATGTGTAGCTTTAGAGAAGCGGACAGAAGTAAAGAAACATCGAGTGTGTGGAGGTGGCTGGTGCACTCTGCTTGAAAAGAAAGGTGTGGTAGACCTCATCACACTGACCAAGTATTGGATGAGTAGAGAAACCACATTGCTATAGAAGTAGGCTGGATATTTCTTGTCAGCTGACTAAATTGCAAACTGTGAGACATTCATACCCAAATTTGGAGGTGGCGCCACGTTAGTTGTGTTACATCTGAGTGCTATGAACAGAAGGGTTAAAAATTAATGTTGGCGCTGACAATTTGGTCGTAAGTTAAAGTTTGAATCAGACCAATGTGCTTTTAATTGTTATACAAGAGAAACAAAAGAGAAGCCCTCTTTACCGGAGGTGGATGCATTCAGAAGTGCAAGACCTAGCTATATTTCTGACAAGTTTCCAAGAAATCTGGGAAGGATGGAAAGTGGAAAGATGATCTACTTCCCAACACTGTCAACCCTTACCCTAACAAAAGTGCACATGTAAACAAATGAAAATGACTATGTGAGAAATAATTTGGCAAGAGCAATGCGCATTCGAAGCTGTCACAAACAAGAATTTGACTGGAAGTTTTATTTAACTTGCACAGGAGCCCAGAGACTTTGAGACATTTGGTCTCTAGCAAAATCAACACTCATTGGAATTGGAATATTATTCTCACATCTATTGTGAGATAGTGGAAAATCTGAGTTTTGCAAGCCACCCATACAAATTAAATTCAGAAGTACAAAATTTAAAGTAAATGTACATCACCATATACGTCCCTGAGATTTATTTTCTTGCAGGCATACTCAATAAATCCAAAATAGAATAATAACCACAACAAATAATAACAGTAATAATAATAAAAACAATCAATATTGAGAATATGAGATAAAAAGTCCTTGAAAGTGAGACCGTAGGTTGTGTGGACATTTCAGTGATGGGGCAAGTGAAGTTGTGTGACACTTATCCCCTTTGGTTCAAGACACTGATGGTTGAAGGGTGATAACTATTCCTGAACCTGCTGGTTTGTCACTTCTTTGAGGAAATACAAAGGAAAAAACAATAATGAAATGTTACAGTTACAAGGGAAGTAATTGCAGGTAGAAATAAGGTGCATTGGACATGATGAGGGAGACTGTGAGGTCAAGAGCTCATCTTTAATAGTCAAGAAGTACATTCAAGAGAGCTAACAGCAGGATAGAAGCTGGCCTTGAACCAGGAGGTACATGTTTTCAAGCTTTTGCATTTTCTGCCCAAAGGAAGGGGGAAGAATGAGAATGTCTGGAGTGGAGGGTTTTTTTGATTAGGCCCACACCTATTTTAATGCAAAGCTGACAAAACAACCCGATGGAATATTTTAAAGTGGAGTCACAGAAAAGCAGGGGTAAGGAATTCCACACACATTCTTCCCATTTTAAAATAAATTTCTCTTTCAGACTTAAATCCAAGACATACTGGCATGCACTCTCCTCCGCCTGGGATATCAATGTCACTCCATAAATTCACTGCAAGAGGCATGCCAATGTTTTTCTCAACACTCCCAGCTTTAGGTAAGGAACTGAGGTTGACAATCTCATAGAAGGCAGTTGCATCTTCCATAACTTTAAACTGTCAGAGAAGGACCTTTGGTATGCTGTTTCAACTCCAACGCACAAAAAAGTGGCCAATTTGTAGGAAGCAATGCCTCCCTAACAACAATACATTTATGATGAGGTTCTCAGTTTCATTGATGTAAGCTGATCAGGCTGAAAGAAGAACTTCTCTCTCTTCAAGGTCACTTGGAAACCTTAACATCTACAGAGAGGGTTTTGCCTTAATCTCTCATTTGAAAGACTGTTAGGAGATTATTCAGTGCTCAAAAGGTACTTTCAGGCAGGACTGCATTGTGTTATTTACCATATCTGTGTTGGAATGTTCTTGCACGTATGAGGTTCAATGCATCCTTCACATCTGCAGACACAAAATAGTCTTCCTTCCATCAGCTCCAGGTGGCAAAGCTGCCAGAGTAAACCAAGGGCACTAGGGGAGAGTTAGGGAGGGCAAGCAGATGTGGAAATTCTGAAATAGAAATGGAAAATGCTGGAAACACTCAACAGGTCAGGTGACATCAGAGGACAGAGAAATAGGACTTCAAATATTACTCTTTCTGTAGTTTGGAAAGGGCATCAAGGACATCAGGGGAAGGGGCAGCATGGGTCAGATGTGATAAGGCATTATGGGGTGACAGCAAAAGGTTGGGTCTGAGGCAGAGCAAGATCTCTTATAGCACAGAAACCAAAAGTTGAAAGCAAGCACAAAGTGAAAAGGATGATGTCACTGCAATCACACCCCTTTCTAATGAAAGACAAAGCAGGCTTTAATTCTCTAGCTAAGGCATTCTCCACTGGACGCAATTTCAAATGCACAAACTCATTTTGCTCAAGTAGATAGATAGATAGATACTTTATTAATCCTAAAGGAAATGACAGTGTCACAGTAGCATTACAAGTGCACAGATATACAAATATTAGAAGAGAAGTGAGAAAGAATAAAAAGCAGTCTAACAGGAGGCAGTCATCACTTCCCCGGCTAAAGGTTGAATCATTATAGAGCTTAACGGCTGAGGGTAAGAATGACCTCATATAGCACTCTTTGGAGCAGCGCAGTTGGCTTAGTCTACTACTAAAAGTGCTCCTCTGTTCAGCCAAGGTGGCATGCAGAGGGTGAGAAACATTGTCCAGAATTGCCAGGATTTTCCAGAGGGTCCTTTGTTCTACCACAGCCCCCGATATGTCCAGTTTGACTCCTATAACAGAGCCAGCCATTCTAATCAGTTTCTTGAGCTTGTTGGCATCACTCATGTTGACACCATTGTCCCAGCACACTACCACACAGAAGATTGTACTGGCAATAACAGACTGGTAGAACTTGTGAAGGCGAGGCCTGCACACACCAAAGGACTTCAGTCTCCTCAGGAAGTAGAGCGAGCTCTGGCCCTTCTTGTACACAGCCTCTGTGTTGGTGCTCCACTCAAGTCTGTCATCCAGGTGTACCCCCAGGTACTTGTAGGTCCTCTTCACATCCACGTCCTCAACATCAATAGCAACAGGGAGCAGTGCAGGCTTAGTCTTCCTAAAGTCCATCACCATCTCCCTTGTCTTACTGGCGTTGAGCTGCAGATGATTCAGCTTGCACTATTTGACAAAGTCCTCCACCAGGGCCCTGTATTCATCCTCCCATCCTCCCTTTATACACCCAACTATTGCTGAGTCATCAGGGAATTTCTGCAAATGACATGACTCAGTGTTGTATCTAAAGTCTGGGGTATACAAGGTAAACAGGAAGGGAGCCAGTACAGTCCCCTGTGGGGCCCCAGTGTCTGATACACAGCTCTGAAGCTGCACAAACTGTGGTCTGCCGGTCAAGTAGTCTGTTACCCCGGATACAACGTAAGTGCCAATCTGCACCGAATGGAACTTTCCCCCCAGCAATGAGGGCTGTATGGTATTGAAGACACTTGAGAATTCAAAAAGCATGATCCTCACGGTGCTGCTCTGCTTATCCAATGGGAGCAGACCCTGTTCAGCAGGGAGATGACAGCATCGACGATTCCAGCGTGCTCCTGGTAGGCAAACTGCAGGGGATCGAGGGGAAATCTGACCAGGGATCTGAGGTGAGCCAGGACCTGCCTCTTTCGGGTCTTCATAATGTGTGAGGTCAAGGCCACCGGACAGTAGTCATTCAAAACTTTCGGTCAGTCCTTCTTGTGTGAGTCATACAACATCTGATGTCACTGCACACAGGCAATGGCTTCTGTTACCCATGCATGTCACTCGCATTGAAAACCCAGAACAAGATTTTAGAAATGTACAATGTACACATAAAGGATCTAATTGCATTTAGCGAAGAGGCTGTTGGGCAAATTAATTCGCAAGGTGCATAAAATGTGTTACGGCACACCAAAGCAGTTCCAGTGCAGTGCCTCTGAGAGAGTTGCAGTCCCACAATGCTGTACCAGAGCATCATCACAGAAAACAGTGGAAATTGCCCAAGTCTGTAAACATCATGCAGACGATATTTGAGAACTGCAGTAGCCAAAGCAAGGGAGGAAAAATAAGTCAGTAGGTTCCCATTCCTGATTGCCACAAAGTATTTAGGACATTGTACAGTAGGTCAACACCATTTCAACTTGATTTAACGGTGAGTCTCAGAGTGGCTAGCTACCTTGTTAGCAAATATTATGAAGTTCTTCATACAAGATCCTACTCCAGCACTATAACATTGGTAGAAACCATTCTTGTAGTTTTTGAACAGAGCTTAGGTTTTACCCCTCCAAAGTTACAGCAGTGGAATAAAAGAGGTCTGAGCATATCACTGAGGAGACACAGCAATAAACGGCCAGGCACCATGAGGAAAGCATCCGGTTGCATGACAGCTAGGTATGACAACTGCTCTGCCTGAGTCTGCAAGAACGTGCAGAGTTGTGGATGTAACGCTGCCCTCACCTCTGTGAACTCTGCATTACACACTGCCTAGGTGAGGCTGCCAACAACATACTCAAAGACTCTACCCAAGCCAGACATTCTCTTTACTTCTCCCTCCCATCAGACCTAAAAGCACGATTGCATTGCCTTATGAATGCTTTCCATCTAACTACATTGATTATATTTTTTATGTCCTTAACTTCAAAGGGAAGGTATCTGTGTCATACACTCAGTAAATATGGCAGTATCTATGGAGGGGAATAACTAGTCAACATTTTGGGCTGAGACCCTTCATCGATCCTGAAAATTTATTATACTGCTGTGCAACATGTAAACTAAAGTATGTTCAGGTCTTAAACTAAGCAGCTTTGAATAGTAAGGAAAATTTGCTAATCTGGTATCACCAGAACCTGAGGGTACCATGGTTATAGGAGTTTTATCATGGGCGTATCCCTTCCCACCATTGGTAGTAGCCTCAAGAAGACAGCATTCACCATTAAAGATTGCCACCATGCCACCTTTTTGTAGCTATCATCGGGCAGGAGGCATAGAAGCCCAAAATCTCACATCACCAGGTTCAAGAACAGTTACTTCCCTTCAACCTTTCTTTGAATGGCTTCCATGGTTTTCTTTGTTTCCTGGCTGTCTGGAGAAGATGAATCTCAGAGTTGTGTGCTGTATACATACTTTGACAATAAGTGTACTTTGGACTTTCAACCATTTAGTTCTAGAGTTAACCAGCAAAACCTGAATCACAACTGTTTAGCAACCCTATGACCACTTTACACTAAAATGGACTTGGCTTATTTTTTTGTCTTCTAATTGTGTTTTCTTGTAAAAATTATGTATAATTTCTATTTATGTTCTCCTTATGAATGCTGCTTATATAATGATATGAGCCTGTGATGTTGCTGCAGGTTTTTCATTGCATCTGTGCAAACTGGTACTTGTACAGATGGCAATGAACTTCAATGGTTTCAAAGGTATATTTAATGTCTGAGGATATACATCCTGAAATACTTTTTCTTCGCAACCATCCATGAAAAACAGAGTAGTGCCCCCAAAGAATGGATGACAGTTAAATGTTAGAACCCCAAAGCACCCCCCAGCTCCCCCCCACACATAAGCTACAGCAAGCAACAACCCCCTCTCCCCCACCAGCAAAAAAAAGCATCGGCACCCACCACCAAGCACTCAAGCGTGAGCAAAGCATCAGCAAAGCCACACACTTGCAATACCCCAAAGACGACTCGTTCACCCAGTATTCGACAGACCACAGGCTCTTTCTCTCCCTAATAAGGGAGAAAGAGGTGTCTCTGTTTCACAGCGAGAGGGGAGACATAACAAACAACTCACTGATTTATGAAGTTCGAAGTCCATTGCATCACCTTTTCCAAGCTCTGTGCGTGAAGAACTCGGGTCTCCGGGCACACAGCCAGCTGCCAGCTTGCTGCTTTCGATCGTCTGACCCCACGACACACCGGATTCCTGCAAAGGCTCCGACCTTCGGTCCACTCATCTCCAGAGCCACGAGATCACGGATACCTGAAGGCGAGCGAAGCTCTTAGGGTGCATCCTTGGCATACCAAATAACGACCAGATGTGAAACCCTGAGAGCAGGTCCCATACCCGCAAAGAACCAAAGCCAGTGTGTAACTCTGGGTCTGGGTCTTCAAAAGCACCCTGAAAGGGGAACACAGAGATATTAAAGATGGAAGTAGAGCTGTTTCCGAAGATGCAAGCAAAGGAGTCACTGTTAGATGCCGTTGTCTCCTCCTAAGCTCCTCCACTTAATTAAACTTGACTTTACCTACAGTGCTAAAGCAGGTCTGCAGAACCATACACTGAGAGGATGAATCAGTCCAAACAAACATCCAAATAAAGCTTTGTAACCATTCTATAAATCACAGGTTTGAATTATCAACTGACCATGCATTGTTGAATTGAGGACACCAAGCAGTTACAGTAATCCAGTTGCTCTGAGAGACAGGAGTCTAGGCATGCTGAATGTAAAACATGCTGGAATTGTCAATACGAAGGAGGTTGGCAGGAATACTTGTATTGCTTGAACTTCGAAGAAGATGTGTCCTACATATGGTTTGCTAGCAATGATGACTAAGGGTATAGTCAACTCACCCTTAACAAGGAGTTCATATTGTTCTGATGAAGACTTTTGGATCATAAACGTTAATTCTCTTTCTCTTTCAAAAATACTGTCTGTTTTAAATTCAGATTACTATGTGATTTTTGATTTCATGTCAAATTTTCTCAGTGATTAGCTTCTTGTGTTTTTCAACAGATACCTAAAATGGACTGGAGTATCAAACTGGGGACCTTGCATGGCAGCAGAGGGGTTTCTTTGAAGAGCTGAATTAGGTCTTTGCTGTGAGTGGAATCCTGGCAGAATTAGTATCTGACCACAGATCCCAGGTCACTTTGTATTTGTTCAAGGGTTTCAAAGTGAAGTAGTTGTGCATTCACTCCAATGTGTTATCCTGCTTCCGAGAGGAGAGCAGGAAAATCTGTACAAGCACCATAAGGAACTTCTGAGGAATCAAATGATCTAAGATTACTCCAGCTTCATGATAAATCATCTAATTTTCCATTTAGGTACAGCACAACTCTACAACTACAAACAAAGCTGCTAATGCACACATAATGCCTTGGCATGCAAGATACAGCCCAACTTAGAGGAGAGTGTAGAGATAGCAATTGAAGCAGAAGGCATTGTTCCAGGAAAGGGAAACCAATTTTGACTGAGTGCAAGTTAGAGAATTTTTTTTATTATAAATAGTTTATTTTGAAATAAAAACACTTAGCATTGAAACGCTACAAGTCTCAGCAAGGAGTCTTGGTGAAGGAGTTTAAATCTATTAAATTCTTCACGGAAATGTATCAGAAATGTCCACCTACACAGACGACTGAAACAAGAGACAGACTCATATCGTCTGATCTATGAGAATGCATCTGCACATGGTCAATACAATTGAAGAGCCATAGAATAGCAGTGAGTCATGTTAGTGAGAGGTTAACTTCCTGCAAGATCCAATTTTACCATAACTATCTTAAAACAATGAGTTGTGATCACTATTTCCCCCTTTACATATTAACCTATTATCAGGTCTGTCAACTGGTGTGGCTCATTTCCCAAAACTAGGTCCAGTACATTCATTCCTCTGTTTGGACTCTCCACATACTGTTTCAAGAACCCTGCTTGATAGTACTGAAGAAGTCCTGCCCGATCTTTTTGTATTAAGAAAGTTCCAATCAATAGTTGGACATTTGATTACAAATTTAATTAGTTCAGCACAACATTGTAGGCTGAAGGGCCCATTCCTGAGCTGTATGTTCTATGTTCTCTGCTCTAACTCTAGGGAGCTAAAGTCATCCACAATGATAATCCGGTTGACTCTACACCGTTCCCTAATCCAAATACGTACTCTATAATCGATGAGAGGATAATTGAAAGAACAAATGTGCATCAGGTTCTAGAAAGGAAATGGTCATTTAGCTAAAGTCTTCAAGGTGCTTCAAGTGTTGTTGATTGATAGCATGGGTCACAAATACTCAAAACTCCACAATCAGGAGAGAAAATGGCTCAACTGAAATTCTGCTGGGTTCCCAGAGAGTTGGTAAAGCTATGGAGCAGAGGCAAGCTAACGAATAAAACATTAGTGGGATTCTGTAACACCTCAATAGCTATTGTTAACGAAGAGCCAAATACGTGATGGGAAAAATGGTCAGCATGGAAGTGGTCAGCAGAAGGTTTTAAAAAAAATGGACAGGTATGTGGACAGGAAAGGAATGGAGGGCTATGGGCTTGAGTGCAGGTCGGTGGGACTAGGTGAGGGTAAGTGTTCGGCACAGACTAGAAGGGCTGAGATGGCCTGTTTCCATGCTGTAATTGTTATATGGTTATATGGTTCATTCCAGTGGTGTATGACTTCATGACATACAAGTGAGCACAATGTCAAAAAGCATTTAGAATCACTATTTAATTGGGAAATGGGATAAAGTAGTGGATCAGCAAGGTAAACTATATATATCTGCACAGTACAGTTGCACATGTGAACCTTTCACAGCAGCTGTAAAGAATGGAAATATTCCTTAAAACCAACAACATTTTTATAGAGGATGAAAATACACAGTCACACAATAGTGCAAAAAGGGAGCATAAAACTCTCATATATTGCATTCTCAGAGGAATTGTCAGCACCGTCATGGACACTAATGTCCAGAGTATCCAGGACATCTTCAAGGAGCGATGCTTCAAAAAGCCGGCATCCATCATTGGGTCCCCACCACCCAAACTATGCCCCTTTCTCATTGCTAACATTAGGAAGGAGATACAGGAGCCTAATAGCACACACTCAATGATTCAGGAATAGCTTCTTTCCCTCTACCATCCGATTTTTGATTGGACATTGAACCCATGAACTCTACCTCAATACTTTTTTTCTTTTTACTTTTGCACTACTTACTTAATTTAACTAGTTAATATATATACTTCTGTAATTCACGTTTTCCCTCTATTATTATCTATTGTACTGTATAGTTGCCGCAAAGACAACAAATTTCACGACGTATGCTGATGATATTAAACCTGTTTCTGATTCCGATGCTGAGAACTATCACAGGGTTTTAAGTCCAGCATCCCCACACAGTGCTAAAGATGGCCCATTCTCCATGGTGAAGAATCTGGATTATTTCAATTCTCAGCCATTTAAATGATCAGAGAGACAAACTCAGCGTCAGAAATCCAAGGATAGGAAAAGCAGTAGGTAAAAGTATTATTGCATCAAAGAATTATGCAGACGTTGCAGATGGCCGCCATGGTAGCATAGCCATTAGCGTGACACTATTGCAGCTGGGTAGGTTAAATGGTCATTGTAAATTGTCCTGTGACGAGGTTAGAGTTAATTAGGCTTGTCGGGGGTTGCTGGGGTAGCATGGCTCGAAGGGCCAGAAGAATCTACTCTGCACTGTATCACTGAATAAACAAAGAAAGTAAATGACTCCCGTGAATTCTTAAACTGTGCGGAGTGGAAGAAGCTTGTACCTTGGGGGATTGAATAACATGTGGAAATTTGCTTGGTTAAAGTCTCAATGGAAATGGCAGAGAAAAATGTCACCTCATCCATCACACGTCACAAACATGAAGGGGGTTCACAATGAGAACATAGAGTGTGAATACCATCCTCAAATCAAGGGCATCACCATGCAAGTCCAATTACAAAAGCTCTCATCACATTAGCAATAGTAGCTAATCAACACCGGGTGGCTCCTATATAGGAGGTGAAATATTAATTATATGAGAAGAAGAGATACTTAACAATGATGCGTTAATATAAGTCTAGAACAGCTAATCAGAACAGTGTTACCAACGCAACATCTGCAGAGAGGAAATTTGCCTGACAATAAAGTACAAGGGAGGGAGACACAAGAGACTGCAGATCCTGGCATCTGGAGCTACAAATGGTCTGCTGCAGGAACTCAGTGGGCCAAGCAGTGTCTGTAGGAGGAAAGGAATTGATGCAGGGTTCGATCTGAAATGTTGACAATTCCTTTGCTCCCACAGAGTCTGCTTGATTCATTAAGTGCAGGGGAGGGAGGCTGTGTCACATTGAAGCTGAACAAGTTGAAACGGAATTCGACCTGCTGTTATGGTATTCTTGGAAATTGGAGGGAACAGGAGAATATGAAATGCAGAGAAATGGCCAAACCACAGAAATGAATTGGGAACAGCAGAGATATACTGTATACTGCAGGAAACTCAGCCTTTGACACAAAGTGCAATTAGTCTCAAGGCACAGATGGTGAAATATTGAAGGTGCTAGGTGATTAAAACTGTCAAAGCCATCTTCAACCTATTACATTTCTGTTCACACTAACATACCATAAAAATGTCTTTCAATGGCAAAAACAGAGAAACACTGTTCAGCAGAACAGATGTTTCATTGTGCAGTAGCTAATGACTAAGCAAAGAAATGGCAATTTAAAAGGAAATAATCTTTATTTGTTCTGATAGGTCAGCAACTCAAAACACTAATTCTGGTTTTCTCTCTTGAAATGCTGCCTGAATTACTAAGTATTTAATGTGTTTTTTTTTAACATTTTCTGACCTCAGGCATTCTCGAAGCACATTGCAGCCAGAAAGCTATACAAAGTGCAATAATCACTGATGTAGGAAAGGTGGCAGAGCCAGATTTCATACAGCAAATTCCCACAACCACTTATATGATAACAACAGCATTATCCGTTCGGGGTCGTTGATTGAGGAATAGATACTAGCCGAGACTACTCGTTGAAAAATAAATAGTTTAAAAAGAAACTAATTTTAACCTTCACCAATGAGAGGTCACCTCGGTTTAAAAGGGAGCACTTCTAACAGTGCAGAACCTCACTGAAGCACCAGCCTAGATTGCTATGTTCAAATCTCTGGAGTGGGAGCCAAACTTTAGCCAACCGATTCAACAGATTAACATGATCATAATTGTTAAATTTTGTAACTTCAAAACAAGTAAACTAATTAAAGTGAAGATGGGAGTCCAAAAATATGGCTCAACTTTGAGTTTACTTTAAGTGACGCGTGCATGTATCACATGGTAGCGTGATCACGTATGCAATTAATGTATTTTTACATATAACCCGTAATGAATTATTTAAAGGAACAAGAGTACTTAATCAACCAATATATATGCTAGATTACTAAAGCATATTAAATGCACAACATTGTGGGCCAAAGGGCCTGTAATGTGCTGTTCTATTCTATTCTACACAACAATAATGGCTGTGATGTCTGAGGTAGTGTTCTGCATGCTTTGTGACATATTTACTCCAACATCTGAAATATACACCACAATATCTTTATGGTGAAGACCATCAGATTCAGATTAGCTTGTTGTCATGTGCAATAGAGTGCAATGAAATTTGTTGCTTGTGTGAAACTCACAGGGTAAACAATATATACAGCATAAAAATGATAAATACACAATATTAAAGTAGTAATCACTAGACAGCAGAGTGGTACAGACTATAGCAGCACATAATGAAGAAGTGCAAAAAGAAATGCTAAAATGGAGGTGACTCTCTATCCATAGGTAGACTATAGGCTCAGGAACATGGCAATGTCACCAGGAAGAGGATGTAAAGAGTGCTGCTGTGGCTTCCGACAAGATGGTGGCTCATTTGGATGCAGCAGCCCCCCAACCAAGTGTGTTTTTGTCTTGTTTAAACCTCTTTTTTTTATGATTGCCAGACAATGCTGGATGGAGAACTTCAAGCACTGCAGGTGTACCCCATCATCGTTGGCGGTGGAGTTGGACTTGATGCTGGCTTCAGAAAGATAGTCTGACAGCAAACGTCTGCCTTGGACGTTTCCCCTGTGAGGGCAAGACCCTGCTGGACATTGCTAATGCAAAGCACTTCAGTCCATTTCCCTTGTTTGTTGGGGAGACAGATGGAAGGGGAGGTGCATGACCTAGGCTATATGAGGACTAGGAGGGAGAGGGGGGAGGGGGTAGGGGTTAGGGGGCAAGGGAGGGGGGAGAGGGAGATCGCCTGAGTGCAGAGGTCTCCAACAGCCACACCTGCTGTCTCGATGTTCCGATCTCCACAACGTTCCAGTTGGCAACACCAGTGAGGAATTGAGTAGATGTCTTCCAGCCCGCTCCTGGAGATATCGAAAATGCTAGGCCGCTTGGCGAGCTCGGGAAGCTGGACCCCTCTGTTCTGTGGAACTGCAGATTGAGTGCTGCTGTAGATCACAGAGCCTGACAGGACCCAAGCCTCCCTGAAAATGCTAGGCCGCTCGGCGAGCTCGGGAAGCTGGACCCCTCTGTTGTGTGGAACTGCAGATTGAGTGCTGCTGTAGATCACAGAGCCTGACAGGACCCAAGCCTCCCTGAAAATGCTAGGCCGCTCGGCGAGCTCGGGAAGCTGGACCCCTCTGTTGTGTGGAACTGCAGATTGAGTGCTGCTGTAGATCACAGAGCCTGACAGGACCCAAGCCTCCCTGAAAATGCTAGGCCGCTCGGCGAGCTCGGGAAGCTGGACCCCTCTGTTGTGTGGAACTGCAGATTGAGTGCTGCTGTAGATCACAGAGCCTGACAGGACCCAAGCCTCCCTGAAAATGCTAGGCCGCTCGGCGAGCTCGGGAAGCTGGACCCCTCTGTTGTGTGGAACTGCAGATTGAGTGCTGCTGTAGATCACAGAGCCTGACAGGACCCAAGCCTCCCTGAAAAGGAAAAAAGAGGCATTAAAGAGAGTTTTGTGGATGAGCTTGAAAAAGTCACCTTCAGCATCATCTTAGCTCCTCCTCCTTTTGCACTCTGATGTCCTTTTAACATTGTTTCAAGTGATTTTCCTCACAAGCCACAGCTTTGCACTTTAAGGAGGCCCTTATTCATGAACGTCTTTTTAAAAATCTGTAAAAATAAATTTGGGAGGTGGCAAGGGAATAGAGTGGGAATTAAATTGGGTCAGCCAAATAAGGGACACTCCTTTTATCTTATTACTGCTAGAAGTCCAATGAGGGGAGATAATTTATGGTGCAGTGGCTTATGGGAGTCCCATAATTTGTTGGAATATATACAGCACAGCATGTCCAAAGTGTACATGATGACATCATGCACCATAATAGTGCACATTAAGGAACTGAAATTGCACTCCAACACTATTTATAATGATTACATTAACCTGATTTATGAAAGCCCTGTTTGTGCTATGTTAAGGCCTTCAACTTAAGATAAGTAGTCCAACAAATGTTGTAATGAATTTCACACAACTTGCTACTGTCGCTCTTACAATACCTCTGAGAACATTCTCACTCCTAAATGGCTTGCAAGACATCATATGGCTTTGATAATGTCTCTTCAACTGTTCTCTATAGAAATGGTTTTGCTAGGGATATCTCGGTTAGAAAGATTTTCATCCCATTGTCTGTTTCCTTGGTAAGTTGTGTCAAGAAACATCAAGAAATGAGGTTGTTGTGAACCAGCATTGCAGAGGAACTTTAGATAGGAATATTTGTTGGTTGACTGTTTTGCTATTTTCTCTGCTATTTTCAATTCCTTTCTCTCTTTCAAGTCCCATAAAGGTGTCAAGTAACACACAGAGATGTAAGCAAAGCAACACATCTAAATGATGAAGTGTTTGGTAGGAATTTGTCCTTCATCACATCTCCATAAGGATATTTTAAAATGCAGACAGATACTACCCAACACAATTATTCCAAACTAACAGGAGAATACTGTGTGTCTTTGCACCAATTGCAATCAACTCCTAATGGTGCTCTGTTGAATTATAAAACCCATAAGACATGGACAGCACTTTTCAAAGATAAGGAACCAATTTAAGAAAGGGGACTTACCAATGGTTTTTCCTCCTCATTTCCATTTTTTTGTTTCCTCGCTTTGTTATTCTACATGCATAAGGATAGCAGGCTGGTTAAGTACTTCTACCTTATCATTAACAACTCATTACACAAGTATTATTTATTTTATTTAAAATAAAATAAATAGAAGTCTCATAGCTAATGTGCTCACAATTGGCCCTGCTAAAGCATTTTGACTCATCCTATCATAGATATTCCCTTTGATCTACACATTCCTTCCTCACCTTCCTTCATACTGAAAACCTAAATTACATCTCGCTCTTTTCCAGTTCTGTTGAAGGTCCCAACACGTTAATGGCTTCTCCTTCCACTGATGCTGCCTGACCTGCTGAGTGTTTTGAGTAGTTTCTGTATCTGTTGTCAGCATAGATCCAGCTTTAGAAATCAACCCACTGTTGATCCTTTTCTCACCTTCTCCACATTAAAATAGAACCTTTTAATGTACCAGGTCAACTTTGATAAAAGCGAACACGGAGTACTCTTTAAACTGCAGACATCACAGTGATGCAGGAAATGCAACAGGGGGTCAGACTGACAAGTTCAGTTGGGCAGGAGCATGCAGAAACTGTGAGTCTACCCTTTGTTTAATTTGTGATTCTTGGCTAGGAGATGGAAATGGACAGAGAGGGGTTGGGGAACGATGAGTTAGGAGGCTCACTGCTACAGCTTCAATGCAACAGACGCTTTGTACACAGTAAGTTCACACAACCAGCAAAATTATAATGACCAGATAACCCTCCTCTGAGACTTTATTTTATTTAGAGATACAGCACTCAACAGGCCTTTCTGGCCCAATGAACCACACTGATCAATAACCCACCCATTTAACTCTAGCTTAATCACGGGACAATTTACAATGACCAATTAACCTACCAGTTTTCGGTCTGTGGGTGGAAACCAAAGCAGCCGGAGGAAACCCATGCAGTCACAGGGAGGAACATAAAGACTCCTTACAGATGGTGTTAGAATTGAACTCTGAACTCCAACTTCCTAAGCAGTAACAGCATCGTGCTAACAACTACGCTACTGTGGCGCCCCGTTGGTTGAGAGATAAATATTGTACAGGATCTGGGAAATAACCTAAACAGTGATCTCCTTTAGTGGTCCCTGACAATTTAATGTTCAAAGTTTTATACAGACTTCTACTTCTCCGGTATGTTTGGCACTCCTTCATAGCACTCTCTCGCAGTAAAGGACAAATGCACATCAAAGGTGAGGTGAATGTCCCCCTCCCACTCTCCCAGCCCCCTCCCCTGCCACCTCCGGAGAATTATGAACAACTGGTTGAAGCCAGGAGATATCCTATTTCAGAAACAGAAGCATCTTTGCAATCACGCCTACATATCATTCCCAAACCACCTCAGGCAAGAAGCTACACGTTACAGAGACCAATTGGCCACTCATAAAAACCTGCATGTTAGTTAACATAAAGATAAAGTCTAATGCTAACCAAGGCAGAAATCGTGATGGAACCACAGAATCCAGCAACAAAACTAAGTGCAGGCTACAACCCCCCAGTTTTGGCCCTGAAATTCAAAGCACGAGGCAGAAGAATTATCTTGACCAGCTGCTCACTGCAGAATCCAGCGTCCACACCTTGCTGGGTACTGGAAGGGAAATGTCCAGGTTTTACTGCATCGGGTGATGTCCTGACTTTCAATAGCAGTTCAATAAGTATGGGCACGTCTAGGCTTTAAAAGTTTTGGGAATGGAGGCTGCTGGAGCTCAAACTGGTAGAAATGGAATAATGGCAAAATGGTTAATGAGATTTAAATGAAGTAGAGAGTGTAAGTACAATGGAAGAGGGTGAATAGAGCAGGTGAATTCAATGACAAATCAAGTGCAAAAAGAAAAATAAAGGACAAGAAAGATTTGATTGAGAGAGATGAATACATTAAAGAAATGGAAAGGAACTCCAATATTGTATTTGTTTAATACCTCCATAAACTGGTAACAACCTTCAGGACAGAGATCCTCCTCTGAAGCTATCCCTTAGTTGTTTGTTTTCTGAGTCAGTTAGATTAAAATAGACATAGGGTGATAATAGTCAGATTTATGTTCTTGTGTGCATTTGATTGGCAATCAATCCATGACAATGGACATTCATTTAAATTGAAAATATATATGCTACAAAACTTCATTAATGGAAATAGCTCAGAAAATACGTAGCTCGGCTGATTGTGTTGTTCTCTGATCTCGGCAACGTTTGCCAACGTTTTGTCATCATATGAGGAGACATCATCAATGCTCTGTTCACTGGTGGTGTGTCCTTCAAATACTTGGCTTTTATATACTTAGCAATCAGCTGATTGGTCATCATTATGGAAACGCAATCATTGCTGATTGGTTGTGTGGCGAACTCTGCATTGACTGGAATTTTGCCCACTTTGGCTTATAAGTGGGATCCAGGTCTACATGTCTCTTTACAGAACTGTTCGTAGAAAGTCATGCCTCTAGGAATTCCCTTGCATGCCACATGCTTGCTTGCACTATGACTTTCACTGATACCGAGTTGAATTCGTGCCCCTCTCGATCTTTAAGGGTAGAATCTAGGAAGAGTTGGTCATGCTGCTTTGCAACCAGTTGCTGTTCCAGGATCCTTGTGGATAGTTTTCTCCCAGTTTGGCTGATGTGACATTTGCTGCAGTCCCCACACCGGATTTTGTAGACCACATTGCTCTTGTCCAACAGCTTGGTTTGTTCGCCTCAGTGTTGCTGTTGGCTTATGAGTGATTGAAAATTTTATGTTCTTGGAGCAGTGGGGTTGTCATGAAGGTTGAGAGGGGCACAGATTGGACTGGGCATCAGAGCAAGCAAACATGTGGCATGCAAGATAATTCCAAGAAGCATGGCTTTCTACAAACAATACTGTAAACAGACATGTAGACCTTGATCCCATTTATAAGAGAATACAAGCATAATTCCAGACAGCGCAGAGTTCGCCACACAATCAACAGCAAGACCCCCTCCCTATGTCACAACTGAGTTTCCGCTATGATGACCAATCAACTGATTGATAAGTATATGAAGGCCAAGCATTCAGAGGACACACCACCAGTGAACAGTGCATTGATGATGTCTCCTTGTATAGTGATGAAACACTTGCAAATGGATTGCTAAGATTGGAGAACAACTCAACCCAGCTTTATTAATACTTTCACAGGTTGTTTTACCCTGTGACATAATGTTAATATGTCACTATTTATCATTTATATACAACCCTGATGCAAATAGCTCAAAGTTCAATGTAAATTTATTATCAAAGTACGTATGTGTCACCATATACTGCTCTAAGATTCGTTTTCTCGAAGGCATTCACAGTAGAACAAAAAAATGTAATAACATAATGAAAAAAATTACAAAGACTGACAATAAGAAAAAGAATGGAAAGTGTGCAAATACAAAATAAATAATAATAATAGTAAGCAAATAAATAATACTGAGAACATAAGATGTCTCCCCTCTCGCTGTGAAACTGGAACACCTCTTTTTCCCTTATTAGGGAGAGATAGAGCCTGTGGTATGTTGAATACCGGGTGAACGGGTAGTCTTTGGGGTAACTGCAAGTCTGTGTCTTTACTGATGCTTTGCTGCATGCTTGAGTGCTCGGTGGAGGGTCCTGACGATTTTTTGCTGGTGGGGGAGGGGGATGTCGTTGCCTTGGTGCTGCTTGTGCGTGGGAAGGGGGAGCTGGGGGGGCTTTGGGGTTCTAACGTTTAACTGTTACTCCTCTGTTTTTGTGGATGTTTGTGAAGAAAAATAATTTCAGGATGTATACTGTATACATTTCTCTGACATTAAATATATCTATTGAGTTATTGAAAGCGAGTCCATAAGTTGTGGAATTAGTTCAGTGTTGAGGTGAGTAACATTAACTACCTTGTTTCAGGAGCCTGGTGGTTGAAGGACATAAACTATGCCTGAACCTGGTGGTGTAGGACCTAATGCTCCTGTACCTCTTTCCCGATGGCAGCAGCGAGGAAGGGGCATGGGCTGGATGCTGGGGTCCTTGCTGACGGATGCTGATTTCTTGTGCAGTGCTCCCTGGTGAAGAGGGCTTTGCCTATGATGGACTAGGCTGTATCCACTACGTTCTGTACACTTTTCTGTTCTTGGGCATTGGTGTTGCTGTACCAGGCCATAACGCAAACAGTCAGGATACTCTCCACTGTGCATCTGTAGAAGTGTGTTTGGGTTTTAGGTGACATGTAAATCTGAGCAAACTTCTGAGAAAGTGGAGGTTTGCTGAACTTCTTTGTAATAACACTTATGTACTGGTCCCAGGACAGATATTCACACCGAGGAATTTAAAGTTGCTGACCCTCTCCCCCTCAGATTTCAATGAATTATTGTGCTTTGGCAAGAGGATCCCTAAACTGAGGCCCTTTGCCACACAGGCCCTGCAGCAGCTACATCCAGCCCATCTTCCTGCACCTAGTCCTGGACCTGCCAGTATTCAGGCATGGGCAGCACCTTGCATTGGAAGATCAATGAGTTTCAGGCAGACCAGAGAATATTATTCAGCGCATCAATAATCTTCTAGCAGCAGTTGTTATTTGTGTCATAATCCATCTGCAGGACACGATAGAGTTCTTTATGGCTAGTCAGATACCCCACATTCATTCTTGGACATTCCTGGCAAAGATGCATTCCATAAGGAGATGAGCAATGGTTTCATTCCCAAAGCAGCCTTCACATAGGCTGTGAGCAGTTCAGCCAAACCCCTAAACAAAATGAAATATCTGAAGGGAAGACTGATTTCACCACCATAGTTTTGATTGAAAACGTGGAGACAATGCACTCTCCCAAATGATATTGACAGCCTCTCTGGAGAACCACTCCACTGGAATCCTTTCTGATTGCCCTGCAGGTCTCTGATGATATTTTGTAGGGCGTGCTAATCAATTGAATTGTGATTAAAGAAGTTCTTGTTCGATGGGAGTTTGACAAGAGACAGGCGGTACACAATGGTCCAGCTGAAGGCAACATTCTGAGGTAACGTGGCCAGTTCCATACTTTGCGACACTGAAGATGGAGAGAACCTCAGCGTGCAGTGACACTGGGCGTTTGCCTAGCCAGGGTCTATACAGAGCTTGATGCAGTCACACATGAATTTAACCGTCAGAACGAGAGCCACATCAGGTATACTGTTTCCCTCCTTTTCTTGGAGGTTTACACATCAAGGTTCTGCAAACTCGATCGATTTTTGAGCCCTGCATGTAGCAGAAAAAGGTTATGCTTGTTGCTGCATCACAGTTGCATGGCATACAACATCTCATCCAATATTTCCCATGGTCAACACTGAGCACCGGTACCTACAATTTATATTGGCTTTCCTCTCTCTTTTCTGTACACTCCCACTGTCCACACCTCCACAGAGCTCTTCACGAAGCAGATATGTCAATGAAGGGAATGGGGGATCAGATCCCACGGAGCACTTGCCTCCAAGACTCAGCAGTGTACACCTTAGCAGTCAAAGCACGGAGCCAAGGAGCTTGACGCTACCTACCCTGAAATGGCACTACATATCCCGCTCAGAAGTATCAAAAACTTTCAGAGAAACTGAAAAGGAGGAACAAGAGATTGCAGATGCTGGGTCTGGAGCAATGCACAGAAAGCTGGAAGAACTCAGGTCAGACAGCATCTATGGAGGGAAATAATGTTTTGGATCAAGATTTTTCATCTGGACTCAATAAATGCAGATTAAGCCAAATGACTCTCTCATGCTTTCTCCTACTGTCTCTGCCTATGCTTCCTAGTGGACTTCATTGTTCTATTTTCTATTTATAAGTCAGGTTCTCTGTCTCCTGCACTGTCACTTTGGGTCCTACCCCTCAAGCTCAATGATTGAAATCCTTCCGAGTAGCACTAGCAAACTAGAATTGTTCCTCTCTCAGTTCAGGTTCAACCTGTTCTTCTTATACAGTTCACCCCTGGCCCAGAAGAGATATCAGAGTTACAAAAATTTGAAGCCTTCTGTCCTGCTCCAGCTCTTACAGCCACACATTCGCCTGCGCTATCTTCCTATCTCTTTACTCACTGGCATTTAATGCAACAGGTAATCCTGGGTTTACAACCCCAGAGCTCCTGCTTTTCAGCTTTCTACCCAACTCCCTAAATTCCATTTACAGGACCTCCTCTCTCTTCTTACCAATGTTGTTAGTACCTACATAGATTACAACATCCGGCTGCTCACTCTCCCCTTTTAAAATGTTCTCCACTCCCTCGGAGACATCTGACTCTGCCACTCAGGGAGGTAATACACCATCACGGAGTCTTGTTTGTGGCCACAGAAACACCTGTCTGTCCCTGGCTATTGAGTTCCCTGTCACTAAGCTTTGAAATATTCTATCACATTGGTCAGACAAAACCATCCTGTCTTTGAATAATCACTGCCTTTCAAAAAGCAGATTAATCCTCTCCCTCAGAATGTTTTCCACAGTTCTCCTCATCACTGACATTAGACTCACAGCCTTTTAATTACTGGCTTATCCTCACTGTCCTCCTGTAATAGGCACACCATAATCACTCCAATCTTCCGTCAGCTCACCTGTAGCCTGCAAGGATTTAAAACTTTCCATCAGGGTCTCTCTTAGTCACACCAAAACATGCATCCAGTAAAAGGCTCTGAGGCTTGAAAACCCAAGGAAAAAGAGTGAGTTGAGGTTCCAAGAAATGAGAGTTGTTCTCTCTGCTTGTCCATTACAATCAGGTGCTGGGGTTTACCCATTTTAGTCCTGCTAAGATACCTGATATATCGTCTTTATTTTAGACCATAAGACTTTGGAGCAGAATTGGGTTATTCAACCAGTAGAGTCTGCTATGCCATTTGATCATGACCGAACCATTTCCCTCTCAACCCCATCCTCTTGCCTTCTCCCTTAACCTTGCATGCCTCGACTAATCAAGATTCGATTAACCTTTGCCTTAAAAACTCTTGGCCTGCACAGCCACCTGTGGCAACAAGTTCCACAGATTCACCACCCTCAGCCTACAGAAACCCCTCCTCATCTCCGTTCTAAATGAACACCCCTCTATTCTGATGGTGTGCTCTCTGATAACCTGATCTGGAATTACACCACCACTTCTCAATAAAGGATGATAAAATTCACATTGCCTTTAATGCACTTTGGCCAGTTGATGGAAAGGTTATTTGAAGAGCAAAACCTCGAAGCCTGACAATATTCATATTCTATGGTGTAGCTGTCTTTCTACATACTTGTTGACACCTGGAGAGGTAGATCATTCATCATTAAATGATAATGATAATGATAACTTTATCTTGCATGAAACCTCGACAAATGACTTCTGGAAGCTTTGGATGTTGGTGGAATACTGCCTCTTCAAAATTCTTCATATTTACTGGAAGGTTAAGCAATATCAGGTTCCTCTCCCAGACCAAGATTGCTAGCATGGCCAGGATGGTTACACTCAATCAGCTACATTGTCTGGTCACATCATTGACGTGCCCTGCACCAGGCTCCCAAGTCAGACACTCAATTCAAAGCTTTATCACAGGAAGAGAAAACCAGGAGGGCGGAAGAAAGGCCACACTCAAAGCCTCCTTGAAGAAATGCAACATTCCCACTGACTCCTGGGTATCTCCAGCCCAGAATCATTCAGAATGGAGAGGAACATCTGGGCTGGTATTGTGAACCTCCAGTCATCACGTCACAACCACCACATCAGGAACTCTGCCCCTATCCATGGAAGAGTCTATGGTTCACACAGCAGCTTCATTGGTCACCGCAGAACCCAGAAACCTGGCATGGAAGCAAGTCCCCTTATGCACAGCCGCTGAATAAGAAATTATATCCTTGCAATTTCACACATAGTCTCTATTGTCTATCATCTAATCAACCTTCTTAGCAGATAAATTTTCAGTAATCTTCACTTTAATTTTCATTTCAGTGCTCAGTTGGTTTCCTTTTATCTTGCATGAAATCTCGACAAATGACTTCTGGAAGCTTTGGATGTTGGTGGAAAGATCAGCAAGTTTGTCATGTTTTCTTCATGATCTCTAGTCGGAAAATATCAACATCTTTGCCTCTGTTACTCTTTATTGACATCGGTTTTTGTTTAGCTACTGATTTATTGCTGTAATTTCTTTTAAGCTGATAAAGGTGATAGATTTGGAAGCATTAATCAGAGAATTCTTAAGAAGCTGCAGTTTCTCTTGTGTTGATAAAGCTCCAGTAACACTAATACTTGCATGAGTGAAGATTCAGGAAAGTGGGTTCCATTATCAGTCAAGTTGCAGTTTAGCTCCTGAAACTGTTGAGTCCTTTAACGGTACTATATTTGCATTTACCCAGGATTCCGTTGTACTTCTGGGTTGTTCTGAGAAGGCAGTGGATAGATTACTGGGAGTCAGGATCTGAGTCACTAACTGATGAAAACCCAGAGTCTGGTCTGTTCAAGGGCCACAGCACTTTCTGTTCATCCGAATTGATCATATAATGATCATATTTAGTAAGCAATCTTAATGCAAGAAACACCGGCCTACGCCTGGTTTGTCACCAATTCCTAAATCCTGAATGGTCTGACCCTCTGTCTTGTTCCAATGAGCATCTTATAAATTTCTATGGATGCGCTGTACACAACCTGGTATGGCGGCTCCACTGCACAGGATCACAAGAGACTGCAGAGGACCGAAGACTCAGCTAGCTCCATCTTGGGCAAAGCCCTTCCCATCATTGAGAACGCAAAGAAGGTGACATCCATCATTAAGGGCTTTCACCATCAGGAAGATATGCCCTCTTCTCATCAGTGACGTTGGGGAGGTGGCACAGGAACCTGAAGACCTGCGATAGTTCAGAAGCAGCTTCATCCTCTCTGCCATTAGATTTTTGAATGGTCCACAAACCAACAAACATTACGTTACCATTCCTTTATTTGCACTATTTAGTAATCTATGATAATTTTATGGTTTTTCATTGTACTGTTGCTGTAAGACAACAGATTTCTCATTATCAGAATCAGTGGATGATAAAGCAGATGATGATTCTGAGTTTATCCTTCATCCCAACCGATCAATATTACCATAAGATCATAAGACACAGGAGCACAATTAGGCTATTCGGCCCATCAAGTCTGATACACCATACAGTTATGGCTTATTTATTTCTCCTCTCAACCCCATTCTCCTGCCTTCTTCCCTTTAATCAAGAACCTATTAATCTCTACTGTAAATATACCCAATGACTTGGCCTCCACAGCAATTTATGGCAATGAATTCCACAGATTCACCACTTTCTGGCTAAATAAATTCCTCCTTATGTCTGTTATAAAGAAACATCCTATTCTGATGCTGTGCCCTCTGGTCTTTGACTGTCCCGCTGTTGGAAACATCATCTCCATGTCCACTTTATCTTGGCCTTTCAATATACTATAAATGGTTCCACATATATAAATGGTAGTGATTCCCTAGCAATGAGATTTTTGATCCACTGTTGGGTTCTTGTGCTGCTAATGTATGGAAATACATTGATGTTGAATTATTCAGGATATGCTAAGTAGGCCAGGCATATCAGTCAGAAGCCAGTTGGTGTCTCTTATTCGTGTTGAGAAACAAACAGTGATAGGGACTGTGAATATGAATATACCAGATGTATGATAATGCAAAGGGCATCTTTGAATTCCCGGAATTTGGGAGCTGCCATTTTCAAGGAACTGTTTGGCCAAGGGGAAGATTCTGGCAGAGACAAATTCTCTTGATAAGGACATTGCATGACACTTAATGAACCAACTCATTAGAACCATTCACCTCGCACATTCTTTAAAAAGCCACTCGAGTAGCAGAAAACCAAAGCGAACGTTTATCTGCAAGCAGGGATTGGTTGCTCAGGGAGAGAGGAGTGACGAGCAATCTGAAAAGTTAGTGAAATAAAGCACAAAATAAATATTCAGTGCAAGTTAGCTAGATACAGAAAAACAAAAGGCAGACCGAGGAGGAAGAAATAACATCAAGTGCAGCAGATTGACCTCAGTATTGAGCTTAGCACTAATTTCCACTTTGTTCAGATTTCAAATTGTGAACTATAGGACTTCCGGTAAGATGACGATTGTTTAGTCACTTCAAACTTTTGCTCCGTTATATTTCTTACCTTCGCACTATGTGTCTCCCTTTTTAAACCTTAGTTCGTTATTCTATCTGTTTTTTCTTATCTGCCTGCGAATATGTCTATCTTACAATGGCTACAAAAAATTCTAAATCCCAGAAAAAAGGAACTCCCACGTCTTTGTCTGCTGAGATTCTCTCTATCCTGGAACAGAATCGACAAGACATTTTAACTGATATCAAGGCTGAATTTAGAGCCTCTATCAGTCAGCTGGAGTCAAAATTGGATCAGATTAACGCCAGAGTGGATGATCAAGCCGAACATTTATCTCGGATCAACCTAACCTCTGAAGATTTAAAACACCGCGTTCAGCATTTGGAAACTCTCTGTTCCAACTTAACGGAGCAAAACAGCAAACTTATTTCCAAAATGGCGGATCTCGAAAATCGGGACAGGCGCTGCAATCTGTGAATTCTCGGTTTGCCAGAGGCCACTGAAACGGGTTCCCCCGTTGAATTTTTCTCTTCTTTTCTCTGTGAGATTTTCGGGAAAGAATTTCTCCCGACTCCACCTGAGCTAGAAAGAGCTCATAGAATTTATGTCCCTCAAGCTGTTTTGGGTTCTAGAGCACGACCAGTTATCCTGTGTTTCTATCGTTATCAGGAGAAAAATCGTTTGATTATGGAGGCACGCCGAAAAGGGACGCTGACTTTCCGAAATAATACCATTCGTATCGTGGAAGACTATGCTCCCCAGGTTCTGAAGATGTGTGCCGAGTTCAAAGGTGTTATGAAAGAGCTCTTTAATCGTGGATTCAAACCTTCCCTTCGCAATCCTGCCGATCTTCGAATTACGCTTACTACTGGAGAATATAAGTGGTTTAAGTCAGTTAGAGAGGCTGAGATGTTTGTTGGAAATCTTCCAGCCATCTTGACTTCTTTGGACCCGGTTTGACTTTCTAAAATGGCTGATGAGTATTTCTTGAATTAAAGTCTTTTTTGCGAACTCAGACTCTATTTCAATAATTTAGTCCTTAACTACTGAGAACCTAAGGGTTTTAGTTGGTCTCTCCTTGGACTTGGTGTGATTTTCTTAAATAGATGATTTAAATTAATGTTTTCCTGTGGACTTAGATTTCATTTGTGTAATTTAGTTTACTTTTGAATAACTTTAACTATAGAGAACTACAAATGGTCTTAATTTATTTGGGAGGCTTAGAGTTTTTTATTGAAGGTCTCCCTGTCAATTTACTGTATAAGACCTGCCTTTTTTTAAAACGGCTGTTATGTACGCTCTTTAAATATAGAATTTCCCCCTTTTTTCCCCCTTTTACCCTTTTTTTTCAATTTTTCATAGTTTCTCATGGGTAGATTAGTTCTTGATTACTATTTTGTACTAAGTTTTATATTCTTTCTGATGAAGTTGTTCCTATTTGTAATTTTGATTTGTAGTGCATAAATTAGTTAGTATCTGCTATATTATTTACACGGAGCTTATGTTAATGTTATGGAACTGGAAGTTGGTTTTTGGGGTGTCCTATTTTCTGTAGAGCTCGCTGCTTTTTTGGGTAGCCATCTAGTTTTGGGTTGTGAGGGTGGGGTGGATTCTCCAGTACCAACATTATCTATTGTTTTTTTTGTTTTTCCTTGTTATCCAGGACATGTCTATGTCCTGATTTTATTGATTTATGTTCATATTTTTGCTTCCAAACTGTTATTACAATGTTTGATCTTATATATGCCTACTGCCTTTTATGTCTTAACAATTGATAATGGTTAGTCCATTGAAATTTGTGAGCTGGAATGTAAAGGGATTGAATCATCCTGTTAAAAGAAGAAAGGTCTTCTCCCATATTAAGCTACTTAAAGCTGACATTGCTTTCCTCCAAGAAACTCATATTCGTAGTTTCGATAATTCTCGGCTTCTGTCAAAGTGGGTGGGTCAACATTTTCATTCATCCTTCCCGGCCAAAGCTAGGGGGGTTTCTATTCTTATCAACTCAAATGTTCCTTTTGAACTCCATAGTAAGACATCTGACACAAATGGCTGTTTTATTATTGTTTCTGGCAAATTATATAATACTAAGGTAGTACTAGCTAACCTGTATGCTCCCAATTCTGACGATGTTAATTTTTTTGAACGCTTTTTTTCCTCATTACCAGATCTGAACCTATACTCTCTTATATTGGGTGGCAACTTTAACTGCTGGTTAGACCCAACTTTGGATCAATCGCCCCCTGTTACTAGATTACCTACTAAATCTGCTTTAGCTATTCTCTCTTTTCTTTCTAACTATGGTATCTCTGATATATGGCGTTTCCTTCATCCTACTGAGAGAGATTATTCCTTTTGTTCACATGTTCATCATACCTTTACTAGAATTGACTATTTCTTAATTGATAATCAACTTATTTCATTTGTTCATTCTTGTGACTATCAGAGTCGAGTATACTGATCTCTGATCATGCCCCATTCACTTTGTCTCTAAATTTTCCTGGTCTCCCTCAAAGGAATAAACATTGGCGCTTTAACCCGACTTTATTATCGGATGATGATTTTGTAAAATTTATTAAGGACCAGATAACTTTTTTCCTAAACACTAATACGTCATCTGAAATTTCATCCCAGATTGTCTGGGATGCTATGAAAGCATATTTGAGGGGCCAAGTAATTTCATATACAGCGAATCTTAATAGAAAGTCCCATTCAGAGCGATTAGACCTGATTAATCAGATTAAAGAATTAGATCAATTATATGCTCAGACTAAAAACCCTGAATTATATAAGAAGCGTGTAGAACTCCAAAGTAAATTTGACCTTCTCTCTACTCAACCAGTTGAACGTCAACTTCTTGAAAGTAAGAGTCACTTTTATATTCATGGTGATAAATCTGGCAAGTTTCTAGTTAATCAGTTGAGACGTTCTAAAGCTAAACAACATATTACAAAGATCCAGAAGGAGAACGGGGATATTTCATCAAATCACTCAGAAATTAATGACTTATTTAAGAATATTTATTCTCGGCTTTATTCCTCTGAATCCCTGAATGAGAATATTTCTGTTGATCTTTTTTTAAATAGCTTGAATATTCCTTCGACTTCATCTGATTCTAAAGCAAAACTTAATGAGCCCATTGATGCACCATCAATAACTCTCGGAGATGGGAGGCAAATGATAGGCTTTTATTAGCTGCAAGAAACCACCACACAACATCCTGGAGACTGAGGGGGGGAGCAGTGCCTCGTGTCCAGACAGGTATGTGTAGTTCACCACACCTATATCATTAGAAGAAGTATCTTTTACAATCTCTGCACTGTCGTCAGGCAAATCTCCTGGTCCTGATGGGTTCCCCATAGAATTTTATAAATCATTCTCTTCACTTCTTTCACCTCAGTTACTCTCAGTACTATCTGATTCGTTTAATTATGGTAAATTGCCACCCTCATTTAATGAGGCATGTATTATTCTTTTATTTAAAAAGGGCAAAGATCCAACAGAATGCTCCTCTTACAGGCCGATTTCATTGCTTAATGTTGATGTTAAAATTTTGGCCAAAGTTTTGGCTCATAGATTAGAAACTGTTATACCCTCTATTATTTTTGATGATCAAACTGGTTTTATTAAAAATTGTCTTCCTTTTTTAACATACGGCATTTATTTAATATTTTATACTCACCTTCAACTGGGACTCCTGAATGCGTTATCTCTCTCTCGATGTGGAGAAAGCGTTTGATCGTATAGAGTGGAACTACCTCTTTGTGGTTTTAGAAAAATTTGACCTCGTTCAAAGTTTTATCTCTTGGATCAAATTACTATATCTATGTCCTACCGCCTCTGTTTTGACTAATTCTCAGCAATCCCAGTTATTTAACCTTAAACATGGCACCCGTCAAGGATGCCCCTTAAGTCCCTTTCTTTTTGATTTGGCTGTAGAGCCTCTGGCGATTGCATTTCGAAGTTGTCCTGAATTGACAGGGATCTGGGGTGGGGGGGGGGGGGGGGGAGGTGTTGAGCATAAAGTTTCTCTTTATGCTGATGATCTATTACTTTTTCTTTCAAATCTGTCCACATCCTTACCTCCAATGTTTTCACTTCTTTATCAATTTAGTCAGTTCTCTGGCTATAGATAGATAGATGATAGATAGATAGATACTTTATTCATCCCCATGGGGAAATTCAACATTTTTTCCAATGTCCCATACACTTGTTGTAGCAAAACTAATTACATTCAATACTTAACTCAGTAAAAATATGATATGCATCTAAATCACTCTCTCAAAAAGCATTAATAATAGCTTTTAAAAAGTTCTTAAGTAGTTTACTTAAATACATTAAATACAATCAACCCCGGCACTTTAACATATCTTACTCCTGGCGGTTGAATTGTAAAGCCTAATGGCATTGGGGAGTATTGACCTCTTCATCCTGTCTGAGGAGCATTGCATCGATAGCAACCTGTCGCTGAAACTGCTTCTCTGTCTCTGGATGGTGCTATGTAGAGAATGTTCAGGGTTTTCCATAATTGACCGTAGCCTACTCAGCGCCCTTCGCTCAGCTACCGATGTTATACTCTCCAGTACTTTGCCCACGACAGAGCCCACCTTCCTTACCAGCTTATTAAGACGTGAGGCGTCCCTCTTCTTAATGCTGCCTCCCCAACACGCCACCACAAAGAAGAGGGCGCTCTCCACAACTGACCTATAGAACATCTTCAGCATCTCACTACAGACATTGAATGACGCCAACCTTCTAAGGAAGTACAGTCGACTCTGTGCCTTCCTGCACAAGGCATCTGTGTTGGCAGTCCAGTCTAGCTTCTCGTCTAACTGTACTCCCAGATACTTGTAGGTCTTAACCTGCTCCACACATTCTCCATTAATGATCACTGGCTCCATATGAGGCCTAGATCTCCTAAAGTCCACCACCATCTCCTTGGTCTTGGTGATATTGAGACGCAGGTAGTTTGAGTTGCACCATATCACAAAGTCCTGTATCAGTTTCCTATACTCCTCCTCCTGTCCATTCCTGACACACCCCACTATGGCCGTGTCATCAGCGAACTTCTGCACATGGCAGGACTCTGAGTTATATTGGAAGTCTGATGTGTACTTAATTTACATAAGAGTGAACTTTTTCCAATTAATAAAGCACAAGTATTAGTATTTCGTGACCTCCCCTTTAAAGTAGTTGATAATCAATTTACCTATCTTGGTATTACAGTTACAAGGAATTTTAAGGATCTTTCTTGTGAAAATTTTGCCAATCTTTTGTACTCTACAAAACAGAGTTTGTCACAATGGTCACCTTTATCTATGTCCTTGATAGGTCGTGTTAATTTTATTAAAATGTATGTTCTCCCTAAATTTTTATACTTATTTCAATCTATTCCAATTTTTATTTCTAAAACCTTTTTTGATTCCTTAGACTCTATTACTTTGTCCTATCTGTGGAAGGGTAAGCGTTCCAGAATTAATAAAACTTTCCTTCAAAAATCTAAAAAAGAGGGCGGCATGGCCTTACCTAATTTTCGTCTATACTACTGGGCAGCTAACATTCGTTGTCTTATCTTCTGGTCTTTTTTCCATAGCCAGTCTGACCGCCCTAAATGGGTAGCAATGGAGCTGAATTCCACGAAGGATCTATCTATCTCTGCACTTCTTGGATCTGCACTCCCTAGTAGTTTGTCTAGACTAATTGTTAATCCTCTTGTTAGACATACTCTGCGAATATGGGCCCAGTTTAGGAAATTTTATGGTTTCTATGGTTTTTCCCTTTCTAATCCTATTTTACATAATCATCTTTTTCTACCTTCTATGCATGATTCAACATTTTATGATTGGTATAGAAAGGGCATTAGGTATTTTGAAGATCTTTTCATTGATAATCGCTTTACATCTTTTCAACAGTTCTTTGCTAAGTTTAATCTACCTAATGCCCATTTCTTTAGATATCTCCAAATTAGACACTTCATTAATCCTTTATTACCCAACTTCCCTGAGATGCCCGAGAAAAATGCTATGGACTTGTTTCTTTCTATTAATCCATTGTGTAAAGGTTTAATATCTTTTATTCGTGATAAATTAGTATCCTTACGGCGTGCCCCTGTGGATAAAATTAGAATGGCTTGGGAGCATGACTTAAATATCCTTTTATCTGATGAGGTATGGGACTCAATTCTCAAGTCGGTTAACTCAACTTCTCTTTGTGCTCACCACTGTCTTTTACAGTTTAAGATTGTTCATAGGGCTCATATGTCCAATTCTAAACTATCTGGATTTTATCCTAATATTAGTCCTCTTTGTGATAAATGCAAAAGTGGCGAGGCTTCTCTCATTCATATGTACTGGACCTGTCCTAGTCTAGAGAAATTTTGGAGGGATGTTTTCTTAACTTTATCCTGTATTCTGAATCGACACTTAGAACCTAACCCTTTAATTGCTCTTTTTGGTTTCTTGGCTGAGACAGATATATACTTTTGAGTTTAACTAAATGTCGAATATTATCTTTTGCTTCTCTCCTGGCTAGATGTCTAATTCTTCTTAGATGGAGAGATGTTGCCCCATCCACACACACTCAATGGCTTAACGATATTATGTCTTGTTTAGATCTTGAAAAAATTCATTACTCAATTCTTAATTCGGACATAAAGTTTCATAAGGTCTGGGGACCTTTTATTGAGTATTTTCATAACTTTCCTTTTGACTAAGTTTCTTTTTCAGTCCCTTGCTTTCAGCTTTTTTTTGGTAGTAGGCATTATTATCTTCTGTTTTTAATTGTATTTACAGTTTTGGGGGGTTTGAATGTTCTGATTTATATTTCCTACATTTTGCTCTGGTTGGTCTGGAGTTTTTTTTGTGGGGGTGGGGGTGGATACTAACTTTACACGACTTCAATTTGGGTGCTTTTTCAATTATTATATTTTGTATTATATTACCATTGTATGTTTATCTTGCACTGTATTAATTTCCTATTTCGTTCTTGGGTTTTTTTTTTGTAGTGTTGTAGAAAATGCATAACAAAATCAATTTAAAAAAAAGAACTATAAACGGGGGGGGGGGGGGGGTGCAGGGGGAGGAATGAGGGGATGGTTGAAGGTAGTTTCCGGAGGAAATTTGGGTATGACTTTCAGATAGGACATTGGGAATAAAGGCTTTTTGATTGGATTGCAGCATTGGACACAAGACTTGTTGTCAGATGGGAAAGAAATTGGGGAAGGCCAAGTCTGGTGATCTTTGTTGTTGAGAGTTGGGTTTGGATGGCAGGTACAGTGGAGAGGAGATGATGACAACAAAGTCACTGTGTGATTAGTAGAGCAATTAGATGATGATCGTCAGGATCAGCTTCACCCAGACAACTTTTTGGGGTATGGGACAAAGACCCTCAGAACTTCTGTCCAACAAGCAACTCTTGATTCCCGAGTCCGGTGTATCCTGACCATGCTAAAATCATAACTGCTGTTGGCAAGAAGGAACATAACCTCCCTAAAAGATTTCAATGATCTACCTTTGTTCAGGGGCTCCATTGTTACCTGCTACTATCATTGAGCAGGAGGTACAGAGACTTTAGGTCCCACACCACCATGTTCAGGGACAATAATTGCCTTACATCTATCAGACTCCAGAATCAGTGTGGAAACTTCCTCACCTCAGCTCTGAACTTACGTCACAACCTATGGACTCACTTTCAAGAACTCAGCAACTCAAGTTCTCAATATTGTTTAGCTACTTTTTAGAAAAAATACTTGCATGATTTGCCGTCTATTGCACTTTGGTTGTTTCCCAATCTTTGTATAGAGTTTTTTTTTGTAAATTCTATTGTGTTCTTACACTTCTTGAAAAATATCTGCAAGAAAATGAATCTCAAGGTAGTATATGGTGATGTATATATACTTAGATAATAAATTTACTTTGACTGCTCTCCAAGCTGGTTCTATTAAGGCACACTTGGACTGGTTAGAAGCAGATTGTAACTCTGCATTGGTCAGCAACAAACCATTCCATGTAAAACTTTCTGACCCACTTTTTTTTTCCACCTGATGGCGTATAGTTAACCTTTTATTCTGATAGCCAATCGTAGAAATTGGAAGAAGTTTATTTTTTCCATACTCTTAGCGTGAATCATTTCTCAGTCAAAAGTAATACTTAGATTTAAAATCCTGAGCACCTGAGAGAATGAATATACAAATATACCTCAGCATTTGTTCAGTCCATAATACACGTGAAACCTGCAGTCCCTTTATTAGAACAGCTGCAGGCTGTAGCCTTAGTGAAAATGAAAGGATGAATGCACAGAGTAATGGAACATTTTTCACAGGTGCTCAAACCAAATCCAGATTTTGGCATTTCTATAGAACACACATTTTTCACGTGGTTTCTTTTTTCAACAGCCAAGCACTTCAAAAGCAAAATAAATGAGACCATTTACCAGGCACCAATGAAAAAAAAACTACACATTGCAAAAGTCATCCAAACAGAGCAAATCATTTTTACATTTCTCAAGAATTAACCAACTAAGTCTGCCTTGTGTGTTGTGGCCAATAGTTTTTTTTTGATATTTTACTTTTTTTAAATGACTAATGTGAATAGAAAGTCCAGCAATGAATTCTTTAAAAAGTTAAAAGTATAAAGATCGAAAGAAAAATTAAAATGCTGACATATTAAAAAGTAATAACACCTAGAAAAATGAAGTTTAACTTTACAAGCAGAACTTTAATCAGGACTCAACTCACTGCATTTCTAGTACTTAATTTTTTTTTCAAAAGAACTTAAAAAATGAGTATCTTGCTCCATCTTACATGCAGGTTTATGGCCTCCGTTTTCATGGATTAACTGTTCATCGACCCTATTGAGGCATAAAAATGTTCCTTCAGCATACTTTCAAGTTAATTATAACCAACATTGATTTAAATCAACCAGTAGAAATAACGCAATTAAAATTGGATTAGAAAGCTGCAGAATCAGAAGTGCTCCAGTTGACTTTTGGTTAATCAGTTTCTGCTGATGAAAGTAGAAAGGAACATCTTGTGCAAAACTGATCAAAGTTTGCCCTCACCCCTCCAAAAATAAAATCACTTGACAGTGCGACACTGTGCTACAGCTAGTATAGCTGCTGCCTCATAACTCAAGTGGCCTGAGTTCAATCCTGACCTGGAGAACTCTGTATGGAGCTTACACCTTCTGTGTAAAATGGAAAGCCATCTTCAATATGGTGGTGATATTACTGAATTGGAATAATCATACATGACGATGAGTCAGCTTAACAGAGTGAGACCTTGTTGAGTGATACCACAAAATCAACCTCTCGCTCAGTGTCAACGAAAATGAAGAGTTGACTCCTCATTAAATAGAGAATGTTAACCAGGGATCGGCAGTAGGTTCAGCAGCTTTAAATTTCTCGATGTTAACATATTGGTTAATCTGTCCTGGACTCAGCATATATATGAAAACATAAGGAAATCGTGCCAGTGACTTTTTCTTTCATATAGGAGGTAAGGAGCTTTGGCTTGTCAGCAAACACTCCAACAAACTTCTACAGAGGTATTGTTTAAAGTATGCTGACTGGTTGCATCATGGTCTAGTATGGCAATACGAATACACAGGGATGTAAGAAGCTGCAGAGGATAGTGGACTCTGTTCCATACATCAAATATGCCACAGACACATTACTCCACACATTGGTAGTCTCTTCAGGGGGCGCTGCCTCAAGAAGGCAATATCGATCAAAGATCCCCACCATCCAGGCCATGCCACTGCTACCATAGAGCAGGAGGTCGAAAAGCCTGAAGTCTCACATCACCATGTTCAAGAACAGCTATTTCCCCTTCACCATTTGGTTCTTGAAGCAATGGGCACAACCATAATCACTACAGTTTAGCAACACAACACACACTTTGACAACTTTGATTAAAATAGACTTTCATTTGTTTGAATTGTGTTTTCTTGTAAAAAGTTGTGTATGATTTATGCTTCATTTTTGTTTTTCTTGTGAATGTTCATTATATGCGCCTGTGATGCTACTTTTTCATTGCTCCTGTGCTTACATTAACTAGTCACTATAACAAAAAAGACAGCTTTGACTTTGATACATATTCACTTAAGATGTCATTCTTCAGCCTAAACAAGGCTCAATTCCAGAGACAAAAGCATTTCAAGACAACTAGACCAGCTCAGACATCTGTGTTTTTGTTGAAATAAGGACCTTAGAAAGAAGTAGCTCTGAACCACCTGGTGGCTAAATTCAATGTGCAGGTAGACTGAAAAAACCAGGCTGGCACTGGATACCAAGAGAAGGAATTTATAGAACGTTCCTCGGTAAAGTTCCTTTCCAAGTCAACTAAAAAATGAGCAAGGAAGTCCTGAAGAGTGGGGGCATTTCAATAGCCTTAAACAGCTGCTTATTTTTATTATAGGAGATCAAAGCAGAATGTAAATTTACTACAGTACTTGCAAACCTTTCCCTACTTGACACTGCCCAGGAAACAGCACACAAAATAGAAGCAGGATGAAGGCAGAAAATGTATTCCATAGAACCAAATCCAGAATTGCCTTTTCCCTAATGGACTTCACCAGAAGCTGCTCTAAAAAGGCACCTTGTAAACATTCTATAAATTCCTTCTCTTGGCATTGAGTGCCAACCTAATTTTCTTGCAGTCTACCTGCACATTGAAAATCCCCCATGACAATTCTAGATTTACCTTTCTTACATGACTTTTCTATCTCCTGTTTAATTCTGTATATATAACTCCCATCAGGATCTTTTTACCCTTGCAGTTTCTTAACTCTACCCCCAAGAACTCTATATCTTCTGATTCCAAACAATTTGGTTATAGATCATTACAGAATGCTTCTCTGGTGCTTCCCTCTCACTCCCCTCTCCCTGATGAAGTCTCGGCCCGAAACATTGACTGTTTACTCTTTTCCATAGATGCTGCCTGGCCTGCTGAGTTCCTCAAACATTTTGTGTGCATTTCTTTCACCCACTCTCAGTCCACAATAGAGACCGCTATCAGAATCAGGTTTATCATCACTCACGTACGTCATGATACCTTTTTGCAGCAGTGTATATAAAATTATTACAGTACTGTGTAAAAGCATTAGGCACCCTACCTTTATACATATGTGCCAAAGATTTTTGCTCACTATTGTATATAAGAGCAGGTCAGAAGCTGAGGGTCCTGTAATATTTCTCACCTCCTGATACAGATGATGCCTTTCCACCGTCTACTCAGCATGTCAGGAAAACAGTGGAGGTACTGTGGCTGCAGTGTCCACTGTGTACGAAATGAACTGCCATGACGTGTCCAGACCATTAAATCTATAATGTCTATAAGCAAGGAGGTCAAGGAAAGCAGGATCAAGGGAAAGCAATTTATTGAAGTAGGATATGAGTATTGAATTACTTTTAAGATATCCTTCAGTGAAGATAATCAACGCTCATCTGAACAGCAACACAAAGCATTTCAAAAGATTCTTAGTACAAGGAAAAGATAACTCTTAAAAATTACACACAGTCAGATATAACAAAAAGCTTCCCTTTAGAATGTACAGTACACATACTGTGATACTTTTTGCGTATATGTAAAATTTTACATTGTAGAGCTGGGGTTAATAACATTTTTTATGCCATGGACCTCTTTGGCAGTCCAGTGAAGCCTATGGCCCCTTCTCAGAATAATGTATTTAAATATATAAATCAAGTACATAGGATTGCAAAAGAAACCAATTATATTGAAATCCAGTCATCAAAATATAAGAAAACAAATTTGTGATATAGTAATATATGTGCTTCCTAATGCATTAAATAACAAGAATATACATTAAAATATAGACAAGTTAAAATTAAATTTTACGTTTTAAAGACGTATCAGTGTGAAGGCTGTTGCTGCTTGGCTTGAATAAGAACATTAAACTGTGGGGTGGTCTTTGACAAAGCAACATACATGTACTATTGGACATCCAATTGATTTCAACTTTTAATTATAATGGTTACAAGTGTTGAAAATCCTGATCCGCAAATATATGCTGTTGCAAATGGAATTAAAGTTCTATAGTTCATTTTACAAGGTGAAGATAGGCTTCTCTCAAGAAACACTCCAATTGTAGTAAGTAATGTAAACATTACACAGTAACGTGCTATGAAAATATCTGTGACTTCTATTGGTGACAAAGTCACAGGTACTGCTAATACTATTGTGGCTTGTTGCCAACAATCATAATTGAATGGAGTGCTAAATTTCAGATAGAGGTTAGTAAAAAGATACGTAAATTTTACCCCATCCAAGTTCACAGACCCCCTGGAATCTATCCACGGACCATAGACTCCAAGTTAAGAACCCCTGTTTTAGAGGAACAGAGTTCTTAAGTTTTAAGTTAAACATAGATTAACTTTATTCTTTTGCCCCCTTGACCCCAAACTCCATTTGATAAACTAAATTTAACATCTTGGTCTTGTTTTAAAATTCAACCTTTTTGGACAAATTTAAGAGTTTTACTGGAACAAATTATTGGAATACAACTTCCACATAATCCAACATTATTTTTACTAGGCGATATTGAAGGGATAAAATCAAAATGCAAATTGAATAAATATCAGAAAGAATTCATAAAAATTGCATTGGCAGTAGCCAAAAAGGCTATTGCAGTTACTTGGAAATCAGATTCATACTTAAGTATAGATTGTTGGAAGAATGAAATTTTTAGCTGCATTCCACTTGAAAAAATTACTTACAATTTAAGAGATAAATATGAAATATTTCTGAAAATTTGGTGCCCTTATTTACAAAAGATAGTATTAAATATATTGGTGCTCCAAAGATAAAATTATTGGTTATCTGGAGAAAGAAAGAAATATACATATTAAAGCTATTATGAACTCCATGTAGCATGTGGGGATCTTCCGATATCCAGGCATTCTTTCTTTCTTTCTTTCTTTCTTTTTTCTTCTCTTTTTTTCTATAGGGATATGTTGGGGGGAGGGGTTAAGGGGAGGGGGGAAGGGTTGATAATTTTTTTCTCTCTGTAACCTATTTGAAAATTCAATAAAAAAATTTATTAAAAAACATCCCCACACCATTTATTCCATGCTTTGACAACTACAATTATCATTCTCCAAATTAGCTCTATATGTAACAATTGTAGTGTGTTTTGTGATATTAGTTACCGTGATCATGCCTAATCAGAAGTACATTGACGAACATTCTTTTTCTGACATCAAATAACTTAGAAGCCAATAATGACTTTTACAGCCGTTGCAATTGTACATAATTTCCAACTTACTTCCAAATGTGTCGAGGTCAAGGTTGCGAGATGAAGAGGACCAGGGTGGTTTGCAACATTTAGAGGTAAACCTGGGATTAATGGAGTGGGGAGATTTAGAGACGGATCAGAGAAAACAGGATAAGGTACTGGGTCAAGCAAAGGGCTCAGAGAGGGTATTTCTTGGCCTGTCTCTGAATGCTCTCTAACTCTCAATGATTACTGATAGAAACAGAGGAGGGGCAGGAGGACAATGGAGAACCTCAGAAAATTATCATGTAGGACATAAGCCTACTCATTAACCAGGTAAATAATAATGAGATGAGGACAAAAGGATGGAGGAGGAGGAGGCTAATACAGGAAAAGAAGTGGTGCAAGGATGTTTGTTCGCATTATTTCTTGAACCTGGTTTGGGTGGGGAGGGGTTGGTGGGGGTTGAAAGTGACTGTGAAGGTCATTTGATTGAATTAATTCAGCAGTAGAGGAAGGATGATTATTGTCATTGTGTCCAGATCCTGTTGTATATTCAAGTTAGATTAAGTTCATATCTGGAATCACCAGCTTTGTAATGTGCTTTATGAAACCAGAACTTCAAGTTCACCATTTATTACTATGTTAAAATCTGGCTGTGAGTGCTGCCAAATTGAAAGACTGGCAAAAAGAAAAATCACAAAATTGGGGAGGGGGGGGGGGGGGGGAGGAAATAGACTATCCTTTTTTAAAATTTGCATTTTCACTTACAACATGTTAAAACTCCCCCAAATTATGACAGCGATAGTCCAATATGGAAAATTCATCTGTAGTGGGATTTTTAGCTTTGCTCATATGAAAATATCAGCTTTCACACACAGTTCAGACCAAGCTGAATGGATTGTCAGGTGCACAAGTATTGGAACAATGAAAAATGCACTTACCAAAATGGCTACCAATACCGTCTCCAGTAGAATGTTGCTTTTAAAGGACAGACATCAAAATTACATTCTTTGTCCTCAGTAAGAACACAGAACTCCTGCAACACCTAGTGCAGCCTTCATTGCTTTCCTATGGGGGACAGGATTATGGTCACTCATTTCCAGCTGCCTAGCCTCAGGAATCTAGGTTCTCCTGCTGACTTCTGCTAAGTCTCAGAGTTTGTTGCTTACTGCTGCTTTAAATGGGTCACTCAAACTCCATATACATGGAGGGAAAATTTCATCTTTTTTTTCCAGCACACAGAAACAGACACTCCCCATTGGGAGTTTTCCCAAAGAGATGATTGCAGCTGTATTTTTATGGGCACCTCTCTGGGAACTCATTACCAGTCCAGTAACCACCCACAGCCTGTGTTAGCACTTCTCATACAATGTGCACCTTTTGTTCACTTCCAGCTTTCCAGGTACACCTGGGGTCCTCTCCCACCATGTCCATCATTGCTGCATCCATGCGTTCAAAAGCAACAATCCCTACAGTGGCCTTGCTGAAATTGTGTATGTCTCTTCAAGAGGTGGCTGCAAAAATTTTACCTGCTGGGCTACATGCTACTGGAATGCAGCAGATTTTCAGTCATACTGTGCACTGTTGTACGGGCAAATGTGCTCCATATAATGTACTCTTCAACCAAAACAAACTGTACACGGATAATAACATTCATGATGAATGGTCAATGTAAGGACACCGTATATGTAAAATTAGCTCTCTATGTTATCATTTCAATACTATTCCATGAGAACAGATTATGCTCAATTGCCAAAGCTCAAGTTAAATCATCTGACAACGATCTCCATATATCTCTCTCTCAATGCCTTTCCATTCAAATCTTCCTGCGCCAGCAAAGGTTACACTAATGCAAAATTCTTTAGCCTGTGGCTCTCAGAGCAATATCAATTCTTCTTGCTGCTTCTGACCAATTCTGTTCCATGACATGAAGTAGTCATTTTTAAAGTGACTGAGAGAAACAGAAGCTTGTGTAAAACATAGATTAACCTTCAACCTTTCTGCATGGAGTAAGTACAAACAAAACACGAAGTACAAGTAAGCAATTCAGAAATAAATGGGCCAAGGCTCTCAATGCACACATCAAGCCAGCCTCACAATGCTCCTGCAGTTCTTATCTTTTAATATGTACGGTAAATCCATTTAATTTTATTTTCGCCCGCAATTGGCACCCCATCTGTTCTGCTACTGTTAATGGCGCCATTACATTTCAGACCTGTTTGAAGACTCCCCGCATGCAATCTAGTTTGACAAAATCTAGTACACCTTCCTGGCAAATGAACTGAACAGCATTTGACTATTAAAAAAAGGGCACATCTGCTCAACATTATAAAATACTAATTCACAACAGCAGAACCCATAACTTTTAACAGACAGAAGGCTCCACGAGTAATACATTATGATTAAAACAATACTTTAAGCATATGCACAACCTGGTAGAAAATAATTGATTATTAATACTATTGATTAGTTAATACCCATCATATTTAAGTGAGCAACTATGTTTGGACCTAGTGGATGACCAGGGACTCTAGGCTAAAATACCAGTATTTGAGCATCAGAGCAATTTTACCACAGGCTCCCTAAACTGCATGTAAACTGTTTTCAGCTGTGCAGTGCTGCTCAACTGATTTATGGATGGGTGGCTGAGATATGCAGGTCACCAAAGTGCCTGCCTCCCTCCCCAGGCAAGTGCTGTTTTAGCTAATCTCGGGCAAACATGCGCCTGGTTCAGACTTAGCCTGTATTAATCATATGTGGGGCTGCACTAAAGATGCTATAACTGGGATAAGTTCCCAGCAATAAGGAGGATTAGTGAAAGTTCCTGCACATAATGGCAGCACAGTGAGAACAAGGAGTTTAATCAGCAGTGTAACAGTGGTGGACGTGAATCTAACAGTGATTATAATAAGATTCAAGTTCAATACATAATTTGAAAGAGGAGAAACCGGAAGCAGCACTTAGATGCTAAATTTGCACAAAGCTGACTTGTCTATGAAATGATAGGTTGTCCATGATAAGCTCAGCAAGACTTATGAATAAGGAATATCACCAAAGAGGTGAAGGTGGTGCTAAAAAAGAATTTAACCTGATACTACACTAGCTTACAGCCCAAAGGATAAGGGTGCTGTTTGCCCAAAAAAAATTTGCTCAAGGACACTGAAAGGTGTAATAGGGCAAAGTAATAGCACAGGATAAGCCAACATTTGTACAGGCCCTGGCAACCAAGAAAGATTCATGGCAAATCAGATCTTGATAAAACTTATTAAGTCCAAGGGAATGCTTAGAACAACTTGCAAGAAATATCAAAAATAACATTGGTCCACAATTTGGAAAATGAGCAACCTCTTTAAAGCATACAATGATGACATAAAAGGAATTTAAGAAGTCAATATGGTGAACTATTACCTTACATCGATGTTTATAGTGAATGGAACGGAAAACATCCCAGGTAACCTGAAAGTACTCATGAGTAAATTGCTACTCATGGCTGCGTTACTGTCTGTGTTCACTGTCTACAGTCCCATCAGCCTGGACAGATGCCTAGCAGGCACAGAAGATAGAGGCAGCGGAGGTCCCTCCCATAATATCCTGATGGCAGTTCTAATGGAGACATTTAAAATATTTAAAGGGATTCAGTTTAAAAATAATATAATAAAATAAACACAATGAAAATCAAAATATTATAGACCCATAGAGTAATATAGGACAGAAACAGGCCTTTCAACCCAACTGATCCATGCTAACCACGGCATCCTAATCTCCAATGGGGCTGCCAGGCTTTAGAAAATAATTGAAAACATGACATTAAAGAAGTGACTCATTCACCATTCAGCCCGACCTTTAGAGTGTAGCAATGCAGAATAAGGTCAGGTGCACCATCTTCTGACCTTAACGATGTTTCAGTGTATGCAGACAAGTCTGAAACCTCCTGGACATCAAAAGGCTGATCACCATAAACCACTGATCACAGGTAAGTCCCTTAAATAAAATTTGGGATATAATCTTAGTATAATTGAAATCTATGAATAACACAATTACAGAAAAAAATAGTGGTACTAAAGGGAGAAATGGAGATGATGTTCCATTTCAGAATGTTAATAAAAGTACGTAAAAACACTTGACGGTTAAGATATGGGTGATAATTCAAGAATTGTTCCTTCAATTGGAAAATTGTACACAATACTCCATTATTTAGGAAAAAAATTATCTCAATATCTGGTTTCTTGAAATGGCTGGAGTTTACAATTAAGGATAGAATGATTAAAAACCTTGAAAACTTTTGTGTATCTGTAAAAGGCCAGCTGTTTCTGACTAACCTGACTGAGTGTTTTGAAGAGATAGCTAAAGAAAATAAAAATATAAAGAATGAGGATGTTATTTGTCCGGATGTCTTGATGAAGAGTCTCGGCCTGAAACGTTGAATCTTTATTCCTCTCTGTAGATACTGCCTAACCTGCTGAGTTCCTCTAGCGTTTTGTGTCTGTGTGTTACTTAGGATTTACAGCATCTGCAGAACCTCTTGTGTTTGTGAGTATGTTATTTATGTGATTTGGCTACATAAAGTACCTCACAAGAGACCCTTAGCTAATGTTTCTGCTTATGCACTTTAAACTATTGACCAGGTTGAGAAGGGCGGAGATCATAAAAAGGTAGTCAATCTGGCAGTGCATTCCTGGGTGTGGTTTCTAAGGTTCCTGCTTTATTGTTATTATTATTACTCTACCATAACTAATCCAATTTGTCAAAAAACCTAACCAAATGCAGAATCACATGCAATATGATGGCTGCATAAATTACAAAGATTGAACAAATCATTATAAAGAATAAACAAAGTTGTGGCAAATCAGTTTTGATGCAGGCAAGCTATTTGATGGAACTCGACAAAACTCTTTCCAAACATTGAACAGCAAGCAGCTGTGATGGGTCAATTGAACGCAGTGCATATACATGGACCATTAAAGTGTCATTGACAACTGCAGACGATATCAAGAAAAGCAAATAGAATCCCAGCTACGTAAAAGCATGGTAAGATCTCTGATAAACAAAGATAACTGGTCTGAAATTATCCGGACTTAACTGCAGATACAGGAAATCTGAGAAAGGGGAATTGTCCTGAATGGTACAAAATTGCACCATTTTCAGAATCAGCTAAAGTGAGATGACAAATAGAAGAATTTCATTTAGACTTTCCAATTCTTTGATGATTATAGAGGCTAAAAATGTTGTGGGTTTGGACTGCCTATTGCTTTGTTACAAAGAACTATCAATGTTTTAGATTGAAACCTTGCATCAACTAGTTATGATTAAGGATTTGACCTGAAATACTGAATATTCCTTTCCTCCCACAGATGCTGCTTGATCTGAGTTCCTGCAGCAGATTTTTTTATTGCTCCAGATTCTGTAGTCTCCATATTGCTTTCTTAACTGGTTTCATCATTCAATGCAAGTTGATTGAGGAAAGGATTCAAAGCTGTCATTGCCAGACAAGTGTAGGTTCTGTCTTTCAATATAATGTCAATACAACTACCTTGCAATGTCAAAAATCAGATAGGACTAGCTAGTCATTGGTGATAAGAGATGAAATCACCCTAAATTAATGAAAATTTAAAAACCACTGAGGATGGAAGAAAACTGATAAAAGATCAGAAAATGTTAGAAACACTCAGTATGTAGGAAAGGGAAAGTAGAATTAAGGGTCCAGACTGGAGACCCTTTGCTTCTCTCACCACAGACACTAAGTGTTTCTTACTGTCCTATGCCTTTATTTTTCGTCAGCTGTAGGGTTATTTCAGGACCTAATGTAAGGAGACTCAGAACATCCCCAGAAATGGCAACAGGATCTCGATGAAGATTAATATCCTGTTTGCTCACCTATTCTTTTTGTAGGTTGAGTAGCATAATAGGCAGAATGATCCAACACTAAATATCAAGGGGAAGTAAATACAATATCATTCATACAAGGTAGGGTAACGTGTCCGGATTCCACTCTGGTAAAATGGCTTCTTTCCAATCTGAAAGAAGAAGCTAACATCAGATTGGAAGATGAACATTGTAACTATAAAGGCAAAAAAGTGTATTATTAATGCTTATTTATTTATTATTATTATTTATTTCTTTTTGTATTGGGACAGTTTGTTTCTTTTGCACACTGGCTGAACACCCAAGTTGGTGTGGTCTTTCATTGATTCTATTATGGTTGTTATTCTATCATGGATTTATTCAGTATGCCCACAAGAAACTGAATCTCAGGGTTGTATATGGTGACATACATGTACATTGATAATAAATTTACTTTGAACTTTGAAGATACATTGGGCTGCTGCGGATTATGAGGGTATTAATAAGAAACAAGAGAGGCTCTTCACGAGGTAACCATATTCAAGTGCTTGTGACATTTTTCAAAGTACCAAGCCACTCTCTATGTATTGAGAGTGAGTAACTGAGAGTCCATGTACTTTGGTATCAGAAATCAAAAGGCAGGTTATTATCTAAATGGATAGAGAGTGAAAGTGAGTGAAGTACTGAGGGATTTAGGTGCCCTAGTACATGAATCACAAAAAGCTAACAGGCAGGTCTAGCAAGTAGTTAAGGTGGCAAAGGGCATATTACCCTTCAATGCAAAGGAGTTAGAGTTTAAGGATAATGATATTGGATTGTAAATGTACAGGATGATGATGTGGCCTCATCTGGAATACTGAGTACGGTTTTGGCCCCCTTACCTAAAGAAAGGTGCAGTAACATTGGAGGGAGAGGAGATTCACTAGGCCAATTCCTGGGATGAGAGTGTTGCCCAACCAAAAGAGACTAAATAATTTGAGTCTGTACTCCTTAGAATTCAGAAAAATGAGGGGTGACCTTATTCAAACATATAAGGTCCTAATAGGGCTTGACAGTGCAGATTCTGTGGTTCTTTCATGAGAAGAAGAGTCTTGAACAAAAGGACATAAAGACCGAAAGAGACATTTTAAAGTGGAATTAATAGAAATTTATTCTAGCAGAAGGTGATGAATTCCCAGCAGGCAAATAGTGTTGGATCATTAGAAGTAATGAAATCAAAGGTGAATAAATTTTTAATCAATCAAAGAATGGGAGATGTGGCAGTTTAGATTAGTCATAATCATACTAAGTGTTTCAGGGTGTGATAGAAAGAGTGGTAGGTGCCCAGGAATGCACTGTTGATGTGGTGGTAGAGGCTGATACAAGAGGGACATTTAAGAGACTCTTAGATAGGTAAAACAACACACACAAAATGCTGGTGGAACACAGCAGGCCAGGCAGCATCTATAAGGAGAAGCACTGTTGACGTTTCGGGCCGAGATCTTAGCTGGAAACGTCGACAGTGCTTCTCCTTATAGATGCTGCCTGGCCTGCTGTGTTCCACCAGCATTTTGTGTGTGCTGTTTGAATTTCCAGCATCTGCAGATTTCCTCGTGTTTGCTCTTCGATAGGTACATGGATGTAAGAAAATGAAGAGTTATGTGCTGTGTAGGAGGGAAGATTGATAGTGGAATAGGTTTATATAGTCTCCAAGAGGCCCACAGCCTTGTCATAGGATTTGGAGACTTGCATGCATCAATAACCCAGAGAGCTACATTGGCTGGAGTCAGCGCCTTGTGCTTTGGCTCTTGGTAGGGTCAACCTTGTCAAAAAAGGTCAAAGGGTAGAGGCCAGACTAAGAGTGATCCAACAGTCCTCAGTGTTTGGGATTTCAGCTCAGGGCTAATAACCTTGACTGATTAAAGAAAAATTGTTAAGGAAACAGCAATAAAGAAAAAATACTTAATTGCTGCCCTGAACGCCAGTGGCATAACTGGCAGTAGGTAAGCAAGGTGTATAAGAGCTTGTACTGTGCTGTACTGTCCCATGTTCTATGTTCAAATATCTCTTCCAGACAAAATAGTAAAAGCATCATTATTACTAACATATAGTCAACAAAAAGTGGGTGAAAAATAGCCATTACTCCCAAAATAAAAGCCAACTTGCCAGTACTTCAGAACCAGAGGCTCACACAAGTCTGATAAGAAAATTGGCTATGGCTTTTTCCTCAGCAATCAGTGATGACTCAGCCACATTTTGGTTTTAATGTAGAAAAAGTTCAGCAACTTTTAGATAGGGAAAATATATTTTAAAAAAACAGCAATCTATGGTGGTGAGACAGAGAAGATTTGAGAAAGCTTTTAACCTTTGTCTGCCTGCAGCAAGCGAGGATGCTAATTTATGAATGTAGTATTTTTGGACGGCCAAGTTCTGGAGTGACAGAGGATTTATATGACTTTTTGATAGTTCTTTTATTTCTTGTACCTTGTGAGGGTTGCAACACCACCACAAACTCCCCCTGTTGACACCACCAACCAACATGTGTTTGAAGCCAAAGCACTGTCAGTTTGTTGTAACTCATTTGCCTTGTGTTCCCCAAAAGACTTCAATGGAAAACAGGGTGTTAAACTTTGAATTATGGCTGCACTGAGCTGCAAACATTTCACTTGGGTTTTGCTGTATAGACTCTGTGGAGTCTGTAAAGATAAAAAAAAACAGCTTCTGAAAAGACAGGCAACTGTTACTGTACATGACCTTGATCGTGCTGCAGAAACCAATTGGAAAGCCAATATTTTAAATTGGCACCATACTAACAGTGTTAGTTTACATCATTTGGGTCCAAAGTGAGTGTTTATTGTGGGTACATTCATTATCCAAGGTTTGGGGAGAGGGTTTTTCTTCAGTAAGAATGAATATCTTACGGGCCAATTTGAATAAAGCAGAGCATGTTAATTAATAAAGCAGAGCGAGGGCCCACTTCCAGTTCTCCTCGGCTGTATATGTGGCTTGTTGAGATTTTCCAACTCCTGTGGTAAAATATAAGCTCTGAAAGAAGATGGAGTTGGATGCATTGTGGTTGTATTTCAAGCGCAATTCTGATCATCACAGGCAAGCTTTCTACATTGGAATCATATAGCAGACTCTGCAGTTCGCCATGTCAAATGCTGACCCTCAAGTACTCACTTATACTCATCCCATGTATCAGCACTTGTTCTGCAGCCCTCTATGCCTTTGTGATGCAAGTGTTGATGCAGAATATTGTAAGGTTACCTGCACCCATCATTTTCTCAGGCAGTGTGTGTGGTGAACGACATATACCTGTCTGGACACGCCCCCCTGCTGACTGCTTCTGTGGCTCCTCCCACAGACCCCTGTGTAAAGGCGATTGGAGGTCTGAGCCCGGCCTCAGTCTCCAGGATGTAGTATGGTGGTCAATCACTGCTTGTTCCTTCTTCCAGTCAATAAAAGCCGATACCTCGCCTTTACATCTCTGAGTTACTGATGGTGCATCAGTGTGTCAGTACTTGTTCTTACGAGGAATGGCATTCTCTATAATTTCCTAAATCTATATATTGTAATCAGAAGTCTTGCCTGGAATTCAAAAACAAAAAAAAAGATAGCATCTGGCTCAGGATCATGGGCTCTGTATTTGAACTGCAAACCAATTAGTCCAGATCCCTGCAAGATTATTCTTCATTCAGCCTATCAAATCTATTCATTCTCTTAAATAATCTTTTCCCTCACGTATGAGCTGTAAGAAAGGGTTTATTTATACAATCCATTCTCCCTCCCATGCACAACAATCCCACACACCTCCCCTTTAGCTGCTCTAGGGGCAACCTCAGTGCCCCTTCACCCTCCAACCTGTACAGTTCTGGGATGTGGGAGGATATCAGAATGTCTGGGCAAAACCCACACAGTTTAAGTGAGAACATGCAAACTCAACACAGACAGGATTGAACCCAGGTTAGGATTGAATCTGGGTCACTGGAGCTGCCTCGTTCCATTTAAATTCCTCAGCAAACGTGCCCATTTCAGACACTAAATACAGGTCACCGACAAACTGATTCCACCTTATGTTTACTCTAGCTCTCTTATAAATGACCAAATTGTTCGAAACAAGTTCTTTAAAATGGTTGAAATTTCAGAACAATTAGAATAGCAATAATTTCAGGGCAAAATCCAGCCATGTACCCTCTGAGTTCATGCCAGCATTGTGCATCAGAATTCAAAGCACTCCACTCCTGGGGAAGAGAATCCAATTCACTCCATTCCTGGGCTGCATCCTTTCAGTGATGCATTTTGCTCTTGTGTTGGCCGATTCCTCTTTGAAAGCTGTAAGTGAATTGACTTTCACAATCCTTTCAAACCTATCCTCCCTGATCACAGTGACTGAGTGCAAGGAAAAGTGTTTCCTCTTGTCTCTTTTGTTAATTTGATCATCTCGAGTCCGCAACCTTTGGTTCTTGACCCTTCGGCCAAAGGATACAATTTGTCTTTATTTTGAGCGTTTCCATCAAAACCCACTTCAAGGAGAGCTATTCTAGGTTTATTGGTGGGTCCTTTTATTCAAAGTCTCTCAACCCATAAGCTACTCCAGCTGTCCTTTGCTGCCCCATCTGCATTCAGAGTGACACAGGACTTCATATGTATTTAGGCAAAGGGAGGTGAATCTGTGGAATTCATTGCTACAGACAGATGAGGAGGCCAAGTCATTGGGTATATTTAAGGCAGAGATTGATAGGTACTTAATTAGTAAGGGTGTCAGACATTATAGAGAGAAGACTGGTGAACAGGATAGAGAGAAGAAATCAGCCATGCTCAAAAGGGGCAGAAATAGGATAATTCCACCCCTATTTCTTATGGTCTTGTTATGTGGGCAAACCAGTGCCTTATAGTTGTCTTCTGTCCTGTACTTGGCCTCTTTTATAACAATCAGGATTTCAAATCTTTCAACAAGCTCTGCTGTCAGGACATATACATATCTACATACATATCTAGATGAGGGGTTCCCAAACCTTTTTATGCCATGGGCTCTTACCATTAACTGAGGAGGTCCATGGACCCCAGGTTGGGAACCCCTGCCCAGGATCTCTCTTCTTCTGCACCCTTTTAGAATTGCTGATTTAAACTGCATTGCCTCATTACATGTTAGTTCTCTCTCTCTCTCTCTCTCTCTCTCTCTCTCTCTCTCTCTCTCTCTCTCTCTCTCTCTCTCTCTCTCTCTCTCTCTCTCTCTCTCTCTCTCTCTCTCTCTCTCTCTCTCACACACACACACATACACACACTTACATACTGTATATACAGTACATATAGATATCTGGGTGGCAATGGCCAACATTTATTCCTCATACCCAACTGCTCTTGAGAAAGTGGTGATGAGCAAACTTCTCAATCTATTGCAATTTCTCTGGTGGAGGTACACCAGCAGTGTGTTGGGAGGGAACTCCAGGAACTAGATCCAGTGGTGATGAAGCACCAGGCATTCTTTTCTAAGGAAGGATCGTGGGCCACTTGGAGGCCACTTGGTGTCCTTATGCTTCCTGGTGGAGGTCATGGATTTAGGAAATGCTGTTGAAATAGCCTATGCAAGTGCACTTTGCAATTGCATGCTTTGGGTGGTAAAAGAATGAATGTTCAGGATGGTTGATGGGGTACCAGTCAACATGGGCTGCTTTGCGCTGGATGGTGGTGAGATTCTTGAGAGCTGTTGACATATCAAGACAAAATTCAAAGTAACTTTATTATCGAAGTACTTATGTGTCAACACATACAACCCTGAGATTCACTTTCTTGTGGGCATACTCAATAAATCAACAAAACATAAAAGAGTCAATGAAAGACTGCACCCAACAGGATGAACAAACAAACAATGTGCAAAAGACAACAAACCGTGCAAGTAAAAAGGAAATAAAGGCAAATAATAATGATGAATATTGAGAATATGAGATGAAAAGACCTTGAAAGTAGGTCCATGGGTTGTGAGAACAGTTCAGTGATGGGACAAGTGAAGTGAGTGACGTTATTCCCACTGGTTAAAGAGCCTGATAGTTGAGGGGTAATAATCTATCAACCATGAAGCTCTTGTAAGTGGAGGATATTGCATAATATTCCTGATTCGTGCCATGTAGATGGTGGAATGGCCTTGGGATGCCAGGCTTTGAGTCACTCATAAGAACCATAGAAAGGGTGCAGAGGGGATTTACAAGGATGTTGCCTGGATTAGGGAGCATACCTTATGAGAATAGGTTGGGTGAACTTTTCTCCTTGGAGTGACGGAGGATGAGAGGTGACCTGATAGAGGTGTACAAGATGATGAGAGGCATTGATTATGTGGATAGTCAGAGGCTTTTTCCCAGGGCTGAGATGGCTAGCATGAGAGGGCACAGGTTTAAGGTGCTTGGAAGTAGGTACAGAGGAGATGTCAGGGGTAAGTTTTTTACGCAGAGAGTGGTGAGTGTGTGGAATGGGCTGCTGGTGGCGGTGGAGGTGGATACGAAAGGGTCTTTTAAGAGACTCATGGATTGGTACATGGAGCTCAGAAAAATAGAGGGCTATGGGTAACCCATGGTAATTCCTAAGGTAAGGACATGTTTGGCACAGCTTTGTGGGCCAAAGGGCCTGTATTGTGCTGTAGTTTTCCATATTCTATGTTCTATATCCAAATTTTGACCTACTTTTGCAGTTACCATGTTTTGTGACTAACCCAACAGAGTGTACAGTCAACATTGACAATAATATCAAGATTCAGTGGTTATACACTCTTGTATTGGAGATGTTCATTTTCTGAAGAATGATCATTACCTGCCATTTCTCAGGTAGCCTGAGATGTTGAGTGACTGAAGCCAGCAAGTGTTGTTTTGTTCACTAGAGAGTTGTGAATGGAATCAAATACTCTACAATCATCACCAAACTTAGCAACTTCTGACATCTATTCGCACCACGCTGCAAAATGTCGATCTATTACAGCATTCTTGGTCCAATGGGAAAATATCTTCTTAAGCATTAGATAGTGAAAAAATGGATAAACTTACCACAAGTTACCAACCTGTGAATACAATAGACAACTTGTCAGATTCAACACTGTTGTTCACTTACTCTTCCAGAATGCATACATTACGTCGCTGTTGCTCGGCCAGCAAGAGTGCAGTATGTAGTGACAATTTTTCAAGCTGATTCAGTCAGAGCTCATTCCAAGGAGCAAATGTTGATTGCTACCTCAGAAGCTGTTGTACAATGCATGTGGATATACACACTGAAATGGCAGTTAAGGTAAGGCTGCTTACCAACAATGGAACGAAGTCCGGATGAAAGATCTGTTCTATTTACTTACTCAATTAAGAGAGAATATAGGTAAGACTCTGTATCAGGGGTTCCCAGCCTGTTTTATGCCATGGATACTATTAAACAAGAGGTCCGTAGACCCAGGTTGGGAATCCCTACTCTTCATCATAGTTCCTTACCAGCCCACATTGCCTAACACTGCTCAGCATTGAAATTTCATCTGCCATTCATCAGCCCATTCAACCAGCCCATCTCTGATGGTGATCACTGTTTTTCTCACTGAAAACATTAGAAAAGTTTCTCCTGGATGATTGCCTTTCTTCAGGCTTTCCTGTCACCACTGGTACTAAATTGTAATGACTCCTGGTTATTCACAAACCTTATTTCCCCACAAAAATAATGTGAACTTGTCTTTGTTTCTGTATTGTATAGTTAAGCCCAAGTATCAATATCCAGCTTTTAAGAATCTCCGAAGCAAGCAATCCCATGGACAGCTTTCCTAAACAACTTTAAAGATGATTGTCTTTATTCACAACTACAGGACTTAAAATCCTGTGGCATTAGACCAGATCACCTACACTTAATCCTCCCTGGAATGGTGGAGCAGACTCAACGGCCTAATTCTGCTCCTTTGTTCTATGTTAAAAAGTGGTGTTCCTATTGAAGAATTTGGAATACCTGGAGCTCATCCAGAATCATTCTAATTAAGCTGATCCAGAATCAACTGCACGGACACTGCCAGTGACATTTCACCACACTTCTGGCATGGATCGCGTCCCAGCGGAAAATCTGGGCTGAAGTTTATTATCGCTTCAGCCAACTTGTCAAGAAAGAAATATTGAGGTAATCGCTCATGTGGATCAAGTTTATATTTTAATCCAAGCCCATCAGTCATTTCCTTTCCACCAAAAGTTTCTCAAGGGTGAGACTGGATAAATTTTCCCCAAACGTTTCACTGACGTCATGGAAAACGTCAGGTAAACTTGAAGTTATAATCCATTTAACCCATACATGTCTTTATCACAGTAAAGTCACCTTATGAATATTCAGAATAAAGACATGATTGTGTTGAACGTTCAACACCACACAGCCCATGATGTCCAGGATGCATTTTAATTTAAAAATCGGTTTGCTTCACTCAACTTCACAGAGTGGGCAAGTGACTCAGATGACAATGGGAACTATAAAACACTTAGGGATCAGAGAACATAGTTTGATGAGTTTTAAAATAGCAATAGAATAGCACAGATCTGGTCCATAGGTGTAAGTTCTAAATTGGGGTATTGCAAAATGTTGATGGTGTGAGATTGGAGCTTACAAAGGGTGTTTAAGGGATATTTGGCAACTGGGAATTTTTTAAACATGTGATGAAGAGAGCTCAAAGTCTGCATATTCTTTTTGGAGTAAAGTGCACAGCTGGTTGGAGTTGGGAACCCTGGACGATAAGATATATTGAGGGCCTAGCCCAGATAAGGAGGCATGGATCAGGTACAGACAGTGGGGATCAAGTGAATCCCTGGAGAAGGATTCAGGAGTGTACTCAAGAAGAAAAGCAGTTGGGCAAAAAGAGAGCAGGAGATACTATAGCTTTGGCAGAGAAAATTAAGAAGCATCTAAAGAGATTATATAAGTATATTAAATAAGTAATATAAATATATTAAAGAAATGAAAGAGAGAATGGGGCACCCTAAAGACCAAAGAGGATTTGCAGAGATGGGCAAGGTGTTCAATGAATATTCCTCCCTGGTTTTTACTGTGAAGTAAGACATGAAGACTTCAGAACTAGAGAAAGTTAGTGGAGAAGTCTTGGGGTTAGTCCATATTACAATAGTGGATGTGCCGGGCATCTTAAAATGTATGAAGGGAGATAAATTTCTAGAGCCTGAAACAAACAAGAGAAAATCTGCAGATGCGGGAAATCCAAGCAACACACATAAAATGCTGGAGGACCTCAACATCTATGGAAAAGAGTACAGTTGATGCTTTAGGCCGAGATCCGATGAAGTTGACTGTACTCTTCTCCTTAAATGCTGCCAGGCCTGCTGAGTTACTCCAGCATTTTGTGTGTGTTTCTCCAGAGCCTGACCTGGTTTATCCAAGAACACTGTGTAAGGTGAGAAAAGGAATTTCAGGAACCATGGCTAAGAAATTTGCATCATAGTTAGCCACAGGTGACGTGCCAGTAGATTGGTGGGTAGCAAATGTTGTGCATTTAAGAAGGACCGCAAAGAAAAATTAGAACTGTAGAACAGTAATTCTAGTACATGTGATAGATAAGTTACTGGAAAGGATTTTGAAGAATAAGATATGCATCAAACTGTAAAGACAAGGGTTGATTATGGGTAGTCAGTATGGCTTTGTGCTTTGTAGAGCATTCTTTATAAACTTTATTGAATTTTTTTGATGATGTGACCAGAAAGATCTATGAGGGTCAGACAGTAGGCATGACCTATATGGACGAGGTTGACAATGCACTGACCAAGAAGTGACCAAACAGGTTGTCCTTCCACTCATTCAAAATATCTTGGAAATTACGGCCAACTGCTCCGAGAACATAGAATTTCAGTTGTGCACAAGCCAACAGCAATGTTGAGGAGACCAAAAGTACAAACCAAGCTGTTGGACAGGAGCAATGTGGTCTACAAAATCCATTGTGGGGACTGCAGCAAGCATTACATCAGCCAAACTGGAGAAACCTAGCCACAAGGATCCTGGAACATCAACTGGCTGTAAAACGACATGATGATCTCTCACTGGTATCTACTGATGAAGATCAAGAGTAGCGCAAATTCAACTGGGCATCAGTGGAAGCCATGGTGCAAGCGAACACGTGGCATGTAAGAGAGTTCCTAGAAGCGTGGTTTTCTGCGAACAATTCTGTAAACAAGCACATGGACCTCAATCGTATTTATGAGCCAATGCCGGCAAAATTCCTGACCACAACGCACAAAGTTTGCCACACAGCCAATCAACAACAAGATTTCCGCCCCACATCACAACTGAGTTGCCAAAATAACATCCAGTCCACTGACTGAAAAGTATATAAAGGCCAAGGCTAACAGCACACTGACGATGTCTTCTCGCATGGTGACGAAACACTTGCAAGTAAATTGTCAAGATCAGAGAACAACTCAACCCAACTATCTAGACTCCAGTAAGCCTTTAAAGAGGTTCTTAATGGTAAACTGCTCTGAAAGATTAGATTGTATAAAATTAGGGAGTGTTGGTTAAACTGGATACACAATTGGTTTAATGCTAGGAAACAGACAGTAATGATGTAAGGTTGTAATTAATGATGTACCTCAGGGGTCAGTTCTGGGACATTGTTGCTTGTCATCAGTATCAAAGATTTGGATGTGAATGTACGAGGCATGGTTAGTAAGTTGCCAATGATTGTAAAATAGGTGGTATTATGGACAGTGAAGAAAGTTATCAAAAATTACAGAGGGATCTTGTTCAGCTGAGTAAGTGGGCTGAGGAATAGCAAATGGAGTTTAATGCAGATAAATGTGAGTGGTTGCGTTTTGGAAAGCTTGAGCAAGGTAGGACTTTCAGAGTGTATGTTATCCCTGGGGGAACGTCATGGGATGGAAGGACCTTACAGCTCAGATACATCTGAAAGTGGAGTCTAAGGGAGACAGGATTGTGAAGAAGGCTTTTGGCATGTTGGTCTTCATCAGTCAGGGCATTGAGTCCAAATGTTAGGAAGGCATGATGCAGTTGTACAAGACTTTAGTGAGAACACACTTGTTCAAAGTTAAAACTTGTTCAAGTTTAAAGTTCAAAGTAAATTTATTATAAAGTACATATATGTCAGAGATTCATTTCTTGTGCCCGTACTCAGTAAATCCAAAAACCATAATAGAATCCATTACCTTTTGTAGGATTTTCTGTAGAAGGGCATTATATTTCCATACCAGGCTGTGATGCAGTCAGTCAATATACTGCACATCAGTGGAAGTTTGTCAAAGTTTTAGATGTCATGCGGAGTCTTCACAAACTTCTAAGGAAGTAGAGGTGCTACCATGCTTTCTTCACAATTGCACTTACGTGCTGGGCGCAGGACAGGTCATCTGAAATAATAACAGTGAGGAATTTAAAGTTGTTGATCCTCCCCAACTCTGATCCTTGAAGTATTGTGGAGTAGTTGGAGTACTGAGTTCAGTTTTGGTCACCCTGCCATAGGGAAGATCTGAAAAGAATGCAGAAAAGATTTACAAATATGTTGGCAGGATTCAAGTGAATGAGTAAAAAAGAGCTTAGGCAGGTCAGGACATTTCCCATGGGGTGTGTGAGACTCATTGGTGACCTTATGGAGGTATCCAGGTGATCTTAAAATATCAAGAGGGGTATAAACAGGGTGAATGCACTTTTTCCCCTCATATTGGGGACTCAAGAACTAGAGGGAATAGGTTTAAAGGAGAGGGAAAATATTTAATAGGAACCTGACGAGTATCTATTTAACACATGGGGTGGAATATATGTGGAATCAACTGCCAAAGGAAGTGGATGGGCTCAGTACAATAGCAACTTTTAAAAGGTACTTGGACAAGCACAGGGATCGGAATGGTTTAGAAGGCTATGGGCCAAACACTGGCAAATAGGGTCAATTCAGATGAGCATCTTGATTAGCAGGAACCAGTTTCGCAGAAGGGCCTGTTTACAGGCTGTATGAACCTTTGACTCTATGACTGTGGCTACCAAGTGTCTGGAACATTATAAGAGCATTGTACAAATATTTGGCCACTTTTCTAACCACAAGATAAAGTTCTTTTTTCATACTTTAATGGATCCCTCATCTATCAACTGCTGTTCACTGTTCCATTTTCCATTTTCTGAAAATGAAAGTATTCAATTTCTGATTACTTCTCCACAGCAATTAACCCTAACTATACATTTCATGAGGCAAGGAGAAAGATCCTTGGTAGCCCTGTTCGAAGAAAGTACAGAGAGTTGCTCTCAAAAGTACTAACAAATAAGTTAACTAAGAACAACTTGCATTATTACAAATGAAAAGTAAGACTACGGAACAAAAATGGATATATCTCTCACAGACCTGGGTCACTGCTGGTAACACTGCACACTATACTTCACATTGCATACTTGAGTGTTTTGCAAACTTTCAACATAACATTCCATCTCTTACGTTCTATGCCCTAACCTAGGAAGACAGGCATGCCTCGCACCTTCTTCACCTCCCTGTGCAAGGAAATAAGGACTTGGACACAGTAGGTCTCTCTGTTCATTAACATTCTACAATTTCCTGTATACGTCCTAACACTATTTGATTTCCTAAATTCCATCAGATTGAAATTGTCAAAATTAAATTCAACTTGTTAACTTACTTATTTAGTTAAGCCCATCACCCCTTCTGGTAATAGGCCACAAACAGAAGCTCACCGGAGTCCTCTGTCCTGGGCCAGTCTTTCACTTCAGGGTGAAGATTCTTCCTCTCCTGGGGATGAGGTCCTTGGAGCTTTTGATGGTGTTTCTGTATCACTGGGCTTTTACATCATTGTGCTGCTAGCCCCATGCAAACCCTCCTCCTTTTGCAGCTGACCACCCAAAGTGGAGTTTACTTGTTAACTCCGCCCAAATTTCCATCGGATCATGTATCCTCTGATGTCTTAGACCTTTCTTGCAAGCCACAACACCACCAATTTTCATGCTATTTGTAAACTTAGTAATCATTCCTCCTACATTCACATCGAAGTATACAACACAAAATCAAGTGCCCAGCATCAATTCCTGTCGTACACCAACGGCCATAGACTGTTCTGCATTCTTGCCCCATCCTCTGCCTCCAAGACATTTTGGCTCCAGGTAGCCAGATCATTCAGGATCCCATGTGCCTTTATTTTCTTGACCAACCTACCATGTTGGATCCTGTCAAATGTCTGTAAATGAAGGTTATGAGAGGGTACATAATAAAAGATAATAATGGAAAAACCTTGTAGATTTGAATAATGGAAGAAGATCACTTAAAAGATTTTCCCAGGCATAACCATGGAAAAAGTAGATATGGCAATGAAGACTTTAGAAGGATGGCGTGGTTAGGGACATATATATTCTCCCCTCTAGGTGAGGGGGTTGGTGAGGAGCCCTTATCCACCACAATCTTACACATGGAGATAAAAAGAATGACAATAACTTCTAGAGATCTGAAAACACCCTTTTTTCCGTTCCAGGCACTGCTGTTAAGCATTTATTGCCCCAGCCTAGGAGTCCTAGTAAGTCATCTATTTGAACCCCTTCAGTCCATGTACTGAAAGTAATTCAACAATGTGCTTCCAAAGTGATCTCCATAATTAGGACTAAACCACACTGAAGAACAAACAATGCATCTCCTATATGTTTGAAAGATTTACTCCCCAAGCTTGCAAGTGAAAAATATCTCTATGTTAATAAATTTATCAGCTTCATGTCACCAGATTCAGCCCTGGCTACAAAGCATCTTCAAAGGAAGCAGCTACAGAAACCATAGTTCTTTCTCCATGCATTTCCCTTTATCTTACACATGACAACAATGAAACCATGTAATAAATGAGAAGTTCAGAAGACTTGGCGAAGGGACTTTACTTCTATCTCTGCAGAAATGATTCATATTGTTTTGCAGATAATTTATATTTTATTATTTCTCCCTGAAATTATGTAACAGAAACTGTGGAGTCTTAAATCATATCACAATGCTTGATCTCTTTAGTTGAACTTGACACACACACAAAGTGAAATAATTACATAAAATTGATCATTCCATGTTAGGAGAGACTGAACACTTTCTACGTTTTGTTCACAGAATTAATCCATGCCAATATGGAATTGTCCACATTCAACACTATTGAAATGTCTGATGTTTTTTTTTTACCTGCTCATAATCCGAAGCTCAAGTTGGGTGACAGAATAAATTGCAAAACAGTCTAAATGTACTCTAACCTGGGTCCAAATCAAACTGAAGACTAAATAAGGGAGAGAAAGTTTTTGCCAGTATTGCCATGGTTTGCACTGGATATGGGCCCATGGGATGTACAGGTTAATCTGCAGTTAGAAGTCTGAAGTCATTAGGAAGTAGACACCTGGATATCCATGCAAATTAATGAGATAAAGAAGGCAAAATTGAAGAGAGGGCATTGCATTGGTATTGGTTTAATATTGTCATACTGAGATACTGTCAAAAGCTTTTGTTTGTGTTCCATAGATAAAGACCAAGGTACTGATTGTAGACTTCAGGAGAGGGTAAGTGGACGTCCATGAGCCAGTCCTCATTGGAGGATCAGAGGTAGGGAGAGATCATTTCAGAGGACCTATCCTGGACCCAGCATGTAAATTCAATTGCAAAGAAAGCACGGCAACGCCTCTACTTCCTTATGAGCCTGCAGAGATTTGGCATGAAATCAAACACTATGACAAACTCCTATAGATGTGTAGTGGAGAGTTTATTGATAGGCTGTATCATGGCCTGGTATGGAAATACCAATGTCTCTGAATGGGAAATCCTACTAAAGGTACTGGATTCGGTCCAGTGCATCACAGTAAAGCCCTGCCAACTATTAAGAACATCTACATGAAATGCTGTCATAGGAAAGCAACATCCATCAGAGATCCTCACTACCCAGGCTATACTCATTTTTTGCTGCTGCTATCAGGTAGAAGGTACAAGAGCCTCAGGACTTGCACCACCAGGTTCAAGAACAGTTACTACCCTTCAACCATCAGGCTCTTGAACAAAAGTGGATCGCTACACTCAATGGCTGGGCAAGTGAGATGTTCCCACAACTAATGATATCACTTTAAGGACTCTTTATCTTGTTATTTCATCACAATCAGAATCATGTTTATTATCATTGGCACGTGACATGAAATTTGTTAACCTGGCAGCAGCAGTTCAATGCGATACATAATCTGGCAGAGAAAAAATAATAAATAATAATAATAATGATAATAATAATAAATAAACAAGAAAATCATTTATGTATATTGAATAGATTAAAAATGTGCAAACACAGAAATACTGTGAAAAAAGTGCAGTAGTGTCCAAAGGTTCAATGTCCATTTAGGAATCGGATGGCAGAGGGGAAGAAGCTGTTCCTGAATCGCTGAGTGTGTGCCTTCAGGCTTCTGTATCTCCTACCTGATGGTCACAGTGAGAAAAGGGCATGCTCTGGGTGCTGGAGGTCCTTAATAATGGACGCTGCCTTTCTGAGACACTGCTCCCTAAAGATGTCTTGGGTACTTTGTAGGCTCGTACACAAGATGGAGCTGACTATATTTACAACCCTCTGCAGCTTCTTCCAGTCCTGTGCTGTAGCCCCTCCATACCAGACAGTGATCCACCTGTCAGAATGCTCTCCATGGTATTGATATTTATTTATATTTGCATTTGCACAGTCTGTTGTCTTCTGGTTGATCTTTCATTGGTCCTGTTGTAGTTACTATTCTACAGATTTACTGAGTAAGCTCACGAAATTCTGTTTGCTAGATCACACCTGCTCCAGCCACAGGCAGAGATGTAGAGAATCAGCTGAAGTAACTTTATTGCTGCCGGTGCTGCTCATATCTGATGCTCAGCACTACAGAACGCAAAGAGAAGTCAACATTTTTGAAGAATGTTGTCTTCTCTATAGCTTCATTGGAATGCATCAACTGGATCAGCCAATAGTGGTAAATGCTCTGTCTACTCCACCAAGCATTCCCACAAGTGTGTAATTCTTTTCAAAACTAGAATTTAGCAGGACACTCACTGATACTGAAACCTAGACTGGGTAGTTTTGGTAAACCAACACTTTCCAAGATTCCTCCCACTTCACGTCATAACCAAGTGAAAAACCTAGCTTGGTTACTGGCACCCTGCTGAATGAGTGCTCATCTGCCCCACCCCAAGCTCATTAAATGGCAAAGTACATTCCATCCACTCTGCCTGACAGAATATAGCAATTCTGCTGCTGTCTGTTCTCTCCATGACCGCAAGGGTTTCCTCTAGGTGCTCTAGTTTTCTCCTACACCCCAAAGACGTACAGGTTAAGTAGCTTGATTGGTCAGATGGATGTAATTGGATCACGCACGCTCGTTGGTTCAGAAGGGCTTGTTACGTGCTGCATCTCTAAATAAATGTATAAGTCAAATCCGATTCTGGGTGGAGGTTGTGAAATCTGTTGTGACAGCCTCTTCAGCAGTCCACCATGTTGGCCAGCTGCTGGGCAGGAGACACCATAGATGGAGTCTTGGAGGCAATCTCAACCAAGAGACTGGCCAGTGACCAGGGCAGGAGGAGGATTGGTGACCGGGGAGGAAGGAGGGTTTAATCCGCTGAAGGAAAACTGGTGGTACAGGAATTGAAGGACTGGGTTGGAAAGAGCCGATTATCAACTACGTAGGTTGGAAACTCCAAACTATGCCCTTCATGTGCCAGTACCATTCAGATACAATTAGAAGAGCATTGCAAGCCAGGTATAGGGAAAACTGGCAATACTACACTGCATTCCCTACATAAATGAGACTAATGGTTAGATTCACGAGTGAATCTGCAGATGTTGGAAATAAATAAAAACACAAAATGCTGGCAGAACTCAGCAGGCCAGACAGCATCTATGGGAGGAGGTAGTGACGACGTTTCGGGCCGAAACCCTTCATCAGGAGTGAAGTAACATGGGATGGTGGAGAGGGGATAAGAAGTGGGGGGACGGATGAAGCAGAGAGCTGGGAAGTGATAGGCTGGAGGGAAATGGGCTGGGGGAAGGTGGAGAATTATGGAAAATAAAAGAGAAAGAAAGGTAGGGCTGGGGGGGAGATTATAGTGAGGGGGGGAAAAAGAGAGAGAAAGTGAACCAGACTAAAATAATAGATAGGGATGGGGTAAGGGGAGGCAGGGGTATCAATGGAGGTCTGTGAGTTGGATGTTCATGCCGGCAGGTAGGAGGCTACCTAGGCGGGAGATAAGGTATTGCTCCATCGACCTGTGTGTGGCCTCATCTTGATGGTAGAGGAGGCCATGGACAGACATGTCGGAGTGGGAGTGGTCTGTGGAATTGAAGTGTGTGGCCACAGGGAGATCCCGCCACTGCTGGAGGACCGAGTGCTGGTGTTCGGCGAAACGGTCTCCCAGTCTGCGGTGGGTCTCCCCAATGTATAAATGGCTACATCGGGAGCACTGGATACAGTATATCACCCCAGTTGACTCGCAGGTGAAGTGGTGCCTCACCTGAAAGGACTGTCTGGGGCCTAGGATGGTGGTGAGGGAAGAAGTGTGGGGGTAGGTGTAGCAATTCTTCCGTTTGCAGGGATGAGTGCCCGGAGGGAGGTCGGTGGGGAGGGATGGGGGGGATGAATGGACAAGGGAGTCACGTAGGGAGCAATCCCTGCGGAAAGCCGAGAGTGGGGGGGAGGGGAAGATGTGGCTGGTGGTGGGATCACGTAGGAGGTGGCGGAAGTTACGGAGGATTATACGTTGGATCTGTAGGCTGGTAAGGTGATAGGTGAGGACCAGGGGGACTGTATCCCTGGTGGGCTGGCGGGGGGATGGGGTGAGGGCAGAGGTGCGTGAAATACGGGAGACGCGATGGAGGACAGAGTTGATAGTGGACGAAGGGAAGCCCCTTTCTTTAAAAAAGGAAGACATCTCCTTTGTCCTAGAATGAAAGGCCTCATCCTGAGAGCAGATGCGGTGGAGGCGGAGGAATTGAGAGAAAGGGATAGCATTTTTGTAGGAGACAGGGTGGGAGGAGGAATAGTCTAGTTAGCTGTGGGAGTTAGTAGGTTTGTAGTAGACATCGGCGGATAGGCTGTCTCCAGAAATAGAAACAGAGAGATCTAATGGTTAGATTCTTGAGCAGGCAAGAAAGTCTGAACCTGCTGGCGTACATTGCTGTGACTTTCACAATAGTAATGTAACTTAGAGCCTTATGGAGGATGAACCTCCAGAGCCACCCAGCTCTGATCTTGGGCATCTACCCACTGGAAACTGGCAAAAAAAAACCTCAACTCCAACCATTCCAATTGACCTGGACATTTTTTTATGCTTTTATATACAGTATTCTTAATTTTAGTTTTAAAAATTGTCAATGAATCGTTTACAATTTTACAATCATTTTTGAAAATTTTAACATTTCTGAAAAATTCAAAACTCCTAATATGCCAGTTAAGGCTAGGGACATGGCGACAACAAATTCTCCCCCAATATATATTTTTGCAACCCCCTCTTACCTAACTCCACAAAGCCTCACTGGGAAGTCAACACAAGCAAGGTGCCAAAAACAATGTTTACTTAACCTGTAAATCAGAACTAAATTGCAGGCAGGATTTTGGCAACTGGTTGTGATCCAACATGGGTTCATTCCTGTAGTGTGACGCTGACGAGTCTTGGAAGTGTTTTCTGACCTCCAAATATCCCTGTATATGTTCCTTGGCTGATAGTTCTACCAATTAGTAGCATGGCTACTTCTCTCATTTATTTAACCAGGATTTGCAGCTGATCTCCACATTTTAGTAGTCTCATTTTAGTGGTAGAACAATATAAACAGTCTCATCTGCCAAGGTCAACTAGATAATAAACCAGATGTCAAATACTCAACATCCTAAAAAGAGTGATGCTCTCTGTGCATTTGGACAAGAAGATAATTTTGGAAACATAACATTTAAAGAAATGAAGACCTTGCTATAATTATATATGCTATAGAAATGTACTGTAGTTATTTGATGGCATCGTGACATGCAAAAAATCTCACAACCTGTTAAATAATTTTAATCTGTAGCTGCAGCTGCAAATCTAGAAAATCTTCCATTTGCTTAGATCTCGGAAATAATGACAGATAATATGTTTTAGTGTTGAAGGTGAACAACATAGAAAATAGAAGTGAAAGTAGGCTATTCAGTCCTTGAAGCCTACATGGCCGTTCAACAAGGCCGATCCTCCAAAGTTTGTCCCTTCTTCCTGCTTTCTCCCCATTTTACTTGATCTTTTTAGTTGTTAGAATCACATCTAACAGCTTCTTGAATTATGATTTTATCTCTGCTACCTGAGCTGCCCTACAATGTTGGGTAACAATCAATTGCTAAAACCTTGCATGCAATTTTTTTTCCTATCATGTGTGACACTATTGTGTGGTTATTTACAAAAATCCCAGAAATTCGCCAGTCTCTGGGAAAATTGATTTCTCATATCAGTCCAAAATGGCTCCTCTGAATCCTTGGTTCTGGGATTGGAAGAGTAGATACAGGAAAGCTGTTTCCATTGGTGAGGAGGTGTGTGTTTCATGATAAACTCTTGGTGGTGCTCTGATATGACGGATTTGTTGAACTCGTGTTCCCCCAACTTGGAACACCTAACGGTCAAATGTTCTCCGTTCTATTTAGATAGGGAATTCTCATCTGTGATCCTCGCTGGAATTTACATACCACCAGAGGCTGACAATAATTAAGCGTTTGTGATACTGCATGATGCCATCTCCAAACAATAAACAGTCTATCCCGATGCATTTCAAATCATAGTTGGGGATTTCAACCAGACTTGTTTGAAGAAAACCCTGTCCAATTACCATCAACATATAACTTGTAGCATCAGAGGTCCCAACATGCTAGACCACTGTTATATTAAGATAGGAATATTTACTGTTTCATGCTCAGACTGCATTCTGGTAAGGTGGATTACTTGGCTGTCCTTCTCCTACCTGTGTACAGGCAGAGGACAAAGAGGAATGCTCAAAAGATTAGACAACAAAGAGGTGGTCGCAGGAGGCAGAATAACTGCTTCGAGTCAATGGACTGGGCTGTGTTCAAAGACTTATATGAGGATCTGAATGAATACACCATGGTTGTAACAAACTTTATTAAAACAGCTGTAGATGAGCGCATCCCCACAAAATCATTCAGAGACCTCCCTAATCAGAAGCCCTGGGTGAACCAGGAGATCTGAAATCTACTGAGAGCTAGATGAGAGGCATTCAGGTCTGGTGGCCGAGAAAGTTACACGTACGATTACAGGTATGATTGCAGAAAGCCACTTCATGGGCGAAGGAGCAATTCCAGATCAATCTTGAATCAACGAAGGATGCTCGACAGTTGTGGCAGGGCTTGAATGCTATTACCTCTTATAAAGTTAAATCAAGTGAAATTATGGAGTACAAAGCTTGTATGTGATATTGAGGCCCTGGTTAAGAAAGAAAGAGGCACATTGCAGCTACAGAGAGGTGGGAACAATTAAGCATAAGAAATGTATCAGAACACTTACAAGGGTGTCAGGAGGACTTAAAGAAGGCATGAAGTTGCTCTGGCAGACAAGGTGAAGAAGAATCCTAATGGATTCTGCTGAAATTTTAAGAGCCAAGGGACAAAATTGGGCTTCTGGAAGATCAAAATGGTAATCCATGTGTGGAGCCAAAAGAGATGAGGAAGATCTTAAATCTATTTTTGAATCTGTATTTACTTAGGAGACAGACACAGAGTCTATAGAAGTGAGGCAAAGTGGCATCAACTTCATGGAATATGCAGATTCCAGATGAGGAACTGTTTGCTGCTTTGAAGCCAGAGAGTGGTAGTAGATGGTTGCTCTCTGAGTGGAGGCCTGTGATTAGTGGAGTGCTGCAGGGATCAGTGCTGGATTCTTTGTTGTTTGTCATCTATATCAATGATCTGGATGATAATGTGGTTAACTGGGACAGCAAATTTGCAGATGACACCAAGATTGGGGGTGTAGTGGACAGCAAGGAAGACTATCATAGCTTGCAACGGGATCTGGACCAGCTGGAAAAATGGGCTGAGAAATGGCTGATGGAATTTAATGCAGACAAGTGTGAGGTGTTGTACTTCCGTAGGACCAATCAGTGCAGGTCTTACACAGTTAATGGTAGGGCTCTGAGGAGTGTGTTTGAACAAAGGGATCTGGGAATACAGGTCCATAATTCATTGAAAGTGGTGTCACAGGTAGATTGATATGGTCGTAAAGAAAGCTTTTGGCACATTAGCCTTCATAAATTAAAGTATTGAGTAAGGAGATGGGATGTTAAGTTGAAGTTGTATAAGATGTTGGAGAGACCTAATTTGGAGTATCAAGTGCCGTTTTGGTCACCTACATGCAGGAAAGATATAAATAAAGTTGAACAAGTACAGAGAAAATTTACAATACTGCTATAGGGTCTGGAGGACCTGAGTTATATGGAAGGATTGAACAGGTTTGGACTTTATTCCTTCGAACATTGAAGTTTAAGACGAGAATTGATAGTGGTATTCGAAATTATGAGGGGTATAGACAGGACAAATGCAAGCTGGCCTTTTCCACTGAGGTTAGGTGAGACAACAACCAAAGGTCATAGGTTAAGGGTGAAAAGTTTAAGGAAAACATGAAGGGAAACTTCTTCAGTCAGAGGATCATGAGAGTGTGGAACAAGTTGCCAGCACAAGTAGTGCATGCCAGCTCATTCAACATTTAAGAGAAGTTTGGGTAGGTACATGGATGGTAGGGGTATGGAGGGCTTTGGCCCAGTGCAGATCAATGGAAGTAAACAGTTTAAATAGTTCAGCACATGACCTGTTTCTGTGCTGTACTCTGTGAGTCAGTGATATAGAATACAGCAGGGCTTCACTTTCAGATGTGTTTAATGCCTTCTATGCTCACTTTGACCGTCAAAAGACAAAAGCACCATCACAAACTCCCATATCCCCTGATGATCTTATGATTTCAGTCTCTGAAACCCTTGTGCGAGCAGCCTTCAGGAGGGTGAGCCCACGGAAAGCTGGTGGTGGACTCACTCAGAGTATCGTGCACAGTTTCTGTTCAGTTCACGTTCACTGGATTAAATCCTGGGTTGAGAAAGTGTCCTATCACAAACAAGTAAGGAAACTAGATCTATATTTCTTGGAGTTTAGAGGAATGAGAGGTGATTTTACGGAAACATACAGCATCATGACTGACTAGATGTTGATATGTTTCCACTAATGGAAGAATTGCAAATGAGGGGAAACAGTTTCAAGACCGGGGGCAGTCATTTAAAACTGCGGGTGTGGCATATTTCTGGAATTATTTTCCCCTGAGAGTCATGGATTAAGATCATGAGAGAATTCAGTGAAGATGCTGATTATTTCTGAAAGATCAAGGAATTAATTCCTATCAGCAAATTGCACAGAAGACTTGAGAAGATCAACAGCAATCATATTGATGGGGGCACGCTCAAGGGCTGAATGGTCTAGTTCTCCTCCTATGTTACAATCAGTTAAACTGTGGGCAGTGAGCAAATGTTCCTGTCTGAAATTGTGAAAATGATGTTTCTATGGGAAGCGGAGTGGAATAATGATGGCGCTAAACGGCAACTCCTTTGCTTGCATCTTCGGAAACAGCTCTATTTCCATCTTTAATATCTTTATTTTTCCCTTTCAGGGTTCTTTTGAAGACCCTGACCTGGAGTTACAGGCTGACTGTGGTTCTTTGCGGGAATGGGACCCGCTCTCGGGGTTTCAGGACTGGCCGTTGTTTGGCATGCTAAGGGCTTGGCTTTGGAAGCCTAGGATCTCGGGCCTCTGGAGGCGGGCAGATTGAGGGTCGGTGTCATGACAGGAGACCCGTGTGTCATCAGGAGAGTTGGAATATCTGCAGTTGTGTGCTGAGAGACTCATGATCTTTGGGCTCAGAGCTTGAAAAAAGCGACGTGGCAAACTTTTAACATTGTAAACCAGTGAGTTGTTTGTTATGTCTCCCTGCTCGCTGTGAAAACAGAGACACTTCCTCGTCACTTATTAGGGAGAGAGAGAACCTGCGGTATGTCGAATGCCAGGTGAACAATGTAGTCTTTGGAGTAACTGCAAGTCTGTGTCTTTGCTGATGCTTTGCTCACGCTTGAGTGCTCAGTGGTGGAGCCAATGCTTTTTTTTTCGCTGGTAGCAGAGGGGGATTGTTGCTTGCTGCCACTTACACGTGGGAGGGGGTAGCTGGGGGGGTACTTTGGGGTTCTAACATTTGGCTGTCATTCATTCATTGGGGCACTCCTTTGTTTTCATGGATGGTTGTGAAGAAAAAGTATTTCAGGATGTATATTGTATACATTTCTCTGACATTAAATTGTACCTTTGGAACCTTTGAAAAACAAATGGTTATTTCTCAGCCACGTAATAGCAGCTTTCCGGTGGATACCACCGTATAGTAGATTTGTTGGTAATTTAAATCTAATAATGGGAGCCAATGTTTCATTGTCAAAGAGCTCCAAAAAATCCTTGTGGAAATTCAGCAAGTTGACCTACCGCTGAGGAAAACATCTCACAGCTGCAAAACTTCAACCTATTAACCATTTGGTGTCACTTCTAAAAAATATTTAATTTAAATGACTTTTCAATAAATTTCCACCTCATGTTTCTCTTATTTACTTTAGTCACCTTTGCAAGCAGTGACTTACAAATCCCACAACACACCTTTAAGACATCAACACATTTACGAGAAGTTTTATGTTTCATGTCTAATGCTGTGAACAGCCACTTGATATATAGTGTTTTGTTACAGATTCCTTTAATAAAAAGTAAAGGACAGTTGCCAATGGCTCCATCTTGCACCAAAATTTATGTAACACTTATTGACCTTGGTAAATTGGGATAAGTAAAGGATATGTTAGGTGCTGGTTTGCTATAGTTCATATTTTACTATTATTAATATTGGCTACCAGTACCATCTCATCAAACATTTGACAGTTAGGAACTTTAATTCCAAGTGGGGGGCTTTAACTGATTGCTGGATCATGTGTTTCCAGAGCAATTAAACTGTCTTTTTTGCAATAATTCTAGCTTATACTCATGAAATAAGAGCTCTCTAGACTTCAGTCTTCTATATTAAAATGCTTCCATTTCATAACCTTTACTTTCATTGGCTTTTACCAGTGTAATTTGTTCTGCCTTTTCAGAACAGTACATACTTTTATTTAAACCCATGGACTTCTGTGAAAGGGTGGTCACCATTTGCGAAAGTGGGACATGATTTTAACTAATTTTTCTTTGCAGGAGTTGTCAGCACTGCAGAGGAGGGAAAAGGAATCAAGCTGGGACCTCATGTCCAAATGTGGTATCACTCAAGTTCACTATCTTGCTCTTGGCAACTAAATCCTCAACCTTACCCACACTTCCTTTCACAAAACCATCAAGTGAGAATTGCACAAAGGCCTGTGATGAAGGCAGCCTTTCACCCCCTAAAGTTACAACAAAACTAAAATCAGAGGCAATATAGATTGCAATTTCTCCTCTATTTTCATTTTCCTTCTCCACCTTCTCCAAACTGTACAAGTCAATCAAGAAGATAAAATTATTTATAAAGAGTTTCACTATTTACCCCATCTTGTTTATATGGTTGCATTTCCTTCAATAGGCTGGTGATTTGATTAAGCCACGTGATTGGTTGATCTATTGGGTACTGACGAGTGAATCCATCATTATCCTTCCAATCGTGGTTGAGAAAATGTGTTGCTAATGTGAGCTTACAAGAACAAGTTTTCTCCTTCATGGTTAATTGACAACCAACTAACTCTAACAATCTCCAATTGCTTTGAGGCTAAGATTTTTTAAACTCACAAATTATCAATACTGTATCACAAAAGGAGCTGGGATGAGAAAAACTACAGACCTTCAATGAATTTCCCAGATTAAAATGCAGTCAAGACAGAACTAGAAAACTTTAAAATAAATTATGTATTAATGCTTCAGAGAAGTGATTATTGTTTTAAAGGGTTTCAGTTTCTGAGATAGGCCAGTAATAGTTAGAACTGGAATTAGCACCAAGTTAAGAAATACATTACACACACAGCGCACATGCAGTGATGTTTAGGTTAATTGAAAGTTAACAAATCCATTCTGATTTCAAAAGCACTTCTAACCCTCATTTGGCATCCCTTTAGTGACATGGTGTGATTTACTCAACTTCCACAAAAACCGACAGCACAAACCTTCCTGATGAGATTCACACATTCTATTTCTGTTTTGAACACCATCCCCATCCCGACAGCTTCCAATGTACTTGAACCTACCATTACTGTTTTGGATGCAAGATCAATCTTCTGCAAAGTGAACTTGCGGAAAGCTTCTGGTCCAGATGGTTCTCTGGCCGTGTTTGTTGACCCTGTGCTGATTAGCAGCCAGGGGTATTTGCAGCCATTTTTAACCTCTCCCTGCATCAGTCTGAGGTTTTCACAAGCTTTAATAAGACCACTATTACCCTGGTATCCAAGAAAAGCAAGGTAATATGCCTTAATGACCACTGCCCAGTGGTTGTGAAGCACCTTTATGAAGTCCTTTGAGAAGTTGGTCATGGCACACATTAACTCCAGCCTCCCAGAAAACCTCAACACACTGTAATTTGCCAAAACACCATCTTCCTGGCAACATACTCATCACTGGAGCATCAGGACAGTAAACATATCTATGTTAGACAATGATCTATTGACTATTGCTTGGACTTCAATACTATAATTTCAAGAAAACGCTGAGACCTGGGATTCAACAATTTCTTTTGCAACAAGGTTCTTAACTCCTGACCAACAGAGCACAATCAAGGATAGGCAGAATACCTCTGGCATAATTATCCTCAAGACTGATGCCCCACAAAGTTGTTCCCTCAAACCCTACTCCTTATAGGCTTCTCCAATTCTGAACTAACTCCAGTTACAAGTTTGCAAATATTTCCACCATAGTGAGCTGGAGTACAGGAAGGGGATGGAGAGCTTGGTAACAAGGTGCCATGACAACAACTTCTCTCTCAATTTCAGCAAAGCAGAAAAGCTGGTCACTGACTCCTGTTTACATCAATAGTACTGTGGTCAGAGGGTTGAAAACTTCAGGTTTTTAGGAATGAACATCATCAATAGCCTATCCTGATCCAACCATGGAGATGTTACAAGCCAGAAAGCACACCAGACCCTTTGCTTCCTCAAGAAGCTAAAGAAATTTGGCATGTCCCCTTAAACCTTACCAATTTTTATAGATCTGCCATAGAAAGCATCCTTTCTGGATGCACCATGGTTTGGTATGGTAAAGGGTCTGCCCACAACTGCAAGAACCATAGAGAGTTGTAGACACGACTGAGCAAATCACAGAAACCAGCCTCTCCTCCATGGATTCTGTCTACATTTCTCACTACCTTGGGAAGCAGCCTGTATAATCAAATACCCCACCTGCTTCAGGCATTCACCCTTGGCCCCGCTTCCACCCGCCATCAGATAGAAGATACAAAAGCCTGAAAGCACATACCACCAGGCTCAAGAGCAGATTCTATCCTGCTGTTATATGATTATTGCTTGGTACTCTACCACGACAAGATAGACTCTTGACCTTACAGTCTACCTCAGTATGGCCACACACCTTGTTGTCTGCCAGCACTGTTCTTTCTGGAATTGTTACACTTTATTCTGCATTCCGTTGTCTTGCACCACCTCAATGCACTGATGTAACAAATTGACATGTATGAACAGTAGGCAAGACAAGTTTCCCACTTTTCCTCAGTATATAAGACAATAATAAACCATTTTACTAACTAAATTCTCTTGAAATTGTTGGGACAATGCTAGTGATCTGGATTTCTCATCAATGCCAGGCAATATACTAGCAGTAAAGCAGGGGAATCAACAAAACTTCTTCACCAAACAGCAGATTTTTCTTCCTCCCCTTCACCATACAAATCCAACAGGGAGCCCATTCATTACCTTTACCCACCATCCATCCTTGTACAGACACTGAACACTGTGCTGCCCGTGAGTTACAGCATGGAGTTACGTTTTTTCCCCCACAGCAGTTCCACTAACATTAATCATTGAGGGTGTTACACTTACTCAAGTATTAATGCTGGGAGAGAATCAGTTCAAGCACACTTTTACAAGTGTTATGCGAGTTGCTATGGTTTGGGCTCTTCAGAAGCACGTTATTTAAAGTTTATTTTAAACCTTCCAAGTAAATGCTTATCCACCCTGTCCAACACTGTGGAGCAGCGTTACTGCTGGCACCTTGCACGTCAAGCACAGTTAAGCCTGCAACCAGTAAATGAGTTTTGGTTAACCCATTGTGCAATGTCTTTTATGCTTGCTTAGACCAGCAAAACATGGAGACACCTTCACAACTTCACATAGCCCCTGATAACCCTGTGATTTCAGTTTCTAAGGCCAACATGAGAGCATCCTTCATGAGTAGGAACCCACAGAAAGCATCCAGCGCATACAGGGTAAAAGGCTGAGTACTAAAGACCTGTGCTGTTCAACTGTCTGGAGTGTTCACTGATATCTTTAACCTCTCGCTTTGGCAGTCTGAGGTACTCACCTGCTTCAAGCAGGCTTTAATTATACCAGTGTCTAAAAAGAATGTGAGAACCTGCCTCAAAGACTATCATCCAGTAGCACTTACATCCACTGTGATGTAAGTCTTTGAGAGGCTGGTGATGAAACATATTATCTCTTGTCTGAGAAATGACATGGATCTGCTCCAGTTTGCCTACCATCACAACAGGTCAACAACAGATGCCATTTCACTGGCTCATCACTGAACCCTGGATCATCTGGACAGTGATGATTCATACATCATGATACTCTCATCGACCACAGCTCAGCATTCAATACCCACCATTCCCTCAAAACTAATCAATAAGCTTCAATGCCTAGGCTTAAATACCTCCTTATGCAACTGGATCCTTGATTTCCTCACTTGTAGACCCCAGTCAGTTTGGAATGGCAACAACATCTCCTCCACAATCTCCATCAGCACAGGTGAACCACAAGGCTATGTGCTTAGCCCCTGCTGTACTCACTTTACACTTATAATGGTGAGACTAGGCACAGCTCCAATGCTGTATTTAAATTTGCTGATGACATCACTATTGTTCGTCGAATCAAAGGTGGCAATGAATCATCATACAGGAGGGAGATTGAAAATCTGGCTGAGTGGTGCCATAAAAACAATGTCTTACTCAATGTCAGCAAAACCAAGGAGCTGATTACTGACTTCAAGAGGAGGAAGCAGGAAGTCCATGAGACAGTTCTCAACGGGTGATCAGAGGTGGAGAGGGGCAGCAACTTTAAATTTCTTGCTGTTATCATTTCAGAGGATCTGTCCTGGACCCAGAACATAAGTACTATTATGAAGAAAGTATGGTAGCACCTCTACTTTCTCAGAAGTTTGCAAAGATTTGGCACGTCATATGAAACATTGACAAACTTCTATGGATGTGAAGATTATATTTACAGGTTGTATCATAGCTTGATATGGAAACACCAATGCCCAAGAATGGAAAACCCTTAAAAAAAAATAGTGGATAATGGCCCGGTTCATCACAGATAAAACCTCCTCACCAATGAGTACATCTACATGGAGTGCTGTCAAAGGAAAGCAGCATCCATCATCAAAAACCTCTACTATTCAGGCCATGCTCTCTTCTCACTGTTGCCTTCAGGAAGGTGGTACAGGAGCATCAGGATGCACACTACCAAGTTAAGGAAGAGTTCAAGGGCCTGATCGTTGAGGGGTAAGTTTACATTAAGTTGCTCTTGTAAAAATGTTGCAATCACACAATGCCAAAATCACACAAACTTAAGTATTTCAGATTTCAAGCAATAAGCAAGGTGAACTGCAGCACTTTATCCTCCGAGGCAGAAGGCAGAGGTTCAAATCTCACATGATCCATGCTCTAATTCTAGGTTGTCACTGAGTGTGCACTGACAAGGGAATGCAGCAGTGCTGAAGCTGCAGATGTGAAAGATTAAATCAGAACAGGGTCTCTTCATTTCTTCACTCAACCTCACAACAACAGTTTATCAAGTCATCATTATTCCATTACCATATTTAGAATGTTCTTATGTTTAAACTGGCAGCTGTATTTCTTACATCAGTTGTAAGAAATCGTTGTGAAGAGTTTGGGGAAAGATAGTCACGGACTTTGCAAACTTTCTCTCTTTGCATATTTCCCTTTAGATGCTAGCACTGCCTCTATTTTACCGGGGAATGGCATAATCTCATCTGCTCCTAATTATTAGGAGAAGATGTTTTGGCAATTATAAATAAGGTGCATCATTTATTAAAACCGAATGCATCTTCTTTTTCCCAGTCACTTCAGGAACAAACAGAATTCACAATCTCAAAATAACTTTTATTCAACCAGAAAAAAATTAATTTGATAGGCGAAACCTTGCACATTTTTAAATACTTTCAAGCTCACATAAAAGACCTTAATAGACCTTATCAAGTTTAATGGATGAGCCAAATAAATCAAAGAACTGGAACTAATCCTGATCAGTAAATCAAAAGTGTACACCTTATCAACGCTTGATGATGTAAATGCTCACAAGCAACCAAAAGGTTAAAGGTTAAGTGGCAACTGGAGCATTCACCCATATGAACAACGTTAGATTTAACCTTTTTGGATTTTATATGAGTAATAAACCACCATAAATCATCAGAGAGCTTGTAGCATGCAGCACAGTTCAGGAGGAGTTGTAGCTATAATCCCTACAAAATTAAACTCATAAATCCACTTTACGAGATTTAGAGAGGCCTAATACAAATCAGTCACTGTAGGCATGTACAAAATAATTCATCTAAAACACATGATGAGATATTATTTATCTGAAAGGTTTCTCAACCTATTTTTGCCAGGGCTAGTTTGGGAGGTTCATTTATGTTCCACTCTTTCTACCTGTCCCCTTTATCTCCAACTCAGGAACTTGGGGATGTATCTTGACAAATTTGCAAGTCTAAGCGACCAAACATCCAGATGTCTATTCAAGAAAGGATCAACCTGCCTTTTGACAAACATTATAATATTGGCCCAAATCTTGCTGGGAATATGATGGGATTTTGATGTACCAAATTATTAAGCCATAAATTAGTCAGAAAATTTGCAGGATTAAATTTGTAAAATTTGCTGACCAACTTATTTCCATCCTCTCTTTGTTCAAAACAAACTCCATCTGTGGCTCTCCACTTAATTTCTTAAAATATACTATGAATTGCATAGTAATCAACTTGTCTATTAACAAAGATAATTGACCTCCAACAATCAGAATCATTTTACTTGGTGCCAGATCTGATTCCAACTCTTGGAATGCTTTCTGCTTGAAGCTCATAGATCTCAGTTTTACTAGGACATGTTGATGCCATTCTAGAATTCAGTTCTCTGGCATGCTTGGACCCAGTGGGATGACACCTGAAGACACTTAGGAATCAATCGTGAGTGAGGGAATAACTTTTTAGACTACTATATGAGGTAGCAATCAAATAGACTGCTTTGTTCTGGTTGGAGTTGGGGCTGTCCTCATCCAGGCAATTGGAGAATGTCCTCTTGTAGTGTATTCAATATTTCAGTAATATTTGAATAATACTGTACATATATCATTTGTATATATTTGTTTGTTTCCATAATTCATTATGGCTTATATATGAGAAGTACATGAATGGCATATATTATCACATTACCGCATCATGTGTGAGCACATTACTAAAGAAAAGAAACTAAGTACAAGAATATCCCCGGCTCCCACATTTTTCTTTCCATTATTTTCTAGGGTTACAAAACATAACTGCGGTAACAAAATAGTTTCAAAACGAACCTGAGATAACTACCTATGGTACTGTGCAAAAGTCTTAGGCATGCAGGATTTTTATATGGTTTCAGATGGTATGGCTTCTACAGAGTCCTGATCTCAACATCATTGAGGCTGTCTGGGATTACCTGGAGAGAGAGAAGCAAGTGAGATGGCCGAAGTCTGCAGAAACACTATAGCAAGTTCTCCAAGATGCTTGGAACAACCTACCAGCTGATTTTCTTATAAAACTGCATAACACGAGAAGTTAAGAGAAGTTACCTAAGAGAATTGATGCAGTTTTAAAGGCAAAGGGTAGTCACGCCAAATATTGATTTGATTTTTACTCTTTACTGTTCAATATAGTATTTTTTGATATTTGGAGACTTTCTATTTCATTATTTTTGAAAGCATCTTCGCTTTACAGATCTTTTTTACATGTGCCTAAGACTTTTGCACAGTATTGTATCTGTTGAAGTGCAGCCCATTTTTTTCTTTGCAAGAGGAAAAAGATATTTGAGTTTTAATAAAAGGCAAAAAATGGATGAAATTTGCAGGTTCATAAATGGACTTGACTTGGATGATAATAACAAATTTTTTTTTAAAAGAAGCAGAAATGGCTGGCCGCAATGGAAAGATAGACGTGTTTGATTGCACAACGGATAAGAGCATGATGTACAGTGAATGAAAAGAGCAGCATTTTGAAACGAATGAAATAGCCAATGAAAAGCAAGTGCCAGTGTTACTGAGAGTAATAGGTAGAAAAACATGCAGTTTGCTTAGAAGTTTAACTGCTCCAACCAAAACAGCCGAAATAAGCTTTGTTGATATTGTGAACATAATGCAGGAAAATGTAGAACCAAAAACATTGCTGATTGCAGAATGCTTTAGGACTCCTAAGCAGAATGTGAAGACATTTCAGCGTATGTGGCTAAATTGAAGAAATTGTCTGAACAACACTAGTTCAGTGATGGGATTAATGATGCACTGAGGGATTGTTTAGTTTGTGGAATCTTACAAAAAAACTGTCAAAAACAGCCCCTAAATGAACTACAACCCACATTTAAAAGAGCAGATGAAATCAATGTATTGATGAAAACAGAATTCTGCAATTGAGTTGCATTCAGGAATGAAACAAATTTGCAACATCTAAACAGAAGCCTGGCTGAATAAATTTTGTTACCTTTGTGGCAGGGACTCACATACAAAGCAGGTATACTGGCAAAACTTGCAGAGAATGCAACAAGATAGGACACCTACAAAGAGCATGTGAGGCAGCCAAAAATAAATGGACTGCAAAGGGAAGAGAAAAAGATAATAAGTTATATTGCAATTTCAAAAAGAGCATAAATCTGCATGCAGTTGTTGAAAACATTAATATGATGAGATTGACGTAGGACTAGATAGACTTGAGATTTACAATGTGAAAATGAACTGAGACAAACAATTGGCTTACACCAGAATTGAAAGGCAATTTAATTAAAATGGAATTGGACACTGGCTCAGCTTTCTTAGTTTTCCCACAAAATGAGTTTGAATGGCATTTCAAAGATACTAAACTGAAGCCTGGAGATATCCAGTTAAGAACTTATATTGGGTAAAATATAATTCCTGTTATAATAGTACAACCAACAGGCCACATTGGGCTTGTTGGTGGTGAAAAGAGGAGGGTCAGCATTGTAGGACTGTGACTGGCTGAGACAAGTGCAACTTGATTGGAGATTCACCCACGATTTGCATGCCACATACCTTGCAATAGAGTCAGCTGAAAGTGAATTAATAAAGATACTGGATGATGCCACAGCAGTGTTCAAGGATGGCATTGGAAAACTGAAATTTATCAAGGGTAAAATGGTGTTAAATGAAAATGCCACACTCAAGTTTTACAAAGCCCATCGGTTTCCTTATACCATCTGTGATAAAGTAGCCAGCAAGCTAGATTGCATGAAGGCTAAAGGAATTCTTTCCAAGTTTCAGTAGAATCCATAATAAACATCAGTGGTTCTAGTAGCCAAGAAAGATGTGCCTGTCAGGATCTGTGGTGACTTTAAGATCACGATCAACCCAGCACTTAAAGTAGATCAATACCCTCTGTCCAGGATAGAGGGTATCTATGAGGGTATCTACTCACTGGAATTTAGAAGATTGAGGGGGGCTCTTATTGAAACGTATAAAATTCTAAAGGGATTGGACAGGCTAGATGCAGGAAGATTCAGGTCACAGTTTAAGGATAAAGGGGAAGCCTTTTAGGACCGAGATGAGGAAAAACTTCTTCGCACAGAGAGTGGTGAATCTGTGGAATTCTTTGCCACAGGAAACAGTCGAGGCCGGTTCATTGGCTATATTTAAGAGGAAGTTAGATGTAGTCCTTGTGGCTAAAGGGATCAGGGGGTATGGAGAGAAAGCAGGTACAAGGTTCTGAGTTGGATGATCAGCCATGATCATTCTAAATGGCGGTGCAGGCTCGAAGGGCCAAATGGCCTACTCCTGCACTTATTTTCTATGTTTCTATGTTTCTATGTTTCTATCTCTGCAAACCTTTCTGGAGGAAGTACTTCAGCACAGTCAACTTAGCTGAGGCCTCCATACAGATGGAGATGGAAGAAGAGTCCAATGTGTTTCTCACCATAAACACTCACAAAGGGCTTTATCACTATAAAGGCTTGATTTTTGAGTAGCATCTGCACCTGAATTCTGGCAGAAAGCAAAGGACCAGGTGTTGCAAGGCTACCCAAGTGTTACCCAGATGGCATCATTGCTACTAGTGAGGATGGCAGGGAACATCTCCAAAATCTCAAGACAGCATGAAAAACATTAGAAGATTATGGACTCAGAGCACAATTCTTCAGTGTGAATTCTCTAAATCAAGCACCACTCTCTGTGGTCGTACCATTGACGTACAAGGATTATACAAGTGTGTTGAGAAAATTCAAGCTGTGGTGGTTGCTTCATAGACAAAGGATGTTTCATAGTTGAGCTCCTTTTTAGGATTTGTCAATTACTATAACAAGTTCCTGCCAAAGCTGGCTACTATGCTACACCCTGTGAACTCATTACTACATATCAGGTAGAAATGTCAAGGGACAAAGCAGTGTGAGGTGGCTTTTCAAAAGGCAACGGAAATAGTGACATCAGACATTATTCTCACACATTATGTTCCACACTGACCAGTGAATCTTGCCCGTGATGCCTCTCCTGATGGTATAGGTGTAGTCATATCTCATGTTATGAGCGATAGAAGTGAATACCCCATAGTCTTTTCATCACGTTCCCTTACCACTACTGAGAAAACATTACACACAACTTGACATGGAGGCCTTGAGTCTGGTTTGAGGTGTAAAACGTTTCAACCAGTACTTGTAACAGAAAGAGTTTACCCTCATTACTGATCATCAACCACTGGTATCCATTTTCAGTCCACAGAAGAGTGTTCCACTAACAGCAGCAGCATGAATGCAAAGATGGGCTCTATTTCAGAGATGGACGCAATTATAAGACCAAATTCAAGAGGACAACCAATCATGGAAATGCTGGTGGATTGTACTGTTTACCCTTGGAAATAGAAATACCTGAGAAGTTTTACAAAAGAGGACACTCCTCTTGATGTATTCTCCCTAATGCAAATTGGAAGTCTCCCTACTACAGCAGAGATGATCCAAACGGAAACCAGAAAACACCCCACACATACTCAGGCCTACATGGCAACCCAAAATGGCTGGAATTTGCAGCAGAAACTCCACTTCCTCCATATTATCACTGCTGGGATGAACTTTCCCTCAATGGGGGTATCCTTTTGTGTGGATTGTGAGTTGTTGTACCATCCAAGCTGAGAGCTAAAGTGTTGGAGGAGCTACACACTGGTATTCTAGGCATGGTCAAAATGAGAGTATTGACTTGAAGCTTTGTCTGGTGGCTTGGGATAGATAATCAGATCAAGCAGATCACCATGCACTGTTTAGGTTGCCAACACATGCAGAAGATGCCAAGTGCAGCAACTCTCCATCCTTGGGAATGGCCTGCATTGCCCTGGCAGAGGATTCATGTGGATTTTGCTGGATCACTCATGGGTAAAAAATTCTTGGCTGCAGGGAATGCAGCTACAAAGTGACCAGGAGTGTTCCCAATATCCCCCACTACAGCCTCACACACTGTTGCCGTGTTGAGAAGCCTCTTCTCAAGGACTGATGTTCCAGAAGACTTAATCGGCGACAATGGACCACAGTTTGTTTCAGAACAGTTTCAGCCATTCCTGAAGATCAGTGCAATAGGACATATTATGTCTGCACCATACCACCCAGCTACAAAAGTCTTGGAAGAAATGTTTGTCCTAAGTCTAAAGAACACACTGCAAGCAACATCAGCAGAACATGCTTCACTAACACTGAGTCAGAAGGTCGCCAGTTTTCTCCTTGTGTATCACAATGCAGAACACACCGAAGTCAACAACTCACCAGCTATGTTGTTCCTTGAGCTCATTCCTGGATCTCCACAAACCATATCTCAGAAGCAGGATGCAGGATAAGCAGCTGAGACAAATTGAGGGATCCTCAAATGAGAAGATTTGATGCTTCACTCCTGGCAAAGGACTAAAGAAGTGATGAAAAGCGGGTACTTGGAAAGACTAACAATAGAACTAGACCACTCTTCTACATAGAGGAGATTGCATCTGATGTCATCTGGAAATGGCACATTGATCAGCTGAGGAGAGTAGAGTCAATTTTTAGTGAAGTAAGGCATCTAGAACTGTCAGTACAATTTCCTGCAGTCCCAGAGTCATCTCCTACAACCACCACGGAGAAGGCCCAGAACCTGAGATTGTTTCACAGCCACATGTCTCGCCTGTCAAGCAGAGTAACCACCTACCTGCCCCGCCCCCCGGTCAGGGAAGATGTTATCCCACAAGAGTAAGAAATCCTCCACAGCAATTTAATCTTTAGGCCTGAATGGGGCAATTTAAAATTTAAAATGCTGTGGATGTCTATATAATAGTTGTATCACATAGTGTATTGCAACAACAGCCAATGCTCTAGTCACATATGGATCAGTCCTTTATTCAGAATGGATAACACCATACTAACTAACATTAGAATCATATCAATCACTGCTGTAGATCTTCAGGCAGACTCACTTTAATAACAATGACATATGTATAAGAATCAGCCAACTGGACCCAAAATATTCCTCAAATTCTTGCACTCAAACAACATAGCTTTAACCAAAATACTCGCGACATAAATCTTATCTGAGGTTTTCAATGTTTTGTTTTTAACCTTTCTTCTGTACATTTTTAAAATAATTGAGTAAATGTTCATGAAGTGAGAGAGAAGCCTTCCATTGGCTAAACTTGTTGAATATTTCAGATGCATATTTGGACATGAAGCACACTGCATATGCTTAGATTTCGTACTAAGGTAAGATAAGCTTTGAAAAAAATGTACCATTCAGCTACAAGTTTTCAAGTGAGAAGTTTAGTTAAAAGTTTTAAAGAAAACTTAATGAATAGTGAAAGAAATAATCTTATTGAAAATAATGCATTTTTGACTTAAAAGCCTTTCTTTGGACTTGTAAGTTTTTAGTAACTAGAAAAATAGATTTTTTTCAAAGAATGGGGATTTTCAATTGATTGTAGGAAACAAATTTATTGCCCATCCTGAATTCATGATGGACAATGCAGCTACTCAAATTTAACATCGAACTCTTAACACAGCACCACCCAGCAGAAATCTAAGGCATTAGCAATTTTAATGAGTTCTGAGATTTTCTTTTGGACTTAATGGCATTGGACTTTAGAACTGAACATGTTGCATATATATATAAAATGAAATATTTAGTAAGAAATATCACTGATTATTTTCCAGAAAATGCTTTAACAATTATGATAAAATAGGCTTGATGGGACACTACCATTGCATGGTGTGGAGGGAGTTTGGGATGTGTGCAGCTCCATTTGGGATGGGCTTGTACTACTGCACGTGCACCTAATCATCAGTTGTATGGTCTGCCCAGTTAGCTAGGAATTGGTGGCATAACAAAAAAGTTTTGAACTCGACATTAGTCAACTTGAGTTTAAAACCCACTGAGGTAAAATCTTTCATTGATGTCTGCAATGATGATGATAAAACCATAGATCATAAGACCATAAGGCAGAGGAGTAAATGCTTGATTAAAGACGAACTGGTTTACTAACAATCTTTAGGGATTTCTTTCCTTAGCTGCTTGGTTCCAGATGTGACACCCAGGTAAACATTTACAGTATTGATGAACACAGTTTGCCAAACCCACTCAATACAGCAGTGAGGTATGGACATTAACTTGTGACTTTGACGGCAATGCCCACCTCCTCTTAAATGAATAATTTTAAAAGCTCTTCAAGTCCAAAATAAAACATAAGCACCCTTGTGGTTTTAATTTTTAAAAGCAGGCATCTTGGTGCAAAGTAGAAGTTATTAAGCAGGCGAAATGTACAGGGAGTGTTCAAATGTATCGAGTGTTTGGAGACAGAGTGCCACTGAATTTATATTTTAACTTTTTTTAAAGTTAAATAAACATGCCTTCTTGAAACAGCTGGCTCCGCTGTTCTTTTCATTAGGATCTGGTTTATAGATTCGGCTTGCGATGCCATTATCCTTGGCAGATATACAAGTTCACAATACAGATGTTCTTTCTCAATTTTGCACATTCTGACTCTGATAAGATTATGATTCATCCAGGCCATATATTAAATTCATGCTGGAGAATTTACTTTTCAGCATTCCATGTGAGTCGAATTAGGCTGTAATTCACCTACGGATGATATCTATCAGTAAATTAGAAAAATAAAATTTTGTTTGTGAGAGGGATACCATTTAGATCTGTGCGTAAAATGTATCACCATCATCCAAAGTGGAGTAAGTTCATATTGGACTCTTTAAGGACTGACCATGGGGCCAGTGATTTAGCCATTAGGTTAGTATTCTCAGTGCTATTTTGAACTCATCATTGCAAAAGAGCTCCTTGTAAGGCTTAATTGCAAAGCCTAGGTTCAGCTGCAGATTGGGCTAAGTGAGCTGGCGCCTAGCCTGAGTAAGCAGCAACCTTATTGTCCAACAATGGAAGAGGACTATGATCCTATGACTCTATGAGAAGGGCACCAATAAAGACATCCTTGTTTTTACACTCTAGCCCTCTGGAAATGAATGCTAACATGGCTTCTGGCTTCCTTTCCAATTCAACCTGTAAGTTAAGGAATCCTGAGCCTCTCTCATACCTCTGTAATTTATTTTACTCAACTATAATACAGATACATCCATCATATCATGATGGCTGCCTCTTAAGACTTCTCTTAACTTAAGCTCCATATTCAAGCCTGGATCATTAAACAACACCCAAATCAGAATAGCTTTTCTCTTAATGGACTCGGCCACAAGCCTTATAGGCATTCTACAAATACCTTCTCTTTGGACCCAGCACAACCTGATTTTCCCAATCTACTGGCATGTTGAAATCCTCTATGCTCATTGTAACATTGTCCTTTTTACACACATTTCTATCTCCCATAGTGATCTGTACCTCACATACTGACTACTGTTTGAGGGCCTGTATATAACTCCCATCAGGGTCTTTTTACCCTTATAGTTTCTTCACTCTACCCAGCCAGCTTTTACATCTTCTTATCCTATGGCACTTGTTTCTAAGGATTTGATTTCATATTTTACCAAAATAGTTACCCTATCCTCTCTGCCTATCTGCCTGTCCTTTTGATATGTAGTATATCCTTGGATGTTAAGCTCCCAGCTGTGATCTTCTTTCAACCATCCTTCCATGATGCCTACAGCATCATACTTGCCAACCTATATCTATGTTTCAAGACCATCTACCTTACTCCACGTACTCCATTTACTGTACCACCATGCCCATTCATAAAATGGTAAGTTTGGCTAAAAAAAAATCCCAATTTTAATCCCTACTCCTTAGTGATTTTCCCATTAAGTGATATCAATCCTGAAGACTCTTTTTGGAATTATTATCCAATTCTTTTTGGAATTGGATAATAAATAAAAACGTCAGGGCAGCAGGGTCCCTGCCCAAAACATTAACTATCCCTTTGCTTCCATGGATGCTGCCATTGCCACTGAGTTCCTACAGTGCATTTTCTTCACTCCAGATTCCAGCATCCGCAACCTCTAATGCCTCTAGATACAGTGCTCGGTCAAAAATAGGAATAGTAGCAATAATTCAACAACTTCCTGCCTGCCTAAATGACATAGGTCAGCCAATGAAAACAAATGCTTCATAAACACAAGGGATTCTGCAGAGAAATCTTGAGCAACACACACAAAATGCTAGAGGAACTCAGCAAGTCAGGCAGCAACTATGGAGAGGAATAAGCAGGTGCAGGTGAACCTTCATCAGGACTGAAAAGGGTTGGAGGTGAGCATGGAGAAGGCAGAATAATAATGTGGAAGGAAGGGAAGGAGTACACGCTGGCAGGTGATAGGTGAAACCAGGTGAGGAGCAAGATGGGTGGGGAAGAGAGGGAAAAGTGCTGAAGAAGAAGGAATCAGATAGGAGAGGACAATGGACCATGGAAGAAGGGAAGGAAGAGGGGAACCAGAGGGAGCTGATGGGCAGAAGAGAAGAAGATAAGGGGTGAGAGGATAACCAGAATGGGGAAGGAAAAAAAGAGAGGGGAGATTAATTAATGGAAGTTAGAGAAATTGATGTTCATGCCATCAGGTTGGAGGCTACCCAGATGGAAATTGAGGTGTTGCTCCTGCAACTTGAGTTTGGCCTCATCATGGCAGTAAAGGAGGACATGGACAGACATGTCAGAATACAGTATGAACAGGATGTCAAATTGAAATGGATAGCCACCAAGAGATCCTGCCTTTTATGGCAGAAAGAGAGTACTTGACGAACTCCAATCTACATCAGGTCTCATCAATGTAGAGAAAGCTTCACTGGGAGCAGCAGATACAAAAAAATGTCACTTCACCTGGAAGGAATCAGGAGGCAACACCAACACAGTCATTAATGTAGGGGAGAAAGAGTGTTACCAGTGTAGACTTGGAACCTGGACTGTTTTCACAATACCAGTGAAAAGGCAGGCAGAGCTGGGGCCCATGTAAGTGTTCATTGGTCATGCTTGTTTCCTAAGGTTCAGAGTTCACTATCTAAAGCAATTTCGAGCACAAAGCTTTGTGGGACCATTAATTCCCAAATCTCTTTCACAGGTTTTTGACATTCAAATAAATGGCATCGAATCATTTCTCACTGAATCTCTTTTAACGGTTTCAACCTTTCACCTAATTTTCCCAGTTAATAAAATTCATCCCCATTTTGCTACATGCCAGGAATTACAGACTAAAGATAAAATAAACTGAAGACTTTATAGCTATATCTTTGTTATAAACACCATATAATGAACTTCTTAAAGCTCCTGACACAAGCATGCATTAGTGCACATATTATCTCTCCTGTGGGACAACCTCACCTCATTCTACAAATATTCTTACAATTCAACAAATTTCTTTCTGACTTTCAGTAGATTGTTTTCATATAACAATCTTTGGCAGTAGAGGAGATGTTGGGGTAGGGCAAGAGAAAGCAGATGGCTGTTTGAATTCCAACATACCAAAATAATGAGCAAGAAACCATTAGCTGATGCATCCAGTGTGCCTCACACTCATGAGAACAGGCGCATTGTGACCAGGCAATATACTTGCACTTCAAGGAGACAGAAAGGGGGACAAGAAAAATGGGAACGATTCCCATAAGCACATGTTGACCAAAAGGTATTGAGTAATACCACAAAACAGTTGTTCCGGCTCTGTCTCCCTTGCACTGTCAAGTGCTCTGAGCACATAACGTTACTGCAGATGTCTGGTCATATTTACACCGCTGTAACTAGGTGACAGTACATACAGTGATTGTTATCTTGCCTAGATTACTAGTCACATAAGGGCTCAAATTTACTTCAAGGATTTAGTAAATCTAGTTTAAAATGAGCAAACTTGCACCAGTTGCGAGTGGGTTGTGGAGCACTTACACTGAATATCCATCTGTAATGACTGTGTCGTGTTCTCACTCCATTGCAAACTACATTCTTCCATATGTGCACTGAGCGGTGCTCCTGCAAATCATTTTCAGGCTTATTACACTTACGATACAAAGATGAAAGACTGCTCATTAATTCCATATAGGAGGGAAGGAAAACTCACCAGACATCACAACTTCAAACCTAGTGGTAACAGGGCAACAGAGTTAAGCAAACCATTCTGTCTGAATTGCAATCTTTCTTTTCTAATCATGGAGTTTCATTTAAATCTAATTTAATTAGTAGGTAAATGTAGATACTTGGACTTTAAGAGCCTCTTGATAAGGTATGAAAACAAGAATTAGATTTATTTATTTCGTTTTTTTAATCAAATGTACTGAACACAGAAACGTACAGTGAAATGTGTCATTTATGTAAACAACTAACACACTCAAGGGTGTGCCAGGGGCAGCCCGCAACTGTTGCCAAACATTCCAGCGCCAACATAGGATGCCCACAATACTCAGCAAAACAACAAAACAGAACAACAACAACAACAACAGCCAAACAAGCCCAGTTCTTCCCTCCCCCTCAGCCACCCACCCAGGTACATACACAGTATTCTAACAGCTGGTCAGGCCATCTTCTTCAGCCTCCAGCCTCCAGTAGGCATGTGGTTTTGCAGAAACTGGACCCGACTTCCCTAGAGGACTAACAGAGATTCACAGTCTCCAGATCCTCGAACTTTTGGACATAAGATCAACGTTTGGGCTCTGATCTGGACCTCCAGTCAACCTTTGGGGTTCGATCTGGACTTCCAATCAATCTTTGGGCTTTGTTCTGGACTTCTAATTGACCTTCAGGCTTAGATCTGGACTTCCAATTGACCTTTGGGCTTCTATCTTCAGTATCGACGCAGGACTCACAGACGAGGACGAATGAGGGCTGAACTCCAGGCCTCAAAAGTCAGACACACCAATGAAGAGACCCTGAAAACTAGGCTTCGATCTTTGGCCTCACCCACATCTGACCATGCCGTTTCCACTTGGCTTCAAACAGACAGCAGAGGCTTAGATTCCAGCCTGCTCTCTAAACCCACCCCACCCCATTTTTCTAAATAGTTTTTAATGATAAAAATTTATTTCACTTAGTGATGTCCAATGGTTGAATATATGAGATTGATATATGTAGAATTCTGGATCTAACAAAATTGGAGCACTTGGGTTATATACTGGCTAGGTTGAAGGCTGGTTAATGGTGAGGAAACAGAACAGGATTTTCAAGCTGGAAGGTTTAAATGAAGGGATTGCTATAAGAATCAGTGGTGAGGTACAGGTTGTTCACAATTTACATCAATGATTTGTGTATATATCCTAGCCTGAAATCTGATGGCAGCATGAGTTGTAAAGAGGATGTAGAAATGCTTCAAGAGGAGAGAGTCAGGTAAAGGGAATAGACTAGGACCTTGAAAATTGGAGAAGCACATGAAAAGATTATTTAGATATTATAGAGCCCAGGGAAAATTCACCTGGACTAAGGTGGACAGATCTGGTCTCCCTATCTCAGAAGGTATGTTCTTATAAGGGAAGAAGAGCCACAGAAGTTCACCCAGACTGATTTCTGTGAAAGAGACGCCCTTTATGAGAGGCAATTGAGAAGGCCAGGGTCTTTACTCTCTAGAATTTAGTGGCTTGAGTAGAGTTCTCATTGAAACAGACAAAATTCCTTCCAGGCTTAGTAGGAGATGATTTCTCTAGTTGCCCCAGGGATCACAGTCTCAGACGAGCATTTTTAGTGGTAAAAATTTATTTTACCTATTGGTGCTCAATGGTTGAATATATGAGATAGATTTAAATAGATTTTTGGTTGCTTAAGTGAATCAGGGGATATATGGTTAGTAAAGGAGATTGATGTTGAAGTAAAGGAACAAACATAATTTTATTGGATGAAAGAGCACGCTCTAATGCCTGAATGGTCCACTTTTGCTACTATTTCTTTTGGTCTATGCACACAGGAGTGCAGCAAGACACAGGGATGTCAGAGGTGAGATGCTGAAGACAGAGTTATTAGGACAGGGCAGGGAATATGAGGCACATTCAGGTGTTTAGGAATTTTTACCAGACACCATCCTGATTTGGGTATTCACATCATTGCTGTGACTCCCTAACTACTAGGACTGTGGTGGTATTTTCATCAGAAGGGCTATGGTAGTTCAAGAAAATGACTTACCATCATCTTCTCGAAGGCATTTAACAGCTGTAAAAACTGAATAAATAAGAAGAAAATTTTAAAAATGCGATTATTAACATCTCTAGAAGGAAGAAACTACAAAATTCCAGGAAGAGAAGCCTCTAATTGGGTTAAAGGAGCAGAGGGATATTGATATAAAGATGTATAGGTTACTAAAGCAACACACACAAATTACTGGAGGAACTGAGCAGGTGAAGCAGCATCTATGGAAATGACCAACCAGTCGATGTTTTGAGCCGAGGGCCTTCTTAAGGACTGGAAAGGAAAGGAGAAGATGGCAGAATAAAAAGGTGGGGGAGGAGAAGGAGGCTAGCGAGAAGGTGATAGGTGAAAACAGGTGGGTAGGAAAGGTAAAAGGCTAGAGATGAAGGAATCTGATAGGAGAGGTGAGTGGACCATTGGAGAACTGGAAGGAGGAGGGGACCCAGGGGAAGGTGACAGGCAGATGAGAAGAGGTAAGAGGCAAGATTGGGGAATAGAAGAAGAGGGGAGGAGGAGGGAAATTTTTTTTATCAGAAGGAGAATTTGATAGTCATGCCATCAGGTTGGAGGCTGGCCAGACTGAAAATGAGGTGGGGACGAAGCAGAGGTGCTTAGCACAGTACTGAAAGCAGTGATGCAGACTAATAATGTCATTGAGAGAAGTGAATCATAGGGGTTCTTCTCCAGAAGCATATAATGAAACTACAGAAAATTAAACACATTATATCCTTGTTATATCACAATTAGAATATCATGAAAGTTATGGTTCCCGGATTACTATAAAGAAACTTGAAGGGTAGTGGAACTCATTGAATACATAGCTGCATTTAAGGAAAAGCCAAGTGAGGATGTAGAAGGATACTCGCAAAGCAAAATACTGAAGATGTCCGAAATCTAGTTTTTAAAAATGTGCTGGAAATAGTTAATAGGTTTGATAGCATCTGTGGAGAAAGACTCAAGGCTAATGTTTCAGGTTGATGATAATCATACTGGGATTAGAGAAAGCGGGAGGGAGGAGGCTGGTGTGGACCAAAAACAAATCAATGGACTTTGTGCTGTATGCCCTGCTTCTGTGCTCTATGAAAACTTTGCAATACCTCTCATGATATCCCCATTGTAAAGGAGCTGCTCCCCTGTGAAATAGTTGTAGTGAAACTGCGTACTTACTCTTTTCAAACAGGTTTGCAATTACATTAATTAGTCCGCATATGAAATCTGTCACTAGCTTCTTTTTTTGGACCTTAGGACACATACAATAAGAAAGCCAGACCTTGAAGTACACTTATTTTATCATCTAAATAGACTGCTTAATTTAAAGAAATATAATTTAAATTCCTTAAATGGGTAATCTTAAGCAACTGGCCTCAGCCAGTTTTGTCTGTCATAACAGACTTGGTGAAAGGAAGAAACACAATAAACAGATTCCATTGACCGGCATGGTTGGAATGTATTGTGTATGATACCAGGAGAGCAACGAAGCTCATTACTCCCATTTAGGAAGCAAATGTTCCTGCAGACAGAACTCCAGTCTCTCCACATTATTTGCGAGAGTTGGAACATTCAAGAAGTCACTTAGTAAACACATTAAATTGAATTGTAATCTTCCATTTCCTCTCACTGATGAAAATTTATGGATTTATTAATAAAATTTTTAAATGAATTATACTTACAGTTGAATGTTGGAAGTATTTACTTCAGCAGATTAAAGAATAATTTACACCCCCTTGTACTACACTCTGGCCAACAAGTGGATGAAGTCAATTTTTTTGATTGTGTAGCTTTCATGTTCTTTTTATTTTGTTAAAATGTTTCTCAAAGGATAATGAAAATATATGACCGAGAAAGAGGAAAATTTCCTGCGCACATAAAATTCGTACCACACACGGTGGCTGAAGTACAGCACTCGATCAGCACAATCATTTCTTCTTTGTAAGATGTAATCAAAAGCAATAGTTTCCCGAGGCATCCAGTGGCAGGGGCCAATTTCCCGTGTAACTTATCTTAGTTTCTGATGTTTGGTGGTCCTCTCTTTTCCTTGTCTCATCCTTGTTTGCTGAGATGTAATTCTGAGGGCACAGATGGCCCTCAGATAGCTGAAAGGCAGCTCCTCATTTGAGGAGGACATGTGAGCTGAATCTGATAGACCTCTGCAACAAAACACACACAAAATGCTGGCAGAACACAGCAGGTTGAGCAGCATTTATGGAAATAGATAATCAGTCAACTTTTTGCACTGAGACCATTCTTCAGAACTCAGTCCAAGCCTGCTGAGTTTTTCCAGAATTTTGAGTGTGCTGCTTTGGATTTCCAGCATCTGTGGAATTCATGTTTCTGATACTCGTCTCACCTGTAATTCACATCTCATGACTTCCTAGTAGGACCTAAATGCAGTGCTAATTGGAGGTGGTCAGTCCAAACTCAGGCTGCTACAGGGATTCAGAAAGTGCATTCATTGAGTGCAATCTCACACATTTTAGATTCCATTGGCAGGACAAGATCAAGAACTCTACTTGGTCTAGTTCCTTTATTTACTACAGGGCTACAGAGCTACCTGTGGACTCTTCTTACCTCGCTGAGATTGGCCAACTCAGCCCTTACCAGAAACTAACTTCCATGTAACATGACAGAATGTTGGCAAGGTTCCAACAGAAAAGCTTTGGAGCAGTGGGTACTGAAGACAGGACTTTCAAGTTCTCACTTCATCTTTAGAGACTGGCCTCAGATGAAGTGTTTTTCCTGCTCAAAAGTGGGATTCTGCACTAGATTATTTGAGAGTCCGCTGGAATTAAATCTCGCCTAAATCATTCTCTGAGGTAAATCTATTTGTCAGTACATGTTTACCATGGAATTAAACAAATCAGAGAATGTGTGCACAGGGACTGAACTAGTCAGGTTGATGAACTGAAGGAGGCTGGACCTTCCTGTTGACATTTGCTGATACAGAAGTACGGTTGTGGATGGGCGGAGATAAATTCCAGACTCCACAGATCCGGGATGGGGAGTTGTGCTTGTGCAGGTCTGGAGACCTTCTGTCTCAACCTGGACTGTTCATTTATTGGTTGGAGATCAGTCATCAATTCGGCTTCATATAAGGATGTATCACATCATTTTTAGAATTAGAATTAGAATATTATTTCTCACATCAATCTCACAACGAGGGAGTAAAAATCTTTATGTTGTGTCTCTGTCATTATGTACAAGCAATAAGGAAATGTGGGAAGATATTGCCCAGAGATTAAGATTGCATACATAATTGTTTTGTATACATGTGTGTACAGTCAGGTACAATGTATAGTCAGGTATGCAATCAGATCAATGTGTATTGATCAATCTGACTTCAGGAAATCTCATGAAAATGGATACAATGACCCAACACTTGGACCAGATCTCCAATGACCTAGCACTTGGACAAGATCATAACTCCAGCGACACCACATTTGGATCAGCTCCAATCCTCCCAGACTCGAACCCAATTGCATTACCTCTCCATCCTTCTCCAGACCAGATCTCATCTCCAACTCTCTGCATCTCCAGGTCCATTCTTGTCCTGTCTCACCCTGACAGCCATTCACCCACAGATCAGGTTACATTTACATCTGCAAACGTTTTTGGATCTCCAAGTGTCACTACCTGCATATTTAACTACCACCTCTCTTCAACAGGGAGTCATTCACAAAGTTTGTAATCTACGTAGGCCTCACTCAGCACAGGGTATCTCCTCAATGGCTGTTTTTCAGTGAGGAAATGTGAGATTTATATAAATATTAAACAAAGTTGTCTATCCCGTTCATACAGAAGGGAAACAGTGCAAATGCCGATCTGTAAAGCTACACAGCAGTGCCCCATTCAATAACCATCAGCTGTGTTCATTTTTTAAATTTTGCTATCAAACACCTTACAAGTTCAGCATTGCCGTGAATGTGACAAGGTCAAGTAAAACAGCATGAAAATAAATGCAGAAAAACACTGCTAATTCAGATTGGCAGGATGAGGATTTGTTTCTTATAAGATGCAGAGGCAAGCCAGTCCAGATAACATATACAAGAGGAAGTCTGCAGATGCTGGAAATCCAAATAACACACACAAAATGCTGGAGGAACTCAGCTGTCCAGGCAGCATCTATGGTAAAGAGTAAATTGTCGACGTTTTGGGCCGAGACCCTTCAGCAAGGCATATTGACCCTCACAGTGACTGGCACGCTGCTGTTTGCAGAGCATCTCACAGAACATGTTCCTAAAGCATTCAAAGTACCATCCACTGCTGAGGAATCCATGTTGAATTCTGCTGCCTTTACACAGTATCTGTACATCTGTACACAGCTATGCAGCGAGTTAAACAACTTCTCAAATATCGCTTGAGATGGAAGCTTTCTTCAGGGTTTTTAATGAGAACTCTTTACCAAGAAACCGCAGAAAGTTAAGTAAAATAACTATTAAATTCAACAGAGTACCATCACTGTAACATTGAAGCAGGTTTATGGGTTTGGTGAATGAGACAGAAAACATTGACTGTGAATGAGTATATTAATCATTTATTTACAAACAGTAAAAATTCAATCAAGCATTCATGTTCCCCCAAGTTACACAAACTACAAAGTTGAATATGCAACCAACAGATACTTAGTTAAAAGTGCACATGAAACATACCTTCAAGGGCTCTGCACAGCATGCCTTAGACAAAGGGAGAGAGAGAGAGAGAGAGAGAAGCTCCCACACATGCTACTCTTCATACCCTGGATACCCGAAACAGGACACCTGGTAGCCAAACAATGGGAAGAGCAGCTGCAATTTTTAAACTAACCAATCACGATAAGCAGCTTTTGACAAGCAGAATAAGCCATGCCTCCCACAGGACAATTGCACCCCTAAATATACTATTACTAATACTTTTGATTCGTCTCACAATCCGTAATACATGTATGCAACACTCCATAACTACACAGTGTAAACAAGAGTAAGATCATTGCACAAAGCTAAACTTAAACATAACACTCCCTTCGAATTATATCTACTAATTCGTTACCGATATAACCAAAAATATCGCTGTTTCAGGAGCAAATGAAGAGAGGATGGAGATGTATGTCTCTCCACCTTATGCTTCAAATTGAGTCAAAAATTAACCTGTGCAGGATATGATAAGAAAAACAGCTCATGTACAGGTAGTGATGTTCATAGAAAATGAACTGTGCCTCTAGAGGCCAAGACACTGCCATCCATGGGATGTCAAACATAACTACTGAAACAAAATGTCAAATGATCATTTCACTATGTGTTTGGTAAAAGAAGCACAGTCTCAGAGAATACTCTTGAAAACAGTCTTACTACACAGAATTTATTCTCACATCGAAAATGCTGGTCTTGATAAATGTGGTGAACTACATATACCTGTCTGGACACGCCCCCCCCCCGCTGACTGTTCCTGTGGCTCCTCCCACAGACCCCAGTATAAAGGCGATTGGAGGCACTGCTCCTCCCTCAGTCTCCAGGATGTTGTGTGATGGTCTCTTGCTGCTGACAATGCTCTCTTCCAGCTAATAAAAGCCTATCTCTCGCCTCACATCTCCGAGAGTTATTGATGGTGCATCAATAACATACTTGCTAGTGGTAATGACGGATGAGCAGACAGGTAACATGGTGCTCACCCAGAATGGTGATTGGGTGAGATACTTTGTGGCTTCTTAACATGTCCTCCGACCTGCAGTAGCCCCTCCGAGTCAAGAAAGGGACCGAGTTTACTAATGGGGCTTTGTTTTAGGAGAGATTCCTGCTTTGCGATGCACTGCACTTCCTCTTCATAAACTTGAACAACAAGAAGGGTTCTATCCTTTGCCTGATTCTGTTGCTCTGCGCTGAGAGGTTGCTTGCAGGTGTGCCAAGCATTGCGAAGTCTGCCTTTGTCTACTGCTGTTAAGGAACAAGCAATTTGTGAGAGCTGGCTTGTTGCTCTGGTAAGTGACTTCCAGTTTGAAAAGCACTCAAAGTGTGCACTGTGAGTTTGGAGCAGTGAAAAATGAGTGATGTTGGTTAACGTTTAAAGACATATTTCTGCATCTGCTTCAGGGACAGCTAAGTTGAAAGTTTCCTGCTGAGAATCAGCCAGGAATTCTGGCCAGTTAACCATGAAGAGATGGTGAGCTGATCAGCTTAGAGCCCTCTTATAGCAGGATCAGCCAGTCTGAGATCAAAGGGAACATAGTCCCATTGGTTCTTCTGGGTTGATTGCCTGATATGGTAGATCCTATTATATGCATAATTATAGAATCTCTTTGTTTCATTAAATATATAACCAAGCACAACCTTGCTGTTGGTAAAGAACTTGACATCATCTAGTTGCGTGTCCAGCTCTTTGGTTATCATCTCTGCCATCTCATTATCAAGTTCAAGCCTTGGTATGGTGAGAACTGGTTTGGGAGCAAGCTTTAGCTTGCCCAGTATGAATCCAACTTCACTTTATCCAGCAGCATCTGTGATCTTCAGGTACACAAACACAGCAATAGCTTTAGTTGACACATCACAGAAGATGCAGATCTCTTTCTTTTGAGCTGTAGATAGTGGAACTGTTATACAGGTTCTTGGAATTTTCAAGCCTTAAGATCCTGAAGGGAAGAACACCACTGCTCATGTTTCTCTTTAATGAGTGGGATATCCCATCCACAGGTACCTGAGGTCAACTCCCTTAGCATGAAGTGTCCCTGGATACTGACTGGAGCAGCAAATCCAAGAGGGTCAAGTAGGCTGTTAATAGTCGATAGCACACCACAACATGTCAAGGGACTTTCAGTATCAGCAACCTGGAATGTAAGGGTGTCGGTAATAAGGTCTCATCCAAGGCCCAGACTGTGCTGCATAAGAGGGTCATATCCAAGATCAAGATTCTGTACACCTTTGGCCAAATCTTCAGATGGGAAACATTGCCTGACCTCTGCACTCTTGGACACAATCTTACAGAGTCTGAGTCTTTGTGCCAACATGTCTTGTGCCACTTTCAGCACTGCTTCTTCTGCACTAGAAAATGATTTAAGACCATCTTCGACATAGAAATGCCTCTTCGTGTGCCTCCATGCTTCAGTCCTGAATTCCTTCTCTCCCTCGATGGCTGTCCTCTTAAGACCATAGATTGCCACAGCTGGAAAGGGGCAGTTACCAAATGCACAAACTCTCATCCAGCACTCCAGAATCTTCTGATCCTGTTGGAGGTCATGAAACCACAAGGATCTGAAGGGGTCGATGATCCTCTCTCACTAGGAAGCTGTGGAGCATTTGTTTGATGTCTGCCATCACTGCGATGGACTCAGTTCTGAAGCACACGAGGACCCCGATCGGACTGTTATTGAGGTGTGAACCCCACAAGAGCACATTGTTCAGTGACACACCTTGGAACTGTGCACTTAAATTAAAGATAATCTGCAATTGTTCAGGTTTCTGGGGGGTGGCAAAATCAAAGTTAGGCAAATGCCAGTATCCTTTGTTGGGATCTGGTGGAGATACTAGCTCAGCACGCTTGTTCTTGAAGAGTCTCTCCATGAACCCCGTGTATCGATCTTTCATTTCCAGTTCCCTTCTCAATGTGTGACTGAGAGACATGAGTTGACTAAGGGACAGCTCTCTGTTGTTTGGTAGGAACTGTGGAGAGTGTAAAGGAAGAGGAACTACCCATCTGCCAGATCTGTTTGAGTAGAGTATGTCAGGGCATTTGATTTGCTTATCACCAATCTTCTCTTTCATATAGAGTCTTCTCTGACAGGGAATGAAGTAACTTGGGCACTAGTCTTAAATGCACTGACTGCAAGCTGATGGGCACCATTGAGGCAGACTTCACCCACCATAACCCAGTCCAGATACAGGTGCCTTGCACTGTTCAAGTACCTGATGTGCATTCGGAGAATCTCCGCAGAAAAATCAAGTGGGGGGATCTTGACAGCTCTGGCCTTAAGTTGTGAATAACCATTTGTAGCTTGGGGAGTTTGGAATCCTTCACTTTTGTTGGGAATATGGTTGCACTCAGTGAGGGTTGGTAAGGGGAAGCAGATCTCCCTTCTGCTGACATCATGCCAAATCCACTGGCTCTTCTTCCAGCAAATTCTGATTTTCCAGAACATGTCTTTAGAGTGTATGGGGAAGCTGATATGTGCTGATCACATAGAAACATAGAAAACCTAAAGCACAATACAGGCCCTTCGGCCCACGATGCTGTACCGAACATGTACTTCCTTTACAAAATTACTAGGATTACCCATAGCCCTCTATTTTTCTAAGCTCCATGTACCTGTCCAGGAGTCTCTTAAAAGACCCTATTGTATCTGCCTCCACCACCGTCGCTGGCAGCCCATTCCACGCACTCACCACTCACTGCATAAAAAACTTACCCCTGACATCTCCTCTGCACCTACATCCAAGAACTTTAAAATTGTGCCCTCTCATGTTAGCCATTTCAGCCCTGGGAAAATGCCTTTGACTATCCACACAATCAATGCCTCTCATCATCTTATACACCTCTATCAGGTTACCTCCCATCCTCCGTCACTCCAAGGAAAAAAGGTTGAGTTCACACAACCTATTCTCATAAGGCATTCTCCCCTATCCAGGCAACATCCTTGTAAATCTCCTCTGCACCCTTTCTATAGTTTCCACATCTTTCCTATAGTGAGGTGACCAGAACTGAGCACAGTACTCCAAGTGGGGAGTTGCACTCAGTGCAGTGTCTGATAGCTTCACAGTTTTTTTGCTTGGTTGCTGTTGAAGCTCAGCACTTAAAACATATTGAATGCTTTAGAAAGTGTTTCCATTCTGCAAATGTTTTTTTCTCTCTGAATCTTCTGTATTCCCTTAAGGGCTGAAGATTCTTGAGGACCAGTCATTGTCTATTGAGGTTCATGATGGAGTTTTCTACTTCAGTTTTGTCGACTGTGATAGGGGCCCTGATTTTCCATGCTTCTGCTTGAGACTGCTCTTTGAATGGCCTGTTACTGGAACTTGACAGCATAAAGCCTGGATCATTTCGCATTTCTGCATTGCAGCAGATGAAGTCCACAAAGAATGAAAATGGTGGATAGGGCCATGATGCTTCATTTTATACTTGTTACATACAGTTTTCCACTCTTCTTGCATATTGTTTTTTGTAGTTTCTCCATTATAGGGTTTATTCCTCTTGCTGTATCCAAGAAACTCAGCCCAAGTTGGTAGCCCTCATTTTTCGCAGTTCCGATAACAGATCTGCAAGCTCCTATAGCTACTGTATTCTTTGTGTGAGAGGACTGGAAAGTCATCAACTATGCTGGAGAAGAACTTTTGATTACCTCTGGAGAATCAGAGCCCTTGTCCAACCTCTGTAGATCCTTCGCTGGATTATTAATATGAACTGCCCTAACCCTTCTTGCAGTGACGCCCCATCAAGCCACTCACAGAGAAGGCTTAGCTCTTCACTAGCTTTGAGACTTAATGGTTCCACAGCACTATGCAAGCTTGACTTCCAGGACAAATAACTGGCAGACTGGTTGTCGAACACTATTAGTCCTGCTGCGATTACGTTCCAACGGGCCAGATCTAACATACCTGCTGCCCCTGAATGAGAGCATTGTTGAGACTGGTTTGCTAAATGTGTGTCCTGGGATGGATGGAAATTCAGTCTGTCTATCTCTGTGCAGATGGGATTGACATCAATAGCTACTCTTGGCTGAGGTCCTTGCTGTGATGGAACTGCAGAAGGGGGTGTTGTGGTTGGATGTCAATACCTTGACTATGAGAAGGCATGTTGGCTGTGTGATGTGGACAGCTACTCCTGGTAGAGTGGGTCACACCATGCAGCACTGTCTTTATCATAGCCAAAATGCTTTTGGACATATTATTTAGTAAGATGCATTGATTGCTGTGATGGCAAAGCTCAACTGGTTCCAATTATACACTCACCACCTTCTAAGTCACCTGCCGCTTCATGCACCTTTGCCTCAGCTGAGGCGGCCTCAGCTTCACACTCTTCCTGCCTCTACACATGCTCGCTCTCTGTCGCTAAATGCTTTCTCCATGTACGCCGGTGGTATTAAATGTGATTCTCAGCTTTCTACATTTGCATCTCAACTTCATGCTTGGGAAACTCTGCTCTCATTCTTGCCACTTCAGCTCCTGCTGCAACTATGCTATTTGTGGTTTCAGTTGAGCATCGTAAAGACACGATAGATGAGTCACACTCTGACCTGATTTCCAGGTCTTGGTGATTGACATTGCTCGGGTTGGAAGCTGACATTACCGTCAATGAAATTCCGACATGTCTCCAGTCCACAGTGATGCCTCTGAAGACAAGTTCTCTTTTCACTCTACGCCATAGCATCCAGAGACCAGAAACACACACGTGGACTGCTGGGGAGGAGAGACAGGCTGCAGGCAAGAGGGATAGGTTCCAGATTTACAGAGAGGGACCTACTAAAGAAAGGCAGCCCAGTAGGAAGTGATGCATTATGGAAGGTGGGCAGTAGCCCAACCACACTTGAAGAGTGTGGCAGGAGGTGTCAACAATTGCCACCTCAAGGAATGAGTTCCTACACAATGGAGCAATTTTGGCAAGATATCTCATATTGCACACAGAAGCCCTGCCTGATTCGTCCCTAGATGAAGGTTGTTCTGCACCCTCTCCCCCTATCAGCCCACCATGCAAGAGATCAAGCCTCCAAAGCCAGCATAATAAAAAGGTCACTCAGTGTCCTTCATCTCCACTATTTAGACCTAATTTCTTCAGATTTTTATTTCCATTTCCTGAAGTGTGACTAATGGGAGAGCATTTGTAATCAGCTAATACATACATAACAAAACAAATGTTTTTCTGCTGTGCTCTATGATCCCAATAATTAATCAAAAAATACTCAAAATTAATCAAAAGAAATTAATCAAAATTGGCCATTTTACACTATAACCTGAAGTGAAAAGTGCCTTAATGTCTTTCTGTTAAAATGGCTGAGGGGAGGCGGTCAATTTAAAACAGGTATGTTCTGCTAAGAACATCACAATGTGTATGTTTTACAAATGATTTTCTGACATAACATGTGGATTTGGTCCAGGTGTCTGGTTACTTAAGTGACATAGCAATCCAATATCCTTTTTCTACAGCAGACAGCTGATTTATACAGTTATTATTGCAACAATTCTGAATTATGCAAGTACTTACTAGAAATTAATTTATCAAATTCCATACAGTAATTATGCACTAATTTGATTAATCACAGATCAGAGTTAAATTTTACTCAACTTTATAATGCATTCATTCAGTATGCTTGTTTTATGATTTTAGCAATGACATAATGATTATTCACGTTTAGTCAATGAGTAATGCAGTTGAGAATTTACTTTAAGTAAAGCAGTTGTACCTTATCTTTTACTTTGTCAAATTAGAGATAACGAGATTGTCTTTATTCCATTTTGATGAGGTAAGACGTGAAAGAGGAGTTGATTTGTGCCTTTTTTTACCTACTGTAACAGTAGTTTTTGATTAACCATTAACTTTCTTATCCTATTCAATCATGGGATGTGGATGTCAGCAGCAACAGTTACAATTAATTGCCTTTGAGAAGCAGTGGTGAGTTAGCCCCCTGAACTGCAGCAGTGTGCATAGTAACAATGCACGTAAGTGGAGAGTTTGATGATTCCCAGCAATGATAAAAGATATCATGCCAGGATAAGAAGGAGAAGGATGATCCATGCACCTAATTCTGTAAACTATTACCTTTATGAAATGGGCAGTCACTCTCACTCTCCCAAGCTATGTCTGCATTTGGACCAAGTCTGTTATAAACCTACAAAACTGTAAGACTTTGAGCAGAATTAGGCCATTCGGCTTACGTGGTCTGCTCTGCCATTCAATCATGGCTGATTTATTATCCTTCTCAACGCTATTCTCCTGTCTTCTCCCTGTAATTTATGACACCCTTACTACACCCTTTCACACCCCCAGGGGTGTGTCCTCTCTCCACTGCTGTTCTCCCTCTACACCAATGACTGCACCTGCTCCAACCCCTATGTGAAGCTTTTGAAGTTTGCAGACGACACTACCATCATCGGACTCATCCAGAATAGTGATGAGTCTGCATATCGACAGCAGGTGGACCAACTGGCACTCTGGTGCAGTCGGAACAATCTGGAGCTGAACACGCTCAAGACAAAGGAGATGATAGTGGATTTCAGGAGACATCCCCCCGCTATGTCTCCCCTCACAGTCCTCAGCAGCCCTGTGTCCACCGTGGAGAACTTCATGTTCCTGGGAACCACCATCTCTCAGGATCTGAAGTGGGAGCAGAACATCAGCTCCATCCTGAAGAAGGCCCAGCAGCGGATGTATTTCCTGCGGCTCTTGAGGAAATACAGTCTGCCTCAGGAATTGCTGCTGCAGTTCTACACTGCAGTCATTGAGTCTGTCCTGTGCACCTCCATCATTGTGTGGTTTGGAGCCACCACCAAGCAGGATAGAACCAGACTACAGCGCACAGTGAGGACTGCCGAGCGCATCATTGGAGCCTCCCTGCCCTCTATTGTGGACCTGTACTCTTCCAGGTTGAAGAAGAGGGCAGGGAACATCATAAAGGACTCCTCCCATCCTGCGCACGGACTGTTTGATCTGCTTCCGTCTGGTAGGCGCTTCAGATCCCTCCAGACTAAGACTAATAGGCATTGGAGAAGTTTTTTCCCTACTGCGGTCACTTTGCTGAACAGTTAACTGCCGGTTAACTGTCGGCTAACTATTACTTGGATTGCACTACCTGTATGTATAATCTATATTTTCATTTATATTTATCATTATTATTGTTATGAGCAGAGAGACAACATCTGCCGGAAGTAAATTCCTTGTATGTGCATAGGTACTTGGCGATTAAAGTCTGATTCTGATTCTGATATGCTCAATGATTTGGCATCCACTGCCATCTGTGGCAATGAATTCCACAGATTTACCACCATCTGGCTGAAGAAATTCCTCCTTATCTCTGTTCTAAAGGGAAGTCCTTCTACTCTGATGCTGTGCCCTCTGGTCCTAGACTCTCCCACTATTAGAGACACCATCTCCACATCCACTGTATCTAGACCTTGTAATATTTGATAGGTTTCTATGAGATCCACGCTAATTCTTATAAACTCCAGCAAGAATAGGCCCAGAGCCACCAAACACTCCTCATACATTAATCCTTTTATTCCAGGGACTAGTAAACCTCCTCTGGATATCTCCCATGCCAGCACATCCTTTTTTAGATACATATAGAGCTCAAAACTGCTCACAATACTCCAAATGCGGACAAACCAATGCCTTTTATAAAGCTGCCACATTACATTCCTTGCTTTTATATTCTAGTCAACTGGAAATGAATATTAACATTGCATTTGCTTTCCCTACTACTGATTCAACTTGCACATTAACCTTTAGAGAATCCTACACTAGGACTCACAAGGTGTTCTGCACCTCCAATCTCTGAATTTGCTCTTTGTTTAGAAAATAGGCCACACATTTATTCCTTCTACCAAACAGCATGCCCATACACTACCCTGCACTGTGGTCCATCTGCCACTTCTTTGTACAACCCCCCAGTGTTCCCAAGTCCTTCTGGACACCCTCTGCTTCCTCGGCATTACTTGCCCCTCCACCTATCAGGAAAGTCTGGAAACAAGTGTTCAAAAAGAACTGCAACTGAGCAGACTGTTTGTAATTAAGTTCTGCTTGATTACACTGTGGATGATTGTTTACAGCAACGTGTAATGATTATGAGTTGGCTGATGGGACAGTTCTTGGGATGACAGAACTTGCCTGGCACCTTCTCCTGAGAGGGAGGGAAGAATGTCCGGAATGCCGATGTGATATAGCCAAGTGTCCTCCCAAAGTGTGTGAAGGCTTTGTTTGAAGGTTGCAATATCTCTAAACTGTGTTTATGACTTGGCATAACCTTGGGATATATGACTGATGCAAACCTATGTTGATTGGTAGAGATGATTTTAAGGTATGCTGCATGAAACAATGTATCAGTGTGAATGCTGCCAGTTAACTCTAAATAACTTCTGGACTCTCAGAAATTCCTTAATTGTTAATAAAGCATGGAGCAAAGTTCAAAGTAAATTTTATTATCAGAGTACATATATGTCACCATATACAACCTCAGGATTCAAACCTTCAAGCCTCAATCTTAGGCTTAAAATCCATCTGAATTCGTCTTACAAAAAATGAATATCTGTCTCTTGTTCCAGTTCCACAATTCACGAGCTATCTTTCCACCAAGTACATTAAATGGTTAAATTGTTAACAAGGTTTCAACTCAAAGATAAGCATTGCAAATATTTCTAACATTTCATTCTGTGGCCCCAGCATATCTGGGAATGAGTAAAGGGAATGAAATGTAGCCACACGGTGGTCATATCTGACACATATTGGCAGGGACCTGGGCAGAAGTTATTTGAACCTTGATTTCCCAATACAGTCAGATGTAGCACTTACTGTATACGGGCAGGAGGAGTTGACAGAAACACCAAAATAGTTAAACAATTGACTCATGCCTCAAATGAGAGTTGTAATCTGATCACTGTTACTTAGTGGAGGAACATGCCCTAAGCCCACTAAAGCCGCACTGAAGCCCACACTCAATGACCCAATGATCTAGGAACAGCTTCTTCCTCTCCACCATCACTATTTATTTATTTATTTTGGAATGTCTAGCAATTTGTGCCTTTAAACTTTACTGCCGCCACAAAAAGAAAAACAGATTTCACATCATATGAGATAGTGATAATAAACTTGATTTTGATTCTGAAGTCCATTGAGTATCCACCTATTGTGCCATTTACCAGCACTTAGGTTGGTCAGCATTGTTGATGCACTACAAGAGAGGGTTACAGGGATCAGGCAGAAGAAGAGGCTAAAGTTTATTTAATAACAGAGCAGGATTAAAGGTCTATATGGTCTACACCATCTCCAGTTTCCCATCTATGGGTTTATGAAACCTAACTATACACGGGAAGCCAATGAACTTTGAGGTAGAACAAGGTTTAAGGGAACTACTCCTTGAATTCCTCACATAACTACTTCATCACAGACCTAGTGGCCTGAGAGTGGGGGTATTATTTTGTTGACCATTGCCTCCACTGAGTTACCTTGCCACCATTAAAAATAAATGCCCTGTAGGTGCACAGTGATTACATTCAGTGATCCCTCCCCTTCTTAAGAGTTTGGCATCGAGTGGCATAGGCTTGCTTCAGTGGTGGCACAAGTTTCTTGAAATTATCCAGATGCCTCACAGCTTGGTATGACAGCTGCTCTGCCTAACACCACAAGAAATCACAGAGATTGCCCAGTCCACCATGCAAAGCAAACTCCCCTTCATTGACTCCATCTACATTTACCACTGCCTCAGGAAAGCAGGCAACATAATCAAGGGCCCTTCCCATACCAGTCATTCTCTGTTCTCCCCACTCTTGTCAAATAGAAGCTTGAAGGCTGAGAGTTCAAGAATCCATTGTTATCAAAATCTTGAACTCCCGTACGCTAAGCTCTTGAACACTTGATCTCACAATCTACCTCATTGTGCTCCTTTCATTTTAACTACTCTTTCTCTGCAATTACCACACAATACCAGCATTCTGTTTTCTTTTTCCTATATCAATGTAATTATCTACGGCATAATCTGACTGCACGGCACGCAACATCAAAGTTCCTCACTATATCTTAGTACATGAAACAGTAATATACATATCTATAGTAATAAATTAATTGTGGTTAGTGTGGCCCAAAGCAAAAAAAAGATGATTTGTGTAAATGCTTAGTGCTTTACATGAGATACACACACTGAAATCTTATGTATCACAACAACAAATCGATGCAAGATCCATGCAGAGCAGCAAATCAGTATGCATTTTTGTTAGTGATTGAATTTTTGGTTGTTGTCTCTGTCGACCCATCTATAAGTATAACTCAAACACGAGAAAGTCTGTGGATGCTGGAAATCCAAAGCAACACACACTGGAGCAAATGCTGGAGGAACTCAGCAGGTCAGGCAGCATCTATGGAAGTAAATAGACTGTTGATATTTCAGGCTGAAACATGGAAGAAACATAGAAAACTTACAGCACAGTACAGGCCCTTTGGCCCACAAAGCTGTGCTGAACATGTCCTTACCTTAGAACTACCTACGCTTAACTGTAGCCCTCTATTTTTCTAAGCTCCATGTATCCATCCAGGAGTCTCTTAAAAGACCCTATCGTTTCCGCCTCCACCGGCAGCCCATTCCATGCACTCACCACTCTCTGCGTAAAAAAACTTACCCCTGACATCTCCTCTGTACCTACTTCCAAGCATCTTAAAACTATGCCCTCTGGTGCTAGCCATTTCAGCCCTGGGAAAAAGCCTCTGACTAGCCACACGATCAATGCATCTCATTATCTTGTACACCTCTATCAGGTCACCTCTCATCCTCCGTCACTCCAAAGAAAAAAGGCCGAGTTCACTCAACCTATTCTCATAAGGTATTCTCCCCAATCCAGGCAACATCCTTGTAAATCTCCTCTGCACCCTTTCTATGGCTTCCACATCTGTCCTGTAGTGAGGCAACCAGAACTGAGCACAGTACTCCAAGTGGGGTCTGACCAGGGTCCTATATAGCTGCAACAATACCTCTCGGCTCCTAAATTCAATTCCATGATTGATGAAGGCCAATACACCGAATGCTTTCTTAACCACAGAGTCAACCTGCACAGCTGCTTTGAGTGTCCTATGGACTCGAACCCCAAGATCCCTCTGATATTCCACACTGCCAAAAGTCTTACCATTAATACTATATTCTGCCATTGTATTTGACCTATCAAAACAAACCACTTCACACTTACTTGGGTTGAACTCCATCTGCCACTTCTCAGCTCAGTTTTGCATCCTTTCAATGTCCCTGACAGCCCCCCACACTATCTACAACACCTCCAACCTTTGTGTCATCAGCAAATTTACTAACTCATCCCTCCACTTCCTCATCCAGGTCATTTATAAAAATCACGAAGAATAGGGGTCCCAGAACAGATCCCCGAGGCACACCACTGGTCACCGGCCTCCATGTAGAATATGACCTGTCTATAACCAACTCTTTGCCTTTTGTGGGCTAGCCAGTTCTGGATCCACAAAGCAATGTCCCCTCGGATCCCATGCCTCCTTACTTCCTCAATAAGCCTTCGATGGGGTACCTTATCAAATACCTTGCTGAAATCTGTATACACTACATCTACTGCTCTTCCATCATCAATGTGCTTAATCACATCCTCAAAAAATTCAATCAGGCTTGTAAGGCACAACCTGCTCTTGACAAAGCCATGCTGACTATTCCTAATCATATTATACCTCTCCAAATATTCATAAATCCTGCCTCTCAGAATCTTCTCCATCAACTTACCAACCACTGAAGTAAGACTCACTGGTCTATAATTTCCTGAGCTATCCCTACTCCCTTTCTTGAATAAGGGAACAACATCCATAACCCTCCAATCCTCCGGAACCTCTCCCATCCCCTTTGATGATGCAAAGATCATCGCCAGAGGCTCAGCAATCTCCTCCCTCACCTCCCACAGTAGCCTAGGGTACATCTCATCCGGTCCCGGTGACTTATACAACTTGATGCTTTCCAAAAGCTCCAGCACGTTCTCTTTCTTAATATCTACATGCTCAAGCCTATCAGTCTGCTGCAAGTCATCACTACAATCACCAAGATCTTTTTCCATAGTAAGCCTTGCATGGGGTACCTTACTAAATGCCTTGATAAAATCCATATACACTACCTTCATCAATGTGTTTAGTTACATCCTCAAAAAATTCAATCAGGCTCATATGGCACGACCTGCCTTTGACAACCATTCTTCAGGACTGAAAATGAAGGGGAAAGATGCCAGAATAAAAAGGTAGGGGTGGGGTGAAGGAGGCTAGCTGGAAGGTGAAGCCAGGGGGGTGGGAATGGTAGAGGGCTCAAGAATAAGGAATCTAATAGGAGAGGAGAGAGGATCATAGGAGAAAGGGAAGGAGGAGAGGGACTCAGAGGGAAGTGATAGGCAGGGGAGAAGAGGTAAAAGTCCAGAGAGGGGAATAGAGGAAGGAAAAAATATTTTACAGAAGGGGATATCGATAATCATGCCATCAGGTTGAAGGCCACCCAGATGGAATATTAGGTGTCGCTCCTCCACCCTGAGGGTGACCTCATCATGGCACAAGTGGAGGCCGTGGACTGACATGTCGGAACAGGAATGGGAATCAGAATTAAAATGTTTAGCCACCAGGAAGGTCCGCTTGTGGCGGATGGAGTGGAGGTGCTCGAGGAAGTGGTCCCCAATTTATGATGGGTCTCATCAATACAGAGGAGGCCACATCAGGAGCACCGGACACAATAGACGACCCCAGATGATTCACAGGTGAAGTGTTGCTCTCAGAACTAAGAACTATTTGGGGCCCTGAATGGAGTTGAGGGAGGAGGTGAATGGGCAGCTGTAGCACTTGTAGGGATAAGTGCCGGGTGGGAGATTTGTGGGAAATGATGAATGGACAAGGGAATCACAGGGAGGGGAGCGATCACTATGGGATATGAAGGGGGAGGTAAAGATATGTTTAGCGGTAGGATCCCTTTAGAGATGGCGGAAGTTGCGGAGGATGACACAGGAGTTGGATACAGACACTCATGAGGTGGTAGATAAGAACAAGAGGAACTCTATCACTGTTAAGGCAGCAAGAAGAATGGGTGAGCACGAATGTTGAGGAAATGGAGGAGAACCAGGTGAGGGCAGCATCAATAGTAGATGAAGGGAAACACTGTCCTTTGAAGAAGGAGGACATCTTATATGTCCTGGTAAGGAAAGCATCATTCTGAGTACAATTGCAGTGGAGTGAAGGAACTGAGATAAGGGAATAGCATTTTTACAGGATATAGGGTTGGGAGATGTATAGTCAAGATAACCATGGGAATTGGTAGGTTTATAAAAGATGTTGATTGACAGTTTGCCTCCAGAAATGGAAACAGAGAGATTGAGAAAGGAAAGGGAGGTGTCAGAAATGGACCAAGTGAATGTGAGGGCAGGGTGGAGGTTAGAGGCAAAGTTGATGAAATTGACGAGCTCAGTTTGAGTGCATGAAGCAGCACCAAGGAAGTTCTCAATGTGGCAGAAGTAGAGTTGGGGAGTATTACCATGGAAGGCTTCAAACATGGACTGTTCTATGTAGCCAACAATAAGGAAGGCATTGCAGGGGGCCATGGCTATCCATTGAGACTGGAGAAAGTGGGAAGAGCTGAAGGAAAAATTGCTGAGGGTGAGGACCAGTTCTACCAGTTGGAGGAGGGTGGTGGTTGAGGGAAATTTTTGGTTCTTTTGTCAAGAGAGAAGCAGGGAGCTTTGAGGTCTTCTCGATGGAGAATAGAAGTGTATAGGCTATGAACATCCATGGTGAAAATAAGATAGACAGGACCAAGGAATTCAAAGTTACTGAGGAGATCAAGAGCGTCAGGAGAGTTACAGGTGTAGAATGGAATTGAGGTATGAGGACATGAGTTCAGTGGGGCAGGAGCAGTCAGAGAAAATAGGCCTACCTGGACAGTCAGGTTTGTGGATCTCAGGTAGGAGGTAGATGCAAGCAGTGCTGGGTAAGGAAACTGTGAGTTTGGAGGCAGTGGTTGGGAATTATTCAGAGTGGATGAGGTCAGTGAAGGTGTCAGAGGTAGTTTTCTGATAGTGTGGAGTGGGGTCCTTCTTGAGGGGTAGGTATGAGGAAGTGTCTGAAATTTGCCACCTGGCACCAGCAAGGTAGAGGTCAGTGCACTGCACTACAACAGCCAGAGGAAAGAGGAGGGTTGGGGTGTACAGGGTAGGTGAGGTGGGAGAAAGATGAAAGCTCCAAGGACCCAAGAGGTGATGGTGGAGCCTGCGATTCATGGGGTTGGAGAGTGGTGGTGGGTGAAAGGAAGAGCCTCAGGGCACAGCAGCAGTAAGTAAGTCTTGCTTGGGGGGTGCAGGCGGTCAAAGTCCAGGCTGGAGCCAGAGCTAGAAGGCGTGCAATTTGCAGTCTGAAGGCGACCGGGGTCGTGGCAACCAGCATTGGCAGCGGTGGAATCTGAGTTCTCGATTGGTTTGGGGGTCGTTGGAACTTGGGCTGGTGTCAATAGTGTCACCGGTCCAGAGGCATTGGAGCTGGGGGTGGAGTCGATGAGATCCGTGCTCTGCAGGCGTCCGATCGAATCGGTCCAAGCGGAAGGCAGAAGAGATCGCAGTCTGGCAGTGTCCAAGGCCATTAGAGTTGGAGAGGGCAGGATCTGTATCCTGGAGATAGCTGATCTTCTGATCCTTATTGGTATTTTGGAATTTTTTACTCAAGAGATTATGGCTCTCATTAAATAATTTTCATAGACAAGTGCATACATCTTGTATTTAACTGAGTGTTGAGATCATGACAAGCTTTTGGAGAGCTGCTGGAATGACAAGACATCTAACCACATTTAGCCTCCTGTCTTGCATACAATTTCCTTTGTCATGCATGAATGAGTAAAGCATTGCATCTTCAAATCCTGTTCCTTCAGCTTAAAAGTGATAGGAATTTATTTCACAAAAAAACAACTAAACATATTTCACGTTTAGTTTTATACATCCCACAGATTTCATCTCACCTGATCCCTTCAATGGATAAAATTTGTAAAGATTTCAATTGTGTTAACCCATGTAACTCATGAATACTCTACACCTACAAAGACCCTAAAATTGAAATAATGATATCACCTTGTGACTATTCAAGGGCGACACCTTGATGGAGAAAGTTGTCTCTTCAATTACCAATGCAGTTATTTGTAGAACATGTATTGGACTAAAGTGGGTAAAGGAGACAATCAGAACGATGAAACAAGGATCTAATGTCCCATGACTTTTCCCTCAAAGGGGAAGGCCTTTACTTAATGCATGTTCTCATTCCTGCCAAGAAATGAAAGCAAAAGGATTGATCAGACTTCACAGAGCGGACAGCATGTGGGAGCTGCATTGCCAGTTCCACTTGCACACAAGGCAAGGAGAGAGTAGCCAAATCCACAGATTCTCTTATTAGCCTTTAAATAGAAGCAGCTGACTTCCTGTCCGAAGGTCAACACTGCCAACTTGTAATGATGAAATGGCTGAACTGGTGCATCATGAAAACAAGTTTCTTCTGCAAGCCCTTCGAGCTTTTATAGAAACATAGAAAACCTACAGCACAATACAGGCCCTTCGGCCCACAAAGTTGTGCCGAACATGTTCCTACCTCAGAAATTTCTAGGCTTACTCACAGCCCTCTATTTTTCTAAGCTCCATGTACCTATCCAAAAGTCTCTTAAAAGACCCTATCGTATCCGCCTCCACCACCGTTGCCGGCAGCCCATTCCACGCACTCACCAGTCTCTGAGTAAAAAACTTACCCCTGACATCTCCTCTGTACCTACTCCCCAACACTTTGAACCTGTGTCCTCTTGTGGCAACCATTTCAGCCTTGAGAAAAAGTCTCTGATTATCCACACGATCAATGCCTCTCGTCATCTTATACACCTCTATCAGTTGAAAATGTTTTGAATCTTATTCCTAAATGGCTGATGCCTTAAACTGAGGCTATTTTCCAAGTTCTAGTCTTTCATATTAGGGTAAAGATCCTCTGAAGATCTAATCTGGCATGTCCTGCACATTTAGCATCCTCATTAAACCAGATAGTTTCAGTGCATCTTATTTATAAGTTCGTTTATAAGCTGATTCCAGACAGCCTTTTGCCCAGTTGTTATAATGAAGTTAGTTTAAAATTCTGCAAGTGTCACATTCCTCTGTGCACTTACCCTTGCTGATAGACTAACAAGGAAGAAAGAAAACTTTGCTTCTCTAATTCGGAGTGAAGCAACCTGCTTAGGGTGTAACTTATTTCAAGTGAAAGGGAAGGCCTAATTTTAACCTTATCACCCCAGTGGGCTGAGGGAGTGCTAAGTACCATTCCTGCACATTCCGGTTCAACACCATGTTACATAGGCTGCTTTGATCGTGAAGAAGGTGCCCATTGCAGGCAGTCAAGACAATATGTAATACATAACGTAACCCAATGAAGTCACAAGGACCCCAGTGAGATATTAACTCAAAATGTCAAAGCTCCTCCCCACTCTCCAGCTTCCCAAGAAAGTCTGGCAGGGATACTGCATTGGGCCATTGAGGTATCGAGACAAACGGAACAGATTCAGAACCCTTGGCCTACCACATTTTCGCTTACACTCCAGCACCCATTTGCACTGATCCGACACTAATCCAGTTTTATACTCCCCAATTCCCATTAATCCCCCACAGGTTCGATCATTCATTTACATGCTTGGATTGATATACAGTGGCTAATTAATCTTTGGGATGTGAGAGGAAACCAGAGAAATGCAAATGGTCATAAGTGAACACAACAGAGTCCTTAGCTTGAACTCAGGGTATTAAAGGATTCCAGAGAACTTCAGTAAACCCTGTCTTCTTTGCTACTTTAGGACTGTCAGTGAGTTTTATCTGCTCATCAGGGGTGTTGCTATTCTTGGACAGAGCGAAACTGAGGTAAAGGAGCTCTTTTGGCCACTTATTGCACTGCTGCTGTCCCTAATGTGTCTCTCATTTCCTCTGTACTTACTGCCTGTAACACCAGGCTCAAAGACAGCTTCTGCCTCACTGTCATAAGACTATGAAATGATTCTCTAATGAAATAAGTTGGACCCTTGACCTCACAATCCATCTTGTTATAAACCTGCACCTTATTAATTGCCTGCAATGCACTTCCTCTGTAGCTGTTACAATTTATTCTGCATTGTTAGTGTTTTAACTTGTTCTGCCTCAATGCACTGTGTAATGATCCAATCTGTATGAACAGTATGTAAGACAAACTTTTCACTGTATCTCCATACAGTGAAACTCAATTCCAAATCCAACTGCCCTCTATCAGCTGCTTCCTCTTTGTCTTCAAAACCTTCCATGGCATTCAATCCAGCCCTTTAGGACTTCTGAGTTATCTGCACTCCTCTGCTTCCAGCTTCTTCAGATTTGTGCTTTTCAGTGGTCCACCACAGTTGAGCGTGACCTCAAGCAGCAAGGTGTTAGTCTCTCTGAAATGAAGCCTCCAGCACCCAGTGCTCCAAGTGAGGTTGCAGGCCATGTCTGGAGGAATGACAGCAGCTACTGAAGCTTCAGTGTATGAGGAGGCTGGTGAAGAACATCTATTCAGTACAGCAATTAGAAAGGCTGTGATGGAGGGGAAAGAATTGGGACACTGTTCAGAGAGAGGCTGAGAGAAATGTTAGATATGAAGATAAAGGGCAAAGCGTGTAACTTCACATGAAGAGGTTCGGCCTGCTCTAAAGTGAGGTTAGCACAGGGACACAGCCAAAGTGATGAGGAGCACATCCCCTCTGCCAGGTGATTTCTAATCCCATAATTTATACCTCACTGGTCTCGAATTATCAACCACATGAAATTCCACACTCGTTTTGTACCCTTTCTACCCAGTTAGCACTCTGAAAACTAAGGCTTCTTGTACTCATTCAAGAGGCACAGGCCTCACAGGCTGAGCCAGCTTTTAATTGCCTGTCTCTAAGGGGTGATAGCTGAAAGCTCTCTTCAAAGTTCAGAGTAATTGTTTTCAATTTATTTATTTAGAGATAGAGCGCAGAACAGGCCTTTTTGGCCCTTCCAGCCACTCCACCCCGCAACCTGCTGATTTAACCCTAGCCTAATCAAGAGACAACTTACAATGACCAATTAACCTGCTAACTAGGATGTCTTTGGACTGTGGGAGGAAACTGGAGCACCCAGAGGAAACCCACACGCACACGGGAAAGAATATACAGACTTGTTTATGGAGGATGCCGGAGCTGAGTCCCAAGCTGTAATAGTGTCGCACTAACCACTACGCTACCATAGCACCCTTGTCACAATGTGTTTACAATGATAGGAATTTGTTGTGAAAAATGCTCTTATTGAAGTAAGAGCTCAAGCTCCAATTGTAGGCTGTAGCTAGTTTCTATTTGAGACAATGCAGCAGCCTGATTTAACACAAGGAGCATGACAGGCACATTTTTATTCATTACAGGATGCTCGTGTTGTTGGCAGGGCCTGCATTTATTCCACACCAATACCTGCCTTCTTGAACTGCTGCAGTCCTTCAGGTTAAGGCACACCCTCAATATTTTGACTCGGTGTCAATGAAAAAACAGCAATATATTTCTTCAGGGCTGCATGTGACTTGGAGAGAACCTGTAGGTAGTGGTGTGGCCTGTTGGTCCTTGGTGATAGACATTATGGCAAGGGGAGATGCTATTGGAGTACCTAGGTGAGTAGTTTGTAGTGTATTCTACAGATGGTACATGTTGTGTATTTACTATTTCAATAATATTTTAGTAATCCTGTATTCGTTGATAAAGCATTCCCTGTTTACTTAAATAATTAATTATGCGTTATATGTAAACTTTGTTAACTGCATACATCAGCACACTACGCACATGATATGGGTGAACCTTGCTTAAAGTATGGACATGTATTTTGGACTCCTGTGTACTTCCTTGAACTAGTTTAATGTTTTGAAGCTACAAACTTTAACATTTATAGTTGCAGTGCCTTGGTGGAGGACGGAGCGAATGTTTAGCACGGCGGTTAACGGGGTGCCAGTCAAGCAGGTGAGATTTTTTCCCTGGATGTTGACAAGTTTACTGAGTATGGATGGAATTGTACTCATGCAGGCAAGTGGAGGGTGTTGTTAGATTAGGAGCTAAATTGTCATTTTTCTTGTAGCTTAACTTTCTTTGTGTTTGCTAAATCACCTGTTTGTAAATGTTCAGTGGATTTTCAGTCATTTGCAGCATAGCTGCTTCTTCATTTCATTGTAATTTATTTGTCTGCAGTTAGTGTCACGCCATAAATGGAACTGTCTTGTAGGCTGTTATTATCAAGGAACTTTCATATCTGTCTAGTTTGAGCTAGTTTTCAGCATAAGACGACCATAACTTTTTTTGCAACACACATAAAATGCTGGAGGACCTCGGCAGACCAGGCAGCATTTATGGAAAAGAGTATAGTCCACTTTTTGGGCTGAGACCCTTCATCAGGACTGGTGGAAAAAAAGAGGTGTTTGTCATGTTTGTATTGTGCAGTGCTGCTGCTGCAAAAAGCTAATTTTCGTGGCACTTATGGCCTGTGTATGTAAGCTTATGACAAAACTTTGAAACTGAATGGCAAATCCAGTAGATTGAATGAATTGTTGGTTTTCACCCTATTCAATATTATGCGAAATTGTTCAAGTGAAGTGGCATAATTAAAACAGAAGCTGCTGGAAACACTCAGCAGGTTGAAGTCGTATTTGTGGATGGAGAAGCAATTAATGTTTCAGGACTGAGACAATTTGTCAGAAACTTTAACAAGGGAAAACATTCTTTTTTCTGCACAATAGACACAAATTGCTGAAGAAACTCAACAGGCCAGGCAGCATCTATGGAAAAAAGTACATTCAACGTTTCGGGCCATAACCCTTTGGCAGGACTGGCTGTAGTAACGGGTCTGGGTAAGCACGTGGTCAGAGACGGAGAGCAGCAGGGATCACAGCAGGGGAGCAGTGAGAGAGAGTTTCACTGAACTCCCATCGAAGGGAAGATTTAAACTTCTTCAGGGTAGACATCCCTGGTAGAGACTTCACAGAGTAGTACTCAAACCACAAACAAAGACAATCTGCAACACACACAAAACACCTGAGGATCTCAGCAGGCCAGGCAGCATCTATGGAAAAAAGTACAGGTCTTGCCAAAGGGTTTTGGCCTGAAATGTTGCCTGTACTCCAAATGCTACCTGGCCTGCTGAGATCCTCCAGCATTTTGTGTGTGTTGCTCAGATTTCCAGCATCTGCAGATTTTCTCTTGTTTATCTTTTTCTGGGGTTTGACTGCCTTCTTTTTTTAATGGTTTCTATTGGGTTTCTTTGTTTTGTGTCTGTCTATAAGGAGATGAATCCCAAGGTTGTATAAAGCATACATACTTTGATAACAAATGTACTTTGAACTTTAAACTTTGGACACATGATGCCCCTCCCATCATGCTTATCCATTAATGTGTCTAACTCTGTTTCCTAATGAAAGCGCTCAGATAAAATTGTCCTCTTTGCTTAAATAAAACCCTTTCACTTGCAATATGGATTGTTACATGTTCATGAGGTTGGATGGGCCAGCACTTGCATGGGGTTTCGGATAGGTATGTAGCTCTTGCATGGGATCCTGGACAGGTTCGTCCCATTGAGGTAGCATCGTGGTTAGCACAACGCTTTACAACACAGGTGACCCGAGATCATTTCCTGCCGCTGCCTGTAAGGTTTTTGTACGTTCTCACCATGACCACATAGGTTTCCTCCGTGTGCTCCAGTGTCCTCCCACAACCCAAAGACGTACCGGTTGGTAAGATAATTGGTCATTGTGAATTGTCCTGCGATTAGGCTCAAATTAAATTTGGGCATTGCTGGGCAGCAGGATTCGAAGGGCCTATTCTGTGCTTTATCTCAATTAATAAATTATCTTAGCTCCAGATCCAACAGTGTTCCATAATGACTTTTGACTTGTTTCTTGCAGATAGTGGATAAACCTTTAGGAGTCAGGAAACAAAAGCAAAGTACCTCGTCTCTGACCACAGTATTCACATGACTTATCCAGTTAGGTCTCAGTGGTACTGACACCACATTGTTGATGCTGGAGGTTTATTGTGAGTAATGTCCAGTATCCATGGTTAGACTCCATTGTGTTGGAGATGATAATGGGTAACTGATGGTTGGCATGGAATCAGTGGGCAAGAGGTTCTGATTCTACACTGTATCTCTTTGATACTATGACTCTCTGCTCATTACCTGGGCCAGCAATCCTCATTACCACTCACCAATCCATACTGTAACCTCGGCATGATCTCAGAACAAGGGCTTCTTTCTGTTCTGAGGACTTGCAATTGGAGTTGAAGGCATAATGGTCCTTAAGCCTGCAGCAGAGAATTCCATTCCCTCATGAATCCCTCTACAAAGAAATTTCCCTTCTGCTCTGTCTCTTGGTGATAGTTTAAAATTGACAACTTCTTATTGATTACTTAACGCTTAAATTTAAGCGAGCATCCATCAAAATGGGGCAGCTGGCAAGCCTGTAATGAACAAAGATTAAAACTGGAATGACGGCACAATTTTCTTTCTTCCGTTCTCAAACTGTTGCCAAAATAACTGCAATTTGAAATTAAAGAAGGAATGATGCAACATGACAGCAGCAATATTTATTTTTCTAAGTTGTTGATTAACTGTGTTGTGTGACTGAATGGAAAGGCTCCAGTCAGACTGGAGACATCATGCCTAAACCCAACACCAAACAAACCTGGCAGTGACGTGGAAGAACATCAGGGATTTTTTATTTTCTGGCCCCATCTTCAAGTTCTTGATTTCTCAATCGTGAATAGCCACTTTACTCCCATCTGATAATTAATCTTGTACACATGTTGACAGCAACTTTCCCCACATAAAAGCGATGTACAACCCAAATTCTGATTAGCTGGAATAAGGGATCACTTCTTCAGCTCAAAAGAAATCCTTTGTAACCAGATATTTCTGAACAATCAGGCAATGTTCTGAGACACAGGAACAACAGGACAAAAGCAAAAAATTGCAGATGGGTGGGTAAAAGCTATTTTATACATGACAACAACTTCAAATTTTCTGATGACACCACTGTTAGCAGAAGCATGAATGGGGAAGAGGGTTTACAGGAATGAGGTAGGTCAGCTGGCTGAGTGTTGTTGTCGTAACAACAACCTTGTGCTCATTGTCAGCAAAACCAAATAACTGATGGTGGACTTTAGGAAGGAGAAATCAGGCAAGCACACCCCAGTCCTAATTAACGGATTTGTGCTGGAGAGGATGAGAAGCTTCAAGTTCCTGGGTATCAACATCTTGGAGGATCTATCCTGTCCCCAACACATAAATCAAGGCGCATCAGTGTCTTTGTTTTCTTAGAAGGTTAAGGAGATTTGTCATACATCGAAGATTCTGACAGACTTCTACAGTTATAGTGTGGAATGCTTTCTGGCTGGTTGTGTCACAGCCTGGTATGAAAATTCCAATCGCTGGAAAAGCAAGAGATTACAAAGAGTGATGGCCTCAGCCATTTCCTTCACAGGTAGAGCTCTCCTTACTATTGAGGACACCTACAAGAGGTGATGTCTCGGGAAGGCGACATCCATCATCAGGGACATCACTATCCAGGCCATGCCTTCTACACAATGCTGCCATCTAGCAGGAGCTGCAGGAAACTAAAGACCCACACTTCAAGGTTCAATTGCAGCTCTTCCCCACCACCATCTAGTTCTTAAACCAACATGAAAATCCTTAATATTACCTCAGTTTATATGAGAGTCAGAATCAGGTTTAATAGGACCGGCATGTTGTGAAATTTGTTAACTTTATGGCAGCAGTACAATGAAGCACACAGTAAGTAAATATAGAGAAAAAAACTGAATTTCATTGAATGTATATATGTGTGTGTGTGTGTGTGTGTGTGTGTGTTAAATAGTTAAGTTAAAATAAGTAGTGCAAAAAAAAGTAGTGAGGTAGTGTTCATCGGTTCAATGTCTATTTAGAAATCAGATGGCAGAGGGGAAGAAGCCATTCCTGAGTCGCTGAGTGTGTGTCCTCAGGCTTCTGTACCTCCTTCCTGATGGTAACAGTGAGAAGAGGGCATGTCCTGGGCGCTGGTGTCCTTAATGATGGATGCCACTTTCCTTGAAGATGTTTTGGATACTGTGGAGGCTCGTGCCCATGTTGGAGCTGACTAATTTTACAAATTTCTGCAACTTACTTCGATCTTGTGCAGTAATTCCACCCCCTCCCCCAATACCAGATGGTGTTGTAGCCAGTCAGAATGCCCTTCATGGTACATTTGTATAATATTTCTTTTTACTCTTTCTCAACTTGTACTAACGTCATTGCATTTATTTTGTTTATTTTGTTGTGTAAGTTATATATGTTAATTTAATTTTATGTTTACTTGTGTTTGTCATGTTTGTATTGTGCAGTGCTGCTGCTGCAAAAAGCTAATTTTCGTGGCACTTATGGCCTGTGTATGTAAGCTTATGACAAAACTTTGAAACTGAATGGCAAATCCAGTAGATTGAATGAATTGTTGGTTTTCACCCTATTCAATATTATGCGAAATTGTTCAAGTGAAGTGGCATAATTAAAACAGAAGCTGCTGGAAATACTCAGCAGGCTGGGGTCGTATTTGTGGATGGAGAAGCAATTAATGTTCCAGGTCTGAGATAATTTGTCAGAACTGGGAAACTTTAACAAGGAAAAATGTTCTTTTTTTCTGTACATTGGGTGTTTCACTGCCTTCTTTTTTAATGGTTTCTATTGGGTTTCTTTGTTTTGTGGCAGCCTGTAAGGAGACGAATCTCAAGGTTGTATAAAGTATACATACTTTGATAACAAATGTACTTTGAACTTTAAACTTTGGACACATGATGCCTCTCCCATCATGCTTATCCATTTATGCATCTAATTCTGTTTGTTTCCTAATGAAAGTGTTCAGATAAAATTGTCCTCTTTGCTTAAATAAAACCCTTTCACTTACAAAATGGATTGTTACATGTTCATGAGGTTGAATGGGTCAGCTCTTGCATGGGATCCTGGACAGGTTCATCCCATTGAGGTAGGATGAAGGAAACATGGCTGACAAGGGATGTGGAACTTTTGAAAAATATTATAATATATAAGACCCAGGGCTGGGTGGACTATACCCCAGATTACCATGTGAAGCAAGGGTAGAGCTTGCTGCACCTTTGGCAATGATCTTTGCATCCTCACCGGCCCCAGGAGTAGTGCCAAAGGATTAGAGGGTGGCAGATGTTGTTACTTTGTTCAAGAAAGGAAACAGGGATCGTAATGGGAAAAAGGTTGACTGCCCACAACTTTCTGCAGATGCTGCCTAACATGCTGAGTCCTTTCCGCAACTTCCTTTTGGCTTCAGATACTCTGCCTGCTCAGCCGAGTTCAGTGGCAGAGGGAAAAAAGATTGGTGTCCATCTTTGAGTATGGAGATTGAGTGAATCCCTGAGGCATCTGTGAGATGTGGCAGAGATCATATGGTGGGTTGAAGGGCCTGTTTTTCTGCTATACAACTCCATCAGCAGCAGCAACCCAGAATGAGCTAGGAGCCAGTGTAACACTCTGTAAGGTTTCACTCATAATGTAATGGCCTCTCTGTAATGTTTCATTGCTAATGTAACGGCCTCTCTGTAACGTTTCACTGTTAATGTAATGGCCTCTCTGTAACGTTTCACTCCTAATGTAATAGCTTCTCTGTAGCAGCAGTGCTTGGGTTATGGCTAGAGATAGGGGGGGCTTTGGAATGTGTGCCATCCAATGAGAAGCATGTTTCTCTTTCTTGTGTGCCCAGGAGAAGGTTTTGCAGGCTTTTGTTTGGCGGAAGATGGAGAGTGAAGATGCCAGAATGGGGAAGTCATAGTCTCCAGGACAGAGTGGACTTGGAATGGGGTTGGGAGTTGACACCTGAGGGGAAAATCGATGGAGAACGAACAGACGGGAAAACTGTAAGCTCCAACGTTGCGTATTAGACTGTTTCATGAGAATAGGCCCTTATTCTTTTTTGTTTCTTTACTAACCCTATAGTCAAATTAAGAAATATAAAGTTCAATTGTTTAATTGCATATTGTGTACTGTTTGTTATTTCATGTTACTGATTTGTAACAGGGGAACACATCACACAGCATCCACCCAAACAAGATTTCTTGTTTGGCCAGACCGGAGGCTGTCTTCCCCTAGATTAAGCCGCTGGCCGAACCTGAGGAAAATGGGCTCAACCCTGATGACATTAAACTCGTGGCACACAACAAGATTGTCATTGAGGTCACTGGAGCCCAAAGATCTCAATGTGGGCAAGCAATGCAGTTTCAATGTTCAACCTTTAAGTAGGGGAAACAGTGTCAGTAAATCTTCGTTCCTTTGTATGTAAATGAGAACTGGTGTTATCATTTTTGGGGGCTTACACTGGAAAAGAACTGTGTGAGGAGATGCAAAACTGTCGAAAAGTCAGGAGTTGAATTTTCTGTTGCCTGATCAGATTCTGAAAGTTGTGCAATTAAGGCCAATTTTCAATAACAGGGTGCCATATTTTCTTGCTGTTGTGTGAATGAATATCTAAACTATTCTTCAAGAACCTTGACAAAGTGTCCCAACACATCAATGCTTCTTCTAATACATGTGTGAAATTATGTATAAGTATCAAATTTATTCACTTTCTCTGACTTTTCAAAATAGCAAGTAATTAGAAATAGCTTTGAATTGATCTTGAAGTTGCCCTGGGCAAAGTTTAGTGTTTGAAGTTCCCTGGAGTGTTGTGTTAACAGTTGAAGGCTTCATTGGTAGCATTCTCGCCTGAACATAAAGGTTTTGGATTTAAATCCCACTTCAGCAAAATATCCATTAAATAAATAATCTGATTTCATATTTTTTAAAAATTGAGCCCTCAGTGTTGAGTGATGCAATGAGAAACATAGAACAAAAATTAACCGGTTCTCCCTACAAGTACCCTTGAAACCATGCTTGTCAGTATTTACAGCTGGAGTGGTTAATTTCTTTGCCAACAGTGCTTTATTTTAAAATTCTACATTTTTATTTTAATTATCTTTGACCTCATTATTTTTTTTAATGCTTGAATTCCTCAGCACCTTATGCTAAGCACAGGCTTGGGCACTGCCAGCAATCCAGACTGCAGCAGTCTCCAGCCTTTCAAATCAGCCTCCAGGGAAATGCTGCTGGAGTGCAGAGTAAAGAACGAGCTTAATGCTGCAGCTTTTCACAGTCACTGAGTGGCAGAGACAGGCACAGGCCTTCTGCCCATCCGTCCATTACTGCTGACCATTGTCCTTATTGATACCAGTCCCATTCACCTACAAATGACTCGTAGCCCTCAACGCCCTAGCAATTCAAGTGCTTGTCGCAATGCTTCTTAAATTTTGTGAGGGTACTTGCCTCTCCCACCTTTATAGGCAGTGTGTTCCAGATTCCAATCAACATTTGTGTGGAAAAAATCCCCCTCAGATCCCCTCTAAGCCTTCTACTTCTCACATTGTTGCTATACTCCTACCACGGGAAAAAGATTTTTACTATCTACCCTACCTCCCCCCCCCCCCCACCCACCTCAGAATTTAAAGAAACAGATGAAGATTAGCTTTATTTTTCAGTTGTATATCGAAACATTAATATATACAGGGAAATGCATTGTTTACATCAAATCTAATCAGCCTGCATTTGCCAGCATGTTGCTGGCTCCAACATAGCTTGCCTACAATTCACTAAACCTAGCCATATGGAATGAGGGAAGAAACCAGAGGACCTGGAGGAAACCCACTCGGTCAGTTGAGAATATACAAACTCCTTACAGACTGTGACTGTTAATCGGAGCCCGATCAGTGAGCATTGGCACTGTAAACTGCTTAACTACAGAGCCTTTAATCTTTATGTACCTGTGCCTTCTTATTTTAGACACTCCCGCCACAGGAAAAAGACTTCTTACCTTACCCTAACTCTCCCCATTAGAATTCTTTATGCCTCTATCAAGTTGCTCCTCAGCCTCCAAGACAACAAACCAATCTCTGTGGTCTCTCTTTATACTGAAATGCTCCTTTCCAGGCAGCCTCCTGGTGAATTTCATTTGCCCCGCATTTCCAAGAAACAGCGGCAATTTAGATAGTCTCTTGGGCAAAGACTGCAGATACAAGGATCCAAAAAAATGGATAATTATTTTGCATAATCTATACAAAATCAGACCTTTCAAGCCAAATCCAGGTAGAATCTCTGTCTAGCAACAGTGGCACTGAAGACACAAACAAGATCATGCAGGACTTTCAACTGATCCAAGTGTCAATTTCCTGGGGTACAATAACCTTGCAGATGTTTGATTGCAGCCTGCACCTTCAAAAAGGATTGCCCAGAGATCACAGAGAGGAGCTTAGACCTAATGTGATTGGGTGAAATGGATCATAGCAAAATGGTATACAAAATGGCCACCCTCAAGGAGGAGAAGCAACACCTTCTGTTCTGTCTAGGTACCCTCCAATCTGATGGTATAAATATCAATTTCTCCGTCCAGTAAACCAATTCCCCCTCCCTTCTTTTAACCCCAACATTGACCTTTTAATTCTTCTCACCTGCCTATTACTTCCCCTGGGACCCCTCCTCCTCCTTCCCTTTCTCTTATGGTTCACTCTCCTCTCCAATCAGATTCCTTCTTCTCCAGCCCTTGACCTTTCCCATCCATCTGGCTTCACCTATCACCTTCCAGATAGTGTATTTCCCTCTCCTCCCCCAGCTTTTTATTCTGGCATCTTCCCCCTTCCTTCTCAGTCCTGAAGAAGGGCCTCAGCCTGAAACGTCGACTATCTATTCATTTCCATAGATGCTGCCTGACCTGCTGAGTTGCTCCGGCATTGTGTGTGTGTTAAAATGGTATACAAAATGGCCACCCTCAGGGTGGAGGACCTTATATTTTCTGTGTGTTAAAATGGTATACTTGCCTTATATTTCTTACAGGTTCTGTTTCTTTTAACGTCATGTGAATCATGCTCTTGAGGCACATTTTTATCATGTTACACACTGACACAGAGCTGAGACTGACCTTTCTGACTGGAACCATTGCGGCTGGAAATGTGGATAGTGGTGCAACAGTCTTGCAGAGGTTTAGCCATTGCCTTGTTGTCCTCAGGCTGACCTGACGGGGTGACACTCAGACAGTCAGATTGATGGATGGAAGCAGGAAATTAGGCTGACAAGCTGAAAACTGGATTCCAACACCACGCCAGTGGGAACAGCGCAAGATTCCTGGCCCCATATAAAGGTGATAAATTGCGGGTGGGATGTGGAAATAGTTGATTAAAAAGCTGCCAAACCATGAGTAATTAAATGGTAAACAAGTCTGATAGTTCTCAAATGACAGACCACTCTGTTTACACCAGAACATTTTGTGGTTGGGCTCCATGTTAAGTTTAAAGAATGATAGAGTCACGACAGAAGACTTCCTGCAGTACATAAACGCCTCATGCCTCAGATGCTGCCTTGTTGTGAGGGACCGTCCTTCGCACCACCTTTTTGGAAAACTGCTCTTTTGTGCGTTCTTGACCTCTGCAGCAATGCAGTTTAACACCAGGAGATCCCAGTGAAACACAGACTGGGTATCAGTACATAGGTTATAGCTGAGCTACTGTCACTTCACAGCACCATTGATAACCTCTACCTATTCTCTATCACTTTCCTTATGATGGAATATGCTGATGGGGTGATATTAGCCGGACTGGATTTTGTTTTACATTTTTTGTTTTTTATTCTCTCTCACCATCTGCCACACAATTTGACAACTACAGGTATGTCCTTCGTATCTTGGCTACCAGATATCCTTGATGATGGACTCACCTACAGCACATTCTGTGCCCTAGTAATACCGAGTGCTTCTTCTAACCAATGGAGGAGGCAGCTGCAAGATGTTTCCTTGTGCACGACAGTTCTGCTGGTGTAGCATTTACGCAGTCGAGAGCCAATTTTTGACCTTCCTAATCCAAGTGCATTCCCAAATGTGTACTCTCTTGCCACCGTGTCTGATGGGTCTGACCAGCAAATGGATGTGATAGATGCTGAAGAGGGAATAGTGGGCTTGTTGGGCCAGAACGGCCTGTTATCTGGTTCATCGTCATAACGTGCCGTGTTATATGACATGGGCGATCACGATCATGAAAGTTCTTGGCAATTTTTCCTACAGAAGTGGTTTGCCATTGCATTCTTCTCCACAGAGTCTTTACGAGACATGTGACCCCAGCCATTATCAACACGTTTCAGAGATTGTCAACCTGGTGTCAATGGTCGCATAACCTGGACTTGTGTTATGCACCAGCTGCTCATACGACCGTCCACCAGCTGCTCTCATGGCTTCATGTGACCCTGATCGAGCGGTTAGGCAGGTGCTACACCTTGCCTGAGGGTGACGTCCAGGGCAGTGGAGGGAAGGAGTGCCTTGTACCTCCTTTGTTAGAGATGTATCTCCACCCCACCACCTCTAAATAAATACATACATGCATACATAAATATTGGGCTGAGAGAACATTATGATTCTGTGAACACAATAGTGTCGACCTGCAGACAAAGCTCTGCAAATATCTGTACCAGTCCACAGATATTAGGGAGGTGTACGTCACACACTTGCAATAAAAGGGATGAGAACTGGCTTGGTCAAATCTGGTGATTAGGTCAAGGCTTGGTGGTCCTTGTTTTTTCTCACCATGTTTTGACTCTGGCAAGGATATCTGCATGAACTAGCCTTGAAACAATCCTGGTAAATTATAGCCGACTTTTCAGAAGCACACCAATAGCTGGGTCAAGTCTACCAAAACACATTTCACTTCAGATTTCCAAGAGTTGATTTTTGATCCATTAATCATAGAATTATTCCAATTCTGCAAGATGGATGGATCTTGAAGAGCTCTGGTATTCTCATTCCAGATGGAAAGTATTAATTTCTCCCTTTTATTCAAACATCTTTTGTAATCTCACTTTTTGGGCCATTGAGAAGGATGGGGAGGGGGTGGGGTGGATATGGAGGGAAGTTGAGTGACTAGAACATTGGCCCCTACACCCTAAGAATTACTAAGCACTTTCAGGACAAATACATAATTTGCAGAATGCATGTGCATTGAGCACGCCAAATCGTGCAGATTTAAATTGCTGAAGAGGCTTTTGTTATGAGACGCTCCCAATTATGCCAGCTTCCAGGACTTTGAAGCTCTAACTCTCCAGAGTATGGATAGCTGGCATGGCCCCTATAAGGGTTCAGGACAGTCCCCCTAATTGGCAATCATGTTTTGGACACCAAGAATTGAGTATATAAAGAGCACCTGGACTGACGTTTGGTGCTCAATTGTAAGTTCTACAAGTGATATCATCTAGTGTTTGTCTTGTGCTCAGATCCAGTTTGATACTGTGTCTCAATCCTTGCTTTGGATACTCCATCCTTGTCAAGGACTCTGGTCACAGCTCTTGCTGCCCATCAATCACTCACAAATTCAGAAACTGCTGGAAAAGCTCAGCAGTTCAGCCTGCATCTGTAGAAAGTGAAACAGTGCTAATATTTCAGGTAAGTCTGAGATTTTCCATCTGGAAGGATTTTAGATCTTAAATGCCAATTCCTCTTGACTTTCCACAGATGCTGACTAACCAGGATGAGTATTTACAGAATTTTCTATTTTTTTTCCAGCATCTGCAGGACTTCTGACGTTCAGTCACTAATAATTCACTGGGCTTCTCGGAGGATGGAACCCGGTGCCTGTCCTGATGTCCAGGCAAAGAAGCATGTTCGGGATGCTGAGGTGAGATCTGGTGCTGGTTACCCAAGATCCAGCATTTGCTCAACTGCACAGGCCTTAGCAAAGTTCTCATTGATTGAGGCCGATCAACAAGATGGGGCTGTGGAAGCTGTTGTTGAGCTAAGGAGAAAGAGAAGAATGGAGAAATGCACACAGACAGAAATGGGAAGAAAAGTCATGCGGAAAAAAGAATGCCAGAGAGGGTGCCACACAGTGTGAGCTTTGTTCTGACCTATTAGATCCCTTTCTTGCAGCTTCCAACGGATTTGTAACACCTGAAATTCATTTCTTAGAAAGTTGGCAATGGATCTTCTGTTGCCACCTTTAATCATAGGGTCATAAAATAACACCGCAAAGAAATATGACTGGTTCATGAGAACTGCAGCATTCTCCCTGCTAGTCCTAGTTTCACATTTGGCCCATAAGCCTCCCAGCCCCTCCCTTCATGTACAGTACCTATCCAAATGCCTCTTAAGAGTTATAATTGGACCCTGCTTGACCACTTCCGCTGGCAGCTCATTCCAGGTACGCACTACCCTCTATGTAAAGTTACCCCCCAGGACTCGTTTAAATCTCTCCCCTGTTATCTTGCATCTGTGCCCTCTGGTTTTGGGTTTCTCACCCCAGGGGAAAACCATCTACCTTATCCATGATTTTATAAACTTCTATGAGGTAAACCTCTTAGGGTAGCATTGCAGTTAGCGCGATGCTTTTACAGCTCAGGGTGTTGGAATTTGGAGTTTGATCCCGGCATTGTCTGTAAGGAGTTTGTATGTCCTCCCCATGGACTGTCTGGGCTTTTCCTGGCTGCTTTGGTTTTCTCCCACAGTCTGAAGATGTACCGGGTAGGTTAATTGGTTATTGTAAGTTGTCCTGTGATTGGATAGGGTTAAATTATGGTTGTCGGGGTTGCTGGAAGGCGTGGCTCAAAGGGCCGGAAGATAGATAGATAGATAGATACTTTATTCATCCCCAAGGGGAAATTCAACTTTTTTTCCAATGTCCCATACACTTGTTGTAGCAAAACTAATTACATACAATACTTAACTCAGTAAAAAAATATGATATGCATCTAAATCACCGTCTCAAAAAGCATTAATAATAGCTTTTAAAAAGTTCTTAAGTCCTGGCGGTAGAATTGTAAAGCCTAATGGCATTGGGGAGTATTGACCTCTTCATCCTGTCTGAGGAGCATTGCATCGATAGTAACCTGTCACTGAAACTGCTTCTCTGTCTCTGGATGGTGCTATGTAGAGGATGTTCAGAGTTATCCATAATTGACCGTAGCCTACTCAGCGCCCTTCGCTCAGCTACCGATGTTAAACTCTCCAGTACTTTGCCCACGACAGAGCCCGCCTTCCTTACCAGCTTATTAAGACGTGAGGCGTCCCTCTTCTTAATGCTTCCTCCCCAACACGCCACCACAAAGAAGAGGGCGCTCTCCACAACTGATCTATAGAACATCTTCAGCATCTCACTACAGACATTGAATGACGCCAACCTTCTTAGGAAGGACCCATTCTGCACCGTATCTCTAAATAAAATGAAGTAAATAAAATTTTCCTGTGCTCTGGGTAGTAAAGATCCAGCTGGCCGACCTCTCCCCATGAGAAACCTTACAATTTGTTAATTTATTAGTGGTAATATTACTTTGTGTGTTATGTGTGTAAGTTATAGGTACCATATTGTACACTTTGGTCTAGAGAAATAATGTTTCATTTGCTGAAATACATGTGTATGGTTGAATGACAATAGTCATTATTGAACTTGAACTTAAACTCTGGTCCTCTAGCCTGGGCAGCATCTACGTAAGTCTCTTCTGCTCCATCTCTAGCTTGACAATGCCCTTCCTATAGCAGGGTGACCAAAACTGTATACAGTACTCGAAGTGTATCCTCACCAACAAGTGAAATAACTGCAAAAAAAATCTCTATTCCAAACAACACACACAAAATGCTGGTAGAACGCAGCAGGCCAGGGAGCATCTATAGGGAGAAGCACTGCTGATGTTTCCGGCCGAGACCCTTCGTCTTGGCCCGAAACATCAACAGTACTTCTCCCTATAGATGCTCCCTGGCCTGCTGTGTTCCACCAGCATTTTGTGTGTGTTGCTTGAATTTCCAGCATCTGCAGATTTCCTCGTGTTCTCTATTCCTGAACTTAGTGCCCTGACAGATGAAAGTCAGCATGCTAAATGCCTTCTTCACCTTGCCTACCTGTGCGGCAGCTTTCAGCAATCTGTGCACTTGTACTCCCATTTCCCTCTGTTCCAGAACATTTGTCAGTGCCCTGCCCTTCACTGTACAAGTCCTACCCTGGTTTGACTGTATAAAGCGTATCACACTTATCTAAATTGAAATCTATTTTCTCTTTTTCAGCCGATCTCCTTAACTGATCAAGATCTCATTGCAATTTATTGTAACCTGCTTCACTATCAACAAGACCCACTAATTTAGAATCATCAACAAACATGGTAATTGTGCATTGTATATTCATATCCAAATCATTTACATAAGCAATGAATAACAGAGGTCCCAAAACTGACCACTGGGGCACCCTACTAGACACTGAAAAGTGACTTTCAAATATCATATAACCATATAGCAATTACAGCACGGAAACAGGCCATCTCGGCCCTTCTAGTCCATGCCAGACGCTTACTCTCACCTAGTCCCACTGGCCCGCACTCATCCCATAACCCTCCATTCCGTTCCTGTCCATATACCTATCCAATTTTACTTCAAATGACAATATTGAACCTGCCTCTACCACTTCTACTGGAAGCTCATTCCACACAGCTACCACTCTCTGAGTAAAGAAATTCTGCCTCATGTTACCCTTAAACTTTTGACCCCTAACTCTCAACTCATGTCCTCTTGTTTGAAACTCCCTTACTCTCAATGGAAAAAGCCTATCCACGTCAACTCTATCTATCCCCCTCATAATTTTAAATACCTCTATCAAGTCCCCCCTCAACCTTCTATGCTCCAAAGAATAAAGACCTAACTTGTTCAACCTTTCCCTGTAACTTAGGTGCTGAAACCCAGGTAACATTCTAGTAAATCTTCTCTGTACTCTATTTTGTTGACATCTTTCCTATAATTCAGTGACCAGAACTGTACACAATACTCCAAATTCAGCCTTACCAATGCCTTGTACAATTTTAACATTACATCCCAACTCCTACACTCAATGCTCTGATTTATAAAGGCCAGCATACCAAAAGCTTTCTTCACCACCCTATCCACATGAGATTCCACCTTGAGATTGCACCATTATTCCTAGATCACTCTGTTCTACTGCATTCTTCAATGCCCTACCATTTACCATGTATGTCCTATTTGGATTAGTCCTACCAAAATGTAGCACCTCACACTTATCAGCATTAAACTCCATCTGCCATCATTCAGCCCACTCTTCTAACTGGCCTAAATCTCTCTGCAAGCTTTGAAAACCTACTTCATTATCCACAACGCCACCTACCTTAGTATCATCTGCATTCTTACTAATCCAATTTACCACCCCATCATCCAGATCATTAATGTATATGACAAACAACACTGGACCCACTACAGATCCCTAAGGCACACCACTAGTCACCGGCCTCCAACCTGACAAACAGTTATCCACCACTACTCTCTGGCGTCTCCCATCCAGCCACTGTTGAATCCATTTTACCACTTCAATATTAATACATAACGATTGAATCTTCCTAACTAACCTTCCGTGCGGAACCTTGTCAAAGGCCTTACTGAAGTCCATATAGACAACATCCACTGCTTTACCCTCGTCAACTTTCCTAGTAACCTCTTCAAAAAATTCAATAAAATTTGTCAAACATGACCTTCCACGCACAAATCCATGCTGACTGTTCCTAATCAGACCCTGTCTATCCAGATAATTATATATACCATCTCTAAGAATACTTTCCATTAACTTACCCACCACTGACGTCAAACTGACAGGCCTATAATTGCTAGGTTTACTCTTAGAACCCTTTTTAAACAATGGAACCACATGAGCAATACGCCAATCCTCCGGCACCATCCCCGTTTCTAATGATATTTGAAATATTTCTGTCAGAGCCCCTGCTATTTCTACACTAACTTCCCTCAAGGTCCTAGGGAATATTCTGTCAGGACCCAGAGATTTATCCACTTTTATATTCCGTACTCTTATATGTCCTACTCTTCTTCCTATCAACGAGCCAGTTCTGAATCCACCTCATTAGTAACCCCTGGAATCCCATGCAACCTAATCTTCCAGAGTAGCCTGCCATGCAGGATCTTATCAAAGGCTTTATTAAAGTTCATGCAGACAACATCTACTGCTCTACCTTCACTCTCTCCTAGCTACCTTTTCAAAACTCCAAAACATTCATCAGACATGATCACCCATGCTGACAATCCAGGATCGTCCTTGACAATTTACGTGAAGGTAGATCTGGTTCCTCAGAATTCCTTCTAGAGACTTCCCTACAATTGAATTCAAGCTCACCTATAGTTCCTGGCTTGCCCTTGCTACCCTTCTTGAACAATGGAACAACATTAGCCACCCTCCAATCTTCTGGAACTTAATCAGTGGCTAACAATGAAGCAAATATCTCTATGAGAGACTCTACAATTTCTTCTCTAGCCTCCCATAAGGTATGGGGTGTGCATTTGGTTAGGCCCTGGGGATTTGTCCACTTTAATACAATTCAAAGTTGAAAATACTTCTTTCCTTGTAATATGCACATGATCCAAGACCTCATTACTTAGTACCCTTATCTCTTTGGCTTTTATGATATTCTCCTTAGTAAACAACAAGAAGAAATAGATAATAAAATCTTCAACTCTCTCCAATCGCTTCACACATCAGTGGGCCTGATGGTCTTTAAGATGATCTAGTCTCTCCCTAGTCACTCTTTTATGTTAGTATTACTGAGGAACTTCAGTCTTATTTTTTAACCCTTCCTGCCAAATCTATCTTATGGCCTCTTTGAGTCCTCCTAATTACCCTCTTAAGCCTTCCAATATTCTGAATTGATTTTATTGAATTGAATTGGATTGACTTTATTTCTTACATCCCTCACATACATGAAGAGTAAAAATCTTTATATGTCTCCATCTGAATGTGCAATGAGCAATTTATAGTAATTTGTAATAAACAATATGTACAACAGAACAGTCAATATAGCTTAGAAATACAATTGCGTCAGTGTGAATTAATCAGTCTGATGGCCTGGTGGAAGCAGCTGACCTGGAGCCTGTTGGTCCTGGCTTTTATGCTGTGGTACCGTTTCTCAGATGGTAGCTGCTGGGACAGGTTGTGGTTGGGGTGAATCTGGTCTCCAATGATCCTTTGAGCCCTTTTTATGCACCCGTCACTGTAAATGTCCTGAATAGTGTGAAGTTCATATCCACCAATGTGCTGGGCTGTCCCTGCGATTGAGGGAAGTACAGTTCGAAGTAAATATGGAAAAAGAGAGGTCTGGACCATGGGTTGAGATTCTGAGTTGGAGAATGGTCAATTTTGATGGTATCAGAAAGGATCTCACAAGTGTGGCTTGGGACAGGCAGTGATGCAGTCAGTCAGGGTGCTCTCAATTGTGTCCCTGTAGAAAGTTCTTAAGATTTGGGGACTCAGGCCAAACTTCTTCAACTGTCTTGAGGTGTAAGAGGCACTGTTGTGCTTTTTTCACCACACAGTTGATATGTACAGACCACGTGAGATACTCAGTGACGTGTATACTGAGGAACTTAAAGCTGTTTACCCTCTCAACCCCTGATCGATTGATGTCAATAGGGGTGAGCCCGTCTCCATTCCTCCTGTAGTCCACAACAAGCTCCTTTGTTTTTGCGACATTGAGGGAGAGGTTGTTTTCTGGACACCACTGTGTCAGGGTGATGACTTCTTCTCTGTAAGCTGCCTCGTTATTATTTGAGATAAGGCCAATCAATGTAGTATCATCTGCAAATTTAATTAGCAGATTGGAGCTATGGGTGGTGACAGAGTCATGGGTATACAGAGAGTAAAGGAGGGGGCTTAGGGCACAGCCCTGAGGGGCTGCTGTGTTGAGGGGCAGAAGGGCAGAGGTGAGGGTCCCACTCCTACCACCATTTAGTGAGGGATTCGCTCGTACCCAATGTATGCTTCATTCTTTTTCTTTAGCAAAATGTTGATATATCTTGTCAGTCAGGATTCACTGAACTTGGTACCCTTCACCCTAACAGGAACAATCTGCCCTTGGACTCTTGAAATGACCCTTTTAAAAGCCTCCCTATTGGCAACTGTTCCTTTGCCTTTAAATAGAGTCATCCAGTAGATCCCAGCTGGTTTCTGCCTAATGCCTTCAAAGCAGTCCCTGCTCCAGTTCAGGACTTTCACCTGTGGGACCTTTTCTATTTGAAAACCAATAGTATTGAGGACACTGGGCCAAAGTGCTCCCCAACTGCACTCTCAGTTACTTGACCACTTCATTCACAACAGATCTGGTACTTCTCCTTCCTGAGTGGTTCCTTTATATATTGTGTGAGGAAACTGTCTCGGACACACTGCACAAATTGCACCCCGTCCAAGCCCTTCGGACTCTTTGTGGCCCAGCTGAAACCAGAAAAATTGAAATCTCCCACAAGCATTACCCCATCATTCCCACAACCACCTGCAATTTCTCCACACATCTGCTCCTTAGATTCCCTTTTTACTGTCTTTTGAAAGTTGTTCTTGTACCTCTTCTTCTATCGGCTGATTTCATATTTTAAAAGTTGCCCTCAAGTTCCTCTTAATTCTTTCCCCTTCCACCTTAAACTTGTGCCCTCTAGTTCTTGGTTCCCCATCTGTGCCCCTCATGATTTTATAGATCAATTGTTTTTGTGCCAAAGGCTGACTATTTTGCTGTGTGAAGCAGTTTCAGTTGCTAACATGACAACTTTGACAAATTAACATCATTTCCCCCCCTCTGTGTCCACTTCTGTGGTCAATGTGAGTTGCCTTGCTGTTTTTCACCTTTGATGTCTTTTCAGCTGAAACAGAATGTTTGCAACTATTTACCAATTTCAACAGTGGTGGATGGAGTTAAAGTGGATCAAAAATTCACATTCATGCTTTGGTATTTTTAGAAGGTCAGTGAACAAGGAATTTAACATTGATCTGAAATACTATATTTAAGTGCGTAGCAAAATGATGCAAGAGTATATATTTGATTGACCCACTGGCCTAGAAATTACTCCATGTTGAATTTGTGGACTTTAAACATTGTATTGGTAGAAATACTTCGTATTTGGAAATCATATTATGAGCCAAAACTTCAATTAAGAAATTAATAGTATAGTGTTGCTGAGTTTTTCCTGTGTAACTCTGTGGTGAAACTGTCATTTTTGGTTTTAGAACAGTGTTCCCAATGGACTTGTTGCAAATTCTTACAACTGTCAGCATATCACACTTCAGAAACAACCTTTGCAACTGGTGTTTAAGTGGGACACATCACAGTACAAACAACAGTCATTCAGAAACTGCATTCGTGTACTTAAAACAACACTATCTCAATCATAAGAGAACAATTGCCATTGGATCTATGGAAATTGCAATGATGGAAGTTTTGGGAGAGAGTGCAAAACAACACTTGAAAGAGTCATGTTCCTTGTGTAATGGGATTTTAGATACTCTTCAGTGCTAAATCCAAGCATTTGTGACAGGAAGTTACATAAACTGTTCAAATGGTCCCTTTCTGCTCATTCTCTCCCATAACAGCAGTATCCACTCATTCACTTCCCAAGAGATGAAAATGCAATGCTTGTAAAAATGTGAGCACAATTTCTGAATGCCTACGTACTGGGGAGACCTGCAATGCTTTTTGCAGTGGGCTGAAGGAAAAGTAGATCAGGTATGGGGTTGGAAGACTTCACAAATGCAACGGTGTCCAGCAAGCTGAGATGTTGTAGACATTAATGGCAGTACCCTGGAATGATCCTCAACCTAGGACACTGAGAGATCTCCACAGACATGGTATCCCAATACACAAAGTGGCTGTGTTTGGACACACTGGATTGATTCAAGTGATTTTCCTCAATAATACTTTGTCACAGAGGAAACGAGGCTAGTAGGGACTAGTTGTGTAACTCAGAACTGTTTTTCAGTGCATTGCAGATGAAATTTATGTGTTGTGTCTTTGTTGCCATCATTTTGGGGGAGAATGAAAACCCTGCCAAAGTGGGGAGATGAATTTCCCAACGTGCATGATGACACACAAGGTGCACAAAATTGCTTAACTCCAAATTGAGCCCACTTCCAACATCACAAACTTTTGTTTTTCTTTCAGAGTTGTGTGAATGAAATCAGGTTCAGTATGCTTGAACTCAAGGACATCTGAGATTTGACCTCTGGACTATAACATTACAAAGAGTTCACTGGAATTGTTTAGGTTGTCAGACCCGGTTGAACAATGAAGGAGAAGGGAAATATTTTTCTAAGGAGGAACACAGAAGCTGCCATTCCGAATTGCTGGCTAGCTGTATCACACACACAGTGCTCAGTGTTTCAATCCAGTGGAGAGAAAACATTATTTCTTTCTACAAAATAACTGCTGGAATAATTGTTCCAACACCCTTCTCTCTGGTGTGAAGACTTTGAGTGGGTTTAAACCTGACTCACAGACCATTGCCCAAAGTGATTATTATGCAAGGAGAACCCTCTCCTGTGTCATGCCACCATACCGACTTGGGCACCATCCTTGGCTAATGAATCTTTTTTTTTGCTTACTGCAATGGTCAGATCAGGCAGATAGCACCGTTCAAAGAAAAGCAGGAAATTCTTCCTCCTGCTCACTTCCTCCATTAACCAATTCTAAAGAAAACAAATTGATTACTTGATCATAAAGCCAAAAAAAATCCAGAAACACTCAGCAGGTCAAGTAGCATCAGCAGGAAAAGAACCAGTTAATGTTTCAAATCCAAGCCCCTTCAACAGTGAAGCCTGCAATATCTATGTTCACTCCACCTTCTACTATGGACTGATGGAAAAGTAGATAAAAGTTTCTTTTGCTTGAATATAGAGCTTGAACCACCTCCCCAATAAAACTGTGACAGGTGAGGCGCTTTGGTCCTGAAATGTTAACCGTTTCTCTTCCCACAGCTGTTGCCTGACTTGCTGAGTACTTCCAATATTTTCTGATTTTATCAGTTCAGTTCAGTTTCAGTTTATTGTCATTGAGAAACCACAATTGCAATGCAGTTAAAAAATGAGACAACGTTCCTCCAGAATGATATCACAAAAGCACATGACAAAACAGACTACACCAGAAAATCCACATAACGTTTGGTAATCCCCCAAATCCAGAGTCCGGAGAGGCTGCTGCGTATTAATATCACGCTACCATCTTAGCACTTTCTCTGTAAAGGAACTCCAAACCCACCAGACAAAACAAGACTACCCGGACACAAGCAACCCAAAATGCTGGTGGAACGCAGCAGGCCAGGCAGCATCTATTGGGAGAAGCGCTGTCAACATTTCGGGCCAAGACCCTTCGTCAGGACTAGCTGAAAGGAAAGATAGTAAGGGATTTGAAAGTAGGAGGGGAAGGGGAAAATGCAAAATGATAGGAGAAGACCGTAGGGGGTGGGGTGAAGCAGAGAGCCAGAAAGGTGATTGGCAAAAGGGATACAGAGCTAGAGAAGGGAAAGGATAATGGGAATCCACGTCCCATTCCCATTCTGATATGTCTATCCATGGCCTCCTCTACTGTCAAGATGAAGCCACACTCAGGTTGGAAGAACAACACCTTATATACCTGCTGGGTAGCCTCCAACCTGATGGCATGAGCATTGACTTCTCTAACTTCCGTTAATGCCCCTCCTCCCCTTCTTACCCCATCCCTGATATATTAGTTTTTTTGTGTTTTTTTTCCCCCTCTCTTTTGTTTTCTTTCTCTCTCTCTGCCCATCACTCTGCCTGTTCTCCATCTCCCTCTGGTGCTCCCCTCCCCCTTTCTTTCTCCCTAGGCCTCCCGTCCCATGATCCTTACCCTTCTCTAGCTCTGTATCCCTTTTGCCAATCACCTTTCTGGCTCTCTGCTTCACCCCACCCCCTCTGGTCTTCTCCTATCATTTCACATTTTCCCCTCTCCCTCCTACTTTCAAATCTCTTACTATCTTTCCTTTCAGTTAGTCCTGACGAAGGGTCTCAGCCCGAAATGTTGACAGCGCTTCTCCCTATTGATGCTGCCTGGCCTGCTGCGTTCTGCCAGCATTTTGTGTGTGTTGCTTGACTTTCCAGCTTCTGTGGATTTCCTTGTGTCTACCCAGACACACCAAGTCAGGAGACGAACTCTACCATCCAACAAACCAAAAACTAAAGCTACAAGTCCTACACAAAACCACATAGTTACATATAGTTATAGTTAACATATAGTTACAACAGTGCAGAAATACCATAATTGATTAAAAAAACAGACCATGGGCACAGTAAAAATAGTCCAAAGATGTTAAAAGACTATAAGTTCGAAAGAAACCACCACGCAGTTTCCACAAGTCCTCTGGGTCCCGATAGACTTGTCATCCCACGCAGGCGGCAGAAGGGAGTACCCTCGCTATGGACTTCCAGGGCGCATTATTTCACATTCTCAATAAATTCAGTTTTTGATTTTTGTAATTAGTTGTTGAGATGTCATTCATATAAATTAGCTGTTGATTCCCCATATCTGGCAGTGTTCACTGCATTGGACAAATAATTCATTGTATTAAATTGCACAATTTATTGGATTGTGGGCATTTTGTAATTTATATGTATTAATACAGTAATTCAATATATTTGCAGATTTTTATTGTCATTAACCTTGTGATGAATGCATGCTGATTATCACTTAACAAGCTCACTGCAGTAGGATTTTTCCCTTAGCAGTTACACATCAATTATTATTCCAATGCAGAACAGATACAGGAATAGTTAAGGGAAATGTTTTCTATATGTGTACAGCAGAAAATGATGCTGAACAAAATATCTATATCAATAGTAACCACCAAGTATACAACAGTGTATTATGGACATCAAATTTTTTGCCTGGATGTGTCAAAAATCTAATAAATGGGACCATAAAGGATAGGTCAGAAGTCATAAAAAATATTTTATGAGGCAAGTCCCTCTCCTCCTTATTTTGGCTTATGCCCCCTTCCTTTCCAGTCCTGATGAAGGGTCTTGGTCCAAAATGTTAACTGTTATTCACCTCCATAGATGCTGCCTGACCTGTTGAGTTCCTTCAACATTTTATGTGTATCGTTATCAAATATTAAAGACTGAACTTAAGCTCTTAAAATATTTGTCTACCTCACAAGGGATCACTTTGAGTTTTTTCGGAGACAATACAATGCACAGATAGTTATTTCCATTTTACCACACTGCCATCTACAGCTTGTGTGTGATACAGCAGCTTATGTGGTCACAATATCATTAAGAGACACAACATGGAGACATACCCTCCTGTCCACTGAGTCTGCTTCACCTATTTGTACTAATCCAACATTAATCTCAGATTCTTTATTCTCCCTATGTTCTCTTCATCTGCTTCTGGATTCGATCACTCACCTACACACGAGGGCTATTTAACTTACCAACCCATCTTTTATATGCCTGAGAAAGCTGGAACATTCAGAGGAAATCCATGCAGTCACAGGTAGGATATATGAATTCCATACAAGTATCACCCGAGCTCCGGATTGTACCCGGTTCACTGACCCTGTGAGGCAGTGACTCTACCAGTTGTGCCATTTATTAAAACTTAATAAGGCAAGAGCATCACTTCAGCACTTGCTCTGATGCTGAGATTGTTGGAATTCCTTTTCACCACAAAATGAAACTGACAGCTGCTTTAGGGTTACTGCAACAAACAATTTGATGCAGGAAGCCTAAAATTGTTCCAAGCTTTTTAGTAGTCTCCACAGACTGTTGTTTACAACCAATAAATACACATGACATATATACAGAGAGCTGCTGGAAAAGGGCCAGCAGTATTATGAAGGATCCCACCCACCCTGCTCATGGACTGTTTGCCCTACTCCCTTTTGGAGGAGGTTATATAGTATCCAGACCAGGACCACCAGTCTCAAATGCAGTTACTTCCTTCAAGCAGTAAGGTTGATCAACACGCCCACCTACTAACCCACCCCACTACCACTACTTTATTATTTCCTGTCAGAGTACCTTATCTATGGACACTCCTGTACCCAGTATCACTTTATGGATATACAATCAATGTATATAAGCTATCTTGTGCATTTATACTTATTGCTTTTTTAAATCTTATTGTGTTTTTTTGTGCTGCATTGGATCTGAAGGAACAATTATTTCATTCTCTTGTACACGTGTACTGGAAATTACATAAAACAAGAATACTAAATCATTAATATAATCAAAGACACCCCTTCCTTTGCTACTCCCGTCAGGGAGGAGGTACAGGAGCCTGAAGACACACACACAATGTTTTAGGAACAGCTTATTCTCCTTGGCCATCAGATTTCTGATCAAGAACGGAAGTTCACGAAAATTATCCTGGGATTGAAATGATGATGCCAACTCAGGCCAGCGTCGGGCATTTTCATGCCTTACAAGGTGCAGAACTAAAGACTGTGTGGCGCGCCACTCCTCACACAGACAAAAAGGCTTGTCATACGAGGAACAGTTGATAGCTCTGGGCCTCTACTCACTGGACTTCAGAAAAATGAGGGGATTTCATTGAAAATTTAAGACCAGAGGACACAGCCTCAGAATACAGAGGTTTCCTTTTAGAATGGAGATGAGGAGTAATTTCTTTAGCCAGGGAGTGGTGAATTTGTGGAATTCATTGCCACAGGCAGCTGTGAAGGCCAAGTTACTGGGTATATTTAAGGCAGAGGTTGATAGATTCTTGATTAGTCAGGGCATGAAGGGGTACAGAGAGAAGACAGGAGATTGGGGCTGAGAGGGAAAATGGATCAGCATTGTTGAAATGGCAGAGCAGACTCGATGGGACAAATGGCCTAATTCTGCTCCTATATCTTAAGTACCTGTGAACACTGCCATGTTATTTTTCTTTTGTATTATTTATTTCTTCTTGTAACTTATATTAATTTTATGTTTTGCACTGACTGCAGCCACAAAGCAAAGTAATAAGAGTACTTAATAAGTATAAGTATCAATGTCGACATATATTGACTGGCTGCATCACGGCCTGGTATGGAAACACCAATACCTTGAATGGAAAACCATAGAAAAAGCAGTGGATACGGCCCTGTCTATCACGGGTAAAGCCCTCCCCACCACTGAGCACACCTACACAAACCATTGTCATAGGAAAGCAGCAACCATCACCTGGGACCCCCAACACCCAGGTCATGCTCTCTTCCCACTGATGCTGTCAGGAAGAAGTTAAAGGAGCCTCAGGACTCACACATCAGGTTCAGGAACAGTTATTACCCCTCAGCCATCTGGCTGTTGAACCAGGAGGAATAACTTCACTCAAATGGTTCCATTTAATGTCATAGAATATGTACACTATACAACCTGAAATACTTGTCTTCACAGGCATCCATGTAAAACAGAACTCCAAAAGAATGAATGACAGAAAAACATTAGAACCCCAAAAACACACTGTCCAGCCCTTCCCCATGCAACCAGCAAAGCATCAATGGATCAGTCTCCCACCTTCCCCCCTGCCTGTTTCAGCAAAAATTGTCAATACCCACCACTCACCAAGCAACAGCAAAACTCCCCAAAGAGGAGACCACGATCTGCAGTCAACAAAAACTGTTGATTACCCAACAGTTTACCATGCCACAGGTTCTCTCTCTCACTAACAAGGGACAGAGAGACATCACCCATTTTCCCAGCAAAAAGGGAAAGCGATAATGGCTGTTACAATACAGTATTACAGTCTGCCGCATCGCTTTTTATTCTGAGATTCTCCAACTCGACAGTCGGTAGAAAACTCTCCCCGCCTTTGAGAGGAAGAGAGGGAGAGTGAGACCGCTTCACTACAGAGATATCTGCCACAGTGAAATCCTGATGTTCCATCTCCTACGACGCCTCAGTCGGCAACACTGGCCTGGAATCGGTTGTCCACAGGGCCACAACCCGGAGGCGCCATCTTCCAAGCCACGCCTGGAGAACGTCGCAGTCAGCTAGTGAGCTCCAGGATGGGGAACTCATCTGCTTTAAACGGCAGTTTGAGTGCCACTTGCAGATCCGGACATCGATACAACTCCAACCATCTTGGAAAGGGAAAAAAGACATTAAAGAGAGGAATTTAAGCTGTTTCCACAGATGAGCTCAAAGAGTCAGCCACTTGGTGCCATCTTTGTGAGAACTCAACTTCACTTGCCCCTATGGAAAGAACATAATAAGAATAAACTGACCCACATCTTCAAAGTTGGGTTCAACAGTTAGACTGAAACTTTTGGAGATGTTGATTATATTTTTATCAGAAACAGGAGAAAATCTGCAGATGCTGGAAATTGAAGCAACACACACACAAAATGCTGGAGGAACTCAGCAGGCCAGGCAGCATCTATGGAAAAGAGTACAGTCAATGTTTTGGGCCACTTTCAAATAGAAGGGATCTGATTAGTTCATCAAATCTGTGCTGGCTCTCAGAGCGATCTCATGCCTTCACTTACTTTTCCTGTACCCTATTCTCTGTCATGTGCCCAACAACTCCACCCTGCGCTGGAGGTAAGAATCAAAGCTGGGTGCCTGTGCGATAACGACACTACCTTCAGTGCCATTTGCCACTCTCACAAGATGATTTCATTTGTCCACAGCGTGTCCTGTGAATCCTGTAGAAAGCCCTCTGAAGGTCTGTGGCTCATCTTGAGTAGGCTTTTCTATTTTCAGCATTTTTCCATCAGTTTGTAAAGTTTATACATCCGCAGACTTTCTAAAACAAGCTGATTCCTTTCTGAGAAGGTTATCAAATGGCTCCAACTTATAATCGGGTAGATGGAGCTCGTCAGCCTGGGAAGGCAGTTCATCTAAGAGAGGGAAAACTCTGATTTCAAACCTCTGCTACCTTGCGGCCATAACCACTCATGGGAAAGGCTTCGGGAGTAAACCCTGAGGACAAATCTGGAGCTGGAGTCCCTAAGGCAGTCCGACGTTGCTTTCAACCTTGTTCTGGTAACTCCTGCAACGACACCGGTGCCAAGCTGTATCGGCCCTTGCCCTTCCCTTGGACAACATCGGTGTCATGGAGAGGGGAGACTTGCTGCATGGGCAACTACTGATCTTCCATACAACCTTGCCCAGGCCTGCGCCCTGGAAACCATTCCAGGTGCAGATCCATGGTCTCGCGAGACTAACGGTTGTCACCAGCTTATAATCTCACATAAATCTGTCAAGATACATGCAATTTATTCCAATCATCATGTGTTCGCTGTCTTCACTGTAACTCCATCCACTCACTACACTGGAACTTGTTCCTTCTTCTAGACCAATAAGAATTGTAGTGTCTGGACAGCTGCTACTAACAGTATTTTTTTTACCATCCTGCATTCGGGTTCACCTGGAAAGACACTGCCCCATTTCTGAGGATTTGATGGATTGAAAGATCACTTGCTTTTTAGAGGTTGGTTATAACAACCTGCTCCTGGATGTTTCCTTCTTTTCCAACAGTTCCTTGAAGTGTTCTTTCCTGCATAATTTCTGATAATTTCCGTTTGGTTTGAGGGTGGCCTTGTTTTTCTTTGATGTGCAAATTTCTCGATATCTGCCTACACTGATAAGTTGCATCATTTTGCAAGCAGTTGCATCCTCTGCTTGCATCATGAGGGTATCGATATATTGTTGTGTGAATGTATTTACAAGGCATTTGACCTCCCAATATAGCACATAAGCGTCAGACCATCAATTCGAAGAGAGAGTGAGCTTCACACGGGTCGGGAGAAGAGTATGAAAAGGAGTGTTTCGAGGGGCTTGGCGCATGAGCGGTGGACCAATTGATTTGAAGAGGAAGTGAGCTTTGCACAGGTTGGGAAGAAGTGTGCAGATGCAGTAGCTCGTCATCGTGCAGGGATGATCAGAAAGCTCCAAAATAAAAAAAGAGACACTGTCCAGCGGAGCAGTGCAAGTCAGAGTAGTAGGGCTTTGGCTCATTGGGGCTTCGGCAAGGACAGGTCTGGGTGAGGTCGGTTACCTTTTTTTCTCCCTCTAGTAAGAATTGTGGGTATGACTGCAAGGCCAGGCTTCTGTTCTGGGTATCAGATGTGGGAATGTCCAGGAGACTTCCAACCTCCCTGATGGCCAAATCTGCGCCAGATACATTGAGCTGCACTCCTTAGAGACCGAGTTAGGGAATGGGAGCTGCAGCTTGATGACCTTTGTCTTGTTAGGGAGAGTGAGGAGGTGATACAGGCAGGTAGTCACCCCAGGGCCACAGGAGACAGATAAGTGGGTGACCGTCAGGAGAGGAAAGGGAGGGTATCAGGTAGTGGAGAGTACCCCTGTGGCTGTCCCCCTTGATAATAAGTATTTCGAGTTCTGTTGGGGGGGGGTTGAACTACCTGGGGCAAGCAACAGCGGCCATGCCTCTGGCACTGAGTCTGGCCCTGTGACTCAGAGGGTAGAGAACGGAAGAGGATGGCAGTGGTAATAGGGGACTCTATAGCTAAGGGACAGATAGACAATTCTGTGGGCACAAAAAAGAAACAAGGATAGTAGTTTGCCCCTCAGGTGCCAAGGTTCATGATCTTTCTGAGCATATCCATCAATATCCTGAAACGGGAGGGTGAGCAGCCAGAGGTTGTGGTACAAATTGGTACCAACAACATAGCTGGAAAAATGGGTGGAGGTCCTGAAAGCAGACTACAGGGAGTTAGGAAGAAAGCTGAGAAGCGGGACCTCAAAGGTAGTAATCTCGGGATTGCTGCCTGTGCCACACAACAGTAAGTATAGGAATAGAATAAGGTGAAGGATAAAAGCATGGCTGAAGGATTGGAGCAGGGGGCAGGAATTCAGATTTCTGGATCACTGGGACCTCTTCTGGGCAGGTGTGACCTGTACAGAAAGGACGGGTTGCACTTGAATCTGAGGGGGACCAGTATCCTGGCGGGGAGGTTTGCTAATGCTATTGGGGAGGGTTTAAACTAGATTTGCAGAGGGGTGGGAACCGAAGTAAAGAGGCAGAGGATGGGGAGGTTGGAGCACAAGTAGAGACAGCTTGTAGGGAGTTTGTGAGGAAGGATAGGCAGATGTTAGAGCAAAGATGCACTCAGCCTGATGGCTTGAGATGTTCTACTTTAATGCAAGGAGTATTGTAAACAAGGCGGATGAACTTAGAGTGTGGATCAATACGTGGAACTGTGACGTTCTGGCCATTACAGAGACTTTGATGTCTCAGGAGCAGCAACGACTGCTGAGTGTGCCAGGCTTTAGATTCTTCAAAAACAACAGAGGGGGAAGCAAAAGAGGTGAGTGTGTGGCATTGCTAATCAGGGATAGTGTCACGGTTGCAGAAAAGGAGGAAGTCAGGGAGGGACTTAAGGTTTGACAAACCTTATTGAATTTTTTGAAGTAGTTACGAGGAATGTTGACGAGGGTAAGGCAGTGGATGTAGTCTATATGGACTTCAGCAAGGCCTTTGACAAAGTTCCACATGGAAGGTTAGTTAAGAAGGTTCAGTCGTTAGGTATTAATGCTGGAGTAATAAAATGGATTCAACAGTGGCTAGATGGGAGATGCCAGAGAGTAGTGGTGGATAATTGTTTATCGGGATGGAGGCCGGTGACTAGCGGGGTGCCTCAGGGATCTGTTTTGGGCCCAATGTTGTTTGTAATATACATAAATGATCTGGATGATGGGGTGGTAAATTGGATTAGTAAGTATGCTGATGATACTAAGGTAGGAGGTGTTGTGGATAATGAGGTGGGTTTTCAAAGCTTGCAGGGAGATTTATGCCGGTTAGAAGAATGGGCTGAACGTTGGCAGATGGAGTTTAATGCTGAGAAGTGTGAGGTTCTACATTTTGGCAGGAATAATCCAAATAGAACATACAGGGTAAATGGTAGGGCATTGAGGAATGCAGTGGAACAGAGAGATCTAGGAATAACAGTGCATAGTTCCCTGAAGGTGGAGTCTCATGTAGATAGGGTGGTGAAGAAGGCTTTTGGAACGCTGGCCTTTATAAATCAGAGCATTGAGTACAGAAGTTGGGATGTAATGTTAAAATTGTACAAGGCATTGGTAAGGCCAAATTTGGAATATTGTGTACAGTTCTGGTCACCGAATTATAGGAAAGATATCAATAAATTAGAGAGAGTGCAGAGACGATTTACTAGGATGTTACCTGGGTTTCAGCACTTAAGTTACAGAGAAAGGTTGAACAAGTTAGGTCTCTATTCATTGGAGCGTAGAAGGTTGAGGGGGGATTTGATCGAGGTATTTAAAATGTTGAGAGGGATAGATAGAGTTGACGTGAATAGGCTGTTTCCATTGAGAGTAGGGGAGATTCAAACGAGAGGACATGATTTGAGAGTTAGGGGGCAAAAGTTTAAGGGAAACACGAGGGGGTATTTCTTTACTCAGAGAGTGATAGCTGTGTGGAATGAGCTTCCTGTAGAAGTAGTAGAGGCCAGTTCAGTTGTGTCATTTAAGGTAAAATTGGATAGGTATATGGATAGGAAAGGAGTGGACGATTATGGGCTGAGTGCGGGTAGGTGGGACTAGGTGAGATTAAGAGTTCGGCACGGACTAGGAGGGCCGGAATGGCCTGTTTCCGTGCTGTGATTGTTATATGGTTATATGGTTATATGATTATCTACTGAGTCAGTGTGGGTGGAAGTCAGAAACAGGAGAGGGGTAATAACTCTACTGGGTATTTTTTATAGACCTCCCAATAGTAACAGAGATATTGAGGAGCAGATAGGGAGGCAGATTCTGGAATTGAGCAGTAAGGTTGTTGTGATGGGAGACTTTAACTTTCCTAATATTGATTGGCATCTCGTTAGTGCAAGGGGTTTGGATGGGGTGGAGTTTGTTAGGTGTGTTCAGGAAGGTTTCCTGACACAGTATGTAGATAAGCCAACAAGAGGAAAGGCTGCACTTGATCTGGTATTGGGAAATGAACCTGGTCAGGTGTCAGATCTCTCGATGGGAGAGCATTTTGGAGGTAGTGACCACAACTCTATCTCCTTCACCATAGCGCTGGAGAGGGATAAGAGCAGACAATTTGGGAAAACATTTAATTGCGGTACAGGTGTCCCCTGTTTTTCGAACGTTCGCTCTACATCACCTCGCTGTTACTAAAGACCTACATTAGTTACCTGTTTTCGCTAGCAGAAGGTGTTTTCACTGTTACGAAAAAAAGTCAGTGCGCGCCCTGAGCAGCCAAGCTCCTCCCCTGGAACTGCATTCTAGCCGCCTGTGCCTGTGAGCATCTGTGCTTTATGTCGATTTATTTTGTGCATCCGTTATCAAGATGAGTTCTAAGGTATCGGAAAACCCTAAAAGAGCGCGTAAGGGTGTTACACTTAGCGTAAAACTAGACATAATAAAGCGTTTCGATCGTGGTGAACAAAGTAAGGACATAGTGAGTTTGGCTAAGGGTTTGTGGAAGTTGATGAAGATGATGTTGAAGAGGTTTTGGCATCCCATGACCAAGAACTGAGAGATTAAGAGCTGATGAAGAAGAAAGGATAACAATTGAAACCAAATGCAGCAGCGAACGGCCTGAAAGTGAAGTCGTCCAGGAACTGAACGTGAAGCAATTGTGTGAGATTTTCGCTGCGATTGACAACGCTGCAATGGTTGCAGAAAAGTATGACTTTAATTTTGAAAGGGTACGTAGGTTTAGGGCATATTTACAGGATGGTTTGAGTGCTTACAAAGAACTGTATGACAGAAAAGTGCGCGAGGCTAAGCAGTCAAGCATACTGTTGTTTTTCAAGCCTTCCACATCAGCCACAGCAGACGATGAAACTCGACCTTCGACATCGAGGCAGGCAGAAATAGAAGAAGGTGACCTGCCTGCCCTGATGGAAACAGATGACGATGAGATGACACCCCAGTCTCCTCTACCTCCCACCACCCCAACCTCCGACCACTCAGCCTAACACACCATCTTCAGTGTGCTCACTGTCTTCCCGATTCCGATAAGTGAAACTACACTGTACATAGATTATTTCTACGTAATATAGGCTGTGTATTTTTATGTGCTATTTGGTAGCTTCATAGCTTAAAGGTTACTGGAAAGAGTGTTTCTGCCGGGAGCGCTTGCGCCTTGTGTGTCTGCCGGGAGTGCTGCTGAGAGCGCTTGCGTGAGATTTTCGCTGCGGTGGATAGTGCTGCAATAATTGCAGAAAAGTATTCCTACATTGTATAGGCTGTGTATTTATCAGATCATTCCTGCTTTTACTATACGTTACTGTTATTTTAGGCTTTATGTGTTATTTGGCATGACTTGGCAGGTTATTTTTTGGGTCTGTGAACGCTCACAAATTTTTCCCATATAAATAAATGGTAATTGCTTCTTCACTTTACGACATTCCGGCTTACAAACCATTTCATAGGAATGCTCTACCTTCGAATAGTGGGGGAACCTGTAGGGGGAAATATGATGCTATTAGGCAGGAACTTGGGAACATAAACTGGGAGCAGATGTCCTCAGGGAAATGCATGGCAAATATGTGGCAAATGTTCAGGGAACATTTGCATGGAGTTCTGCATAGGTATGTTCCATTGAAGCAGGGAAAGGATGGTAGGGTTAAAGAACCATGGTGTACAAATTATGTACGAAATCTAGTTGAGAAGAAAAGCTTACAAAAGGTTCAAGAAACTAGGTACTGTTAGAGCTCTAGAAAACTACAAGGTTGCTAGAAAGGAGCTTAAGAATGGAATTAGGAGAGCCAGAAGGGACCACGAGAAGGCCTTGGTGAGCAGGATTAAGTAAAACCCCAAAGCATTCTACAAGTACGTGAAGAGCAAGAGGATGAGCCGTGTGAGAATAGGACCAATCAGGTGCGATAAAGGACTCGGAGGAGGTAGCAGAGGTACTTAATAAATACTTTTGCTTGAGTATTCACCAGAGAGAAAGACTTTGGTAATCCTGGGGTTGACTTCCAGTGGACTGAAATGCTTGAGGATATAGACATTAAGAAAGAGGATGTGCTGGAACTTTTGAAAAGCATTAAGTTGGATAAGTCACCAGGACTGGATGAGATATATCCCAGGCTACTGTGGGAAGCGAGGGAGGAGATTCCTGAGTCTCCTGCAATGATCTTTGCGTCATCAATAGGGACGGGAGAGGTACCGGAGGATTGGGGAGGTTGCAACTGTTGTTCCCTTGTTCAACAAAAAGAGTAGAGGTAATTCGGGAAATTATAAACCAGTGAGACTGACTTCAATGGTGGGCAAGTTGTTGGAGAAGATTCTGAGAGGCAGGATTTATGAGAATGTGGACAGACATAATGATCAGGCATAGTCAAGGGTAGGTTGTACCTTATGAACCTGATTGAATTCTTTGAGGATGTAACAAAACACATTGGTGAAGGTAGAGCAGTGAATGTAGTGTATATGGATTTCAGTAAGGCATTTGATAAGGTTCTCCATGGAAGGCTCCTTCAGAAAGTAAGGAGGCTTGAGATCAAAGGAGACATTGCTTTATGGATCCAGAATTGGCTTGCCCACCGAAGGCAAAGTGTAATTATAGATGGTTTGAATTCTACATGGAGGTTGGTGACCAGTGGTGTTCCACAGGGATCTGTTCTGGGACCCCTACTCCTTGTGATTTTTATAAATGACCTGGATGAAGAAGGGTGGATTAGTAAGTTTGTTGATGACACAAAGGTTGGGGGTGGTGTGAATAGTCTGGGTGTTTGTCAGAGGTTACAGTGGGACATTGATTGGATGCAGAACTGGACTAAGAAGTGGCAGATGGACTTCAACCCACATAAGTGTGAAGTGGTTCATTTTGGTAGGTCAAATTTGAAGACAGAATATAATATTAATGGTAAGACTCTTGGCAGCGTGAAAGATCTGAGAGATCTTGGGGTCCGTGTCCATAGGACACTCAAAGCTGCTGCACAGTTGACAGTGTTGTTAAGAAGGCTTATGGTGTGTTGGCATTCACCAACCATGGGATTGAGTTCAAGAGCCGTGAGGTAATGTTACAGCTATATAAGACCTTGGTCTGATCCCACTTGGAATACTGTGTTTAGTTCTGGTCACCTCACTACAGGAAGGATGTAGGTACTATAGAGAGAGAATACACAAGAGATTTACAAGGATGTTGCCTGGATTGGGGAGCATGTCTCATGAGAATAGGTTGAGTGAACTCGGCCTTTTCTCCTTGGAGTGACGGAGGATGAGAGGTGACCTGATAGAGATGTATAAGATGATGAGGGGCATTGATCATGTGGATAGCCAGAGGCTTTTTCCCAGGGCTGAAATGGATAACATGAGGGGACATAGCTTTAAAGTGCTTGGAGATAGGTACCGAGGGGTTATCAGGGGTAAGTTTTTCACACATAGAGTGGTGGGTGCGTGGAATGCACTGCTGGCGGTGGTGGTGAAAGCAGATACAATAGGGTCCTTTAAGAACCTCTTAGATAGGTACATGGAGCTTAGAAAAATAGAGGGCTTTGCGCTAGGGAAACTCTAGGCAGTTTCTAGAGTAGGTTACATGATCGGCACAACATTGTGGGCCGAAGGGCCTGTAATATGCTGTAGATTTCTATGTTCTATGTTCAATATGCTTCACTGTTCTGGTATTTAGAACACAAGAACATAAGAAATAGGAGCAGGAATAGGCCATCTAGCCCGTCGAGCCTACTCCACCATTCACTAAGGTCATGGCTGATCTGGTCATGGACTCATCTCCACCAGTTGCATTTTCCCCATAACCCTTAATTCCCCTACTATGCAAAAATCTACCCAAATCTATATTTACTGAGGTATCCTCCACTGCTTCATTGGGCAGAGAATTCCACAGATTCACCACCTTCTGGGAAAAGCAGTTCCTCCTCATCTCCGTCCTAAATCTACTCCCTGAATCTTGAGGCTATGTCCCCTAGTTCTAGTCTCACCTACCAGTGAAAACAACTTTCCTGCCTCTATCTTATCTATCCCTTTCATAATTTTATATGTTTCTATACGATCTCCTCTCTTTCTTCTGAATTCCAGTGAGTACAGTCCCAGGCGACTCAATCTCTCCTCATAGCCTAACCCCCTCATCTCTGGAATCAACCTGGTGAACCTCTTCAGCACTGCCTCCAAAGCCAGTATATCCTTCCTCAAGTAATGAGACCAGAACTGTACACAGTACTCCAGGTGCGGCCTCACCAGTACACTATACAGTTGCAGCATTACCTCCTTGCTCTTAAGTTCAATCCCTCTGGCAATGAAGGCCAACATTCCTGCACCTGCAAACCAACCTTTTGTAATTCATGCACAAGCACCCGCAAGGCCCCCTGCTCAGCAGCATGCTGCAATTTTTTTACCATTTAAATAATAATCTGATCTTCTATTTTCCCTTCCAAGGTGGATGACCTCGCATTTACCAACATTGTACTCCATCTGCCAAACCCTTGCTCACTTACTTAACCTATCCATATCTCACTGTGGACACTCCATATCTTCTGCACAATTTGCTTTTCCACTCAATTTAGTATCATCAGCAAACTTAGATACATTACACTTGGTCCCTCTTTCAGATCGTTAAAATGTATATCGTGTATGGTTGCGGGCCCAGCACCGACCCCGCAGCACATCGCTCACCACTGATTGCCAACCAGAGTAACACCCATGTATCCCATTTGTCCTGTAACCTCTGGGTCAGCTTCTTTTATGGACATCTAATGTCCGTGGTATTCCACATACTGGATGTACACTGGGAAAGTGTTGGAAAACAGAGTGACCTAGAAAGTGGCATTGTAGGAAATTAGGGTGGTGAAGAAGGTCTTTGGGGTGCTGCTCTTCATCAGTCAGGTCACTGAATATAGAAGTTGGGATGTTGTGCTGCAAGATGCTAGTGGAACTGCATTTAAAATTCTGTATTCAGTTTTGGCTCCACTATTATCAGAAAGATGCCATTAAGCTGTAAAAAGTGCAGGAGAGATTTATGAGGACGTGGTTAGAACTTTAAGCACTGAATTATGGAGATTGAGCAGGTTGGGTCTTTTTCCATTGCAGTGTAGCAGTATGAGGGCTGATCCCATAGAGGTGTGCAAAATCACGAGGAGCACAGATAGGGTGAATGCTAAGTTCTTCCTCCAAGATTTCGGGAGTCAAGAACTAGAGGGCAGGAGGTTAAGATAAGAAAGGAAAAAATTAATAGGAACCTTTTCACCTTTAGTGTCAATAACATATTGAATGACCCGCCAGAGGAAGAGGTTGAGCAAGGTATATGAACATTTAAATAATATTTTAACAGGTCCATGGATAGGAAAGGTTTTGAGGGATAGGGGCCAAATGTGGGCACATGGTACCATCTTACATGGGAATCTTGGTCGGCATGGATCAGTTTGATCAAAGGGTCTGTTTCCATGTTGTATGACTCTTTGTAACCCACTCCTTTCTTTTCTCTTATCTATAGCTTCACTGTTCTGTCCGTTGATAGTTGCCACTTTGTTCTACTTGTTAGTCTCCTCATCAATGTTACTTTCCTCTGCATCAAGGTTTGCAAATGCCTGTAACCTATTCTTTAACAGTGGAAGAAAGGTTTATGATGCTTCAGAGAACCTAAGCTTTATGGCCCCCTTATTTAGCAGTTTGTAGTTATCACATTTAGCCCTATCAATCAGTACAGCTACTTTCAGCGTGTTATGACGGACCCCAAGATCTCTCTATACATCAGCACAGTGAAGTTAGTAAGGCATAATTTGCCTCACACAAAACTATGCTGACTGTAACTACTTAGGCTATGGTTTTCCGAATGCTCATAAATCCCTTCCCAAAGAATCCTCTCCAAGTAGTTTCCTGTCGCTGACGTGAGATGCAGTAGTCTATATTTTGTGGGATTATTTTTATTTCCCTTCATGAATAATTGAACGGTATTACCTACCCGCCACTCTTCAAACCTCGTCCGTGACTAGAAAGGTCACGAAGATCTTATCTCCTCAGATGTCGCATCTGAATTGTGACCTCTGCTGTTTTCTGTTTTCTACATTTTCTATATGTTCCGAATAAAACAATTTTGCCCTTTTGCTTTTGTGATGAGTACTTCACTCTTCACACCATCGACTTCCTTTCAGCTTTCGCCACTGGCAGACACAAATTCCTGAACGACATCATACTGAGCAGCTGCTGGTTTTTCCCATTCCTTTTTCTGAAACACATTCGTCTGCTAGATGAAAACTTTGTGTCTAATCTGAAATCTAGAGGGCCGAGGCGTTTGTTTTAGCTGGCTCTAACTCAGACCAAAGCGAAATTACGGAAACTGGCAGGAGAACCTCGAGATCGTCAGACCATACAAGTTGCCCTATCATAATAAGCAGGGAGTAGTGAACAGCAAAAAACAAAATCGGTTTCACTAGAACAATTGTAATGGTCACGTTAAATAGGGTGATTTGAATAAAGGAAATGTTTAACTTTGCCTTGAAATAGGCTGAACAGGCTAGCAGCCGCCCGGACGAGGTTGGCGATGTACAAGCGGAAGTAGGTGTGCATCGATGAAACGTTTCCCCGGCACCCAACCCCGGTCTGTGTCATGGACTATCTGAGAGGGAGCAGAACACTAAGGTTCGGGCTGCCGATGCTGGTGAGATCCTGTGTGGAAAGAGAGGGCGTGTGGGACGAGGATAATAAAGGGACTGAATGTTTGTTAGGAGAAACATGTGGGGGATATTTGTGTGTGTTTTTTGGGAGACATGCATGTGGGGGATGTGTGTGTGGAAAGTTGTAGATGGGCAGAGGAGTACCCCAGCCCATACCTCTCTCCATTCTGTAATAATTAGTTGATCACATGATGGGAAGAGATTGACATAGGGATGAGGGACGAACCACCGCTTTGGATTCATAGATGATGTACGTTGGAATAACTTTTTATTATGAGGTAAAAAGAAATGGAATTTAAGGGGTCAGGCTACAATGGAAATAGATGTACAAGTATAAAAGTAAATGACTGTTGGCCTTTCTCAGAGATTGATATTCAAAATGTGATACAGATCCTTAATCTGACTCGATGTGAAATATTGTATCAACGTTCATAAATACAGAAGTACTCACTGTTCTCCATTTATTATTCAAGAGAGCAGTTTTCATAAACTTGTTTTACTCCTTTGAGTTGAAAGATTTGAATGGTGATCTATTAATTGTTTAGAATGAATCAGCAATTTGATTGTGTTGGTACAAAGAAAGTATCCTTTCTGTTGAGGTAACACTGATTATTAAAATTAGAGGGAGGAACATTTTCACATTGTGGTGAAAGTTCCTGGATTTGTCCTCCAAAAATTTGTGAATGTATAAAAAAGTAAGAAGGCTAAACTGTCCATTGTAAACAAGAGAAAATCTGCAGATGCTGGAAGTTAAAGTAATACACACAAAATGCTGGAGGAGCCCAGCAGGTCAGGCAGCATCTATAGAATAGAGGAAGTAGTCAACGTGTCAGGCTGAGACCTTTCCTTAGGACTTGCTCTGCCATTCAGTAAGATTTTGATGTGATCTTGATCTTTGCTCTGTTTTCCTGCTTGACTCCCATGATGAATCAACTGAAAGTTTCAATATAGAAATATAGATACATGAAATAGCAGCACACATAAAATGTTGGAGGAATTCAGCAGGTCAGGCAGCATCTATGGATGGAAATAAACAATCAATGTTTCAGACTGAGATCTTTCATCAGAACTGGAAAGAAAGGAGTCAGAAGCCACAATGAGGAGGTGTAGGGGGGAGGAGGAGGAGTATAAGCTGGCAAGTGTTAGATGAGATCAGGTGAGGGGGGGAGGTGGGTGGGTGGGGAGGGAGAAGTGAATGGTGTAAGAGGTTGGGAGGTGATAAGTGGAAGGATAAATGTCTGAAATAGAAGCAATCTAATAGGAAATGGTTTATTTCTTAAATATAAATGTTTATTCCATAAAAGTAGTTTCTTTGTGGGGTGTAGCTACCAACAAAAGTGAATAATCAAAGTGATTCAATGCGTGGTCCAAAGGACTAATGATATTCATGGCTGCTTTTTGTTTTTGTGACATTCTTGTTTCATTGTGCTGCGTGTCGCTCCACACGCTTTGATTCTCCCTCCAAGTCCTCTGTATTGTAGTAGCACAAAGATGAGAAAATCTTCAGATGCAGGAAATCAGGGTCTCAGCCTGGAACGTCGACTGTTTACTCTTTTCTATAGATGACTCTTTTCCATAGATGAGTTCCGCTAGCATTTTTGTGTGTTTCTCTGTATTGTTCTGGTTCAATAATTGGCTGATGTCTAAATCTGCTTGATCTTAATTTCACCCACAGCCTTGACCCTTGTATGTGAAATGCCAAGAACATCATATTCCCAATATTTTGTATTTCCAGTTGTAAATTCTGATTTGTCATATTTTTAATTTGTACTCACTATGAATCCCCATATTCATACAGATAATGGAATTCTCTTGCTTTATAATATTATGCCATTGATGATATTACAGCACATGGTTTACACAAAAAATTTCTTGCTACAGATGATAGAATTCTGAAATAAACAAAGAAAACACTGGAAATGCTCAACAGGTCAGGCAGCTTCTATGGAAACAGAAACTGGGTGAAAATTTTCAGATTCATAACATGTGAGTTTATGAATCTGAATAGTGGTTGATGTGTCCTATTTCAGCGGGGGTCTGTAACGGTGTTCTGGAAGGATCTGTACAGGGACCTCTGCTCTTTGAGATGTATCTAATTTACTTAGATGAAACTGTGGAATGGTAGGTTAGTAAGGTTGCAGATTGTTGCTGTTATGGCTACTGTGGAAGAGTTCCAAAGGATAAAGTGGGATTTAGATCATTTATGGCACACATTAACTACAGCCATGCAGATAGCCTCAACCCAGTACAATTCACCTACTGCCAAAACAGGTCCAAGGCACATGCCATCTTCCTGGCCTTAAATTCATCTCTGGAGCATCTGGACAATAAAGGCACCATTGTTAGACACATTGTTATTGACTACAGATTCACTTTCAATATTATAATTCCCAGCAAACTCAGCTCCGAACTCCTGGACCTGGGACTCAACACCTCTCTTTGCAATTGAATCCTTAACTTCCTGACCAACAGACTGCATTCTGTAAAGATAGACAGCAACTCCTCTACCACAATTGTCCTCGACAAGGATGCCACATGACTGTGACCTCAGCCCCTACTCTGCTCCCTATGTATTCACAACTGCATCTACAGATATGCAGATATCACCATAGTAGACTGAATCTCAAATAACAATGAGATGGAGTATAAGAAGGAGAAAGAGAGGCCAGTAGCATGGTGTCACAACAGCAACCTTTCCCGTAATGTCAGCAAAACAAAAGAATTGATGATTGACTTCAGAAAGGAGGATGATGTAGTGATGCTGAGGTCAGGCAGTTGAGAGCATCAAGATCCTTGGAGTGAACATCACCAATAGCCTGCCCTGGTCCAACCATGGAGATGCCATGACCAAGAAGGCACATCTAATTCATCAGGAGGACAAAGAAATTTAGCATGTTCTACTTTTTGCCGATGAACTATAGAAGCATCCTATTCAGATGCATCATGGATTGATATGACAACTGCTCTGTCTGGGACCACAAGCAAATACACAGAGCTGTGGGCATGGTTCAGCACATCACAGAAACCAGCATCCCCTATGGCCTCTCTCTACACTTCTTGCTGCTTTGGTAAAGCAAGCAGTATAATCAAAGACCCCACCTGCCCGAGACATTGTCCTTTCTCCCCCCTCCATTCGACCAGAAGCTATAAAATCATGTAAGCACTTCCACAGTGGTCAAGAACAGCATCTGTCCTCCTGTAAAAAGACAATTGAATTGTTTCCTTGTACAATAAGGTGTATTTTTCACATCGCAATCTACCTTGTTATAGCCTTGCACTTTATTGTTTGCCTGCACGGCACTTTCTCTGCAACTTTGCTATTTTATTTTACATTCTGTTATTGTTTTCGTTTGTACTACCTTAGTGCACTGTTGTAATGAATTTATCTGTATGGATGGTGAAACAAAGTTTTTACCAAACCTTGAACATATGACAACAATAAACTGATTTGCCAATGTAGTATAGAATAGAACTTTATTGTCATTACTCAAGGCAACGAGATTGCGGTGCTACTCTAGTCCATGCAAAGCAGATATTTACAATGCGTGTGTACGGCTTAATTTAAAAAAGATCACATGTTTACATGCAGCAAGTGACTTTGACAGTCCGTAAACACTCTAAGGCTGTTGGCAAGCCAGAGTGTAGCATTATTCAGCTGCACAACAGCCCTCAGAAAGCAGCTGCTTTTCATTCTTCCTGTCTTGGCTAAGATGTTTCTGTATCTCCTACCAGATGGCAGGAGATTGAACAGACAGTGCCCAGGATGGTATGTGTTTTTAATGATGTTACAAGTGTGGTGTAGGCATTGTGAGTTGTGGATTGTCTCCAGGTCCAGTAGTTGTGTCCCAGTGATGTGCTGAGCACATCATTGGGACTCAATACTTTGCACTTTCAGATGTGGGTAGAGGAATGACATATGGAATTTATTGCAGGCAAATGTGATGTTTGGCACTTCCTCGTATGTAAGGGGAAAGTAAACAGTTTATGGCAAGACCCTTAACAGTATTGATGTACAGAGGGAATTTTGGGTCTAAATCGATAGCTCCCTGTAGGTGGTGCACAAGTGATAGAGTGGTTAAAAAATATTGTAGGGCATTGAGTTCAAGAATGTTGTGTTGCAGCTTCATGAAACTGTGTTTAGGTCATATCTAGAAGATTGCATTCAATTCTGGTCACCCCTTTACAGGAAGGATGTTGGGGCTGTGGACAGAAGCGGTTTATGAGGTTGCTTTCTGGATTACAGGGCAAGGAGAGACTGGATAAATCGGGCTTGTTTACTCTGAGGCAGTAGAGGCTGAGGGAAGACATGGGAATTCATAAAATAATGAGAGATGAGGATAAAGCAGACAGCCGATATGTTTTTCCCCCAGGGCCAAAATGCCTAATACCAGAGGGTGTGCATTTAAGGCAAGAGGAGGAATGATCACAGGTATGTATTTATACACAGAAAATCATGTGTGCATAGAATGCCGTGTCATAGGTGGTGATGGAGGCAGACATGAAAGAGATATTGGAAGCTCTTAGATTGGCACATGAATATGCAGAAAATTGAGGGATATGAAGGCCATGAGACATGGAAGTAGAATTTGGCCTATCAATTCTGCTCTGTCATTCGATCGTGGATGATTTATTTTCCCTCTCTACCCCATTCTCTTGTATCTTTTCCTAACCTTTGATGCCCTACTATTCAAGAACCTGTCTGCTTTAAATATACCTAATGACCATGACAACGAATTCCGTGTATTCGTTACCCTCTGGCTAAAGAAATCCTTCCTCATCTATTCTAAAGGGATATACTTCTATTCTGAGGCTATACCCTCTGGTCCAAGGCTCTCCCACTAATGGAAACATCCTCCCCATTTCCATTCTATCTAGGCCTTTCAATATCTGGTGCATTTCAATGAGATTTCCACCTCCCCCCCCCCCCCCCCCTCCCATTCTTCTAATCTCTGGAAAGTACAGACCCAGGGCCATCAAGCGCTCCTCACATGTTAATCCTTTCATTCCCAGGATCATTGTCATAAACCTCCTCTGGACCCTCTAAAATGCCAGAAGGCAGAAGAGATTAGGCATCTTTAGCTTAATTAGTTTGATTTAGCATCATGGGCTGAACTTTTTATGGTCACCACCTTATTCCAACCTATTCAATTAACAATTCAACTTCTTGATTCTTGCACTCAACATCTAATTGTTGGAGCCTCTGGAGTACCAGTCCAGTATTATAATTACAGTGTTACTATTTCCTACACCCCTCCTTGATCTCTCTGTTTCCCAAACTTGGATTTACTTCTGGAATATAATAAATTATGTTCAAAATGTTTGCCTGTTTCCCATACTGCAATACCATAAAAGCTCGATAGGTATTTATTTGGTAAATATGTGGTAAATGTACACCAAATATATGTGATAAGTGTATGCTTGAAAGTGGGAAGGTAGGGGCAGAATGTGTTTGGTGGAAAGCTTGCAGCTATATAGGACCCTGGTCAGACCCCACTTAGAGTACTGTGCTCAGTTCTTGTCACCTCACTACAGGAAGGATGTGGAAACCATGGAAAGGGTGCAGAGGAGATTTACAAGGATTTTGCCTGGATTGGGGAGCATGCCTTATGAAGACAGGATGAGTGAACTCGGCCTTTTCTCCTTGGAGTGACGGAGGATGAGAGGTGACCTGATAGAGGTGTATAAGATGATGAGAGGCATTGATTGTGTGGATAGTCAGAGGCTTTTTCTCAGGGCTGAAAAGGCTGCCACAAGAGGGCACAGGTTTAAGGTGCTTGGAAATGGGTACAGAGGAGATGTCAGGGGTAAGTTTTTTACGCAGAGAGTGGTGAGTGCATGGAATGGGCTGCCGGCGGTGGAGGCGGAAACGGTAGGGTCTTTTAAGAGACTCCTGGATAGGTACATGGAGCTTAGAAAAATAGAGGCCTATGGGTAAGCCTAGTAATTTCTAAGGTAAGGACATGTTCGGCACAACTTTGTGGGTCGAAGGGCCTGTATTGTGCTGTAGGTTTTCTATGTTTCTATGAAAGGGTAGAATGAATTGGGAGCCTGAGGACCCACACTACCAGGTTTAGGAACAGTTATTATCCTTCAGCCATCAGGCTCCTGAACCAGTGTGGGTAACTTCACTCACCTCAGCACTGAACGCAACCTATGGACTCACTTTTAAGGACTCGGCAACTCACACTGTCAGTATTATCTATTTTTGTGCATTTGCACAGTTTGTCTTTATTTGCACATTGGTTGCTTGTCAGTCTTGCTTGTGTTTAGTTTTACATCAATTCTATTGTATTTCTTTGTTCTACTGTGAGTAATCGCAAGAAAATGAATCTCCGGGTTGGATATGGTGATGTATACGTACTTTGGTAATAAATTTACTTTGAAACATGTGACTTGTGTCATTATTAGCTGAGAAAGTAATGTGGGTGGTATTTAAGTAAGTGGCCTGAGTCTCTGGCCAAAGGAAAGAAAAAAGAGCATGTGGCACAGAGATTGGCAGTACGTGTTTGTGACCAATGTGTGATTTGTAAAAATAACTTAATGTGCAGCAGAAGACAAAGTTGGCAAAACACCTTTTACCATAATTACCATGCCTTAGCTTTTGCAATTTAAAAGAGCCTTTGTCTTTCCTGTCTTTGGATGACTAGTTTCCAGACTACCTCGCCTATACAGTCACATCACAGGTGGGTTCTTGCAAGTTGGTAAGCTTCCCCCCCCCCCCCCCCGCCCCCCACATCCTTCATTTATCCCATGGTAAGGAGTTTATGGATGTTGATGGTGTGGGACTAACTGGACTGGTATTTGAGAGAGCTGACGTGCCATTGGTGGATTAAGTGTCCTTCCTCTGTGATGTGCAGTTGAGTGACTGTGCTGGATTGGATACTGGTGTCAGGTTTTTACCATTGAAAGGAAATACTTGAAGTCATAAGAGACCCTTCAATAAACAAAACACTGCAATGTGCTTCACAGCCAGAGAAATACTTTTTAACTGTTGTCACTGTTTTAATTTAGGAACTGTGACTGTGTGATAATAATCAGGTGTGACCTCTAATGGGAAAGAAAGATTTGCTCCGTTAAACTAAAGGATATTATTTGCTTTTTATTACTTGGGGACAAGAAAGTCTTTTACACAGATGTCTATATCACCCTTTTAAAATGCAGGCATAATCATCTCCCGTTTTGGATATTGTGCCTGATTTCCTGGCTCTGCCTTACAGATGATATTCTCCATGACAATTACTTGTGTATGGATCTGCCAGGATGAGATGCAGAAATGTGCAAATTGTTTCAGAAAGTTTAATCTGTGCCAGTTGTTATGTACCCCATAACTGGGTGTCTTACCAGCAAAGATAGAAGTGTCCGTTGGAGTCTGGTGATACTATTTTCAACAATATTTATTAGCAAAAATATACAAAATAATATCAATGCGAATATACAGAGAATATACATTAGCAATACTATACCTAAAAGTGCGGGTATAATAATAATAACTAATGAAACAAGTTCTATCGTTGTCTAGGGGATAATGAATTGTCAGATGGAAATATAAAGTTCAGTTCAGTTCATGCAGGCTGCGGTAGTTGTTTGTCAATGTGTTGCCATTGTTGGAGAGAGAGAGAGAGAGAAAACGTGTGAACAGTAACAGCTATTATCTTGCCAACCTTCCTTTATGATTTTGATCCGTCGATGCGTTGTTGTTGTGGCCATTCATGTATGACCCCTCCGTCCTTTAGCTAGACCGTTCTTCCATGGTGGACTCGTCACCCAGGCAAGGGTGGACAGACACACAAGCCCCCACCGGTCTCGCTATAAACACTGTGAGTTAAAATTTACCGACCCTTCGTTCGGTCTCCGATGTCCCACACTGTCTCGTGGGTTTCTGCTGCTCACTAGCATTTCTCCTGGTGTGTCTGAGGGGTGTTACCCCAGACCTCACTTTTATCCCCACTCAGGGGGTCTCAGGTGTCAATCAGGTTAGGATGATGTAACCCATCAAACCTGCCCACTCTGGTTGCCCCCGAGGGGTTTCAATGAATAGAACAGTACCAAGTAAACAATCCTTCTCCAAAAGACAATAGCAGTAATCAATGGTTCTGCTCCTCTTTTGTTAGTAGGAGATGTTCCACCTTAGCTGTGTCTCTCTCTCATTCTCTTTCATGAGCTGTTATCAATAACAACTGCCCTGGCAGATTTCCTTTTTGTCTCTCTTACTTCCTTGTTAGCAGCATCGAAATAGTAGCGATTTGCGATTCTCCAAAAAGGTGGGGGTGGGGCCATTCTGCACCCTTCTGCCCATCAGAGTTGTTCATCCTTCGTAACACCCCCATCCTTCTAAGAATTTTCACCAAAGGGGAAAATTAACTAATACAGAGTCTTACAGAATTACAGAATCTAACACAATACAAAAGAGTTTTTAACTACAGAGTAATACAGATATACATTCAACTTAGCATCTAAACAGTTAGCGATTACATTGTCACTTCCTTTAATATCTTAATATCTTGTACCTTAATAAATTCCTGTAGCATCAGACTCCAGTTTAATAACCACCTATTTTTATTCCTTTTCTTCAGCAAAAACAAATCTTAAGATCTTGTGATCTTAAGTGTATATTACAAAATGTGAACCAATACATGTGTGATTATTCTGTAGTACATTACAAAAGTTTATGCAAATACTAATCTTTATTTTACTTTTAAACTCAACAGTCACTCTTCCATGGTGTTGTCTTTATTATTTACATGCTTTGTCGAAATCCCTCAAAACCAGATCCTGTTATTTAAAGTGGCATTTTGTCAACCTTTGCCTCTTTTCCACTTAACTCTCACGTGGTTAGCTTGCTCACCAGTGTGGAATAGGCTTTCACATACTCCTTTCATAGGAGTTATTTTATCAACAATGTTTTCCGAACTTAGCCCATCTTCTGAACTTCCACACAATTCTTTATTTTTAAGCAAGTCATTAGTTTTATCTTCAGGACCCTTCATTCTATTAGTTTTCAGTTTAACATCTGCAAGTTGTTTACCTTTAAATTCCAAAACAAACTGTAATTGATTCACAGGCACCTTGTTAACAAGCCATTGTTCCTTCAGCCTGGTTACTGCTTCTGAACCCAATCCAGACTTTAAATTTTCTTTATTCAATTTAGGAACTACACTTTTCCCTTCTCCTTCAATAATAATATTCACATCACCAGCTCCCATCTCCTCACTAACTTTTAACACACCTTCTAACACAAACAACTGAGAATTCTCACTTCCCACTGGTACCAAGGTTAACCCTTTCTTCACTGAACCAAGTCCATCTGACCCAAAAGGACTGCATTCCTTTTCAACTAAATCAGATACCTCAGACTTTTCCCGAGTTTCATTACTAGGTTCAGTACCATGTGCATCCACATCTTGAACACACTCAAACGGGACATCTACCTCTTCCAGGCTTTCCATACCAGTCCCTTTTTTCAAATTCTAAGTTCCCCTGATCCTCCCAGTTCCTCTCTGGGCAACTCCCATCCGGACGGAGTAAACTCAACCCTGCGGGTTAAAACAATTTCATCTGCTAACCCAGCAGACTCCTTCAAGGTAACGGCATCCTTTTCATCTAGGACTGCCCTTATATCATTATCAGGAACACATTTCAATTTTTCAACTTCTTCAAACAGTTCCGTCAAGCCAGACAGATCATCCATGTCTAACCCTGGACCTTCTAACTGCCTTATCTGTTTCTCATCCTTACTCTGTGCCTCTATAAATTCCCTCTTGGCGAAGGGTAGGTCTACCTCCTCTTCTTTACTCTCTTTCACCTCCCTATTCTCCATTTTACCATCCCCTAACCCCTCTTGGTACAGGGTTGGTAAAAACGTCTCAGCCAAATCGACACTGGACTGATTTAAACTGGTCTCTTTCTTAGCTGCCTTTCTCGACATGCTGCGAGTGATCGCGCATGCGGGATAGATCTTGGAATCTAGGGGCGGGTCCTCAACACTTACAGGCTCGCTCGTCAGCTTCATGGCTGAACACACCTCACCCCCTGCTAAATCATTACCAAGAAGGACGTCCACGCCATCTCTCGGTAATTCTGACCGTACCCCTATTTCAACTGGTCCAGATACCAGATCACAATTTATAATGATCCCATGCAAAGGCACAGCTTCTGTCCCTTTTCCTATACCTCTTAAAACTACCGCTCCAGTCTCAGGACCAAAATCTAGTACCTTACTGAGAATCAATGACTGCTCAGCTCCAGTATCTCTCCAGATCCTCACTGGAACTGGGGTTTCTCCCTCTTTCACAGACACGGTCCCTTCTGAAATAAATTTCTCACGCCCCTCTCGTATTTTATCTACCTGGGCCTTTCTCGTCGATTTGCTGATCGACACAATACACCCTGTAGGGACTGCTGCGTTCCCTTTTCCTGTCTCCTTCCTCGGAGCAAAGCACTTAGATGCAATATGACCAACCTTTCCACAATTAAAACAGGTCAAGCCAGGAACCCTCCTGCCAGCCTGCCTTTCTTCCTCCTTACCTTTACCACTAGCTCCCGGCTTATTTTCTACCTTAGCCGGCGGGATTTCTCTACTGTCCCTACGGTCTTTCTGGTAACTCTTATTCGAGGAAAACTTTGTCTTGTGGGTTAGGGCATATTCATCTGCGAACCTGGTAAATTCTGATATAGGCTTATTCGGCTTCTCGTTCAAATACATCCGGATATCATCCGAAACACAACCTTTAAATTCTTCAATCAGAATTAACTCTCTGAAATGCCGGAAATCCTCCTCCACCTTTTCTGCTGCACACCAGCGATCCAAGAGCACACTCTTCTCATAGGCAAACTCTGCATACGTCTGATTCCACACTTTCTTTAAATCTCTGAACTTTTGTCTATATGCTTCAGGGATTAACTCATAGGTCCGAAGGATGGCCCGCTTTATTTCCTCATAATCCGCAGACGCGTCCATGGACAATGCTGCATATGCCCGTTAAGCCTTCCCTTTTAACACACTTTGTAACAATGCCACCCACTGATCTCTGGGCCACTTCTGATTCACTGCCACCTTTTCAAAATGCAAGAAATAACTATCAACATCTGTCTCCTCGAACGGAGGTACTAACCTAAACTCCCTACTAACATTAAACTTCTCCTCTCGGTCTGCCCCTGGGACTCTTCTCTCTTGCTTTAACTTCTCCATTTCCAGCTCATGCTGCCTCTGTTTCTCCTTCTCCTCATACTCTCTCTGTTTTTCAGCTCTTTCCTTCTCCCTTTCAGCTCTTTCCTTCTCCCTTTCAGCTCTTTCCTTCTCCCTTTCCTCTGCTTCCAGCTGTTTTAACCTAAATTCATGCTTCCTCTGCTTTTCAGCTCTTTCCCTCTCCCTTTTCGCCTCTAACTCCTTTAGCTGGAGCTCATACTCCCTTCTGTTCCGCGTCCAGCCTCAATTTTTCCCAACTCTACCTGAACCGTCCCAATAGCTGGTACCTTTTCAGGGATATGTTCCAATACCTCAGCCGAAAACACATCCTTCTCAATATAATACTGAGCTATGGCCCTCTGCATCTCCCACTTTTTCATTGACGACTTCACCTCTGTGAGATTTAATCCTTTTGCAATATTTACCAAGTTTGTCTTTATGGCATCCTCTAGTGCCTTCAAAGTCGGGTTTTGTGTAAATTCGTGTACGTCCATCTTTGCTGGTTTCCCGTCTGGTTACCCACGCAACCAGATCAAAGTCTGGACTTATAGCCCGATTCACTGGCCCTCCAATTTGGTATCAAATCTCGAGACGAGGCCCCAATTTGGTACGTACCCCATAACTGGGTGTCTTACCAGCAAAGATAGAAGTGTCCGTTGGAGTCTGGTGATACTATTTTCAACAATATTTATTAGCAAAAATATACAAAATAATATCAATGCGAATATACAGAGAATATACGTTAGCAATACTAAACCTAAAAGTGCGGGTATAATAATAATAACTAATGAAACAAGTTCTATCTTTGTCTAGGGGATAATGAATTGTCAGATGGAAATATAAAGTTCAGTTCATGCAGGCTGCGGTAGTTGTTTGTCAATGTGTTGCCATTGTTGGAGAGAGAGAGAGAGAGAGAAAACGTGTGAACAGTAACAGCTATTATCTTGCCAGCCTTCCTTTACGATTTTGATCCGTCGATGCGTTGTTGTTGTTGTGGCCATTCACGTATGATCCCTCCGTCCTTTAGCTAGACCGTTCTTCCGTGGTGGACTCGTCACCCAGGCAAGGGTGGACACACACCCAAGCCCCCACCGGTCTCGCTATAAACACTGTGAGTTAAAATTTACCGACCCTTCATTCGGTCTCCGATGTCCCACACTGTCTCGTGGGTTTCTGCTGCTCACTAGCGTTTCTCCTGGTGCGTCTGAGGGGTGTTACCCCAGACCTCACTTTTATCCCCATTCACAGGGTCTCAGGTGTCAATCAGGTTAGGATGATGTAACCCATCAAACCAGCCCACTCTGGTTGCCCCCTGAGGGGTTTCAATGAATAGAACAGTACCAAGTAAACAATCCTTCTCCAAAAGACAATAGCAGTAATCAATGGTTCCGCTCCTCTTTTGTTAGTAGGAGACGTTCCACCTTAGCTGTGTCTCTCGCTCATTCTCTTTCATGAGCTGTTATCAATAACAACTGCCCTGGCAGATTTCCTTTTTGTCTCTCTTATTTCCTTGTTAGCAGCATTGAAATAGTAGCGATTTGCGATTCTCCAAAAAGGGGGGGGGGGCAGGGGCCACTCTGCACCCTTCTGCCCATCAGAGTTGTTCATCCTTCGTAACACAATAGATTCAACCCTCTTTAACAATTCAAAAGTAAAAACCTTGATGAGAAACTGCTGTCATACTTGTAATTCGGGAATGCTGCAGACCATCTTTTCATTGGAAACCTATGTAATTAGCAACATGTTGACGAGGTGATGTGATTTAGTGGTATTAGTTAAGGGATAACTCTAGTCAGGATACCTGGGATTACCCTTTTGTTCATCTCTGAAATAGTGCCTTGTTTTCTCTTTGGTTCAGACTAATGCCTATTCCTTTGATAACAGGTTGAAATGTCAAATGACATTCATTAAAAGGTTATTATCTCATCAGAAAGTCAGCACTCTAGTATCTCTGTAGAGATTCAGCCTAGATTATATGTTCAAATCAGTGGAGTTGGCTTTGAACCAAAACTCTTCTGACTCAGAAGCTCAGTTACTATCAATCCCTTGATGCTGATGGGTGGTGCTGCAGATAAGCAGGCACTAAAGAAGTGCAGAGTGCAGGTGAGCTGAATGACCTTTTTAAAAAATGTACCTTGTTGCATCTGGTTGACATTTGACTATGTAACAGGATCAGTTAGGGTATTTAAACTAATCCAGGTTAGAAAACAGAATCCATTGATAAAATTACTTTTCATGACTCTCCTGATCATTTTTACCTGTTGCCTCCGTTCTTACCTGTCGAACTGTAGGTGCAGAATCACCAACATTGACTACTTTTCTCACTCCTGGCATTGTTGCAGTTGAAATATTTGGTCCTCTCCAGCCCTTTATCTTTCCCACCCACCCAACTGCACCTATCACCTTCTAGCTAATCCTTCTTCCCCTCCCCCACCTCTTTATTCTGGCATCTTCTTTCCTTTCCAGTCCTGATGAAGGGCCTCGAAACGTTGACTGCTTATTAATTTCCATAGATGCTGCCTGACCTGCTGAGTTCTTCCATTAGTTTGAGTGTATTTATTTCATCATCTCCTCTTTTGCACAAAAATATTGCCCAAAATTAAAGCAAAATTAAATCATTAATACAATATTGGTACAGCTTCTCATTTCTGGACACCCCCCCCCCCCCACTGTTTTGAAATTGTCAGACAGCTTATGTCATTTTTCCAATTGCTATTTAACAGCCAGTGTTTTTTTTAGTAGGCGCATGCCCTTTCAATATGGATGTGCACCCAAGGAAATGAGTTAAGTTTGAGAGGTTTCTTAAAATGTGCACTTTATTGCATGTTAGTGGGCAGGGTCTGATTCGATAAAATAATATGTGAGCCAGGAGAAAAAAATTGCAAGAATTAGAATGCAAATGGTTTGCCTGTAACTCAGTTTCTTTTAGCAATAGAATCAAGACATTACTGCATTAGAGACACTGCACTACTTTTCCAATAGCACCATGACCCTAAACCATTAGAAGCCGTTAGTGTTTAGGTATATGGATTTTTGGATGTTAATTTTTTAATATGAATTATCCTGATGCCTAAAAAAAGCATGCATTCAAAGATACAAAAGTGTACATGTTTAGCTTCACTGAGATAGTTTAAGAACAGCTGATAAAAGTTTCATAAAGCAGCAGAATTATAAAGACCTTGTTATGTTTAAGGCTTAGGCTTGTGTACTGTATTGTTTAAATTCTGGGTATTTTGATAGCAGATTGTATTGTGCTAATAATCAAAAGAGGATCAGAAATGTGAATAGAATGGAATTCCGACACAATGAAGATTTCTTTGAGCTCTTAGACAAAAAAAACAGTAATTAATCTGTACAGTTTTCTTTGTTTAGGTGTACCTTTTGAGGAAGTTCCACCCCAGCATATTTAGCCATTATGAAAGAATCTTTCAAAGCATCAAAGAGCTTGAAGTGCGAATCATAGTAACTTAAACAGCAGATGCCAGGGAAATGCTGATCTGGTGCTTCATTACGATAGAAAAACTACAGGGGGAGACATAATCAAGAACAACAGAAAATCTTTTTAATAAAGACAAAAATAATTTAAATGGTTTCTTGTTGCAAAGCATCGTAATCTTAAATCTTGAATTCAAAATGGTGTAGGATGTCGAAGGACTGAGTAGAAATTTACTTGTTATTATCAACTGATAACAATACCTGCAATTTCACAAATATGGAACCATTCTTACTTTTCCATTATTATAAACTCTCACATTTATTGAGAAACATTTTTTATGCCTGTTCCGCTACTGGCCTTTAGGACAGCAATGAAGATTGCTATCTCTGGGCTTCCTTCATTGTGTCAGTAGCTCCCTCTCAGCTTTCACTACTGTCAGTCATGCAAGCCCTGGGTGGAGACTCAGGAATGCCATTGCACTCAGATATAGAAGGATTTTTCATTGCTGTTTCCATAACAGTTTTGTTTTACCAGTCAGGGTTGTTGGCCCTGGGCTGAAGCCCTGAACCTGGAGGACCAGTGGACCACTCTTAGTCTGTCCTCTACCCTTTGACCAGTTTGGCATGGTGACCCTGCCAAGAGCCAAAGCTTAAATCCCTGACTCATGCCAACATACAGTTGCTCTCTGGGTCATTGAGGCATGCAAGCCTCCAAACCCAACATGGTTGTGGTCCTCTTGGAGGATCGAGAAACATACTGTGACATGCCTAATGTGGGTGTGGATTCTTTTGGAAAACGTCTGGATTATTGAAATGATTAAATGAAAATAGATCTTAGAGATGGCATACTATTATTATTCCTGTTACATTCCATCTGGGCACACTAGTGTAGTAGTTAGTACAACACTTTAGAGTACCAGTGACCTGGGTTCAATTACTGCCAAGGAGTTTGTATGTTCTCCCTGTGACCCTGTGGGTTTTCTCTGGGTGTTCCAGTTTCCATGCACAGTCCAAAGATATACTGGTTTGTGGGTTTAGTGGTCATTGTAAATTGTCCCAAGGTTATGCTAGGGTTAAAATTGGGCTGGTGTGGCTGGAACAGCCTATTTCGTGCTGTGTCTCAATATATAAGTAAAAGTAATTGAATATGTTTAACCTATGCTATCTGCAGGTTAGAATCTCAACTGAATATTTGTGAATGTTGAGTCATTTCTGGGGAAAAGTGACATTTTGAACAAAATAATTAATTCCTGAGTAAGGGATTTGTCAAAAGCCTGCAGCAATAAATAACTACCAGTGCCATTGGAAAGTTAACAGGGTTTCTGAAAAGATTCTTTCATCTCCACAGGAGTTGTATGATGCTGACTAGGTTCTCTGAAAGGGAGATGGATATAGTTCTGTTATAATTCAGGGATGGTTATAGTTTCTTTAGAATCTGAATTATCGTCAGTGTCATGTCATGAAATTTATTGCTTTGTGACAGAAGTACTTTGCAAGACATAAAAATTACCATAAGTGACAAAACAAATAGTGCAAAGGATGAACATTGAGGTGGTATTCATAGGTTGACAGACTGTTCAGAAATCTGGTGGTGGTAAAGGGGGAGCTCTGCAGTAAGTGTGGGTCTTGAGGCTTCTGGACTAACGAGAAGAGGGCATGTCCTGGATGGTGATAGTCTTCAATGATGAATGTCATCTTCTTGAGGCACCACTCTTCATTGTACATATGTAGAAATTTTCCTTCAGGCTGCTCCTGCTGGAAAAGCAAATACAGTAGTGAGAGTGACTGGGTGGCACGTCTGGGACAACACAGCGACCTGCATCACTCTATTAGACCACTGTAAACCATGTTCTACTGATTGATGTGGTAAATGGATTCCTGTTCATGAAAAGGGAAGGATTATCATCTTGATATGTGATCAAGTCATGGAGACAAATACTAAGAACATGTATCTGATTTTGATCCAAATAGGAAATGTATCCACTGCCCTTCAAGACTAGAGTATTGGGTATTATTTACTGAAGGTACCACTGCAACCAGGTGAAATTGAGGAACATTTCGATTTAATTGAGCAAACGTAATCTCTGATAGGTATTTAATAAGAGGCCATAGATGCTGTAATCGGCAGCAAAAAAAAACCTACTGGAGGAACTCACTGAGTCAGGCAGCACCAAGTGTTAGTGAAGGGATGGTTGATGTTTTAGGTTGAGACCTTGATACAGAAAGTCAGCTTGAAACATTGACCATTCCTTTGCCTGTACAGATGCTGTCTGACCTGCTGAGTTCTTCTAGCAGTTTGATTTTGTTTTTGCTTTTATTTGAGACAGTGGTTCTACTGAATGATTAATAGTCATAGAGGAATACAGCACGGATACAGGCCCTTTGGCTCAATGAGCCCATGCTGACCATGTTGTCTAGCAGGATGGTCCCAATTTCCTGTGCTCATCCCATGTTCCTTCAGGCCTCTCCTCTCTATGTGCCCATCCAAGTGATACTATTGTTCCTGCCTGAACCACTCTGGCTTCTTATTCCATAAGCTTGCCACTCTCTACGTGGGAAAAATAGTTGTCTGCTCATTTTGGGCTCCCCTACAGAAATGGTTAAAGGACTGTTACCACCTGCCTAACCTGTGCCTCTCAATTTTAACCACTTCTGTAAGGTTGCCTCTCCTATGTTCCAAGAAGTAAATATCTAGCCTGACTAACCTCTCCCTGTAATTCAGGCCTTCCATGTCTTGGCAGAATCCTTGCAAGCCTTTTCTGTACTCTCTCCAGTTTAGCCACATCTTTCCTATAACAGGGTGACCAAAATTATACACAGTACTCTAAGTGCAGCCTCACCAATGACTTATACAACTGCAACATGATGTCTTAATGCTCTGACTAATGAAAGACAGCATGTTGAACAATTTTTTTCACCACCCTGTCTACTTATGATGCTGCTTTCACCAAACTTTGCACTGTACTTCTAGGCCCTTCTGTTCCATTACACTCCCCACTGCTTGCCATTCATAGTGAGGTCCTATGCTGGTTTGACTTTCCAAAATGTGTCAGCTTCCACTTATCTCTATTGAAATCCATTTGCCACACCTTGGCCCAATTCCCCAGCTAATCAAGATTCCCCTTGATAACCTCCTTCACTATCACATCTCCTAATTTCGAGTAATTATGCAAACTTACTGATCAAGCTTTGCATATTCACATCCAAATCATTTATATTTAAACAAAAATGAATAACCAGATTCCCAACATTGAACTCTACAACACACTACTAGTCACCCATCTCCATTCTGAGAAACACCTTCAACCACCACTCTCTGCTTCCAACCTTTGGATCCATTTTGATTCCACATTGCTGGCTCTCCCTGGATTCCATGGGAACTAACCTTCCAGACCAGCCTGCTATACAGTGCCCTCATGTACCCTTTAGGTTACCTCTATATAAAACTCTAAAAGATTTGTCAAACATGACTTCCCACATCCCAAGCCAGGCGGACTCTTCCTAATCAGACTCATCTATCCAAATGCCTGTAGATCCTGTCCCTCAGAATTCCCTCCAATAACTTCCCGACCCCTGATGTCAGGCTGACCAGCTTGTGGTCCCCTGACTTGTCCTTGCCACCCCTCTTATACAGTTAGCTGCCTTCCAATCTTCTGGAATTTCACCAATGGCTAATGATGAAGCAAATATCTCTACAAGGGCCTCTGAAATTTCTTCTCTTAGCTTTCCACATATTGCGGGGATGTACTTGGCCAGGCCCAGGGGATGTATGCACCTCGATGCACTGTTAAGGCTGTAAATAACTCCTCTGTGTAAATATGAATGCTTTCTCTAAAATATCTCTTCTTGATTTCATTGTCTCTAGAGCAACCATAATTTTCTCCTCAGTAAAAACCAAGGAGAAATATTTGTTAATATTATGGGGGTGGTGGGGGGCTACTACACAGGATTGAAAGAAGCTGCAAAAAGTTGTGAACTCAGTCAGCTCCAACATGGGCACTAACCTCCCCAGCATCCAGGACATCTTGAAGGAGCAATGCTTCAACAAGGACCTCAATTACCCAGGACATACCCTCTTCTCATCGCTACCATCAGGAAGGAGGTACAGGACCCAGAAGGCACACACTCCGTGATTCAGGAACAGCTTTTTCCCCTCTGCCATCAGATTTCTGATTGGACTTTGAACCCTTGAACACTACCCCCCATACCAGTATTTAACTTCAGTTCTATAATGATAACTGGACTAGAATGCCAGTGCAGTAATTTGGTCTGCAGATGTTTCTCAGTTACATAGAGGTGCAGAAGAAAAATGTGTTTTGGGCAATTAAAACAAACATGAACATCTTATGCACTCAAAAATGTATTTTTATTATCGAAAAGTTCATTCAGATTTTAAAAATCAGAGCATTTACTAAATTAGGAACAAATATTCAGCACAAGCATTAACTGCAATTTATTGCTTATTAAACCTAGAGCAATAGCATGAGTCATTTTGAAGGAATATTATTGTTCTTTAAAATCTTGAAGCACAGAAGCACAAATTTAAGTGTGTGTAGGCAGAACGAAAAGGTTACAAATAAAATAATTGCTGTCACATGCGAAATGGAAAATTTGGCTCAAAATCTGCCTGAATGTGTCATTACAAACTATTCACCTTTTTGTTAGGTCTTTCTCCTCTTCCTTTAGATTAAAGAATTTGTGATGCACATTGCTAGAAAGAAAGCATTTAGCAGGTGGCAAAGGTAAACTGTACTTGTGATGAATGAAACAGGTTGCAGAAATTCGTAAAATTAGTCAGTTTCATCATGGGTACTAATCTCTGTAGTATCCAAGACATATTCAAGGAGTGATGCCTTAGGAAGGCGACATCCATCAAGTGCGACCCCCACACCCAGGACATGCTCTCTTCTCATTGTCACTATTGGGAAGAAAGTACAGAAGCCTGAAGGCACACACTCAGTGATTCAAGAACTGCTTCTTTCCCCCTGCCATCCGATTTCTAAATGGACGTTGAACCCATGAACTACCTCACCACGTTTTTTATTTCTGTTTTTTCAACTATTTATTTTAACTTGATCTAGTCAATACACATATATATACTTAGTTTTTTTCCCTCTGTTTATTTATCATATATTTTATTGCACTGCTGTTGTAAAGTTAACAAATTTCATGACATATGCTGGTGATATTAAAACTGGTTTTGATTCTAATTCTGATGGAAGAAATGAAGTATCTTACTGCAGAGATTTAAGAAAAGAGAATGAGAAGCAATAACTGAGAAAGAAACGGGGGCAATTGGAGTTCATTTTAGGTTCTGAGAGGGAAAATGACTGGATTGAGAGAAGGAAATTATGTTTCAGTATTTTCTCTTTCTGTATTACAGAGGCTTAGTGTGCTTTCTACAATATTCTGAAATCGATGAGATGATTGATGGTGAGCTTTTGTGCAATGCAATTGAAAGAAAGTCATCTGTTATTTAATAAGTCAACAAAGAAAACTATGTTAAAGATACATGGTATTATGTTCCTAGCAAATTCTGAGATTACATATTAAAACTTTTATCCTGAAAGCATAGACTCGTGCTGAGTGAAGTTCATGCCTATTGCCAAAGCAGTATTTTTACCTGCATGAGTTTAAACTCTGTGTCAATAAGTTTTTCCATCATGGGGAATCATAAGGAAATCTAATTCTCTCCTAGATATAAAATATCTGCAAGAGGCACTGGCTAGAAACCAGCAGAGGGAATGAGGCTAAATTTTGTATTTGTGCATCTTGTCTTTCCCACTTTGTCAGAGAGGAACATGAAGACCAACTTGAAACCTGTTCCTCCTTTTACTGAGACTCCAGAGTTCTCTCAGGACCTGAAATTGAACTTCTGATCTGCACAGCAGGACTCAGAATTTTTCACTCACCAGATCATTGCCTGTAAACATTTTAATATTATTATGTAACATTTGTTATTACTATTTTTGGTTGCAGTTTTGTTAAAGCATTTCCGTTAGTGAACCTCATTTTGCTCTGTGGATTATTGAGGGCCAGAACTGCTTGACGCCAGGCAAGGTAGTTTGATTCCAAACAATTGGTTTATTGATCATTACAGAATGTCTCTCTGGTGCTCTCCCTCTCCTCTACCTTCCCCATTTCTCAACCATGATTCCCCTCTCCCTCTCTTGGAGGAACAAAACCTTGTATTCTGTTGTGGTAGCCTCCAACCTGATGGCAAGAACATTGATTTTTGAAACTTCTGATAATCGCCCCCCCCCCCCCCACTTCGCCATTTCACATCCCCTTTTCCCTCTCTCATCTTACCCACCCATTGCCTCTTTCTGGTGCTTCTCACCCCTTTTTCTTTCTTCCATGGCCTTCTGTCTCTTCTTTCACCAATCAACTTTCCAGCTCTACTTCATCCCTCCCCCTTCAAGTTTCACCTGTCACCTGCTGTTTCTCTTGCCACTCCCCCCACTTGTTAATCTACTCCTCAGCTCTTTTTCTCCAGTCCTGCCGAAGGGTTTTGGCCTGAAACGTCGACTGTACTTTTTCCATAGATGTTGCCTGGCCTGCAGAGTTTCTGCAGCATTTTGTGTGTGTTCCCTTCTCCCTGCCCCATTGCCCACTCTCAGTCCATAACAAAATCAGGTTTATCATCATTCATCATATCATCATGTCGTGAAATGTATTGATTTTTTGTGGCAGCTGTACGGTGCAATACATAAAATTACTACAGTACTGTGCAAAAGTCTTAGGCACCCTAGCTAAATGCATGTGTCTAAGACTTTTGCACAGTACTCCAGCACTGCATTGCTGGAAAAGCTGAGAATGCTTTTTGATAGATCTAACGTTCTACACAAAAGCAAAAGGAAAATATCTGGTGGTTCTTGTCCATTACTTTTTATTAAAAGGCAAATATATTCCCTATGTTCTAAGGGACATAAATTATGTTTTATTTTTGAGATTGGCCATGTGGTGGATGAAATGGAGAATTATCAAGTCAGTCGCCTCTTATGCTGTAAATCTAATTCTACCTCATCTTGACCTCAAACCAGTCTGACAGATTGGCAGCAAAACTGATAGAAGCACGCTCATTCTGTTAAATGTCTTCATGCATTTTGAGAATTGCTTTGTCATTTGCATCATCTCTATTGCCCCAGTGTTATACCTCCGAGTATTCTTTTTGGTGTATCTACAAACATAGAAAACCTACAGTACAATACAGACCCTTTGGCCCACAATGCTGTGCTGAATATGTACTTGCTTTACAAATTACCTAGGGTTACCCATCGCCCTCTATTTTTCTAAGCTCCATGTTTCTGTGTTGTCATTTCAGACTAGAAAGAGCTAACAACAAAGAGTCCTGTATTGAATACAGCCATCTTCATAGTGTGCAGCAACATCTAATGCAATAGTCTCAAGGTTGTCCAACATAATACACTTGTTCTTAAAGGGACATTGACACTACATGTTGCACCGAGGCTCAGATAACTTGGAGTTGGCTTTAAATGAGACACTTGCCAATGGCACTTAGCACTTGTCTGTAGGCTTCCATTCTTGATTTTTTGGTATCCCTGCAACTTCAGTATCCACAATCAGTGGTCTAGTTGTGCAAGGTTCATCTTATGGCATACTGCATGCAATGTTTATGTGTCTGAAAAGCTGCCTGCATAAATTTGTCTGTCAACCTATTGGGATGATGGAGTCTTTAATCTCTGTGTGTTGGTTCACCATATTGATAGTTTATTCTGTTTGCAGAATCCATATATGAATCAGAATCAGGTTTATTATCACCGGCATGTGACGTGCAATTTGTTAACTTAGCAGCAGCAGTTCAATGCAATGCATAATCCAACAGAGGAAAAAATAATAATAATAAATAAGTAAATCAATTATATATATATATATTGAATAGATTTTTTTTAAACATGCAAAAACAGAAATACTGTATATTTTTTAAAAAGTGAGGTAGTATTCGAAGATTCAATGTCAATTTAGGAATCGGATGGCGTAGGGGAAGGAGCTGTTCCTGAATCGCTGAGTGTGTGCCTTCGGGCTTCTGTACCTTCAACCTGATGGTAACTATGAGAAAAAGGCATGCACTGGGTGCATTGAGTCCTCCGATCCAGAGCCCAGAGCAGGCCCAAAGTCTCACTTATCAGTTCATTGTGTAAGCAGGCACAGAGCACACCATGAGGGCAGTCTTCATAGCCTCAGCACCATGGAAAGCGGAGTGACCGCCTTGAAGAGTGAGCAAAATCGGCTCTCACTTTGGATCCAGACACTCTGTCTATCTAGGCTGACATTTAAATTGACCAAACAACGGATCATACCTCACGTTGTACCGGAAACTACTGCAGCGAAAGGCTCCAGTGCCCTGGAGAGAGGAGTGAACATCCCAGGGAGTGAACGAAGTTGGCTCTTGCCTCTGATCTGGCCCGGCGATTAAACTATCACTCACAATGTCTGTGCAAAATACTTCAAATTCGCTGGTGGGGGGAACAAAGTATTGTCATTGTCCTTTTCTGAGCCTGAGTCCCAGTATCGAATTGTAGACAATGTAGCCAAATCTGTTGTGACAGAGAAAAAGATTCTGGCTAGTACTCATTGCTTCTCTGACTCCTAGGAGCCTCTGGCTAACAAAGTGGAGAGTTTGAGAAGGGATTCAGAATCTCAAAACCAAACATAGAAAACATAGAGGTTCTGTTTAAGTGACAGGAGGAGCACAAGCTGTCCATCCAGAGGATCCATCAGCACCTCCTACCCTATCTGTGAAAGAATGTATGGTTTTTACATTGACATCCTCAGTACCTATAAAACCCAAGAGGATGAAAATCTCCTTTGATCCTGAGTAACTGCCTAGGAAGAAGGAGATTCATTCTTCGTCCAAGGTCATGGTCACATTAGACAGTTATCACTTTGTACAGCCGGGTTCCCATGTACAAGTGCACATTGAGTGTTCTAGTCCCAAAACTAGAGCATTGTCTGCCTTTCAAAAGGACTTCATTGGCTTCAGGTCCTTTGGAACATTCTGAGACTATCAAATTTGTTGCAATTTTTTTTATTCCACAATTTAAAAAATCTTTTTTTTCTCTGCAATACTTTAGCCTTGTTGCGATTACTGGGTTAGTTAACATAATGGCACTTCAATCAAGGCTGCATGTGGCAAGGAAACTTGCCAAGAATGCATTTCCAGGGTTTTCAGCTTTTTAGAGGCTTTGATATTAACCTAATCACTAAATAATTGCCATCAACAAATCACTTTTACTACGAGAGGAAACAACACACCGGAAACTGTTACACTACCATCAAGAAAGTCTACCGTGCTATTTCACACCTTCACGGCAGAAAGACTGATCACCTGGTTATACTTCTACTCCCTGAGTATAGGCCGATACTGAAGACTGCAGCACCAGTATTGAGGACCAGGAAGGTATAGACAGGGGACACACAGGAGCGCTTACAGGACTGCTTTGAATCAGTGGACTGAACTGTATTCAGGGATTCATCTTCAAATCTGGATGAGTATACCGTAGTTGTTACCAGCTTCATTAAAATCTCAGTTGGTTATGGCAAGAATCATCTCCTGCCTTATCAAGCACCTGGACCCACTGCAATTTGCCTTTTTCCACAATAGGTCCTTGGCAGGTGCAACCTCAATGGTTCTTCACACAGTCTTGGATCACCTGGACAATACAAGTACCTATGTCAGGATAACTATGAAAACTTGCTGTGCATTCCCAAACCGAAAGCCTTGGATGAACCAGAAAGTACGTCGTCTGTTAAGGGCTAGATCTGTGGCATTTAAGTCTGGTGACCCAGGTCTGCACAAGGAAAACCAGGTATGACTTTTGGAGGGCTGTTTCAAGGGCGAAAAGACTATTCAAAGCCAGTTTGGAGGTGATATCAGATGCACGACAACTCTGGCAGGGTTTGCAAGACATTATTCCCACAAAGCAAAACCTAATAAAATGAATAGCAGCGATGCTTCACTACCAAATGAGCTCAATACCTTCTATGTCGCTTTGAAAAGGAGAATATAACTACAGCTGTGACGATTCCTGCTGCACCCGGTGACCTTGTGATCTCTGTCTCTAAGGCCAACGTTAAGCTGTCTTTAAGGAGGGTGAACCCATGCAAGGCGGCAGGCCCCAATCGAGTACCTGGTAAGGCTCTGAAAACTTGTGTCAACCCACTGGCAGGAGTATTCAAGGACATTTTTAACCTCTCAGTGCTACAGTTGTAAGTTCCCTCCTGCTTCAAAAAGGCAGCAGATATACTAGTGCTTAAGAAGAGTAGTGTGTGAGCTGCCTTAATGACTATCACTTAGGAGCACTCACATCTACCGTGATGAAATGCTTTGAGAGGTTGGTTATGGCTAGAATCATCTCCTGCCTCTTCAAGCTCCTGGACCCACTGCAATTTGCCTTTTGCCGCAATAGGTCCTCGGCAGACGCAATCTCAATAGCTCTTCACACGATCTTGGATCACCTGGACAATACAAATACCTATGTCAGGATGCCATTCGTTAACTGTAGCTCAACGTTTAACACCATCATTCCCATAAGGCTGATTGATAAGTTATAGAACCTAAGCCTCTGTACCTCACTCTGCAATTGGATCCTTGACTTCCTAACGGGAAAACCACAACCTGTGTGGTTTGGTGATAATATCTCCTGCTCACTGATAAACAACCCTGGCTCGTCTCAGGGGTGTGTGCTTAGCCCACTGCTTTACTCTCTCTATACCCATGATTGTGTGGCTAGGTATAGCTCAAATACTATTTATAGATTTGCTGATGATACAACCAATGTTGGTAGAATCGCGGATGGAGATGAGGGGGCGTACAGGAGCAAGGTGCATCAGCTAGTTGAGTGGTGTTGCAGCAACAACCTTGCACTCAATGTCAGTAAAACAAAAGAGCTGATTGTAGACTTCAGGAAGGGCAAGACAAGGGAACACGAATCAATCCTCATAGAGGGATCAGAAGTGGAGAGAGTGAGCAATTTCAAGTTCCGGGTTGTCAAGATCTCTGAGGATATAACCTGGTCCCAACATATTGATACAGTTATAAAAAAGGCAAGAGAGCGGCTATTTCATTAGGAGTTTGAAGAGAACTGGTTTGTCAACTAAGACACTCAAACTTGTACAGATGTACCATGGAGAGAATTCTGACAGGCTGCATCACTGTCTGGTATGGGGGTGATAGTACCCCAATACCTCCATAGTACCCAAGATATCGTAAAGGAGCGGTGCCTCAGAAAGGTGACATCCATTATTAAGGACACCCATCACCCAGGGCATGCCCTTTCTCATTGTTACCGTGAGGAAGGAGGTACAGAAGCTTGAAGGCACACACTCAGTGATTCAGGAACAGCTTCTTCCCCTCTGCCATTCGATTCCTGAATGGACATTGAACCCATGAACACTACCTCACTTTTTAAGTATATACTATTTCTGTTTTTGCACTATTTTACTGTATTTATTTTTCTTTCTATATTATCATGTATTGCATTGAACTGCTGCTGCTAATTAAACACATTTCGTGACACTTGCCAGTAATATAAACCTGATTCTGAAATCTGAATTAAATGTTCAATACCAATATACTGTACTTCTGATTTTAATAATGGTAAAATCTCATTATTTTATACATAATATTTGTAAATGATTAACAACTGGTCAATTTGGAGCATCAGTCAAAGTTTAGATGCTAGAGTAGTTGTTAAGGAAAGCTGAGATGGTTGGAGTGAGAGGCTTCCCTGAACGTGTTGTGACCCATCTTTTGTTCTCTTTTTTTCTGGCTGGCTATTACATAACTGTGTTTTGAAAAATCTAAGCAAAACTCTTGGCAGTGCTTTAGGCTGAGTTAAGATCATCCACAAGAATCCATTGTAATGAAGTTAAGACTTCAGTTTAACGCTTTACAGATTTTTAAGCTTTTTAAGGTCCGTTTATCATGATTTTTTCCCAATCTATCAAATGAGTGTCAGCTCTTGTTACAAGATCTGGAATATGTGACCCAAAAGCCCCTTTTATCTAATGGTGAATGAAGAACACTTAATGTCAGTTTAGCTTCTCCTGTGCCTTTCACATTTGTCCAAGACTGTGGAATCCTGGTGACACTGCCACTGGGTGCTGCCAGTGTGAATTCTCTCTTTGCTTATTGTGTTTGACTTAAAATATTTTGTATATGAAATGTTCTGTACAGCTGGTATATTTTTACACATTGACTAAAATGGAACCTCATTTTGTGTGTGTTTCTTTTCACCAGTATGCGAACTTCTGTTAACACCTACTATAATTTTAAAAAATGCCTTCTGTGTACTTTGAAAATGGATATGTACTACATGTTTAATACAAAAAAAAGAGCTGGAATTAATAATTTAAAAGGTTAAGTGTGGAAGAAATTATTCAGCTTACAATCATTTGATTTGCAGATTTTTGCTTTAATACCATTGACCTTTACATTCGGTATACAAAATCAAAGGTATTTTTTGCCAGAGCAAATAATACGCCACTCTCCATGCATTAGAATGCACTGCTCCCAAATGCTGTAATACTCATTTAACTTGTAAACTTTTCCTCCCAGAATTTATCCTTTGGCAAACTGAGGAATTGCTGTAGTTTGGATATACTTGCTCTCTGTAGTGATGCAAATTGATTTGATGGTGTTGAATTTTCTTCAAGCAATGCATTTATACATAATATTGCTTTAATGTATTTTCCTGTCATTTCATGACCCTATCAAGCTCTTGTACAAATCAATTGGAATTTTCCCTGCCTCTAAAATTTTAATGATTTTATGTTTGAGATGAGATGGCAGGGTAACTGTGCTTATATACTATACATGTTTCAGATAGGTTAGGTAGATAGGGTTGTAAAGAAAGCCATATTGGCCTTAATAAATCGAAGAATTGAGTATTGGAGATGAGATAATAAGCTGAAGTTGTATAAGACTTTAGTGAGGCCTAATGTGGATTATTGTGTACAGTTTTGGTCACTGACTGATGGGAAATATGTAAATAAGATTGAGTGAGTACAGTGAAAATTTACAAGGATGTTGCTGGGTCTGGAGGACTTGAGTTATAAGGAAAGATTGAATAGGTTAGGACTTTATTCCTTGGAATGTAGAAGATTGAGAGGAGGTTTGATAGAGGTATACAAAATTATGAGGGGTATAGGGTAAATGCAAACAGGCTTTTTCCACTGAGGTTGGGTGGGACTATAACTAGAGATCATGGCTTGTGGGTGAAAGGTGAAAAGTTTAAGTGGAACCTGAAGGGGAACTTCTTTACTCAGAGGGTCATGAGTGTAGAACAAGCTGCCCGTGCCAGTGATGCGTGTGGCTCGATTTCAACATTTAAGAGAAGTTTAAATAGGTACATGGATGGTATGGGTATGGAGGGCTGTGGTCCTGGTACAGGTCAATAGGAGTAGGCAATTTAAATGGTTTGGCATGGACTAGATGGGCTGAATGACCTGTCTTGCGCTGTGCTTTTCTATGACTGTGACTAACACATCAATTATAGTACCAATCTGATCCAGGTATGTTTCATTTTATCTTAATCATACTTCAGACTTTTTGTTCCATTCTTATTTTTCATATTTCATTCTAACTAATATTTTAACTTTTGATACCCCAGCAAGTTTATAGCACAATCATTAGACTACAATTAAGCAGATTCAACTTGGTGTAACTAACAGAGTGGATAAAGGGGACACCAGTAAATGAGCTCGATGTGGAGATGCGACACATTCCCACGAAAAGCTTCTGCACAAGTGTATAAGACATTGATAAATATTTTAACAGGAATAGTAGACTGGGCATCTGTCTCTAATAAATCTGTAATTTTAAGATGGGAAGCTGTAATTAATGATACATACTGATAAACTGCTGCAGCCTCAACCATGTAAGTTGATGGTTCAAATGAAAATACAGAATGTGTTGCAGCCTATCCTGTTATTAGAAAGGTAAGTTTTCAAAGCAAGTTGTGAGAAAATACCATGTTTGGGGGGCATTGAAATGTTAAGCAGGTCAGCAAACATTTGACAGATGGAGTCTGATTGAGGTTGCCCATATTTGTAGAAAAAGAATATTGTTTAAATGCAGGGACTACAGAATGCAACTGTGCAGAGGGATTCGGAGGTAATTAGAAAGAAAAAAAATGCAATGTTAGCACTTTATAGCAAGGAGAAGGACTACAAACATAGGGAAGTCTTGTTATAGCTGTATAGAGTTCAAGTGAGACCAGGCCTGGAGTACTGCACTATTGCGTCTTCGATCAGAAGTGTTAACACTGTTTTTCTCCCCATATTTTAGATTCCCAGCATAAGCATTTTTATAAAACATTTTTACTCTGCAGTTTTGTTTTCTGCAGTTAAGGAGACCTAAATGAGTAGCGAAGGAAGCTCAGAGAAAGCTCATTGGGTTGATTCTTAAAATGACAGTCTTTCAGGAATAATTAAAGGAATAATTAAGCCACATAAGTCTATACTCAGTTTAGAACAGGGTACCAAGCCATTATTATACCATGGACTCCTACCATTAACCGAGGGGTCCGTGAACCCCAGGTTGGGAACCCCTGGTTTAGACGAATGACTGTGTTCTGTTTGAAACCCAGGATGTTGAGGGGGCTTGACAGGTGGTGAGAGGTATGGAGGGCTATGGTTGGGATGTAGGTAGATGGGCTAGGCAGCAAGCCATGCTGGTATGGACTAGATGGGCTGAAGGACTTGTTTCTGTCCCATAGAGCTCTTTGAGTTTATGGGATCAAGCATGAGCATGGAATTGAGGCTAAGAGCAGGTCAAAACTGTAGAAAGCTCCAGATATGGAAGCATCCAAACCCTGTACAATTGTCTTCTTATGTTTATGGTCCCTCTCCTTATTAAATGGTTGAGGAGTCTTAAGATGCCATTTAGCCTTCTGCTCTTATTGCATATGTTACTTGCTAATCTGAAACCATTCAAAAAATACCTAAGACCATTTGGTCTATTCTGGCCTTGCTAGCCCTTTGAGTTCAATTAATCCATTTCCTTTTCCCTTTATTCATGTTCGTGCAGATTTTTTTTCATATCTATTCAATTATCTCCAATACTCTTTCAACAGCTGCCATCATAAATAGTAGGAGATTCTCATTATCTCCCTGCCTGTTCTTTTCTAATTATCTTAAATATGGACCTTGGTTTTGAATCTGCCTTCCAGCAAAGATATCTTAATATGTACTTTATCAAATAATTTTGAGTATGTGTATTAAATTTTACTCTTCAACCTCTTCCCCTATTCTATAAAGAGGAGAAGGATGTTTTCTCCATAAAATTGAAGCCTCCTTTTATTTTCAGGGTATTTGCTTTGTTGCAGATTGAAGACCATAATCTACAGGAACAGAATTAGGTCTTTTGGCCCATCGAATCTGCTCTACCATTCCTTCATGGCTGATCTATTATCCCTCTCAAATAAGACCATAAGGCATAGAAGTAGAATTACTTCAATAACATTTCAATAACAACCTGTTTTTTTTTACACAGATACTTATTATTGGAGGATCCTTTGGTCTCCGTGAATTTGCCCAAGTTCGGTATGATGTCCAAAAGGTGAAGAGAAAGGTAAGCATTAGAAGAATCTAAAATTAGTGGTAAGACTTGATTCAAAAACTGTCTTGCAAAATGAATAATGTTACAAAAGATATCATTTCACAGCTAACTATTTTTGTCTTAACTGCTGCAATTTACCATTACTTTCATTGCCTTGCCTTGATGCCCTGGATTTGCACTAGAAACAGTGCATAACCTAACTTTTGCTGCATGTAGTAACTGCTGAACCATTTCAATAATCCCTTAAAATAAAACACTCTATCAAACTAACAGCATTGTTATTTCAGGAAAGGAAAATATGTTTTAGCATATTAGATCTGTATATATTGTTCATTTTCAAATGGCTGAATAACAGAGCAAGTTCCAGTGATCATGGGTATTCTTTCCTGTTCCTGACTGACTTTGTTCTGTTGGTGTATGGGTAATTGGCTTCTAATTTGAGTCATGCCACCAATGGCTTGGATTTCCTACTTAGCAGTGAAGAACAGCACTCAGTGTCGACCTTGAAGAAACCAACCCACAAAACTTCAGCTGGTGGCATGGATTTCCATGTTCACATTGTAAATGTGTGTCTGGTTCTGTTCCAAAGACAATCTGTGACTTTAGCGAATAGTAATATCACGGAGCAAGTTCAGTAGTCAATTGGTTAGAGAATTTCTGAAAAGGCAATCAATTCCAGAGTGAAGAAAATCACTGATTTTTAAAATATTTTGAACACTTTACCAGAGATGAAAATAATAATATAACAGATACATGAATGGGACTAGAAGTTGAAATATCAATATTTAATTTAGAGGAAAATGCCAAATTGTACCCTTAGTTTTTAATTTTTAAAATCCTGGAACTTTGAAATAATTAGATTTCAAAAATAAAATGAGATCTTCAAGACTAAAGACTTTGGTTGAGGCTCAACATGTTAGTTAAGAATTCTATAACATTTTGTGAAATAATGTGTGTTTTACACGAATGAGTGTTAATAATTACAGTTCACCAGTTCTGTGTTGTTACCTCAGCAAGATGTATCTTGTGTAAAACAAGTTTTGGTTTTCCATTTTTAATGCTACATGTGCAAAATCTAGAAGTTGTAGTCAGTCTTTCAGTAACGATAACAAATACTGCTGGTTTTGTTATTGCACTTGCAAATTCCTGATTTGTGTCTGCTTTCCATTTGTAATGTGAAAGCCAGAATGTAATTAGGCTGCTTAATTGAGAAGGAGCTAAAACACTACTTAATACTTTTGTCAGTTACTGTCTATGAACTTTCTGGATAGCAAGCTGAATTTTCATTTCAAACACCTATGACTATGGGAGGAAAATCCTTCTGTTTACTTTTTTGATAGTTTGCTCACTTGGAATTAAGAGCAAAATGTTGTAATAAGTTATAATTCATTTTGTTTATTATGGTGAGTCAGATTAGTAGCAACAATATAATGTTCTTGTAGCTTCTTGACCTTGAGCAAGCAAGGACTTTCAAAATATTGAATACTATTATTATGTTAACGTGTTCACATAGCATTGATAGCAGTGTCTCCAGAGCAGATTTCTTGCATACGTCTTCCTTGATTTCTGGATGTTTGGTTTACAATTTTCACTGTAATGCTTTGATTTTTGGGATGGATTACTAAAAGTCATGAATCTATATTTCAGAATAACTTTTTCCATGTATAGGAATAGATTGTATCAACATTCCATAATGCATTTTAGCCATCCTTCTTAACTACGAAATTTAAAAAAATGAAATGTTTTTATCAGCATGCCTTTTGTAAATTGAGGAATGCTTGTTATTCTATTTCTACAGGCTTCATGCAGCTTGTAAACTGTATGAATTCCAGTAGCGGGGGCATCTTCAGGAAGTGTAAAGCCTTTGAAGCATGTTTTATGTAGTGTACTGTTTGCTGGAATGCAAATCAAAGTGGACTAATTCAGTGCCTTGAATGTATATTGATGCCGGAGTGCTTGTGATGGTTATAATTGGTGGCCTATAACATGAGGAGTGTGACCTGGCTACTTGTATTCAGAAATGTGGATGCTCTTACTGGTCATACCGATTGATGGTTAAGGACTCTTCATCTTGTTAAATGTTGTCTTCTGGCAATTGGGTCCTTTTTTCTCCTTTCATAAATTCTTCATGAATATCTGCAAAAAGAATTCAATGTTGTACCTGTAAAACGTTTGTCTTCTACACCAGTAATCCTGTGGGCATTCTTTTAATATTATTGATTTAGTTCCAATATATTCAGTTGACTGTTGTGGAATAATTCCTACAGGAAAATGATGACACTTGCTTTTTAATAATAATCTTAGCTGACTGCACTGCAAAATTATACTAAAGACATAAATCTTCTACTCCCAAGAGTGTACAAAATTTCAGCAGCTGTAGTTTTAGTTCGTGTTTCATTGTTTAATAGCATTTGATTTGTACTTTTGTGAATGAGATTTTGGTCACTGTTTCATTAATAATGGCTTGTTGGGAATATTATAGCTCCAATGAAATTTTTGGCAATCTAGAAGCAAAAGCACATCTGTTCAAAGTTCAAAGTATATTTTATTATCAAAGAACATACAGTATATGTTACCATATACAACCCTGAAAATCATTTTCTTGTGGGTATGCTCAGCAAATCTGTAGAACAGTGACTGTAACAGGATTAATGAAAGATCAACCAGAGTGCAGAAGACAACCTGTGCAAATGAAATTATAAATGTTATATCGTAAATAAGAGATTATTCATATTTCTGTCATCTGTACCAATGGCTTGGCTTAATGTTAAATATCCCATGACTAGATTGAAAAAGTGGGATGTTCTCACAACTTTTCAACCAGCTTTCAGTCACCTCTGTTAAGCAATGTCTAAATGTGTATTCCTTCATTCAGTTTATTTTATTATCTTCCTATGTGGTATATCTTTCTTTTTATTAAATGCAACCAGATCAGAAATGCTGATAAAGTCAACTAGTTCCCAAAGAGACTCCGATAGGCCAATCAGATGGTTCACTGCTGCTTAGTTATAGAACATTAAAAAGATTATATGTACAATTAAAAAACATTTTAAAAAAAATAGTAGAAATACTGGAGTCATGATGATCATGATGAAGTCTGCTGGAGAGAGATATTTATAAACATGCTGTCCTCCATAATTCAGAGAGATTGAAGGATAAGGTTACAGGGTGACAAAACGTGACAGGAGCAATTGGAACTAAAAACTAATCCCTACCGGGAGAAAACAGCAACTGTTCTTTCCGCACTGTTCTCCAGCAGTTTAAGGACTAAGTTCAGCCAGAACATAACTTACAAGTGCTCTTGAAAATCAGGTATCAACCCTACCTGCCAACAACCAAGCATTGCCATCCTGGTCCCCTTCATAATAGCTTATGAAGAAACATGTGACTTCCCTCCCAGAGATAATAGGTGTTTGTGCACCAGAATCTTGAAGGCTTGGACCCCATTGTCGCAGATGTTTCCAACCACAGCATCTGGAAGGCTGTTCCAAATTCTGATAGAACAGTGAAGAAAGCTTCTATCCAGTGTGTAGGTTCTTGCGTCAGGCACAGAAACAGCATGAGCAGGACAGATAAACTTGATCGTGTGGTGCGCCATCTCTCATAAGATGAAGGTAACATGGCACGAAGGTCTGCAGGGCTGTGGCTGGTGTGCATTTTGTATAGCACAGTAGCTGCAGCAACCTGTCTTCAGGCTAATGAATTATTTGGCAAGATGTATAATCGAGTGAAACTGAGCATCAAACAAATAGATAAGCCCATCAAAGAACATGGTTAATTGCAGTTAGTACTTCATTATGAGACCATTTGCACTGATGAACCGAATCATTGTTTCAGCTCCCATTACATGGAATACTAAATGAAGTGCATCTTTGATGACAATAGAAAACATGGAATGCTTTTGGGTAATTCTGAAGTGTTAATCATTGGCATTGGGCTTGTTCTCTTCCCCGCCCCTTTATTTTACACAAATAATTTGCAAAATTTCAAAACATAGTTAATATATTTTTAATGACTGTCATTTTTCAGAATGTTGGTATCACTGAAGAGACAAGTATTTATTGCCCTTGAGATGCAATGAGTTATCTTCTTGAATCACTGAAGTCCATCTGTGGAAATTAACCTTTTTCAGGTGCATTGATGAAAACGGTGCCAAACAAATGAAGTTAATGGCCAAAATTCGCTGTGAACAACCTGTCATCAGCTTCCAAAATACAGCCTTACAGTGAAATATTTTGGGGAAAGATGTCCCATCACTGGCAGTGAGAAACTGTTTGACAAAAAGATCTTCCATGCTGTAGATATGTAATGTGACTACAAAAATTATCATGCAGGAATGTGAGAAAACTGACAGCTCTCTAATACATACTACCTGGAACTGATTGTGACTAAATACTTTAGATGTAAAAAAATTTTATACAAAACAAATTTAAAAATTTTAAGGCAACACGAGTGAATCTGCAGATGCTGGAAATAAATAGAAAACACAAAATGTTGGCAGAACTCTGCAGGCCAGACAGCATCTATGGGAGGAGGTAATGACGACGCTTCGGGCCGAAACCCTTCATCAGGAGTGAAGTAACATGGGATGGTCGAGGGGAGGGGGGATAAGAAGTGGGGGGGAGGGATAAAGTAGAGAGCTAGGAAGTGATAGGCTGGAGGGAAATGGGCTAGGGGGAAGATGGAGAATTATGGGAAATGAGAAAGGTAGGGCTGGGGGGAGAGATTATAGTGAGGGGGGAAAAAGAGAGAAAGAGAACCAGACTAAAATAATAGATAGGGATGGGGGTAAGGGTGGGGGGCAGGGGTATCAATGGAGGTCAGTGAGTTGGATGTTCATGCCGGCAGGAAGGAGGCTACCTAGGCGGGAGATAAGGTATTGCTCCATCGACCTGCGTGTGGCCTCATCTTGAAGGTAGAGGAGGCCATGGACAGACATGTCGGAGTGGGAGTGGTCTGTGGAATCGAAGTGTGTGGCCACAGGGAGATCCCGCCACTGCTGGAGGACCGAGCACCGGTGTTCAGTGAAATGGTCTCCCAGTCTGCGGCGGGTCTCCCCAATGTATAAATGGCCACATTGGGAGCTCCCCAATATATAAATGGCCACATTGGGAAAATTTTAAAGTGTTGAAGCATTTAGATGAAATGCTAAGAATATTTTAGAGTTGCAGAGTGATAAGACATACAACTGCGCCCCGTTGACCATAAAACATTCATTTTTACACTAATCCTATGTTCATCCCTACCATCCCAGTTTCTACCTTGACCTTACAGTCCAAGGACTATACTCAGCGGTCAATTAACCTACCACAGGCACAATTTTTGGGGTGTGGGAGGAAACCAGAGCAACCATTGGGAAACCCACATGGTCACAGGGAGAATATGTAAATTGCACACAAACCACACTGTGAGTCAGGATGAATATGGCTCAGTTGGAGCCTGGGTCATTGAGGTTGTGAGGCAACAGATCTGCCTGCTGTGCAGATATAAAAATAAGCTCACAAGTACCTTGATGCTCATAAGCAAATTGCAGGAGAAACTCAACAAGTTGGGAAACCTCTATGGAGGCGAATAAACAGTTGATGTTTCATACCTACATCCTTCAGTACATTTGGTCAAGATTATCAGCATCTGCAGAATCTCTGGTGTTGTTGCCCCACACCTGACCCTGTCTGTTGAATTGAATGGATATGGTGGGAAATATCCAACAATTCATGTTTCCATGCTATACACACACAAAATGCTGGAGGAGCTCAGCAGGCCAGGCAGCACCTATGGGAAAAGAGTACAGTCAACGTTTCAGGCTGATGCCCTTTGGCAGGACTGGAGGAAAGAAAAGATGAGGAGTAAATTTTAAAAGTGGGGGAGAGAGAAGTACATTAGGTTGGAAGCTACCCAGATGGAATATAAGGTGTTGTTCCTCCAACTTGAGTGTGGCCTCGTCGTGACAGTAGAGGAGGCCATGGATTGACATATCAGAATGGAAATGGGAAGTGGCTACTAGGAGATTCCACTTCTGGTGGACGGAGGATCAGTGATCGGTGAGGTGGTCTCCCAGTCTATGTCAGGTCTCACTGATATATAAGAGGCCACACTGGGAGCACCTGACACAGTACATGACCCCAACAGACTCACAGGTGAAGTGTCACCTCACCTGAAGGGACTGTTCTGGGCCCTGAATGGTGGTGAGGGAGGATGGAGCCTAAAACCTGATGACGTGCATATCGATTTCTCAAACTTCTGGTAATGACACTGCCCCTTTCTCCATTGCCAAAGTCCTTTTTCCTCTCTCACCATATCTCCTTGCTTGCCATCGCCTCTCTTTGGTGCACCCCCCTCTTTTTCTTTCTTCCATGGCCTTCTGCTTTCTCCTATCGGATTCTCCCTTCTCCAGCCCTGCATCTCTTTCACCAATCAACTTTCCAGGTCTTTACTTCATTCCTCCCCTTCTCTGTTTTACCTTATCACCTTGTGTTTCTCTCTCACCTCCCCCACCTTTTAAATCTGCTCCTTATTATTTTTTCTTCAGTCTTGCTGAAAAGTCTCAGCCCGAAACGTTGACTTTTTTCTATAGATGCTTCCTGGCCGGCTGAGTTCCTCCAGCATTTTGTGTGTGTTGCTCAGATTTCCAGAATCTGCAGATTTTCTCTTGTTACATGTTTCCATGCTAACTTGCTTGTGGATCCATCATTGGCATGCACATTGCAGAACTGTGCTAAGCTCCTGATGATAGTTATTGATTCGTGAATATTCACACTTGCTTGCACAGCACAAAAAAATCCCAAAGTTGTGAAGGACCTTTTTTTTTAAAGAAATTAATGGTAGATTATCCATATGGTTGTATTCTGTCCTCGGGTATGTTGCAGATGTATGGTGTGAAATTATATTAGGCATGTTACTCGGATTTTGTGCAGCTTTTTTACTACCTCAAAACACTTTTTTGGAATTGACATGAAAGCTATGGATGGTTTAGCAAGTGAGTTAAGCTCCATTCTTGTGTTCATTTCCTAAATGTTATTTGTTATATAATCCACTTGAAAGCTTCCATTTTTTTGTTGTCAGAACTTTCATTGTCAAATATCCTGACATTTGCACTACCTACAAGTTAATCTCATGAGTGTCTTCTAATACTTTACAAAAAGAAGCAAGTAGTGCAATTGAGACTCTTTTCCAAAGATAAATTCATTTCTGATTTTTAAAAATGTGTATGTTTATAATTATATAACAATTGGATTAATATTACAGTTTGTATTTTTTGCTGTAATCATGTACATATATTTGTCTAAGGTAATTTTGCATTCCTCATAAAGGGATTTTCAATGTCTATAAAATTTCCTTTACAGTCCAATTGCTAATTCACCAATATTAATGTATAGTGAGTGTTTGCACAGTTAATTGGACAGTCCAACCTTGCATACTCATGTATTCTGAACTTTCTGCTGCGCAGGAAAAAATGATGATACAACCACGCGTCATTTTTCCTGGTTTTATTTGCATGCCCCGATCAGGAGTCTGCTGAGGAGCGAGGCATGAAGCACAATTTTTCAGATAATTTTGAAGTATTTTGAGTCAGCAGCAGATGGCTTTTTGGCAACATTTAAGACGAATGTAGTGGAACGGCTGGAACAAAGGGATTCTTAAAAATGCTTTGCCAGCGGGAATTTTTTTTTGAGGGAGCAGTGAGGTAGGATAATAGAAATTCCTTCCAAATGACTCAATAAGTAGAAGTGGTAGCATGTTTTCATTTTCTAATATCCAGAGTTGTGAAACTAAAATTCTTCAATTCTTCCCTATCAGACAGAAAACAGGCATAGCTTAAATGATTTCAAAGGTAACTAAGTTTTAAAAAAAAGATACCAGAGACAACTGAAAAGATAATGGATTGTTTTGCAGAATTAGCTTTGGTGGGTGCTGACAGCACAAAAGTTAAGGAAAGCAAATTAATGCGCAGCTTGATTTAGCTGTGGTCAAATTCATTGTTCCTGATATTTTTGTTGAAGAAGTACTTCAGTATGGCTTAGATCTTCTGTAAAGAGGCTTTGGAGACAGACAGAAAATCAAATTTAATTTATTATCATTGACTTGTGAAATTTGTTGTTCGAGGTCATAATACAGTGCAAAGACATAATATTACTATAAATTACAAAATTAACTAAATGGTGTATGATAGAAAGAAATAACAAAGTTGTGTTCATGGACCATTCAGAAATCTGTTGGTGGAAGGGAAGGGGAACAAAATTGGTGGATAGATCGGTCCATGGAGGAAAGAAAAATGGAGGTCTATGTGGGCAGGAGCTGTTAAATTAATCATCTAGTAGGTTAAAGGGTCGGCAAATGGCTTGCACCAAAGGGCCTGTGCTACCTATGTCTGTTCTATGGTCTATGATAACACACACAAATGCTAGAGTGTGGAGAATATTGCCTGTTTCAAATACTTAATTTGACGTCTTAATTCAGTACTTGTGTGCGGCGGGAGATGATGACTGCATGCACGAGCACACAAGGAGTGTAGAAAAATGCCTCACTTAATGAGACAGGTGAATTAATTAAGGAAGAAAGAAATCCAGAAAACGTATTCTGAGCATTTTTATTTTATTGCCTACCACCTTTCTAAAAAAAAAAACTTGCACATGTTTCAATATATAAGTGTAATTAGCTAAAAGTAACTTGCAATTTGAACAGTGGTTAAAGAAATGTAAAGAATCACTTGTGCAGGTTCCTTCTAAAAGTGGCCATTTAATATTTGTTTATATTAGTGGAAGCACAAATACTCTTTGGCATTACTGTATCAACTGGAAATATGCCAATGCGTTTGGATTTCTAGAAATCTTAAGATGAGGTTTATTGAATCTGGCTTGGGAATTCAATATGAAATTATAAATGGATAAGGAACTGGCCTGGCAGGAGAAAGCATACAGCAAAATATTTGAATGAAAACATTCATTTCTAATTTGAAACAACAACTTGCGATCTGTCTTCCTCAAATTTGAGCCTATCATTATCTGCTAACGTGGCGAACGTACCAAATCTGATTAATGCAGCATTCTTGGGCTCATTAATCTTAACTGGTTATCCACCAAATTCCTACCCTTGTTTTAAGATTAGATGTTTTGGCCTATTGGGGAAAGGGGTTGGACAGATTGTTGGATTATTATTTTTTCCCTGGAGAGTTAGAGGCTGAGGGGGATCTCTGGTTGAAGGATATCTCTAAGAAGCTGGAGCAGGCTCTCAAAGGGGAGGGTGAGCAGCCAGAGGTTGTGGTATACATTGGTACAAATTATGTAGGTAGAAAGGGAAGAGTTCCTGCACAGAGGGTATAGAGAGTTAGGAAAGAAACTAGAGCAGGGCCTCCTGTCAGGAAATGTAAGGAAAGTTTGACCTAAACGTAAAGCAGCAGAGAAGATTTAGTAGTGAGCGATGACTTTAATTTAAAAAACTGCAAAATAACAAACCATGAGTGGCAACAAAACAACAGCAAACAGATACTTAACAAGGCAAGACACAACAGCAAGGTAAATGAAGGTTAAAACAACCGGTTGAGGCTGGCTAGTTCGATGGGTGAACAAGGATTGTGGTGACAGCTGGGTTTAAATAGGCTGCAGGTGATGAATTCGAAATCAGTGGCAGATGATTCCTGGTAGCTGGGTGGAGACTGGGAGGGGCCTGCCTATGCAGGTCTGATAGGGACCACCCCTCCTGACTACTTCTGGTGGACAGCTGATGGCACAGGGCGATCCGGATGGGTCCAGTGATATTCCTCTGAGCAGTGGATCCATAATGAAACTGGACTGCACCAAACCCTTCCCAGTTGACCAGGTAGTTCACACCCCATCCGTGACGATGTGAATCCATCAACCATATACACTGGACCTCCTTCCACCGTCAGGCCCAGGAGATGCTGGGTTGAGTGGTCCATGGACAACGGGCTTGAGGCAGGACACATGGAAGATAGGTATCCTGAGGGATGGTGGCAACTGGAGACTTGTTTGATGCCATGGTTAATTTTGAAGGGACCAATGAACTATTGTGGGAGCTTGCGGGAGTCAATGTGCAGAGGCAGATCTCAGGTGGGCAGCCAGACGCAGTCCCTAGGCTGGAGTAGACTGGCTGGGTGCTGCTGGCGGTTGGCTGGTGGCAGTAGGCATGGTTGGCTGCTAAGATGGACCTCTGTTCCCTCTTCCAAGCATTCTGGCTGCGGCAAACCAGGGTCTTGACAGAAGGGACCTTCACTGTTGGCTCCTCCATGGGAAACAACCAGGTTTGGTAGCTGTGAAGCGCTTCAAAGGGTGACACATCCATGGCAGAAGAGGTGTGAAGGTTGTGGGACAGTTCGGCCCAGAGCAGATATTACTTATAAGTAGAAGGGTTAGAGGCGGCCATCCCTGATTAATTTAGTCATGAAAAATAAGGAAAAGTGTGTAAATCTTAGGAAGCTAGAATCAAGCAGAGCCTCGAGGATCATAAAGTAGCTGGAAAAGAATTCCAGAAGGAATTGCGAGAGCCTGGAGTGTGGGGCAGGGACAATGAAAAGTCCTTGGGATCCTTTCAGAAGATTATGACAAATACTGTGTTTGTTGGTCAGTTGGGGGGAAGAAGTTAAGGAGACAGGTGAGGATTGAGGGAGCCATGTGAGAGTGTGAAGGATTTGATGTGAGAGGAGTAGATGTAGACTAGGCTATATTGGAGAGGCTGAAATGAGCTTGAAAGGGAGTTCTGTGGTAGATGGGCAACAACAAAAATGACAGTGAAATCAGATTATTAGAGGCTTGAATGTAAACCAAAATTGCCTCCTTAAAGTAAAACTCTTTTTATAATAGTCTTTCTTGTGTCTTGTTATTATGAATCTGGCCTTTCCCTATAATCCACTTTCCCACACCTTCCACCCCAAAATTATGTAATTGCAGGTTTGCATTGGTTCAGTGAAGGCAATAATTTACTTTAGGGATTCTGTTGACATTTCACTGTTACAGCTATTTAAAGTTTGATAATGCTTGTAGAATTCTTGATGTAATTGGATGTCAATCATCTTATTCCCCTCAATTTGACATATGCTAAATAGAAGTACATTGGATTTTAATCTTTTGTGTGCATTAAAGTTCTTTTCTTTGCCATATGCAGAAGTGGAGTAAGCAATATTTTTATAAATGCTATGTAAATTGCAGAGTGTTTTAACTACTTTAATCCTTGTAAATTCCTGTCATAGTGGTGAAAATTACTCCATTATCCTCTTTCCTACTAAACTGGTTTTTATTCCTTTGTTGCCAAAAAGGATTTTTGAATACTCTTGACTGGCTGCTGGCTACCATTCTTAATCTCTTCATTTGACAATTTAGTTGTTGTAAATGGCATGTTCAGATAATAGGAGATTGTTCAGCTAATTCTCATCCTGATCTCCTCCAATGGCTTGTGATAGTATACTTTCTAGCCAAGGTTGGTAGGCAGTCATTTGAAGCAAGTGTTTTGGTGTTTTCTTCTTGCCTGTCTTGCCTCATTCCTTCCTTAATTTTGCGTCACTGAACTGATATTTGTAAAATTAGCCTAGATTTGGGACGGAATTGGAGAGCTTGCATTGCTCAAGGTAACCACTTGCAGTCATAGTGAGGGAGCTTATTTTAAAATACTTATTTTATTTTGTGCCACGTGAAACCTCAAATCCATATCTTCTTTGGGGTGAGAGTGGTATTCTTCATGTAACTGCAGTATTAACTAAATTGAAAACAGTATTCAGACAATTCAAACTAAACAATATTGGTATGTACACTCATGGCTGCTATTGCCATCAGTGTGATGTCAGAGAAGAACAGTCTCCTGGAAATGCATTTGTATAACATGCTTAAACTACCTCAGTTCCTCGTAATGAATTACATCAATGAATTGGTGTCTAAGTAAGCACACAGCTATACGGTGCACAGCAAGATCCCAAAATCAATGGGAGAAAAGGCCAGGAAATCTTTTAATAGTTGGGAGAGGAATGCAGACCCAAATGGGGGTGGGGGAAGCCAGATATTCTTGCATTTATACCAAGATTTTTCAGTATGTGCTTAAACGTGCAGGTGAACAGAGATCTTGTCTTTCATTTCCAAAGGTATTTTATGCTCCGATCCTTCAGTTGTACTGAAGCTTTATTTTAAATTTGATGCTGCAATTGGACATTGATCTTACTTCTGAATCTGAAGTGTTTTATTGGTAGAGGTGCATTGTCTTCCTGATAATTACAATTTTAACTTGCCCTTGGTCATTTTGAAAAATGTTGCCGAGCGATGCACTTTTTATATATTGTGTGTAAGTGGGTGACCTCTGACATAATCCTGCAATAATTGTTCAAGTGCCTTTTATAATAGTCCACATTAAAATGAAATTGCTTCATTCTACAACTTATTAGACCCAGTTTAATCTAAATATATCTGGGCCAGCCTTATGATGTGGATAATATGGGCTTAATTTAAAAAACTCACTTGTGGTTTCATGAAGTTATGAGTTATCCTGTCAGTAAGTGTAGATATTTATCAGATTTATAGTTTTGACATGGCTTTTGTGTTAAGTGTATAATAATGTGATACAACATAAATTTCACTATTGATATTCAAAGCAAGTTTGTTAAAATTATTCCTCTGAGTCAGAATGAGAATTACTGGTGCCTGCAATGGAGCCTTTGGAATTCATTATTCCCTGGAAGTAGAATAATTTAAGTGGAAGGGATGGTGTAACGGGGTAGAGGAAGGAATGAAATTTGCATAAACTTTAGTTTCTACTCCTGTGCTGTTAAAAAGATTAAAGGGGGATTTACCAAAGAGCTTAAAATGCTAAAGAAATTTGTTAGGTGGGGCAGAAGCTTTTTTTTTCTTTTGGTAGAGGAAATCAGACTAGCGTTCTAATTTTAAGTGTAGAGCTTGACCAATCTGGAGTGAAATCAGAGTTCATCTTTACACACAAGAGGTAGTGACAAAGTCTTTTTCATCAAGACCATAAATTGCTGAATAAGTTGAAAATTTTCTAACTGATTTTTGGGTTGGCTGAAATTGTTCAAAAAGTCACCAAAATGAGTAGCCACCAGTATTTTGTTTCTTTTTCAGATTGGGAGGATGTAACTATTGGAGTACCCCAATACTCATTTCTCTACTATTTACTTTCAAGTCCTTTTTTTCTGTTTGCTTTTGATAAATAGTGCCACAACTTAGTCCAAGTGGTCTTATCCCAATTTAGAACTGGTTTACCTTTCAGTCCTTTCTCTCATCATGTTAAATTGAACCGAGTCTCCACTGTTTTCTCCCCAATGCCCTTTCCACTTTTCCAGGTTTATTGATGAAAACTAAGTCTTTTACTGCCCTCTCCCTTTGGGACTTGCTACACTATGATTTCTTTTAAAGAAATTTCTGAAGTTTCAAGAATTCTTTTATAACTTACTCAAATACTATATCCAGTTAATGCTTTTGAAGACCCTTACAGTTACTGCCTTGTTATTTTCACACCCATAATTTGCCAACATGTTTTCTCTTCCATCTCTTTCTGACTTGCAGGTCAGCAGTACAAAACAGCTTTAGAGCAGCCACTTTTTGATAGAATGATGGAGCAGGCCTCTTCCTGCTCTAATGTTTCCAAACTGTTCAAATAAACCTATACTTGCATTTGGAAGTTATTAAGTTTCTAGATTTATTTATATATAATATCTATATCTATATCTATATCTATATCTGTGTGTGTGTGTGTGTGTAATATAAATAAATTCCTCCTCATCCCTTTTCTAAAGGAATGTCCTATTCTGAGGCTGTGTCCTCTAGTCCTAGATTACCCCACTATAGGAAACATCCTCTCCACATCCACTCTATCTAGGCCTTTCAAAATTCAACAGGTGTCATTGAGATTCTCCCCCCCCCCCCCCCCATTCTTCTAAATTCCAGAGAGCACTGGCCCAGAGCTGCTCATATGTTAACCCTTTCAGTCCCAGGATCATTCTTGTAAACCTCATCTGGACTCTCTCCAATGTCAGCACATCCTTTTGTAGTTGGGTGCCCAAAACTGCTCACAGTAATGTAAATGTGGTCTGACCAATGTCTTATAAGACCTCAACATTACATCCTTGCTTTTATATTTTAGTCCTCTCCAAATGAACATTAACTTTGCATTTGCCTTTCTTACTACTGACTCAACCTGCAAATTAACCTTTCAAAGGTTCAAAGGTGCAATTTAATGTTAGAGAAATGTATACAATATACATCCTGAAATGCTTTTTTCTTTGAACTATCTGGGAAAACAGAGGAATGCCCCAAAGAATGAACGTCAGTGAAATGTTAGAACCCCAAATGTACCCCCCAGCTCCCCTCTCCTGCGCGTAAGCAGCAGTGAACAACAATTCCCAATGACACACGAGTCTCCTGTCGTGACACCAGAGCCCCAAGATCCTAGGCTTCCGAATCCAAGCTGGACTCTTACGCCAAGCCTTTGGCATGCCAAACAACAGCCAATTATGCAACCCTGAGAGTGGACCCTGTTCCCATGAAGAACCATAGTCAGGTCAGGGTCTTCAAGAGAAAAATAGAGATATTAAAGATGGAAATAGAACTATTTCCAAAGATGCAAGCAAAGGAGTCACTGTTAGGTGCCATTAACCCTCCTAAGTTCCGCCTTCTTTAGACATTCTTGCACAAGGTCTGTCAAATCCCTTTGCAACAACTGAATCTGAATCTGAATTTCTGAATTTACTCCCCATTTAGAAAATAGTCTATGCCTTTATTCCTTCTACCATCCACTTCCCTATACTTTCCTGTATATGCCACTTCTTTGCTGAATCTTCTAATCTATTAAAGTCCTTTTGCAGACTTCTTGCTTCCTCAACATTGCCTGCCTCTCCACCTATCTTTGTATCATCCACAAACTTGGCCATTAAGCTATCTATTCTGTCATCTAGATCATTTGCATATAGTGTGAAAAGTAGCGGATCCACACCAACCCCTGAGGAACACTACTAGTCACTGGCGGGCAACCAGGAAAAGGCCCTCTTTATTCCCACTCTTTGGCTGACTGATAGAAGCAAACTTCTATCCATGATAGTATCTTTCCTGTAATACCATAAGTTCTTATCTTCTTTAGTAGCTTCATGTGCAGCCTTCTTTGTCAAAGGCCTTCTGAAAATCCAAGTAAACAGCATCTACTACCTCTCCTTTGCAGAGGATCTGTCCTACGACCAGCACCCATAAGCACCATCACAAAGAAGACACAACAATCCCTCTGTTGTCATCTACAACTTTGACAAACTTTTATAGATGAACAGTGAGAGTATCCTGACTGGTTGCATCACAGCCTGTTATGGAAACACCAATGCCACGAACGGAAAAGCCTACAAAAAAGTGGTGGATACTGCCCAGTTCATCATGGGTAAAGCCTTCCCCAACATTAAGCACATCTAAAGGAATTGCTGCCACAAGAAATCAGCATTTATTATCAACACCCCCACCATTCAGACCATACTCTTCTGCCATCGGAAAGGAGCTTTATGTCCCACACCACCAGGTTTGGGAACAGTTATTACCCTTCAACCATCAGGTTTCTGAACTTACTTAGGTAACTTCCCTCACCTCCACAATAGACTCTACAATCTATGGACTCACTTTCAAGAACTCTACAACTCATGTTCTTGGTATTATTTATTCACTTTTTTTTATTTGCACAGTTTTTCTTCTTATGTGTGTTAGTTGATTGTCAGTCTTTGTGTGTAATTTTATTGATTCTGTTGTACTTGTCTGTTCTACTGTGAATGCCTGCAAGAAAATGAATCTGAAGGTAGTACATGGTGACATATACATACTTTGATAACAAATTTACTTTGAACCCTGCCCAGTATTTCCTCAAAAGAATTCCAACAGATTTGTCAAACAAGATTTACCCTTAGGAAACCATGCTGACTTTGGATTATTTTATCATATGCCTCCAGGTACTCTGAAACCTTGTCCTTAATAATGTACTCTAACATGTTGCCAACCACTGAAGTCAAGCTAACTGGCCTATAATCTCCTGTCTTTTGCCTCTCCTATCTTAAAGAGTGGAATGACATTTGCAAATTTCTAGTTCTTCAGAACCATTCCTGAATCTAGTGATTCTTGGAAGATCACTATTAATATCCCCACAATCTCTTCAGCTACCTCTTTCAGAAACCAGGAGTGTAGTCCATCTGGTCCTGGTGACTTGCCTACATTAAGACCTTCCAACTTCCCAAGCACCTACTCCTTTGTAATAGCAACTACAGTCACCACTTCTGACCCTGACTCTCAAATTTCTGTCAGACTGCTGGTGTCTTCCATAGTGCAAAATATTTATTCAATTCACCCGCCATTTCTTTGTTCCCCATTGCTACCTCACCGGCATAATTTTCCAGTATTCTGATGTCCATTTGTGGTTCTCTTATACTCTTTATGTTGCTACATGAGAATGATCTCTGCTGTGGTGCAGACAAATTGTATCTGCGGAAGCAGAGAATGAGCAACCAAGTGACCCAGCCACTAACTGCAGCCTCCACTTACTCTTGCCAACACTGCACAAGAATATTTGGATCCCAGATCAGAATCAATGGGTCAAATTATTCAACTTCACCAAACCTACCAGCCATTTGGTTTTCCTTTACACGTTTAAGATTTTAAAATTGTTCATGGCACGTCACCAAAGAAAATCTGTAAGCTGATAAGAGTGCAATGAAGAAAACTGGCTAAGCAAATGTCTACATCCTTGACCAATGAGACAGAAGGATTATTACCAATAGCACAGGGCTTACACCAAACATTTCGGTGAATCTCAAATAGCAATAAAGATCTGGAGAAATGAGATTCCATTTTAATTGCAGTTAATGTGCACTGCCCAAGAGACTGACAGTCACTGAACTTCATTTGGTCACTACAGGATTCAGACTGTATGTTAATATGGGTAAATGCAAGTTGATTGCGGGAAATATAGAGTCACCTACAGCTCCAAAAACAAATTGTTGACTGCTTGAGATAAATTAACTAAGGTATCTGTAGGTGGAGGTAAACTAGTTATTAGCATGTAGCACAACAAGTTAGTGAAGCACTCTGTACAGAATAAGCAGAGTAAGAGAAGAATGAACAGGTTTTTTTGTTGAGAAGATTGAGGTGACTAAATGAAGATCTCAAAATTATAAATCTGTTGAATAGAATAAACTTGCCTGTAGGGGATACTAAAACAGAAGCCATATATACGAAATAGTTAATAAAAAATCCAAAAGGGAAAGAAAAATTATCTGTACAAGTCAGTGATTAGAATCTGGAATCGATCACCACAGAAAGCAGCTGAAGCAAACATGTAAACCAATGTAAAGAAGAAACCAGTTTAGGCGTTCCCAACCTTTTTTACGCCAGTGAGCCTCACCATCAACTGAGAGGTCCGTGGAACTCCTGAACTAGATAAGCAGTTGAGATAAAAATAACAAGAAGGGATCATTGAAGACTGAGATGGGATTTTTGTAAAATTTTGTACTATTTGTGAAGCATCAGCACAAACCTATGTGCTGGACATTCTGTGTGTTCTTTACTACAAATATACTGAACAGACATTGAGGCACTGGTTTTACAAAATATATGATGAAGCTCCCCAATTTCAACATCAAATTTTAAATATGTGAATTTAAAATTGAAACTTAACCTTTCCATTTCTGGATGAAGAATGGAACTATTAATTTCACTGCTGCTTTGACAAGAAAATCCAGAGTACTATGTCCTTGTGGTGTCTGAACTTATTTACTACATTGACTAAGCAATACTAATTTCTGTAAATCTGATAACAAAAATATAACAATTGGCAGGTAGCTTAAGACAACGAAGTTTTCACTTAGGCTATGTAACTGTAACAATGGATTTATGATTATCAATACATTATTAAATAAGAAAGGTGTATTCAATAGCTTGGAAAAGTATGGATAAAGTAAGAGGGAAGGTGAGTGCAGGACAGGTTACTGAAGTCCCCAGAATAATGAATAAGCCAAAAGGTTTAGAAAGGAATATGAATTTAACTTCAGGCAACATGGAGACAAAATTGAAAAGAAGAGTGGCGAATACAGGACTGAGGGTGCTATAATTGAATGCACACAGTATATTGAAATAAGCTAGATAATTTTGTAGTGCAGTTAGAGATTGGCAAGTATGGGCATCACAGAGTGGTGTTTGAAAGCTTAACATCCAAGCATACATTATTGTATCAAAAGAACAGGCAGGTAATCAGGGGGTGGTGTGGCTTTGTTGGAAGAAATGAAATCAAATCCTTAGAATGAAGTGACATAGGATCAAAAGGTGCAAATTCCTTTTGGGTAGAGTTAAGAAACTGCAAGGTAAAACGTCCCTGACAGGAGCTATATACAAGCCCCCAAACAGTAGCCAGAATTAGGTGTACAAATTACAATGGGAGATAGAAAATAATTGTAACAAGCACAATGTTATGATAGTCTTGTGGATTTCATTATGCAGGTAGATTGGGAAAATCAGGTTGTTGTTGGATCCCAAGAGAAGAAATTTGTAGAATGCTTGTGAAATGGCTTTTTAGAGGAAATTGTGATTGAGCCCACTAGGGAGAGGGCAGTTCTGGATTAGGTGTTGAATAATGAACCGGATTTCATAGGGGAGCTTAAGGGTAAAGGAGCCAATAATCGTCATATGATAGAATTTACCGTACTCTGCAGCTTGAGAGGGAGAAGCTAAAACCGGATGCGGTATTGCAGTATTACAGGGGTGAAAGAATTCATTTAGATGGAGAGATGGCTGAAGCTGGGAACAAAGATGGTTAGTAGGAGTTTTGCAGAGCTTTTCAATTGCAAGTGGCTTTGTAATGAATAAGCGAGGTGCGATAGTTTCTGTTGATAAGAGCTGATAAATATCAACCAAAAGGGATCATTTTAGCTACTGCTTGAAATGTTCAGTGGACTGGTTGGCCAATTTCTGTGCTCTAGGATTTTGATTTGTTCCATTGTCAGTTTGTGCTGTAGAACTGTTACTGACTTGAGAATATCTATGCTGCCTTCACTTCATTTGGCACATTGTAGCTGTGATCAAAAAAGTCTCTGACACTGAATTTAAAGGTTTTTTTACAACCATTGAAAGCAACTGACTTCTTTCTCCTTTGCTATCTTTAAAGAATTCCGTTTCTAAATCTAGGACTTCCATTCATCAGTGTCAGAGTTCTCATAAGGCAGGAGAACGACATCCATCCCACTCACCCCATTGTACTCCTTTCAACTATAAGTGGCCTGCTCACATAGTGGTATGATGACCAAGATCCAAGCTGGAAGGAAAGAGTTGTTATGTTTCAATAATTAATTCAAGAGCTTCACTTACAATTAATTACTTGGATTAGGTTGGAAACTACAGTAGCATTTTGTTGCATAGCAACATCTTGCATTAGGCAAAATGGTTTGGTTTAGGTGATAATAATTGGAGAGTATGATTTTACTGGTGCACTAGCAGAATTCGTATTCTCTGTGTGCTACCGGGGCATCCAAATCCCTCTGAGATGGGTACTTGTCCTTTGCTTTAATATCTTAGAAGATGGAGGCTTTAATAGATTTGTCATCACCTCCCATTCTCGTAAGATATACCTGTGCCTGTATGTAGTATAGCATACTTCCCCCCTCCTCCCGGTGTGTAAAAGTGCCATGCTATGATTTTCAGTCCACAACGCACTAGCTTCTGTTTGGTCATATATCCTGTGTGGTGTTATCTGGCTGACTTTTGAAAGATGAGCACTTGGGGTATGCTGAGGAAATTTGTAAACCAAGGGAGCTGTTGTTTTAAGTAGAAGGAAAAGTAGACCAGAGTGTAGTGGATGTAAAGTTGTGTTTTATAGGCATTACTCATAACATGATGAATGCTGAACTGCATTTTGAAGGCCACCGACGAGAATGGGTGATGAAATCTAGGTCTCCACTCCACGCATGAAAGGCCAGAGATGTAGACATGGTGATGAAGGGCACGTGGGTTTTGCGCTGTCCCAGATCGGTGGATATCACTGTGAGCAGGAGGCGGGCTCCGAGTTTGAGCCTGGAGTTTGGGGTCCTGTCATTGATCAGGCCAGGGGTTGATACTAAAGATCAAAGCCTGAGTGTTGATTGGAAATCCAGAGGTTATAGCCCAAAGCCCAGAGACTGGAGGCTTGACTTGGAGCTTGAGTCCTCTCCGTATGCATGGATGGGAGAGGGAAAGGGGCTTGTTTTGGTGTTGTTTTGTTGCTACTTGTGTTTCGTTTTGTTGTGTTTGTGATGGTCTGTCGAGCATTGTGGGCATGCTGTGTCGGTGCTGGAATATCTAGTGACACCTGCAGACTTCCCCCAGCATATCCTTAGGTTGTGTTGGTTGTTAACACAAATGACACATTTCACCATATGTGAAGTGATAAATAAATGAATTTGAATATGTATTAGATTTTTTCTTCTTCAGCCCTTTATCTCTTCCACCTGTCTTCTAATTTACTTCATCCCACACCCACCCACTCACCTCATCTCAATCCCAGGTGGTGGAGATTCCCCCTCACCTGTTTTCACCTAACACCAACCAGCTTGTACTCCTTCCCCTACCTTATTCTGACAGCTGCCCCCCCCCTTCCTTTCTAGTCCTGATTGGCCTGAAACATCCACTGCTTATTCTTCTCCATAGCTGCTGCCTGACTTGTTAGTTTTTCTAGCATTCTGTACACGTTGCTCAAGATTTCCAGCATCTGCAAAATACCTCGTATTTATCCCTTTCCCTTACAGCTGAGGAGTACCATACCAATGAAATCTGAATACCATAAGATTCTTTGGCAAAGGATCTACTGTTTCTTTTTCCTGTAGAGTTGAGTGATATTTTGCCTGATTGCAGCTTACTAGCCAGATAAAACCCTTCTGTGCTTGGTGAATATGTCATTCTTGCATTACATCTAATCCTCTCTGGTTTGAAATGAAATGTTTAAAATTTTAAAAGGTAACCCATTTCTCTTTGGGCAACTTTTTCTAAATTCACATCTATCCCTATTTCATTCAGCCTCCACCTACACTGCCCTCACATCCCACGCTATACACTTCCATTGTCACCAAATCAGAAAGTATGTGAGACATGAGAATTAACTTTTATAAGCACCAACTGACCTTTTAACAAACCTTTTAATTTAAATATTTTCTTACCCAGAAAAACATAGAAATCAATGGTGCTAAGCTGATGTATAAACAAGATATCTCTGTTAAAGTGTACAACATATCTTGACACCATGTTCTAAGTTCTATTAATTTTATTTCAGTTCAAGTTGATCACTTTGATGACTGAAACTCTGGTCTCTGTGCCAGAATCAATCCTTGCCAGAAGAGTGTTCATCCTTGTTTTAAGTTTGGGCAGGCATGTGTATATATTGGCTTTATACTCAATGGCCACTTTATTACGTATTTGCTTGTTAGTGCAAATATCTAATCAATCAATAATGTAACAGCAGCTCAGTCCAGAAAAGCATGTGGCCACGGTCAAGAGGTTCAGTTGTTCTTCAGAGCAAACATCAGAATGGGGGAGAAATGTGATATAAATGACTTTGACCATGGAATGTTTGTTGATGCCAGACAGGGTAATTTAAGTTTGACAGAAATTGCTGACATCCTGAACTTTTCACACACAAGTCTCTAGAATTTACAGAGAATGGTGTGATAAACAAAAGCATCCAGTGAGAGACGGTTCTGTGAGGAAAAATGCCTTATTAGTGAGCGAGGTAAGAGGAGAATGGCCAGACTGGTTCAAGTTGACAACAGCGACAGTAACTCAAAAAACCACATGTTACAACAATGGTGCGCAGAAAAGCATCTCTGAACCTTGAAATGGTTGGGCTACAGCAGTAGAAAATCACAAATATGTACAAGGAAGTACCTAATGAAGTGACCTCTGAGGCAGATATCTTTAATGTATTCCATGTACATACTTAAAAATAAATTTTGCTTTTTTTATAACGTAAACAGCACCATTACTATACTGAGTGCTGTATCTCCCAGGTGTTTAAAGCAATCCCTATATTTTAGCCTGCATGTTTTAAGACTTGGTTTTATACCAGCATCTGTTTTTGCTAATTTAACACAAATGATACATGTATAACTTAAAAATAGCATCAGCATGCCCCAGCATAGGTTGAAAACTAATTTAGTACAAAACTACGGCAGATTGACTGGTTTTGCTATTTAGAGGAGGCAATCTTTTATCTAACCTGTCAAATAGATTTTTTAAATTTCTTGAAAATACTTTATTTACACAGATTTATATAATACAAAATATTTAAAGGGCACTTTCAGCATGTCATATTATTCCATTTACTTAATATTAACAAGCTGTCAATTTTTGTTTACATTAATTTGAGCAGTTTCTAAAACTTTTACAGATTCGAGCTGCATAGTGTGTAATGCCTGGAGGGTCTTAAACAGTGCCCTTTATCGTGGAACTTTTGCAGTGGATGCACCTGTCTTCAGTCTGACTTGCAAAGAATAGCCCTAGACTTGGAGTGTGTTTGTTTCTGGGCAGTACCTTCCTTTGGAGATCCAATGAGCTTTGGGCAGTTCGTTAAGGATCCTTCACCAAGTTGATGAATGACTTGTGGTCCTCCAACAGCAGTGTCTACTTGTCTCAGTGTGTATCCCTGGGAACCACCCATTGTTGGACCCTGGTGCTTTTGCAATCCAAAGTTCTTTGGAAATCTAGAATGAGGCATAAAACGTGTAGTTCATAATAGTTTTATTAAGTGCTACAAGAGTGGAAAATGAACAAGAAAGAAGAGCCGAGAGAACAAAGGGGGAAAAAAAGGCAAAACAGTAGTTGTGGTCTTCTATATTCAGACTAGTGATAAACAAAAGTTTGATGATAACAATTAATCTACAAAATAACCAGATCAAGTGGCATAACATCTGCTTCAGAAAAATAAGACATATCTAGAAAAATACAGAACTGTACCATAATTATTGGAAAATTCACTGAACAAAAAAAAATGTATATTCAAAGGTTCATTTTATTGTCAAAGTATGCATGTGCAATACAACTCTGATATTTGGGTTCTCCAGCTAGCCTCGAAATAAAGGAATGATGATCACATCAAAACCCCAATCCCTTCCCTCACAAAAAAATCAATGACAATAGCATCCAAAGCCCCCCACACACTCAAATCTAACTAATGTAATAATTATATAAAAATACAAGAAAGCATAGGAAAATTAAACTACAAGAAATAACAATTCTACAAACCAATCCAACACATTATAGCACAGTGTGATGTTTAATGCAGCTTTGAGGGTTGAACCTGCTCTACCAATGCTCAGATCTTCTTAGCAAACGTGCAGTTCAGTTGTTACCTGTCCCGTGAGTTTCTCGTGAGCATAATGTAATTGTCTTGTGATATTGGTATGATGTAATTGTCTTCTGATAGTGGGGTGATGTGATGTCACGTGATGGCATGTCCTGCTAGTATAAAAGGGGAGACAATAATTTGTTGCATATTTGTTTTGTTGGGAGTCACAGTTGGTGGTTACGTAATCGTAGGAGGGAGAGAGAGAGAGAAAAAAACCAGCTTTGTGTGAACCCGAACAATTGGGTAGAAAATCAACGGCGTTCTGTGTGTATCAAAGTGATTGACGTGAAGTGTGACATGCACTTTTGGTTAACCCCTGCAAGGTCTTGGGTGTGTGGTGACCACCTCTGCTGAAAGGGCAATTACTTTGAGAACTCTTATTCTTCGGGATCTCTTCGGAAAAGGGATTTGGCATTAGCAGTTTAATCTTTCTTCAAGCATCGATCCAAAGTTGGTTCGGGAAGCCTCTTCTCTCCCTTACTTTATGAATCATATGGACTTATTAAACTACCATTTTAAGACTGTGCTTGAATAAGAATTGTTAAGAATTATCGCTAAGTTTGATTGTTTGATAACGATAGACACATACTGTTAACTTCCATTTAAGTTAGTCGGTTGTATACTTTTTGATTTTTGTGAGTTAGAGGTTAATAAATTTCATTGTTTATTTATAAAAACCTGACTCAACTTCATATCTATCGCTGCTGGTTGCGTAACAAAAATTGGGGGCTCGTCCAGGATATGAACAAATTTGGAGCTTAATTGATTGTTTAATTAACGATCTGATTGGGAAAGGGGAAATACCCAATTCCTTTTGTGTGATTGGTTTGTGAGTGAATATCAGCAGCAATGGATATTGGGGAAGTTCTGGCATTGCCAACTCCTGAGGTATTAGCAAAAGCGAAAAAGGGTGAGGTGCTGGAAATTGCTAGAGAGCTGGAGCTTATGGAGATAAATCTGGCTATGTCAAAGCCAGTGATTCAGAGGAAAATATCTGAGTACTATGTGTCTAAGGGGGACTTTGATAAGAATGTGTTAGAGAAATTTCCTGTAAGTAACGAGGAGATCCAGTTAAGACTGGAACAAATAAGGTTAGAGGATAAAGAAAGACAGAGGCAGTTTGATGCCAAAGAAGCAGATGAACAAAGAGAAGCTGCAGAAAAACAAAGGCAATTTGAAGCTGAAGAAGCAGAGAAAAAGAGGGAATTTGAGCTAGAGATAACGAGGTTGAGGCTCGAGAATCAAGCTGGTTCTAGGAAACTGGTTGTACCGTTTATTGCTAGTCAGGAAGTGGATGTAAATACTTCCAGCATTTTGGAAAAGTTGCTCTGAGTTCAAATTGGCCGAAAGAGGGCTGGCTTGTCCTTTTACTTAGTGTTTTTAATGGTAAAGTACAACAGGTTTATACAGCCTTAGCCAGTGAACAGGCAGCTAATTACAATACTGTGAAGCAGGTTATACTTAAAGCTTATGAATTGGTTCCGGAAACTTATAGACAAAGATTTAGAAATTTGAAGAAATCTGTGAACCAGACCTATGTGGAATTTGCCGATGACAGATCTGTGTGTTTTGAGCAATGCTACACATCTAAAAATGTGAATGAAGGTTATTACAACTTGAAAGAGTTTGTTTTGATTGAGGAATTTAAAAGGTGCGTCCCTGATGATATAAAGGCATATTTGGATGAAAAGGACACTGCCACATTGCGAGAGTCTGCTAAATTAGCAGATGAGTATGCTCTAACCCACAAGAGTAAATTTACTCCAAGTAAAACTTTCCAAAGGAATAGCATGGATAGTCGGGGTAAACCAGAAATTAAATCAGAAGCTAGTGATAAATATAAGGATAGATGGAAGCCAGTGAAGGAAAAACATTTTGGTCCTATTTGTCACTGTTGTAGGAAATCTGGTCATGTGATGGCTAATTGTTTCCGTTTGAAGAAGAGAGAAAAGGAGGCAGTTCCAGATGCTTGTGTGCAACACTTTGAAAACGCCATAAACCTGCAGGGTTCGGGACATACAAAGGAAGCTCTGTCAAGATCTGACCGAGTTGTGGTGGTGGGGGGGGGGGGGATTTGATCCTTTTTTGTCAGAGGAATTTGTTTCCATGAAGGAAGGGTCCACTCAAGTACCAGTAAAAATTCTTCGGGATACTGAGGCTTCTCAGACACTTATTTTAGACAGTGTTCTAGAGTTTAGTGATGAGACTGACACTGGTGAAGTAAATCTTATACGCAGTATTGAGGGCAACCTTATGTCTGTGCCTCAGCACAAAGTAGTTTTAAAGTCAGGGTTAGTTTCAGGACCTGTTAAAATCGGACTACGACCCAGTTTACTGGTGGATGGTGTTTCTTTATTGTTAGGGAATGATCTAGCAGGTGGGAAAGTTGTTCCTGCAGAGCAGCTGACAACTAAGCCAATCACTGATGATCCAACAATGATTCTAACATGTATCCTTTCTGTGCAGTATCCTGAGCTATGGGCGAACTGCAAACATGAGGAAATCTGCAGATGTTGGAAATTCAAACAACACACACAAAATGCTGGTGGAACACAGCAGGCCAGGCAGCATCTATAAGGAGAAGCACTGTTGACGTTTCGGGCCAAGACCCTTCGACAGGACTGACTTCGAAGGGTCTCAGCCCGAAACGTCGACAGTGCTTCTCCTTATAGATGCTGCTTGGCCTGCTGTGTTTCACCAGCATTTTGTGTGTGTTGTATGGGCAAACTGTCTTTCAAGGCAGATGGTTCTGTGCAACATGGGTCTGATACCCATGACAGCTCAAATCGGGATTCAGATTTTGATGATTTGTCAGGAACTTTCCTACCTTCCTTGTTTGACCAAGATCCTTGTATTAAGTCTGACCATAATGACTTGTCTCTGTCTAGGAAGGAGATCATAGTGGAGCAGTGCAGAAATACTGAAATTGCCAGCTTGAGAGAGAATGCTCTTCCAGATAGTGAAATTTAGAAAGTACCTTTTGGGTTTTATTTCAATAGTGGAGTGTTAATGAGGAAATAGAAACCACCTGAGATTCTGGCAAGTGAGGAATGGGCAGTTGTTCACCAGGTAGTAGTTCCTAAAGTCTACAGGAATGAGATTTTAACTTTGGCTCATAGTATGCCCTTGGGTGGCCATCTTGATGTGAAGAAAACAGCGAACAAGGTTTATAAACACTTCTACTGGCCTGGTTTGAGAAAAGATGTGGCCACATTTTGGTCACATTTGTCACGTTGTGGGAAAACATAATCAAGTCACCCCAGTGGCCCCATTGCAACCTATTCATGCATTTGGTGAACCATTTTCTAAAGTTATTGTAGATTGTGTTGGCCCATTGCCAAAAACTAAAGCTGGCCATCAGTATTTGCTGACCATCATGTGTACAGTGTCTAGGTTTCCAGAAGCAATCCCTTTCAGGAATATAAAAGCTAAAACTGTGACCAAGGCTCTCATAACTTTACTTTATTTGGGCTACCTAAAGAAATCCAGTCTGATCAGGGAAGTAATTTTATGTCTGGGTTATTCCAGCAGGTAGTTTATAAACTGGGAGCCAAACAGATTACATCGTCTGCGTACCATCCAGAATCACAAGGGGCCTTAGAAATGTTCCATTCTACCCTCAAAACAATAATTTAGATGTTTTGTGTTGCGAATGAGAAGGATTGGGATGAGGGAAATCATTTGCTTTTGTTTGCAGTAAGGAAGTCAGTGCAGGAGTCCCTAGGCTTTAGTCCCTTTGAACTTGTGTTTGGGCACAGAGTCTGAGGACCTTTGGCATTGTTAAAAGAACAGTGGGTTAACAAAGAACTACATATTAATTTGTTGGATTATATATTAAAATTTAAGGAAAGATTACAAAAAGCTTGCAGCCTAGCAAGGGAAAATTTAAAATCTGCTCAGGAAAGAATGAAAACTTGGTATGACAAGGAAGCTAGAATGAGGTCATTTAAGTCGGGAGATAAGGTGTTGGTTCTTTTCCCTGTGTAAATGAACCCTTTACAAGCTAAATTTCATGATCCTTATGAGATTATATCTAAAGTTAATAATGTGGACTATGTGGTTAAAAACACCAGATCGACGAAGGCCAACACAGCTTTGTCATGTATACATGCTAAAACCATAATATGAAAAACAGTCTGCCACTATGACTGTTGTTGTCAATAACAATGAGTCTGATCTCCCTGGGAACTTGGCAGCTGATCTATCTGAGGCTTATTTTAAACTGAACATTATTTTCGCCAGGCCACCAAATTCGACAATTTTGGAAAATATTGATGAGAAATTGGCTCATCTACAGCCACAGCAGTGACAGCAAATGAAACAGTTAATTATGAAATTTAGTAATTTATTTCAAGACGTTCCAAAAAGAACCACATTAGGCTTGCATGATATAGATGTTGGAAATGTCAAATCCATAAAACAACATCCATATCAAATGGACATGGAAAAATGTAGAATTGCTGAACAAGAGAGAGCATTTATGTTAGAAAATGATATTATTAGACCCTCTACTTCAGATTGGAGTTTACCTTGTGTCATAGTGCCTAAACCAGATGGTAGTATTTGGTTTTGTACTGATTACAGAAAGGTGAATGCTGTAACAAAAACTGATGCGTATCCAATCCCTAGGGTAGATGATTGTGTGGACAAGGTTGGAAAAGCTAAGTTTCTTACAAAGATCGATCTGTTAAAAATGTTATTGCTGTGTTCCACTGACGGATAAAGGTAGAGAAATTTCTGCATTTGTAACACCATCTGGGTTATATGAATATAATATTTTTCCATTTGGAATGAAGAATGCTCTAGGAACTTTCCAGAGAATGATCAATTCTGTTATTCAAGGGTTGAAACATACGGATGCCTATATTGATGATTTAGTCACAGGGAATGACACTTGGGAAGCACATATCTCTTGCAGTGGAAAAGCTATTTGAAAGGCTTTCAGAAGCTAACTTAACTGTTAATTTAGCTAAAAGTGAATTTGACCATGCCACTGTGACCTATCTTGGTTACATTGTAGGTCAAGGCAGGTTGGCACATATTCAGGCAAAAGTTCAGGCAATTTTGGAGGTTCCCTCTCTAACTGGTAAAAAGGCTCTCCGAAGATTCTTCGGAATGGTGGGATATTACCACAAGTTCTGTAAGAACTTTGCTGAGGTTGCCCTTCCATTAACTAACCTCCTGAAGAAAGGTGAGAAGTTTGTGTGGAAAGAGCCTTGTCAGGAGGCCTTTGATAAATTGAAAGCTATCCTATGTCACCAACCTGTGCTCAGGTCACCTGACTTTGCAAAGCCATTTTCCTTAGTTGTGGATACCAGTGACGAGGCTGCAGGAGCAGTGTTACTACAAAGGGATAATTGTGATGATGTTGACCATCCTGTGGCTTACTTTTCCAAGAAATTTAATGGGCCTCAAAGAAATTATTCAACCATAGAAAAGGAATTATTATCTCTTATTTTGGCTCTGCAACATTTTGATGTGTGTGTTGGTGCAACTCAGAAATCACTTGTGGTTTACACCGATCATAACCCATTGGTATTTTTGAGTAAACTGAAAAACAGAAACAGAAGGTTGTTAAATTGGAGTTTGATTTTACAAGAATATGATCTCTTAATAACTCACATTAAAACCAAAGGTAATGTGATTGCCGACTGTGTCCAGATGTTGAACTTGCAATGTAAATTTTTTTATGGAGTGGAATTTTGATATTTATATACACTCCTGCCATATGTTATATTAGTTTGTAGAGTGCTGTATGATAATTGTATGTATATTGTGCATTTTGTAAATTTTATACATTTGTATATTTTGCAAATAGTAGTTAAAAATTTTGCTCTTAATAGATCAAAAGTGGAGATGTTACTTGTCCTGTGAGTTTCTCGTGAGCATGATGTAATTGTCTTGTGATAGTGGAGTGATGTGATGGCATGTCCCGCTGGTGTGAAAGGAGATACAGTAATTAGTTGCGTAGTTGCTTCGTTGGGAATTGCAGTCGGTGGTTACGTAATCATAGAAGGAGAGAGAGAGAGACAGAGAGTGAAGAAATACCAGCTTCGTGCAAACCCAAAGAATTGGGTAGAAAATCAATGGCATTCTGTGTGTATCGACGTGATTGATGTGAAGTGTGGCACACACTTTTGGTTAACTCCTGCAAGGTCTCAGGTGTGTGGTGACCACCTCTGGCGAAAGGTCAGTTACTTTGAGAAATCTTATTCTTCAGGTTCTCTACGGAAAAGGCATTTAGCGGCTGGGATCTGCATCAGCAGTTTCGTCTTTCTTCAAGCATCAATCCAAAGCTGGTTTGGGAAGCCTCTCCTCTCCCATACTTTATGAATCATATGGACTTATTAAACTACCACTTTAAAACTGTGCTTGAATAAGAATTGTTAAGAATTATTGCTAAGTTTGACTGTTTGATAACTATAGACGCATAACAGTTAACTTCAGTTTAAGTTAGTCGTTTGTTTACTCTTTAATGTTTTTGAGTAGAGGTTAATAAATTTTATTGTTTATTTATAAAAACTTGACTCAACTCCATATCTGTCGCTGCTGGTTGCATAACACAGTAAGAGATAGATGGTGATCTTAGTTTTGAGAAACTATCTCGAAAATAGCATGAGTTGACACTGAGACTCCAGATACATGTGTCCTTACCACCAGCAACCAAGCAATCTCATGGAGCTTGTTTGACAGTTCTTGTGATAAAGCATTCTGCTAGCTAACTGACAGCCTGTCCAACAAGATCCACCCTATCCCTTTCATGTAGGGCTTTAAGTACATTTCAGGTGCTTTGTGATAAAAGGGTCTGCAAGGATTAGGTGAAATAGCATAGTCCAACTAAAATAAATGTTTTGTGGTAACTTGACCAAACTATCCTTTGCACTGTCAGGGACAAATAGAATTTGAGCACATTCTGATACATCTGTCTATTCAGGATCTATGTACAACTTTATGCAACAATATAGAAATGTAGACATCAAAATGAAGGCCACCACATCTGTCTGTCTTTGCAGATTTTTCATTATGTTTCTGTGAATTGAATCTGTTTTGGAGTTCCAGGTAAACCAAATGTCATTTAAAAAACATCATTGCATATGTGGGAAATCGGAAATAAAAACAGGAGATGTAGTGCATGTGCTGGTTGTGGGCCACCCTGTACTAAGGGCAAACCCCAGAGCCCCATGCACTTGACGACCCAATTCTTTCTAATGATCAAGTGTGAGCGCTACTGTCTATGTAGTTTCTTCACCCTGCATATAGACCTTGCTCCATTCGCAGCAGTTCACATTGCCAGCACTCTCTAGTAATCCAATCTGACTGTAAACAGCATTGGTTAGTGTAGCTGCCACTGAGCATGGCCTTGATTTTGCTTGGGTTCGGTGTGACTGCCAAGGCGAGTTGGAACTGTTCGCAGCTGCTTTTCTATCTGTGGACCAACAGTAAGTCAGAACAGAAGATGATGATATCCATGTGTAGAATCAAAATCAGGTTTATTATCACTGGCATGTGACATGAAATTTGTTAACTTAGCAGCGCAGTTCAATGCAATACATAATATAGAAGAGGAAAAATAAGTAAATCAAATACAGTATACGTATATTGAATAGATTAAAAAATGTGCAGTAAAACAGAAATACTGTATATTTTTAAAAAGTGAGGTACTGTTCAAAGGTTCAAAGTCCATTTAGGAATCAGATGGCAGAGGGGAAGAAACTGTTCCTGAATCGCTGAGTGTTTGTCTTCAGGCTTCTGTGCCTCCTTCCTGATGGTAACAGTAAGAAAAGGTCATGCCCTGGGTGCTGGGGCTCCTTAATAATGGATGCTTTGCTCTGAGTGTCCCTACCGCCTCATGTTCTGCTTCCTGGTGGACTCATCAGGAGGCTACTCCAGATTATTCTGCTTTGTAACTCCAAAAACTAAAGCTTGGGAGTCTAGGAAAAGGTGTCTGTTTCATTGTTACTTTAGCAAGCTACGCACATGATGTGGTGGCGTAATGACATCTGCTATTCACGTACTTTTATGTATAACCCATAATGAATTATGTAAACATACAAAGAATGCTTAATCAAACAATACATTTACAATGTTATTCAATTATTGCTGAGATGTTAAATACACAACACTCCTCCCTGCTTAGGTATAAATTCCAACTCGGTATAGAACATAATTGGTTCTGGGGCCTCCTCCATGGTGGTTCTAGGAGTTGACTCTGGGCTGCAGGAAGTGATTCTGACAATTCTGGATGCAATTCTTCTCTCGCTGTTACGAATGTCATTCCCACAGGAATGATCTTTCCTCCAGTATAAGTTCTTAGCTGGATATCTGCAGGCTTCAGTTCAGTATCTTTGAAATGCCATTTAAACTCATTTTGTTGAATGACTGAAACAGCCGAGCCAGTGTCTAATACTTTAATTAATTTGCCGTTCACTTCTGGTGTAAGCCGTATTGCTTGCCTTCTGTTAGTTTCCACATTGTAAATCTCAAGGCTACTCAGTCCTGTGTTTTCATCAACAGGATGTAGATTAGTGATCTTTTTGATGCTGCAATTTGACTTCCTAGCTCTTACTCTTTCCTATGCAGTCCATTTATTTTCGTCTGCCTGACAAGCTCTTTGTATATTTCCTACTTTGTTGCATTTTCTGCAAGTTTGATCTTTAAACTTGCATTGGTCTAGTGTATGTAAGCCTTTGCCACAACAGTAACACAATTTGTTCAGTCAGGCAAGTTTCTATCTAGACATTGCAATTTTGTTCACACCCTTTCATTCCTGACTGCAGCTCAGTTGTGTCTCTGGTAGCTGCTTCCTTTGATACGGCAATTTCAACTGCTCTTTCTAAGTGTGAGTTGTGCTTCAATTAGAACCCATTTTTGAATCCTTTTTATAAGATTCCACAAAGCAATCTCTCAGTGCATCATTAAGCCTACTACTGAACTGGCAATACTTAATTTCTTCAATTCAGCCACATAATCTGAAATGGACTCCCTGCCCTTTAATTCTGCTTATGAAACCTAAAACATTCTGCAATCAATAACGGTTTCAGTTCTAAATGTTCCTGCGTTACTTTCATGATATTAGCAAAATTCATCTTGGTTGGTTTGGTTGGAACAATCAAACTTCTAAGCAAGCTGTGTGCTCTTCCACCTATAACAGTCAGAAAAGCTGTCACTTGTTTCTTATTGACTATTCCATTTGCTTTAAAGTACTGCTCAATCTGTTCAGTATAGATGGTTCAGTCATCTGTTGTGCAATTGAACTCATCTATCTTTCCAAAGTAGCTAACCATTTCTGCTTTATTTATTTTTATTACTATTATTATTACTCGGTACTCACTTTTTATGAGTTTTACTTCAATAGGTAGGTAGTCGTCTCAGGTTCGTTTTTAAAGCTTGCTCATTGCTGCTGTTAGTTTTTTTAAGTTACAAAACACAATTGAAAGAAAAAGATGGGAGCCTGGGAAAATGTGTCTAGTTCATTTTTACTTTAGCGAAGCATGCTCATATGACACGGTGGCCTAATGACGTATGCTATTCACATACTTTTATCCATAACTCATAATGAAATAGGTGAACAACAAAGAATGCTTAAAGAATATATTAACAGTATCACTCAAATATCACTGAAATTTTAAATACACAACACAGATTTGATTAGGAAACCTTCTGTTTCCCAAACTTAGTTTAAGACTGTGCTACTAAAACCAAACAGATGGAATAATGAAAAATCAGCTCCAGGAACGAAGCTAAATCTTTAGGGAAAATGCTTCTCAGTATGGGTTCTCCCTTTAAGATTGTCATATTAAGATAATTTCTTCTAGATTTTATAGCCATCCATTAATTTATTTAGAACAGTTTATGTTATAAATGTTCACAGTAATCTAAATTTGACATAAGAAATGTTATGATCTTAAAATTGGAAAAGGAATTTGCACTTAATACAAACATAAATATTCACAGCATTTATCTGCAATTTCTTAAGTTGTGCAACTTGCAATTGCACTTGACTATTAACTGTTGACTGTTTCTCTTTTTCAGTTCGGTTGAGGCGTCTTGGCATGAACCATTAACAAAAATTCTGCCTGACTTGAGTGTTTTGAGCATGGTTGCTTTTATTCTGACTTTCGTCATCTGTAGTTATATTATTTTCATTTACTGTCAATGGCTGTTGACCATATTAGCTCCAAGTTTACTTACAACAAAAAAAAACTTGATATTGTAATGCATTCCACAGTCTTCTCTGTCAAATGCAACTCTCGCCATTTGACAGTTTGCCAATGTCTCACCCGGCAGTATGGATACAATACAAATCACGTTATCTGTCTTGAATTGGAAATACAATAGATTCTGCAGATGCTGGAAACCTTGAGCAACACACATGCTGGAGGAACTTAATAGGTCAGGCAGCAGCTATGGAGGGAAGTGAGCAGTCGATATTTTGGCATGAGACCCGTCATTGGGACTGGAAAGGAAGGGGACAAAAGACAGAATAAGAAACAGTGTCTCCAATTTGAGTGGAGTATGTTCTCTTCAATTGTGTCATTAAATTTTCCAGACTTTCATTTTCTTGCACTGTTTCATCAAAACAGCTGAGTACAGAATTTCTTGTAATTAATAACTTTAATCTTTAGAAGATGGGCAATATACTTATGTATTTATTTATGATATAATAGCGATATTATATAACTCTGTAATAAGAACTCTTATGGAAATAAAATGGTGGTCTTTCTATCAGTCTCCAAATAGAAAAGACCAATATGTTCTATATAATTCCAAGCTGCACTGAACTGAAGAAATTTTTCTAGTCTGATTAATCCAAGTTAAAACTGGTTTTGCTCTGATTGCTTTTAAGTATTAGCTTTAAATAAGAATCAGACAGACACGAGTTGCTGCTTCTTGCTCACCACTAACTCCTTTTGGAAGGTGATAACATAGGACATTAAAGCAATGATTGGTTCAGGCTTGGCTCAGATAGGATGTCTGAGTGATCAAATGACTTGCTGATGCCAGCTGTTGGAATATACACATGAGTAGCCACTAAGTAACTGAAGCAATCTGTTCTAAAATGTTGTTTGGTAATAGAATCCTGAAGTTCTTGGCACTTGGAACATTTTTCAGTATGCCGTGAAATTTTATCTTCTACTAACTTTGACCAAGTAATGTTTAACAAACTATGTTCACAATTTTTTTGTCTTATGTATTTACATTAAATAGTCATTTATATATATCTTGTTTTTTTCCCAGTTGGATCCTGCACTTGAAGCACAGTTAAAGAAGAATAAAGACAAGGTTACACTGGAGTCAGAATATCAGGTGTAGTATTAAAATTATGTGGTCCTGGTCAACTAATCTCAATGTTTAGTAGCATTTTATTCAGGATTTATGAACGCATTGTATTCATTCAATATCGTTGATGCTACCTCGGACCTGCTCAAACCCTCCCTGTGTGTCTCCTTATTTCTTCCCCCTGCCCTAGTACAGTTAAACCATCAGTATTTTGGTTTGCTATTATGCCCATGTTTGTTTTGATCTTCCTGTCTCTGTACTCTGGAGAATCTCAGAGCTATATTCTGAATGCTCATCCAGCCAACACTAGCTTCACACTTCCACTTGATTTCACTGGATTAGCTATTTCTTTTCATTGCAAGATTGTTTTGCTACTTCATAAGAAAGCTGAGTGATGTTTTTAAGTTTACATTATCATGTTATATAAGGAGTAATTGTACTATAGCAGGATTGTAGATGCGGCCAAGTGGACAATGTTGATCAAAACATCGAATGGGGATTTTCTAGAGGAGTCTCAAAGCATACCCTATTAGTGAAACTTTTATTTCTACTCCTCACCCTGTACTTAAAATACTTCGTCACAAATTGCTCACAAGTTCCAGCGCTTGGTATTGGAACCTCCAGACAGCTTTTCTTGTCTTTTGAAAAGGTGAATGAACTATACTCACAAAGAATCCTAATCTGTATTGCTGAGCATATAGATCTGTGAACAACAGATACAGGATGCCAATGGGCTCTTGAGATGTCTTCCACAAACTGCCAACAAGTTAGTTTTAATAACGGTTAAACCAGGTAAGTTGATGAAGGTGAAAGGAATGGCTGGAAATGTCGCTTGGTTAGTGAAGAGGTATGAGTAAAGACTGTAGGACAATTTAAGTGCCAATCTGGAGCCTTTGGGTGGGCATTCCATCTAATGGTGCAATTGAACAGCATGCTAGTGAGCTTACATCTGTGGAACTTGGCTGCAACAATGTTACCTTGTAGTTTTCCCTTAGTTTATAAAATTGAAAGGAAAGTACACAGCACAAATATTAAAACCATGCTAGTTTCATTTGGCATTGATTACCACAACTTATTCTTCTTTTCTCTTCAGTTATTTTCCTTTGAAGGTAACTAAAGCTCTCTCATGCCACAGTTGTTCTGATGATTAATATTTGGCACTATCACGTGTCCCTTGTTAGTCTTACTAGGCTAATGCCTTGGAAGTGTAGTTCTGTAGTACACCTGAATGCTGTTGATTCACTGACTAGTTTTGTCTTGGGGATATGCACCTGAATACTTGCATTCTTCCACACTACCCTAATCCTACGGATCAGTGGTATAGGTGATGCCAGCTCTGTAATCTCTACCGTTCACAGAACTGATAAAAGACTGTATAATTTCACTTTAATTCGATGAAGTGGAATTGTACAATCTTCGTTCAGTTTTGTGACTGGAGGAGCAAACTGGACACTAAAAAGTCAGGTAACCAAAACGTGCTGTGATCTGATGATGACTCGTGTCTGGTGCCTTTGCAAACCACCAGTAGCTGGAAAATTAAATCCAGAAGGTTGAAAGGCAATCAATGCCAAATGAAACTAGCATGGTTTTAATCTTTGTGCTGTGTACTTTCCTTTCAATTTTATAAACTAAGGGAAAACTACAAGGTAACATTGTTGCAGCCAAGTTCCACAGATGTAAGCTCACTAGCATGCTGTTCAATTGCACCATTAGATGGAATGCCCACCCAAAGGCTCCTGCTGCATTTTTTTTCTAATTCCTCTCCTTGGGTTGATTTAACTTAACATACCTTACAGATCATCCTTTGATTATTTTTTTTTGGCTGGAGTTCTAAAGAGATTGAATAGGCTAGGTCAGTTATCCCTGGAGTGAAGAAAGCTGAGAGGTGACATGATGATAAATTTATGAGTGGCATAAATACGAGAAATAGTCAGCATTTGTTTCCCTAATAGAGGTGCTAAAACTAGAGGGCACAGGTTTAAAGTAAGAGGGTGTTGGTTGAAAGTTGATCTGAAAGGTAAATCATTCATAAGATAATTGTGTCTGGAAAGAGCTGTCAGAGGAGGGAGAGGCAGCAGGAATACCAATAACTTCAAGAGTCTTTGAAGATGAAGGCATAGAGGAATATGGAGTTAACACAAGCATGGTAGCATAGTGTTGAGCGCAGTCTCTTTACAGCGTAGGCGATCACTGATTGGGGTTTGATACCCGCCAATGTCTGTAAGGAATTTGTATGTTCTCCCATGGACGTGTGGGTTTCTTTCCACATTCCAAAGGCATAGGGTTAGTAAGTTGTGGACATGCATGGCAACCACTGTGGTCTGCCCCAGCACAATCCTCACTGATTTCATTTGGCATAAATGATTATTTCACTGTATGTGCCAATGTACATGTGACTAATAAAGCTTATCTTTTCAATCTTTAGAATTGGTCTAGATGAGCCATAGACAGAGTGAGTCAAGGGGCCTGATTCTTTGATGTACAACTATATGGTTTGGTTGCACTCTATTCAGTGAGCCATCAGCAATACAAGACATTGGTGTAGCCTAATTTGGAATATTGCATGCAGTTTTAGTCACCTACCTACAGGAAGGATTTATATAAGGTTGAAAGAGTACAGAGAACATTTACCAGGACATTGCTGGGTCTGGATGATCTGAGTTATAAGGGAAGATTGAATAGGTTAGGATATCATTCCTTAGAATGTAGAAGATTGAGAGATTTGATAGAGGTATACTAAATTACGAGAGGTATAGTAGACAGGGTAAATGCAAGCAGGCATTTTCCACAGAAGTTTGGTGGGACCAGAGGTTACAAGTGAAAGGTGAAAAGTTTAAGGGGAACATGAGTGGGAACCACTTCACTCAGAGGGTCAAGAAAGTGTGGAATGATCTGCCAGCACAAGTGTTGCATGCAAGCTCGATTGCAATGTTTAAGGGAAGTTTGGATAAGTAGCACTAAGAAGGGCTTTGGTCCCGGTGCAGGTCAATGGGAGAAGACAGTTTAAATGTTTCAGTACAGACTAGATGGGCCGAAGAACCTGTTTTTGTGCTGTACTTTTCTATGACTCTACTGAATTCATTGGTTTCAATGTTGATTGTTTCCCTTTTTGTGATTTTGCACAATACATAATCTCCATGTTGTTTTGTACTTTTTCTTTGGCTCTGTGACCTTCCTTTAGCTGCTGTAATGTGCCATCTATCATTATATGTTGTTTAGAATTATTTACTATTATTTAGAATGACTTTGAGGAGGAAAGAAGGGGAAATCAGTACTGGAAGACTGATGCAGCTGAGATTGACTGGAGTTAGCACCATGATTAATGTTAGACCACTGCAAGCCATAAGATTGATTATAGTGCCCTTTATGTCAGCACTGTACTGTGAGAAGGATTTGTCCCTTCCATTTGGGAATTCTTATTCTGCCTAATTATCTCTGAGCCAAGTGACGAGTACTGTGCAGAGAAGTCAGTGTAGTGACATTTTCAACATTTCATTTTTACAGGCAACAAAGGTTCTCTGTCTTGCAGCTGTAAAATCTTTTCAGAATTCTAAAAGCTCATTTTCTGCTGGATCTCTATATTAATTGCAGTAAATGAATTGAAGAAAATAGTTATGAAGGAATGATAAATTTGACATGCAACATAGCTTCTGATTCGAGAGTCAAAACAAAGCTCCGGAGTTTTATGATCGAGAATTCTGATTAGGAGAGTTTTCAATCTGCTACATCAGAACTGCCACTGTAGCTGTCAGCCATGATTCCTTCTAAGCTGTGCAGCTGTCCTGTACAGAATTTCCATTGTGATGCTTTCCATTTGAAGAGGTGGGCAGTTGTTCTGGCTTGAACTATTCAGCGAGAGTAACTGAAAGTAATGAAGATTCGTCTGAAAATCCTGGAGGTAATGGGATTTCTCAGTCCAATTAAAATGTTGACTATCATAAGTGATACAGTTATGTAATTCTGCAAATATACTTCATTGAGGTCTTTGTGGTTGAAGGAAGAAAAGAACAAAGATCTTCAAATGTAAAAATATAGATTTCTATGCAAAATTATTTTCACATGTGTACGACCAAATGCAGGTACACTATATAATACAGGCAGTCCCCGAGTTACGAATGTCCGACTTATGGACAACTTGTATTTACGAACGGAGGGAGGAGAACGCCGTCCACCATTTTAAGTCAGATCGCGATGCTGTTAACACTCTGTTGAGTGTGTAACTTTGTATTTGGCTTAAATATTTCTTAGCAAGATTCACCCTGACCCCCCTTTTCCAGTCAGCACTGCTCCCTCTTGTCCCATTTAACCTTTCACAGCGTGGGTTGACTTTAGGTCCAGGAACAACCCGCCGCCCACGGCTGCTGCTGTATTTTTTTTATTAAGTGTGATCGTGAACAATAGCCAGATCAGAAATGCTGATCAAGTCAACTAGTTCCTAAAGAGAACACTGATAGGCCAATCAGACGGTTCACTGCTGCTCAGCGATAGAACATAAAATCCGCAGTTTTCTGTTCCATTGACGGAAAACGATTGCGATTGAAAATAAGGTGGAAATAATAAAGTAATTGGAAAGAGGTGAAACACCATCAGTCATTGGAAAAGCGTTAGGCTACAGTCAGTCAATGATCGGAACAACTTTAAAGGATACAGGTAAAGGATAAAGTGAGAATAGTGGAGCATGTGAAAGGCCCTGCCCTGATGAAAGCTACAATTATTATTAAGCAAAGCAGTGGTTTAATTATTGAAATACTTACGTTTCTTAAGTGTTTTATATGCATAGAAAGGTAAAACATAAACTATATACTAAGACACACGTTTGACTAACTGACGCTAAATAATACCGGATGTACCTGTTCTGACTTATGTACAAATCTGACTTAAAGATGGACTCAGGAAAGGAACTTATTCGTAACCCCGGGACAGCCTATATCTAAAATGTACATATGTACTTGCCATTGTGACATGTATCAAAACCAAGGTCAGTCTCTGTGCAGATATATCACAGTTATATTTAAAGTGTATAATTTAACATTATAACAGTCTTTTTAATTCTGATATTGTTTGCAGAGAGGGGTTGGTGATTGGAGAAACATCTCTTCCAAAGGAAGCGTAGGGTGTTCCTTCCCTCCACTAGCTTGCAGGACACCCTTGGGCAAGATGTAGTACTTGTTTAGCCCCTCTGACCAGGGTTACATAAAGCTGTAGGAGCAAGTAGTGGATGGTCGTCTGAACAGCTGGTGCATATCACAAGTCCTGATTTATGTGACCACTGACACTAGGCAGACAATCTCTGAAGAGTGTTGATAATGGCTGGGGTCACCTGTCTTGTAAAGACATTGCCCTGAAAATGGCAATGGCAAATGAGTTCTGTAGAAAAATTTGCCAAGAACAATCATGGTCATGGAAAGACCATGATCACCCAGGTCATATGGCCCATCACATAACGGACGAACGATTGTTCCAAGAATATACTTCATTCAACCTGTGACCACCCATCTGCCGGATGTTGACCCAGTGCTGACCAAAATACAAAATTTGCGTTACTATTTTTGGTGTTCAGGATATGTTTGTCTGAAAGTCCAGTGCTGTTTAAAGGATTTGTACTTGGAAATCTTAATGGGTTAACATTTCTATTTATGGAAAGCATTCCTAAATTCTGATAATAGGATTCTTCTGTCCAGAAATTCTTCGGAATCTTTCCTTGCGTAGGTTTTGCTCCCTTGAGTGGAGAGGACAAATCTTCCCATTATTAACATTTATATTACAGCAATGTGCAGTGGCTGATTGTCCTACTATACTTAAGACTTAAGTTCAACTGGAGCTAAAATTGACAGAGTAAAAGTCTTCCTTCCCCGTGGACTGTGAAAATGTGAGATTGCAATGAAACAGGTTCCAAGTATTCATGATTGTAGAACAGTCTTAATTGAATAACTGCCTCAGCCCTTGCTCATTCTAATTTTGAAAGTGGTGCTTTGTTCTCCACTGTGGAGCTTTGGGACAATACCTTACTTTGGGAGCAAGCTTTAGTTAGTGTGGGTTTGGCCCAGTTTGATGTAGTGATGTTTCCTGGTCAGAGGAAAGAAAGGATATGGTGCTGATCTGTTTGCTGTTGTGTGATGTCTTGTTGCTCATTCATTAAATTCTGTGAGTGTACACAATGACTTTTATTTATCTGAAGAGTTTAGGAATGAACATGTTTGAACAGTTGAATAATTTGAATTTTACTTTGCAATTTGTAGCATCATAGTTGGTTTGTATCCTGAGTCAACACACAACCTGATTAATTATACACATATTGCATAGGTGGTTCATGTGACATTTTATACAAGTAGTTTCTAAAGCAGTGCTACTCATAAACTCTTTGCTGAGGGTTGCATTTCCAAAGGTGTTTCTTGACAATGCCAGTTTCAGAAATTCTGTATAAAGCTCTATTACAGTAGTGAAGCCTCACCGATTCCCAAACTGAGTTTCTGTTTGATTGTTGAAGACTATCAGCTCGAGAAGCTCACTACTTTTTCCAAAGTAAGGGAAGGCAGGTTAGTGAAAAGATAACAAACAATCCAATTTGATGCTTACCTGTTTCCTAAAGAGTGAAAGGCAGTACCCCATCTTGGATTATACTTCAGCTGTTAGTTTTCTTTTGGAGGAAATGTACAGAATAAGAAAAGACAATTGAACAGAAATCTAAACAATGTTTAAAGAGGTGCAAATATATTTCTGCATGGAAACACTTTATTCTTCTGAAGCTTTTCCACTTTTTTTCCTTGCTTTGAGAGATATTGCTGAAAGCACGAAATGAGATCTTAGTGAGGATGACACATACCTGCTGTTCCAGACCCCTTGCTTTCACTGATGAGAAAGGGGGAAAGTGTTCTATTCTAGCATTGCAATGCCCTGTAATGGGCATATGGAACAGTATTAGCTGGAACAAGGAATTGTCATCAAAGATAGCACTGCATCTACAGAAAGGTGGTTGTGAAGTGTTTAGAGGAACAGTGACATAGCTTTCAGAGTATGTGCAAGTATTGATGTTATGATGTTCAAACCACTGAATTGTAATTGTTTATATTATACTGCATATGTTCTGTTGTGCATGTGATTTTTTAAAATTGTCTTTTGGTAAAGAATATAATACATCAATTTTGTTATGTAACAGAGTGATGATATCCAACTTTGTTCTCTTAAATAAAAATACAGAAACTTCCAAAGCCTGACTCTGAATGGGTAAACATCAGAGGACCACGTCCCTGGGAAGATTCAAAAGCTGTCCAAGAACAACAACGGAAGATACAAATTGGGAGCAGCATTAAATAGTGACGTGAATCGCCTGGTTGTTATTCACTTGTGTCTGGAAACTGAATACCTCAGCTAATTTGAATTTAAAATGTTATATACATAAAAAAATTTTGCAATGCCTGTTTGTTTTTTTTGTATTGATTTAATAATAACTGTAAAATGGGAGATCAGAGTGAATGTGAAAGGATCTACTGATTGTATTGGAAATCCCTTACTATCTATGAAATATGATTTTTCTTTTGAAATTACCCTTTGAAGGTTTCAACAGTGCAAAATGAGCTTTGAACTATTGCAGCAGGAAATTATAGCCATATGCTATCCTTAGTTTTCCAGTGTTCGTACACTGCTTTCAAGCAGCAATATCTATTGTTTCCTAGCAACCAGTGCTGCTAGCTCTCAATTAGAGCTTGCTCTAGATTTGTGAAAGATGCAGCTCCTTGTGAGCTGCTTCATGTTGGCTTTCATTTTTGGAGCCCCAGGTACCAGGGTAAGTCTGTTCCCTGCATTCATGTAATTGTACCTGTAATTGCACATCCCTAGAGATTGCTTAGATGCCTCGAGGAATTTTCACCTCCTAGATTAATAGATGGAACCCTAACTGGATTTTTTTTTCAACTAAGCAGATCCCCAAAGAAAATCACAGTTTCTTGTTAGGTATCCCACAACAGTTTCTTCATCAGGAACAATAATACCCAAAACAGCCTTGGGCCAAGCTGGTAGCTTGTAAGTGAAGACTTTGCATTGTTATGAGAAGAGTTAACCTTCAGAAAGTTTCATGTGTTTTGCATAATACTGTCCCAAACTACTTTAGGTGCATGATACTCACTGGATTAATACTATATAAGGTTTCTAGACTTGGATGACTGCACGGGTTTGGGTTCACCATTAAATGTAAACAGATTTCATGTCCCTTATAATCCAAGGTTTATCTTAACTGGCCTTCATAATCCTGAATGACAATCATACAACCCAACAGGAAAGTTTGTCAGGATGCCAGCAGCTTGAATGTATTACCTGCCATCCTTTGCATCACTCTTTAAAAGGAAAGCTGAACATGCACTTAATTGATGAAAACATCAGTAAGTGTACACTAATAAACAGTGAATTGCAAAATTCATTCTAATCCTATATACATAAAATAATGATCTTGCTTTCTTTCCAAACTTCGGCATTATTATGGAGTTTCATTTTTCACTCTGAAGTATACAGCGTCTTCAAGCTGGCCCAGTTTCTCTGCTGGGCTGGCAAAAATGCAATCTTTCTTCAGCTAAATAAAAATTGTCTGATAAAACAGCTTACCAAAAATAAGTTACATTATGAAGCATAAGTCTAAGTTTCTTATTAGGGTTAAGCCTTGTCAATTCATCATGTTGCATTGTAGCGGAATTACTGAATCAATTATCTGAAATCTTACTGTGGTGGAAGCATGGGGATTGTTGTCTCAGCAGAAAAGAGCAGTGATGTAGTGCCGGGATGGGGGAAGAGAGGATGTGGCAAGTAGGCAGCAAAGTCACAGGAACAGTGTAAACGTTAAATGTAACTAAAATTGTCTGTGTATGGTTATGTATAGTTAAAATAGGATATTTGAAAGTGGATTGAATGTAAATCTGTTGTCCTCACAAGGAAAGGTATGCTTCACTAGTCAAGAGTTGGGAAGTTCTCCTCAGGTTATGAAGCAGGAGAAAAGGAAAAGGAGAAATGTTTTTCCTTCCCTCTGTGTCTCTAAAGACAAAGTTGAGTTTATTGACATAACCACAACTGCATGTATGCACAGGTATGGTAAGAAACTCACTAGTAGCAGCATCTCAGCCACACAGCATCACAGGAAGAATATAAAGTGGAATAAATTATGCAGTTTTTTTTCAAGTTAGAACAATTAGAACAAAAACAAGTCCATTTTAGTACTTGGTGATCAAAGTAGGCATCGTGTTGCTAAACTGTTGTGATTACGGTCATGCCATTTGGTCCAGGAACGGAATGTTTGAAGGGCAGTAGCTGTCCTTGAACCTGGTGGTGTGGGGCTTCGGGCTTTTGTACCTGCTGTCTGATGGTTGCTGCAGAAAGATGGCATGGCCTGAATGGTGAGGATCTTTGATGATAGATGTTGCCTGCTGTAGATATGGCCGATGGTGGGGAGGGATGTTGGAATTAACAAGCCCATAGGCTGTGGACGCTCAATTACTGAGTCCATTCAAGACCAAGATCAATTTTGTTTTTGGACTCAAAGTCAGAAACTTGGTGGGAAAGTAAATTTGAAATAAGGTATAAACTATGAGATTAAAACGTGATGCAAGCTCAAAGAGCTATAATGGTATAGTCCTTGTAATCCTAGATATTCAAAACTTTAAATTAAATAAGTTTCCTTTTGCCAAATGCTTGGTGAGCAAAATTAAATATGCTTCAGGGAATTGAACGCCATTTTAACGAGCAGTCAGAAAATGATCTTGGAAAAGATTTTAGGTGTTATGCACTTTTTTTTAACCAATTTAGAATTAACTCTATTATGCAGTTCCCATTCATTATTCTCCTGTATATTCCTGCCATCCCTTACCCATGTAATACAGAATATTCTGTGCTCCAGCATACCTCTTACACCAACTTACAAAACACTGGTGAAGGGAAGCATGTGATGAGATGAGATGAGATAAAGCATTATGAACACCATATTCAGTCACATAATCTTGCTCCAGGATCTGCTTACTTTCGTAGCTAAAATTAAGAATTTCAATATTCCATTGGTAATCAAATTTTTAAAAAAACAAGCTGCAGAGTTGAATCAGATATATAGTGATTCAATATGGATGAATTCCATTGTGTGAAAAATGTTTTGAACAGCATCAAATTGAGGATTGGAACCCTTGAATACAACTGATGCTAGGTTTGTATTCTTCCAAGAGAAAATAGTCACAGTGAGAAGGAACACACACAAAATGCTGGAGGATCTCAGCAGGCCAGGCAGCATCTGTGGAAAAGAGTAAACGGTTGATGTTTCGGGCCAAGACCCAGTGTCTGCTGGGTTCCTCTAGTTTTTGGTGTATGTTGCTTTGATTTCCAGCATCTGCAGATTTACCCTTGATAGTGAGAAGGAAGTGTTTTTATTTCCATGTCCTAATTAAAACACACCAGTTCCTGTGGTAACACCAAGGCTGCCCAAGCTGAAGAACATTTTTATCGGCCAGTCAAGACCAGCAATATAATGCCATTAGTGTTAGGACCTCATGGGATTTGGAGTGAAACTGGGTGATAGAAACAAATCTCATATGGCAGCAAGTGCAATGACAACAAGACAGAAGTGGACCTAAGAGGGCTGGAGGTGCACTGGGCAGACCCATTCCAGAAGCCAGATGTGCCTGAAGACTACATCATGTGTTGGTGTTCTTGAGTCTACTATTAGGATGGATTGGTGACTGCATCTCCTTGCTAATAATCAACATAATCGCATCTCAAGGATGTGTGCTTACTCTCTACATTCGTGACTATCTAGCCAAAGGAGAAATGTGATCTATAAATTCGTGGGTGACAGCACTGTGTTGGTTAAAATCTCAGATAGTAATGAGGAGGAGTACAGAGCTGACAGATCAACTGGTTGAACGATGCCGCAACAACAACCTTGAACTCAATATCAGCAAAACTGAGGAATAGATTGTGGACTTGGGGAATGGGAAGTCTGGAAAATGCACATCAGTCCTCATTGAGGGAGATCAGGAATGGAAAGGGTTAACAGCTTTAAATTCCTGGGTGTCAACATCTCAGAGGATCTCCCAAAACATTGATGCAGTGGGGTATCACTGTAGCGTTCCACTAGCGTGGCGCTATTATGGTTTGGTTTGTTCCGGAATTCGGAGTACAACACCGGAGCTGTCAGTAATAAGTTTGTACATTCTCCCTGTGAACCACAGGCGAGTGTCCTGGTTTCCTCACACATTCCAAAGACATGCCAGTTAGTAGGTAATTGGTCATTGCAATTTGTCCTGTGATTAGTCAAGTGTTAAACAGGTAGATTGCTGTGCGGTGTGGCTTGTAGGGCCAGAAGGGCATATTCTGCGCTGTATCTCTAAATATGTTTCTAAATCATGAAGCAGGCACACCAGCAGCTCTACTTCATTAGGAGTTTTGAGGTATGTTACCATCGATACTTAGAAGAGGCTGCAGAGGGTTGTAGACTCAGCCAGCTCTATCATGGGCACAACCCTCTCCACCATCAAAGACATTTTCAAGGAGCAGTGCCTTAAGAAGGCAGCATCCAACATTGTCACCATTGTGAACTTGCCCTCCTCTTGTTAGTTCCATCAGGGAGGTGGTAGAGGAGCCTGAAGACTCACACTCAATTATTCAGAAACTGCTTTTTCCCTTCTGCCATCAGATTCCAGAACAATGCATGATCACTACCTCATTATTCCTTTTTAGCATTATGCTTATTTTGTAATTTATATTAATTTTATGTCTTTGTACTGTACTGCTGCCACAAAGCAACAAATTTCACATCACATGAGACAATGATAATGAAACCTGATGCTGATTGTTCTAATGAATTGTCACACCATGCCAAGGCAAGAAAGACTTTCCATTCAGCACAGAGAACAAACCATAAAAAGGCCTCCAGGTTGCATGTAAGATTTGCCTTATTTACATAATATTTGCCATCTAAAGTTCTTTCTTTATCTAAATGGCTATTAAAACACTGTACACAGCCTTTCAAATAGCCGCATTTTGTAGCTTTTGCTATTTATGAAAAAGTATTTTTCTCATTCTTCTTGCCTCACTTTTTTCCCCTCCAGATTTCATTTACTGTCATATTTATTGCTCATTAACCTTTTCAATCTGTCTCCTAACTGATTATTTTTCCAGTCATATACTGTTAACAAAAGTAAAACATTTTACTCAACAGTCATTAATGTATGATAGAAATAATTACGCAAAATAATAGCACTCCAAATATAACAGCCTGTGGAGCTGAATGTTATATTTTTTATGACAGTTGTCTATCATTTAGCACACATCTATTAGTCTGATAGCTTGTCAGCCTTATGATCACTTATCGTGTAATACCTTGTCAATGTCTTTTTAACAATCTTGTACTATATCCAGTGGGGGGTTTTTCTACCCTGTTAGGTTAGGTTTGTCAAAATCTATTACAGTTTCATAAAATATTCTGACACTGCCTAATTGTATTGTGGGATTATCTTAAGTATCCAGTCACAACTAACTTAACAACAGATTCAAGTAAAAATAACATATATGTTACCTTAAGATTTATTTTCTTGCAGACATTTAATAGAAAATAAGTAAATATAATAGAATTTATGAAAAACTATACATAAACAGAGACTGCCAAACAATGTGCAAAGGAAGACAAAGTGTGCAAATGAAAAATAAATAATATTGAGAACATGAGTTGCAGAGTCCTCGAAAGGGAGTTTGTAGGTTGTGCAATTAGTTCAGAGTTCTGGTAAGTGAAGTTATCCATGCTGGTTCAGGAGCTTGATGGTTATAGGATAATGATTTTCCTGAACAAGGTAGTGTGGAATCTAAGGCTCTTGCCGGATGATAGTAGTGAGAAGGAAGCATAACCTGGATGGTGGGGGGTCATTCATGATGGATGCTGCTTTTTTATGGGACCGCTCCATATAAAGATGCTCAATGGTGGTACTTTCCTGAACTCCTGTCATCATATCAATGATCTACAGTTCACTGATTTCTCTTTCCTCTCTTGAATAACGCTGTTGTAATTGCTTTCTTCTAATCCATTGAGACCTTACAGAAATCCAGTCTGCTGTGAAAGATCAAAACGACATATCTACTCGAATGAACTCTTCTCAGGCTTCCAGCCGGGTACAGATATCGATTATAACCAACATTTTGATGACAAACCCTGCCATCTTCTTCAGGGTTGATCCCTGTGGAAAGTGGAGAGTAGAGGGGAGGTAAAGATGTGTTTGGTGGTAGGATCTTTTTGGAGATGGTGGAAGTTGCAGAGAATGATGTGGTAGATGTAGAGGCTCATGGGGTGGTAGGTAAGGACATGCGCAACTCTGACACTGTTAAGGCAGTGGGAAGATGGGGTGAGTGTGGCGAGATGCAGGTAAGGGCAGCATCAATGGTAGGCTTTTTGGTTAGTCCCCTGATGTATTGTTCCTAGACAAATGTCCCCAGTGATTTCTCTGAACTTGCCCTCCAACCTGCTGCCCAGTTGATTTGTCCACTCCACATGAAGATTAAAACTTTTCATGATAATTGCATTTCCTTTCTTTTAGGCTTTTCTTGTTTCTTAGTTACTTTTTCCCATCAAATAACTACTGAGCCATGCATGTTCAAAAAAAGCCTAATGATTCAAAAAATGACATATTCTTGATTTTGGTTCCAGTCAGTCTTCATTATTTCTGGTTCAATTTGTGCTCAATATAAATAGTGATGTCAGGTATATATTAATGCAACATTACCAGCACCGGAGAACTGTTCTATTGTTGTTTTTGTCATGAGTCTAAATATGGAAACAACATTTTATAATAAGACAGCAGTTAGCTACCTTCATACAGCTCTCTTTGCTATGAGAGTCTTTTTGTTGCAGTTTTTATCTACTCTGGGACCATTAGGCTTGGGTAGATAATGTGATATGATGTGATGTGGTTATTTAGTGTACAATTATTAATTTACATAGTGTGGCATACTTATTAGGCAGATTTGATCAAATGTTCTTGGGTGTGACAACAATCTAAAAATAACAGTTTTCAAGACAGGGCACATGGGCTTGTTTTGCTGATTGAAAGTAAAGCTTCTGCAATCTGCTTCAATAATATCTATTTAAAAATCTGATTTCTTCAATTCTTGACAATCTAAATATGAATTTATGAGTTTTGATGAAGGGTCTTGGCCCTAAACATCGACTGTTTGCTTTCTTCCATAGATGCTGCCTGGCCTGCTAGGTTTGCCTGGGATTTTGTGTATTGCTTAGATTTCCAGCATGTGCAGATTGTTTTTCGTAAATGTGAATTTAAGTTAGGAGATTTCTATGGTTTAGACCACTGGTTCTCAATATGGATCATATGACCTCCCAGTGATCCATGCTGGATTTTATAGGGGCCACAAGTAAAAAAAAAACAAGAAACTAGAGCCACAGGAGTTTCTGAATGGGCCAAGGTAAGTTTACTGTTTTAATGGAGTATTACATAAATAAAAAGGAATTAGTATATGTAAAGTAACTGGAAACCTGAATGAAATGAATGGGAAATATGCTAATTGATGTAACTAAGACAGAAAACAGCTTAGCATGTGTGTGTGTATATATATGTGTGGGGTGTGTGTGAGGGGTGACCCCTCAATTGTTATCTCAGCTCCTGCTTGGCCATGCACAAGTCACGTTCACACCCTGCAGGGCAGGAAGAGGATGAATATGGAAAGCCTGGTGTGGCCCATGTTTTGGTAATCTTATAACAGTTATGAGTATGATGAACAAACTGCAGATTGGGTGGGGCTGTCTGCAGCAAGCCCAGTCAGTGCGTATGCAGCAGGAGGCTGGTTCTCTCTGCCTTCCATTGACCTGTATGTGTTAAACATAGAAACATAGAAAATAGGTGCAGGAGTAGGCCATTTGGCCCTTTGAGCCTGCACCGCCATTCAGTATGATCATGGCTGATCATCCAACTCAGAACCCTGTACCTGCTTTCTCTCCATATCCCCGATCCCTTTAGCCACAAGGGCCATATCTAACTTCCTCTTAAATATAGCCAATGAACCGGCCTCAATTGTTTCCTGTGGCAGAGAATTCCACAGATTCACCACTCTCTGTGTGAAGTTTTTCCTCATCTCGGTCCTAGAAGGCTTCCCCTTTATCCCTCATTCTGTGACCCCTCATTCTGGACTTCCCCAACATCAGAAACAATCTTCCTGCATCTAGCCTGTCCAATCCCTTTAGAATTTTATACGTTTCAATAAGATTCCCCCTCAGTCTTCTAAATTCCAGTGAGTATAAGCCTAGTCGATCCAGTCTTTCTTCATATGAAAGTCCTGCCATCCCAGGACTCAATCTGGTGAACCTTCTCTGTACTCCCTCTATGGCAATAATGTCTTTCCTCAGATTAGGGGACCAAAACTGCACACAATATTCTAGGTACGGTCTCACCAAGGCCTTGTACAACTGCAGTAGAACCTCCCTGCTCCTTCAAAATCTGTTCTTTTGTGTGTGTTGTTTGAATTTCCAGCACCTGCAGATTTCCTCGTGTTTGGTATTTAGTGCTGAAATTAGTTGGGAACAGCTAAACGACCCTCAACCTGTCAGAGTTCTCTCTAAAAACAGCAGGACTGTTTGATGCCACGAGTCATTCCAGCAGAAGGATTTTGATCAAGGACATGCCCAATGGAATTCATCAGTCTTAGCATGACACTGAATCAATAGAAGTAATATCTAGCAATTAACCACAAATATTCAAATATATTTGCTTCTTCCGGTCAAAAGCTATGCACCATGTCATGTAATAGTATTTTACACAATTCTATTCCATTCTAATCCTGATTTTACTGTGCTGTTGAATTTGTGAATGGAAAAATCTTAGTATTTTTATGCTTACACTGTTAGTCACTTGTCATGTAAAAGTTGCATATTGTAGGTGAGGTGGGAGTACTCCATACCAATTTGGGTTACGTGCAAAGGGCTGTCATCTCATTCCCCGCTGTGCTCAGAGGAAGCAGTCATCACGGAGATAAGGGAATCACTCAGGGTAGAGTTCAGGGTTTCGAGAAACTCTGAAGCCCACTGGTTTGTACCATAGTCCTCCAATGAGTTCTCAACCCAGACTGCAATCAGCACACTGCTGCAGCGTATAAAACCTTTAATACAAAACATTTTTAAATGGATAAAGAAGTTGCTTGGGTATATAAAATACTAAGTGGCAATGCCGCCCTCAATGATAAAAGGGTGAAAATCATTGGTCTAAACGAGTGGTTCTCAGCCATTTTCTGTTTTGTGGCCCAATGGTGACTTCATTTACCTCTGTGACCCCCACCCTTTATAGTAACTGTCAATTGATGAGGTTTTTTTGGGGGCAACTGTAATAATTATTCTAATATACAGTCAGTACCCTTCGTCACGAAGGGTCTTGGCCCGAAACGTCGACAGTGCTTCTCCTTATAGATGCTGCCTGGCCTGCTGTGTTCCACCTGTTCTTTTGAGCCTATACATAATGTTTAATGGCATCCCCCTAGATTCTTACACTATAGCAGAGTATACATTATACCCTGTAAATATCGCACTGCATTAAATGTATGAGTCTTTCTGAGAATGTACTTGGCAGTGTGCTGTTCAACATTGTACCTGGTTTTGTGACTTTTTGACTTCCTGCCACATTTTCAGATGCATTTGTAAAGTATCTTAATATAATTATTTATCTTTGACTTAAATATACTGATCAGCTGAGCTTCCACAACCATTTTCAATAGGTTTCAATGGGTACATTTAATGTCAGAGAAATGTATACAATATGCTTCCTGAAATACTTTTTCAGTATACAGTGTTGTATACTTTTTTAGTATACAGAATGGATTGTGTGTGATATCCTGTTGTGAAATGACAATTTCATTTACCAATTGGATAAAGTCTTCTGATTGCTGACACAGATTGGTTGCCTCTGATAGCGATATGTGTCCCTGGATTGACCTAGTGTTAGTTACAAAGGTAAGTGCAAGAGGCATTGCTAATATAATTAAAAATAATTTCTGTCAGAACTATAATCCTGCTTAAGTTATATAGCTATGTTATCAGTGTAAATGGATCTGTTTGCATACATAAATGCATTTAGTGTTGGCTCTGAGAGTTGAAAGATATATTTCCCAATACTAACGTTCCTCAACGTGATAATTTCAGACATGGCAGTTCCATGTGTTATGTTAAAGTATGCTATTCATTTGCCAACTAGGCATATGTCTACCTCCTGGGCTTGATAATATGTTCAAATGTTGCAGATAATCAATATTACTAGCATTTTTATTTTAGATTACCAGCAGATTACTCTGTAATGTTGAATAATAATTAAGCATTTTCATTTCTTGTCCCTAATATTTATTCCAAAGAATATTTTTCCACCTTGCATGATCATTCCTTTGACATTTAAGCACTCCTTTCTTCTACTTTTCACAGACTATGTCTTTTTGCCTCTCACCTGTTTATAAACAAAATAGTAGATCACTTGTTCCTCAAGCTGGCCCTGCTATTTAATAAGATTGTGCCTGATCTGGTTCTACACTACTCTCTGCATTCCCATTTACCCATGGCAACTTTTCACCCAGGAATAAATACTGTAAAAGTATTTAGATTCTGCTTCACTGTCCTGTGAAGAAAAAATTTCAGAGATGCACAGGCCTCTGAGTGGGGTGGGGACTTCATCTCTGTTTTAAGTGGGTGGCCATTGTTTTAACAAGACTAGATAAAGCAGCAGAATTAGGCAATTTGGCCCATTGAGGCCACTCAATCATGGCTGTTTTTTTCCCCAACCCCATCACCCCACTTCCTTGTAGCTCTTAAAGCCTTAAGCACATCAAAGAGGTTCAATTCGCCCACAAGAGGAAGCATTTATCCATTCACAACCCCTCAGTATCTTCAATCACACACACACACAAGGTGTTGGAGGAACATAGTGGGTCAGGCTGCATCTATGGAGGGAAATGAGCAGTCAATGTTGCAGATTCAGATCCTTCATCAGCAGTGCAAACCAGTCCTGATGAAGAATCACAGCCGCAGTGCCAATTGCTCATTTCCTTCCATTGATGCTGGCTGACCTGCTGAGTTCTTCCAGCATTTTGTGTGTTGCTCTCTTCAGGAATTTGTATGTTTCAGACAAGTCCCCTCTCAATCCTTCACACTGCAGCAAAAACAACTCTACCAGGTACAACCTCTCTTCATAATACAATCCACTTTTTCCAGTTAATTTGTTCTGTAAATCTCTGATCTGTTTCCAACTCTTTAATACTGTACCTTACATAGAGTCATAGAGGAGTACAGCACAGAAACAGGCCCTTTGGCCCATCTAGTCCATGCCAAACCAGTTAAACTGCCTACTCCCATCGACTTGCACCGGGGCCACATCCCTCTATACCCTTACCATACACATACCTATCCAAACTTCTCTTAAATATTGAAATTGAGCTCACATTCACCACTTGTACTGGCAGCTCATTCCACACTCTCACGACCCTCTGAGTGAAGAAGTTTTCCCTCATGTTCCTCTTAAACTTTTCACCTTTCACCCTTAACCCATGACCTCTGGTTGTAGTCCCACCCGACCTCAGTGGAAAAAGCCTGCTTGCATTAATCCCATCATTACCCCTCATAATTTTGAATACCTCTATCAAATCTCCTCTCAATCTTCTACATTCTAAGGACAATAGTCCTAACCTTTTCAACATTTCATAATTAACTCAGGTCCTCCAGACCCAGCAACATCCTTGTAAATTTTCTCTGTACTCTTTCAACCTTGTATACATCTTTCCTGTAGTAGGTGACAAAAACTGCACATGGTATTCCAAGTTAGGCTTCACCAATGTCTTATGCAACTTCAACATAACAGTCCATCTCCTGTACTCACTACATTGATTTATGAAGGGCAATGTGTGAAAAGCCTTTTTTACGACCCTATCTACCTGTGATGCCATTTTCAACAAATTATGGACCTGTATTTCAAGATCCCTTTGTTCTACTGTACTCCTCAGTGCCCTACCCTTCACTGTGTTATATCTACCCTGGATGGTCCCAGTAAAGTGCAAAACCTTGTACTTGTCTGCATTAAATTCCATCTGCTATTTTTCAGCACATTTTTCTAGCTGTTGCAGATCCCTCTGTAAGTCATGATAACCTTCCTCACTGTCCACTGGACCCCCAATCTTGGTGCATTCTGCAAATTTGCTGATCCAATTGACCACATTATCATCCAGATCATTGATATAAATGACAAACAACAGAGGACCCAACAACGATCCCTGCAGCACACCACTAGTCATAGGCTTCCAGTCAGAGAGGCAACTGTCTATTACCACTCTCTGGCTTCTCTCACAAAGTCAATGCCTAATCCAATTTACTACCTCATCTTGAATGCCAAGTGACTCAACCTTCTTGACCAACTTCCCACCGCGGGACCATGTCAAGTGCTTTGTTCATGTCCATGTAGAGAACGTCCACTACCTTGTATTCATCCACTTTCCTGGTAACTTCCCTGAAGAACTCTGTAAGATTGGTTGGTCATGATCTACCACACACAAAGCCATGCTGTCTATCCTTAATCAGTCCATGTTATCCAAATACTTGTCTATCCAGTCCCTTAGAATACATTTAAGTAACTTTCCCACAACTGATATCAGACTCACCAACCAATAATTTCCTGATTTATGTGTATAGCCTTTTTTAAATAGTGGAACAACATTGGCTTTCCTTCAATCCTCTGGTACCTCTCCTGTCACTAAAGATGATTTAAATATCTCTGCTAGGGCTCAGGCAATTTCTGTATTTGCCTCCCGTAGCATCAGAGGGAATACCTTGTCAGACCCTGGGGATATATCCACACTGATTTGCCACAGGATAGCAAACCCTTCCTCCTCTGTAATCTCTACACGGTCCATGAAGTTGATGTTGCTTTGCCTCACTTCTATAGAAATTGTGCCTGTCTCTTGAGTAAATACAGATACAAAAAAAAAATTAAGATCTCCCCCATCTGTTTTGGCTTCACACATGGATTACCATTCTGGTCTTCCTGAGGACCAGTTGTGTCCTTGCAATCATTGTGCTCTTAACATATCTGTAGAATCTCTTGGGATTCTCCTTCACTTTGTCTGCTAGAGCAACTTCATGCCTTATTTTAGCCCTCCTGATTTCTTTCTTAAGTGTTCTCTTGGCATTTCTTACACTCCATAAGCACCTCATTTGTTCCTATCTGCCTATACTTGCTATGCACCTTTTTTTTCTTTTAACCAGGGCATCTATATCTCCTGAAAATCAAGATTCCCTATGCTTGTTATCTTTACCTTTTATTCTGACAGGCACATACAAGCTCTGTACTTTCAAAATTTCCCTTTGAAGGCCTGCCACTTACCCAGTACACCTTTGCCAGAAAACAGCCTGCCCCAATCCACACTTACTTGCCAGATCATTTCTGATACCATCAAAACTGATGTTACTCCAATTTAGAATCTCAACCTGTGGATCAGACCTAACTTTTTGCTAATTTATTTTGAAACTAATGGCACTGAAGTCACCCGATGCAAAGTGCATAAATTTTTGTTGCCTGCTCTGTCTCGTTCCTTGATAGCAGATCCAGAATTGCACGCTCCCTTCTTTGGACTTCTACATACTGATGAAGGAAGCTTTCCTGAGCACATTTGACAAACTCTATCCAATCTAGTCCTCTTACAGTATGGAATTTCCAGTCAATATTTGGAAAGTTAAAATCACCTACTAAAACAACCTTATGTTTCTTGCAACAATCTGCAATCTGTCTACAAATGTGTTCCTCTAAATCCCTACGACTGTTGGGTGGTCTGTAATATAGCCCCATTAGCATGGTTGTACCTTTCTTATTTCTCCGTTTCACCCATAATGTCTCAGTAGACAAGTTCTCTAGTTCTGACCTGATGGAGCACTGCTGTGACGTTTTCCCTGGCTAGTAATGCTACCCCTCCTCCTTTAATCCCTCCCGCTCTGTCATGTCTGAAACAACAGAACCCCAGAATATTGAGCTACCAATCCTGCCATTCCTGCAACCAAGTCTCTCTAATGGCTACAATGTCATAATTCCAGGTGTTGATCCATTTCCTGAGCTCATCTGCCTTTTCTACAATACTTATTGTATTGAAAAATATGCAACTTAGGATACTAAGTTGTCCTTTAGATTCCCCACTTTGTTTGAGGTCTTACAAACTTCTATCTCCACAACCTCTCCACTAACTGTTTTGGCACTCTGGTTCCCATCACCTTGCAACTCTAGTGTGAACTCCACCATGCAGAATTAGCAAACCTTTACCATAGAACCTTCTCCTTCCAGTTCAGGTGTAAAGCCATCTCTTCTGTCTCTACATAAGGACATCAATACTGTATACAGTACTCCAGATGTGGTTTTACCAGTGCCCCCTACTTTTATGTACAATTCCCACCCAATAGTTAACAATTTGTTAGCTTTCCCAATTAGTTGCATCATGTATAGTATTATGGACCAGCATGCCAAGATCCTTCTCTTTATCAGTATTCTGCAGTCCATTCTCTCTGCATGTTAAAATGAGCTATAGTGTTTCCAGTTTTGATGATAGGACTGTTGAGTGGAGATGCTAATTCTGTTTCTCTCTCACCACAGATGCTTCTGGTCCTGCTCCAAAATCAAAGTATTTTAATTTCGATTCACTATTTTTTTTGCTTTCTTTCAAATGCAAACTAGAAGACATTTCCTTTGTATTTGTGGATCTCTTTCAGAGTAAAAGCACTGACTGCAAAGATGACAATTTTAATTTTGTACGCTTCTTTAAGAGGGAACTTGCCTACATTTTTATATTTGATTTTGTGCAGGACTTTTTTTCTGTTGTTTATTTGTATTTTTGTTTAAACTTTTTAAAAATGCTAAACTGATTGCATCCAAGTCACTTCCCATTTGATATAACATTTAATCCTGAACCACTTTCAATTCCATTTGCATTTGGTCACTAGGGCATGTATGAGAGCACTGCTGCATGACTAATTTTTGTCCTTGAGGAAGAAGTACAATTATGGATTCATAGTTTTTAGCTTATGGCAACCCAAGTCTTGGCAAGTTCATGCTGAATGTCTAACCATTCGAGTCACTCATTTTATTTAATGTTTTTGTAAGGTTGGAAGGTTCTCTTTAAAATAATTACCACATTGCTAAGCCCCAGGATCTACTTTTGTGATGAACTTGACTATGAGTAAATTGGAACTGTTCAAAATTTAGGATGTGACATCAAAATACACATTTGGCTCAACAATAGTAGTGCTGGGTGTAGTAGAGCTGCTGCCTCAGCTCCAGTGAACGTTCAGTCCCAAGCTTCATTACAGTCTGGTGGTGTTTACATGCACTCCCTCCGGAGAATTGCATAGCCATTGAGTTACTTTTGTAACTGTAGCTGTGCACGGGAGTCATATACAGTCAGTGGCCACTTTATTAGATACACCTGCTTGTTGATGCAAGTATCTGATCAGCTGATCATGTGGCAGAAACTCATCGCATAAAAGCATGTAGACATGGTCAAAAGGCTCAGTTGTTTAGACTAAAGATGAGAATGGGGAAGAAATCTGATCTAAATGTCTTTGTGGGATGATTTTTGGCACCTGACACAATACAGCCCATAAAGCTGTGCCGAACATGTTCTTACCTTAGAACTGGCTAGGCTTACCCATAGCCCTCTATTTTTCGAAGCTCCATGTATCCATCCAGGAGTCTCTTAAATGACCTTATCGTTTCCACCTCCGCTACCACTGCTGGCAGTCCATTCCATGCACTCATCAATCTCTGCCTGACATCTCCTCTGTATCTACTTCCAAGCACCTTAAAACTATGCCCTCTTGCGCTGGCCATTTCAGCCCTGGGAAAAAAGCCTCTGACTATCCACACAAACAATGCCTCTCATTATCTTGTACACCTTTATCAAGTCACCTCTCACCCTGCTCACTCTATTCTTATAAGGCATGCTCCCCAATCCAGGCAACATCCTTGTAAATCTTCTCTGCACCCTTTCTATAGTTTCCACATCCTTTCTGCAGTGAAGTGACCAGAATTGAGCACAGTACTCCAAATGGGGTCTGACCAGGGTCCTATATAGCTGCAACATTACCTCTCAGCCCTTAAATCAATCCCACGATTGATTAAGGCCAATGCACCGTATGCCTTCTTAATCAGAGTCAACCTGTGTAGCAGCTTTGAGTGTCCTATGGACTTGGACCCCAAGATCCCTCTGATCTTCCACACTGCCAAGAGTCTTGCCATTAATGCTATATTCTGCCATCATATTTGACCTACCAAAATGAACCACCTCACACTTATCTGGGTTGAACTCCATCTGCCACTTCTCAGCCCAGGTTTGCATTCTATCAATGTCCTGATGTAACCTCTGACAGCCCTCCACACTATCCACAACACCCCCAACCTTTGTGTCATCAGCAAATTTACTAACCCATCCCTCCACTTCCTCATCCAGGTCATTTATAAAAATCAAAAAGAGTAGGGGACCCAGAACAGATCCCTGAGGCACACCACTGGTCACTGGCCTCAATGCAGAATATGACCCCTCTACAACCACACTTTGCCTTCTGTGGGCAAGCCAGTTCTGGATCCACAAAGCAATGTCCCCTTGGATGCCATGCCTCCTTACTTTCTCAATAAGCCTTGCATGTGGTACCTTATCAAATGCCTTGCTAAAATCCATATACACTACATCCACAGCTCTACCTTCATCAATGTGTTTAGTCACATCCTCAAAAAATTCAAACAGGCTCGTAAGGCACAACCTGCCTTTGACAAAGCCTTGCTGACTATTCCTAATTATATTGTGCCTCTCCAAATGCTCATAAATCCTGCCTCTCAGGATCTTCTCCATCAACTTACCAATCACTGAAGTAAGACTCACTGATCTATAATTTCCTGGGCTATTCCTACTTCCTTTCTTGACTAAGTGAACAACATCCATAACCCTCCAATCCTCCGGAACCTCTCCCGACCTCATTGATGATTCAAAGATCATTGTCAGAGGCTCAGCACCCTTGGTTCCCACAGTAGCCTGGGGTACAACCTGTCCAGTCCCAGTGACTTATCCAACTGAATGCTTTCCAAAAGCTCCAGCACATCCTCTTCCTTAATATCTACATTCTCAAGCCTTTCAGTCCACTGCAATTCATCTCTACAATCGTCAAGATCCTTTTCCACAGTGAATACTGAAGCAAAGTATTCATTAAGAATAATGTGAAAAATAAAACAAAAATGCCCAGTGAGTAGCAGTTATGCTGCTGAACGTGCCTTGTTAATGAAGGGGGTCAGAGGACAATGGCCAGATGGGTTCAAACTGACAGGAAGGTGACAGAAACTCAAAAAATGTAATAAAATGGTAGTGTAGAATAGAGCATCTCTGACCACACGATGCGTCGAACTTCGAAGTGGAGGGGCCACAGCAGTGGAAGACCACAATGGGTTCCACTTCTGTCCCTAATAAAGTGGCCACTGAGTGTACACTGTTACTAAACATCTATATAGCAACTTCAGTGTAGTAAAACATCTCACAGCATTTCATGGGAGCATTATCAAATGAATGTTGATCTTCAGGACCTGTTGGGAATGATCAGCAGAAGGTACAACACAACAATGTTTAAGGAGCTGGATAATAGAAGAATTTAGGGAGGGAATTCCAAACTTTAGTATCCAGACAATTGTCACAATTAAAATCAGGAATGCAAGGAGTCCAATATTAGAGAAGTGTAGGGAATTTGAATTTTATGGATCTGCAGATGGAGAAGGGAAGGACGTGGATTAGTAGATTTGTAAAATTAAGCTATTGTTAGACCAGGAGTCAGTCTAAGTTCACAAGTACAGGAACATAATGGTTGAATACACTTTGGTTAAATTTAGGATGGAATGAGGACGAGAGGTTGACTGGAATGGTCAGAAGTGCAAGTGACAAGGGTAGAAGCCAGGGATTTAGTAGCATGTGAGTTTGGAATCTGTTTTATGGAGGTGGAAAACGGTCTTCATAATGAAACAAATTAGTTGGAAGGTCTTCTTGGGATCAAATGCAGCACAATGGTGTTAGAAACCAGGAATAGTGCTTGTGACTTGGACAGTTGCTTACCCTTTCCGGTAGATGGAGGATATTTCTGCTGATGTGATTGGATGTGACTGACAATTTAGAGATTGTGAAGGGATCACAGAATAGTGTTTATGCCTTGGATTGAGGACAGTTAATTCACCATTCCTAGCATATGGTTAGAGGATATTTCAGCCATATGTTAGGAAGTAACAGTTTAAAGTCAGGGAAGGTTTTGGAAGAGGTGGTGGTAAATGTATCAGTATACATATGAAATTTGTGTTTCTGGATAATATCAGAGGCTAGAAATAATAGGCTAAGGGTAGATACTAGGGAAATCTCCAGAGGTAATGGTATGGGAAGGTGAACCATCTCAGGAGACGTGCAATGACTGGGTTGATGTAAGTGATGCCAGGATGGTGTGTTTCCATTCAGCACGGCAACAGTGGAGAGGCACTGGACCAGGATTATGTGATGAACTGTTTCCAGGGTTGTGGGCAGGCTAAGGGATGGCCATCCTCACACACACACACATCAAAATGTTATATTTAAACATAAATATTAAAATTATTTATATTTGCATAATTTTATATTTATAATTGTATATCAAACATTCTCTTAATTTTAATGAGGGCTATTCAGTACTATGTTGTGGGAATCTGACTGGTGGAAATTGAACAATATACTTTGGAAGTATGGACAAGAATCTGGCAGCATGTTCACACTCAAAAGGAACAGATGAGAGAGTTACAAGAATGGAGGAGCGGGTACATGTGAGAAAAACACCGGCCAAGTATAGTGTTGTATTTGTAGGTATATGTTAATAGAATTGACTAATGCTGACCAGAAGTCTGGTTGAGGGAGCAGGAAATGGGTATAATAGACATATCATGAAAGAGAATATGGACAAATTTGAGGCTGGGATGGAAGGTGCCTTTAAGAGTTTTCTCAAATAGTCTGGCAGAGCGGGTTATTTGAGGATGCTAACAGAAGTGGCAGAGTGAGATGACTGGTTGGTACCTCTAGTAAAAAGCCTGGGCTCCTGGGATGATAATTGGAGGTGATGTTGAAGAAGATCAGACGGGTTTAACAGTGCCTTTTCAGCTGGGAAAAGTAGCCTGAGTTATTACTGCCTGAGGTATTCTACTTCAGCTTCCTGGAAATTGAAATTCCCAATGTAATGCTACATTTTTTGATCTTCATTTATTGTGCTTGCTGTAGGAACAATGTAGAAAAAGCTGCAAGTTATGTGTTTCTGAGAATTTATACCAAATGTGAGAATGTGATGGCTGAGGTTAAGTATATCTAGTAATCTTCTCTGCATCTCACTTGATTGCCTTAGGGAGTTTGAGAAGAATTTCACTGAGGCTTTATTTCTGAATTTGTCCACAGATGTTTAATCTTGTCTTCTGCTTCTTCAACAGTCTGCATCACCCAAGGTTTGGCAAAATCATACACAATGTCTCATCAACTAATAAACAAGCTGAGATAAAGACCATAAGACAGAGGAGCAGAATTAGGCCATTCAGCCCATCAAGTCTGCTCTATCAATCTATCATATCTGATTAATTATTCTTTTCAGCCCCATTCTGCTGCCTCCTCCCTGTAACCTTCCACATCCTGACTAATTAAGAATCTATCACCATCTGATTTAAAGATACCCAATGATTTTGCTTCCACAGCCATCTGTGGCAATGAATTCCACAGATTTACTACCTCTGGCTAAGGAAATTCCCTCCTTATAAATGGATATTTCTTTATTCTGAACCTGTGCCCTCTGGTCCAGAAGACAATAAGATATAAGAGCAGAGGTAGGCCATTTTGCCATCGAGTCTGCTCTGCCAGTTTAACATGGCTGATCCACTTTCCCTGTCAGCCCCAGTCTCCTGCCTTCTCCCCGTATCCCTTAGTGCCCTGACTAATCAAGAATCTATCGACCTCTGCCTTAAATATACATAACGAAGACCTCCATGGCTACCTGTGGCAATGAATTCCACAGTTTCACCTATCACCTTGTGTTTATTCCTCCCCTCCCTCCACCTTCTAAATCTGACCTATCTTTTTTTGCCCGTCTTGCTGAAGGGTCTTGGCCCGAAACATTAGCTGTACTCCTTTTTTTTTCCCCATAGATGCTGCCTGGCCTGCTGAGTTTCTCCAGCATTTTGTGTGTGTTGCTGTGTCTTCTGGCCCTAGACTCTCTCACCATAGGAAACAACCTATCCACGTGCACTCTATCAGGATTTTCACCATTTGACTGGTTTCAATGAAGTCTCCCCTTGTTTTTCTGAATTCTAGTGATTACAGGCCTAGAGCCAACAAACACTCTTTTTATAACAAGCTGTGCAATTCTGGAATAATTTTCATGAACCTCCTTTGAACCCTCTCCAACATCAGCACATCCTTTCTATGAGGGGCCCAGAACTGCTCACAATACTCCAAGTGAGGCCTCACCAGTTCTTTATAAAGCCTCAACATTACATCCTTGCTTTTATTTTCCAGTCCTCTTGAAATTAATGTTAACATTGCATTTGCCTTCCTAACCACAAACTCAATCTGCAAATTAATCTTTAGGGAATCCTCTTTTTGTTTTATGTTGGCTTTAACTTCTCTCATTAGCCATGGTTGTGTCATCTTATATTTAGAATACTTCTTCCTATTTGGGATGTATATATCCTGTGCCTTCCAAATTGCTTCCAGAAATTCCAGATATCGCTGCTCTGCTGTCTTTCCTTCCAGTGTTCTTTTCCAATCAATCTTGGCCAACTCCTCTCGCATAGCTCTGTAATTCTCTTTACTCCACTGTAATACTGATACACCTGACTTTAGCTTCTCCTTCTCAAATCTCTAATCAATCTGGTTCATTGCATAACACCCAATCCAGAAAGGCTGACACCTAGTAGGTTCAACCATGAGCTGCTCTAAAACATTATCTTGTAGGCATTCTAGAAATTCCACCTCTTGGGATCCAGTACCAACCTGATCTTCCCAATTTACCTGCATATTGAAACTCCCTATGACATTCCCTGTAACACTGCCCTTTTGGCATGCATTTTGTATCTCCCATTGTAATTTGTAGACCATATCCTTACAACCCCCATCAGGGCCTTTTTACCCTTGTAGTTCCCTAGCGGTATCCACAATGATTCAATACCTTCCGACCCCATGTCACCCCTTTCTAATGATTTGATTTTGGTTCTTACCAAGAGAGCCACACACCCCTCTCCACCTACCTGCCTTTTCTTTCGATACAATGTGTATCCATGGATGTTAAGCTCCCAGCTATATTCTTCTTTCAGCCATGATTCAGTGATGCCTACTACATCAAACATGCCAATCTGTAACTGTGCTTCAAGTTCATCTACCCTATTCCCTATACTGTGCACATTCAAATATAGCACCTTCAGTCCTGTATTCACGTTTTTTTTTTATTTTGTCCGCCTTTTGCATTGCTGTTTCCTTCAATTTTGCCTTATCATCAGCCTCTCCTTGCTAGTAGTCTCACTATATACTGCCTCATCCTCAGCACTATCAATCTAGTTCCCATCTCCCTGCCAAATTAGCTTAAACAGTCCCAAAGAACTCTAGCAAACCTGGCCGCAAGGCTTTGGACCCCCTTGGATTCAGGTGTAACTCTTCCCTTTTGTACAGGTCGTACCTTCCCCAGAAGAGATCCCAATGATCCATTAATCTGAACCCCTGCCCCCTGCACCAGTTTCTCAACCGCACCTGCCAAATCATCCTATACTTACCTTCACTGGCATGTGGCCTGGGCAGCAATCCAGAGATTACTATCCAGGAGGTCCTGTTTTTCACCTTTCTACATAGCTTCCTAAAATCTCTTCATAACCTCCTCACCTCATCTACCTGCCCAGAGTTATCAAACAATCCTCACCCGTTAACCCTTTCATTCCCAGAATCATTCTTGTGAATTTCCTCTGGGCCCTCTCCAATGCCAGCACATCTTTTCTTAGATAAGGGCCCCAAAACTGCTCATGATACCCCAAGTGCAGTTTGACCAATGGCTTGTAAAGCCTCAGCATTACATCCTTGCTTTTATATTCTAGTCCCCTTGAAATGAATGCTTACATTGCATTTGCCTTCCTTACCACTGACTCAACCTGTAAGTTAACGTTTGGGGAATCCTGCATTTGGACTCCCAAGTCCCTTTGCAGCTTTGATTTTTGAATTTTCTCCCTATTTAGAATATAGTTTAAGCTTGTATCCTTTCTACCAAAGTTTATGACCATATTGTTCCCTACACTATATTCCATCTTTGACTTCTTTGTCATTCTCTTCCAATCTTTCAAAGTCCTTCTGAGGGCTCCCTGCTTCCTTCTGCAGGCTACCAGCCACTCCACCTATCTTTGTACCATCTGCAAACTTAGCCACAATGCAATTAATTCTGTCATCTAAATCATTGATATATAACGTGAAAAGAAGCAGTCCCCTCACTGACCCCTGCGGAGCACTGCTAGTCACCAGTAGCCAACCTTTTTTCTGACTCTTTGCTTCCTGCCAATCAGCCAATCTTCTATCCATACAAGTATCTTTTTTGTAATACTGTGAGCTCTAATCTTGTTAAGAAGCCGCATGACAAGACCTTCTGAATATCCAAGTATTCAACATCCACTGACACTTCTTTTATCTATCCTGCCTGTTATTTCCTCAAAGAATTCCAACATATTTGTCAAGCAAGATTTCCCCTTAAGAAAACCATGCTGACTTGGGCCTATTTTGTCATGTGCCTCCAAGTACCCAAAACTTCATCCTTAATAATAGACTCCCAACATCTTCCCACCATTGAAGTTAGGCTAACTGGCTATAATTTCCTTCTATTGCCTCCCTCCCTTCTTAAAGAGTGGAGTGACATTGCAATTTTCTCAATATTTGTGGTCTTTTCTCACCTTTTTTACATCTATTTGCAAAGCTGGCAGAAATGTCTGTGGAATATTGAGCAGACCTGTTGAAAGAAAAAGCCATTGAAAAATTATCCTAAAGTTTGGATTTACCATTTTGTGCCCTGTCAGCAAAAAGGTATGACCATTGTTCTGTTGCAGTATCTCCTTGTGAGGAGGTAGTCATAGCAACCTGTACTGACTTGGCAAACTGGTCAACCTTTTCTGACTGTTTCATCTCTGTTTTCCAGTTTGTTTGGAGCGGTGGATTTTCTTCGGACGTAGTTTGATCTTGCAGCATACTAACGCATGATCCGTATCGCAGTCTGCACTGTGGTATGAGCGGGTGATTAGTACAGAGTTGATGAAAGAGCGTCTGGTGATGATCACGTCTAGCTGGTGCCAGGGTTGAGACCGTGGATGTCACCATGAGACCTTGTATTTCGTGACACCATCCACGAATCAGCACTCTCTATCTTTGGAAGAAAGACCACAAAGAGCAGTGACTGGTTTGAGGAAAAGTCCAACATCGTGACTCCTGTCATCGAAGCCAAGCGTGCAGCTCTCACAGAGTACAAGCACTCACCATCCGACCAAACACTCCAGGCACTTTGAGCTGCTAGAAGCAACGTGCAACAGACTGCAAGGCAGTGCGCAAATGAGTACTGGCTCCAGCTCAGTGAGGACATTCAGACAGCAGCTGTGACAAGCAACATCAGATCGATGTATGATGGTATCAAGAAGGTCCTTGGCCCATTGCAGAGCAAGACAGCACCCCTGAAGTCATCCAGTGGTGAAATAATCACCGATAAAAGCAAGCAGATGGAACGCTGTGTAGAACACTACTCTGCGCTCTACTTGAGGGAAAATGTTGTTGTTAGCTCAGCTGTTGATGCCATTGATGGTCTACTAGTCATGCATGAACTCGACTCCAAACCAACCATTGAGGACCTCAGCAAGGCAACTGACAGTCTGGCCCCAGGAAAAGCTCCTGGCAATGATGGGATTCCTCCAGACCTGATCAAACACTGCAAGAGCTCACTCCTTCAACCTTTACATGAGGTCCTCCATCAGTGCTGGAAGGAAGGAGCTGTACCACAGGATATGTGCGACTCCAAAATCGTCACTTTGTACAAGAACAAGGGTGATAGGAGAGACTGCAACAACTACAGGGGTATCTCCCTCCTGAGTATTTTCAGCAAAGTTTTTGCTCGTGTAGCTCTGGCATGTCTGCAAACTGGCAGAATGGGTCTATCCTGAGTCCCAGTGCGGTTTTTGTGCAAGGAGGCCAACTATCAACATGATTTTCTCACTCCATCAACTCCAGGAGAAGTGCAGGGAACAACAGAAACCCCTCTATGTTGCTTTCATCGAGACCAAGGCATTCGACCTTGTCAGCAGGGGTGGGCTCTTTCAGATTCTCCTCAAGATCGGCTGTCCCCTGAAACTCCAAAGTATCATCAAGTCACGAGGGCTACTGTTCAGTACGATGGCAGCTCATCAGAACCCTTCACTATTCGTAGTGGAGTCAAACAAGGATGCGCGTTGGCTCCAACATTATTCGGCATCTTCTCTCTGCTATTGAAGCATGTGTTTGGGACTTTGACAGAAGGCATGTACATGCACACCAGGTCTGATGGGTAGCTGTTCAACCTTGCGCGCCTGAGAGCAAGAACAAAGGTGCGAAAGATCTTAATACATGACATGCTCTTTGCCGATGATGCTGCTATAACCTCACACACCAAACAGCAACTACAAACTCATGGACCGCTTCTCTAAGGCATGCCAGGACTTCGAGCTTACCATCAGCCTAAAGAAAACAAATGTCCTTGCCCAGAATGTAGTGGAGACACCAGTTATTACCATCGACAATTACGTTCTAGAAGTGGTCCACAAGTTCACATCCTCGGGGTCGACCATTAGCGATACTCTCTCCCTCATTGCTGAAATCAATAGGCGTATTGGCAAAGCAGCATCAATCCTTGCTCAACTCTCCTCGTGGGTCTGGGAGAATCCGAAACTCGCTACAAAGACCAAGACTGCAGTGTACATTGCATGCGTTGTCAGCACCCTCCTGTATGGTAGCGAGACTTGGACCATCTACTCCAAGCCAGAGAGGAAACTCAATAGTTTTCACCTGCGCAGCCTTTGCCGCATCCTCAGCATCACCTGGAGAGACAGAGTCCCAAACTCCGAGGTCCTCTTCCACGCTGGACTTCCCACAATGTTCACACTTTTAAGACAAAGCAGACTGTGCTGGCTGCGCCATGTCCATTGTATGAAGGATGGTAGACTGCCAAAGGACATCCTCTATGGAGAACTAGCAACAGGCAAGAGAAACATTGGTGGACCCCAGCTTTTCTTCAAGGACCTCTGGAAGCGTGACATGAAAGCCTTAAAAATCAACACAGAGTGCTGGGAGGATACAGCAGATGACCGCAACAAATGGCGAGGTACTCTTCAGCAACACCTAGAGCAAGGCGAAAGAGTGATCCTGAGTCAGTTTGAGGAGCAGAGAGCTAAACAGAGAGCACAGCAGACAGCGGACAACAATTCCATGCACCCTACACATGCAGCAACTGTGGCAGAGCCTGCCATTCCAGGATCGGCCAAAATAGCCACAGTCGACACTGCTCGACAAACCAGTGACTACCAGAGGTGCTGTACCCATGGTCGACCATGACTGACAGAAGCCACACAGCAAAAAACCATTGATTTTTAATGTTGGATTATGTAATATATTGCAAACAAATCATTCCTGGCAAAGATTTACATGGTCAATTTTATTTTCAAACATGAAGTGCAAATATTTCACGATTAATACTGGTCCCCTGCTGAAGAGTAGAGATTCTCTTGAGGCCTGTTAATCAAGATTTACTCGGGGATATTCCTATGTTACATTGATTATCAAAAGCTTGATTGAATTTTGGGTCACTTGCTGTAATGAATACACAGTGAAGCCGCAGAAGTTAGTGCAAACTGTATAAAACTTTTGTTATGCTTCATCAGCTTCCACAAGGAAGTATTCTATTTCCACGGAGATGAATCCATTTCATTCATTTGCCATCAGCAGCCATGCATGTCACATAATGGCTCTTGCTGTTGTCCATAATACACAAAGGATAAAGCGATGCAGAACAGCATGTCTGCTGAGAAATTATTTTAATTTTATAAAGCACACTCAACCCAGACAAATCAGACAGCTACATATTTTTAATTTGCTCAAACAAGCAACTTGTGAGCTGTCTCAAAGAGATTACATGAATGTGTAAGAAAGCCAGAAGCTGACGTGCCATCTTATCAGTTGTGCCAGTCAAACTATAAGACCAAGTCCAGATGCTCCTCTTGCCTTTCTGCCTCGGGTTACATGAACCACTTCATTCTCTTACGGAGAATTTTACCTTGCCATATGTGGTACGATTTCCAAGTTCTGATAGTGGTGGCTATTAACCACTAACCTTGGGTGTGGATGATTGGATTCTTTTAACATAGGACAAAGATGAGCATGTTGGAAGAGGAGGAATGAAAAATAAGGAATAAAAGCAGACGAAAGAGAGACAAAAAGATAAGGGAAACTCCTTTAGTTTGATTTTTGAATAGGAAGGGATGCTAGGAAGAATATATCTTTTTAAGAAAAGTTTAAACAGCCTAAATTTGGTGGTGTTCTTGCCATATGAGCTAGCCTGCAAACGACCATGTACCAAATAAAAGGTGCAGAAGTGAGCTTTGATATAACTTGGACTATCAATTGAATGATGAATTTTCTTTGCTAACATGATCACCATGTGATGTTTAGCCCTGGCGCGCATTGCTGTGACTGATGAACAGAGCAATGAATGGAAGTGGGCATAAAACGAATGCATATGTGAATATCTAGACACTTATACATTATGTAAAAGCATTGAAGTAGAAAATTTATACTCAAATTGTCAAAGCTTTTTATTTCAGTGATTTGTGTCATCATGGAAACCTAGTATCCTCCAAAAGGAACACTGAGACTTGTCAATTTCATGTAAACCTTTCATACCACAGCCACAGGATTCATAATAGAATCACAGCCCACCAATTCCTTTCACCATCCAATGAGGTCATGGTTGATTTTCATCAATGAATTCCACTTCCTGCCCTATCCTTAATGTATTTTGTAACTGGACATCCACTGCCCTTGAAGCTGGACACATAAAGATCTTCAAATTTATGAAAGAAATGACTGCCCTTCATCCCAAGGATATAATGTGTAGTTTTCATCTCTACAGTTCAGGCAAAATGCATTTTGTCACATATTTTAGGCATTTCGAAGTTTGTCACTTTTCTCTTAACTCCAGAGTGCAGAGCCCATTCTTCTCGTGCTTCCCTCCTGGACAACCGTTTCATCCAGGAACAATATAGTGAGCCATTATCGCATGCACTTTAAAAGGCTTGCAGCGTTGCTTTTACTACTAAGCAAGAAGGAATAAAGAACTGGTGGACAAACATTTTATTTCTTGTCTTTTTTTGTTTAATAACATGTCACATATTTTAAAAGTCCATTTGGCCCATTGAGGCTGCACAATGGGTGCTGCATAATATAGTTGGAGGTGGGGGAGATCCTGCCCACAATGACCCCCAGCTATAACCTCTACCACTTGTGTTCAACTTGAAATACTCACAACTGCAGCCTGTCTCCTAATGTTAAAATATAATGTACAAAGTTTGTAAATAATCCTAATTTGGATGCAACACAAGACTGGTGCAAAGGAAAATGCATGTCTAGTATGATTGTATTAAAGTATCAGTATCAAAGACATTGTATTTATATGGTGTATTTTGAGAAGTATAGAACAAATCAGAATTCTACTATAGTACTATAAAACTGTGTATTAGTTACTAATCATTATGAAAGGAGGAATTCATAGACCGCTTGTTTGGATAATAGACTGTTTTATACAATCTTATCGACAATTGCATCCTCCAAATCTTCATTTTCATTGCAACATTCAAGATGATTGTTGATACCGTCAAATTCTTTACAGTTCCTAACTTGTTGAAGTAGTAAACTTCTTTCATTTTCACTCCGGGTTGTTTCTGGCATTTCAAGTCTGAATGCTTGAAACCACAGTGAGCAATATGGTTCTGAATTGTTTTACTGCACATTTCTCACCAATTATCAGTGACAAAAGTAACTTTTTTGAACACAAACACACGCAACTGACACTACTGTTCACTTTAAAAACAAATACATGCATCTGACAGTCTCCTGTCTCAATTAAGCAGAATAGTGTCCCAAATTAATGAAAGGAACTCAAGCGATTTTCTTAATTAGGTTTTGTTCTCCAAGAGTTGTCCGAAATAAGCAGCTGCCCTTATTAATAGACAGCCCAGTTAACCAGAATCGCTGCAAAACTTCAAAACCTAGATTTTACTGGTAAAGTGCCCTAGAAACAGTTTCTAGCAGTAGCTTTAAGGAAAAGAGGAGCAAAGTCCACCATCTTGGCCATTGGAACTCTGCTGAGTTCATTCATGACTGAAGCTTGATGTTGAGACACAGGGTCTGATATCCTTGCCCAAACTCCCAAGGTCCCTATTATCTCAGTCCCCACAGAAGTTGGGCTGTGTGCAGCCGGCACTTATATTGTCTGGATGGGGCCGCTCTGCCTAATCCTTCTCTCATAGTTTAACATAAGGGTGTAAGTATCATTCGGAAAAAATGGTTGAATTGAACGGTCTTCCTTGCACTCTATTTGTTCCCCACTGGTACTAAGTTAGCTAGGACTGCTATTTTCAATGTCATGGACAGTGTAGATCTTGATATTGTCAGTTCTTATCGCTGCCAACTCTTCTTATCAACCTCAATGAGTTTTGCTTGACTTATTTGTAAACATAACCAGGATAAACATAAAATCTGAGCAAACTTGCTCCACCGGGGATTCTGTAAACTCAGTTAAGAAAGTGCAAATGTGTTAAGTGTCTTGTTAAGACCATGAACTTTAAAATGATTCAGAATCCATTATCTCAGTACTTGGTGTCACTACTTATACTAGGCTTATACTTGCTGGAATTTAGAAGATTGAGGGGGGATCTTATTGAAACGTATAAAATTCTAAAGGGATTGGACAGGCTAGATGCAGGAAGATTGTTTCCGATGTTGGGGAAGTCCAGAACAAGGGGTCACAGTTTAAGGATAAAGGTGAAGCCTTTTAGGACCGAGATGAGGAGAAACTTCTTCACACAGAGAGTGGTGAATCTGTGGAATTCTCTGCCACAGGAAACAGTTGAGGCCGGTTCATTGGCTATATTTAAGAGGAAGTTAGATATGGCCCTTGTGGCTAAAGGGATCGGGGGTATGGAGAGAAAGCAGGTACAGGGTTCTGAGTTGGATGATCAGCCATGATCATACTGAATGGTGGTGCAGGCTCGAAGGGCCGAATGGCCCACTCCTGCACCTATTTTCTATGTTTTTATGTTACTTCAGGAGACAGACTTTCTCCAAAACCATCCCTCTCCAAAATCAGTAATCTGCATTGAGGCAAGGAGCCCACATGGCAGATGGAGTGGCAGACTTTAGGGAAGCTTGTGAAAAGGCAGGGCAAATGATATTTAACAACAGCTTTGGTCACTCAACCTTGAGTAACCCGAACAGTAGGTGTGGATGGACTACATCTTCCAGTCAGTAACTTTTTAGTGATGCAACATGGAAGGCACAGTACTACAATTAGTGGATGCTTCATTGTGCTGGAGACCTTGATTCAATCCCGAAATGTGCGGAATTGCCACTTCCTCCCTCTGATCACTTTAGTTTCCTGCGGGTGCTCCAGTTTTCTCCCATGACCCAAAAATGTATGATTTAGTAGGTTAATTGGTCACTGTAAATTGTCCTTAATATGTTGGTGAGTGACAACCTGGCACCTCAAAACACTTACCACCGGCACCAGATTCTACAAATGCTAAAACTCCAGTGTAACATGCACAAAGTGCTGGAGGAAGTCAGCAGGTCAGGCAGCATCTATGGGGAGGAATGAATAGTCAACAATTCGGCCCAAGACCCTTCATGAGTTCCTCCAGCATTTAGTGTGTGTTGCACTAATGCCAGCAGGTTGATTACACAGTTAATTACAATAGAGAATTCTCAATATTATTGTGCTAAAAGTAAAAAAAAACGTAAGGTGTTTTTGAAATACTTTAAATAACAATGGAAATTGGGATCACAGTAGAAACTGAAATATACACATTTAAAATATGGATTTTATGATTTCAAGATTCAAGGGAATTACAGTTGACACAAAGTCAAAATTGAATTTATTGCTATCTGCACGAGTACATGTATTCACAGGTACATTGAGAAACTCAGTCAGAATCAAGTTTACTATCACTGGCATATGCCATGAAATTTGTTGACTTTATGGTAGCAGTACAATGCAATAATGAAAATAGAAAAAAAAATCATGAAGTACAGTAAATGTATATATTAGTTTAATTAAGTAGTGCAAAAATAAAAAAAAGTAGTAAGGTAGTGCTTATGGGTTCAATTTCCATTCAGAAGCTGGACGGCAGAGGGGAAGCAGCTGTTCCTGAATCATTGGGTGTGTGCCTCCACGCTGCTGTACCTCCTTCCTGATCGTAGCAATGAGAAAAAGACATGACCTGGGTGATGGGGGTCCTTAATGATAGATGTCATCTTTTTGAGCATCACTCCTTGAAGGTATCCTGGATACTACAGAGGATAGTGCCCATGATGGAACTGACTAAGTTTACAACTTCTCCTCCCCCTACTGCACCAGATGGTGATGCAGCCAGTTAGAATGCTCTCAGTAGTTTATCTGTAGAAATTTGTGAGTGGTTTTGGTGACATACCAAATCTCCTCAAACTCCTCATGAAATATAGCTGTTGTCGTGCCTTTTTTGTAGCTGCATCGATATGTAGGATCCAGGTTAGATCCTCAGAGACATTAACACCCAGGAACGTATTCATGGGCACATAGCATCAGATACACAACTTTCACAAGAAAACCATAAATTAAACATTAAATTATACAAGAAAGAGCACAGTCTTGGATGACACCAAGATTCAGCATATAGTGAACAGTAGGAGCATTTGACAAGGTCCCTCACGAGAGACTCATCCAGAAAGTCATGAGGCATGGGATAAGTGGAACCTTGGCTGTTTGGATAAAAAAATTGGCTTAAAGGAAGAAAGCAGAGGGTAGTTGTGGAAGGAAAGTATTCTGCCTAGAGGTCGGTGATTAGTGGAGTGCCGCAGGGATCTGTCCTGGGACCCCTGCTATTTGTGATTTTTATAAATGACCTGGATGTAGAGGCGGAAGAATGGGTGAGTAAGTTTACGGATGACACGAAGATTGGAGGAGTTGTGGATGGAGCTGTAGGTTGTCGAAGGTTACAAGAGGATATAGACAGGCTGCAGAGTTGGGCAGAAAAATGGCAGATGGAGTTCAATCCAGACAAGTGTGAGGTGATGTATTTTGGACGGACAAACCAGAAGACTGAGTACAGGATTAATGGTCAGTTACTTAAGAGTGTGGATGAACAAAGGGACCTCGGGGTTCAAATCCATACATCCCTCAAGGTCGCTGTGCAGGTTGATAGGGTAGTTAAGAAGGCTTATGGGATGCTAGGCTTCATTAACGGGGGATTGAGTTCAAGAGCAGAGAGGTCATGTTGCAACTCTACAAATCTCTGGTGAGACTGCACTTAGAGTATTGTGTTTAATTCTGGTCACCTCATTATAGGAAGGATGTGGAAGCTATGGAGAGGGTGCAGAGGAGATTTACCAGGATGTTGCCTGGTTCGGAGAACAAGTCATATGAAGCAAGGTTAGCAGAGCTGGGACTTTTCTCTTTAGAGTGTAGAAGAATGAGATGGGACTTGATAGAGGTCTACAAGATTATGAGAGGCATAGATAGGGTGGATAGTCAGTACTTGTTTCCCAGGGCACCAATAGCAAACACCAGAGGGCATAGGTACAAAATTAAGGGAGGGAAGTTTAGGAGAGACATCAGGGGTAAGTTTTTTACACAGAGGGTTGTGAGTGACTGGAATGACTTGCCTGGGATGGTGGTGGAGGCTAAAACATTAGGGGTATTTCAGAGCCTCTTGGACAGGCACATGGATGAAAGAAAAATGGAGGGTTATGGAGTAGTGTGGGTTTAGTACTTTTTTTTAAGGATTATATGGGTCGGCACAACATGGAGAGCTGAAGGGCCTGTACTGTGCTGTAGTATTCTATGGTTCTAGGAGACGCTATCATAGCTTGTAGCGGGATCTAGATCAGCTGGAAAAATGGGCTGAAAGATGGCAGTTGGGATTTAATGCAGACATTAAGTGTGACATATTGCACTTTGGGAAGATAGGACCTGCAGAGTAAATGGTAAGAAACTGATGTGTGCAGTAGAACAGAGGGATCTGGGAATACTGATCCATCAGTCCTTCAAAGTGGCATCACAGGTAGATAGGTTCATAAAGAGAGGCCTTCATAAATCAAAGCAACGAGCACAGAAAGTATTGGAATGTTATGTTGAAGTTGTATAAGACATTGGTGAAGTCAAACTTGGACTATTGTGTGCAGTTCTGATCACCTACTTATCAGAAAGATAGCAATAAGATTAAAGAAGTACAGAGAAGATTTACAAGGATGTTGCCAGGACTTGAGAAAATGAGTAATAGGGAAATGTTTAACAGGTTAAGACTTAATTCCTTGGACTGTAGGAGAATGAGGGGAAATTTTGATAGGGGTATAAATATTATGAGAGGTGCATATAGGGTAAATGCAAGCAGGTTTTTTCCACTGAAGTTGGGTGAGACCAGAACTAGATATCTTAGGTTAAGGGTGAAAGATGAAATACTTAAGGGGAATCTGAGGGGGATCTTCTTCGCTTCGAGGGTGATGTGTGGGCGGACAGGCTGCCAGCAGAGATAGTGGATGTGGGTTCAATTTCAAAATTTAAAAGAAGTTTGGATAAGTATATGGATGGCAGGGGTATGGAGAGCTATGGTCTGGCACAGATTAGATGGTCGAAGAGCCTGACTCTGTACAGCAGCACTCTGTAACTCCAGAACTAAAAGAAAAGTTAATTGTTGTGCAAAAGGGTTCAAACTAAACATCCGAGGGAAGTAGCTGTTCCTGAATCTGATGGTGTGGAACTTAAGGCTTCTGGATCTCCCAAACATGAGAGATTCTGTAGATGCTGGAAATCCAAATCAACACACACAAAATGCTGGAGGAACTTGGCAGGTCTGGCAGCGAGTAAACAATCTATGTTTCAGGCGGAGACCCTTCTTCATGACTGAAAGGGAAGGGGGAAGATGTTAGAATAAAAAAGTGGGGGGAGGGTAATAAGGATAGCTAGAAGGTGATAGGTGAAGCCAGGTGGGTTGGAAAGATAAAGGGTTGGAGAAGGGATTTTTTTTATTTTACCAAAAGGGGAAATTGATATTCATGCCATCAGGTTGGAGGCTACCCAGACAGAATATAAGGTGTTGCTACTCCACCCTGAGGGTGGCCTCATCTTGGCACGAGGTGGCCATGGACCGACAGGTTGGAACGGGAATGGGAATTAAAATGTTTGGCCACTGGGAAGTCCTGCTTGTGGCGGATGGTGCCAAGGAGCTCGCCGAAATGGTCACCCAGTTTGCGACAAGTCTCACCAATGTAGAGGAGGCCTCATTGGGAGCACCAGACACAATAGACAACCCTAGCAGATTTTTGGGTAAGTGTTTCCTCACCTGGAAGGACTGCTTGGGCCCTGAATGGGGGTGAGGGAGGAGGTGGATGGGCAGGTGTAGCACTTGGGCTGCTTGCAAGGATAAGTGCTGGGAGGGAGATAAGTGTACCACCTGTGTCTCCTGCCTGCTGGTAGCTGCAGGAGGATGGCATTACCCTGGTGGTGGGGATGTTTCCTTGAAGCAACGCCTCATGCCAATACTCCCAATGGAGGGGAGAGTTGTGCCCATAATGTACCAGGCTGAGTCTACTAGACTCTGCAGCTTCTTATAATTTTGCATTTCCAAATTGCTGTACCAGGTCATGATACAACCCAGCAGGATATCCTTTAACAGTACATCTCCATTGGTTTGGCCTCCTATGAAAGTAGAGGCATGGGTGTGGTTTCCTTGTGACTGCATCTATATGCTGGGCCCAGGACAGGTCACCTGACATGTTAACAGCCAGGAATGTAAAGCTGTTGACTCTCTCCATTGCTGATCCACCAACATAGACTGACACAAGTTCTCCCTTGTACCTCTTCCTGAAATCATCAACCACTCTCTAGTTTTACTGATGTTGAATGAAAAGTTGTTATTGTGGCCACCAAGTGTCCTATGTGGCTCCTTTAGGCTGACTCATCATCTGTGATTCATCTAACAACAACGGTGTTTTCAGAGAATTTGCACATGGCATTGGAGCTGTGCTTAGCCACACAGTTGTGTGCATATAGGGTATTGATTGGGGGGCAAAATGCCCATCTTTGCGGTGCACCCCCTGCGTTAATTATCAGTGAGGAGAAGATAGTATCAGTCCATGATTACGATTGTCATTCCTGACGAGGAAGTCTAGGATCCAGTTGTTATGGGAGAAATAGAGCCCCGGGTCTTGAAGACTGACTATCAGTTTGGATCATTTTATGGTTAGTTTAGAATACCACTAAATCATTGGAGAAAGTTGCAAAACTGCACAGTCCTCAGAGGTACAAGGATTTACTGACAGCACTCAGCATAATTTTGCTTTTGCATTCTGTACAAGTTGCTGGTGTCAGTTTCAAAGTAAAATGGTGGAACATTTTTCACCATGACAATTATAAAATCTGAGCCAATATCTATCTCCTATCTCATATTGTTAAGTTTGTCAGACCGGTAGGACATTATTGATAATCCAACATTTCCCTCTCATTTGTTTAAATAAAAGAACCAGTTGCACTCATCAAAAAGAAATGCATGCTTGTTACTAAAATAAACCTTGCATGTTATTTATTCCTTGATTTACAACTTAGGGGCTCTACAATAGAACAATTTTAATTTTTATCGCACATGTCTGTAGGATTTTTCTTAAGGTCTGGGAATCATGTTCCATTATCTATCTAATTATTGGCACCAGAGACAATAAGTAAGGTTTTAACATTTCTTAGTATGTTAATGACAATAGGAGTGTCAACTACATAAAAGCTTCATCATGGATGTTTGGATACAAATGGCCAGCAAAGGAGTGATTTAACTTTGGTGTAGTTAGCCAGTTGAGAATAAGCTTTTAACCAAGCAGGTAATAATGTAAAGGAAATGCTATTAATGTAAAACAAAGAGGGAGTACAAAGATTTCTGCTCTCTGGCAGGTGCAACAGAGAACAATGCATGACAGTTGGAGATTATGATTTTGGAAATGACCTGCGATGTGCTGTTCTATTTTGTTTAGATCAAGCTCTCTCTCTGGAAATCAGAAACAGAATCCACCTATCTGTGGGTTGCTGTTGCTCATGAACCAGAGATGAACACAAAAAGTGTATATTCCTGTACTTAGTGTCACTTTATGTACATGCAAACAGTTAACGTATATAAGGTGACCTTACGTAGAGTGGATTCCGGTTAATTGGGCCCTCGGTTAGTCGGGCAGCCACTTATTTGGGGCAACTCTTATAGTACAAATACTATAGCTGGGATTCCCTTCATTTATTTGGGATACTATGTTGCTTAATTGGGGCAGTAGTCTGTTGCCAAACAATCTCTGACTAACATCAGACGTGCACTTGTGTGGCCTTTAGACACTACACCAAGCTTAGAGCAAGCAGTTTTTTAAATAGCATCAGTTGCACGTGCTTAAAAAGCAGTGATTTTTGCCACTGATTAGCTGGGGAGAAGTAAGCAGTAAGAAAATTTAGAACTATATTGCTCACTGTGCCTTCAAACATTCGGGCTTGGAGATGCCAGAAACAGCCAGGAGTTGAAATGAAACAACTTCACTGCTTCAGTAAGTTAGAAACTATGAAGGATTTGAAGGTTTTGAATCACCTTGAATATTACAATGAAAATGAAGATTTGGAAGATGTAATCATCGTTAGCATTGTATGAAGGCAGTCCGTTACCTACACTAAGTGTCTGCACTGATTTTGTTCAATCACAGTCAATCAAAAGAACACAGCAGCATACAGGTACATTGGATGAATTCTACTGTTGATAACAATTAGGAACCAATACACAGTTTTATAGTAACTGTAGAAGTTTTGACAGTGTTCTAATATGTTCTGTATTTCATTTAAATACTTAATTTGTTACTCGGTTGAATGGTAGTTTGTCATTTTTATACTTTTTTAACTAGTCCCATGAAACTTATTGGAGCAACTGCTTAACTGGGCCAAAATATACTGGTCCTGTAACGTCCCAATTAACTGGAATCCACTGTATTTATATTTATTGTGCTTTTTATTTGATTGTGTTCTATTTACTGCATCGTATCTGAGGTACAATCATTTCATTTTCCTTTACACTTGTGTACTGACAATTAACAGTAAAAGAGGGTAATAAAAGTGTTTTTTTTCAGATATATAAAGATAACAGAGGGATGAGAGTGGATTCTGGTCTGCTGGAAAATGACACTGGAGACACAAAGAAGTGGTGGATGAACTTCAGTATTTTGCATCAGTCTTCACTGTGGAAGATACTCGCAAGTATGCCAGAAACTTTAGAATGTCAGGGGGCAGAAATAAGTGTAGATGCTATTACGAAGGAGAAGGTGCTCAGGAAGCCGAAAAGTCTGAAGATAGATAAGTTACTTGGACCAGATGAACTACACCCCAGGATTCTGAAAGGTAGCTGAAGAGATTGTGGAGACATCAGTGATGGTCTTTCAAGAATCATTAGATTCGGGAAAGATTCTGGAGGACTGGAAAATTACTAATTTTTTCTCCACTCTTTAAGAAGGGAGGGAGGGAGAAGAAAGGAAGTTATAGGCCAGTAATTTGACTTCAGTGATTGGAAAGATGTTGAAGTCCATTATTAAGCGTGAGGTTTCAGAGTACTTGGAGGCACATGATAAAATAGGCCAAAGTCAGAATAGTTTCCTTAAGGGAAAACCTTGCCTGACAAATCTTTTGGAGTTCTTTGGGGAACTATCAGGCAGGACAGACAGTGGATGCTATTGACTTGGATTTTCAGAAGGCCTTTGAGAAGGTGCCACACATGAGGCTGCTAAAGAAGATAAGACACCATGGTATTACAAGAAAGATATGTAACACCATGGTATTACAGGATGGATAGAAGATTGGGTGACTGGCAGGAGTGGGAATAAAGGGAGCCTTTTCTGGTTGGCTACTGGTGGGAACTGGTGTTCCACAGGTGTTTGGACCGCTTCATTTCTCATTATATGTCGATGATTTGGATGAAGGAATTGATGGTTTTCTGGCCAAGTTTGAGGATGATATGAAGATAAGTGGAGGGGCAGGTAGTGTTGAGGAAGTAGGGAGACAAATTGTTGACCGACCTCTTATACAAGCCTACCTTTTCCCACTGTTATCTTAACTGTCAACCCCCCCTTACCATTTCCCATCCCCTTGTCCCTCTCTCATGTTAACTCCATGCCCACCCATCACCTCCCTCTAGTGCTCCCCCTCCCCTTTCTTCTTTCTTCCATGGCCTTCTGTCTCTTTCACCAATCAACTTCCCAGCTCTCCCCCACCCCTCCAAGTTTCACCTATCGCCTGGCGTTTCTCTCTCCCCTCCCCCCAACTTTCAAACCTACTCCTCAGCTTTTTATTCTCCAGTCCTGCCAAAGGGTTTCGGCCCAAAATGCTGCCTGGCCTGCTGAGTTCCTCCAGCATTTTGTGTGTGTTATCTTCCCACCCTGTCTCCTGTAAAAATGCTCTTCCCTTTTCTCAGTTCCTTCGTGTCCACTGCATCTGTTTCCACGATGTAGCCTTTCTTTCCAGGACCTCAGTGATTTCCTGTTTCTTCAAAGAACAGGAATTCTCTTCTCCACCATTGATGCTGCCCTCACCCGCATCTCCATTTCCCGAACATCCTGTGCTCACCCCATCTCCTCACCACTTTAACAGTGATAGAGTTCCTCTTGTCCTTACCTACCACTCCAGGAGCCTCTGCATTCAACACATCATTCTCTGCAATGTCGGCTATCTCCAAAGGGATCCTACCGCCAAACATACCTTTACCTCCCCCCCCCCCACATTCCCCACTTCAGACAGGGATAGCTCTCTCTGTAATCTCCTTGTGCACTCGTCCCTCCCTCCCGGCACATTTCCCTGCAAGTGGCCAAAGTGATACACCTGTCCATTCATCTCCTCCCTCATATTCATTCAGGGCCCCAGACAGTCCTTCCAGGTGAGACATTTCACCTGTGAATCTGCTGGGGTCTTCTATTAAGTCTGGTGCTCCTGATGTGGCCTCTTCTACACCGATGAGACCTGTTGTAAAATGAGGGACTGTTCCATCAAGCACCTCTGCTCCATCCACTAAGAGTGGAATTTCAGTGTGGCCAAACATTTTAATTCTCATTCCCATTCCCGTTCAAACGTGTCAGTATGCGGCCTCCTCTTGTGCCAGAACGAGGCCACCCTCTGGGTGGAGGAGCAACCCCTGACAGAAGCCCGAAGGCACACACTCAGCGATTCAGGAACAGCTTCTTCCCCTCTGCCATCTGATTCCTAAATGGACATTGAAGCTTTGGACACTACCTCACTTTTTTTAGTATACAGTATTTCTGTTTTTGCACATTCTTTTAAATCTATTCAATATATGTAATTGATTTACTTGTTTATTATTATGTTTTATTTTATTTATTATTTTCTCTCTCTCTGCTAGATTATGTATTGCATTGAACTGCTGCTGCTAAGTTAACAAATTTCACATCACATGCTGGCGATAATAAACCTGATTCTGATTATAGTCTGTCTCAGTAGCTTACAACCTGATGGCATGAATATCTATTTCTTCTTCCAGTAAAAACAAATTTCCCTCCTCATTCCTCTCTTCTTCTATTCCGCACTCAGGCCACATACCTCCCCCTGGGTCCCTTCCTCCCCTTTCTCCATGGTCTACTCTCCTCTCCTATCAGATTCCTTCCTCTCCAGCCCTTTACCTTTCTTACCCACCTGGCTTCAGGTATCTCCTTCTAGCTATCCTTCTTCTGCCCTCCACCTTCTTATTCTGTCATCTTCCCCCTTTCTTTCCAGTCCTGGAGGATAGTCTCAGTCCGAAAGGTTGACTGTTTATTCATTTCCATAGATACTGCCTGGCCTGCAGAATTCCTCCAGCGTTTTGTGTGTGTTGCTTTGGATTTCCAGCATCTGCAGAACTTCTCATGTTTGGGAGTCCTTATGTAGGGCAGGATTCCATAAAAGTTAACTTGCAGATTGAGTTTGTGGTAAGGAAGGCAAGTGCAATGTTAGCATTCATTTCAAGAGGACTAGAATATAAGAGCACAGATGTCTTGCTGAGCCTTTATCAGCATTGGTCAGATCAGACTTAAGAGTATTGTGAGCAGTTTCGGGTCCTTATCTAAGAAGGCATTGGAGAGGGTCCAGAAGAGGTTCACAAGAATTATTCTCAGAATGAAACGGGTTAACATATGAGGAATATTTGGTGGCTTTGAGGCGGTACTTGCTGGAGTTTAGGATGAGTGAGATCTCTGAAACTTAACACATATTGAAAGGCCTAGATAGAGTGGATTTGGAGAGGATGTTTCCTATCGTGAGAGTATCTAGAAACAGAGGGCACAGCCTCAGAATAGAAGGACGTCGCTTTACAACAGAGATGAGGAGGAATTTCTTTTGCCTGAGGGCAGTGAATCATTGGAATTCATTTCCAAAGATGGCAATGGAGGCCAATTTACTGGATATATTTAAAGCAGAGGTTGATAGGTTGAGGGTGTCGAAGGTTACAGGAAGACAGGAGAATGGGATTGAGAGGGAAAATACATCAGCCATGATGGAATGGTGGAGCAGACTTGATGGGCCAAGTGGCCTAATTCAGCTCTTGTGTCTTATGATCTAAATAATCTTGAATTAAACTTTATTTTTCTGACTTATGTATGTGTGTGTTTATCTATTTATTTTGTGATACAACAGAGAGTCGGTCTTTCTGGCCCTTTGAGCCATGTTGCCCCAGCAACCCCACAGTCCTGATTAACCCTAACCCGATCGCAGGACAATTTACAACGACCAATTAGCCTGCCTGTCTTTGGACTGTGGCATTCCACGGGGAGGACGTGCAGAGACTCCTTACAGAATGGAACTCTGGAACGCCCAGAGTTGCAATAGCTTTCCACTAACCACTACACTACTGTGGTGCCCGACATATTATAATGAGAGGAGGATCATGCTCAAATAACTGGTTATGTTTTACCAGGAAATGGCTATCACAGGAGGACCCGACTTTAAACTCATGGATATTACAATGGACATTTACAAAATGGAGAAGATAGCAGCATTTGTTAATCATAAGTTGAAACAATTTGATTCATACTGGGGAAAATGGCTTAATTACATAATACCTCATAGATCTGATTTTATTCTCACAAATCGATGAATATGTTGTTAAAAAAAATCACTCCCCACTTGTACATAGTTTTCTCCTTTCGCTTGTTCTTTCTTTCCTCTCATTTCTATAAGTGTAATCCTCAGATAAATATTATGTGGAGATTTGTGGCATATATGAATATATAATATCTGTATAGTATCTGAAATACATCTTATGGAAATGTTTGATGATGAACTTCAATAAAAAATAAATTACTAATAACTGGCTAAGGCAGAGTGTAACATATATTTACCTCAGTCCAATCTCTTAAATATTTAATGTTCTAAATATCTGGCTCCAAACCAGGATTTTCAAATCTAGAAATTCACACTTTAAGGGCTGTTGTGGTATAAACACAAAAAACAATGTTTAAGGAGAAATTGATACAAATGTTGGCCAATGTTGCCTGCAAAAGTTAAACACTATGTCAACCAATTTTGATAGGAGCTCTGGAAAACACCCAAACCCTGAGGAACACATATACAACCTGTTATGCACCAGCGAAAAGGCTGGTTAGAATTTAAACAACTATTTGATGCAGCTATTGTATAATCTTCAAATGCAATGACTTCAGCAAGCATGGGAAAATAAAGTATTTAATTTTCTACCTCGTTTTTGATGCAAAGTTTAAAATAACTCAGTCATTAAACAATTAGCACATAAGAGGCAGGTGCCCTTTCCAATGAGATAAAGAAAGAATCTCTTTAGTCTCTCCTTCCCCCGCCCCTCCCCCCAAGGCTCCCCACTTGAGCCTGATGTGAGGTCTGCTGCTTCCTATATATGAGAGAAAATCTGAAATATTGGGGCTGTGAGGGACGGTCGGCCTTCTGACACGGTCTGGGATGTAGCTCTCAGCAAGCAGACAGCGCGGTCCCGAGGTGTTACACCGAAACCGCACAGCGCCAGCAGGTGTCACCATGCTACACTGAGTCAATACATTATATCAGCAATATGACAACGGCGTATCACCTCAATCAGGAACGTTAACTCTTGCTTCTCTCTGCCCAGATGCTGCCTGGCCCGCTGAGTATTTTCTTGCATCTCCCCCCCCCCCCCCAAGTTTCAGATCTCCGGCGACGTTTGCATCTTGCACTGCACCGGTCACCCGAGGCTCAGCTCCGGCTCCTGGAAGGAGTCGCCGCTGGCGTCTGGGAGAGGGAGTGGGCAGAGTGAGAGCTGGGGCAGGCGGCCCCCATTAAAGCGGCGAGGGTTGGCGGTGTCCAGCGGCAGAGCCTGTCTGGGGTTGTCAGTAACCCCCCACCCTGAGCTTGTGTCAGTGTCGCGCCTGCTGACAGCCTGACGTCAAGGCGGGCAGTACAGGCTGAGAGAGGCTCTGCTGTGGCTGACACATCATTCTCTCTCTCTCTCTGCCGTAGTAAAATACCGCTCATTCTGGAGGCTCAGGCTATCTACACACACCACCCTCCTGTCTCCCTCCACACCCCCCTCCCTTAACCTTTCACTGCAGCCAGCTTCCTGAGTGAGTCGTCGCCTCCTCCACCTCTGCCAACCAGCAGGAGGCTGCCACCTGAATGGAGTTCTTCAGCCGGCACATCTCCAGTCGCACATTTCCAGCGGCCGCGGCAACACCGGCCGCTTTGTAGCAGCCCGGCCAACTTGGTGTGCCATGCACAGGATCCTTGTGCATCTCGCTGCTTGATTCCAGAGGACACGATGTGCAGTTTTCAGCATCCAATGTATACATGTTAAGCTCTTTGTATGTGCGCGCGGAGGGAAGGAAACAGCAGGTAACACATCTTTTATATACATATATTGCAATGATTTTATTTAAAGGCACAGCGTGGATTATATAACACGATCAGGGAGCGCAATGTGTTTTAACCTCAGCCGTATTTGACGCCTGGGTCGCATTAAGAGCGCAGAATTCATGCTAATCGTTTTTTAAAGAATTTATGGAAAACACCCGTTTTCTCCAGAAGACATAAAAATAACAGCTTTCTTCGTTGATGAGACACCTATTTTTTCACCCCATTATACACACACATACACACATTCAGTTTCATTCCCCCTCAATCCCGGTTTTGTTAAGCTTGCAAAATCTTCCGCTTTTCCGATTGGTCGCAGTGTTTTTTAAAAAAATAAGACCCCGACTCTATCTCTCACCCCCTCTACCCTCTCCCAACTGCATTTAATGCAAATTGGGAAAACCTGCCTTGCTTGGAGCCACACACGTACAAATAACTATTGTACTTTGCAAATCAGTGGGTTTCTGCATAACATTTGCTCTGCAGTAGTGCTGGGATTGATTAAGCGGTTGATGTACGTTATGTGTGGGGGTATTTATACTCATTGCATTCCGGGTGCACCTTGACAGGCTGACAGCTGTCGCGTTCATTCATTTCTGCTGAGCCCTTGTTTACCTCGGTCAAATTTAGCGACTGCGCCACGGTCTTCCCTAAATAGGGCAAGCACTTGCCTTCGGGAAGGGAGGCGGTTCGAGGACGCCGAGGGGGCTGCTTGGGGACTTTGTACCCTCCTCCGGCCAAGGCGGCAGGAACTGCAGTCACAACCCTCGACAGGCGCCCGGGCAGCCCGTGCCTTCTTGTTGACCATCAGCAAAGTAAACGGGAATCCTGCAGGAAGCCCCAGCAGTGGCACACGTTGTTGTCGTGTGTACGCGACCGTCTGAATCCAAAGTTGCCCACGGGCCATGTGCGTCTCTTGCTGTTAGTTAATGAAGCTGATGTCCGGGGCGGTTTACTTCACTGTTTACAGAGCAGCATTCAGCCCATTCCAAAGCGGCTTCTCACCTGCGACATCCCGGCTCGTCTCAGCCTCATCTTTTCAGTTATTTTTAAAAATGATTTTGATTTCACGCTTTTCGCCCCTTAAAATCTAATTTTCAATTCGTGAAATGTCGACCGACCGTTCCCCTCCTTAGATGCTGCCTGACCTGCTGCGTTCTTCCAATGTTTTGTGTGTTGTTTGAGTTTGTGGTTTTTTGACAAGGAATCAACTGGTGATTGAGGTCTTTGACCGTTGGTGCCCCCGCCCCCCAAATCCAGTTAGTCGCAGCCTGGGTGATTTGATGCTATATGGCGCAGTCCCCCGTGTTTTCATCCCATTCCCGCAATATTGCTGCTCTGAGTAGTCACGTCTCGGATGGCTTTTGCAGGGTGCATGGATTCCCCCGCGTGAGGGTCGGACACTGACCACCGCGGTGACCCTATGCTGTATGTGATCTTGAGTTGTAAATCTGATGCAGCTCCAACAGGTAACAAGACTCGTAGTCCTGCCTTGTGGATGAGAAATCATAGTTATAATGAGTTTTACATAATATTTTGTAATGAAGGCATTGCTGGCCGCTTCACGAAGTGTTTGAGTTGATGGGGTAGGGACAGCGCTTCCTGGAATCTGACCTGCCGACACAAACGGAGCAGTTTGTCTTGGGCAGCCAGTTGGAACGATGGTGCTCCTAGTACCTGTTGCCCATGTGTTTTTGGAAGTGGCTTTGCAGGAGCGGGCGCTGCGGCTCAGCTGGGAGGAGTGAGGAGTTCAGCACCTCCAGTGTGAGCAGTCTTGCAACTAACCTCTTGGCCGAAGGTGAATTCCCAGTCCAGTCATGGCTAGCAAAAGTGTAAAGGAACCAGGGCTGAACTAGCACTGCTGGTAACATTACAATATTAATGAATTAGGCAATGATTTATTAGCTTATTGTAGTATCACCATCAGGGTGATGAAATAGTGGATAACATTTGCTTGCAAGCACTTTGTGTCAAATTGTAAGTTTACTAACTAGAAGGCATTCTGGCTAATCTGCCTTTTTCAACAGAGTGGGAAATATGCCATGGAGTCTTCTCCAATTCCAGTTTAATGTATGTGAGCAGTATGCTAGCTTCTGCTGCTCTTCCCAGGCTCCCTTGTAATTGCTGAAGAACTCAGACTTTACCTGGTTAAGAGAATATCTGTGGCCCCTAGCTACTGATGGGTTCAAAAATTTAAGATACGTGGAGGTCCATCGACCTGACCAGGGAATGGATGTCTCTGTCTCATCGCAGTTACATTTTTACATTTTGGAAAGTTGTGGTTGGGATCGGTTTGGAATTCTGTTCATTTGCTTGGCTAACAGAGCGGGCACCATACAGAATAACAGAGCTAATCTGAAAGGCCAATGCCTAATCTTGGTCTAAATTTCTTAAATAATTACATTCCCCCAGTTTCTATTCATGCTACTTTAATAGTCCTAAAGTGATTGAGCCTGATGTTTTACTGCTTGTGCATGAGAAATACCTGATCTCTTTTTGGTCCAGTGGGCGAAATCACATGCTGGTAATGCCATGGCTCCACTTCCTGCCACACAGCATGGGAGAATACCAAGGTACCATGTCCCACCACGCTTGGGCAAGTGGCCTGTGGGTTGTTATTGCACATCTCCTTGCTAAGTCCTGTTGTATCAAATTTTGTGAAAAAAGAAATGAAAAGCTGATTGTGGAGAGCATCTTCTTTCTTGAAAGTTGCAGCTGTGCTCTGTCGACTAACACTGGCATTTTCTTTTCAAAATGTTTTTCAGATACGGCAGTGAAGACCCTTCAGCTCTGAAAATTGATCCGATTTGCAGGGGACGTCGAGAGTGAACCTGATTGCATGGCGTGGTTTGGATTGCAGACGTTCATGTCATTTTGCCTCGTGGGCTTTGTATCAGTAATGTTGTTAATGCACCCACCTTCTGTGGATGCAGAAACACCTGGACCTGCAAGTTCTCCAAAGCAAAATAACTCCTGCGTGGGCAACTATGAATGTAAGGAGGGAGTTATTTTGCCAATATGGTACCCAGAAGATCCATCCCTTGGAGATAAAATTGCTAGAGTTATTGTTTACTTTGTGGCAATGATCTACATGTTTTTGGGAGTCTCCATTGTAGCAGACCGCTTTATGGCATCTATAGAAGTGATTACCTCGCAAGAGAAAGAAATTACCATCAACAAACCCAATGGAGAGACAAACACAACCGTGGTACGAGTTTGGAATGACACTGTGTCCAACTTAACGCTTATGGCTTTGGGGTCATCCGCTCCAGAAATCATGCTGTCACTCGTTGAAGTTTGTGGCCATGGGTTTAAATCTGGTGAGCTTGGTCCTGGTACCATTGTGGGCAGTGCAGCTTTTAATATGTTCGTCATTATTGCCATCTGCGTATATTCCATTCCCGATGGTGAGACCAGGAAGATCAAGCACTTGCGTGTTTTTTTTGTCACAGCTGCTTGGAGCATTTTTGCCTACATCTGGCTGTACATGATCCTTGCCGTCTTTTCACCCGGCATCGTGCAGGTGTGGGAAGGGCTGGTCACCTTTTTGTTCTTCCCCATCTGCGTCACACTCGCCTGGATCGCTGACCGCAGACTCCTTTTCTACAAGTACGTGCAGAAGAAGTATCGCACCAACAAGAACCGGGGCCTCATCATCGAGACCGAAGGTGAACACCCCAAAGGCATCGAGATGGACGGCAAGCTGGTGAACTCCCACTTTGTGGATGGGACACTGACGGCCTTGGAAGGGAAAGAAGTGGATGAATCCCGCAAAGAGATGATCCGCATCCTCAAAGACCTGAAGCAAAAGCATCCTGAGAAGGAACTCGATCAGCTGGTGGAAATGGCGAACTACTACGCTCTTTCCCACCAGCAGAAAAGCAGGGCCTTCTATCGCATCCAAGCCACCAGGATGATGACTGGCGCAGGCAATATCCTGAAGAAGCACGTGTCCGAGCAAGCCAAAAGAAGCAATAGCATCCTTGAGGTGAGGCTGGACACTCCTGAAGATCTTTGCTCCCGCATTTTCTTTGAGCCATCTGCTTACCAGTGCCTGGAGAATTGCGGTGCGGTGTCACTGACCGTGGTCCGCAAAGGCGGGGACATCTCCAACACGGTGACTGTGGACTACAAGACCGAGGACGGCTCAGCCAACGCCGGTGCCGATTATGAGTTTAGCGAAGGGACCCTGGTCTTCAAGGCAGGTGAAACACAGAAAGAAATCACCGTTGGCATCATCGATGATGACATCTTTGAGGAAGACGAGCATTTCTTTGTGCGGCTTAACAACCTCAGAGTGATGGAACTGGAAGATGCGCTGGAGCCAAACAGTGTGCCGTACCCGAAAGCTTTGATTGTTTCCCCACTTGTTGCCACTGTGACTATTCTAGATGATGACCATGCAGGTATCTTTACATTTGAGAGTGACGTTGTCCATGTCAGTGAGAGTATCGGAGTGATGGAAGTGAAAGTGCTGAGAACATCTGGGGCACGTGGGACAGTCATCGTTCCCTTTCGGACGATAGAAGGAACGGCAAAAGGGGGCGGCGAGGACTTTGAAGACACATATGGGGAGCTGGAGTTTAAAAACGATGAGACTCTGTAAGTAACATTCCTATCCCACATCTCTGAATGTCTTGTTTTCTGTACTATTGGAAAACTAACTAGTAATACCTGTTTTGTTTAAAATTACAGTAGCAATTAAAGGAAGTTGGTGTTGAGCAGAACCATGGCAATTTAATTTGGGAAAACATTTGTAAATATGTTTTCTTTGCACATAATTTTAACCCTTTAGTACACTCACAAAGTTTTTTTTAAAAAAATGCAACTTACTCATGGATTTGAGCGCATGGGTATTGTTTGAAGATGTCATTAATTCCACAATGCCTTATTGCTTTGGCTGACCATTGTTAAATACCTAAAAATGGACAAAACACACATAAGCATTACTGTGATTAGATATTAAACAGACTTGGGCATTTCTTGATGACTGTGAGTCTGCTGGGATACACATTGTGTAATGAAAGCAGCATATACAAAAAGTCAAACCCTGCTGAAGTTTTTGTACATTGTTAATCTGGTAGGCTTTTCCAGAGAGCGGGTTATATTACAATTGAACTACATACCAGAGTGCAGCCTTCCCTTATGCCAATTCTTAACCAGATCTCTTCCTAGACACTTGCACTGAGATCCACAATTGGCAGGCTGTCCTTTTAAGGCAAGGATGCAATTTTCTACGAGGAACCAGGCTCTCAATGTGCAATACCTGTTTCTTTTTGAAAGTTCCTTTTTTGTGATACTTTAACAATTAGTCAAAACAATCATTTTAGAAAGTAGAAAAAAAAATCACAGGTATTTACTTTGTGGTATATCAGTTACAGCACGCTATTGCAATCCCTCCTTATTGGCATGGAGTTGTCCGGGGGAGTATCATGGTGTTTTTATCTAGATAGATGGATACAAGTGAAATGTTACTGGAGCTTGCTATTATAATCTTCAAGTTAATTGTACCTTTAATATCCGTATCCCAGATTAAAACCAGTTGAAAACTCCAAGATAATTTCCTGTTGTTTGAAGTGGCCATTGCCTCCAAATGTGGCTGCCCCTCATGTCGCTAAGCCTCTGCAGCTTCCTCCCACACTGGCACCTGTTGGCACATTAATCCAGCACTAATCAGTTTCACTTGCAGCAACCGGGGTTTCACAGAAGTCTGACCCAACTGTCCCAGTTGTCACTGCTGCAGTTGCTGCAGAACCCAAGACTGTAAAATCAGTTGTCTAAATGCAGATTGCTTACAACTGTTCACACTTGAGTGGCTTCAATTGACTGCTGATCAAGGAAGATCAAGACGGTAAAAAGAAGCAAATTTAGAAAGTAGAAAAAAGAGTGTCAAATTTGTAAATTACAGGATGGCTCATCTCCAATCCACCTGCTCCTTTGGGTGCTGAGTGACAAATTCTGCCTGACTGCCTGGGTCTGTGAGAGATTATGCTCTGTGTTTTATGCTGACGTGTTTGCACAGAAACCTGTGTGCAACTTCACCCTGGCATTTTACTGACTGCATCCCAAGCTGAAATTGTACAGATCATCATTAACTACAGGTTCAATAGTGATATTTTTGATCAAGAAATCAAGGAACTAGAATAAAATTGTTTTTGGATTGAAAAATAAGGAATTAAATATTAAAGGTACAAGTATCATCTTTGGTTTATCGCAAGTTCTTCTTGGACTCGGTTAAGCAAATTTGTGGATTAAATGATGTTGTTTCGCTTGATGGATGATGATATTAGGGTCAGCCATTAAAAAGGCTCCCAGGATAGTGATGTGAACTACCTTTTGTTTGGCAGTGTGTCTGTTCTGTTGATGCTGGCAAGGGCATTCTGCACTGTTTCTTCCCAACATTACTTTTGTTCGCTAGAGTCACAGGACAAGGGGAATGCTGGAGTAATTTAAGAATTTGTTAATAGAGCTGAACTCAGAACGTGCATTTAAATGGACTGGCTCGTTTCTGCCATGTGGAACGTGCAAATTCAGCCGAGTTCAGTGCCTTGCAACCCACCTCTTGTGAGGTTGGTTTTAAAAGCTGGTGCGTTGAAGTGATCTGTCTAATTTATTCCAGGAAAAATAAGGTAGTTGGAGTTAGATCTTTATTCTAAATTTCCAACCTCCTTTTAGTCCCTTTTAAAATGATTGTAGTAGATGCTGAACCAATAGATGAATTTATTCAAAAATTATCCAGTTAATGTCCTCTGAATGGATACAGTTTGGTAATGAGTATTGGAAATACTTGATTTTCATAATCATAATTATCCCTTTTTGAAAGGACAAAATTGGACAGGCTCGTGCATTGTGTGTGTATGAAAGAGTGAACTATGCAGTGTGCCTTAAAGTGGACTGGTCTAATAAATAAATTGATTGGCTGTGTGGTTCTCCTGCAGCAACACTGGATGTTATTGGTTGTACCATCAAATTGCTACAACCATCAAATCGCTGTTGTGTAGATCTGCGGAGATATACTGTATGTAGTCCCTAGACATTCTGTGGTCTGTTTAAAAGAAAAAAAGAGTCTGGAAGCAGCCAGTTTTGTTTTATTTGTTATGTGAATAAATTTTATAGAACAGTGTCATCTGTGGTATCTTGCATCAGGACAACAAGCTGATTCTGCATAAATTTATTTTCAATACAGCAAGTAGGAGCATTTGGTTTAAAGGTGCATATAACCACTGACTGTGTATCAATGCTGTGTAAGCTGTCTTTGGGTGATTGGTAAGATGTAAAAAAAAATATCCACAGGTTACTGAATGTTCAGTGTTTTTATTTATAGTACAGATCTTCAGTTCATGATGTCTACATTCTGTGCTGTTTCAGTGGGTACCGCATGGCTTTTGAAAGGTGTAAAGACCAAATTTCGTAAATAAGCAACAGAGAATAATGTAGCTTTTTATCGCCTTTGTAGCTTTTGAGTATGCAACGTCCCTCTAGGAGACCATTCTGCCCATCGACTGTGTGCTGGCTCCCAGAGTACATTTGATGACTCCATTCCCAAATTTATTTCCTTTAAGCCTATCCATTCCCACATCCTCATCAACGCCCCTTGATCCTCCATCAGTCCATCTGGCCTAACTTACAGTGGTGAGTTAATCTACCCACTAGCAAATGCTTGGGACATGAGCACTCAGAGGAGACAATGCAGACAGCGCCTGAGGTCAGGGACTCAGTAATGCTATTCACCCTGCTATTGTGCTATCCAAATGGTTTGAGACTGGTTATTTTGGGGACGTCACGTGATGACGTAGGAATGAGACGTAGAAATCCAGCTCTCCCGTAAAAAACCTGTAAAATAATGTTTAAGTGAAGAAAAGTTAGTAAATACTTTTTAAAAATTACATATAAACTACTCAGGATTGTCTTAAGATATGTCTCCTAAGCAGAAGCAGAAGAAAACTACTATTTTGAAGACAACACAAGTTGGAAAAGAATCAAGGCCGGCAGCCATGAAAGAGCCTCGGGCTCAAGTGCATTTTACCTCCGGCGATACAGAACAGGAAACTGCGGCAACATCAACTGTTTCCCAAAAAAAAGTGCAACAGGAATTGCGCATGCATGAAGGAAGGGGCATGCGCAAACACGAGCAACCCAAACTACAAATCCCAGCTATGATCGGAACTGAAAGTGAAAGTGAATATGAGGTGGAATCAGATTCTCTGGATAAATCAGACAAAGATGAAGAGACAAACAAAGAAGAGCAACAGGAAAAGGTTGGAGGTGATATTGGAGACATAAAAAAATCTTTGGTGCAAATAATGCATGAATTAAAAGTAATAAAAAAGATATTAAAATATGAAGATTATGTTTGATAAAATGATGAAAAGACAGGGCAAAATGGACAAGAAAATTAAAAACTTGGAAGAAATAACGGGAGACACCATTGATAGAGTGAATAAAATGGAAGATAATATTTCTGCCTGGACATCAGAAAGAAAACGGTTGTTGGAAAAAGTGGATGTACTTGAAAATTTTAACAGACAAAATAATATTAAGATTGTTGGACTTAAAGAAGGTATAGAAGGTATAAAATCCAATAAATTTTTTTCAAAAATGGATTCCGGAAATTTTGGAAATGGAAGAAGGAACCCAGTTAATTGAAATTGAAAGGGCTCACAGAGCCTTAAGATAAAGACCTCAAGTTGATCAAAACTCACGATCAATCTTGATAAAATGCTTAAGATATCAAGATAAAAAGATCCTGAAGGCGGCTGCCCAACGTGCCAGAAAGAGAAACGGGCCATTGATGATAGAAGGGAGAACAGTTCTTTTCTATCCTGATATAAGTTATGACCTTTTGAAGAGAAAGAAGGAATTTAACCCAGCGAAAAAAGTTTTATGGGAAAAGGGTTATAAATTTATATTGCGCCACCTGGCAACCCTGATAATTTTTTTGGATGACGGAAAAAGAAGATCTTTTACTGATTATCGGGATGCAGAAGAATTTGCACAAGAACTCCCAAATATTCGTTAACCACAGCCAAAGATTTAAAAGTGAAACGGCTTAAAGATGAAGACAGGGACAGTGAATGGAGTTGATGGATGTTTAAGGACAGAAGAATATTTAAATATATTCTTAATTATATGATATAGGGGGAGAAAGGTAAAAATTTGAGAAATATTAATCGAGAGTAGTGATATTATTTTTTCTTATATATACTTTTTTATGTTACGGGGGAGCTGGGGGAACTTCGGATCGATTGCTACGGGATCCACGTGTATAATCATGGCGATTGCCATGACCTGCACAACGGAGGGGGGGTAATGTTGTGTTTTTTTTCTTTATCCATAACATTAGTAGGGGGGTATTTTGTTATATTTTCTTTATAATCTATTTTTCTTTAATCTTTCTTTCTTTGCCTGGACGATTGGGGGGGGGGCGGGGGGAGACACATAGCAACACGGAGAATTTTAAAAAGATTCCCCAAGGTACTACGAAAGTTGAAAAGTTAGGTATTACTATAGAATGGAGTAACCCTGTTAAAAATAATGACTAATTTACTGAACTTTTAAAGTTTTAATGTTAATGGGCTTAATGGACCGGTGAAAAGAAAAAGAATTTTAACATACATTAAGAAAATGAAAATAGATATAGCTTTTAGCTGTATTCCATTTGAAAAAATTACATAATTTAAGAGATAAATACGAAATATTTCTGAAAATTTGGCGCCCTTATTTACAAAAGATAGGATTAAATATATAGGTGCTCCGAAGATAAAATTATTGGTTATTTGGGGAAAGAAAGAAAGAAAGAAATATATATATATATTAAAGCTATTATGAACTCCAAGGAGCATGTGGGGATCTTCCGATATCCAGGCATTCTTTCTTTCTTTTTTTTTCTCTTTCTACAGGGATATGTTAGGGGGGAGGGGGAAGGGTTGATAATTTTGTTCCTTCTGTAAACATTTGAAAATTCAATTTTAAAAAATTTATTTAAAAAAAAGAGACTGGTTATTTTTCTTTTAACACAAAAGCAGATGTTATAAAAACTCTGGACATATTGAACAGGCTGTTCTGCAGCTTGCATCATGGGAGAGATAGTTTTAATTTATCCAATCATTGATCTTCCAGCTAATCTGGTCCTGCTGTAAATTCATCAATCCCAACACTAAGCCTGTTTTATCTCGCCAGGTATGTTGTTATCTGCTGAGTACCTGAAGCTTCTTTTAATTGTGTAAGATTTCCTGCACTTTCTTCATGAAACTAATTACAAACTAGAGACATCCAAGTTACAAGATCTATACCATCACCTTAACTTTTTTGCTGGCTGTCCAGAACAGAACATGGGGATCAAAATTTAATTCTAGCAGAGTTCAATAGGATAATGATCCTTCTGTAAAAACAAACTTTTAAAATTCTTCATCCAGAAACACAGCAATGACCTTCCCTAACAAGCTCCCTGGACACTGTGCACTAAGACTGCTGAAGGAAGTACTTTTTTTAAGGAGCAAACTGTGATCTACTTTAGCGTGCTGTGCAAAGTAAAAGGGTGCCCACATGCATACAAATTCTAGCAGTCAATCCAGTCGTGAGCAGCCGAGCTGATTAAAGCAACCGGACAGCCTGTTCAATGAAAACTCTTAGATTGTGACTTTAACATAAATCTTGACCTTGGGATGCTCTCAATACAAGATATGACAGCCACACAAGATTAGAATAGTGGCTTAATCAGCTGTTTGGATGAGCCAGGAAGACTAGTTGTAATACACTGTTTCTTGCTTGCTGAAGGTTTTAAATTGAAGAGCCCCCTTCATTAAGGAGCTTAACCATAGTTCCTCACCACAAGATCCAGAATATTTCCAGGGCCCTTTGCTGGATTTACAGTGGTTTGGAATTGGCCACTAGGCTGACAAAGAGTTGGTCAAGGCCTTCAGTCCAATGTTCTCTGCTTGGAAGTACATGTGTGACCAAATAGTAACTGCAGGCTCTGGGTTTTCTGCAACTGGCCTAACAGAACTCCTCAGCTGGTTTTGGATATGAAACTGACTATTGGCCTAGAATCCTGAGGGCAGCTGCCATCTGTGAAATGGTATCCCAGCCAAAGTCTGCAATATAATTCTGTGGCGACCACTCATGGTTTTTGATGATATGTATAAGTATGGGGTAGAGAAACTTAGAGAGGTTATGTTCCTTACTTCACCACTGGCATTTAGGGCAGCAATGAAGGTCCTACATCTTCATTTGACCTTGGCCACTCAAATGCAGAAGGATTCTTCATTGCTATTTCTGTAACCGTTCTGTTTTACCATTCAGGGTTGTTAGCCCTGAGTTGAACCATGGAACTTGGAGGACTGGTGGACTGCTCTTAGTCTGGCTTTTACCCTTTGACTTGTTCAGCATGGGTGATCCTACCAAAAATGTCCTGATTCCAGCGAGTAGAGCTATCCAGGTCATTGAGGTTTGCAAGCATCCAAACCACGACAATAATTTATAACTTTAATACGCTGTCTGTAGTTTACCATTCAGAAAATGTTGGGTGGGTTTACAGCTGGTTTTATTGAGTCACTTGATACAGCAACTAATAAATTAATAAATAAAATTTAAAAGAAAATTGGGTAGGTATATGGATGGGAGGGGTATGGAGGATCATGGTACAGGTGCATGACAAATTAATAGTTCAGCATGGACTAGATGGGCTGCAAGGCCTGTTTCAGTGATGTGGTGGTCTGTGACTGAATGATTTATCTTGGATAATAGGGGAAAAGGTTTGTGATGGGATATTGGGCATAAAGGAGTGCAAAGAAAGGCCTTTACCAAGTCTTCACAGGCAGAAATTATTAATAAAATGTAACAGAGTAAAAGGAAAGTTAAAAATCATGTTTGAGAAGATCTGTTGATAGTGTGCACTTTGAGTCCATAGTTTGATATATTGGAAAGTGTATTGATATCAGCAGAGGACATCCTGACGTATAAAGCACAACTAACTATATCTCGTGCAACACACGCAAAATGCTGGAGGAGCTCAGCAGGCTGGGCAGCATCTTCGGAGAAGAGTAAAGTCAATGTTTTGGGCCAAGACCCTTCATTGGGATTGGAAAGGAACAGAAGTCAGAATAAGAAAGTGGGGGAGGGGAGGAAGAAGTACAAGGTGGTGGGTGAAAGGTGGAACCAGGAAGGGGGAGGGGTGAAGTAAACAGCCGGGAAGTTGATTGCTGAAAGAGATAAAGGTCTGGATAAGGAGAGGAGGAAGACCATGGAAGAAAGTGAAGGGGGAGGAGCATTTCCAATATCTGCAGATTTTCTCATGTTTGTGAAACCATATCTTGTATGCTGTTGTCCTTGGGTTGCTAGCAACAATATTGTGGAATGTGCAAATAATTAAATACCTTTAGCCAGTGAATATTATGAGGTACCTGCATCACTAGTATTTATCCCTTATCTGCTTTTTTAGAGGGCTTTACAGGTATGCCAGCTGTTCAGGAGCACACCATGTCCAGATATGGCTTTCTGTAGCCCCAGATTGTACATCTTTATGGCCATTACATATGATCATTTCTCAAAGAAGACAGTGGCAAAATCTGTAGTGGATGTTAAGCGCCTACACGGTAGAGTAGAAATATAGTGGTTGACAGTTGCAGCAAATTGTTGTGTGTATGATCCACTGCAGTGCTAAAAGGTGAAACAAGCTGTACTTCTGTTAAGGCTTTGGCTTCTGTTTAGTTGGTACTGTTTTATGAATACTTATCATTAAATATCTTTCAGGCTGCCATATTTACCACACTGTGCTGTAAAATTATTCAACCTGAGGCATTAAATGAAAATTGTCAAGGTACTAGAGGAACCTTTGAAGGAATTTTTGGATTAACATCATACAGAGTTGGACAAAATTGATTTGATGCAATCATAGAGATTCTCTCTTCCTCCCTATAGGCTGTCAGCTCTGGGTGTTTTGAGTATATTTTTATAGAAATCATTTGATTACAAGAAAGTACAACTTTAAATGAATGAAATCCTTTTGAAGGTAAATTGTTTAAAAAAAAAAGCAAGCAAAATAAAAGTAGCGCACTGTAAGGTTTTACTGCTAATGTAATGGTTTCTCTGTAGCAGCAAAGTTTGGTTATGGCTAAAGGTAACGGGGGCCTTGGAATGTGCGCCATCCAATGGGAGGCATGTTGTGGGTCTGAGAGAAGGGATTTTGTGGCCTTTGGTCAGTGAGAGATGACGAGAGGAGATGCGAGTGGAGAGAGCTGGTAGACCGCTGGACGGAGTGGACTTGAAGTGAGGGTCCGCGGGTCAGCGATGTTCGGAGGAGTTCGATGGGGAACGAATGGACGGAACCGTGAGCTCCAATGTGCGCATTAGACTGTTTCATTAAAATGGGTCGTTTTTCCTTTTTTATTTCTTTATTAACCCTATAGTCAGATTAAGATCTATAAAGTTCAGTGGTTTAATTACATACAGTGTACTGTCTGATATTTTGCGGTGCGGATTTGTAACCGGGCAACACATCACGCAGCATCCACACAAACGAGATTTCTCAGTTTGGCTGGGCCAGAGGCTGTCTTCCCCTAGTCAAACACATGCTGGCAGAACTTGAGGCTTACGCAAATGTTCAGGTTTTAAAATTATTATACCATTTTCCCCTTCTTTCATGTCACCAGATGTCATTCCCTGGTACAATAAAAAAGACTTCTTTGGAATTTGCACTGCATTATGGTGTAAGAGTACCTCTGGGGTGCTATGACATCATATCAATTTGTTTTATTTCCGCCAATTGCAGATGTGCTGACTCTGCTTGGCACAGTATCTCAGTATCTTAGCCAGTTAACGTATCTGAATCTGCGGGATGGGACGCAGAATGTCCTAGGTACACGTCTGCACTCTGCGACACAAACTGAATATGCTGGCTATTTGCCTGTGCCTTCACAAAAAAATGAGCTCAAACCTCAGCGGAACGTGTTTGGAAAAGAAGAACCTCCCTCCTCAAAACCTCATTTTGTTTAATTCCTCTATTACGTTGTCCATGCAGAACCCAGCCTTGTGGCCAAGAATGGAAAGTAGGTTTTAATTTTTCAGCACATCCGGAAAAATGCAGTGATGCTTTGCGAACTCTACGGATGTTATGAAGAGATAGTGTAAGGGGGCTCGAGGGCTGGGGAAGGGTTGGTGGAGAGACCAGAAACGATTCAAAATAGATTTTATCCTTTCAATGCCCAAGAGACCCTATAAGAAAAATATGAAGGGTTGGTAAATAAAACTCTGGTTACAGTAATGGAGCAACTGATTGGAGGTCTGAGACATGGAGTAACCATAACCCATGCAAATGCTCGCTGGTTCAGGGTTCCTACTGAAGCAGTCAGAAGTCTTTGTGGTTATCTATATTGCTGTATTGAGAGCTATTGCTTTTGCTAATTATGAAATAAATATTATTTTAAAATGTTTCTGTCTAACATATTACATTAAGCATAGTTCAGTATGCAAGGTATAGGAAAAATACCATTGTTAGAGATTCCTGCAGATTAGTTACTCTAACCCAATTATATTTATGCATTGAAGGCTATTTAGTCTTCCTGAGATTTGCACTCCACAGTTATAATTCATCTAATTACAAGCCAGTAATTGGTTTTCAGTACAGCAGAGGCCAGTCTCTACTCTGCTGTATTCTCCATTTTTAGTACTTAGTATGGAAGTAGATGAATATAGGACTGAAATTAAGAATATCTGGGGGCTTCATAAAGATAATTGGTGAATGAAATGGAGGATGATGTAAACCTTTAATAATTACTTGTGATGGTATTGAGTTTGCCCTATCAGATATAAATAGCCACAAGACCTCTCAGTAAAGGGAAATTATACTGTAACTACCCAATCTTCAAAGGCTAGTTTACTTTCCCGTTTATTCTCCACAGTGAGTTTAGCTGCCAATACCCATTATTCAAGTGATGGGTCCCCTCTCCTTACTAACGAGAAGATGCTTCCACCTAACAAATTGTTTAAGCACTATTCATTTATTTTCAGTGATTCATGTTTAAACATTCTTTAAAAAGATTTAAAATTTACAGAAGATTTCAATCTGAAATATTTACAAATTACAAACCATTTCTAAAACACAAAGCATTTCCTCACATAAAGCACAAAGGATTTTCAAAACACAGGTACAATTCCTATAAACTAAAAAGACATACCACAATGCAGATGTACAAGTCATCCATAGCAAAACCAAAGCTGGCAGAATAGATTCTAGTTCACCCCTTCCCCCATTCATAATAAACCTGAACTGCTATTTGCATTAATACCCTTTTTCTTCCACTTGGGTGACTTCACACATATATGCTATTTCCTCAGATATTCTTTTAATACAGTCTAAAAGCTCCTTGAAGAACTTGAAAAGTTCCACAATTAATACTGTGCAGCTAACTTCCTTGAGTACATAAAACCTTCCAACTATAAACACATCAGCTGTTGATATGCTAAATAATTTTATCCATCTTCCTTAAACTAAGCAACTTAAGAGTCAGCTTGTCTGTTTGAAACAATGCAAATTAAACAACCCATTGTGTTATACTCTACTCTTGAGCAGTAATTACAGCGCATCTTCAAAGTTGCTCTATTGACAATATTTAAACTTCAAGCTGATTACTGCTTTCCATTTTAAGGACGGAAGACTGATTCACTAATGACAAATTGTTAGTTGGAAGATCACTTACATCTATTTTTGACCTTACAAGTATCAAATGCTGTGTTTAGAAAGCCAGGATTGGCAAATAACCATGGGCCCATTGGCCAAGGAGTTAATATCTTCCTATGGACATCAGTCTCCTGATCAAGACTCCTTCTGTGATCAGACTATCACTCCTCTATCTGTTCCAATAGGTTATCAGTTCTAGAAAGGCTCTCTTTGCTTCGATGTTCAAAGTACTCATTGACTACTTCCCAATGTAGGGGTTTCTGTGTGATTTTTTTTAAAGAGTATTCACTTCCTCAGTCTCAGCAGCACACATTTTCCAAACCTCAAACAAATGTCATCATTATTATCTTCATAAACAAGTGACAACAATGCATCAATGTCCACATTTTAGGTCTATGTTAGTCCATCTTTACAATCTTTTTCCCCAAAAACAGTTCTTGCCATTTCCTTGATACAAGTTTGAATCAGTGTCTCGGTCACGGTTAGTTTATCAGGTCAGCTGGCAATGCCTTTCACTAAGCTGAAGATAGGTTATCTCTTTCAGAGTCGTGTTCACATTTGTTTCGATGCAGTGTATAACTTTATTCAGGTTTCATGAAAACAAGTTACAAATATGTGTTGATGTTCTCTATAACCTAAGGATTAGTAATTTCACATTTTAATTACAGAAAATCTTCTCCATCAGCTACATGATTTCACAATACAATATACATAAAAAATAAACATTTACACAAGTAAAGAAGCATATAGTTCTTCTGTACCTTAACACTGGGCTCTCAGAAAAAAGGAAGTCACAATGTAAGGGTTGGTTATGTCTTTCCCATGGGAGTGAACACCCATTGGTTTGCTGTAACTTAACATTCTGGCACCAACCATACCACTGCATAAATTCCTTCCCGTTTTCATGATTCTGAACTCTGGGTATGATTGTTCGTCTCCTCCCCCTTTACTTTCTTAAGGTTTGGGCCTAACTGAAAAGAACTGACACATCTTCCTGACTTTTATGTTTTCCCAGCAAACTTTAACTGAGTTCTGTTCTGTCAAACTATAGGATTTTATCAACCAAATATACAAATAGTTCTAGTAATGTTAAATATAAAACAAATAGCAGCATTGATTGGCTTAGTGGTCCTTTTAGTTGCATTTAGGAGTACCACATACACAATATACACTTACAACCAAATAGTAAGTTAATAGCAAATACATCCAAACTGTTCTACCTTGTGACAATATAATGCTTTGTAAAACTTGGAGGCTGTAGGATTCCATCAGTGTTTCTGAAGAAATCGCAGCAGATTAGGTTAGAAGTATAACATTCCTCAAGGGTATCTATCTTTCTCCTGGTAAATCTTCCACCATTGTATAATTTTACTCACAAAATCGAGTATGTATGGCATCCGTTAGTCTTGCGAGACCATGGATCTGCGTCTGGAAAGTCTTCTCCAGGGCGCAGGCCTGGGCAAGGTTTTATTTCATAGAAGATCGGCTGTTGTCCAAGCAGCAAGTCTCCCCTCTCCACGCCACTGATGTTGTCCAAGGGAAGGGCAAGGGCCGATACAGTTTGGTACCGGTGTTGCAGGAGTTGCCAGAACGAGGTTGAAAACAACGTTGGACTGCCTTAAGGACTCCAGCTCCGGATTTGTCCTTAGGGTTTACTCCCGAATCCTTTCCCATGAGTCGATATGGCCGCAAGGCAGTGGAGTTTTGAAATCAGAGTTTTTCCTCTCTTAGATGGACTGCCTTCCCAGGCTGACGTGCTCCATCTACCCGAAAATCGAGTAAGATAGATGATTTTAAACGGTGTAGGTGTAAGCCATGATGCTATGATGCCATCATTAGCAATGAACAACACATTTACAAAGTGCATTATATTAAATTTAAGAAACATATATTGTATTTGAAAAGTTACCCATATTAAAATGTAAATAAGCAACGTCCTCATAGGTAAGTAAAAATAATGTTTGTTGACTCATCTTTCTGTGGGATTGTGTTATTAGACCATCTAGTCATGACAGACATAGCCCAAGCCCACCCCTCCTCCCAAGATGAGGCAAGAAACATGCAAACCTGTGTACAACATCAGAATCAGGACTAGGAAAAGGAGAGGAGCAAGAATAACAGATCACATCTGCCTCTGCTCTTCACTCTTCCAGGGTTAATGACAAACCGGAAGAAAAGGCAAAGAGGTGAGTACGAGGCAACGTATACAAAGCAGACATATGAGAGGTAACTTATTGTAGTGCAGTTTAGGTATTGGAGTCAATGCAGTATTATACAAGAATCAAAGTCAAATTTCCATCCTTGCAGGCTTCTACATCTCAACAAAAAGAGCACAACAAAAACAATTATTCCAGTAGCTAGGGGATTTATCCATTGCAAAAGCAAATATAAATATATATATATATATAGCCCAATTAAGTAGTGCCAATCTATCTGGAAACTGTATTCACTGCTGCAGAGACTAAACTTGCAGCAGCTAGAAAGGCTTCAGCTATTGTGTCAACTAAAATCAGGGGCTTAGTATAAGTCTGCAAAGGAAACTTGTGAAAGGAGGTGCCTTGCCCGTCTAATTATGTCAGTTCAGTGACTCTCAGAATGTATAGAGAAATATTCTTTTAATTAGACTGTTTCTTCTAACCACTGTTGACAAATATCAAGTCCCTCTAGAACATTCTATGTTGCATCCATCATAAACCATTCCTTAAAACTGGACTTGCATTTTTTGCCTTGAGATACCCAACATTGATTAAATCATCAAATTACTCCGAGTCATTTCCTTTATAAAGCTGAGAAAGTGAGTGATCCTCTGATAGCTGTATGTCTGAACAACTTTTGTTATCAGAAACTTCTACCTTCTGAGAGAACCAAAGGATCACACCATTGCTGTTATGAGAGTGAGCGTTGTCAAGGCATTGCTGTACAAGCAGTTTTCCTCTTTTTTATCATGAAAATTGTTTATAGCAGAATTGTTTTTTTTCTCTTTGCCTATTGATGAAAATGCTATGCAGGTGAATATGCAGCAATAGTTGAAAGCTTGTCTGTGGCATTATCAATGTGTCTCCAACAGTAAAATTTATCACAGGATTGTTTCCCCATTTTTCAACTTGTAGTCGAAGTCTATCTGAAATATAATTGAAGTTGTAAGGACACCAATAGTAAAGAACTAATTTTCATCATAAGATATTATTCGCACCACAGCATGAACTATTCATGACTTTTTGATTAAGGGAAAATAAGAAATCTGGGTAGATGCAATAGTCTATGGAACTAAAATATCTAAAAGTCTTATTGCACTTAATCAGTTTCAGTTTTGTTTCATCTTAGCTTCTGCTTCAGTGCATCTCTCCATCTTATCTTCACATGCAAAAACCCAGATCAAGGCTGCACTGAATTTTTTAGAATATAAGCCAGAAATACAGAAACTCGTCATGTTACCTTGATGTTTAACAATGGAATGGAAAAGTGGCCATAAATGGAGAAATGGAAAGGTCCAACATCTTCGTAGTAAGCATTTTCATAGGCTTGTTGGCCATCAAGGGAAAGTGCAATAAGATACCCGTTTAATGGAGAAATCTTCATTAAGAAAAGAGGTTTTCACAATGTTCTAGTCTAAAGGTTTCAATGTCATGTTCCTATGAGTGGGATCATTCAATGACATAACAGTGCCTATACTTTTCTTCAAGTGTAGAGGTACCCATGTCAAGGGATTACTGTACTAGTTTACCTGCAATATCTGGGCTGGAATCTTCCAGTTCTGTTAGGGTGTTATTAATAATTTCCACAAGTGGTTCTTTGCCTTCCCATGTTTATTTCATCTGCACTGCGGTCAGAGTGAATGTTTAAGTAGATGGGAGCAATTACTTTGCCTGAGTCAAGATTTAAGGGTTCCAGTGTGTGAGTTCACACATGACCAAGAAGTAAGGGCCATTTGGTGATACGTAAATTAGAATCATCATAGCTCACAGATCCCCTTCATTTAAATTCTCTCTGAATCATTGTCCTAGGCGTGTTAGAGCCAGATGAGCCAGTTTCTGTAGTAAATGTGACTTTGTCTGCGAGAAAGCAAATGGTAAGTAAGGCAGCACTGAACAGTATTGTTATAAGCACAAATATTAAAAATAAAATACAACAAAAGCAACATTTCTTCTTGGAGTTTGAGTCTGTCTTACTCTGAAAATAACAGCACATCCTGTATGTATTATTCATGATAATCTCTGAGATCTTCCTCAAGGTATTTTTATCTTTTCAGTACGACACATCCCCTCTCCACTCGTCAGGGTATAGGGATTCAGTGGTGGACCCGTGCTCTGGCCAAATATAAGAGTTGCACTCATTCTGGGAGGATAAGTCCTGCCGTGATGGGTTTGATGTTCTTTAAGTGAACAGTTTTGTTTTCAGTCTTCTTTTCCATCCCAGCCTCCACAGTCTTATTGCAGATAACCTGGTAATGATACAAGAAGCTTTCCATCTAGGATTGAAACTAGGGTCAGAATTATTCTTATAGAATTCCTTTTCTTGGATCCAGGCCCCAATTTGTGGTCTCCAAACTTTCTAGTTAGGTTCTTTTGCTTTCTCTTGAATTCCCATAAACACCCACAGTTCCTTGAGAGTTGTATCGGGTACAGGCGATAGTTGACTGTGTTAGCAATCAAGGGTGTACTTAGGTGAAAGTGTATAGTTACAAATAAGGTGCAACATTCTTGTATTCTCCTATTTGCACCATTGGTACTTTGCTAATGGACAGTTGCATTTCAGGAGCAAGTATAGCCTACTTTGTGTCTTGGGTAGACCAGTTTTGCTAGCTCTCCTTAATCTCTCAATTCCTTTGCTCCACCATGTCATTTATTTGCAGCTGGTAGGAGTGCTGTACTCCACTTCTATGCCTGTTGGGTCATACATAGCTTGAAAGCCTTTAACACTGAAGGAAGACTCTGTTGGCAAGTATGCAGGCAGGTATGCCAGTATGAGGAATATGGAGTTTTGGAGTGCTGTGACATTTGAAACCTTACTACAAGAAGATCAATTATCACAATTACGTAATAAACATTAGGCTTCCAATAAGGTGGGTTACCTTGGGGTGCCAGAAATGGCCTATATATTCATTGAGTATTTGGTTTTGTTTCTCTTGTAAGAGGTGGTCTTGAGAATTCTCCTTTACTGTGGGCCAGATATTCTTTACAATTTGCAATGAGTCATTTCCATCACTCAACATGTAAGGCCACCAGTAGAGCATGGCTAATTTTGCGTGAGTGGCTTGTTCACCACCATGATCACATGTGAATCCTTGGTGGGATTCTCACATCAGTGCTTCTGTCTGTCTGTGTGTCTCGTCTGTCTCTGTATGTCTGTCCGTCTGTTTGTGTCCAGCACTTTTTTTTTCTGCTTTCTTATTTTAGCTCTTAACACATTGATGCCTATTTGGCTGAGGGCATGATGTGTACCTCCTGCACACAGTTCTGTTCTCTGCTCTGTGTATGTGTGTGTACACCCACTGGGAGAATGGCTGGAAGGCTGGGGGTGATGGGATATCGCAGAGAAAGGGGCAGTACTTGTGCAGACCTGGAAATGCTTTGTACAATGTGTATTGGATTCTGATTTGAATCTCTATAGCCCTAATTTATGTGTTAACTGAATTGGATTTCAGCCATTGGTCCATAATCTGTGAGATCAGTAATTTGATTAACCACCAACTGTATTTACGATATTCCTGTTTTCTGTGTACTGATTCCAAAACTGATAAAACGTGATTTGGATCAATTCTATTAATTTTCTAGTTTTCTGCATTGTATACTGACTGTTAGAGCAAGCTATAGCTGCAGGCAATTATTTATTTTTTAAAAAACAGCCCTTGACCTGTGTAGCTGATTCAGCAATAGAGCTAGTTGGAAAATTTGATATTAAGTGGAGAAATCAGTTTATTTTCATGTCTGATAATTTGCTGCAGGAGGTGAACAGGTTGACTCAGAGGCTTTGGTTGATTTAATCATCATTTACAGGCTAAAAAAAGCCAAACATCATTTAGAGTACTCTTCACAGCTGCTATACCAATCGGACTCTGCTATGCGTTATAGGTTCTGACGTCAACAAAATAAAAACACTTCTTATGTGTTGGTAGTAGAAGACTTATTCTATCTTGAGACACGCCCCTTGGAAAATGCTTGTTATTTATTTGGAAAGCCATGTCAATGTGCCTTTGGTACCGGCTTCCAGGATGTGAAAAATCAAAGTGGCCAAGGCAATTTGAGTTGGGTGTACTTTTCATCCAGTCCCTTTCTTTAAATATTGAATTTAACTTTCTTTTCACAATGCTCCCACCCATGGTCGGTAGCAGGTTGAAGATGAACTATTCCCGCATTTGCAAAGCGTTTTCAAATTTTCTGTGTTGTGGTTTATTCAGCATTAGGTCAGATGGACAATCAAATCCACGATGCTTCCCTTTCAAATTTTTAATTTCTGTATTAGAGGTCAGAGGGTGATTGGAGTTCAGTATTGTCAAGAAGCAGCACAAGCTGATTTTATGTGTATTGCTGCAGGACAAGGCACAAAAAAGGCTTCACAAATCTACCAGTAAAAGCTGGTGGGGTATAGATAATCTGCTTTGCAGCAATTACTAGTTAGATTTTCTAACAATGGTCATGATAACATTTAATTTCTTCTCAACGTAACTCTTTGACTCAGTATAGACTTTGAGGATTCTACTATAATGAGAGATCAAGACAGGGTAAATGGGAATTACATAAGCTGAAAGAACACTAACTCAGGAATATGGATTTACAGTGGGGGGGCTTTCAGACACTGGAAACGTGAGGGGAGACAGCAGAAACTGCTTGAAATACTCAGCAGCTTGAGTGCATTTGATTCTTTCGCTATAGAACAATGGGCTGAAAGCAAAGGTCCTTTGTCAACCTGACCCTGAAAATCAGTTATCTTCCTGAACATCAAGATCTGTGAGACCTTGGTCAAAGTGCATCATCTTGCAGTGAGTGTAATCGTTGATAACAAAATTCATTGCCACTTTCAGTATGTCAAAGCACCCTTTGAGGAAAGGGTTATGAACATAAAACTCTCAAACCTAGTCAGCAGAGCAACAGTAATTCCTGCATATGACGGAGAAGTAGATAACTGCAAGGTGGACTTCTCCAGGCAGTGGAAGAGCAGTATGTTGCCTCTGCAAAATCTTCCAGCTTCAGCGGTGAATCAGTAAAACTAAAAACCCAAACTGCAGAACCTGAAAATCTGAAATAAAAACAGAAGATGCTCAATCCGCTCAAATCAGGCAGCATGTGTGGAAAGAGATACAGTTTCAGGTTGAAGAACTTTTGTTAGAATTGGAGAAGAAAGAAAGCAAGGTGGTTTTACATTGCAGAGAATGTCCTTGATCCTGAATATTTCTGGTATTTTCTGTTCTTGGAACCAATATTTGGATTTGAATTGACTTTATTTCTTACGTCCTTCACACACATGAGGAGTAAAAATCTTTATGCTACGCCTCCATCTAAATGTGCAATGTGCAGTCATAGTAATTTAGAATAAATCGAACAGTCAGTGTAATATAGAGTACACTCAAATCAGCATGAGTTCATCAGTCTGATGGCTTAGTGGAAGAAGCTGCCCCAGAGCCTGTTGGCCCCGGCTTTTATGCTGCGGTACCGCTTCCCGAATGGTAGCAACTGGAATAGATTGTGGTTGGGGTGATTTGGGTCCCCAATGATCCTTTGGGCCCTTCTTACACACCTGTCCTTGTAAATGTCCTGAATCATGGGAAGTTCACAACTACAGATACGCTGGGCTGTCCACACCACTCTCTGCAGAGTCCTGCAATTAAGGGACAAACAGTACCCATACCAGTCAATCAGGATGCTCTCAATTGTGCCCCTGTAGAAAGTTCTTAGGATTTGGGGGCCTATACCAAACTTCCTCAACCGTCTGAGGTGAAAGAGGCGCTGTTGTGCCTTTCTCACCACACAGCTGGTGTGTACAGACCATGTGAGGTCCTTGGAGATGAGGATGCTGAGGAACTTAAAGCTGTTTACCCTCTCAACCCCAGAACCATTGATGTCCAATGGGTAGCCCGTCTCCGTTCTTTCTGAAATCCACAACCAGCTCCAAAGCTACTGTGGCAACTCTTTTGAAAAAACATCCCCAGCATCAAGGACTACGATTAATTTCATCCACTCTCAATTTGTCCACTTGCTCCATTCCAAGACCCCAAAGCAAGAACTCCACTCCAAACCTTGCCATAGCAAGTGGTTCCTTGGGGGTTAGAGATAAACCTCAAAGTTTTCTTAATGAAATATAACATCCTGTTAAACAGGATCCCCCAGCTCAAGACCATTCAGACTGAGGGAGAAGGATATTGGGAAACACTGAGCACGTGGACTTCATGAGCAAGGAATATAGTTAGGACCGATGTGCACTACCTCTTTCCTAGGGTTGGGAATTAGGAACTAGACAGTATAATTTAAGATGAGAGGAGAGAGATTTAATAAGAACTTGAGGGGCAATGTTTTCACCCAGAGGGTGGTCAGTATATGAAATGAGCTGCTAGACAAATTGATTGAGGCTGGTACATTAAAGGCACTTGGAGAGATACATGGATGGGAAAAGGTTAGAGTGTTGGAGGCCAAATGTGGGTGAGTGGAGCTGGTTTAGATGGGAATCTAGGTTAGTGTGGGCCAGCTGAATGGGTGGAATTGTTTCCATCCTCTTTGACAGAGTGGGAGAAGAATGCACTATTACAAGCAACTCACCAACCTATCTCCTCCCACCTGTGGCAGAGACTGTAGAATCTAAAGGGGGTGCTTCACTCCCCACAGAACATACAGGACAGGAAAGGTATAATGTCACCACTGACTCTAAAAGAAGAGTGAGCATTCTAGATCAATACCTTTGAATTCCATGTTCACCCTGGTCAAAACAGTCATTAATGGACACATGCATACATGTGCCTATGTACAACCCTTGATTAATACAATGCATGTTAAAGGTCGTTAGGGTATTTGTAAACGTGAGAAAGTCTGCAGATACTGGAAATGGGGTATTATCACTGGCTGAACGTTCTTCGGACAGATACACCTTTTCAGGTTCCTGCATCTATTAACTGATGTAATGTGTCCTTTATAAGGAGTATGATGTATTGCCAAAGGTGCTATAATGAAGCATGGAAAGAAAATGTTTTGTGAGCTTGGACAGGGTTCAGAGTATGTTCACGAGAATGATTCCAGGAATGAAAGGGTTACCATATGAGGACTGATTGATGTTCTCTGGGCCTGAATTCCCTCGAATTCAGAAGAAGGGGCTTGGGGGTGGGATCTCATTGAAAGCTATTGAATATTGAAAGGCCTTGATAGAGTGGATGTGGAGAGAATGTTTCCTATGGTGGGTGAGTTCAGAACCAGTGGGCACAGTCTCAGAATACAGAGAAGTCCATTTAGAATGGAGATGAGGAGGAATTTCTTTAGCCAGAGAGTGGTAAATCTGTGGAATTCATTGCCACAGGCGGCTGTGGAGGCCAAGTCTTTGGGTATATTTAAGGCAGAGGTTGATAGATTTGTGATTAGTCATGGCAGGAAGGATTACAGTGAGAAGGCAAGAGATTGGGGATGAGAGGGGAAGTGGATCAGTCATAACTAAAGGACGGAGCAGACTTGGTGGGTCGAATGGCCCAATCCTGCTCCTATAGCTATCATCTTAATGAAGAACTGTGATTCTTTGCTATTCTTCCTGGTGGCTGGCATTTAATGAATATGGTGGGACTGGCAGCTCATAGAGTCATCGGCTTTGCCAATGGTCAGGACTGAACCCAGGATTCCACCAACTTTAACAGCCTGATTGCCTGAGAAACAGATTTTGATGTGTTGCTCACTGATCGCCTTGGCAGGAGGGCTTGCTGGCAACTTGAAATGATCCAAAAGTAGATTTGACATTGTTTGCCAGTGAAGTATTTTTGTCTGGAATGCTGGTGTAAAGCTCCCTGCCGCCACTGGACTGCTGTTCAGGAACTATTTTTTTTTACAGGAGGTGTAAGTGGTAAGAATAGCTTTGATTGACGGCTACAGAAAGCATTTCTCACCTGGGCATGCTGCAGGACGAGCCCCACCCCTCGTTCCAACGGTCCTGTCGAATGTCGCAGATTAGATCCTCTGTGAATATCTTCAATCGATTTAATTGACAGAGACCCTGGCTGGCCTGATCCCATTTCTGCTGATTGGTAAATATTTGGTACAGCATCAGCACGGGCCTGGAATAGAGTGAGGTTCTCATATTCGTCTCTCTCTTTGCTTCAGGTAATTGAAGCAGGAGAGCCGACATGTCCATTGAAACTCTGTCTCCGGCATTCATTTCCTGCTTGTTTGTGCAGCTGCAGTGTGACACAGGACTAAAGGCGACTTCCGTAGCCATAGATGATTGAACAATGTCAAATTTGGTTACGACGCTAAAAGTAATTGTTAAGCACTATTTCAGATTTCTAGCATCTGCAACGTTTCTACTATAATCTGTGTTTGAAAAACTGAGTTGAGGTTTCACTTTTGTAAATGTCCCTGTAGCTCTTTGTTTTTGGTCTCAAATGAAAATGAGTCTGATTGGGTAGTCAGTTTTTTCTGGATATCGGATTTCAACTGAAGTTTGAAATTTAAATTTAAGTTTGAAGTTTAAGTTTGGCTTCTTTTAGTACATTACAGAATAGTCATTAATATGATATAAAGTCCTCTGCTTCATCAAGTATTTGGGATGACAGCTGTAGTATATCCCAGCTGTTGTATCCAGATGTATGTTGTGAAGCATAATTTCGGGTGCCACAGTGTCTATCTCAGGTTTTTGCTGAACGGAGAATGTTGGAGAAATAGTCCTCTGGAGTTCTGAAGGAATGGGGAAAATAACTTAATGCTTGAAAAAGACATTGTGTCAGAAGTGACTGTATTATGCAATGCTACCTGAATGAAAATTAACTCACAAATTAAAATCGGGGACTCATTCTGTGCATGTTTTTCATTCTGAGTTACTTTGTGACTCTGCCAGGTAACGTACCCCAGTCCCTGGAGGTGTGAGGTCCTGTCCAATAGTGGTCCTCCTGGGTCATCCACAATGGAGTAGGCCACAGGCTAATATTGAGGTAGCAAGTTTTCACATTGCCACATAAAGGGAAGTTATTTTGCCACTAAAGGGTTTCTTAGGATGGTGGTGAACATTGGTAGCTCAGGTTGAGGCATTTGATGTTGTGGTGTTCGTCGAGCTTGGCACCTAGCTTGCAGACGTTACATCACCAGTCGATGATGGTGATCATTGTAAGTGTGTAATAGAGCAATGAACTCACTCATGGGCAAAGTTCCACAGTGAGGTAAATGACTGGACAATGTGCTTTAATGGGGTTGTGGGGTAAATGTTAGTTTGTGCACAAGAGAAATCTCTTACCTTGGGCAGAGGCATAGAATTTTTTTAAATTTTATATATCTACCACTGAGAATGGGAAGGGGTCAGGGAGAGGGAATTATGGTTGAGGAAAGGGGAGGGGAGGGAGCAGGAAGCATCAGAGAGACATTCTGTGATGCTCTATTCTTTAGAATCAAATGACCTTGCCTAGTGTCTCAGGGCTGGGTATATTTGCACCCCCCCCCCACCCTTGGCACTCTTTCTTTGTCGTCTGTCGAACACCTCTGCTGCGGCATTCCCCCTTTGCCATTCCCACCATTCCCACCATTCCCACATCTTCTGCTCCCGCCAGATTTACAAACTTGCTCCCTGCTCCACATTGACCTCTTGTGGAGACCATTGCCTGCTCCTTAATTACACTGTAGGTGGGATGGGTTCCTGCCACAGAGTTTTGACCTGAAACTTTGACAGATCTTTTCCCCTCACAAAAGCAACTTGAGCTGCTGAGTTCATCCAGCAGACTGTTTGTCGCTCCAAATTCTAGTGTGTGTGTATATATATATATATATATATATCTTCTTTGGTTGTCCATTGGAATCCGATGACGACGTCCACTCCTTTAACGTTGAGATCTTTGATGACTATACAGTCCTATGCTGGACCCACAAGTTCTATTGCAGTTGGGACATGTATATGTGGTAGTAGTGGTGGTACTGGTGGTAGTGATGGCAACGATGGCTGCATTTCTCCTGGCTCTTTTCTGCTGTCTTCTGATTGTTCTTTCCATCTCCAGAATATGAACCCCATCCCTACACAGTTGTTGCCAAGTGTTACAATCAGCAGCAACATCCTCCAGGTCCTCAGGTCTGATCTTGCACTTCCTTAAAGCATTCTTCATCTGATCCTTATAGCACTTCTTCAGCCTTATAGACAGAAACACACACACACACCACCCCCCCCCACCCCCCAATCCTAACCAACAATGCACCAATGTGTCTTCAGGAAATTCCCGATATTGGTTGTGTTTTAAACTTTCACTCGTTTGAATCTTAACTAATTGTCTCACTTGAAGTGTTGTTCAGATTTATCTGTTCTATTTTTTCTTGCTGAGGTAAAAACTTCATGAAGACTTCTCTCACTTCCTGTCCTCTCAGTCTGAGGAGGTTTGGTGACCAAAGGAGTGGGGAGACTGAAGGAGGCAGTTAGCTGAAGAGGAGAGGCAATTGACGGAGGAGATCTGGGTGCTGGGGAAGGGAAGAAGGTAGCCATTTGATTGTGATTATGTGTCTGCATTCAAGATGAATGTATATAGACACACAACCATACCTTACTCTGCACTGTTAAACGTGTGTGTGTGTGTATATATATATATCTGTATGTATGTGTGTGTGTGTTTGTACATGTGTACGTACTATAGAACTTGGCCTCCGGTTGTTTTGCACTCATAATTTTATATAATTTGGACAGATTTGCTGGTTATTACACTCTGGACAGTTATGAAGATTATTATAAGAGTATTATTTGCCAGTTGCCTGTGGTTGTTGTCCCCCAACCTATCGCGCCTATTGACCACTTCCTTGAGGATGACACGTAGATTATTTCAGCAGGCTTAACATAAATCCCACAGAAACATCTAGACAGCTGGTTAATCCTTGACCCTATTCTGACATTCAAGAACTAGTGAAAATACATCAAAAAGATAAATACTATAAAAGTAAAAATGGAGAATTATAAATATTGTAATATAAATAAATATGTTAGTTGGAAAAAAAACCTAAATTACCTGTAATTTACTACTTTTACTTGTTTAATTCCTCTGCATTGAAGAGGATGGAATTGCACCTGGTCAGGCTGACAGCATTTTGATGGGTTGATTTCCTGGTTTAACTACTGGGAATTCATGGAACTGATTATTAAAATATATATATATATATAGATTTATAACAACCTCAGGTGAAGAAGAGTTTGGATTTTATTTTTTACTTCAGGGTGATATTGCCTAGTTTGAAGGAGACTTTAAACATTCATTCTGTTTCTCCCTCCTCATCTGGTCTCTGAACTGAATATCTAAACATTTATTTTGGAAACTTGCTTTTTTTAAACTAAAATGTTTGCAGCAGCTGTGGAAAGGGAACTGTTTCAGGTCTGCTGTTCTTCGGTGGCAGAGAAGGTGGGGGATTGATGAGTTGAAGAAAGGAAAGGGTGAATGTGAACTGCCATTGACATTTATTTCACAGAGTGTTGGCAGCAATTTTTATTTCTGTTTCACATTTCCAACTTTTGCAAACTTTGAATTCACCAGTATAGTTTTACAAGTTCTATTGTGCTCAATAAAGTGATAATCAAGGCATCTTTTATGCTTCAAGCTAGCCATTGCTGGTTATAACTTATTATTAGCCATTCTGGAGTAGATGGATTTAGCTACAGGAATAGTCTGGGGCTGCTTTCATAGATGGCTGAGGGTTGACCTTACAGAAGTTTCTAAAATAATGAGGGACATAGATTTTTTCCAAAATTGGGTGAGTCTAAAACTTGAAGACATAGTCCTAGAGTTAGAGGAAAGATTTAAAGGTGATTAAAGGTGTTTTTCTCACACAGGGTGGTTGGTATAGGCGTCAAATAGTTGGAGATGCTAGGGGCATTTGGACAAGTACATGGATAAAACAGCATTGATTAGCACAGATAGGTCCCTTGGTTGTCATGGTAATTTCCATGATGTATAGTATGGCTGTAAAACCTGTCTCCACCTTTAAGCAGGGAGGAGATAGGGAAATTATTTTCTCATAATGGAACTACTTTCCATGCTCCTGAGCCTGTGAATATGGTTGCAACAATGCTTGAATATAACGGAGGTGTCCTAACAGATGCACAGGAAACTTGCACACTGTTCCTCTCCAAAATATGGGTAGGAAAATTACCCCCTGAACCCCTAAGATTGCTCAGTTCTTCCTCTTTCTTCGGTAGTTTGCCTAGCTCTGCATACATTCTGTTCCTTCTCCATTCGTGCCACCTTTAGAAGAGAGTGTTAATAAGGAGACACCTTTCAGATTAAGACCCAGTCAGGCTAAAAACTCTAGTGGCACAACACTCGGCTCTGTGGTGTGTATTATTTGGGCACAGAGGGTACAGTTTCACTTCCAGGTTGGAGTACATGGGCACACCTCTTACTGCCATAAATTATGGTAGCCCTTTGGTAATTTGCTTTATTAATTTCACATCAATAGTAAACTAATTTCCATTACTCTCTGCCCTACCCCAGGCTGCAGTACTTTCAAAAATAGTGTTAAGTAATAAATAAATAATTCAATCATCTTCTATGATTGCCATTTCCATTTGTCATCCATGATTACATACAGCGCCAAGAGACAGGAAAAGCTTTTGTTTGTGTGTCATTGAGACAGATCATTCTGCACGTAAGTACAGTGGATTCCGGTTTGTGGGTTAATTTGGGCCATTGGTTAATCAGGGCTGCCACTCTTTTGGAACAACTGTTAAAGGACAAGAACTAATTAAGAAAATAGCTGGGATTCCCTTCATTTATTTGGGACACACTGCTGCTTAATTGGGACAGGAGACTGTTGCCGAACAGTTCCTACCTAGTGTCAGTCGTGAACGCTTGTGTGACTGTTAGACACTATACCTTGCTTAGATAGTTTTTAAATACTATCAGTTGCATGTATTTGTGTTCAAAGTGTGGTGATTTTTGTCACTGATAGTTGACGAGAAGTAAGCAGTAGGACAAACCAGAACCGGTTTGTTCACTGCGGTTTCGATCATCCCAGCTTGGAGATGCCAGAGATAACCGGGAGTGCAAATGCAATGATTTCACTACTTCAACACGTTAGGAACTACGAAGAATTAGTATGGACAATTATTTTGAATGTTGCAATGAAAATGAAGATTTGGAGGATGCAATCATCGTAAGTATTGTATAAAGACAGTCCATTATCTCAACTAGGTGTCTGCACTAGTTTTGTTCATTTCCAGTCAACCAAATGAACATGGCAGCGTACACTCAATATATTCCTCTGTCAGTAACTGTTAGGAACTAATACACAGTTTTATAGTACAGTAATAGTATTGGTAGTGTTCTAATTTGTTCTGTATTTTATTTAAATGCATAATGTGTTATTCCATTAAACAATAGCTTTTTTTTGGTACCTTTTTTTAGCTATTTCCTTCAAATTTAAGCTAATTGGGAAAGCTACTTAATTGGGCCAAAATGTACTGTCTTGATGTGTCCCATTTAACTATATGTCGAAGTAAAATGGGGATAAAAACAAGGCAGAATATAGTGTTACACTCACAGTGTTAAATTCAAAAAGACGGCATACATCATTAAGGACCCCCCCCCATCACCCTGGACATGCCTTCTTGTTACTACCATCAGAGAGCAAGTACAGGAGCCTGAAGATTAATGAGCAGCTTCTTCCCCTCTGCCATGAAATTTCTGAACCTAACCTCACTATGTTTGATTGCTTTTTGTACTACTTATCTAATTATTTAATATCCTGTTTATATCTAATTACAATTTATAGTATACTTTATGTATTGCAGTGTACTACTGCTGCAGAACAGCAGATTTCATGACGAGTCAGTGATAATGAGCCAGATTCCTGTCAGTTTAGGTAGACCAGTGAAGTGCAAGGCCATAACAAGGTAGGATAAGAGATCCAGAGCTTATCTTTATCATGAGCCGAATGGCCCTGTTCTGCTCCTATGATTTATAGTCTTATGGTACAAGAAGCCCGTTCAGACTCACCTGACCTGCTGAAGGGTCTTGGCCCAAAACATCGACTGTACTCTTTTCCGTAGATGCTGCCTGGCCTGCTGAGTTCCTCCAGCATTTTGTGTGTGTTGCTTTGATTTCCAGCATCTGCAGATTTTCTCTTGTTTGAGTCTGGTGGAATGTGCTTGCAAGCTTTTGTATCTTCTCCCTAATGGAAGTTGTGAAAAGGGAGTGACCTGCAAGGGATAGATCTTTGATTATGTGGCTTTCCCAAGGCAGTGGGAAATACAGATGAATATCAAGGTGGGGGAGGGGGTGGTGGCTGCTTTTTGTGACCCACCAGGCTACATTCACAACCCTCTGCAATTTCATGCAGTCTTTGGCAGAGCAGTTGCCATGTCAAGCTGTGATACACCTGGATAGGATGTGATGCACCATCAATAACTCTCTGAGACGTGGGTTAAGGTAGGCTTTATTGGCTGGAAGAAAGCACAAGCAGCAAGTGACCATCACACAACATCCTGGAGACTGAGGAAGGGTCTGTGGCTCCAAATGCCTTTATACCAGGATCTGTGGGAGGAGCCACGGTCAGTGGGAGGGGCCACAGGAGCAGTCAGCAGGGGGCGTGTCCAGACAGGTATATGTAGTTCACCACAGGATGCTAATCTTTTTTCACAGGTCTCAAGTGCAGCCTTTGGAAATAAGCAGAACCTAATAAGCCCAAAAATGTAGGTGGTACAAATTCAGAACTATCTATTAGCTACTTCCTACTTGAGTTCTGAGGTAGTCTTACTTTTCCAATGGAGTGGCCTAGGCTAGAAGCCTGTGAGCTCGACTTTTGCTGGAGTGACAGTTAAAGGCAGCAAGAACAGGCTGAAATAAGATATGGGCTTCATTCCTTTGGGCAAAAAATAACAGAAGCAGTGTAGTTGAATGTTTGTGGATTACAAATCTCTTCTAAACTTAACCAGGTGTTTGCAATATTGGATATTATAAATACTTAATTCTGAATTTCAGATATTTAATTTGGCATTTAGTGGCAGAACCTCAGGGACTTTCAGAGCCAGGCTGTCACAAGCAGCAGGCAGGTAGACAACTCCTATGCTCCATTCATGTGATGGAGGCAGTATAATATTTATGCGAGTACCAGTGACGTTGGGATGCATTTGATGACTGTTTGAAGTGAATGTCACATTGCTGCCGAAATTAGAATCAGCACCAAAGTGTGTGTGTGTGTGTGTGTGTTTTCAAGAGACTACAGGCACTAGAATCTGGAGCATCAATCTGGTGGAGGAACTCAGTGGGTCAAGCAGCATCTGTGGTGAAGAATTGTGGATGTTTTGGATCAAAGCCTTGAATCAGATACTTTTACTTTATTTATTTACTGCCTGTTATGCTGCCAGCATTGAGAGCAGCAATGAAAGTCCTCCATCTTTGTCTGTCCTTGACCCCAGAGTCCTCATTGCTATCTCTACAGTATGGCTCCAAATTGTCTTTGGTCTCCTGCGTTTCCTTCTCCCTTCTGGGGTCCAATGAGGTGCTGCCTTGATGATGGAGTTGCCCCCTTCTCATCACATGCCAGTCCACCAGTCCATCCCCATTGTTTTCTCATGGTGATTGCAGTCATGTCCTCTTGATGACACTGAAGGAGTAGGGCATTTCTGGAGATCATTCTTGGTTAGAGAAAAATGGAGGCTGGTGGTGTGGAGTGACAGCAACTTGGCAAGGTCACTCTCTGTCATGCGGTAGCATTCCAACCCGTGCAAGAGTGTGGACGAACACAGCTTCACCTCGGTGTGGGTGCATCAGGACACACTGCATCATAAAGAGCGGATGTGAGAGTCACAGGGTTCTCTAGGTGGCTTTCTGTGTGTGTGTGCGTGCGTACGTGCGTGCGTGTGTGTGTGTGTGTGTGTGTGTGTGTGTGTTTATCGTGCAATAACAATGTCTTCTCATGTTGCTGTTTATTGATTGGTAGAGGGAGTTGTCCTGTATACATCATATTAAGTAATTACTCTTGTCTTTTAAATTAAGTTAGCGATTGTAGTAGGGGTAGGGAAAGAACAAATGAGTTCACATGTAATTTGTCACATCCAAGTCACTGGGCTCCCCCAATAGGGTGAAGTGACTAATCTCACAGTCCTCATGAATAACTGAATGTGAAATTCATTGTCCTTGGCCTGTTTGAGGACAGTTTTCATTCAGCTTCAACGGGAGCTTGCCTAGACTGTAGCTGGTGTCCTGTCATTTCATAGATGTTTGTGTGGCTATGTCACCTGGCTCCTTGCGTGCTTGACCTTCTCGATCCTGGAGAGAATCCCATCATTCCTGCCTGTGACCATCAAACTTTACAACTCCTCCCTCAGAGTGTCAGACACCCTGAGCCAATAGGCTGGACTTATTTCCACTTGGCATAATTTACTTATTATTATTTAATTATTTATGGTTTTATATTGCTATATTTCTACACTATTCTTGGTTGGTGCGACTGTAACGAAACCCAATTTCCCTCGGGATCAATAAAGTATGTCTGTCTGTCTCCCCTTCACTGTCTCCCACTGACAGGTTGGATCTGTGGTTACCATACCATCTGCATCAAATGTATCCTTCCCTTCCTCATCGGCTGGGGAATCACTTTCACAGTTGGGACCTACAGGTTAAACCAGTCATGTGTAGGGAAACTCCAGTCCTGAAAGCACTCACTCCACCGGGGGTCACTAGGGCTCAAGTACTTTAAGGCCGTTACCACACGACAGGGTGAGGATGACTGGAGTGAACTATCCCCTCCCTGCTTCCCCCAAAACAGAATACCAAATTCAGTGGAGATGGACGAGTTGCCCCAACGGTCTTTCCCCTTGCTATTGCAGGGGGCCAGTATTGATTGTATGCTGTCTGCAGCGTGGGCTGGAGTCCTCTTACAAACCCGGCAATCTGACACAATGGCCTTGTTTTCATATCCTTACGCCATCCACAGGAACGTGTTATAGAACCTGCCACTGCAGCTCAGCATCATCACCACTGCCGTCGGCGCCCGCCACTTCGCCATTCTGCAGTGTAGGGAGACGCATGCTTACACCCTCTTGGTTAATCATTAGACATGTCATTCCCAGTTCCCCCGGTAACACTACCCACAGACTATTCCCTGGTCCACTCGCCACAGTCTCGCCCTGTTCCACTGGCCCCTATGATCGCTGCACCCAAACCTTCCCCAGTTCTTCCAAATCCACCTCCTCGAGCTTCAGAGGGTCTGACACTGCGAAATTCTGGGACACTTGGCACCCACCCAGTCTCGACGGCTGGGAGTTTAGGTGGTCCACTGCTTGCTGCAGCACACCCAAGAAAGGGTCAAGAGCTTAATTTGCTGCTTCAGCAGCCAATTCATGCATTCGTGTGTTGGATCAGCCCCATTGCCTGCAGCTAGTATGGGATGTGAAACATCCACAAAACGGCAGATTCTGGGCCCAGTCCTGGACCTTTGCTCCCACAAAATGTGAGCCATTGTCTGATTGAATCTCCCAGGAGATCCCTTACATGGATGACAAACGCTGTAACCCTTTTATTGTGTTTTTCTAGTCAGCATGGTCAGTCACATGGCCCTGCCACTAGGACTCCCGAACATGGTCAGCATTTAGCCTTGAGTGAGTCGCAGACCAGCTCAGAGAACCTCGCAACTTCTGCAAATTTGTATCTACTGTGTTTTTTTATGACAGGGCGTCTTCATCTTGTGTATTTAATCATGTTAACTAAAACAGAGTAAAGATTTGCTGATGAGGTATTAAAATAGATAGCAATACATAACAATGTCATTCTCAACGGTAATTCATCACCTTAAACACTTTAAGATGTTTCTGTTTAAAACTTGCAAAGCAAGTACAATTATTTACATTAAGCTATTTTTAAATATTCTAAAGTGCTGAGCAGGATGGGTAATTTGCATAATCATCGCAAGCGTTTTGACATGTACTTCTGATGGATGAATTTAATGACATGGCTGTCTATTGAGTTAACTCAAAGCTGCAGCTATTTTTAGTTGTTTCAGCAACAGAACAGTCTCCTAATGACCCGATGTCCCATCATCCCTTGCTTGACACATCAAATTCTGTGAATAATCCAACCAAGACTGTCTCATTGTTGAAATATTGCACTCAGAAAAAGACTCCTTGCGTCACAACTGGAACAAGAGACTAAAATACTTATTCTCGAGTTAGTGTAAATATCTAGCGATATCCTGAGGAATGTTTAAGTATTTCTTATATGCTGTTTCATTGAATTAGTGTACCAAATGTTAGAAATTCTGTCTTTTTTTGTGCATTCGTGAATTGTGAAAGGGTAGTCTGGATAGTAAGCATTATTTGAGATATCATAATTGGCTTTAGAACCTGGTCAAAGAGAAAATGACCTGAGATTGTTATAATCTTGAGCACAATCCTGTGTTTCCTGCTGCAGGGCGCAGTTCCTGTGAAATGTTCATAATCTGAGCAGTACGCAAGTCGAAAATGTAGCCCTGCACCGAGCTCCCACAAAGCAAAAGATACCTGAGGCCCTGTAGCAGCTAGCAAATCCACTCTCCCAGTCAGTCTCCCAAATGCGCATTTGTATGTATGGGTTGTACATAAGCAGGAGAGGTCCTGTTTCCTGCTAATTGGTCACGTGTTTCATGCTACCCTGTCCTATGTTTCTGCTGCACAAAAGCATAAGAAAGTAGGAACAGGAGTACTCACCAAGTGGCTCGAGCTTGCCCCTCTATTCAATATGATGATGACTGACATATGCTGGACCCAAATCTCCTGCCTCAATCTTTCAAATATTACTCCATCTCCACTTTAAGCCTATCTAATGACCGGGCCTCGAACATCCACTGGGGCAGAGAACCCTCGGATTCACTATCCTCATAGGTGTCCGTACATATGAGCAGCCATGCATGCAGTGCAGTAACGTGCAAGCTGAGTGCATGCTTTGTTCAGTGATCTTAAGAGTGAGGAGTGAATCTGTTTCAAAGATGCATTGAGTAGTGTGACATAGAGATTGGTCCTTCAGCCCAACATGATCATGCTGGCCCATTGAGACCTTTGTGGTGCTTCTGCTGCTGTGGGTGGGTGGAGGGGGTCCACTCTTCTCCTGCTGCTTGTGTGAAGGGGGGTGGTGCTTCAAGGCTTTCATGTTTTTATTATTCATTCTGTAGGGGTGTCTTGTTTTGTGGATGTCTGTGAAGAGTACGAATTTCAGGTTGCATCCTGTATGCATTCTCTGATATTAAATGAACCCTTGGCCCCTTTATTTTTACTAATCCCATTTGCCCAAATTAAGTCCATGTCTTTCTATGCCTTTGCCCAGTTAAGAGCCTGTCGAAATGCTGCTTAGATGTTTTCACTGGTTTAGATGCAACCACCTTTTCTTGCAGCACGTTCCAGATATCAACCACACTCTGTGTAAACTGTAGGTACTTGGATTTTCAGAAAGTCTTTGACAAGCCGCCACGCGTGAGGCTGCTAAAGAAGATAAGAGCCCATGGTGCTACAGGAAAGATACCCAGTATGGATAAGAATGGGCTGACTTGCAGGAGGCAGAGAGTTGGAATAAAGGAGGTCTTTTCTGGTTGGCTGCTGGTGACCAGTGGTGTTCTGCAGACTGCTTCTTTTTACGTTTTCTGTCAGTGATGCGGATGACGGAAATGATGGCTTTGTGGCCAAGTTTGCGAATGATGTGAAGATAGGTGGAGGGGCAGCTAGTGTTGAGGAAGCAGAGAGTCTGCAGAACAACTTGAATTAGGAGAATGAGCAGATGGAATACAGTGTGGGGAAGTCTGGCCATGCAGTTTGGTAGAAGGAATAATGGCATATTTTCTAAATGGAGGGAATTTGGAAATCTGAAATACAAAGGGACTTGGGAAAGCTTGTATGGGTTTCCCTAAAGGTAAACTTGTAGGTTGAATTGGTGGTAAGGAAGGCAAATGCAATGTTAACATTCATTTTGAGAGGAGTAGAGTATAAAAGCAAGGGTGTAATAGTCCCTATATACCTCCATTCCCCACCGAGATGGTCTCGAAGCTCTTCGCTTTTTGGATTCCAGACCTAACCAATTCCCCTCTACCGCCACTCTCCTCCGTCTAGTTCTTACTCTCAATAATTTCTCCTTTGGCTCCTCCCACTTACTCCAAACCAAGGGTGTAGCCATGGGCACCCGTATGGGTCCCAGTTATGCCTGCCTTTTTGTTGGCTTTGTGGAACAGTCCATGTTCCAAGTCTATACGGGTATCCGTCCCCCTCTTTTCCTTTGCTACATCGACGACTGCATTAGTGCTGCCTCCTGCACGCATGCTGAGCTCATTGACTTCATTAACTTTGCCTCCAACTTTCACCCTGCCCTCAAATTTACCTGGTCCATTTCCGACACCTCCCTCCCCTTTCTTGATCTTTCTGTCTCCATCTCTACTGATATCTACTATAAACCTACAGACTCTCACAGCTACCTGGACTATTCCTCTTCCCACCCTGTCTCTTGCAAAAATGCTATCCCCTTCTCACAATTCCTCCATTTCCGCCGCATCTGCTCTCAGGATGAGGCTTTTCATTCCCGGACAAAGGAGATGTCTTCCTTTTTTAAACAAAGGAAGAACTTTGTTTAAGAGTTTTTATAGAGTTTTTTATAGAGTTCCTTCTTCCACCATCAACTCTGCTCTCAAATGCATCTCTCCCACTTCCCGCACATCTGCCCTCACCCCATCCTCCCGCCACCCCCCTCGGGATAGGGTTCCCCTTGTCCTCACATACCACCCCACCGGCCTCCAGGTCCAACGTATAATTCTCCGTAACTTCCGCCACCTCCAACGGGATCCCACTACCAAGCACATCTTTCCCTCCCCCCCCCCTTTCTGCTTTCCGCAGGGATTGCTCCCTACGCGACTCCCTTCTCCACTTGCCCCCCCCCCCCCCCCCATCCCTTCCCACCGATCTCCCTCCTGGCACTTATCCTTGTAAACGGAACAAGTGCTATACCTGCCCTTACACTTCCTCCCTCATCACCATTCAGGGCCCCAGACAGTCCTTCCAGGTGAGGCGACACTTCACCTGTGAGTCGGCTGGTGTGGTATACTGCGTCCGGTGCTTCCAGTGTGGCCTTTTATATATTGGTGAGACCCGACGCAGACTGGGAGACCGTTTCGCTGAACACCTATGCTCGGTCCACCAGAAAAAGCAGGATCTCCCAGTGGCCACACATTTTAATTCCACATCCCATCCCCATTCTGATATGTCTATCCATGGCCTCCTCTACTGTCAAAATGAATCCAAACTCAGGTTGGAAAAACAACACCTTATATACCGGCTGGGTAGCCTCCAACCTGATGGCATGAACATTGACTTCTCTAACTTCCATTAATGCCCCTCCTCCCCTTCTTACCCCATCCCTGACATATTTAGTTGTTTGCCTGTTCTCCATCTCCCTCTGGTGCTCCCCCCTCCCCCACTTTCTTTCTCCTGAGGCTTCCCGTCCCATGATCCTTTCCCTTCTCCAGCTCTGTATCACTTTCGCCAATCACCTTTCCAGCTCTTAGCTTCATCCCACCCCCTCCGGTCTTCTCCTATCATTTCACATTTCCCCCTCCCCCCCGCTACTTTCAAATCTCTTACTACCTTTACTTTTGGTTTGTCCTGATGAAGGGTCTTGGCCCGAAACGTCGACATCGCTTCTCCTATAGATGCTGCCTGGCCTGCTGTGTTCCACCAGCACTTTGTGTGTGTTGTTGGTGTAATAGTGAGGCTGCATAAGTTATTGGCCAAACCGAGCTTGGAGTATTGTTAGCAGTTTTACCTAAGAAAAGATGTGCTGGCATTAGAGAGGGTCTAGGTTCTTGAGAATGATTCTGGGAATGAAAGAGTTAATGTATGAGGAGCATTAGATAGGTCTGGGCTGTTCTCGCTGGAGTTCAGAAGAATGAAAGAAAGATCTGATTGAAACCTATTGAATACTGAAAAACCAAGATCGAGTGGATGTAGAGAGGATATTTCACACAGTGGGAGAGTCTGAGACCAGAGGGTGCAGCCTCAGAATGATGCCCATTTAGAACAGAGATTAGGAAAAATTTCTTCAGCCAGAGGGAGATGAATTTGTAGAATTCTTTGCCGCAGATGGATGTGCAGGTGTACTCACTGGGTATATTTAAGACAGAGGTTGATAGATTCTTGATTAATCAGGGCATCAAAGGTTACAGGGAGACGGCAGGAAAATGGAGTTGAGAAGGATGGCAAGATGGAATAGCGGAGCTCCTTTGTCTTATAGTCTAAACACAAAACCTAGCTCTCTGGTTCCATTAAAACTCTCCTTTCACCTTAAGTGCTGTCTTACTTTTGATACCGTACCATGAGGAAAAAGATTTTGACTGTCTACACGATATTTCCAGTCTAACGCTTCAGTGCGGTACCGAGGTGGCACTGAACTGCCAGCAGTACCTTCGTTTTGCTTGAGATGTTAAACTGAGATTGTTTGCCCTCTTGGCTAACGTAAACATGAATTCAGATGACTCCATTTAAGAAAGTCTACAGCACAATACAGGCCTTTCGGCCCATAATGCTGTGCCGAACATGTCCTTACTTTAGAAATTACCCAGGGTTATCCATAGCTCTCTATTTTCCTAAGCTCCATGTACCTGTCCAGGAGCTTCTTAAAAGACCCTCTCATATCCGCCCCCACTTAAGTGAACACTGAGTTTGTAGTGAGATCAATTTAGGATAAAGGCTTGCGTTTATCCTTCATTAATACCACAAAAAGAGACTAATCTGTCATTTATTACATTATTTCAGTGAACAAATTGACATGTGAATTTTCCTGTAAGGGTAATTATATTTCACAAGTACTTCCTTGTCTGGGTATACTTTGATCCATCCCACGAATATTAGAGGCAATACATAAACAGTTACTGGCCTGTCTTTTCATAATGTAATTATCACTGAGCTAAGTAGACTTGTTAGCAAAGATATCAAGCAATAGAAATGGAATCATGTGCCTTCTGTTGATAAATGCCCCGCACCTAACAAAATGGTAAAAGGTACCAAAGGCTATTGTGAGTGTTGGTGCACCCATATAAATAATAGTATCAGCAAAAATGTGGTTTCTGACAAATAGTTTTGACCTGAAATGTTAATTTTTTTTCTCACTCCACATATATTACCTGAATGCTGAGCGTTTCCAGGATTTTCTAGATATTTTTTGGATTTCTAGCATATGCAGTTTCTTTTTCATTTTAATTTCTTGTTGCTCACGGTGTCCCATTTTGAACAGTATTCTGCTCAGCTAAATGGGTTAGACAACTATAAACATGCCACGACCTTACAACAAGAGCATATGTTAACAGAATTCCTGTCAAGCCTTATAGGAGAATATGCAGAATTACAAAAGGTTAAAAAAATCAATTGGTGAAGGTTCATCAAGAGTATCTTTCCAAGGCTCTGGCCTCTTTATTACTGAAGTGAGACGAAAAACTAAAATTATTTTTCATTGGAGAATAAAGGATTAATAGTTATAAGAGGCATATGTATTAACAGCTGTGAAGGCAGGGCAATTATTTAACTGCTGTGGAGAGCTCAGTATAGCCATATTTCCACATTAGAAAGGAGGCAATATTTCCCTGCCCACTACTCTATCATTCCTCCAAGACTTTAACTTTTGACCTGCAGTGTCGAAAACAGTAAAAGTGTGATTAATTCTTTAGGAACAAGGATCGATAAATATCTGTTGGACAGGACTGAATCCTGTGCAGATGAGTAGATGGTTTCTGTGGCTGCTTCATTTTGTGTGATTATACTTATGGCCTTGAGTGTTGATTGTTAAAACTGAACGGTGTGGTGAAAACATGTGAGATTGCCTTGCTTTGGGAGAGATTTCATATCCTCGTCGTCCTTCAGCTTGTAGCTGTGGCTTCTGCCTTTGATTGAACGAGGTAACAGGAGTCTGTTTTCAGTTGTTGGAGAGAAATTTGACAGGACCATTGATCTTTACTGTTCCATGTTTTCAATTTGTGGTGAAAAAGGCCATTCTTCTTTTTGAACAGGTGCAGGGTAGTCTGGCCAGATGGTTGGTATTTCTTACTTACTCATGTATCTTGGATGCTTATCCACTCAAAGTCACTTGCAGTATTTGAATAGCCATGGACTGTCCAAAGATGGAATATGCAGTTGGTTCTATTTATTATCAGAGAATGTCTACAATATTCATCCTGAAATTCTTACTCTGCACGGACATCCATGAAGCAGAAAAAAAAATGCAAAGAATGAATGACAGGAAAACGTTAGGGCCCCGAAGCCCCTCCCTGAGCAAGCAGCAGCAAAGCATCAACCTCCTCCACCCTACCACCACCCATTAGTGCCCACCACTCATCAAGCAACAGCAATGCCCCCAAAGAGAGACCATAATCTGCAGTCAATAAAAACTGTTGTTTACCCAACAGTCCAACATGCCGCAGTCTCTCTCTCTCTCTCTCACTAACAAGGGACAGAGAGGTGTGACCATTTCACAGTGAAAGTAGAGATTAATGAACAGTCACTGTTATGGTGTTACAATCTGCTGCAGTTCTTTTTTTCCAAGTTCTCTGACTCAAGAATCATCAGCAAACTCTCCCCACAATTGAGATGCTCGACTACAGAGATCTCTGTCCACAGCATGTTGCCGCCGTAAAATCCTGCATGCTCCTTCTCCTGTGATGCTGCAGTCAGGGGCAGCAGCCTGGAATCAGCCATCCTCAGGGCCACACCCTGGAGATGCCATCTTCCATGCCACGCCTGGAGAATGTCGGAAAACGGCCAGTCCAGTGAGCTCCAAGGGCGGGAACTCATTGCTGTGCAAAAACACAATTTGACTGCTGTTGCAGACCAGGGACCTTGATAGAACCCCAGCCACCTTGAAAAGAAAAAAAGAGACATTAAAGAGAAGAATTTAAGCCGTTGCCATGGATGAGGTCGAAGAGGCAGCTATTTGGCGCCATCTTAACTCTGCCCATTGAGCATTTTGTGCACCCCATTCAAGGATTTCCTCTAAATATTCAACCAATGAATTCTTATCGTAACAGAAAAGTAACCAGATAAGAAAAGGTCATTCCTTTGGAGGGCTCAACTTTGAATTGAGTGAACAACTTGGGTAGCTTTGGCAACGCACACAGCAGATTTTCTTATATTTGTGTTTTTGTAGCCTGGGTTTACCCTGGTGGGTTTGGGGAATGTGCTTTTGGTAAACACATCCAAATGTTAATGGCAGGAACAGTAAATGTACTCCTGACAGGTTCATGCAGTAAATAGAGCAAAGAAAATATTTTATCCACTGGGAAACAGCAGCGTATTACATTCATGGCATCTGACAGAGAATGAATTGTGCCTTATGACATTCCGTTGAGAGCAACACAGCGTTTTGCATCTATTTATGAAAGAGCCATGAATGAAATGTATGTTTCATTTCCTTCTTCCCTGTTTTTAGTTGTATCTATAAATAGTGGAATTGTGATCTATTGACACCTCTTCTTCAAAGAACAGTTTTATAATGAGGGTCTGTGTCATCAACATTGACATAATATTGGTTTCTTTGGATTATCCATTCCTAATGTTTTAGGGGAGAATTATTTCTGCTTTAACAAGTGTAACAATGAATTGTTTGTGAAAGCAGGGTGGGAGGTGTAGTTGAGGCTGTGAGAAGATCGAATGGTGCTCGGAGGCAGTGAAGAAGAGAGAGAGAGAGGGAGATAAAGTGATTAATCAGTGTGCTTTTGTGCTGTCCTGGAAGTATCCCATAATTCAGTCCACCCTAATCCATGATTCTGTACCGGTGATGACACTCGTTATTCTCACCAATAGTACGAGAAACGATTTGAGACCATAAGACATTTTGTTCTGGAATGTTTTGAAAAATAAATGATGCATGCTATTATTAATGTGAAGTTACTCAACAACTTGTACTGGGGAAAAGAGCTCCCATGAATGATGACATCCCCTTTGTCGGTGAAAAGTTTGCCTACCATGGTGTAAACCTCCATAAAATGGCAAATCAACCATGACCTTGTAAATTTTATGAAGCAGCTGCCTTTGCTCATTAATCAGCCATTAAAGTCACCACAGAGAGTAAAATCTGACAATTAGCATTGAAGTACTACTTAAATGTTGTTATAATTGTCAATGACTGCCAGTCAGCCTCTCCTGCTCAGAAACTGAATAATTAAAGACATGGAGACTGTTTTAATAGTCAACTTTTGACATATGTCTATAACCTTTTATTTTGTTTTTCTGCATTTTTTGTCGATCCAAACTTTAGACCCTCTCTTTATTTCTATTTCTGTGTCTCTGACTTCAAATTGAATGAACCTACTCTACCCTCTTTGGTCTCCCTCTATTTATGTAAATTTGTGCACCAGCAACCTTGTGAACACCAAAATGATCTGAGCTGTGGCGTGCAGGATATGTTAAGTCTGCCTGCAAAATCTGGCCTGTTAGCAGTTATGGCACACCGGAGCTCAAACAAATAAGTTGTTTTGAAACTAAATGAGCCTTTTAATTTTATACACACAGTGTGAAGGATTCCTCTGCTAGCATCTTCAATCCATCTGTCTTTATATTATAGCAACGGAAGCGTTGGGTAGCGAAAGGTGGATGGAACCCGGATGCTTTTCTAGGTTTTGTAAAAAATCAAATGGCTGCAATTGATTTTAGTAGTTTACCACCATAATAACTTTAAAGAAGAAATTAATTTAATTCTTTTGCTCGCCTTCAATGATGGATCTTCAATGTGAAGATCTAGGTGTTTGAAAATTATATGTAATTCAAAGGAATCATTGTAGATACATTGTAACTATAGAATTGTCTTGCCATTACCTTTGATCTTTAGCATATACAGTAAAATGTCATGTAATATTGGGTCAGGAGGCCTCTTCTTCCAAGAATGTCTCGAGTATGATGCCTGCTTGTTTTGCTGAATAAAGACTTTGTTATCCACCAGCTTCAGTGTTTCCGGTGATCTTATTCCCAGTCACAACACCCAGCTCCTCTCAAAATCTTACTCATCAACTAAACTTGTTCCTTCTGGTCGTGGAACCTCTGTATTGGGAAACGTTTCTTGCTACTATCCCTATCTATGGCTCTCACGTATACTGTATCTCTATCAAATCCTCCTTCCACCCCCCCAGCATCATCTGCTCCATGGAAAAGAAACACAGGCTACGTAGTCCCTCCTTGTAACCGAAACATCCTCCCCTTTTCTTGTGCAATCACTTCCTTAAATCCATAAGTTGACTGGCTACTATAAGTAGTCCTTAGTGTGTAGGTGAATAGTAGAATTGAGAGAGATTAATTGGAATATGAGGAAAATAAAAACAATGGGATGAGTGGGCTGCTTGATTGTTGGTGTGGTCTGTTTGGACTGGAGGCCCTGTTTTCATGGGTTACTACTCTGTGATTGAGTGATGTTCATGCCTTCTAGCTGCACAACAGTGATGCTCAGTGCCATTCATGGCTCAGAAGTGACATTCCCGCTATGGGAATGTGTCTGGGAGGTGGAGACCCCCCCCCCCCCCCGCTTCTCCCATGCTGGAATGGACATTGTGATTCAGAAGTTGATGCTCAGGAGAGGATTAGTGGTTCAGGTCCACACCCCTCTCTGTTGCTCTGTAGTATTAAATGGAAGGTCTTGATGCAAAATATTGCAAGATTAGGTCTGCTAGTGCATTGGAGATCTATCCATTACTGACTTACATGCAAACTAGCCAGTGTGTTCAATATAAAGTCTGACCCTCTGACAAGTATTGGAAAGGCCTGTTTCCATTTTGTTAAGACTTGTTTCCCTGCTTGAAGATCTCTCTGCTTTGTTGTCCACAATTCGTATTTGTGCTTAATTTTTGCAACTCATTTGATAGTTGCATGCTGGCTGATAGTTGCATACATCAGTGTATGTGAATTAGCGTGATGGAAATGTGTGATTCAGATTGCTGTTATATGCCAAGTACACAAGGAAAGATTGGCTCTGCTTGATTTTCATTTTGGCTTCGATTCAGTCATGTAATGCTTAATAGGCAAGGACCACCCAATTGCATTTTCAGACCTATTTATTTCAGGTCCTTCTGAATATGCCCATAAAGGGTAGAAGCTGAATTTCCAAGGGCAAGTCAGGAAGAAGAAATATGTGGGAATCGGATAAATAGACTTCATGGTCAGTTATTGCCAGTCACAGAACAGCCAAAGCCTGAGGTTGCAGAAATTAAGTCAGAAGGGAAAACTGGAAACATAAAAGAAAACAATCAACTTGTCAGAATTGTTGAAGTTACTACCCTCTGTAACATAAACCAGGAAAATCTGGAGAACTATATCAAGGTTACGTTTGGAGACTAAAACAAGAAGCCATAGATTGAAAATGATGAAAGCAAATTAAAGACAGATGTTAACAGGTTCTTTTACTTTTCAGACAGTGGCCTAGAAAATTGTCTGGTGTAGGCAGCACACTGTATAATATTGTTGGTATGTTTTATTCCGATTCTGATACTGGGCTCCAGTGAGTGGGATAGTTTTAGAGGCAGTATATAATGTAATGTGCTGTTACGATATAAAATGAGTTTAGGCACTAATGACTGGGGAAAATTTTCTAGCCAGTAAGTTATCACATGAAATGGCCTTCTCAAAGGAACAGTGAAAACAAATACTTGAAACTTATTTTAGATGTCCTTCAATGACACAGTGGAAAATTTTCAATTTGTTGTTATTCTGGATTCATCAAGTCGGTCATCGACAGTTGAAAATGGAAGTAGCTATGAAAGAAGATTTTAGTCTGACCTTTGGTTTAGGAGGAGATTATCAGGTGGACAGAGAAAAATATTCAAAAATATAATCAAAGTTCTAATATGCCCACTGACTGACTGACTCCTACATGTCTCCAGCCTACGATGCCTCAAAGTGGAGATGCAATATTCAAGATGAGAACAAGTCTTGAACAAGCAGACAGAAGACCCAGTGTCAGTGGCAGAAAGAGTGAAGCACTTCACATGCTACTACTGCTTGACGTACCTCATGCATTTTTCATTGACTGTGGCTCATAACACTTCTTTTAAACTTATGGGACACATATTATGAACTGTGCAGAAGAGGACCTTTGCTTCTTGGAATTCAGTACCCTGGAGAGTTCTGGATGCTTGTTGTTTACCTATTCAAGTATGAGTGGAGATGTTTGGATTCAAAGTGAATCAAAGAATTTTGGAAGGGGAAGTTGAAGTGAGCTTGAGACGTAGCCATAATTGTGTTGGGTGTAGAGGAGATCTGAGGAGTTGTACATCATATTCTTGTGTTATCATATCACAATATCTCCTGCTTCAAGATCTTGTATTTTAATGTGTGAGAAGACAAGGACCAGCCAACCAACAGAATAGACAAGTTGACAGTCTAAAGAAAGTCAATGACTCAGCAGTAGCCCTGAATAAAAGCCACAAGATATACGAGGATTAAAGTGTTTATATAAAAAAGCAGATTGTGCAGGCAGGTTTTAAATTAACACACTCAATATTTGATGTTTTCTGTTGGATGAGTTATCTTAGAAGTTACTGAATTATGAGGGAATAGACTGTAGGGGAGACAGCACTGAAGAACTGTTTTGAAATAGTGATGGGATTCCAGACTTTTATGTTTTTCAATATTTGAGGATTTTAACTTCATTAATACCCAACCTGGCCCCTCGCCATCCACAATTCTATTCTAGTCTGAGCATGCAGCACTTGCCCCAACTTTGGGTGTCCCTGTCTGGTATGTTTATATAGAAGCCCTGAGTTAATTTATTCTTAAAAATCCAACCAAACCCTATCCAAATAGTCTTTTTTTTGGATACTTGACCTCAAAGACGCATAAAATCTATTGGGCTTGACACATGTTGACAAAGTGTTAAAATCATGAAAATGAATATAGTTGTCCCATCTGAAAAATGATACAGACATTAAAATGATGCATGTGCACTAAAGTAATCTGACATATTCACCTACAGATATTTCTGGCAAAGAGATGGAGCTCATAAAATGGACCAAATGGCCTCCTTTTGTGCTCTACAATGGTGTGATTCTAATTGGCCATTGTAAACGTTCCCCAATATGTAGATAAATAATGGAATCATGGAGAAGTTGATGGGAATGTGGGGAGAATAAAATTGGATTGGTGTGGAAATGATGCTAGATAGCTGCTGTGAAATCTTTTTCTGCTATGTGACATCATGATTAAAAAAAAGCTTTTAATTATTAGAAGTTTTTTTATATTCCATTCGTATGTTTCCTTCTCTAATGTAAGTTGAGTTATCTTTTTCCTAAGCTTTCCAAGGGATCTGAGGGATGTCTGCAGCACATGTTCCACCAGATTGAAACATCGTGGGACTCAGCAGCTTCCATACAAAGTAGCCAATTCTCTCACAAGCTCTGGAATTTTTACCTAATGTGTATAAAGCACATCTCAACTACTCAGTTGATTTCTCAAACCACTATAGTGATGAGGCAGATTGATGGGTCAGAGTATTGTCAGCAAGTTTGGGAGCGCTTACATTTGCCAACAAGATTTGGCCCATTGTATCTCTAGACTCCAGTATGTATCTTTGGAAAAGCCAATGGTATTAAAAGTTACATTTAGCATCTTGGCGCATTAATAAGATAAAGTCTTTTGGATGCACTTGTAGCGGCAGTTCTCAGAATCCATCCAACTAATCCTTCTGATGCTGATTGAAACCAAGTTGGCCAATAAGATGGGCCCTGACAAACACCCACACGGTCTTCTGCCTGAGGAAGTTGACTGAAGTTGACAGTCTCTAACCATCAGTGAGAGAATCTCTTTGCGAGAAACTAATAAGTAGGTTGAAATTCTGCCCATCATTGTAAAAAGTTGGGGGTTTGCATGCATTTCAAGATGATGGATATGGACTGCTGTGTTCTGAAAGCTATTTGTTTCTAGTCTTGAGGTGCTGGGCCAGATTGAAAAGGTCAAAGTGTTGGGACCAGAGGAGAGGGACGGGGCAGTGTTCAGTTTGCTGCTCAGCGAGGTTTACTCATCTCTGCGCTGAACTGAGGACGTGGCCTGTAACTATCAGACTCCTGGATTGGCTGCAGTGATGACTGGTTTGGTGGCTGTGGACGCACTTCTGTAAACTTCAGTTCTGAATGTTATTTGCTTGCTTTTATTGTTCTCATTTCTTTTTCTTCTGTACATCTTCTTTTGACAGTCTTTTTTTAATGGGTTCAATTGGGTTTCTTTGTTTTGTGGCTGCCTGTGAGGAGATGAATCTCAAGGTTGTATAAAGTATGCATACTTTGATAATAAATGTACTTTGAACTTTAATAGAGATTAGCATATAGTGCAAAGTCAAAAGGTGTCTAGGGAGCAAACCTCCATTTACTGATATTTCTTAATCAAGAGTATTTGCAGTGGACCGACATAGATGATATATCACATGCTTGAAGGGAAGTTAACCCTGCCCAAGAGGACAAGTTTTGTGTCTTTCACATTGTTTCCTTTAGTAAATTTAGTGATGAGTTAAAGAACCATGAGGTAATGTTGCAGCTCTATAAAACCCTTAGGCCACACTTGGAATATTGTGTTTTGTTCTGGTTGCCTCATTATAGGAAGGATGTGGAAGCTTTAGAGAGGGTGCAGAGGAGATTTGCCAGGATGCTACCTGGACTAGGGAGCATATCTTTTGAGGAAAGGTTGAATGAGCTAGGACTTTGCTCTTTGGAACCTAGGAGGATGACAGAAGACTTGATCGAAGTGTACGAGATGTTAAAAGATATACATTGAGCCCAGAGTGAAAATGGCTAAAATGAGGGGGCATAATTTTAAGGTGATTGGGGGAAGTATAGGGGGATGGCAAAAGTTATTTTTTTTACACACAGAGAGAGGTTGGTGTATAAAACACCCTGCAGGGTGGTGATAGAGGCAGATACATTAGGGGCATTTAAGAAACTTAGATATACACATGGATGATAGAAAAGTGAGAGGGAAGGATTAGATTGATTTTAGAGCAGGTTAAAAGGGCAAGCATTGTGGTCGAGGGGCTGAAGGGGCAGTAGTTTGCTGTGGTGTTCTTGGCTTGCTAGTAAAAGGGTAGATTGATCAAATGGGATCATGTGGGGAATTCTGTGCAGATCACCAGGGCAGAAGAGAGTTGAAAGTAAATTTTCCTACACTAGGCCAAGTGACTGGGCCAAATCGGTAGACTCAGTTTTTGCTTTAATGCTTATTTTATTAATCTTTAAACATCATCTCTGGAGATGCAACGATGGCATTTTGATATGGTGCACTGAATTACAGCCAGCTTGTCCTCACTCTGCCGACATCACAGTCTCATCTTTGGTGGATGAAAAGGTTTTTAGGCGTGGTGTTGTACGTGACCAACATTTGGGTCACTGCCAGAGAAACCCTGGGACTCACGTCCCCAAGTCACCTCAGTCAGAAGTGTAGGACACCTTGTGGTTAAGAAGGGAACGGCACAGACCCTTTTTGTCCTTTGTGATTAATGACCCTTTTAGTAAAAACATCATACCGATTACTTGGCGTCCAGATGGGAGAGTGATCCAATCGTGATTTGTTTTATGAGGAAGACCCAATTTCAGCTTTTTCATTTCCATGCAGGCATCCATCAGTGCATTCTACATTGTTGAACGGGTGACAGCAAGCATACTGCAATTCCAATTTTGGATGCACACATATTAAGTTATAGGCTAGAAATCTGTTCATATAGCTTCAGTACAAAGTGTGTGCTTTGAAAATCGGCCAGATTAAGCTCACATATCAGTGCTAGCGCTCATCAAGGAATATAGGGTTCCTCATTTCTCTGCAACACTTTCTTTCTCACTAAGTATTTTTCTAGCTTAAAAACCTTTGCCAAATGCTGTCAGTGCTACTGACCTCCTGTAACTTTCCACTCAGTCTCCTCTGCATCTCACCCAATATGATTGTTTGGGGAAGCAACTAGGCCTCTGGGAAATAGGGATAGACTCGAGGTGCAACTGAAGAAGAGGTCTTGAAGTGGAAGCGGCTGCGGAAACTGCTTGTCTCACACCTACAAGAAAGACCCCACAACCAGAAGAAGCCTCACTGCAGTTACTCTGTGAAACCCTGTAGGAATTTTCAATGAGATCACCTCTCATTCTTCTAAACTCTAATGAGTATAAGCCAAGCCTGTTTAATCTCTCCCAATTGAACAACTTTCCTCTCCCTGGATTCGGTCAGTGAACTTTTGTGGCATTCCCTCGGTTGCCCCTTGCTCAGGAATACTCTACTGTACATACAGTAGTTTGAGGTGCAGTCTCACCAGGGTCCTATTTAATTTCTTATAATACGTCATTTCTCTCGTGCTCACACTGTTTGCCATTTTGCTTGTGTTCTGTCATTGCTGTTTTTAAAGCTGCCACTTTCTAAGCCATTTCCTTTCGGCTCCAGTTTGGGATATAATCTGTGCTCTCTCGATCAGAAGGTTGGCGTCATTCAATGTCTGTAGTGAGATGCTGAAGATGTTCTATAGGTCAGTTGTGGAGAGTGCCCTCTTCTTTGTGGTGGCGTGTTGGGGAGGAAGCATTAAGAAGAGGGATGCCTCACGTCTTAATAAGCTGGTAAGGAAGGCGGGCTCTGTCGTGGGCAAAGTACTGGAGAGTTTAACATCGGTAGCTGAGCGAAGGGCGCTGAGTAGGCTACGGTCAATTATGGAAAACTCTGAACATCCAGAGTTACATAGCACCATCCAGAGACAGAGAAGCAGTTTCAGCGACAGGTTACTATCGATGCAATGCTCCTCAGACAGGATGAAGAGGTCAATACTCCCCAATGCCATTAGGCTTTACAATTCAACCGCCAGGACTTAAGAACTTTTTAAAAGCTATTATTAATGCTTTTTGAGATAGTGATTTAGATGCATATCATATTTTTTTACTGAGTTAAGTATTGTATGTAATTAGTTTTGCTACAACAAGTGTATGGGACATTGGAAAAAAAGTTGAATTTCCCCATGGGGATGAATAAAGTATCTATCTATCTATCTATCTATCTATCTATCAGCCATTTGGGATGAGGCGTTTCATTCAACGTCATGGTATTTGATCATTAAATGAACAAATGAAGAAAAGGAGAAGGTAAACAGAAGTAAAAGCAGTAAATACTGGAAATATTCAGCTCAGGCAGCATCAGTGCCATAGTTAATAATGCCATAGTTGCATCTTTATTTCGAGGCTATTGTCTTTCCATCTCATTCAAGAGAATAGAGGAGTGTGACTAAGCTTGAGATAGTCACAATGCAGTCTAGGACTATTTTCTAAAATATTATTTTAATTTATAAAATCGGAAGTAACTCAGAATGTAGATAATCCATTTATCCTTGTTTCCGTAAATTGCTCTCGATTCTTTCTTTGCCCCACTTGGCAAAGTACCAGCTGTGAATTTGCATATAGAAAGACGGAACTTGCATTTATGTTGTGCTAATATCTCTTTCCAGATCATCCTAAACTTTTCGGGATTCCCAACCTGGGGTCCATAGACCCCTTGCTTAATGGTATTGGACTATGGCATAAAAAAGGTTGGGAACCCCTGTCCTTACGTAATGACGGATTAATTTTGGAGCTCAGTAACTGACATGATGTAGCAAACACAGGAATCATTTTGCAAAGGCAGCAGATGGAGTAAACCAGTAGTGTAGGCCAGGGAAGGATATTAAGAGAGAAATGGGTGAAGTGCTTGTTATTCAAATGGTGTGCCTCTAGGGTAGGACATCTTTGTGTAGAGCCTCTTCTGACAATGCAGCTTTCTTTCAGTTGTGCCCTGAGATATAGTCGAGATCATTTTGCCATCTCTGCAGTGGGACTTCAACTCTCAATCTTCTCACCTGAGGTAAATTCTACCAAATTGGCCAAGCTGACATCTGTATAAGTTCTGTCACCTTTAGGTTTCGATACCCTTGGTTGTCTTTAGTGATGTGAAGTAATTGAAAAGCAGCAATTTTATCTCATGTTTGGTTATATATTCCTTGCATGAATAGTGGTGGGAAACCACTGAGCTAGACTCCTGCCTCCTGATTGGTGGGGAATGCTTACTGTACAGAGTGTGGCTGTGTTTACCTTAACACTGCATCTCAATGATAATTTATTGTGTTTTAAGTAGACTAATACCTGGAATGGGCAGGTTGTCTTTTGAGGAAAGATTAGGTAAGCGAGACTTCACTTCACCTCATGTCTTCACTAGAGGAGTTAGAGGTGACTCGATGAAACATATAAGGTTGAGGGTCTTTTCGTTGTGAAGGTGGGGAGGACATTTTCTCTGGCAGGAAAACCTTGGGGTCACTGTTAAAGGATTTCCAAGGAAGGGTACAGATGAAGTGATTTTTTTTCTCTTTGAATAGAGGCTTTGAAATTCTCTTCCTCAAGAGGCAGTGGAAGTTTTTTTATAGAAATGGATATAATTTTTCTAAGCAAATGGAGCAGAAGTTACTGGAAATAGATGGGAATGTGGAAATGAGGTTTCAATCAGATCAGCGATGATTGAATAGCAGAGCCGTTTCAAAGAGCTGGGGGTGGCCCATTCCTGTTCCTAATTTGTATGTTCATATGGACATCTGAATGTGCACACTTGGACATATGTGGATGAGATAATGTGCTATGAATCCTGTATTTCTTGTGGTTCAGCTATTTGCTGTGTTTCTAATGGATTGCATTTTTTAAGCATAACCCAGCTGAGTCTTGCACATCTGTATTTACCTTTTGGAGAAAAAATAATTGCTCATGGAGTCACTTTAATGTATTGTTGAGATCCTTGTTGATACAAAATCTTATACAAATCCAACAGGATAAAGTTGTAAAAATGATTTCTCTAAACTCACCTGTTATTTGTAATGTGAGCAATATTTTAATCTTGACTAGTTAGTTTACCAAATGGGAATAACTGGTTGGTTCTACACAATTTGCTGTAAATGTAGAGGCTGGAATCTTCATTCAATCAGCCACACATCTGTGCAAACAATTAAAAGATGAATTGTAAGAATGGATTCAGATTCAATTCAGATTCAGATTCAAAAACTTTATTGTCATTCTAACCCAGGGGTGTCAAACTCATTTTAGGTCACGGGCCGGATTGAGCAAAATGCAGCTTCATGCGGGCCGGATCAGTCGGACGCGTGCGAACGCAGCTTTCGTTGCCTCCGTTTTTTCAGCCTGCTCTCATGTGTCTCAGTCTCTGCTATAACTACAAAGTGTTTCACTTTACAAATTCCGTTTCTTATGAAGAAGACTGCCGAGCAAGACTGCCGAATAAACACTAAAAACCCTGAAAACCTGGTACCTGAATAAACTCAGCATTAGCCATATCATACGCCATAGGCGCTTCGATTACTGGGGCCAGCTTTAATAGTAATTAGATATTATCCCGCGGGCCAAAGATAATTCCACCACAGGCCTTGAGTTTGACATATATGTTCTAACCGTACATCAGCTCTGCAGGGGAGAATGAGACAGTATTTCCCAGGAGCAGTGCAATCATAACATAACAAATGTAACACTAAATAATAAACATAACAATAAATAGTAAAACACAACAGCCACATGTCAGTTAGAGACAAGTTATAAGTGTCCAGTGTAAGTTAAAAGTGTCCAAAGCAGAGTCAGGTAGAGCAGCTATTTAGCAGTCTGACTGCCTGTGGGAGGAAGCTGTTTAGTAGCCTTGTGGTTTTAGTTTTGATGCTCCTGTAATGTTTACCTGTTGGCAGAAGAACAAACAGTTCATGGAGAGGGTGTGACGGGTCTTTAATGATGTACTGTGTCTTCTGGAGGCATCGACTCTGAAAGAGGTCTTGGACAGAAGGTAGGGAGACCCCAATAACCTTCTCTGCTCCCCTAACCACCCTCTGCAAGGCTTTTTTGTCAGCAACACTGCAGCTGGAGTACCAGGTTGTGATGCAAAAGGACTCCTCCAAGTAATATGTAAATGTTGTCTCATCTGGACTTGGTTGCTGCTCTGTGAGTTAACCCATTATGTTAGAATATCTCATTTGAATGCTGGTAGTGGATCTCTGCTTGACACAATTGTCGATTTGATGTGTGTGAGCAGATGTTCCATTTGATGTGTGCAGGAAGTCATGGGGATGCTGTTTTATAACAATAATAACTAAGTGTAATGCTACTTTGGTTCAGTGCCTTTTGCTGAATCAGGACTCTAAGCTGGAGTGTGTTGCCACGTGGATCGAATAAAACACATATCCCATTACAGTTGCTGAGTCTAGCCTTACCTAACATAATGCAAGATATAATCAATTTGTCACTTGATGATAAATACTGCCTTACCTTTGACTGCCCATTCTTACCGATGTGGCATTTCCATTATGTTGGATTGAAAATACTGATGCAAGCACATCTGAGTGTAAGCACATCTGACCCAAGGACCCAGGTACAAGACCAGTATTGTTAGTTGGACTCAAGAGTTCCATCAGTTATCAATTTGTTGGGACTTGTTTTTCCCAACTGTATCAGTAACAGCCTGGATGTGTCCGGGTCAGGGGTATCAGGGTGAAGTCTAGGAGTACAAGCCTTTGTGATGCAAAAACTTATGGCCTCATTACCTACAGAAAGTAAACTGCTGGAGGAAAAGCAAATGTACAGACCCTTAAATATGAGAAATGTGGCTTCACTTTACAACCATCCATTATCTAATTTACCTTGGTGAAATAACTCTCCAGCTAGCACTGGCTTCCCAAGAGAGAGCAGTGTGTTAAATGATTTAAAAGGTTGCCAACTCAAATTATAGATGTGAGGTAACGATGAAAGAATGCTCCCAAGTCCTCCGAAAGAATTTTTTAAAAAATTTTTGCACTTGGATGAAAGGGCCCTTTTGAAAAGCTGATAGTCTCAGAAACTGCTGATCTCTTGTAACTCTCACTTGGCTTCCTCAGCATCCTCCCTCAAACTGGCTTTTGGACAGGCAATTCATTTTTTTTAGAAAATAGGGCTGGACAGAAGAGTGAAAACTAAACAAATGGATCAGAATTTTTTAAAAATCTCAACAGTTGGCTGAAGGAAAATCAATATCTCGCATCTACAAACAGAGCTCAAACATTCATGGTAGTCTCTACAAGGAGCTCGTCTCTTTGCAACCCGTTTGAACTGAACTGAGCTACTGATCCTTCTGGAGGACTCCACGCTTAGTTTTGGCTTTCAGTTATTTTTTTATTGAGATATATTGCAGAATAGGCCCTTCCAGCCCTTCCAAGCCGCACCACTCACAAATCTCCCGATTTAATCAATCACGGGACAATTTACAGTGACCAATGAAGAACACACAAGCTCCTTCTAGGCAGCGGCCGGAATTGAATCTGGGTCACGGGTACTGTAAGGTGTTGTGCTACCGTGCCATCCTAGTATTGTATTACACTTGGGAGAGGGGTCAGAAAGTAAGGTATCCAAGTTTGCTGATGACGTGGAAATAGATGGCAGGACATGCTGCGATGGAGATATAGTGACTATTGATAGGTTGGGTGAAGACTTGGGAAAGGTGGTAAAGGGTAAGGTCATGCAGTCAGTCAGAAGACCCAAAAGTCAGAATATTGTCTAAATGGGAAAAAAATGGGGATATTCTTTTGCTTAATTAGAAAAAAACAGCAAACAGATGCAAGCTATAGTTAAGAAAGCAAATGACATATTGCCTTTCATTGTAGAGGGGTTGGAATTTAGAATTTGGGAAGTATTGTTACAATTATATGGTGCATGAGTCTTGCTCTTTTGTTGTAAAAAGAATACACTGGTATTAGAGGCAATCCAAGAGTTTACTAGGCTAATTCCTTGAATGAGCAGTTTGCCTGATTTGGGGAGCCTAACTAGGTAGCATTTGTGTTCTTTGGTATTTTGAAAAATAAGGAGTGATCTTATTGAAACATATAAGATCCCAGTGGGGCTTGACAGGGTGGGTGTGGAGATGGGTGTGAATCTCAAACAAGAGCGACATACTTTCAGCATAAGTAGCAGGCTGTTTAAAACAAAGGTGTGTAACGAAAGTGTAAATCAGAATCAGGTTTAATATCACAGGCATATGCCATGTTATTTGTTTTTTTGCAGCAGCAGTACAGTGCAGTACATAATGAGAGAGAAAACTGTATAAAAATTAAATTAATAAGTAGTGCAAAAAGAGAACCAAAAATAGGGGGGGGAAATCGCGAAGCATTGTGTATTCAGAAGTCTGATGGCAGAAGGGAAGAAGTTGTTCCTGAAATATTGAGTGTGCATCTTCAGGCTCTTGTACCCCCTCCTTGATGGTAGCAATGAGAAGAGGGCAGGTCCTGGGTGATGATGGATGCAACTTTTTTGAGGCGTCAGATTTTGAAGATAGCCTGGATGCTGGGGTGGCTAGTGCCCATGATAGAGCTGGCAGTTTACAACTTTTTCTGATTCTGTGCAGTGGTCCCTGCATACCAGATGGTGATGCAACCAGTTAGAATGTTCTCCATGGTACATATGTAGAAATTTGTGAGTCTTTGATGATATACCCAGTTGCTTCACATACCTAATGAAATATAGCTGCTGTTGTGCCTTCTTTGTAATTGCATCAATATAATGGGCCCAGGATAAATCTTCAGAGATATTGACAGGCAGGAACTTGAAACTGCTCACCCTTTCCGTTACTGATTCCTTGATGAGGACTGGTGTGCATTCCCTTGACTTGCCTTTCCTGAAGTTCACAATCCATTCCTTACTGATGTTGAGTGCAAAGTAGTTGTTGCGACACCACTCATCAGATGATCTATCTCGAGAATGCCTCCTCATCACTATCTGAAATTCTGCCAACATGGCTTTGTTATCGGCAAATTTATAGATGGCGTCTGAGTTATGCTTGTAGAGAGAGTAGAGCAGTGGGCTCCTTGAGGTGTGCCAGTGCTGATTGTCAGGGAGGAGATATTATTGCCGATCTGCACTGACTGTGGTTTCAAGGAAGTCAGGGATCCAGTTGCAGAGGGAGGTACAGAGACCAGGTTTTGGAGCTTGTTGATTAAAACTGAGGGTATAATTGAGTTGAATGCTGAACTGTAATCAATAAACAACAGCCGTGACCAGCCTCTGCAGATCCAGATCCTTGCTTAGGCAGAAGTTGATTCTGGCAATGGCCAACCTCTGAAAGCACTTCTTCACAGTAGATGTGAGTGCAAATGGGTGATAGCTGTTGAGGCAGCTACCTCCTGCTCTACTTGGGCACTGATGCGATGGTCGCCCTTTCTGAAACAACCTCTGACTGTAGCAGTGAGAGATTGAAGGTTGGCACAGGTTTTCTGTATTCTACCAGGTACATCATCAGGCCTGATGCCTTGCGAGGGTTCGTGCTCTTGAAAGATGGTCTGATGTCGGCCTCTGAGATAAAGAGTACAGGGTCACCAGATGCTGCAGGGATTCGCACAGGTGTGGTTTTATTCTCCCTTTCAAAGTGTGCATAAAAGGCAATGAGCTCGTCTGGCCTCCAAGGCAGAGATAATGTGGTCACCAGATGTTGCAGGGATTCGCACAGGTTTAGTTTTGTTCTCCATTTCAAAGTGTGCATAAAAGGTGTTGAGCTCATCTGGGAGTGAAGTATCACAGCTATTCATGATGTTAGGTTTCACCTTGTGGGAAGTAATGGCCTACAAACCCTGTCAAAGCTGACTGCATCTGATTCTGTTTCTAACTTCAACTGGTGTTGTCTTTTCACTCTTAAAATAGCCTTCTGTAGGTTGTACCTGGACTTCTTGTATAGTTCTGAATCACTGGTCTTGAATGTCACAGAGCTAGTCATTAGCAGACAATGAATCTCCTTGTTTATCCAGGGCTTTTGGGTTGGGGATGTCCAGTACGTTCTTGAAGACGCACACACACACACATCCACACAGGTCTTGATGAAGTCAGTGACAACTGTGGCATATTCATTCTGAGTCAAGGATGAACCCCTGAATATTGTCCAGTCCACCAACTCAAAGCAGTCCTATAAGTGTTTCTCTGCCTCCCTTGGCCTTATCTTCTTGGTTCTGACCACAGGTGCTGTGGTCTTCAGTCTCTGTCTGTAGGTTGGGAGTAGAAGTACAGCCAGGTGATCAGACTTCCCAAAGTGTGGGTGTGGGATGGCACGGTAAACATCCTTGATGGTGGTATAACATAGTCAAGTGTGCTGGCTCCTCTGGTTCCACAGGTGATATGTTGTTGGTGGTTGTTCAGAGACTTCTTCAAGTTGGTCTGGTTGAAATCCCACGCAATGATAAGGAGGGAACAGCTGTTCACAGTGGTCAGCTTCTCCGGCGCCTGCCTGAAGTTGTCCAGAGGTGGAATGTACTCCGCTACCATTATAATGGTGGAAAACTCCCTTGACAGATAAAAAGGATGACACTTGACTGTTAGTTTGTCCAGGTTGCTTGAGCAGGATTGAGACAGAATCGGCACATCTGTGCACCTTGATGAGTTAATCATAAAGCTTACTCTGCCTCTACCTTTAACAGACTGAACTGTCCTGTCTTTTTGGTGAATGGCGAAGCCTTTGGGCTGCATCCAAAATGGCGGGGAATAGCCATGTTTCCGTGGAGCAAAGTACACAGCAGTGCCTCTGGTGCAGCAATCTTGTTTTGAGGTCTTCAGTTTCATTTTCCAGAGGCCGTAGATTCACCAGCAGGATAGGCAGGCATGGGGGTCCAAGGTCTCTGTGGTTCAATTGTACCTGTTACCCAATGCAGTTTCCCCAGTTCCTCTTTCTTAAAGGAACTCCGCCAATTTTGAGTATACATAGATTTTTTTAAATCGTCTTAAAGCAATGTGGTTTACTGAAGTACCCAACGCTGTGACTGGATTTCAGCTCTAGTAGTCCTAAACAGGAATATTTGATGATTCTCACTGGAGGTGCACACAAGGCATTGCCACTTATCGATGCCATCTTGCAAGCAAAAGTTATTTTCTCACAAGAGGTTGATGAAACTCTGGAATTCTCTCCCTGAGACAGTTGCTGAGGCTAGATCATTAGTGGTATTGAAAGTGAAGGTAGATCTGTTTCTGAATGATCAGGGGATTATGGGCTATTGGGATCTAGTGCAGAGAAGGCATTGAATCCATGAGTTGGTCATTCATGATCATATTGCATGCCAGGGTAAACATGAGAGATCAAGAGGTCTACTCCTGCTCATATTTTTGCATGCTCTTGTGGCCTTGTTCTTGAATATCATCCCTTGAAGACCACCTTCTAACATCTCATTAGCAGTGCTCGGCTCCATCAGCGCCTCATCCTTCCTACTGTTGAAACCGTGGACATCACCCGGGTACCTCCAGACTTGATCATTCCAGCAACAACCTGCCTGCCTTCATATTTTCCACCAGCTATCAACAGCAACATCTTCCAATGGAATCAAAACACTTCAAGGCAGTTCACAAGACCTTCACCAAACGCAATGTGACGGTGAGCCATAAAATGTAACATGAGGGCAGGTGACTCATTAATGGCAGGCCTTAAATAATGTTTTAAAGGACAAAAGGCAGAGCTCAAGAAGAAATACCTGATCTTGGCAAATGTTGGCCAATCTACCTGATTAAGTTCAAGGAAATTGAAACTGCCTGAAGTAGAGGTAAGCAGAAATATCTCAGTGCACTGAAAGATTACAGGGATGGGTGAAGCAAAAGCATGGAGGATCTTAAAATAACTCTGAGATTTAAAGAAAATGGAAACATGTCATAACCAGGAGCAGGGGTGGTGAGTGAATGGTGTGCATTAGGGCAGTTAAAATTTCGGGTGACCTTGAGCTCATGGAAAGGAAAATCAATGAAGTCGTCACATCTGGAAGTGACAAAGCCATGCTTGGGGGTTCAACAGCACGTCCCTGAAGGAATGGCACCGGATATTATGGAGGTGAAAATGGTGTGTGGGTTGGTGTGGACATGGGGTCCAAAGTTTCACCAAGGCCATCAACAGTCTAGTCGGTTGCACACCAGAGTCAGTGTGCTAATTGGCGAGTGCAGAAGCGGCTTTAAACAAATCTGCAGCTCTTAGTTTTACTCTGCAAATTTCTGACCTTTGTGTAATTAAGCTACTTTATTTCAAAAGTTTAAAGAAATGTTCTTTGCAAGGAAATTACAAGTTTCATATATAATTATCATGTTTCCCCATTGGAGTAGTAGGAAAATAACACACAAACATAGGAGTAGGCCACTCGGCCCCTTAAGCCTGTCCTGCCATTCCATATGATCATGGATGATCTGCCCCAGGCCTCATCTCCTTATCTGTGCTAGTCCCCCCACTGCCCCCAATTTATTGATAGTTCAAAAACAATTTACTTCCTTTTTAAATACTCCCAAATGATCTAGCCTCCACAACCCTCTGGGGGACAGATAATTCCAGAGCTTCACCACCTTCTGCAAGGTGATGTCCTTACACACTTCAGTTTTAAATGACTGCCCCATATCTTGTAACTATGTCTCCTTGTCGAGATGCTCCCACCAACACAGACGTCACAACCCCAAAGAATTTTATACATTTCCATGATACCATCCCTCATTCTTCTGAACTCCAAAGAAGATAAATCCAATTTCTTCAGCCACGTGGGACAAGACAACTCTTTCATCGCTGGAATCAACATAATGAATCTTTTTTTTTGGACTGCCACAGGTGCCAATATGCATTTCTTAAAAAGAATAGACAATCAAAAGATGAAAATATGCACAGCACTTCAGGTGGGGGGGGGGGCCATCAACAACAATTGTAATGTTATAAAACTAAAATAACATATATGTTACTATGTGCTATCTTGAGATTCATTTCCTTGCAGGCATTTGCAGGAAAAATAAAGAAGTGCAATAGAATCTATGAAAAATCATACATCAACAAAGACTGACAAGCAGCCAATGTGTAAAGGAGGACAAACTGCTAATAAAAATATTACTGTGGCCGGAGTTGTAGAGTCCTTGACAATGTGTTTGTAGGTCGTAGAATCAGGTCAGAGTTAAGGTGAGTGAAGTTATCCACAGCGGTTCAGGAGCCTGCTGGTAGAAGGGTAATAACTGCTCCTGAACCTGGTGCTGTGGGACCTTCTGTACCTCCTTCTCAATTTTAGAAGTGAGAAGAGAGCATGACCTGGGTGGTGGGTGTCTATGATGATGGATGCTGCTTTCAAAGTTTTAAGTTCGAAGTAAATTTATTATCAAAGTACATATTTGTCATCATATACAACCCTGAGATTAATTTTCTTCTGGGCATTCACAATAAATACAAGGAAGAAATAATAGAATCAAAGAAAGACCACACTTAATAAGATGGACAAACAACCAACGTGCAAAAAACAACAAACTGTGCAAATATAAAATTAAAAAGAAGAAGTAAGCAATAAGTATCGAGAGCATGAGATGATGAAGTGTCTTTGAAAGTGAGTTGAGAGATGGTGGGAACAGTTTAGTTTTGGGGTGAGTCAAGTTGAGTGAAGTTATCCACTCTGGTTCAAGAGCCTGATGGTTGAGGGGTAATAACTGTTCCTGAACCTAGTGGCGTGGGTCCTGAGGCCCCTATACCTTCTTCTTGATGGCAGCAGCGAGAAGAGAGCATTGCCTGGATGGTGGAGGTCCTTGATGATGGATGCTGCTCTCCTGTGAAAGCATTCCATGTAGATGTGGAGAGGGCTTTACTGTAATGGACTGAACTCCATCCACTATGTTTTGTTGGCATGTCCATTCAAGGGCATTGGTGTTTCCATACCAGGCTGTGATGCAACCAGTGAATATACTCTAAACTGTGCATCTGTCGAAGTTCGTCAAAATTTCAGATGACATATCGAATCTACACAACCTCTAAGAAAGTAGTGGTGCTGCCATGCTTTCGTTGTAATGGTATTTATGTACTGGACCCAGGACAGGTCGTCCGAAATAATAACACCAAAGAAATTAAAGTTGCTGACCCTCTCCACCTCTGATCCCCCAATGAGGACTGGCTCATGGACCTCCAGGTTCTTCCTCATGTAGTCAATAATCAGCTCCTTGGTCTTGTCGACATTGAATAAGGTTGTTGTCGTAGCACCACTCAGCCAGATTTTCAATCATCCTCCTATATGCTGATTCATCACCATCTTTGATTCGGGCAATGAAAGTCAGCAAGCTTGAATGTGGCATTGGAGCTGTACTTAGCCTTGCAGTCATAAGTGTAAAGTGAGCATAAAAGGCATTGAGCTCACATGGGAGTGAAACCTTGTTGTCACCTGTTTTGCTTGGTAGGAGTTGATAGCATTCAAGCTGTTGAGCTTCCTTCACTGATTTAGATTTCTTGTGGGAGCGCTGCAGGTACCTGTTCTCAGTGGTGTGGAGGGCTTTACCTGTGATGGACTTGGCTCTATCCACCATATCTTGGACATTCGAGGCACCTTTGTGCTTTCTTTGCGTTGGCATATGCTGGTCCCAGGGCAAATCCTCTGGTATGTTAATGCCAAGGAACTTAAAGCTACTGACCATCTCCACGTCCAGTCCCCTAATGAGGACTGGCCTATGGATCTCCAGTTTCTTCCTCCTATAGTTGATAATCAGCGCTTCGGTTTTGCTGACATTGAGTGAGAGGTCTTTGTTGTAGCACAATTCAATCAGATTTTCAATCTCTCTTCTATATGTTGATTCATCTCCACCTTTGATTTGGCCAACAACAGTGGGTCATCAGCAAACTTAAATGTGCCACTGGAGCCACACAATCATAGCTGTAAAGTGAGTAGAGCAGGGGTGCCCCTATGCTGAGTGTGAAGGAAATGTTGCTACCAATCCATACTAACTGGAATCTGCCTCTGAGGAAACTGCAAGTACAGTTGTACAAGGAGGTGTTGTGCCCCTGACTGTGAAGCTTAGTGATGAGTTTTGATGGGATAATAATGGTGAATGCCGAGCCATAATCAATGAAGAGCATCTTGACGTATGCATCTTCACTGTCCAGATGTTCCAGAACTGAGTGAAGATCCAATGAAATAGTGCCTGCAGTTAACCGGATATTCAGTAGGGAAATTGGAGCAGATCCAGGTCATTGATATGCCTCGTGGCCAACCTCTGAAAGCACTTCATCGCAGTAGGTGTAAGTGCTACTGTATGATAAGTATTAAGGCAGGTTACCACGTTCTTCTTGGGCACCAGTATGATTGAAGACTGCTTGAAGCTTTTGGGTACCTAAGATTGCCGAAGTGAGGAGATGCTGTACTCTGCAGCCTGTTGATTAGCACAGGTCTTCAGTACATGTCCATCTGGGCCAGACGCTTTCTGTGGATTCACTATCCTGAAGGATACTCTCACGTTGGCCTCAGAGACAGAGATTACAGGATCATCGGGGGCTGTCTGGGTTAGTGAAGGGGCCTTCATGTTTTGTTGGTCAAAACATGTATAAAAAGCATTGAGTTCATCTGGGTGTGAAACCTGGTTGTCATTCACGTTGCTTGGTTTTACTTTGTCGGAGTTGATGGCGTTCAAACCCTGGCATAGTGGTTGGTCATGCCCCAGTGGTTGAAATTTAGTCCAGAACTGCCACTTTGTAGGTGAGAAGGCCTTCCAGAGGTCATACCTAGACCTCCTGGTATTTTCCAGAACCACTAGACCTGAACATTTCCAGTCTAGTTGTCAGAAGATTTTGAGTCTCTTGGTTCATCCAGGGCTTCAGGATGGGGAGGTCTGAATAATCTTGTGGGAGCCCACTCCTCCACAATTGTCTTTATAAAGTCTGTGACAACCATGGCATACTCCCCTATTTCTAAGCTCCACCCAGCTTGCAATGAAAATCAATCTGTCATTTGCCTTTCAAAAATTGCTGCATTTGCCTGTTAATTTTTTGCAGTTAACTTAATTTCTGTTTTAGACTGGCAATCTCCTGACAGGCCCATCCTGCCCAGCTCTGTTTTCTACCTCTGTCCCACCTGTAGCCTCCTATTTGTAGGGTCTTTGGTGTCTTTTCAACTGTCTCCACTCTATCTTTGACCTTACAGCCTGTTGACACTTTGACTTTATTCCTTCAAATGTTCCATTCCCAAACATCTACACTAGTGGTCACCAACCTTTTTAAGCCCAAGATCCCCTACCTTGGCCTTAGTGAAAGGCAAGATCGACCTACTAAATCGGTTAGTCGCATGCATGCGCACTGGGCAGAAAAGACCAGAAGGAAAACCCCGCAACCTGGAAGTAGAAATAATGTATGTACACCAGGGGTCACCACCAATATTGACAATATTCTTGCAGACCGGCCGACGGGGGGTGGGGGGGGGGGGGGAGGCGGGGGGGCTGTTAAATACGACCGGAATACAGCGATACTCGAAGCAGGTTCCTTATGTCCAGACTATTCCGCAATTTAGTTTACGTGGCTCTCAGTACTTAGCTTCTGCCCCACTTGCTCAGCTCATGTTTTTTTTGCTCAAGAAACTCAACGGGTTTGTCTTTAAGTGCAGGGTGCTTGGACTCAGGGTGCCGAAGCAGTTTTGAGGGCTTCATTGCCTCATTAGACAGCCTCCGGGCCCGAACTCCAGCCTCTGCCCGCCCGCCGCCAGACACCTTGGCCAGGTGCGGCTGGTAGTGGGTGGGGTGAGAGGACAAGGTCAGGGTTGGAGGTCCCCGTATCAGGGCCGCGGCTGTCGCATTCTGAGCGAGGAGTGTGACAGGACGCGCACCCGCCCCCCCCCCCCCCCCCCGTAGGATCTATTGGCCAACAAAAGTTTGTTCCAGTAGATTGCAGCGAGGTAGCTACTCTGCTACTTACGAAACCCTGAGCCCAAATTAGATCGTCTGTGAATATTTTAGCACTGGATTTCCCATGAACATTCGGCGTGCTAAACAGGTTTAGAGGCGGTGCCCATCTGTCCGCGCACCAGGCCAGTAGCGACGGCACTTCCCACTGGCCACGCGAGGCAGCCGGTTACCCAAGGCCAACCAATGATCCTTGGTGTGAGAGTATAACTGCGTTTAGGTGGCTGATGACCTCACGTGCATTCAATTTCAACAGTGGGCGTGACAGGGAATGAGGAAAGGTGCAGCTGACTCATATCGTTTCCTCACGGCCCGGTGGTTGGGGACCACTGAAGTACACTGTAGTACATGGCGAGGGAGCTACACGCATGCGCACTGGGCAAAAACAACGGAACTAAAACCCCGCAACCCGGAAGCAATCCCTGAACAGTATTTGTGTATTTATTTTTCTTTTTTTTTGGGATCTACTGGGAAAGTCTCAAAGATCGACCAGTTGATCGCGATCGACGGGTTGGCGACCACTAATCTACTCAGTATTCTCTTGCTCTTTGCCGCCTTCTCCATACGTCTCTTCAAACAAGATTATAGTTGTCTCCCTACTTTCCTGCAAAGATTCTAGTTGTTTGGTATAGTTTTCTCCAATGGAGATAATACATAAACTATCAAACAGCAGTTGTTATTGTAGTTATACCTGTGGCAAAATGTAAAACTGGGTATTTTTTGATTGAACTTATACAAAACTTAGGTGTGTATCTGACTCTGCAAACCACTATCTCCAGGTCATTCACTCCCTCAAATATCTTTTGTTTTCCTCTGGATTTTTCTGTGCTGTCTTCATTTCAGGCACTTCATGCTGCACCTAGTTCTGGCCAAGGAGTTTAAATCTTTAAACTTCTAATCTAGGGGCTACGATTTGTGGTGTCAATACTGATGCCAGACTGAACTCTCTCTATATTATCCCTCTGTTGTTTGAGGCAGTTTCACAGAGCATTAAAGTCTTCTTTATACATTCCTTTAAGAATTAGTTATTGTTGACTCTCTCTCTCCTGTGGGCTTTCTTTTCTCCACAAGAAACAATCCTAGACTCTTAAACTTGGCAGAGCTCTGATCTTCTAAATAGGCGTCAGTTTATTTCCTCTTACTCGGGTGTCCCCAATGCCTTGATGTGATCATTTTGCAGTGACCTGCATTTTATGTAGGACTTCAGATATGGCGTAATACAGACTTACTCTCACCTCTTGGGATTTGCACGCTATCGCCCCCCAGCAATAAAACCCTCGGTCGGTTAATCTATTCTGCTGCTTGTGCTGCATGCTGTTGATTTCAGTGGGTTGTTCAATCCCCGCAGTTTCTCTGATCTGCCTTCTGTAGCCTGGACTTGTTTAGTCAGTGCTTTCACTGAGCTAAGGCTTTTCTTGTTCTCATTATTTTGCATTTGCTTGGACTGTAGGCCATTTGCCAGTCATTAAACCCACTTCCCCAATTTATTCACATCCCACAGTGGCTTATTTAATCACTTCAACTGTGTTAAACACTTTTCTATGAAGCAATGCCATACAGAGAAACAGGCTCTTTGACCCGTCACTGACTGCGTGTCAATCATCCATGTATACTGATCCCTGTTTATTCGCCCCACTTTCCCCTTCGCTCTTCCTGGATTCTTGTACTCACCCACGCTTGGGGGGGGAAGGGGGGGGGGCTGCAATTTACAGTGGCCAATCAGCTCCCCAGCCCACACGCGTTTGGTACCTGGGAGCAAACCAGAGCACCCAGAAGAAACCCATATGGCCATGGGGAGAATCCACACAGACAGGCTAGAGGTCAGGATCGAACTTGGGTCTCGAGAGCAATGAGGCCCTGTCCCTCCCAATGCCTCTTATAAATCTGTGCCACTCTGTGACAGCTGGAAGTCTCTACTGATTTCCGTCGACTGACTATTGCTTTGATGCCCTGATGTGCTTCCTGTAGTTTGCTTCTGTTTAGTGCATTTTGTGGAAACCTGCTTTCCATCTAGGTGACTCCACGCCTGGGGTAACTTTCTCCAGGAGGTCACAGGAGAATGATGCGAGCAGAGGCTAAAGGGAATTAAGGTCTTGAGGTCGCTGCAGGTATGTGTGGGAACTATATAGTGTGGGATTTGTGAGAGAAAATTCCCAGCAACTTTAATAATTTGGCAGGTGTATTTCCTTTCTATAGTACTGTGAACATACCTACTGAAAATATCTTTTTAAAAATGTATTTGTCTGTTCACAGGATATGGGCATCAGTGGCAATGCCAGCATTTATTGTCCGTCCCTAAAAGCTCCTTAACTGAGTAGGCACTTATGAATTAATAACATTGGTGGTTTTAGAATGTCATCTGGATAACGCTGGCAGTGAGCCAAATGCAGATTTATGAGAATCTGGTAATTACATGGTTGCCAGCTTTATAATTCTTACTTACTGCCTGTTATGCCGCTGGCGTTTAGGGCAGCAATGAAGGTTCTCTATATTTCTGCTGGTGGTCAGGGCGTCCTTCATCGTGTCAGTAGTTTCCTTTCAGTTTTCACTTCTGTCAGTCCCGGGTGGACACTCAGGAATGCAGTCACACACAGATGAAGAAGGATTCTTCATTGCTATTTCCATAACAATTTTTGGTTTACTAGTCAGGGTTGTTAACCCTGAGCTGAGCCCCTTCTACCCTTTGATCTGTTTGACATGGGTGACCCTACTGAGAATCAAAACCTAAAGCCCTGACTCCAGCCGGCATTGCTCTCTGGGTCACTGAGGCCCACAGGCCTCCAAACCATGACAAGGTTGTGGTCCTCTTATAGGTTTATAATTCTAGATTTATTTCATTAGTTGTATTCAAGGGGGGGCTAATTACTGGAAGTTGGGATTCAATCACACTTCCCCCACTCAATAGTTTAGATCTCTGCATGATGATCCAGTAACTGATCAAGAGCCCATAGGTTCTGTAGGCTGATGCAAAAGACAATCTTCTGGAAGAACGCGGTGGGTTAGGCAGCATCTGTGGGGAAGGAATTGTCGATGGTTTGGGTCAAGCTCTATAGACTAAGACTGGAGAGGGAAGATAGCCTTGCACTCTCCTCTTTATACCAGCTATCTTCAAATTGGAATTGGAATTGCTTTATTATTGTCACAGGTACCTAGACACAGTAAAACATTTGTCCTGCATACTGTTCATGCAGATCAAACCACTACACAGCACATTGAGATAGAACAAAGTAAAACAATAACACAATTGCAGAATAAAGTGTAACAGCTACAGAGAAAGTGATCTGGTGAACAATAAGTTGCAAGATCTAACAAGCTATATTGTGGGGTCAGGAGTCCATCTTATATTAGGGAACCATTCAATAGTGCTATTAACACCAGGGTAAAAGCTGTGCTTGAGCCCGGTGGTATGTAGTTTGTATTTTCTAGTAGAGGGGAAAAAAGAGAATATCCGAGTGGGTGGGGGTCTCTGACTCCATTCTCAGTCCTGATGCAGGGTCTTAACCCGAAACGTCTACACTTCTCCCTCAGTAGATGTTGGCCTCCGGAGATTGCTCCAGTAACTGATCGGTTCTGCTCCTGCATTACACTGGGCCTATAGCAGCTCGCTGCCTGCTCATCACTCCACAATTTAAAGTGAAGAGTTGCAAGAAGATTTAATTTTTTAAATCTAATTTTAGTTGTTCAGGCCAATTGGAATTGATCTGAAATTATAACTCTGTTTCTCTCTTCACAGATTCCACTGACCTCTTTGACATAAAATCATGCAGAACAGAAATAAACTTTCACTGTCAAACACCCATTGACACTAACCCCACTCTGTTCTCCCCAAGTTCCCATCAATTCCTGTTAGATTCTGCCGCAGATCTAAATACTGAGAGCAACTTACAGTGGCCATTTAGGAAATCAATCTGCACAAACACCAGAGAATCTGCAGATGCTGGAAATCCAAAGTAGCACACACAAATGCTGGAGGAACGCAGGAGGCCAGGCAGCATCTGTGGAAAAGAGTAAACAGTCGACGTTTCAGGTTGAGACTCTTCAACAGGACTGGAAAGGAAGGGGAGAGTGGAGGAAGGGAGGAAGTACAAGGTGGGAGGTGATAGGTGAAACTGGGAGATGGGGAGGAGTGAAGTAAAGAGCTGTGAAGTTAATTGGTGAAAGAGATAAAGGGCTGGAGAAGGGGAATCTGATGGGGGAGGACAGAAGGCCATGGAAGAAAGGGAAGGGGGAGGAGCAGCAGAGGGAGGTGATGGGCAGGTAAGGAGATGAGGTGAGAGCGGGAAATAGGAGTGGGAATGGTGAAGGGGGGCTAATTACTGGAAGTTTGAGAAATCGAGGTTCATGCCATCAGGTTGAAGACTACCCAGATGCAATATGAGGTGCTGCTTCTCCAACCTGTGAGTGGGCTCATAGTAGCAGTAAAGGAAGCCATGTTCGAGTGGGGATGGGAAGTGGAATTGAAATAGATGGTCACTGGGACATCCTGCTTTTTCTGGTGGATGGAGCGTAGGTGCTCTCTGAAGCTGTACATCGGGTTTCGCTGATAGACAGGAGGCCATGCCAGGAGGCCATGCCAGGAGCACCGGATACAGTCGATGACCTCAGCAGACTTGCAGGTGAAGTGTCGCCTCACCAGAAAGGACTGTTTGGGGCCCTGCATGGTAGTGAGGGAGGAGGTGTAGGTGCAAGGACAAGTGCCAGGGGAGAGGTCAGTGGGGAGGGACCAGTGCACATAGGGAGCAATCCCTGTGGAAAGCAGGAAGTGGAGGGGAGGGAAAGATGTGCTGTGCACCTTTGGGTTATGGGCAGAAACTGGATGCTACGTGAAGAAACTTGGTGGCAGCTCATGTCGTCATATGGAGAGCCTGCAAACTCCACACAGACAGCACCCAAGGCCAGGATAGGGCTCAGATTGCTGAAGCTGGACCACAATGCAGCCTGCAGTGTGTTTCCAGAATTTTCTTTTTAATGTAGCTGACCAGTTTTAAGTAGAGAAAATTCATATCCCCCCGCCGAAAGAAATATGTTGGATTCAAATTCAGAAATTAGGCTTCATTGGAGTTCTATGAAATGCCATTATGACAAACTCCTGTGCAAGGCACTAGCCCCATACATTTAAACGGAGAGGGTCCAAACGAGATTCACGAGAATAATCCCAAGAATGAAAGGTTAATATATGAGGAGCGTTTGGTGGCTCTGAGCCTGTACTCACTGGAGTTTAAAAGAATGAGCGAGAATCTCATTGAAACCTATCAAATACTGAAAGGCAGCGATAAAGTGGATGTGGAGAGAATGTTTCTTATTGTGGGAGGGTCTAGGACCAGATATCCAGCTTCAGAATAGAAGGCTGTTCCTTTAAAACAGAGACGAGGAAGAATTTATTTAGCCAGACAATGGTGAATCTGGACTTCATTGCTACAGACAGCTGTGGAGGCCAAGTCAGTGGGTATATTTAAATCAGAGGTTGATAGGTCCTTGATTAGTAAGGTTGTCAAAGGTTATGGGGAGAAGGTAACAGAATGGGATTGAGAGGGATAATAAATCAGTCATGATTGAAAGACAGAGAAGACTAGATGGGCTGAATGGCCCAATTAACTCCTAAGTCTTGTGGTCTTATGGATACTATGAATTGATGGAATGTATCCTTAGACTTCTGTAAAACTTTTTATTGGAATGAAAGACCTGCATTTAATTTGTATCTTGCAATGCCTCGGGATATCCCAAAGCACACTACAGTCAGCGAAGTCATTTAGACATGTAATTCCTGTGGTAATGTGAAAACGTGGCAGCTAATTTTCACACTTTACGCATAATGAGACAAGTTTGCTAAAAGCTTTAACTGCAGTAGTAACAGCATCTGCCGTTTTGTCAGCACACCTTACCAGCCTATTTGCTGGATAGTCATTGCCTTTTTTTTTAAAGGCAAGCTTTCTAGAGCATCTGCTTTTACAATAGGAAGCCTGGGGATTTCTGAAGCAGCAACTGGGTACATTAAATTGACCTATTTTTCCAAATAAATTTTTTGTTTGAATGTATTTTGTGAACTTCAGATGTGGAAGAAGCAACCGTCATTGACACTGAAGTGTACACATTCTCCCTGGGATAGGGGGAGTTGTTGGAAATGTAGGAAGAACAAGTAACAGGGGAATGAGATTGCTGTGTGAGCCAGTATTGACTGATTGCACACTGGCCCCCGCTCCCGACCCCGGATGAGGCCAGGCACTGCAACAATGCAGGGACAAGGGCAACTGCAGGGCTTCCTTGAGCTTCCCAAAGGGTATTCCCTTGCCCAGTGTTCCACTTGGAGGAACCTCTTGGAACTCTGTTGCTATGGCTGGACACCTGGCTGATGACAAGTAGGTGAAGCCTGGGGTTTAAAAGGCTCTGAGTAAGTTACTCCCTATCTCACTAATTTCTGGGGCTGCTATTTAATGCAGACTCTGTTGTGCCAACCAGACAGCTGAATATGTAACGACCACATTTGCAGAGTAAATGCACAAATGCTTTGAGAATGAAGTCTTGATAACAACGTTTAATTATCAGTGGGAGAACAAATCCACACCTTGCATAGAGGGATCCCTTTTGCTTGTTCCAGTAGTCTGAGACATGCTGCGATAATACTCATTTATGTCTGAATTTTATGCTCATTAAGAAGTAATTGGTGCTTTTTGTCATATCTCTGGGACCCAGTGTCAGCTCTCTGGGTGGTGGTGTGGTACAGATTAGTACTGCGCCCCCATCATATCACCGCTGCCCTAATCCCCAAAAGACTGCTCCTGCTGTTAACTTGGCATCCACAGCATCCACCTGGCCATTCTGGTGCATTGCTGAGACTGCAGAATCAAGACAGTGATTTAAAGTTTGCCAGCTGGTGGACTATAAAGCAAAACTATTTTTAGAAAGCAGAAAGATTTTCACTACAAAAAGTACACCATTGCTTTTGTGGATCTCAGGTTTTATTTTAGAAAATAGATATATCAAAATGGTGAAGTGTGGCAGCAGACATTTAATTGATGCCTTGAGTTTCTATCTTCTGGGCATCTGCCATTTTATTTTGTTGTGATTTGCTTTTGCTGTCAGTTTCCAAGCACTTTCAGAAATGATACTCTCATCTGCTGTCATGCTCTCAATGCCCACGATAAGGATTCCTAATTAAAATATCACTTTTACAGCTGATACCTTTCAGCATTCCCAACATACTCCATGTGGGCAGATGTTATCTTGTCTAGCCTGTGGATTATCGCCCTATCTCTGAGCAACATGAAGAATTGACACGTTTGAACTTTGCTCTGTCACTGAAGCGACACAATTCAGACACTCATGTGAAAGGTCTTTGAGGTATGGATTTTCGTTAAAGCAAATGTCCAGTTCCATAGGTAATTGATGGCACTTCTCCACATTAGTTTAGGTCTCAGGAACGAACGCTTAAGTCCAAATCCCATTCATCAGTTCTGCTTGGTGGTTTGTCTGCAATGCACTGGACAGGATGTCCAACAGTCAATTATCAAGGCCTGTAGTTGACCTCTATCCACTGAACCTGAGTGTGGTTAGACTTGGGTAAGTTCAGTCGCTTTATTCTTTTCAATAGATAAGATCAATCACGAGGAAGAGGGATTGAATTAGTTATACTAGTCTAATTATATTTAATTGTTTTAAGAGAATTTGGATCACTGGCTCCTCGGCCTAGTGCATATGTAGACAGTTAGGTTTCTCTCGCACTGAGCAGGGTTACTATTGTAACAACACCTCATCGAAAGTGTAAAACTAACTTTCTTACCAAATGACTCAGTGGTACGGTTAGTAGAGTCGCTGCTTCACAACCCCAGAGACCTGGGTTCCGTTCTGACCTTCAGCATGATCTGGGCGGAGTCTGCATGTTTGCCAAATAACCTTCCTCCCAAATCCCAAAGTCATGTTGGTTGATAGGTTAATTGCCTGCTGTAAATTTTGGGGATATCTGCGGTAGACTCTGGAAGAGTTGATGAAAATGTGAGGAGAAATTAGAAAAGGGACTAATTTGAGTTTAATATATGTGGGTAGTTAATGATCAACATTGACTATGTGGGATCAAGGTCTTGCTTCTGTGCTGTTTCTTTCTGTGACTGAATGACTTTTTAAACGCTGTTATATGCCATGTGGTTATTTCTTATTAGATCACCATAAATCAACAAGCTTTTAGTTAGCATTCCTGAAGAAGGGTCTTGGCCTGAAACGTCAACTGTTTATTCATTTCTGCAGATGCTGCCTGACCTGCTGAGTTCCTCCAGTGTTTTGTGTGCGATGCTTTGGATTTCCGGCATCTGCAGAATTTCTTGTGTTTGGTTAGCATTAATGGCTAGTTCGTCCTGGGGATTCAGATTAAGGGCCATCAAAACCTATCAGTGGGGCTTGCCATTAATGTCTGTCCATTCTGCTCAGGTTGGGACTGGCTTTGTGCAGCTAGGATCTGCTAGAACAGCCACTGCAGGTGAGTGTGTGCTGAGTGGATACCAGCAAACACATGAGGCCTAGTATTCGCGGGAGATTTGGGGCCATTATTGTTGTTAGGTACATTGCTATTATTTATTAAATAATCAGGATATTAGCACATTGAGATTACCACCACTAACATAAATGTTAGTTAAAATCAGCATTGTTCTATCAAATGGAAAAAGGTGACAAAACATTACGCTTGATGACTCACTGCTGGCGAAGGTCTGAGTGAGTTATGGTCTTATGGACTATTCATATTTTACCTTCTCTTTCCCTGCTTTGCACCTTCTTACAGTTTTGCATCCCAAAAATGCCTGTATCCAAACATGCACCAAATCCTGTCAACTCAATGCCCCTGCAATCACTGAATACATTGGCTTCAGAACCCTGCATCTTTTTGTCACATTATCATAACTTTACACGGCTTTGCTCTCTCCACATTGCCATGCCTTTCTCTAACTCTTCTACTCTGCGGACACAGGTTTCATCTAACCTCAGTGCATCTTTGGGATTCCTCATCCTGCTATTGTTATGAATCCCATAACCGGGTCACTTACCAGCAAAGATAGAGAGGTCCGCTGAAGTCTGATGGTACCATTTTTAAACGTTTTTATTTATAAAGGGGCACAAAAGTAAGGTTAATACAAACATTCAGATAATATACGTCATCAATACTCAATCTAAAGCACAGGTATAGTAATAATCAACAATTCGAAGTAGGTCTATCGTTTGTCTAAGGGTAAAACTATTGTCCGATGGAAATATAAAAAGTCTCGCCAGTTCATGAAGGCTTTTAGCCGTTTGAGGGACCGCTGGGTGTTCACGGGTTGGAGAGAGAAAATAAACTTGCCAGCCTGTTGGACTCAAATCGTGGAATCGGGAACGTGAGTTCCCCGTTGTCAGTTCGGAATCCTTTTCGGGGTTATCAGCCACTCGATTCCCTAGCTAGGGGAACCAAATCACACGTGGCTCCCGAACAGCTTCCCGTTCTTACGGGAACGATGAGCGATGGTGTCTCCGTCTGGTGCGTCGCTGGAGTACCGCCTCCTGCAGTCTCCGTTTTATCATGGCTGGCAGATTTGTAAATGTCAATCAAGGTAGGGTGATACAATCCCCACCCCACATTGCCCGAGGGTGTCCATGTCCCTGATAGCTGGCACGTACTATAGAGTTGCAATTCACACAGGTGCCTCTAAGAACAATGGTCAAATCCGTTGCATTGTCTCTCATTTCCAGAGTCCAAGACCCGAATTAATAGCGATCTTGCGATTCTCCGGAAGGACGGGGCTGGTCCCGCACCCTTCGGCCCCTCAGAGCTGTGGTACATTCATAACACTATTAAAAGAATTCTCCCCCAAAACCATTCCAACCATTCCCTAAGCCCACGTCCTTGCTCAAGCTTTTGATCTGTTGAAATAACATTCTTTTCTTGGCGTGGTATTAATTTGGACCGTGTTCACTACAGTGGTTTACTACATTTATTTACTTAGTGATACAGTGCACAGTAGGCCTGTCCTGCTCTTCGACTGCGCTGCCCCAGCAATCCCTGAAAACCCTGATTTGTTGTTCCTTTTTGTGCCTTGTGGCACATCAGGCAGTATTTTGCCATTTCCATACCACTTGACTGTTTTCTTTTAGTGAGGCCGAGTTGCTAGCTCGATGCTCAACCCGGCATGGATGGAAAGTGTGCAAGGAACTGGCTGGATTCGAACTCGGGACCATTCGCCTCGAAGTCCGGTGCTGATGCCAGTACACCACCGGCTGGCTTACTCCTGATTTAACCCTAACTTAATCACAGGGCAAATACAGTAACCAATTAGCCTACCCAGTAGGCCTTTGGACTGTGGGAAGAAACTGGAGGACCCAGAGAAAATCCACGCATTCCCAGGGGAGGATATACAGAGACTGCTTACAGGGGACTCTGGGTTTGAACCCTGAACTCAGGATCCCCAGCTGCAATAGCATCATGCTAACGACTACCATGGCGCCTATGTTTTGTACATGCAAGGTGCACACTGTAAATGTAGATTATTTCCGGTAGTTCATCTTCTCCAACATTAAAAATTTTATTAATGTAAAAACAGAAAGTATTGGAAAAACTCGGCAGGTTAGGCAGTATCTGTAGGAAGAGGATCAAATGAAACATTTCTGGTTGGAGACTCTCATTGGAAATCTGAAGTAAAATCAGAACATGGTCTGACCTGTTTAGTTAGTCCAGCATTTTCTGTTTTTATTTTAGATTTCCAGCCTTTTTTAATTTTCATTTGCTTGTTGAATTATTTTAATAGTTCACTCATCAGCTAGGACGAAAGAAAGAATGAGTGATACTTACTTTGAAAGTATTCATTCTAATAAGTTGTTTTCTCACCTTGGCTGCATCTAATAACGAGTACAAGAATAACAACCCTGAACCAGCAGAGGGAAGAATGCCAAGCTTAGATAAGGCCGAGATTTGAACTCAGATCTGTTTTGTACTGAGCTGCTTGCATCAACATGGCAAATTTTCAGTCCCCTCTGGCTGGGGGAATGAAGGGCCTTTGCTACTGTTTCCATGGCAACACTTCCTTGTTGAAGTATCACAGTTAGCACAATTATCAGTATTTGCTATTATCCATGTGGGGATAAATACAAATGCTGCTATTTACTCTGATGTCAAGATACGCTCGGAATGTTTAAACAACTTGGTATAATTCTGTCAACTTTGCTACCCCCATCAGAATTTTCACATTCAGGTTGTAATCTGATAGATTTGAAGAATTATGCACAACATATTCAAAAGATCTAGCATGGTGATATCTTGCTGCTGCTAAAATTGGTACATTGAAACGGGTTGGTCTGTGTCCCAGTTATTGGACTTTGTGCTAATTTCAATTATAATGCTCAATTTTTAAAAGTTTGACCCAAAGTGCCTGTGTCTACTCTTTGTCAGACGTTTTCAATTAGTCCTGCTCTCCTTCTCTTTCTCTTTCTCATGAATTGGAGTTATATTTTCTAACAGTCCCCATATTGCAACTTTCACCAAGGGTTCTCGCATTTTCTCAACGACCTTCATCCGGTGAATGGGTTGGTCATTTCCTCTCACTCCTTTCTTAAAGAGTAGGGTCACATTTGCTACCTGTAATCTGTAGGATCTCTTTAAAAATTTGGAGACCTAGAAAGGATCTTCAAATCCATCAGCTCTAATTATCAACCTGCTGCCAGCAGAAACAGATGGCCCCATTTTCTCCATCAAATTACATAAAAATTTGAATAATGATTTTTCAATTAAGCTCCTCTTCTCTAAAAAATACAACTGACCATCTTTGTCTGCCCACAAAACTGAAGTCTCTCTTGCCTTGTTTCATTTATGTAAATCTCCCTTTACAGGCTTCCTAAGAGGTGGTCTTATTTTATATGAGACCATATAAAATTGGAATTTTCCTGGAAATGCTGAGCAGGCCAGACAGTGTCTGTGGAAAGAGAGTCAGGGTTATTGCTTCAAATCACAGATCTGAACCTGAAACATGAACTCGGTTTCTCTTTCCACAGACCTGGTGAACTTTTCCAGCATTAGTTATAATTCAGATTTCCAGCATCTGCAGACCTTATTTTGATTTTTGTGACGAAAGATTTAATCGAAGTAAAACTGGCCCTCTGAATTAGGCTGTCAAAAGATTAAATGAATGGAAGAAAGTTGTTGCCATGTTAGAGTTGTGGCAGTGTGACTCTGACTGACTTGAATTCTACCTAAAGTTGTACTTGTCGGTCGAAAGCCACTGCTACTGTGCTGGTCACCGATTGGTCTGATTGAAGACTGCAGCAGCTCTGTCCCATTGGTTGTGTTGTGTGCCATGGCACCAGTGTCTGGCTTCAGGCACCTCAGGGGTATAAGAATAGCACTTGCAAGATGCTTGGCCTCTCTTTTGTCTCCAGGGACTCCTCTTCACACTGATCAGTGCTGAAGAACCATTGGGAAAATATGCTCCAGATGTGCACTCTTAGCTAAGTATCTGTTCGTTGAATATTTAGCTTTGTAGTTTGTGTAACTCATGTTTGGTAACATCTTCTACTATTTGTAAATAAATGAGTAATATCCTTATTTGTAATCAGTGTCTTCTGCCTCACTCACCAAACCTGTGAACCTGCTTCTACATTACAAAAGTGTTAACAAAATATAGGGGTGACATTTTGTGATGGAAAAGAAGTTACCTTTGAATTTGTTTTGTATAAAAAAGGGGCATTGTTTAAAAAAAATAGATGTTAAATGTTATAGTAGGAAGACTGACAAGCTGAACGAGTAGTGGTTTGCTGATGACCAACATGTCATGTTGTGGACCCGCATTGTAAGCAAGACTATGCATTGATTGGTATACTAGTCTCTCTGGATTATGTTACAATTTTGGTCTTTTCTGTAATGTGACTTTAATTTTTTTAATTAAATTTTTTTAATTAAATTTTCAAATTTTCAAACTCTATGTGACTTTTATTCAGTATGAAAAAAGCAAATCAAAAAAGCTTAGATGCCCCCGGACAAATTCAGCTTTGTGCGATCCAACACCACCTAAAGTTTGGAAATAAGAGTTACTTGATGAATGGCCTGCTTTAAATTGGGAATACAGCACTCCTGAGTAACAATCATCTGCTTCCTGCAACTAGTGAGTCATTCCTGATCTTAGCAAGTAAGATAAAAGATTTTTAGATAGAATGCCTTCAAAATCTGAATATGTGCTGCAGTGCAATAGTATAGGAAGATTGAATACATAATTAATTAAAAACTATTGCATTTTCAGTATGATACTTTGCCATCTGGTTAGTCTTTTGCTCATTGCTGCCATTTATTACTATCAATTTACAGAAATGGCTATCATTCAACTAACAGGAGTATCAGTAGAGTGTAGATGTTACCTCTAAAGTGCTTGACTTAATGATCTAGAAAATATTTCATGTTACACCACAGCAGCTGGAGAACTTAATCTAACTGAAATTTTTTTTTAAAACCCACAGGTATCAGTTATGTTGGGCACAGAACTATTGGACTGGTGATTTCTTGTCTGGTCGATATGTAACTGGTCACTATGTGAATGCAGGTCCATAGCAATCAGGGTGACTGAAGGACTGAGAACCACAGAACTTCTTTTCTAAGTTCAGATGCTTGGCCCAAGAGCTGGGAAAATGGGTTAATCTAAACAAGAGCAACACACACAAAATGCTGGAGGAACTCCACAGGTCAGGCTGCATCTCTGGAATTGAACAAACAGTCAACATTTCAGATCAAGGCCCTTCTTCAGGACGACTGAATTCCTCCAGGGATTTGTTTTTTACTCCATATTCCGTATTTGCTGTCTTCCATGTCTCCATTTGCCTTTCTAAGCGAGTCCTGAGAAAGGTCTCCGTCTGAAGCGTTGGCTGTTTATTCATTTCCATAGATGCTGCCTGACCTGCTGAGTTCCTCTGGCATTTTGTGGATTAATCTAAAGCCTACTTTCAGCCACAGTGGTATGATGGGCTGAAGACTCCTTTTAGAGTCATGGAATCATAGATTAATACAGCAGAGAAAACAGGCCCTTCAGCCCAGCTCATCCGTGCAGACCAAGATGTCTGTCTAACCGAGTCACACTTGCCCCTGTTTGACCCGTATCCCTCTACAGTGATTCCACTTCCAATGTCTGTTAGAAATTGCATCTAAATTGGTAAGGGCAATATTAATAATAACAGGGAACTCAAAATTGTCCTTTGCTGCCCATGGTTTAACTTGCAGTGTCCACCCCTGTTTATAACCATTGACCAGAACTCAGCAGGTCAGATGGACTTCATTTCCCTCCAATGATAGTGCCTGACCTGCTGAGTTCCTCCAGGGCCTCGTGTATCGCCCCTATTCCAGCATCTGTGCTGTCCTGCATCTCCTTTTGGTTGGTGTCATCGCTGTGATGTAACCCTTGCAGAACTACTTCTGATGTGTGGCAAACGGGTGCTAAAGGCTGAGAGCCTCTTGTTCTTAAGACGAGCTTTGCTTCCATCTCATCACTCTTCAGGCACAATATTAGCCTGGAACAGCTTGTGTTTTAAGACGCGACAGAGATGTACCAGTAAAGCTTACCACGTCAAGATAGCTGACACACGGCTTATGCAATATCCAATACCCACTTGCCCGACCCTTTACGGAACTCATTGGCGCCAAAAGTGATGGAGGACACATCTCATTATGGAACTAAGATACAGACTCTTTCCATTTTACAACACTGGCACTTCGCTTCAGATCGAAGTCACACTTACACTGAAGTTCACCTTGAATCTTACCTCATTGTATATGTATGGGTTCAAGAGTACTGTACAAATGTTTTATTTTCCATGCATGTAATTCCGCCTGGGGTGGCTGGGGTCAATGTCATTATACAAATGAGGCCAGGATTATTCTCTGTTGCAAATTATGGAGATTCCTGGACGACAGGGGTCAGAGAATGCAAATTTAGCAATTCAGATGCCAATCTTTATGCCCGTGGTAAGGGAGGGAGAGAAATCTGTGTAGAAAACAGGCCAGGTACTTTGATTTAAAAATCAGTCAGAATACTTCTCCCAGAACTAAGCTGATTATGTCTCATCAAAGTATTAATTGGGCAAGCAAGGCATGGATGGGATTTGAACTGTCATTCACTCGAAGGTCCCCCAGCTGAAGATGTTTCACTGCTGCTTTGAAGATGCTTTATTGACAGCTTTGTGCTCAGAGCCCTGGGCGGACATTGAGAAATATAAAACTCTTTTGAGTCAATCTGAAATCTATAACGGTGCAAGGTAGGCAGTGGCTGGCAAAACAATGGTGCTTGTCTTCGTCAGGCAAGATCAAGCAGTGCCTGACAAAAGAGCATCTTGTTTTCAGATGCAGCAGTTCAAAGAGCTCCTTGGTGTCTGTGATCCCGCTGGATGTGATGTCATCAAGCTGGCAGAACAACCAATCACGTTGGAAAAATTCTCACTGACGTGATAGCAAAATAATTTTTGAATTAACACTTTAAATATCATATGTACTGAGGGCTAAGTAAAATGTGAGAAATGTATGCATTACTAAAGTTGATGAAATATATAGAGCTATTTATGAATTACAGTGTTATGCTTTAGCCATAGGATCTATCAGCAGCAAAGCTGTTACAGGGATTTGCCAGAGTGGTTTGTAGTGCACCCCCTGCTCAGCTCATCAATGGCCACGGGACACTGATTCTGCACTTCTGTGGAATCTAATTTGACTTTCCACTGATTTCCTAGGACTTCAGAATCAGAATCAGGTTTAATATCACTGGCATATGTCGTGAAATTTGCTAACTTAGCAGCTGTGCAATACATGATAATATAGAGAAAATAAATCACTGTAAGTATGTATGTGTGTATATATATATTAGTTAAATTTAAAATAGTGCAAAAGCAGAAATAATTTTTTTAAAAGTGAGGTAGTGTTCATGGATTTAATGTCCATTTTGGAATTGGATGGCTGTTTGATTGGGAGATCCACCCACTGAGCCTGGATTGGAAAACCTGGCCCCTCCCATTTTATTTCGGACCCATTGGGTGAAGCTAACTGCTGCCACAAAGGTCACAAGTGCACAGGTTTTATTTAATTGAGTTAGTTTAATTAGACAGGCATGTGTTCTTCAACTTCAATAAATCTTAAATGTTTTTTCAACAGGTCTGGGATTTTGAGGAAGTGGGAATGTCAACAATGTTCATAAATGATCAATTTACAGCTGGTGAGCCTGGCAACTTTACGTAATGTCCGATAGAACCAAATGTAACAGTGCTGGAACAGCTTGACCAGAGGCACAGCTACAGTACTGTGCAAATTTATATATTGTTTTGCAGCAGCAGTACAGTGCAATACATAAAATGCTTACAGTACATACTGTGCAGAGGTCTCAGGCGCCCTAGCTGGACATACTTTTACACAGTACTCTAGTTCTGGAGCTCAGATCTTCTGTACTACAGATGCGATCTCGTCTGCTCCTGTAGCCTTTGCTGTATCCAGTGTTGTCCTGAAATTTCCTGAGTGAGCTGGACGCTGGTTTCTGTGACGGGGATCTCAGGAGGGAGTGGGAAATGGATCATGCACTCAGCACTTTTGGCCTGGCTTGGATACAAATCCTTCAGCCTTGCATTTAGTGCTCACTGCTCGGCCCAGCCATTACTGAGGGTGGGAATATTCTTTGTTAGCTGCTAAATAATACATCAATATTTATGACAAAATGTGGTAGAAATACAGAGCTTTGGTTCCTGACATTTCACTGTCTGTTGCATACTGAATCAGAATCAGGTTTGTTATCACTGACATATGTCGTGAAAGGTGTTCTTTTGCTCCAGCAGTACAGTGCACAACATAAATAATTACTATAAGTCATAATAAGAAATTTATCAATTAGTAGTGCAAAAAGTGAGGAAGTGTTCATGGTCTATTCAGAGATACGATGGCAGAGAGGAAGAAGCTGTTCCTAAATCATTGAGTGTGTGACTTCAGGCTCCTGTACCTCTTCCCTAATGGAGCAATGTCCTAGATGGTAAGGGTCTGTAATGATGGATGGATGTTCTTTACTGTTGACCACACGCAGGTTCTGTAGAGCAGCTTCACCTCATCATTTTTAAATGTGCCTGTTGCTCTTTCTAGTAAACCCTTCTCCATTGATCGATGAGCCTGCACTGATCCCCATGATAGTGACGGTACAGTGCGGAATACTCTGAGCTGAGAGCTTACAGGTTGTAGTAATGTATGTCTTTGATTTTGCTGCTGGTCCGCAGTCCCTAGTGGACGGCCATTTCTGAGGTGCCAGACTTGTCCCATCATGCCACACAACATGATGGAAAATATAATCGGAAAATAGGATGTTCTCTTTTAAACTTTAGTTTAAATTCTATCCCATTAATTACAATATTAATATAAACAAATATGCTTGACTGAAAAGAGCAACAAACAGTCTGCTGGAGCAGCTCCACAGGTTGATCAACATCTGTGGGAGAAAGGGAATCGTTGACATTTCAGGTTGAAGCCCCGCATCAAGTCGTCGGATCTTGACCTCAAGTGCCAACAGTTCCTTTCCTCCGATAGATGCTGCTTGATCTGCTGAGGATTTCCCCCCAGTAGATTGTTGCTCCAGATTCCAGCATCTGCATTTTCTTGTGTCTTCAGGTTTGAAAAAAAAAGGCCCGATTCTGTGGGCCTTCATGGAATGCAGGCTAAACCATGGATTAAATTGTGAGGTGTTCTCACCATTATAGGAATCTAGCCATCCTCAGTGAGATTCTTGTTGACAAATACTCAAACTTCTTAGGAATTTAGGAATGAGGAGATAGTATTCTCCTGAAATGGTGCACTTTAATCTTAACCCAGATGTTTTGACTCTTTATAATGTATCACCCTAATGGATTTGACCCAATTCCAATATGCAAGTTTAGGCAAGCTTTCTGTAACATCCCTCTTAATAAACAGTTTTTTATTTGAGTTTTGCTTCAACTTTATGAACCAAGTCTTAAATCTCTGTAAATTGTCATATCAGTCTTCAGTGGTTCCATCTTACTTAGAGCAGAAAACTTAATTTATTAGAATAATTGAATAATCTTGTTTGGGTTCCTGGATTAGATAAAATAGCTGAAGGTTGCTTCTCTAAAAACTAAAAACCTAAACGAAAAGTTTCCTTCACATTGTGCGTAAATCACACATTAAAAACACGTTGTGCACATTTCGGAGTGTTTCTGTTCACTTCTGCTGCAAGTCTGATCTGTCAGGAAACTGGGGCGGGCACTTCCTGTCATTTTTCATCCTGGCACCAGTGTCATGTCCCTTGTGTCCTTCATGATGTCATTAATACCTGCTGCACATTTCTGATCTGCCGAAAGAAACTGGTCCTACAAAGTTGCAACCTTGGATCTTAAAAGTAAAGCACACTATTTCATTGGTCCTGATTGGGAGATGGATTCCTCGTCAATGAGTTCCTCATATTGTTGCCGGGTGCTGCCCTTCTGGACAGAGGTAGGGCTAATAAAGGCCACAATGTGTGTCCCCTTCGGGCACAGTGCTGCAACCCTGGCACTGGTTCTGAGTTTGCCATTCCACGGCTTTGGAAGGGGGTGGTCATCACGGGCCCTTCCAACACGGCAAAGCAACAAATCTGCTCCAACACTGGACTCTTGCTGTCTAATCCTCTCTTTTAATGAGAGAGCCACTGCATCAAACTATGGGCAGACATTAATGGTTATTGATACATTGGGTAAAGAGCATGTTTTATTTACTGCAACTGCTTACAATTTTGATGATATTTCCAATAAGCACTGATTCAGTCTTCAATCTTTCCTAAAGCCTCGTTTTTGTTCTTTCTGTACATGCTTTACTGACAGAATCGATAGGCTGAAAATAATTTGAGTGAATACAATCATATTGATATCAACAGTGATATCTTACCCCTGCAAGAGATTCCAGCAAGAGAGTAAAACTGGTGGTTTAATGTAAGTGTGACACTGATGTTCATGAGCAAAGCAGAGCCATTATTTAAAACGATCAATTGTCATTCAAGAGCCTTGCAGTGACCTAAAGTATTTGGTGCAGGGTGAATTATTCCAGTTACCGTAATTGACTGGAATCTCGTCGTTGACCTATTTAAGTCAGGCAGCACGTGAGGCTCAGATCGTGGCACTCTCACCTATGAGTCAGAAGGTTACGATTTCCAATCCCTCTTCAAATACTTACACATAGATCTACTCTGACAGTCCAAGTCCAGTAATTCAGGCATACTGTCCTATTCAAGGTGTCACCTTTTGTTTGAGATATAAGACCATAAAATATAGGAGCAGAGTTAGACCATTTGGCCCATTAAGTCTGTTCTGACATTTCATCATGGTTGATCCATTTCCCTTTCAGCCACAATCTCCTGCCTTCTCCCGTATCCCTTCTTGCCCTGACTAATCAAAAAACTATCAACCTCTGCCTTAAGTATACCCGATGACTTGGCCTCCACAACCACCTATGGCAATGAAATCCACAGATCCACTGCTCTCTGGCTGAAGAAATTCACCCTCATCTCTGTTCTAAAGGGACACCCCTCTGTTCTGAGGCTTTGCACTCTGGTCTTAGACTCCCCCACCAGAGGAAATATCTTCTCCACATCTGCTCTATTGAAGCCTTTCAACATTCGATAGTTTTCACTGAGGTCATCCCTTATTCTTCTGAATTCCAGTGTATACACGCCCAGAGCCATCAAACGCTCTTTATTGAAAAGCCTTTCAATCCTGGAAATGTATATAACAACACTCATCTCCTCAGTCATGTAATGTAAATGATGCCTTGAGCATCTCAGGGCCAATTGATTTCTCCCTAGTCTCCCTAGCTAAGATATCCTTTGGTTAATACCATTGAAACAAATAATCTGATCCTCTTTATATTCACTTTTCTGGTCTACAAAGCCTGGAATCTGTTCCTTTTCATATTCACCCCTTTGGTCGATAAATTGGTTGATGTATTTCCTATGTTATAACAGTGACTATGGTGATTAGTTCAAAAGTATTCAATTTGTTTTTGAATATGCATAAATATAAATAAAATTTGGCTTTTAAGTAGCTTGTGACATCTTGAACTTGTGTGGCATGCTTCATAATTACATCTTCCTTCCTTCTTGTATAGTTTCCCTACCTGTAATGACTCTTTTTACTAATGTTCTTCAAAACTTGGTCTCTGGCAGCAAAGATTTGCTCTCTTGCCTTTCTATGAATTGCCTCCAGGGTCTGGCAGTTTCCCAATTCTTGGCAGCTCTAAATCCACAATGGCACACCACTGTGGCCAGACAAAACCAAAATGAGTTCTATTGTATGCTGCACAGTCTGACAACTGTTTTTGTTCAACAGCAGCTGACTCCAGTCTCTGAGATGCGTCTAGGGGCTTTGGATTTTAACATTAGAAAATCAGCTCTCTTGTGAACTTCAAGGCAGTCCCAAGTTGTGCATTCTCAACATCTTTCTGAAGCTTCTGCATTGCAGAGGAACAGCTGCATTACAAAAAGCCTGTCTCTGCATCATAAACACCCTCATTGCAGTCTCTCTAGTTTAGAATGTAGCCTGCCTGACACACTCTGTAAGGTTTTCAGTCTTGAAATTCACTCTTGGACAGTGTTGTGAAAGGCACCATATTACAGCATATGCAAGCATTCTACCTTTGAAATTCATTCCACTGACTTCAGTGTTCATGAATATATTTACAAGTTCCTGCGTGATTGGGTCTTGATCTACATGGTGCATTTGGAAGTATGTTTCTTCTGAATTTTTGTTCGAATGGCATTGGTCCGAATCGTACTTGCTCTGGCTTGCACTCTGTTGCTCCCGACACATTGCTGGCGTCACTGGTGTGCTCGTCCCCTGAAGTGGAGGAATCTGCAGAGGACACCTGGTCCCCAGATGGTAGAACTAAAGTCACACCAGCAGGCCCGTTCAGTGGCCTTTTTGACAGAAGGTTGGCACTGTTTCCAGATCTTTCCAGTGGTCACAGGCGAAAATCATTTGAAAAATTAACAATTAGAGAACTGACAAACATTATAAAAAGTATTTAAAGTACATTTAGCTGATGTAAAATTATGAGGATCATCAATATTAAAATAAATGAAAGTCACACAAATCCCCATCCTTCCTCCTTTTTTAAAAATGAATGTGTCTGTTTTAGACACACCTGTGAGGTATGCCAGCTAAGACTGATTTGAAATCAGGTGCTGGAGAACAAAGTGATCTGGCCTTTTTCTCAGAACTTCATGAGGTGCCCCTGGACTCGGAGGTAAGTCCAGCAAGGATGTTGCATTCAAATTCCAGGGCGTTCGGTGTGGATGTGCGAGCTCCAGGACACACAGATGGGGCACTGCAGCTCAGAAGCGATTCTCAGTGAGTTCCAATGTAACCCAAACCCACTAGATGGTTGTTCCTGAATTTTCATGAAGGAATGTTGCATTTATATTACTTTCAGATTCATGGAATTGGATTGGATATCAGCCCTATTTAGCAGTACTGTCAGGTCCATTTTGATCTGACAACTCTTCCACCGTTTTGGCTCAGCGGTATCACGGTTGCTAAACCCAACAGCATATATTGTCAGGGGAGCAGTTACAGCAACAGCCTATGGCTGGATTGAGTGATGTGACTGACACTACTTCTCTGAAAAGACCCCTGTCATCTGCACTCAACTCTCCACAAGATATGCCACGAGATATTTTGGAATTGGTAGTGGTCACATGTACTGAGGTACAGTGAAAAGCTTCCCATCCATGCTTCTCAAATCACTGCACGGTGCTTCGAGGTGGACGAAGGTAGAGCAATATCAATGCAGAATGAAGTGTAAGAGTTACCCAGAAAGTGCAGTGCAGGTAAACAGTAAGGCACAAGATCATAATGAGGTAAATTGTGAGGTCAAGTGTCCATCTATCTAACTAGGGAACCATTCAGTAGTGCTATTACAGAAGGGTAGAAGCTGTCCTTGAGCCTGATGTTACAGGTTTTCAGGCTTTTGTACCTACGGCCTGATGGAAGAGAGGATCCAGTGTGGGTGACGTGCTTTACAGCGAGATGTTTAGACAGTCTGTGCAGGGGAGCCTGATTTTAGAACTAGAATTAGAATTAATTTTATTTCTTACATCCATCTCACAACACGAGGGAGCAAAAAACTTCATGTTGTATCTCTGTCGCTATGTACAGGCAATAAAGAGAAATGGGGGAGAATATTGCTCTAACACTGAGTTGTATACATAATTGTTTTGTACACATGTATGTACAGTACAGTCAGCTATGCAATCAGATTAACGTCTATTGATCAATCTGATGGCCTGGTGACAGAAGCTGTCCAGGAGCCTGTTGGTCCTTGCCTTAATGCTGCGGTACCGTTTGTCAGATGGAAGCAGCTGAAACAGTTTGTGGTTGGGGTGGCTGGAGTCCTTGATGATCCTCTGGGCCCTTTTTTATGCACCGGCTGCTTTAAGTGTCCTGAACAGAGGCAAGTTCACATCCAGAGGTTGGCTGGGCTGTCCGCACCACTCTCTGAGGGTAGTACAGTTCCCATACCGGGTGGTGACACAACCACACAGGATGCTCAGGATTTCTGTGAAAGGCTGAACTGTGTCGGTGACTCTCTGCAGCCTCCTGCTGACATGTGTAGAGTAGTTGTCATACCAAGCCATTATGCATCGAGATAGGATCCTAGAGTATATATAATTTACAACACTGAAAAAGGCCATTTGCACAGTTGCTGCTGAGTTGTGTTGATGCTTTAGGTAGACATTCTTCAACCCTAGAACATCTAACCTTCATCCTAATGTAACAGAAATTTAGATGCTGGCAATCTGAAATAAAAACGCAAAATGCTGAAAGCACGCAGCGGCAGCTGTGGGAAGAGAAATTGTTATCAACCTAAGACTTCACTCTTTTTCCCTCTGCAAAGATGCTGCCTGACTTACTGAATATTTCCCACATGTTCTTCTTTGAACCATATTGGTATTTCCTGTAGATCCTCATGCACCTATCTAAATGCTCCTTCAGTACCAGCTGCTTCAATGGATGTGAGCAGGCTCCGTGTTTAGCTGCTCAAAAGTCTCTCCAGAATCCCTTGTTGCATTTATATAAAAGGGCTGCAGCTCAGGAACAGACCCCTTGGCCACTTTGTAATGCACCCTACTGTTTGGATCCCATTTACAAGTTCCTGGTCCATAGCCATCTAGACAATTTAAGAGCTCAAGTGATTAACCTTCATGTTACATTTCAAGGGACAATCAAACTACTGTGGGTGCTGGGAATGTGATTTAAAACCAGCAAATGCAGCAACAAAAACAGAGAGAGAAAGTGAATTAGCGTTTTGGGTTCTGTGACCTTTTGTCAGAACTGGACGATGTTACCATGAAAGTGTAGCAGCGGAGAATAAGAAATGGGGCAGCATTTGATGAGGGGAGTTCAGAAAAGTAGCACACGGAGCAGTTAATTGACCAAAGGGTTGGTGGTGGAAGGAGAAAGTATTGCCAAAGGCACAGAAAATGAGGTGGAATACATTACAGCAGCAGGAGCACTATTTGTGTCCTCTGTTGGACAATTGATGTTTACAATCTGAAGATTCTGAACTCTGTTGGGTCTGAAAAACTGTATGATGTCTAGTAGACAGGTGATGTACTCTTCCTTATAACTGGGCCACCTTGGAATTGCTCACCATGGCAATATCTTCTCTACGTCTGTTTTACTGAATCCCTCTATCATCTTTCAGTTTACATCTCAGTCCTTGCACCTATTCACTTTGGACTAAAGAGCGGTACAGGCAAAGATAACTATAACAGTTCTGGAGTGTTGTTTAAGCATGGATTGTTAATAGTTGTCACCCCACTGGTCACTGCCTGTTGGCCTAAGAGGGACTCTTTGATTGAGGCTGAAAGTTAATTAAATCATACATGGAATTCCAGGATAAACTGGTCAGACAGCACGGTCCAAGACAGTGGATAGGAAAGGGAGTTTGGCGATAGGTTGGCATTTTGGAAAGTCAGAGAACAGATGGAAGATTTGAAGATGTTTGGCTGTGGGCTTGCAATGCTCAAGGAGAAAGGAAGATTATTAAGATTAGCTAACATGGGAGCTAGGAAGGGAGATTGAGCAGGCAGGCAGCAGTCTTGTAGGAATATTGAACATTGGCATATGTACAAAGATATAGTAAAAAGCTTTTCTTGCCTACTGTTCATACAGATCAAATCATTACATAGTGCATTGAGCTAAAATAAGGTAAAGCAATAACAATACAGTATAATTATAAAAGCCAACAAAAGAAGTGTAGCACCGGTAAGCAATAAAGTGCAAGATCATAATGAGGCCAAGAGTCTCATCTTGCCATACTAGCAAATGATACATGAAGTCAATGGGTGGCCCCTGGAAAACAAGATGAACGTGAAAAGGACATGATGGGAAATCGGAGTGGAAGACCAGTTCATGGCTGAGGCCGAAGGAAGTTTTACCTGATGGATTCCAGGTAGGGAGGGAGAAGACACGCACAGGTGTTCCCATGTTCTCATTCATTCTGAAGTGCAGAAATTCCTTGCCTCTGTCATTGGTAGCAAGGGCGATGGGGACAGATGGGATGGGTTTCAAAGTCTAAATGACAGTAGTGGAAAGAGAGCAATGTTATTTTTACATTCTGGAGTCATTCTGCAAAAGTAATCAGTTTTAGATTATATACCACAAGGTATAGCAGCAGAATTAGGCCATTAAGCCCATGGAGCCTGATCCACAATTCCATTATACCTGATGTTTTTTCAACCCCATTCACTTGCCTTCTCTCTATAACCCTTACCCCTTTACCAATCAAAAACCCATCAATCTCTGTTTTAAAAATACTCAATGACTTGCCCTCTACCCATTGTGCCAATGAATTCCACAGATGCACCACTACCTGGTGGAAGAAATTCATCCTCATCTCAGTTCTAAAGGGAGACCCTTCTATTCTGAGATTGTGCCCTTGAATCTTAGACTCTCCTACAAATGGAAGCATCCTCATCATGTCCATTCTGTCCGGGCCTTTCGAATGACTAGGATCCAGTCATGTTATTCTGGTTCAGCTAGATTAGTCACTGAATGCTTGCCTCCTTTGGGTTTTAATGGGAATAAGGCTTCTCGAGGGTGCTAGGTGGAGAGAAGATGATAGTTTCATTGTGGTTTAGGCTATCACAGAGGGAGCTGAGAAAGTCGTACCTCATGCCTGGAAACGTTGAAAGGGGAAAGGGGAAAGCCATACAAATAAGTCATCAGAGTGGGGTATAACGAAAATGTTTTGTACCTGTATACGCAGACCTTTATTTTACAAAAAAGTGCAACCTATGGCTTTTTGGACTCAACATTGAGTTTGCCATCTTCAATCTTTATTAAGTGTCTCTTACTTTTCGATTATTTACACTTATCTATATCAAGATTCATTTTCTATATTGAGACTGACTTTACATTTCAGGCCCGCTATGCCATTTTGTTAATGTCTTAATGTATTTGTCAGTCCACTTGAATATTGTCCACATTCTCCCATGTGGCATCATCTCTGAATTTTCATAACTTACCTCTGTTTCCTGAATCCAAATCATTTATGTCAGGGGAGGACAGAAACATTGATCTCTTTGAAGCACATTTCTTTTTTTTTGCTAATGTTTGTTCTATTTAAAAATGTTAATTTTTAGATCACTTTACATTGACATTAAGACTATGTGTGGTTATGATTGCCCAGTATTTTTGATGTGCCAATAAAGAAAACAGCTCTTCTTTATTGCCAATACAATCTCTAAATTTTCTCAATTAATCACTGATAAAAAGCTAAAGCAATCATAATTTACGCTGACCTGAGTAAGCATTATTCTCTGCTTTCTCTTTTGTAAGCCAATTTAGTATTATTTTACAAGAACAAGACCACTCTCCTATCAGATTCCTTCATCTCCAGCCTTTTCTTTCCTATCCACCTATCACCTTCTAGCTATCCTCCTTCCCCTTCCCCCACCTTCTTGTTATTGCCATTTTCCCCTTCCTTTCCAGTCCTGAAGAAGGGTCTCAACTCAGAATGGCGATGTTTTATTCATTTCCATTGTTGCTGCCTGATTTGCTGAGTTCCTCCAGCATTTTGGGTGGGATGCTTGTCTTTACTAGTTGAGGCGTTGAGTTCAAGAGTCAGGGAGATATTATTGCAACTTTATAAAATTCTACACATACAACACGCTGGAGGAACTCAGCAGGTCAGGCAGCATCCGTGGAAGCGAGCAGTCAACGTTTCGGGCTGAGACCCTTCATCAAGACTAAAAGTCCTGACGAAGGGTCTCGGCCCGAAACATTGACTGCTCGTTTCCACGAATGCTGCCCGACCTGCTGAGTTCCTCTAGCATGTTGTACGTGTTGATTTGACCACAGCACCTGCAGTGTACTTTATGTTTATAACGTTCTAGTTAGGTTGTATTAGTCGTATTGCATTCAATTCCAGTCACCTACTTGAGGAAGGATGTGGAGGCTTTGAAGAGGTGCGGAAGAAGTTTCCCAGGATGTTACCAGTATTGGAGGGCACGTCCAAGTTGGGCAAACTTGGACTGTTTTCTCTGGAGTGATGGAGGCTGAGGAGAGATCCGATAGAAGTTTATAAAATAATGAAAGGCAGAAATAAAGCTGGTATCTTTATTCCACGGTTGAAATATCTAATACTAGAGGGCATGCATTTACCTTGAAGGGGTAAGTTCAAAGGAGATGTTCAGGGCAAACTTTATACCCAGAGAGTGGTGGGCTCCTGGTGGGGACGTCCACTGCCAGAGGCAGATATGATAGAGGTGTTTAAGGGGCTCTTAGATAGGCATGCAGATATGGAGAGAATAGTAGGGGTGGACAATTTGCAGGGCAGAAGGGATTAATCAGGCATCATTTGCTTAATTAACGGTACAACATCATGGGCTGAAGGGCCTGTCTTGTGCTGTACTGTTCTATGTTAACACAAGAAATTAAGAGCAGGAGCAGGCCACTGGGCCCTGACATTCATTATACTAACTGATGATCTGTCCAAGGACTCAACTCGTGCTCGTTGCCAGTGTGGTGAACTACATATACCTGCCTGGACACGCCCCCCCCCCCCCCCCCCACCCCGCTGACTGCTCCTGTGGCTCCTCCCACAGACCGTGGCTGCTCCCACGGACCCAGGTATAAAGGCGATTGGAGACACAGCCCCGGCCTCAGTCTCCAGGATGTAGTGTGGTGGTCACTTGCTGCTTGTTCTTCCTTCCAGCCAATAAAAGCCTATATCTTGCCTCACGTCTCCGAGAGTTATTGATGGTGCATCAGCCAGATCTCCATAACTTGCAAACCCCTGAGTGCTTGCCTCCACGTGGTCAGAGTCACAAGTCTGCTCTTTTGTCCTTAAAAAAGCATTTTAAGTGCTGTGTGTTTTAAGTGTTGAAACACATTACAACCAGTGTATTACCCTGACTTAGTCAATAGATAACAAATCCAGCAGTTAAGCAAAGAACAAATCAAAATGAAAGATCTGCTGGAAACAGCTTCAAAAAAGTAAAGCAGTAGCTCCAGGGGTTTGTTCTGTAAGCACTATCCAGGCTCCAAAGTATTTGCTTCTTAATAATTCTTGTCATTCATCTTTGGGATTTCCCCAGGATGTATGAGGGAACACCAGAGCACCTGGTTCAAAATGGCACTTAGTGGTTGAAAAATTAATTTTAACAGTCTGGAAGCTCCACAGAGAATTTATCTGGAAATTACCCATCAGATGGACAAGAGAATCAGATTTTGATTGTATATCATTTCCTTTTAAAATAATCTATTCATATCACTTGATGCATGTAAGAACCTTCATTCAGGCCTTGGAATTGAAAGGGAGGACTCTCCTCACTGAAGCTATTGACTAGATTCACTCAAGACTGCATTATGGAGGGGGCAAAGATCAAAGATCTTAAACCACGAAAGCTGGAAACCTTCGGAATACTCAAGTGATGATCGCTGCACATCAGTTAATGAATATTCAAAATAATTTAACAATACGAGTGGCATTATGACTCAGAATGTCATTATTGTGCCATTAGGATAAATTATTAATGAGTCATAATAATTGAACTCAGTTTATCTATGCAAATTAGCTTCATTAGACTCCATGCTTTCTGCTTTTATCTTAGAACAACAAGAACTGCTCCAGACTCATTGAATTGATTAGGCAACTCCATTTGCAGGGTAATGTCTCAACAAATGTTGCCTTTGCACCTAAGTCACTGATGCATATTAATGCTACAGATGAAACAAGTGAAGATCCAGAGGCTAACACTGCAGAATGTTCATTTGTATTGTTCACACAATGTGTGCCTCACTACCTAAGGCCTGTCCTCTCTATTTACTCTAGAACTCAATGGCTAACCATTTCAAGGGCAATTAAGTGCTGACCACATTAATCTCCCTAGAGTCATTTTCAGGATTCAAGAATCAAGATTGTTTATTGTTGTTCTGGATCGGGAGCATCATATTAAAAAAAACAACGCAATAAGCATAAAGGCCAGAAAAAAAAAGCAAGGAAGCACAATAAATATAACTATAAAAGCAATCCTGTGACACAATGTACAAGAGTGATTGAATGGACATAAACTGACTTTCGGTGATGTGTGTGAGTGGTGGTGGGGTGCGTTAGCGAGTAGAGGTGTTGGTCTGTCTGGCAAGCTGT